>NC_136415.1:256770178-258196428 GCF_051521515.1 Lactuca serriola | reverse complement strand
TCGTGTGTTTTACTTGTAATCCCCCCCTTGAAAGCATATAAAAGAATTTAAAGAATATTTAAAAGGTAGATTAAGGGGTATGAACTCACTTGAAAGTTTGAAGATAGCGAGATGGAAAAACCGGGCAGAGTTTCGTCTCGGGAAACGGATTTTCCTCGGGATTCTCGGGAATCTCGGGAGTAAAATCGACCCTCAGGACTTGAGTAAAAAGACCAGAGCTCCGGGTTTGAACGGGCACGGAAAACGAGGCAAGATTGTGAGAGAGAGGAGAGAAATGAGCCCTTTTCTAGGAAGCCCTCGCATCCTATTTATAGGAAGGCTGAACCGCCTCGGTACGCGGGGCGTACGCTCGTACGCAGCGCGTACACGTACGTCATGCATGACCGAAGCCTCGACTGCCTCGGCTTCGGATGGGACGGGTTGTTGGGTACGCGGGTCGGATGGGACGGGTTGCTGGGGAGACGGGTCGGATGGGACGGCGGGTCGGACAGGACAGCGGGTCGGACGGGTCGGATACTTCGGACGGATCGGACGGGTTGGATGCCTCGGATAGGGCGACGTGGACGATCAGAGGCCAAGTCTCTCGGGTACGCAGGGCGTACAGGGGTACGCAGCGCGTACCCGGATGAGGACGCTGACTCCTCTTCGGATAAGGTCCAAATTTTGAATTAAATAAATATATAATTTATTTAATAAACTTCAAAAATTCATATCTTCTTCATACGAACTCCGTTTTCGATGGTCTTTATATCCACGCGTAGGTGAGACTACACTCTACAACTTTCGTTTAGACTCCGACGGCAAATTCCGAAATTATTTTTTTTTATTATTTAATTTAAACTCATCGTGTTTAAGGAATTTCTTTGAAAATTCATAACTTCTTTATCTAATGTCGGTTTTTGCCAGACTTTTTACCGCTGGAATACCATTGTCGAGACCTTCGATTCTCGTTTAGGTCATTCCGGCCAAAAATCGCTCGATTTCCGATTCGAGTTTTTAGCTGTCTGTTGCTAAGCCGAACTTGGAAAAATCATAACTTCGCTATATGAAGTCGGATTTGGGCGTTCTTTTCACGTACGATCATGGTTCAAAGACATTTAAACATAGAAGGAAATTAAATAGAACTTTTTGCACATTTTATTATGAAAGTAAATTTTATTACTCAAAAGTGGTTACAATACTTGACCCTTTTTGGTCATTACAAAGAGTTGAAATATCGGGTTGTCACAGTATAATCCCTGCTCATATGCCCAGTCCGACCGCACTTGAAGCAGCCGGAACTCCCTGCCTTGCACACCCCATCGTGCATCTTCCCACACCTGCCACATCGACCGTGGCTCGGCTGAATCCTGGATCTGTGATCTGAAACCTTGGGCTTTTTGCCCGAACCTCCTGAACCCGAAACCGCCTCCGGTTTCCTCTTATTCTCCATCTCTAGATCAATATCCCTCTCTCGAGCTCTAGCAATCATGTCATCCAGCATTTTACAGCTGGACCGGCTCACAAACTGGCGAATATCGCTCCACAACATCTCATGATAACGGGCCTTCTTCATCTCCTCATCGGCCACATACTGAGGAACAAGAAGAGCCCTCTCCCTGAACTTGGCGATGACCTCCGCCACGGTCTCTGTAGTCTGGGTGAGGTCCTGAAACTCTCTGGCTAACTGTTGCACCTCAATAACTGGTGCAAACTCCGCCTTGAACCTGGTAGAGAAATCAGCCCAGGTCATGCCATCCAATGCTGCATCATCTCCAATGGTATGTCCGACCTCCTCGCACCAATCTCGTGCCCTGTCCTTCAGAAGACAGGACGTCAATCTAACCTTGTCCCCCTCGGGACACCTGCTCGTGCGGAACGCGTTGGCCACATCCGCCAACCATCTAGTACTCGCTATGGGGTCCCGCGCCCCATGATAGTCAAGAGCTCCACATGCCCTGAACTCCCTGAACGTAAGTGTGCGCGACCCCATCATGGCCGCCACCTCGGCACGGAAGGTACCCAACCTTTCATCCATCAGCTCTAGGATACCCTCCTTGATCGAACCAAAGATCACAGGAGTCTGCTCTAAAATGATACGAGTAATCTCTGAAGAAAGAAACTCTCTGGTCTGCTCATCCATGCGCTCGTCCCCCGAGCTTGATCCTGATCCCTCCCCGGCACCTCCACTGCCGGCTGCTGGTCTCGAACGCAAAACCACCATTCTGAAACACATCATAACGACATCAGAAAACTGAATATCTCAAGGGATCATTGATACTACTACTAGCTTCCTGGTCTTGTCTCGGCCTTCCTTGATTCGAGTACGGATCCTTTGCTTTCAGTAGTACGGGCCCATACTACCTTCCACATCTATCCGTACTTTCCTCAAGAACTGCCTTGACTCCACCAAGTCACTTCTAGTACTGCTGATCTCTGCTACTCTCATCCTAGGCTTGCCCTAGGGAAATCTCTGCCTCCACTCAAACCAGTCCTCAGCTGCTGAAGACCTCCTTGTAATGCTAATTAGCCATTACCTGAATACCATCACATGTGATGAGGCCTGGATAATCCTTCGAGTAAAAGGCTCGTCCCTACAACGGTTAGACTCAAACAAGAGTTGCGCAATAGGGCCAACTCCAATACTCTGAGATTATTCAACCCTGATCACATGTGACGTGGCGTATTCATCTAACGACTAACTCTCATTACCAAGAGTTCTACAAAGCACGAAGCAAGCAGCACTCGGACACCAGAAACTACTCAAGCAAATCTACTCTCATAACGAGAAACTGAACTAGCATACAATGCTAAGCTTGCGCTACCAGGCATAACCTAAACAGGCTATCCTGCTGCTGTCTACTCGATACTAGCATGCAATTCTCATAAAGCTGAAACACATATAGCAGGCACATAAGGCATCCTCCTAGATCCTTAGTCCTATACTAGCATGCTGTTCTACTGGAACTGGAACAATTAATCATAATAATAAAACTTGTATGGGTAATTTGGGAGTACTTACTTGAGCTCGGTTGATCGCATGCACCACACCCTTATCTTGTTTTTAAAATTCTTTTCTTTCTAAGTGCCTTTCAAAATTCCATTTGAAAACATTTTCCTTTTTGAAAATCTTTTTATCTTTTCCTTAGTTTGAGTTCAGATACACCCGAAAGTATATCCGAATCCCTCAAACCAAGGCTCTGATACCACCTTGCAACGACCCTAAAATACTACCCAAAAATTTCAATTTTTATTATAACAAAACCATGTAACTGAGTATCACATAATAAAAGCCATATGCTGCGTGTTCAAAATCCATAATAAAATATTGTGAGAAAGATGTATCACATCTGTATCCAAACATATCAAAAACTGAATCAACTCCCAGCACAAAACTAAAGCTGTGGTGAGCTCCCCCAAACTACCACATACCATGCAATAACATATAAAGCACATACTGGGGCCTTGCCCCCTCCATCGGACCGAAGTCCGAAGCTGACTGACTGGGACCTTGTCCCCTACATTGGACCAAAGTCCGAAGCTGACTGATTGAGACCTTGTCCCCTACATCGGACTGAAGTCCGAAGCTAACTGACTGGGACCTTGTCCCCTACATCGGACCGAAGTCCGAAGCTAACTGACTGGGACCTTGTCCCCTACATCGGACCAAAGTCTGAAGCTAACTGACTGGGACCTTGTCCCTTACATCAGACCGAAGTCCAAAGCTAACTGACTGGGACCTTGTCCCCTACATCGGACCAAAGTCCGAAGCTAACTGACTAGGACCTTGTCCCCTACATCGGACCGAAATCCGAAGCTGACTGATCATAGCATCACATATCAATTAGCATAAGCACATAACTCCTGTCTGAGCCACGAAGGCGTCAAACATACTAACTACTACATTGGACCGAAGCCCAAAAACTACTGCTAACTGAACGGGCCGGCATTGTGGCCTTAGACCCGTTCCTACTAGAAGGAAACTCACCTCGTGAACTGGCTGCTGTGTGTATGGCTCTGGAAGCTAACTGCTGCTGCTCCAGTATCTCCCCGTCTACAAATCCATAACACACTCAATCAAATGCTAATCACTGCACTGGGGTAAAATGACTCTTTTACCCTTGGTCAAAGTCAACTCTCCTGGTCAAAGTCAACCTACAGTTGACCTGACTCGCCGAGTTGGGCCGCCAACTCGTCGAGTCCCTATTCTCACTTCTCAACCCTACTCGCGGCTACTCGTCGAGTATGGCATCAACTCGACGAGTTCCCTTTTGAATCTAAACTCAGGCAATCTGCATCCGACTTGCCGAGTCGTATGAACAACTCGACGAGTTGTTCTTCGAGCTAAGAAGATTGTCTTGGACTCGCCGAGTTGTATGAACAACTCGCCGAGTCCCTCCATTACTGAGTCTGGCCTCCAACTCGCTGAGTCCACTCTACTACTCACTGGTCCCCACTCGGCATCACTCAAAAAGGGAAAATCGGGGACTCGCGACTCGACTCACCGAGTCGTTCTTCCGACTCGCCGAGTCACATCCATGCAGCTACTCTAAGCTCAATTCTGCTTGAATCCATCATCTAAAACTTATAGATCTGGGCTTCCTTAACTCGATTAGCACGTAAAGATTCTATCTTTACGTGCCCATAAGCGACCAAGAAGATAATAAGGCTCAAAAAGCATCATAAAGGCTAGATCTAGGGTTCTTATGCAAAGCATCCTCAAAAAGGCTATAGATCCGGGCTCTACAACTCTTAAATGAACAGATCTAGGGATATCTCGACCTATTAAGGCATCCATACAACCACAAGGCTTGGAAAAAGCATCAAACTAGCCCTAGAAGAGTTCTAATGGAGGTCTAAAGCATAAAACAGAAGGAATCCGGGAAATACCTCAATGAACTCTGATTTTGCCCTTGGATCTTTGCTCTACACCTATTCTCTTTGCTCCTTTCTTCTTCTTCTTCTTCAAGCCTTCAAAATCCACACACAAAAGCACTTAAAACAATAAGGGATGGATTAGGGTTTTCTCACAGCTCTCTAAGGGTGAAGGAGGGGGGTTTGGGGCACATAACATTGCTTAAATAGGGAGCAAACTGGGGATTTAGGGTTTCTTCCTGGCAGGCAGACTCGCCGAGTCCCGAATATGGACTCGCCGAGTCGCCGACTAACACGTGCACAAAATCCCGTCCCTACTGGGCGAGTTGGGCTATAGATTCGCCGAGTCCCTCTTGAAAACTTCTAATTAAATGCCATGGAAGCAACATACCAAAGACGGGTCGTTACAGTTAAGGCCGAGCACCAGTGTCCACATGGCAAGTTGCAGCCACTTGAGGTTCCCCAGTGGAAGTGGGAACATATTTCCATGGATTTTACCACCAAATTGCCGAGGACTGCGAGAGGCGTCGATGGAATTTGGGTGATCGTCGACCGGCTGAGAATGAGCGCTCATTTTCTTGCTATCAGCGAGAGCTCTTCCGCGGAGAGACTGGCAGAGGTGTATGTGAGGGAGGTGGTATCGTGGCATGGTGTACCGATCTCAATTGTGTCAGATCGTGATGTGCGTTTCACTTCCAGATTCTGGAAGAAGTTCCATGAGGAGTTGGGTACTAGGCTGCATTTCAGTACCTCTTACCAACCACAGACGAACGGACAGAGTGAGCGGACGATTCTGACGCTCGAGGACATGCTTTGGGCATGTGTGTTGGACTTCGGGGGGAGTAGAGACATATATCTGCCTTTGGCTAAGTTCTCCTATAACAGCAGCCACCATTCGAGCATTGGTATGCCTCCCTTCGAGTTGTTGTATGGGAGGAAGTATCGAACTCCCATCTATTAGGGAGAGGTAGGATAGCGAGTGATGGGTAGCATGGAGATAGTGCTTCGGACGACTGAGCAGATACAATAGGTCAGGCAGAGGTTACTGACAGCTCAGAGTCGTCAGAAGAGCTACGCGGATAGGCGTTGCTTAAAGCTCGAGTTCCAGGTTGGTGATTTCGTTCTCTTGAAGGTATCACCTTTGGAAAGGTGTGATCCGGTTCAGGAAGAGAGGCAAGTCGGGGCCTCAGTATATTGGTCCATTCAGGGTTATCGCGAGGGTAGGCAGGGTAGCATATCGTTTGGAGTTACCTGTGGAGTTGAGTCAGATTCATGATACCTTCCACGTGTCTCAGTGGAGGAAGTGTATTTCCGATGAATCGGTGGTGGTACCGTTAGAGGATATTCAGGTGGATGCGAGCCTGAATTATATTGAAAGGCCAATCGCGATTCGGGATCAGAGAATCAAGGTTTTGTGAAACAAGGAGGTGTCCTTGGTGCAGGTTCAGTGGCAACATCGGAAGGGGTCCGAGTTGACATGGGAACCAGAGATTAAGATACATGAGCAGTATCCAGAGTTATTTGCAGAGCGATACTTCGAGGGCGAAGTCTGATTCTAGTGGGGGAGAATTGTAACATCCTGAGTTCGGGTATGTTAATTTAATTATTTATTTATTGTTTTATTGAGAAACTCGAAGAGTTGATGCCTCAACTCGTCGAGTAGAGCCTAATCTATAGGCGCATTTTCACGAACGGACTCGACGAGTCGGGGACCTGACTCGCCGAGTCGGTGCTGATTAGGAAAACCTAATCCCCGGGTTTGGGAGCCTATTTGAAGACATTTATGGCCTTCATTTGCGGCCACCTTTTTCCAGAGAAACCCTAGAGAGCTGAGATAGTGATTTTGAGGGCAAGAGGAGGCTATTTCTTCATCTTTTTGTGTGGTTTTGCTTGAAGGAAGATAGGAGCACAAATATAGAGTGTGAAGGGGGTTGGATCTGAGCTAATCATCTCATGATATCATCTTTGGAGGTATAATCCTTTCCATTTCATGCTATATTGATGGACTTCTTGATTTTAGGATTTTTACCCTCATTTTATGAAAGATCTAGTGAGTATGAGGTCCTCTTTGGGATTATGACATCAGATTTGGACCATGAGAGGTCCCTAGAGTCACTACATTCTAGCTTTTTGAAAGAAAATAAGCAATTGGAGACTAGGTTGCCCTTTCTAGTGTTATTTATCCATTTGAGGCTTGAAATGGGTTGCATGCACGTAAAGGTTGCACCTTTACATGACTTTCGAGTGTTTAAGGGTTAGATCTATGATTGGGCTAAGCAGATTTGACCTCAGGAGGTTGTATGAGCAAGTCAATAGAGGAAACTCGCCGAGTCCATATGTAGACTCGACAAGTCGGACCGGGTTGCCCCGAGGTCTGACTCTAGTGGTGACCCGGTGAGTTCAGGGGTGACTCAGTGAGTCGAGTGAGGCTTAGAAGGGGAAGAGTCTGTAGGGACGATGGGACTCGCCGAGTCGTCGTATGCATTCGACGAGTCTAGTCGAAATGGACAGTTGACTATTGGGTTGACTTTTAGGGTTTGTCAACAAAATGGGCCTTGGGCCTGTAGAGGGGTAGAATGGTCTTTTACCCTTCTAGGGTTTTGCATGAGAGAATATCCAAATTGTCAGAGACATTTATTTAGTGAAATTTATTATTGTGACTAGGCGGAGGCTAGGGCAGTATTCTGATATCGAGATTTTACCGAGATTCCCGAGGCGAGTCTTCTCACTATACTTTACCTAGAGTGGTAATCAGAGCTATGTGACAGTGTATCTTGTATGCTATCTATGTGTTGTGATACTATCTGATATGTGATATGCATGATTTCAGAGTTTACAGAGTTAGGACCAGTGGGTCCACAGAGTTATGGGACCAAGAGGGACCCACAGAGATATTCGACCAGAGGGTCATCAGAGTTACAACCTTGAGTGGCTGATATGTGTTTATGTGGTATTTTGGGGAACTCACTAAGCATTTACACTTACAGAGTTTTGTGTATGTGTTTCAGGTACTAGTGATGATCGCGGGAAGGCGCCAGCATGATGTGTACACACTCATGGAGCTTTTGTTTATATGAATTCTAGGATATGTTTTTCTATGACGATAGTGGATACATTATGTTTATTATTATTTTATGAATGAAAGTATGTTTTAAAATTGTGAAAAATTATTTGAAAATTTTGGGTGTTACATCCTCATATAAGATAAACCTCAAAAACCATTAAATTCGCCACATTATATTCATACTTCCTCATATTAGACCTAGATCAGTCTCCTTCCTTTCCTCTGCAAATCACACATGATCAGTAAGAATTGGTAGCTTTACATGCAGCTTGGCCAATTCAGTTCAAATATCAAGATGTGAAATATTAATACAAGAAGCATGTAATAGTTTTCAGCTTTTTAGACACATCCAATCCACTGTAAAATGTAAATACACCCAAAATAAATAAATATATATAAAACCATAGTTCAAGATTCATGATGAAGTATGACTCATCTTCTTGATTTAACCACTTTAACAAATCATGACTCCTCTTCTTAGCCATAAGTTTGCATTAAGATGTCCTTAGAGGATAAATTGTGATATGGTCTCATAATCATTAAGAAGATCATAAAACATGATACTAAAGTACTCTCCCATCTTTTCAGATTTGAGAAACTTGTATCTTTCTGCCTAATTTAATTCTTCTCATTCGTTTTGTCATACATTGAAACTTTTCCAATGTTTCACATTTAAAATTCAGCTTGTAAGTATAAGCATATTTACTGAACTTTAGTAAATCATGACGAATAATCTTAACGATCTTTTGTGGTGGAATTTGACCAGTGCACTAAAAAATGTACTCGATCCCTTAGTCCTTCACATGACTCACATATACATGTGAACAAGGAATTAGTCTTAATTTTCCAAAGATGAAAATTCTCATTCATCATACAATATAACTTGCGTGATTCCACGTTTTGGTCCAATTGAAAATTGGTTGATTAGAATCTTTCCTTATTTGGTAAATTTAGACACTTCCACAAATGAAAGAATCAAATTAATATTTCTAATATTGCTAGATACATCCAAACATAAATTTTTCATAAGTGCCATTTCAAGGAGATATAAAATAAAGTAAAAAAAAATTTATTTATCTATAAAATGCGGAAAAATTTTCCTTACAATGCAACTTTAAATGAAAACTATGCTATTACATATTTCCTGCGATCTATCATAGCTCCTAAGCAGCAACTCAAAAATCCAATCTTCGAACCATGTGATTGAAATCCATCTTCGCGATTAAATTCAACATACTCTTCCTTTAAGTTTCCCTCCCTTTGCTTGATCCTGCCAAACATCAAAATGCAACCTAGTCATATCTTGTATTAAGAATAAAAAATTAGGAACTTAATTGAGTTAGATAGTGGACTTTACCTGAAACAGAGTCAAACTTTTTGATTCTTCATTCTCTCAAATCTTTCAAGTAGCTAGGGTAGCTTCGTAACCAATTCCCCTTCTCTCGACAATGAAAACATATAGACTCTTTGGGAATGGTACATGGGACTATCACAGACTTAGCCTTTCACTTAACCTTTTGGTCAACCGGGTTGACCAAGGTCGATCCCTTTCCATTGGGAAGAGAATGCATTTATGGACTTCTAATGTTACCATTTTCAATGTCCATGGAAGTTTGAGAAACAGACCTTCCACCCAAATTTACTTTACTAATGCGCCAAACATTTCTGATTCAGCAGCAACAAGCAAATAGTTAAGATCAATAAGGGTCATGTTGTGATCTTTCACGTAGTAGTTCTTAATGAACTCACTATACGACTCAGGAAGTCACTGAAGAACCCAATCAATAGCCAACTTACTTGGAACAACGACACCCAATATTCTCAATCTGTCAATGTGTGACTTTATCTCTAAGATATGAGTACACACAGGTCTTCCGTCTTTATGTTTCATTGCGTGTAGGGATTGAGTGATCTTGAACTTTCAAGTCTTCGAGCTTGTGGGTCAGGGAGAATAAATGGAGG
The DNA here is from genome assembly GCF_051521515.1 of Lactuca serriola. Taxonomy (NCBI): domain Eukaryota; kingdom Viridiplantae; phylum Streptophyta; class Magnoliopsida; order Asterales; family Asteraceae; genus Lactuca; species Lactuca serriola. The sequence continues at coordinate 258,186,548 of NC_136415.1, read as the reverse complement.
AGGTGGAGGAAGAGAAGAATGATTTCCATGATCCAATCACGGGACATCATCTTCATTAGGGAAGCTTGTTCCAAGAGATTTGGGAAGATCATAGTTGTCTGAACCAGACATCTACAGTGGAAGAAATTCAAGTTAGTTGATTTAAGTCCTTAATAGAACACCCAATATGAAATATTAAGTCTAGGACCCAACACAATATTTTATAACTTGGAAGAGGGATGCCGTAATCCAAGCTATAAAATATTTGAAGGTAAGTGAATGACGATTCACCAATTTCCACCATGAAAAATGAAATAGGAATTAGGTTTTAATTGGTTTCAAACTCCTAGATCTTTTAAGATTCATTGAACTTTTCAATGGCATGTTTAAATCTTGATTGTGCCCCCTCAAGTTTGTGATTAGGATGTCGAGGATCACAAACAAGGTGTGAATAACCATGCAAATATACTTGGTACTCTTGATTTTTATCACCTAATCGATGTGCCGGTGAACCACACGCGCTCCACCGATCTATGATAAACCTTAAGCCACCCTTTGACAACCATGTTAAATGCCAGTTAGCATGCTGGTTAACCACACGCGCTCCACTAACGACTTAAGCAAGGTGCAAAGTTTAATTTCATGGGTTAGCACCAAATTCACATTTTCCTTAAGTAACTAATATTGGGAATTTATAAAACATTTAGTTACTTTATAATAATCATTATACTTTTAATGAGAATTAATGTCATTTTCTTACCTGTTCGGCTAACGACCCTCCACCAGTCAAGGAAGCATTGGGTGAGAGTGGACACCCATTAAGTTGCCATTTTATAGGCAACAACCTTATACCCCCCTTATAGACTGACTTCGTGAACGAGACCTACTAACGGTAAAACGACTTTATCTTATACATACATATATATATATATATATATATATATATATATATATATATATATATATATATTATTAACTTATAATGCTATAAAGTATAAGGGTTGAATTTTAACTTTTAAAATTCTAGGGGTTTTGAAATAAACTGTGAGTGAGACTTTAGAAATTCCAAAACTTGAGTGCAAGTTTTGAACAATTTAAAAACTTTTCGTTTCCATAACTTATGAGTTTAATATGGTTTTTTATGAAAAACTTTTCAAATTCCATAACTTGAGGACAAGTTATGGAAGACATAAAAAAACAGTTTATGATGACATTCAAATTAGAGACTCTTCCATTTTCATAACCTATGACTTTTAATGACACTTTAAAAGAAAAAACTCTTCATTTTCCATAACTTGAGGACAAGTTATGGAGTTCATAAAAAACATTAAGATCAAATTACCCATTAACACAATAATAAAGTAATTTTTCTATGAACAAGATCAAACTCATAAGTGAAGAAAATTCATATCAACAATTTTCAATAATAACTTAGCTAATCACATAAACTAAAACAAGTCTTGCAACTTTGACAATTATCATTTATTTGGATGAGAATGAACATTACCATAACATCAAAATCAAGTTTTATGAAGAAAAACACTTTGTGGTAATGATTCTAATGAAAATAGGCCAAAAAACTAATTTTTTTCAGTGAACAGTCACCACCTCGTGGTGAACTGGCAAATTCCAAAAAAATGATTTTTCTTGCAAATAGCATCAAGTATAATTGAAAACAAACTTTACTCTGATACCACTTATGGGTTTTGAGCATTCTAACACTCCTATGGTGTAACGTCCCAAAATTCGTACCAAAAATTTTCTTTAAATCATTACCAAAACCATGTTCATAAAAACATATCATAAGTCATCACATGAACTCGGAGTATCATTTCCAAGACATATTTTCATTATCAGAGTAAAACATCCCAGCCTGTCTAAACTATGGTGTGTGCCATGCGATCAACCCGAGCTCTTCCCTCCACCAACGGAAGTACCTTAAACCAAAACTGAAAACCGTAAGCACGAAGTTTAGTGAGTTCCCCAACCTACCACATAACCTGCATAAACACATACAACATATACTGGGCCACACTGTGACAACCCGAAATTTCTATTCTGTACAAACAATATCAAGTCAATAGAAGTTAGAACAGTTGCAGTAAATTTTCAGACTTTTGGTATAAGTTTGAGTATTTCAGGATTTACACTTAGAGAGATATCAGGAGAGAGGATGCACTAGGGTATTGTGCAACTCTGTTATTCCAAAACTCTATGATATTAGAGTTCAATGCCTGAATAAAACATTTTATGCCAAATACCCCAGGGGTATATATATGGTTCTTAGCCATATTTATTCATTTGTTACATTTCCAACTAGAGAAAAGCCAAATTCTCTCTCACGGATCTTCGACCTTTCATCCCAAATCATGAGTACTTCTATCTAAGTGTATTATAGGGCTTGATATGTGTCTAGTAACCAAGAAATCATAAGAAACCCACAAGATCAAAGAGTTTACGGCCCAAGAACATCTTGGACCGTATACCCTTCTTTAAAGGGCAAAGAGTGCCCTAGTCCCTTCCTTTTGCAATGAAACTAGCCTAGACTCGTATCCTAATGTATGTAGGACTAGAAAACACCCCATGAACACCAAGAGTAAGGTGTTCACGGCCCAAGAAGTTCTTGGACCATGAACCCCAATCAAGAGTCCCAAAGTGTGCTTTAGCTCTTCATAAGCCTTGGACACTAGCCTAGATTCATTCCTAGTTAAGTTAGGGGCTTGAAAACACCAAAAACACCCTTTCCATGAGAGATTATGGCCATAATCTCTAAGGGAATTGGTTCCAGGGCTGTGAACTCCCCAAAGGAGTTGAAAGGTGCCCTAATCTCTTCCAAAGACTTTGCCATTAAGTAGAAATGCTTCTTAGGGTCTTGTAAAGCCTCAAAACATCAAATGGTCAAGTAAGTATGAGCTTACGGCCGTAAAACCATGAGTTTACGACCGTAAACTCATTGGTTGATGACCTTAGGGCCTTGAACTCCATTAAGGAGTTTTCCTTGAACCCTACACACACTAGCTTTTCCCTACAACAATTAGATGCAATCCTTGAGGCTTATAACACTTGTTAAAGGTGTTTAGCATGTCCTAGGGTGTTTAGACCTTGTTGATTAGTTGTTTAAAGACTAATTTGATACATATATGTGATATTATATGTTAACTAGGATCATAGAGTCTGTTCAAGACTTCACTTGACACCTAGCAATCCTACATCTTCAGTTCATTCGTACCACTCAATACAGGTGAGCTCATACCCCTTAATCAATGTTGTAAATGTTTTTAGATGTTTTTATGGGGGGATACAAGTAGAATCATGCTAGTTATTATATCAATCACATGTGATTAATAAGCAACATTCAAATGATTTATTAATCATTAGCTGTTTTACCAAACAGATTTTCATAAACATTTTATATGTTTAAAACTCCTTATTAAACTGTTCATTATACACTATATGTTTCATTTCAAACTCATTTAGAATTATGTTTCACACAAATGTTTCTTTATACTTATGCTGTTTTATCAAAAAAAAATACTTTCGACCCGTTTTATATGCTGACATCAAGTCGACCTTTTCTTAGATAGTAATCATGTTCAAAGGTGTTACAAAACTTATTTTATGCTTTTATATTGTCAATTGCATGCCTATGTATGTATAGTTATATAAGAAATTTTTAAAGGACTTAGGAAGGCTAGCCGCTCTATTTCCTTTTCCCTGTTGGGATGTGGTCTGGTGAGGTACCAGGTATCCGTCTGAAGGTCGTTTAAATATTAGTTATGTATCATGTGTACATATATAGTCATAAAGGTTCTACCAGTCAGTTCAATACCCTTGGATAGCAAGGGTATACTCCCATGTTCATACGTACCAGTTATATTACTAGTAAGCTACCATATGGGTTGTTTAGGAAGATACTAATACGTTTACTAGAATGCGGAATCATACCCCGAGTCAGTTCATTCATGAGTCTATACATGCTAGATAGAGAGAAACACACATTACAGCTAGTACACATAGTACATTACTATACATGCTAGATATAGAGAGAACACACATTACAGCTAGTACACACAGTACATTACTGTACATGCTAGATAGAGAGAGAACACACGTTAAAGCTAGCACACACAGAACATTACATTACACTACTATACTATTATATGATTACGTTTACATGATTACGTTAAGATGATTACGTTTACATGGTTACGTTTAGATGATTACGTTTACATGATTACGTTTAGATAATTACGCTTACATGAGTACGTTTACATAGATACGTTTACATGAGTGCGTTTACATATACGATAATAGGACAGACATCACTAGGTGCTATAGCATGGAACGATTTCAGGATCTAATTTTACCAATGAATCACAACGTATTGTGATAGTTATATTGGGTATACGTGATCATAGTAATGTGGATGTTCACGGCTTGCAAACATGCATGGGTCGTGTATGGGTCCCAAAATCTCTTTGATAGTGGAGCGTCTAGCCTGGGATCTAGCCATCACATTATGCCTTATCCCTCAAATAAGGAAAATAGTACAAAAGTAGTCACTTATTACAAATACTAAAGTACTTACGAGATTACAATAAGTTAAAGGTAATTAGTACGGTTGTAGTTATTTGATACTACACCATAGTACTATTTCATTTTCCCATTACATTCACTTCGTGAACATTCACACGATGCACGGTAATGTAGAAGCTATATTTTTTGTTAATGATAGACGGATTTGGTAAAATACACACTCTTACAAGAGACACACACAGATACTAGATGCCTTAGTAGAAGGCTACTCTCAGTAGGAAGCATAGGGCTTTCTAGGATGTTCAAAACATTTTCATACTTACAGTTCATATACATACATTTACTTACAGTTCATATACATACAAATACTTATAGTTCATATACATACAAATACTTACAGTTCATATACATACAAATACTGACGGTTCATATGCATACAAATACTTACATACAAATTAAGACACTAAAATACTTATGATCTCACCAACTTTAAAGCTGATACTCGCTTTCAAAATAACTTGTATCCTCAGGTCAACAGTAGATAGGTACCGATGCAAGGTTTAGACTCGTTCAAGACTCATCTTTCATTTTGATTTATACTTTAGTGTTTATCTTAATTTGACAGAACACACTTGTATTAAAATTATATTATTAATGGAATGGATGATGTTGTTGCTTCTTTACTACTTTTCATTGTTGTGATACCGTACATGACGTCCTCCGTACCAGAACGTTTCCGCCGTTCATGGTTTTGGGGTGTGTCAGATTGGTATCAGAGCATTGTTTATAGTGAATTAAGTATATCAACCCATAAAAGATATACATACTATAAATACAATGGGATTAAAATACTCTGACCAAGAGTGTATACTTTAAATAATAAAATATTTAATTAAGTATACGTGCCTGCATTCATACTAAAATCAGTGTCACTAGGACAGTACAAAAGAATTATGATTGTTGGGCAACACAGGTGGACTTAGAAACATATAGTCAAAACTGGAAAGAAATAGCCTGATCAACTATATTATCCGAGGGTTGACTAGCATGTGCCTAAGTGTAGTTGTGAGGTTGCAACAAGTCTAAAATCTTACCAACAATACCAGAATGAGAACAACAGAACATAAACCTAAAATAATATAGGGGTATTTGGGGTTACTATAGGTACTTTATACTTGAGAACTAAAAAGGATCTTCATTACTAAGTTGATAGTTGCTAAGTGGATACACTAAAGTTACATGTAACAAGGATGTTATAGACTTAGAATCTATGAAAAATTTTCTTTACCCCTATTCTTTGTGAATTTGGAGTTAAGGTCACTTATTCGAAGGCCTATCCTGTTTCGATTATATATAACTGGTCTGCACTTCACAAATAGTGATGTAACTAATGAATATTTTCTAAATAATTATCCAGATAGTTCATCTAATAATTATTTTATTACCTCAATTCTCACATAGATAACATGGCTGGACTCCATCCCCACGGCAACCAGTACCTTCCGAACGAAGTCATTGCTGGATGGTTTGGAGAAGAACTAGAGAATGATCATCCTATCCCTTTGAATGATCACCATGGTGAAGACCTTTCGGATGATGCTAACTCCGAACCCGAGGTTGAGAACCTACCCCAGGCAGCTCCCTTTCCAAATCCTAACCCTCGTCCGACTTTTCATGGCCCGACCCCTCTGTGGGTGGAATGCTTAGAAACATGGAGCCAAGGACAAGATCAGCCCATGCCATTTAATGGTGACCGAAGCTTTTATGACCTGAGCAATGGGGGCTAAACAGACAGAATCTTGCCAATCCTGGTCCGTAGAGTGGCTCGAAATGAGATTCAAGGCAGGACAACCCTATATCAGATCACAGAAGTTGTCACCAATGCGAGAATGCATACCCTCCGCACCATTCGTCAAGAAAATGCTCGTGAGAGATCTGAGAGAGACCATGAAGCCCGACTTCAAGCACTAGCTGAATCACGAGCCGAAGTTATAGAACTTCGAGTACGCCAGAGGGTGTACGAAAGACACCTACTTGATGTGGAACGCCAACTGGCTGAATTGAGAGTTCACCAGAGGGATGAACGTCGCCAATAGTAGATGCCTTACTTTATTTTTCCTTGTTAAAAGGAGTCGTTTTCTGTCTATGCCCGATGTGGCATTTTCTATGAAACTATCTTGTACTATAAGTACTTTAGTTAGGCCTTTTTGATCTAAAGGACTATCTACTCTGGATATGATGTAAGACCTTTTACAAGGTCATTTTCCTGAAATTTTACATCTTAAATATCAAAGATATTGAAAGTCGGCTAACTTCTGTGTCATTCTTTATTCAAATACTCTCATCATACTTTCATTGGAGTATATCTGAAACATGCTTTAGTCAAGGCATTGGACTATAGCAATTTAGCTCCGGAGACATTTCCATGTCTCTTTTAGTGGTTGGATCATGTTATTCACCAACCAACGATACCTCGGCTTGAACGACAAGCGTCTTGAGACCATTCTACAAACTTACTTCCACTCATTACTAGGAATGCATCATAGGGATGTAGGTCAACCCTTCATGAACACACTTCCACTCAGTACTAGGACTGCATCATGGGGATGTAGGTCAAACCTTCGCGAACATACTTCCAATCCGTACTAGGACTGCATCATAGGGATGTAGGTCAAACTTTCGAGAACATACTCTTACTCTTTACTTGAACAATCGAAGTACATCTAGGGTCAACCAGAATCGCTGACAAAATCCTTATCTTTCGTATTATAGAATCATGTCGTCATCCAGAAACAGTCAGCTGAACAACGAAACCCCTGTTTTTCCTATGGACACCTCTACTTTCCAAGTCGCAGTTACAGCTGCCGTGATGGCTGCCGTGATAGCTTTCATTGCAAACCGCAGCACTGTCAACGCAAAGAAAACTAATAAAGGAGTTGACAATCTCGATCATGGTAACGATCCGAGAAATCAACAAATAGTAACAGTCGCCACCGCCCAAAACAACAACTCGGAGATCAAGAAAAGAAAACGTCAAGCCCAAGTGGAAAGCAAGCGATTTCAAAGAATTGTCATGCAACAACAACAAGTGGAAACCTCTGCCATCCCAGTACCGAGCAGACCATATGAAGGAACACTTCCGAAGTGCAACCAGTGCAACTATCACCACAAAGGAATTTGCCGAGTATGGCAATGCAATAATTGCAACAAGATGGGCACATTGCTCGTTTCTGTAGAACTACCTCAACCACGGCAGCTAGCCTAGTTTGCTATTATTGTAGTGAGTTTGGGCACTATAAAAGAAATTGCCCGAAGATAGAGATCAAGGAAAGAACCTGTGTCCCCTTAACTCCTACTCAACACTTCACTTCCACTACCGATGCTGGCACTAGCCAGATATGTCATTTATGTGGAGATATGGGACATCTCAAGAAGGACTATCCAATAACAATGAACTTGGGCACAGATGGGAAGATTCTTAGGATCACAGCTGCAGGAGAACCTACTTCGGACCCACGTTAATGTAATTAAGGCATTTCGTTGTAACAGACTTATAAACCATCCAAAACTAGTGCAACTAGAATCTTATCTTTTGCGAGATCTCGTCGGTATAGGGATGCTCGTGTTGCGTATACTTGTCTTTTGTAGTATACCTTGTTCGCAGCAATAGTCTTATAGTAAGTCTACGGTACTGTAACTCGGTTGATGGTTACACAGTTGTGTTTTGTCTGTAACGCCTTATGCTTAAATCTAATGTCTTTAGTTCCCATATTATTCCGACATTATCATACGACTAGATTCAATTTGATCCGCACAAAAACAGCTTCATACGTACACCTCTTTCTTCGAAATCGCCTTTCCAGCGAAGCCGTCATACCAGGTCACCGAAGTACTCATGCATGGAGTACCTCATATTTCTTAGCCCTTCCAAAGAAATCTCCACAAACCTCCCCGAAGTACCACTCGTACAGTACGTCAAGTTCAATCCAAAGATCCATACGGTTCATCTGTCGCTGAAGAATGTATACATAGGGGTGATATATAAACAAGGTTCTACAAGTTTAGAATTGATGATTCCACTTTAACTTCTTTTTCCTCGATGGGATGTGAGCTTAAAGAAGAATTAGTTATTCGACTACCTTTTCAATCTTAATTATATACAAATCGTATACACGAGACTACAATTGATGAACCATGTATAACGTCTAATATGAACGTCAGGACGGAGACTGGCCAAGACTACGAGTAATCGCATCATCATGTAAACAAGCCTAGAGCCCAATACGACTTCTGCAACCAGATCGCCCTACAGTCTAAACACCCACAGAAATACAAGAACAATCCGGACAACTTAGCGAACTACTCAGCAATAGAATTGGAAGACTAGGCTTCTCACCCTGGAGAGCTTCGGTCTTATTCTTCCAGAAGTCGACGGATTGCATCTTTTGTACCTCGGCTATCGAGGACTCCGTCAAGATTTCCATTAGAAATCGTTACCTCTGCCTCGCATAGACTAATCGGTTGAGCAAACGCAAGGAACGAGTTACCTTTCAGAAATGGACCGAGATCCAAATATCAGCAGTTTCGAGTGTTAGGGAAGGATGTCCTGAAGACTACCCTCCGAACTTGATGCGGACACTTCGAGTCCGTAGTGATACCCCTCGGATATGACCAATACGCCCATAATATTCATGAGCTTAATGAGTAGGGTACGCCATTCTTACTTGGATCAATTCGTCATTCTCTTTGTAATGACTTACTTATCTACCCTCATAGTAAGAAGGAATCCATGGAAACATTACCCTCAGAGAAACTTTCGCAAAGTTCTCTAAACACGAGTTTTGGAATTGAAGAGTCAAATTCCTAAGACACACTATTAGTGATTTGGGAATTCCTGAGTACTCTTTCAATTTATCATGACCGTTGAGAATTTGTCGACAGCAAAGACGCCGACAGAAATTCGCCAAATTCTAGGTCTTGCAGACCTACTATCGTAGTCCATTCAGAACTCCTCGCAAATTATAGAAACCCTTACGGCTTTGACCCAGCAGGGGGTGGCCCTTGACTGGGAAGTTAAGCAAGAGAAAGAAACCTTCGAATTCCAAGTAAGAGACCAAATTCTTTAGGATGACTCACTCTGGGAATGGCTTAATACGCTTCGTAAAGCGTGGAAAGCTAAATCCAAGATAGTTAGGACCTCCGAGATTCTTACTAGAATCGGTCGTGTATCTCACAAACTAGACCTACTCCGCGAGCGTAGTAATGTACACTTTACCCTTTGCGTCTCGATCTTGAAAACATACCTTTCCATCAGGACTCTTGTAAGTCCACTCGATGAGATCGAGATTAACGAGATCCTCGCCTTCGTAGAAGAACCGTAGTAACCCTCGACCGAGAGGTTAAGTGGACAAAGCAGCGCCGCCTCCCTTTAGTGAAGGTTCGTTGCGATACCAACCAAGGACCCGAATTCACTTATAAGCACGAGAACCAATCGATTAGGAAATTCCCACCTCATGACTCGATCATTCATACCTACTTCCTTACCTAAATTCTAATTTCAGGACGAAATTTCCTCTAACAGGGGGATGATGTGACAACCCGAAATTTCAATTCTATACAAACAATATCAAGTCAATAGAAGTTAGAACAGTTGCAGTAAATTTTCAGACTTTTGGTATAAGTTTGAGTATTTCAAGATTTACACTTAGAGAGATATCAGGAAAGAGGATGCATTAGGGTATTGTGCAACTCTGTTATTCCAAAACTCTATGATATTAGAGCTCAATGCCTGAATAAAATATTTTCTGCCAAAAACCCCAGGGGTATATATATGGTTCTTAGCCATATTTATTCATTTGTTACATTTCCAACTAGAGAAAAGCCAAATTCTCTCTCACGGATCTTCGGCCTTTCGTCCCAAATCGTGAGTACTTCTATCTAAGTGTATTATAGGGCTTGATATGTGTCTAGTAACCAAGAAATCATAAGAAGCCCACAAGATCAAAGAGTTTACGGCCCAAGAACATCTTGGACCGTAAACCCTTCTTTAAGGGGCAAAGAGTTCCCTAGTCCCTTCCTTTTGCAATGAAACTAGCCTAGACTTGTATCCTAATGTATGTAGGACTAGAAAACACCCCAAGAACACATGGAGTAAGGTGTTCACGGCCCAAGAAGTTCTTGGACCGTGAACCCCAATCAAGATTGCCAAAGTGTGCTTTAGCTCTTCATAAGCCTTGGACACTAGCCTAGATTCATTCCTAGTTAAGTTAGGGGATTAAAAACACCAAAAACACCCTTTACATGAGAGATTACGGTTGTAATATCTAAGGGAATTGGTTCTGGGGCCGTGAACTCCCCAAAGGAGTTGAAAGGTGCCCTAATCTCTTCCAAAGACTTTGCCATTAAGTAGAAATGCTTCTTAGGGTCTTGTAAAGCCCCAACACATCAAATGGTCAAGTTAGTATGAGCTTACGGCCGTAAACCCATGAGTTTATGACCGTAAACTCATTTGTTGATGACCTTAGGGCCGTAAACTCCATTAAGGATTTTTCCTTGAACCCTACACACACTAGCTTTTCCCTACAACACTTAGATGCAATCCTTGAGGCTTATAACACTTGTTAAAGGTGTTTAGCATGTCCTAGGGTGTCTAGATCTTGTTTATTAGTTGTTTAAAGACTAATTTGATACATATATGTGATATTATATGTTAACTAGGATCATAGAGTGTGTTCAAGACTTCACTTGACACCTAGCAATCGTACATCTTCAGTTCATCCGTACCACTCACTACAGGTGAGTTCATACCCCTTAATCAATGTTGTAAATGTTTTTAGATGTTTTTATGGGGGGGGACACAAGTAGAATCATGCTAGTTACTATATTCACATGTGATTAATAAGCAGCATTCAAATGATTTATTACTCACTAGCTGTATTACCAAACAGATTTTCATAAACGTTTTATATGTTTAAAACTCCTTATTAAACTGTTCATTATACATTGTATGTTTCATTTCAAACTCATTTACAATTGTGTTTCAAACAAATGTTTCTTTATACTTAAGCTGTTTTATCAAACCAATACTTTTGACCCGTTTTATAGGCTGACATCAAGTCGACCTTTACTTAGATAGTAGTCATGTTCAAATGTGTTACAAAACTTATTTTATGCTTTTATATTGTCAATTGCATGCCTATGTATGTATATTTATATAAGAAATTTTTAAAGGACTTAGGAAGGCTAGCCGATCTATTTCTTTTTCGCTGTTGGGATGTGGTCTGGTGAGGTACCGGGTATTCGTCCGAAAGTCGTTTAAATATTAGTTATGTATTATGTGTACATATATAGTCATAAAGGTTCTATCAGTCAGTTCAATACCCTTGGGTAGCAAGGGTATACTCCCATGTTCATACGTACCAGTTATATTACTAGTAAGCTACCATATAGGTAGTTTAGGAAGATACTAATACATTTACTAGAATGCGGCATCATACCACAAGTCAGTTCATTCATGAGTCTATACATGCTAGATAGAGAGAGAACACACATTACAGCTAGTACACACAGTACATTACTATACATGCTAGATATAGAGAGAACACACATTACAGCTAGTACACAGAGTACATTACTGTACATGCTAGATAGAGAGAGAACACACGTTACAACTAGCGCACGTAGAACATTACAATACACTACTATACTATTACATGATTACGTTAAGATGATTACGTTTAGATGATTACGTTTACATGATTACGTTTACATGATTACGTTTAGATGATTACGCTTACATGAGTACGTTTACATAGATACGTTTACATGAGTGCGTTTACATATACGATAATAGGACAGACATCACTAGGTGCTATAGCATGGAACGATTTCAGGATCTAACTATACCAATGAATCACAACGTATTGTGATAGTTATATTGAGTATACATGATCACAGTAATGTGGATGTTCACGGCTTGCAAACACGCAGGGGTCGTGTATGGGTCCCAAAATCTCTTTGACAGGGAAGCATCTAGCCTAGGATCTAGCCATCACATTATGCCTTATCCCTCAATAAGGCAAAATAGTACATAAGTAGTCACTTATTACAAATACTACAGTACTTACGAGATTACAATAAGTTAAAGGTAATTAGTACGGTTGTAGTTATTTGATACTACACCATAGTACTATTTCATTTTCCCATTACATTCACTTTGTGAACATTCACACGATGCACGGTAATGTAGAAGCTATATTTTTGGTTAATGATAGTCGGATTTAGGAAAATACACACTCTTACAGGAGACACACACAGATAATAGATGCCTTGGTAGAAGGCTACTCTCAGTAGGAAGCATAGGGCTTTCTAGGATGTTCAAAACGTTTTCATACTTACAGTTCATGTACATACAAATACTTACAGTTCATATACATAAAAATACTTACAGTTCATGTACATACAAATACTTACATACAAATTAAGACACTAAAATACTTATGATCTCACCAGCTTTAAAGCTGATACTCGCTTTCAAAATAACTTGTATCCTCAGGTCAACAGTAGACAGGTATCGATGCAAGGTTTAGAGAAGATGGTGCTCTTTCAAGACTCATCTTTCATTTTGATTTATACTTTAGTGTTTATCATAATTTGACAGAACACACTTGTATTAAAATTATATTATTAATGCAATGGATGATGTTGTTGCTTGTTTACTACTATTCATTGTTGTGATACCGTACATGACGTCCTCCACCCCAGAATGTTTCCACCGTTCATGGGTTTGGGGTGTGACACACACCCGCTACTTCGGGCCTCACCCGCTACAACAGCCCTGTCGCTCCAGGCCCCACTTGGCTTCGAGCCCCGCTCGGATACAAATCTGTTTCACTTAGGCCTCGCCTGTCACTGGGCCTCGCCCGCTAACATATACTAACACATAGGCATGTCACAACACATAAGCTAACATATACTAATAAATCCTGTCCTGAGGCCTCGCCTATCTTGGGCCTCGCCCTTGTCCTGCTACTGATGATTCATGGAACCCCGTCCACACTCCTACTGATAATGAGATACGGGCCTAGCCTACACTCACTCTTTCCCTAACTTGGGCCTCACCCCTGTTTTGCTGCTAATGAGATGTGGAACACCGTCCACACTCTGCTATTGGTGAGATACGGGACCTCGCCCACACTCACCTCCCTACCAGGCACATGCATGTATCACACAGACAACAAGTATAAACTATAATATAAACCATTCCTTGGGCACCCGCCCGCTATCATTGGACCTTGGTCCTGAATATCATTCTAGCATACTGCGCCTAGGGCTAACCCCCGGGTCTTCCTACTCATAACTACATGGGCTGGCATTGTGGCTGTAGACCCATTCACACAAAGGGAAACTCACCTGGTACTGCTGAACTTGCTGGTAACCCCTCTAGATGCTGACTGACAATTCCCTGAACCGCTGCTCCACTAGCTCCCCGAGCTACAAATACCAAAACATATATCACTTAGCTTAACTGTTCTCCAAAAATCAACTAAGTCAACTCTGGTCAAAGTCAACCTTCCAGGTCAACCCTACTCGTCGAGTCTGCCTACTGACTCGTCGAGTTCATTAGCTCATAATCCTTTCATTCGCGACTCGACTCGCCGAGTCAGCCCCTGACTCGCCGAGTCTACCGATTTCCGAGTCCTGACTAGGGCTGTTCACTATTCGGATAAAACCAAATTATCCAATTGGACAATTTGGATTGGACTATTTGGTTCGGATATTCGGATTTTTGGATGTGTTTTCAACAAAACCGAATTATTATTTTGGATTTCGGATTGGTTTTAGTTTATAAAATCAGAACCGAATAGTCCAAAAAAACCGAATAAACATTTATAATTTATCCATTTATAATATATATCTATAGATATTTATTAATTTTGTAATTTGTTTTTCAAAACAGGTTCAAAACGTTTCACCTGATAAAATAAACCATTAATATGCATTTTCTCTCAAAAGTTTTCTATCTATAAGATAATTAAGTTTAATATATCTTCTTATTTGTTGTTTATAAATTTCAAATCACAACTAAATAATTTGTTTTTGCTTCTTGTATAAAGTTGGTTAATATTATAATTATATGTCGTTTTTAAAATGTTTCGGTTTTTGTAAACAAAATTATAAAAACTGATCCAACCGAATTGTAATTGGTTCGGATCGGATCGGATTTGAATTTAGTTTGGACTATGCGGATTCATGTTTTGAAAACCGAAATCAATTTGGATTCACTTGATTGGATCGGATCAAACCGATCCATCCAAACCAACACCCCTAGTCCTGACCTGTCCAATTCACTGAGTCCCCACTCAACTCACTGATCCGAGTCCTAACTTGAAGGGTTTGGGGTTTCGCGACTTGACTCGCCGAGTCCAAGAAAAGACTCGCCGAGTCCCAGGCAATCTTCAACAGACTCGCCGAGTTGTTCTTCCAAATCGCCGATTTCCTGCCCAACTTCATCCAACTCGCCGAGTCCACCCATGTGGCTTGCCGAGTCGCTCCAATTCTTAATCCATTCAGTGGCTTTTCAAGCCATGCAGGGGCTCCAAATCATAGATCCTTACTTCCAAAGTCTATCCCTCACGTAAAGGTGCAAACTTTACGTGTAGCTAAGGAGATCTAGGCCCAAAACACTCCAAAGTTGGGTTTAGGACAACCATGCTTCACCTACACCCCCAAGACTGATACTTTATGACCCTCTAGGCCAGAATACACTTAGATCTGAAGTAGCAACTTCAGATTTGGGCTCTAACTCGAAATGGTTCAAGGACATGGCATGAAAGCCCCAAATCTCATAACAAAGGGAAAACTAGATGAAGAAGGGTGAAAATAACGACTTAATACCTTCAATAACTCTGAAAGATGACCCAAACTCTGGATCTAAATCCAATCCTTGGAGCCCCAAAGATTCCTTCCTTCCTTTTTCCTTTAAATCACCCAAAAATGGCAAGAGACTTGAATATGCAACAATAGAGGCTGAGGGTTTTAGTTTCTGGATGAGAGAGGCTCCAAGGAACCCTAATGGAGAGAATAAGACAATTAAATAGTGCCCGAAGTCCCGGATTTAGGGTTTGCCTCTTCAGACCGGACTCGCCGAGTCCTCTTTGCCGACTCGCCGAGTCGGCTACTTAATCGATCCCCCGGATCCCGCACCGACTCGACGAGTTCCTCCCTGGACTCAACGAGTTGAACCTTTGACTTAGGGTTTTTCCTTTTCTTTCCTGGTCTTTCTGATTATGGGTGTTACATATGGTGTACATGCAACCCTATAAACGTTGGATCTATGTTTTCTCTATTATACATGCAAATATTTAGTATTCCAAGATTTCATCCTAACTAGCATAATATGTAGCAACTATACTACAAAAGCCTAGTTAGATAACATACCTTTTGATGTAGCTTGAAGTCTTAAACTTTAAGAGCATAGCCCCAATAGTGTGGAAGCCTCAAGTGGAATCATAAATCACCAAAAACACCTTAGAAAGCTTGAGAGAATAGTAAGCACACTAGAAATTGGCTCACTCTTGTTTACTCACACACTAGTCTCAATTCATGTGCCAAAGACCTCTTTATATAGTATCGAGGATTAGGGTTACATTCATGTAAACCCTAATACCCATGACCTTTCATTTCCATAGGATCCATGGGTTAAAAACTCCATGGACTATCCATGCAAGCTTAGCCCAACCTAAATGAACTTGGCCCATCCTATATATAAGAGTCCATATTTAGTTAGTTCCTTTTTATCACTAAATTAATTCTAAATTAATTCTTGATCAATACTAATTAAATAATATGATTCCATATTAATATATTAGAACTTATAATATATTAATATAAATCATAAACACACTATTCTCAAAAGACTATCCATATAAATTGTTCCAGTGAAGTGCAATACCAATAATAGTTATGGGCTTAGACATCTAATCCAACAGGTAAGCCCTGAAAAAATGTAAGGAAAAGAAATAATTGGTTATTGATTATGATTTTTAACATCAACAAGGTAGATGACTTTTGACCTGTTGACATTGGGTTCACTTAGTTGTTTAATAACTGATTTGGCAATGCTACAATATTTTATATTCTTTTCAATTTGTGGGAGGGACATGGGCAAATCCCAAAGTCTACGTTTAAGATTTAGGTGTTGTTTCATTTTTACTTAATGGTTACAGCATTTAATCTTGTAATCTATATATGGGTTTTTTTGTTTTGATAGATAAGAAACAACCTTTGTTTATACAACATTTCTTTTAAGACGGAAAGCTAAATCAGTCATTTAATCTCTTTCCTTTATAAAGAGAAACAATATATGTTCACACAACACTTTTCTCAATCAAATATGAGGGTGAAATGCTCATTTGTTCTCATCAGTAAAAAGAAGAAAAAACCTTGGTTCATACGACACTTGTTTCAGACAGACACATGGCTAAAAATAAAGTCTTTCTTAATACAACAATTTTTTTTTCAAACAGAGAGAAGGGTAAAGCAGTCATTTACTCTCATCAGTAAAAGAAACAACCTTTGTTCATAGAACACTTTATTCAGATTTAGAAGACAGAAGGGTAAGAGGTCATTTTAGTCTCATGATTAGTAATTGTGACTATTTTTGTTGTTATACAGGATTACATGGAAGACTATGAAGTATTTGTTCCATCTCAATCCTTACAAGATCTTGAATTCCACGTAGACGCCATTTGCCGCAACAAATCAGCAAGTGACACGTGTCCTACAGATGTCCATGATTTTGAGGGGACCAAACATACAGTGCAAAAACGGGGCATGATTTCAAACTAACAAAAAATTTCAAAGACACAGATGCTTCAAGTTATGATGGTCTTGTCATCCATGGAGGCCTAGCTCCAAAATACTTGGCACTAGACCAAGATGTTATTAAAGTTGGTCAAACATTTCATGGATGCTGGAAAGCCCATAAATTCCATCTGCCATGGTAAACAGATTCTATCAACTACTAGTGTTCTCAATGTAATGGAAATATTTATATATAAATTTCAATCTCTCATCTGTACAAAAGAAACATCTTTGCCTTTTACTATAAATAATAGGTTTTTTACTTTGAGTAACCAACCAATGGTGAGTTGTTTTGACTTTTTACTATTGGATTTAAAAGGGGAAGAAATGTACTGCATATCCTGCTGTGAAATTGAATGTGGTGTTGGGTGGTGGAACATGGTTAGAACCGGACCCAATTGATCGTTGCTTTACGGATGGAAATCTTGTAACCGAAGCCGCCTGGCTAGCTCACCCTCAGTTCGTTTCTCAGTTCATGTCATTGCTTGGTATTCGTGTATGTTTCTAGTAACATTACATGGTTTTTTTATCACTTATATTATATACACACTAAAATCCGTATGCCTTTGGGACTCTAGTGCTCACAGCCCACCTGTGTTTATAAAAAATACCAAGATAATTAGATAAACCAGGTAATGATAGTACACCACCAATTTGTTAAAACTTATATAATAGCTTATATATTATATCCTCACAGTTACCATACTTTTTTTTCAAATTTATAATAGCTTATATATTATATCCTCACAGTTACCATACCTACGTGTCACATGTGCTACTTGTTACTTGCATCAATTAAGTAGTTGGAGATCTAGTTGGATATAAATAGTTGGTGAGTATCATATAAGAAAAGTAACAAACAAGGTTAAAAACTACAGAAATTACAAAAGTAACAATCAAGGTTTAAAACTACAGAAATTATAACAAAGTAAATGGATTTGATTATATAATTATGAAGTGTCTAACCTCCAATCCACCATGAAAGCAGAATGAAAGGAGATCTTTAGACCTTAATGGAAGCTGTTTATCTGGAGGGTAGACAAAAAGAACCTGAAAGTAATGCAAAATGATAAGAAATCATCATATCATATTTCATAACAATGGAAGAAAGTCAAAGTTTTGAGTTTTGACCAGTAGCTGAGGCTCAAGATTTGGTTCTACACGAAACTGATGCCTTCCTAGACCTTCAGATCTTCTTCCAAAATACTGCCTCTGAAGTGCCTAAATGTCATAATTTGGATGCAATCCAACCACTACCATGCTCTCAAATAGCCTAGAAGGTTCTTTCAATATCCTTTGATGATAAAAGATTTGGAAATGATAAACAATCATCAAGAATTCAAGTTTCAGGAATGAAAGATAGGAGTAGAGAAAAAGAAAAAAAATAAAGATATTACATATTTACATACTAGGGCATCTGAAAGCTTGCCCGTTGATGTTTTTGGCTAGTTAATACTTTTGGATTGTAAGTTGTGCTTTTATCTTAAAAAGGAGGAGATAAACCTTTCAGTGCTCTGAAAACTTGATTCTGAAGCTTTTGAAGAGGACTTGTATCCTCTTTTGATGAGAATACCACTGAAGGTATTGGTGAAGGAGAAGCAGGAGTAACAGTAGTTCCAAAAGCATCTTCAGGTGTCTGCACCAAAAATGAAGCACCCCAACCTGGGCTACTTGCCATTTCATGAGTTCCATTCCCTTTCTCCATGAGTGGAAGTGGAATTCGAAGTCCTTTTTGTTATTAATATTAGTATTTTGTTAATAAAAATTGCAACAATACCTAGCATAGTTCTTCCTTTGCCAGGATTAAAACATGGTTTAAAAGGGAAAGATAAAACAGAAACGCACCATTTTTAGATCTTGGGGAGTCAACTGAGATGATACTGCCGGTCGGATTGAGGGCGTTAGGGTTTCCATGAAGATGAAGATGGTAGACTAACACTGAAAGAAGAACAAGAAAGGGGTTTGAAATGATAAAGATGCAAAAACATGAAAGAAGAAATTATACTCTATTGAGGAGAGACTTACCTAAAGTCGCATGAGAAGAAGTGTTTGTGCAATCAGAGTAGTTTTAGGGTTTCCTTCGGTTACTCCCTTCACATCTCCGACAATCTTCATCTATGGAGGAGAGAGATGAGAGAAAACCCAGTGGAGGGGGAGAGACGAAAAGGTGGATGCATCGATAGGGAGAAAACAAACTCAGAGAGTGGAGTGAAGTCAGATTTAGGAGAAGTTGTATCAATTTTATGGAGAAATCAAACCAGTTGGTCTTTGTTGTTGATTTTCTTTATCGGGATTACTGGCTCGTGAATAGAGAGAAAGATTAGGGTTTCTTGATTGAGAGAAAGGTTAGGATTGATAGAACTTGCGAGAAAGATCTTGCAAAAGGAGTTGATAAAGCCCGAGGCTGTGACAATGACCATATGAGATAACAAACGGCTGACTCCGACGTAGGTGCAATATGCGTGCACTGATGCTTTTTCTGAGTTTTAGAATGGGGAGGCTCTCTATTGTGAGAATCTAAACTAATTCGAAGTTGAATTAACAGTTTTTGATCTAAGGCACCGTTTCTCAAGAACAAATTAGGGTTCTTAATATTTAGGGATTTATGATTTAGGGTGATTTGGGGATTTGTAGTAGGCGGGATGTTTAATTTTTTTGGGAATGGAAAATGGTTATGAATGATTTAGGGTTCTTAGTAGAGGATTTTAGAAGCAGAAGAAGGAGTATCAGGCGAGGTGTTTAATTTTTTTGGGATTTCATTTCCCAAAAAAATACGGAGAACACGCCTTCTTAAAAAATATAAAGTGACACCTTTATACGACACGCTTTTTATGATAGGTGCCCTCCATGTTTTTTTTCTTGTATGACACTAATTTCAGGGCACGCATAAATGCTTGTCCTCTATCCTTCAAATTGTAGAAGAGATGACATAATTTTTAGGGCACACACTTTTGCGTATCGTAAATCACTGCGTGTCATTGTTTGTGTGTCATTAAAGGGCTGTTTTCTAGTAGTGATGAGGATGACTACAGTGACATTTCAAAAAATATTAATCAACACATGATGATTCCTTTTCAACGTAGTTTCATTAAACCTGTTTGGCTATTCTAATATCTTAAATTAATAGTCAAAACTTGAGCTCTATGCCTCAAATTTATCATTTTTTACAGCTTCTCATAACAATGGAACAATTCCCAGAAAGAACATTGTTTGGTGGAGCAGTTTCCACTATTTTCTCACTTAGGTTGGAAGTTAGTTTTGTAATTTACCTTTTAGGTCTCTATTTGTTTAATATACATTCTTCACTCTATAAGAAAGTTCAAAATTTCAATTGTAGGATGTAAGCAATAGTCGTGAACTTCTTGATCATTAGCTTTGTTTTTTTCTTCCATGCTATTACAATTACACAATTGTATCCAACTTAAGTTTAATCCCAAATTGATAGATAAATTGTGAATCTAATTATTATTTTGTATTTGTTATTGGATATTTATTTGTTCAGGAGGTGTTTGTGGATCTTGCACGTGATGAAAGCCTAATGGAAGTGGTACTTCGTTTTTACATGAACTTGCTAGAGAACAAGGCGCCGAGGGCAATATTGTAATTTCCTTCCCCCCAGTATTGATCAAATATCTTAAATACCTATTATTTATGTTAAAAAGACAAATAAATCTTTTGTTTTTATTTATCGGATCCAAGTGACTGAGCAGTCAACAGTGTTTGAGGCTCCTGAACTCCAATTTAGAAACTTGTCAGCTGTAATAACAACTGCTATTACCCAAATGGTATAAAAAATAAATCTTTTTTTTATTTTTCTCTTAATAAACCCATATATTCATAACTAATAACAGATATAAAATTATTCAGTTTTTGTGTTTGGATTTCATTATTTCCATGGGAGGATAGAAAGAATTCAATTCCATCCTGCCTTTTCATTGAAAGACCAAAATACCCTTACTATTTACTTTAAAAGCTGATATAAAAAGTCAAACCAGTTATTTTGGTAAAATATATGAAACTTTTCTGGTTTGATTGAAAAAAAGAAAGTATTACTGGTCAAATTGCAAAAGTGGTCGAAATATAATATTTCTTCTTTTTGGTCAATTGCATTAAATAAAAAAAAATTCAATATTGTGTATTTACAAAAAATAATATATACATATATATATATATATATATATATATATATATATATATATATACTCACACACACACACACATGAACCAAACATATTGTAATTCCTTTGACAAATTCTGATTCCTTTATTGTTGTAGGCCATCTCTAAAGCAAGACAATAAAGAGAAGCACAAAATCTAGTGATGATATCTTTTATAATTTCATTATCCAATCCTCCATTAAATTGTTTTTTAAATAATATATATATATATATATATATATATATATATATATATTATTTAGGTATACTTGGTGAATTTGAGAGTCAAAGGAGTTAGGACAGATGTAGATATTACTGTATATGAGCTTGTCTTCATAAAGTATATCTTTTTTTTTTAATTTATGAACTACATTGTGGTTGCAGCCCATTGAGTGAAAGTGCGACCTCGGTTGGAGCCGGTTTAATCGTTCCGGCTGCACATTCTGGTCAAACCGTGATGGTTGAAGTTTTTAAACAAGCGGTCTCTTACAACTTCACATGTGCGCCGCCAAGGTGGCCGACGGTTGCGACAGGTTGCGTAATGATGACGTGGAAAAAGGAGAACATGTTCTGTTGATTTGTTTTTTACATGTATTTGGAGTTGATGGGAAGGACATTTTGGGTTGTATAGTTGGAGTGGTGGCTGATGAGGAATTACATGGTGACAAAGATGCTCTAGTTTATAGGATTTCACGGGGTTGAGGGATTATAGACCTCACTTAAAAGATTAAAGTACTCTTTTGTGTTGTTTTTATAGGGTCTTTGTGCTTTCGTTGCTAACATTTTTGGTCCTTGGTGTTGCAGGGAAAACAAGTGATAAGAACAATTCAGAATGTGATACAGAAAATTAGAGGATTGGAGGAACCTGATAGGTAAACTCTAATAGTTATGTACTTTAACTACTTTATTGCATAAAGCATGTTAAATCATAATATGATGTCCAGATAAGAAAACAAAATCCAAAGTAGACAAAAACGAAAGTGAGAAGGTTAATTGTGTGTAAAGCTTATCATTACATTTATAATATTAGGTAATCATCGAGATTCTGAATAAAATTACTTAATTGCAATATTTGAAGGTTGATGATGAGAAAGGAGCTAGAAGGATTAACCTATAAAGAGCTTGAACACTTAGAGCATCAACTTCATGATGACATGTTAGCTGTCAAAAATCGAAAGGTGTTAACTTTTACATCATTTTTATCATCAAGTCAAATAAGTGTTTCTTTCTATTTTCAAACTTAATAATGTAACAGCCAGAAAACTAGGCACCCTTCTATTTAGCTCCTTCATCTTTGTTATGTTATCATTTTAGGGTTGCATGTTAGGCGAGTACACTGGGCGTACAAGGAGTACGCTGCGCGTACTCGTGCGCTTCATTTGGACGCGTTCACCCTCAGGTACGCTGGGCGTACCCAAGGTTACGCGGGGCGTAACCGGTCCAGACCTAAAAACCCTAATTCATTTGGAGGGCTATAAAAGGAATGTGTGGCTCGACTTCTCAGCCACCATCCCTCAGAAAGAAACCCTAAAGAGAGTGTGCATCCATTCTTAGGCCATTTGTGAGTATTCTAAGCTTGGTGGTGCCATTTCAAGGTAGCAAAGGAGAAGAGGAGCTCATTGGGAAGGCTAGAAGTGGTACTCAAGTGTAGATCTGAGCTTTGCAAAGGTTGAGGCTTCATTATAAGGTAAAAAGCTCAGATCTTGTCCTATAGTTCTTGTAATATGCTTCATGTACCATTTTCTAGGGTTTTAGTCCCAAAGGTGGAGACTTTTGAGCAAATGGTCTCCATAAGCTTAGATCCTTTGTATCTCTGGTCTATTTGAGTTGTAGACTCATAAAAATGTAATCTTGGTCGTGAATATTGCACCATGCATGAGATCTAGGTCCTTGAGTTGGATTAGAGTGATGTTATGAAGTGTTGGAGCCTTTACAGCCATGCCAAGGCTTAAAGGTCTCGACTTTATGGGTATAGATGCATAAGCAGAGTCGGATCTAGAAGTTGGAGTAATGGCTTAACCGATTAAGACCAGAAATGGTGTATGTTAGAATCTGATGATTACGCTGGGCGTAACTTCCAGTACGTGCAGCATACTGGGTGGAGACCCCGATCCATGGTTGGCGATGTACGCCCCGTGTACATCAAGCTGTACGCCCCGCGTACTCATAAGGTTGACTTTTGTTGACTTTTAGGGTTTTGGTCAACATGAAGACTTTGGGTCAAGGAAGGGTAAAATGGTCTTTTACCCTCTGAGGAATGATGATAAGGGGTAAAGTTTTATTGTGAAAGTCTTTGATTATTAAAATGATATTTTTATGAGTACGCGAGGTAGAGTCGTCGTTGGATTTTGGGAGATAGCGAGTACGCGAGATCTTAGACTTTCCAAGAGGTGAGTCTTCTCACTATACGTTACCTTGAGTGGTATTTTGAGTTGACCAGAGGGTCTTATGTGCTATGTATGAGATTATGTGTTATATTTGAGATTACATGCTATGTGTTATTTGTATGCTGTATGACTATATAGACCGGACCGGAGGGTCCAACAATTCAGACCGGGTCAGAGGGCCCAATGAGCTATGACTGGACCGGAGGGTTCGACGAGCTGCGGGACTGGAGGGTCCCGCTGAGACATCTTGACCAGAGGGTCGGGTTAGCCTCGAGTGGCGTATTTGTGGTATGTGGTATTTTAGGGAACTCACTAAGCATTATGCTTACAGTTGTTGTGTTTGATGTCTCAGGTACCAGCGAGGACCATGGGAAGGCGACGGCTTGACTCGTACACACTCACACCGATGGAGTTCACTTTTGAGAGATCTTGGGAATTTGTTTTGAAAACACTGTTGTTTCGGATTTTAAATTATGATATGATATACATTTTGTGGTTTTAAAAATTAAAAATTTAATTGGAAATTTTACGTTGTTACAAATAATAATAATAATAATAATAATAATAATAATAATAATAATAATAATAATAATATGTGTTTTCAAATGATCTTTCATAATCACAAGTAACATAAAATTAACATGAATATACTTAATTACACCTATGTTATTACATAATTCTCTTTAGTTATGCCTCAGGATATGACATTGATGGAAGAGATCGAACAAACTAAATTACGGGTAATAAGTTTGTTAATACATAAAAATTCCATGTTAATGTATTAAGATACTATGCGTTTACCTATTTGTCCTGTTTTTTTCTCCCAACTCAACTCACATTAAAGTTGACGTGTATTATGACATTTGGTTTATGGAATGCAAGGGTAAATTGGTAATTTGGCCACATTTACATGGTTGCCAAGGACACAGGCTGTACCCAAGTTGCACAGGGATTAATGACCAAAATCTATAGATGGAACTAGATCCTGGATTATCCAGATTCAGTAAATCATGTATTTTCTGAAGCATTTATGTTGGTGAGTTTCTATATATTCTGCTACTTATTAAAATTACTTTTTTTTCTAATTATTTTTTGTGGGTTCTACTCTTTTTGCAGCCACATTATAACTCTCATTTACTACACCCTCATATAACCAAAAAAAAAAAAAAAACTCAACGCCAATGGTGCAACTAATTCCATCTAGTTACTTTTAAAGCACTTTAGGTAAGTCTATATGTCGAGTTTTTTTGTAAAAAATAGGCACTTTTCAAATCTGTTTGTAAGAAAGGGGCTCTTTCAAACTCTTTTGTAAAAATGGGGTTGTGGCCCCACTTCTTTCCACAAGATTTATATTTAAGTTACATATACGGTCCTTTAAGTATCATCTAATTATCATTTTCAGTTATACATTTGCTTTTTTTATATTTTATATTTTAATTTTACACCTTGATTTATAAATAATATTTTTTATTATGATATGTTATTAAATTTTATATATAGACCTTAATAATTTATAAGATTTATAATTTTCTTTAACTTTTAATCAATATTAATATTAAATATTATTAAAATTATATTTGTTGAATAATTAATTTGATATTATTAGAAGTAGAGATAAAATAAATAAATATACAAATTTTATATATGAATTTTATAATCACTAACAATGCCTGTAAAAGCAATTTCAAAATAATTGAATAATCCAAAATTGTCATTGTACATTTGGTACTTTATTGTGGATGAATTGTCATTTCAATTCTTTGTAATAGGGTATAGTTTACTTTTTGATGATATAAACTCCAATTACTGAATTGAGTTTTTCTCATCAATCCTACAAAATTTTCTCTTCTCATAGTTGCATCCTCAGTTTCCATACATTTCTCATCTTTGTATCATCAGTTCTATTTCTATCTCAAACATAGGGTATGTATTATATATATATATATATATATATATATATATATATATATATATTGCATATATAAATGATGTCACCATTAAATTTAAGATAATAATTTATGTCATTTATCCTATTATTTGCAGTTAAATTCTCTTATATTCGTTGTTATGGCTCTAAGTCGTCCCTTTTATGATCATTTTATATTGGGGTGGTAATATTGAATGTGAGAATGGATTGATCAAGGGTGACCAATCAACTTTGTCAGCTTCAAATATTCTTAGGCACAAAATACGGTATGAACAATTTAAAGATTTGATTTATACACATGTTGGAGTTGAAAAGTCTACCTAAAAGTTGAATTTGTCACTATGTTACCAATATTGTGGGAAATCTAACATGGAACCCCTCTTAAATGATTCATCCTTAGACATGATGTATTATTTAGATGAGAATGATGAAAGTTATTGTGGCCATATTTGTGTTGACATAGAACAAATAACACCACCAACAAACACTAGTTTTGTAGATCTCCTTCGTAATTGTCAAACACCATTTTCTTTGCCGAATGATAATATATGTGAGACAAATAACGACTTTGGATTTGATGAGACCAACTCAGTGTAGTAGTGAATCATTAAGCAATATTGGGGTCGATTCTAATGATGCAAGTGACACTCTCATTGTGAACTTTATGAATAATGTTGGAAATATAGGGGTTGGTGATATAGAAGACATAAAGGAAAACATTCATATAGTTATTTGGAAGGAATCCAAAAACAAAATTAGGCTAGGAATGCAATTTGAAAGTAAGTTGCAAGTGAAAAAGGCAGTACCACTTTGGTCTATCAACCAAAATAGAGAGTTTAAAGTGTACGAAAGTAAAAGTACCAAATGGGTAGCAAAATTTAAGACTATAGGAGATGAAGGAGAAAGCAGTAGTTCTATGCACCATGCACCACCTTGTCAATGATATATTCGTGAAATTAAGAAGAAAAGTCATAAAATGTGGCAGATTACACGTTGGGTGGATGCACATAATTGTTTTGGATCTTGTATTGGCAATGATAACGAAAATTTGAACTCTGCAACGATTGCTTCATACATCCTCCACTCAATTGAAAAAGATGTTGCTTATCCAGTCAAACATATACAAACAGATATTAAAACTATTATGCATGTTGATGTTTCTTATGATAAGGCATGGCATGGTAGGAGAAAAGCCATAGAGAAGATTTATGGAACTTGGGAGAGTAACTTGCTGAGTTGCCCAAGTATATTGCAACTTTGCATTATTCAAACCCTAATACAGTTGTCACGTGGCTTTATAAACCAAATGTAACATCACATGTAGCAACATTCAAATATATTTTTTGGGCTTGTGGATCGACCATTATAGCATTTCATTTGTGTCAACCTGTTATTTATGTTGATGGTACTCATTTGAAGGGTTCATACAAAGGAAAAATGCTTGTTTTTGTTGCAAAAGATGCTAATAATCATATATTACCAAATACTAATGCTATTGTTGATGAGGAGACTGTGCATAGTTGGTGTTGGTTTTTTGCTCAGTTTAGACAATTTATTGCTCAAAATAGACAATGATGTGTTATTTCAGACAGGCATCAAGGAATAATTCATGCATTGGCGAATTTACCAGAATGGAAAGAGCCATTAGCATACCATTTCTTTTTTCTTCGGCACATCAGAAGTAATCTTATGAAAAGGTACAAGAACGTGCACCTTAAATGATTATGTTGGTCTATTGGTAGCACCACACAAAAAAAGAAAATTCATCAAGTATATGAAAGCGATAAAAGAAATCAATGTTGAAGCTTGGGAGTATCTAAGTCAAATCAAAAAAATTTAGTGGTGTCTTTTATATGATAAAGATCACCGGTAGGGTTCCTTAACGACAAATATCTCTGAGAGTATAAACAATGCATTGCGAGGAGCAAAACAATTACCGATTAGGGCAGGTATTGATCTTACATTCAATAGAGCTGTGCAACTTTTCATAAAGCATAGTGATGTTGCATTGAAATGCAATACACCTCTACCATCGTGTATGTGGCATCTCTTTGTTAATCGTGACACTCACGCACAAAGTCATACTTTATCTCAGCTTTACTACAATGAAGGTGTATACATAATCATTACCAGGCCACAAATAAATGGAACAGGTGGAATTACGCATACTGGCCATTATTTCCATCACATATGCACCTGTGGTAAGTGACAAATGGAAAGGTTTCCATGTTCGCATGCTCTTGCAGTTTGTTGAAATAGAGGGGATAATCCTATTTCAATTGTAAATGACATGTACACTAGCGCTACCTATAAACTACAATATAATGCAGGTTTTGCACCACTTCCCCATGTTGATTATTGGTTGGATTTGAAATGGGCGATTGAAGCAGATTACTCAAAATTTTATGTTGCTCGAGGTAGGAGGCATGCAACTGAATACGTAACGAGATGGACACGCATCATCCCGGTGAACCTCGTAGATGCGGATTATGCCACCAACCAGGTCATAATCGAAAAAATTGTCCAAATTCTCAACCAATGTTTAATACGATATAAGCAATATATTTTATTGATCTAGTAATTTCAAGTTTATTGATCTTGTAAGTTTATGTTTATTTGATTTTGTAATTTAATGTTGAATTGGTATGTAATTTCTTAATGTTATAAATATGATGTGAAATATATATTTTATTTATATAATTTTAGTAATATGTAATTTTGTTATTAATGGAAGATGTTAATGATATATTTTTAGTTGTATAAATTAATAAGGTCTATATATATATAATTTAATAATATATTTATAATTAAAAAAATATTACATTAATAATACATTTATAATAAAACAAAATATTATGTATAAAGTTGGTAAAGATAGAAAATAAAAATAGAATGTAAAAGGTAAATATATAGTTGAAAAGTTGTATAATATAAAACTAAAAATTTTAATATTAAATAAGGGCCATTTATGTAAATAGAAACTCTTACGTATAATTTCAAGTGGGGCCACAACCCTATTTTTACAAACCATTTTGAATCAGCCCCATTTTTAGAAATAGTTTGGAAAAGAACCCCATTTTTACAAAAAAACCTCTCTCTATATGTCCTACAAAAATACCAAATTTGAACAAAAATGATTAGTAAATCAATTTCCTTTTCCTTAAATACACTTTCTTCCAAGCCTTTTGATATCTATCTTGTTCATAGTTTATCGATTTTATTATAATCTTATGTGTATCTTAACAATGCATTTTAAAATTAGAAATGTATTTATCAGCAATACATCTTTGTCTTCTTCAACATAAATTGATTGGTACGATTTTAGTAATTAAATGCACAAGATTGAAACCTAAGTCAAATCGGTCGTTTTTTGTGGCTATAAGAGTAATTGATTATTTGCATCCTATCCTTTTCTTTGTTTTGTGAAATGTGTTCACTCATCCGAACCAAATGCGACCTAAACGGTTGTGATGCCATGCCACCTTTTCAATACACCCATAAGACAATGCAATTTTTTTCTTGAAAACTACATAATCATGTGATTAATCAGACAAGGGTGTCACTTAGAAACATACTAAAATTGTCATGTACTCTCATGAATTCAAACATTCATTAAAATGTGATTTTTTCATAGGTAATATCAAATACCAAACTCCATATATACACACATGCAACATCACAAAAATCACAAAGATGATTTATTCATATTTAAACAGGCTCAAGCTTTGTGTGTTTCATTTAATATATTTGTCTAACGTCTTTAACAAAAGCTGAGATGCTCCTCCTCAGGTGCGGTATGTTGGAATGGCTAATAAAGGCTCTGCCCTAGGGATGGTTAATCCAAACTTTTCTTTCATATCCATGTCACTTGGTGACATGCCGTCTGGTAGCTCCCAATCAAAACAATGTATCATGTTGGAAATCACCAAGCCAATGTTCAGCAACCCCAAATTCATTCCTGGACATCCTCTTCTTCCTATGCCAAATTGTATTAGCTGACAATCAGGTCCACGAAAATCAATATCTCTATCAAGAAACCTTTCTGGAAGAAATTCCTCCCAGTTTTCAGACCAAACTTTTGGGTCACGTCCAAATGCCCAGTAATTTATAAGAACTCGTGTCTTCTTAGGAATATTGTAGCCATTGATAACAATGTCCTCCATTGATTCATGAGGAATCATAAATGGAGCAACGGGATAAAGTCGAAATGTCTCTTTAATTACCATGTGTAAGTAGCTTAACTTTGTCAAATCCGTTTCTTCAACCACTCGTGCATCTCCGATCACAACCGTCAACTCTTTTTGGAGCTCCTTCATCACTCTAGGGTGTTTGATAAGTGTAGCTAAAATCCATTCAATGGATGTTTTTGCAGTGTCAATGGCGCCTGCTACCATATCTAGTAAAATGGCCTTCATGCTAGACCTATCAATTGTATAAGACAACTCGTCATGGGTGTTTGAATATTGGCCCTTTAGTGACAATAATACATCAATGAAATCCATTTCATCAGGCTTTTGAGAACCGATAAGACTACGTTCTTCATGCTCACAAATTAATTTCTCGAACAATTCATCAATGTCCTTATTTAATGCCCTAAAGCGTTTAGTCAAGCCCTGTAAATTCAAAACACGAGAAAGGGAGACTTTATGTTAGATTTCTCTAGACAAAGAACTCAAAGCAAATCATGTCTATATATAATTATGAAATACATGCTTTTTGTTTATTCTTTTATTAATACTAGTAAAGAGGCTTGAAATGTAAAATGACTCGAGTCAACAATTTTGCATGCATAAAAAAAGGAATCACATAATTATACATACAAATCACATATTTATATGGTTATATTAAATATAATAAGTTTTTGGAGAGTTATATCAATACCTAATAACAAAAAGATAACAAATAACTCAATATGTTTCATGTCCAATCTGAAAAAACAAAGCATGCATTGGCCATCTCCATGTCCAACTTCACTGCCATGAAGGTTTTCAAGTCGGTGTAGCCTCGATTTGATGTGCCTTATAGAACGCTGTTTTTTTTTTCTAAAATCAAAGTGAAAAAAAATTATTCTAAAATAAAAAATGAACCTATGGTTTTTAAAGAAAATATGGGTTTTCTCGATTTGTAGTGCAATTTAGAATCATTTTCATTTCTTTGTTATGCCATCCATTCTCTTCGACATATTATGGCACCCTAGGGATAGCCTGAAACTTGATTATTTTCATCAAAACCAGCTCCTCGAAATTCCTTGTCATTATCATGACCAATATCAATCATTTATATTTGGGGAAGAGTAAATGTAAAGAACAATAGACAGTAAAACACATCATAATTTTCGCATTAGCCATGGGAAAATCACCTTACCGTGTACCATGATCAATGCATACATATAGTGACACAACCAATAGACATTTATGGGGAAGAGTAAATGTAAAGAACAACAAATAGTGAAGCACATCATAATTTTTGCATTAGCCATGGGAAATCACCCTACCGTATACCAGGATCAATACATACATATGGTGATCATGGTCACCTGATGACCATACTTGAAGCAGTAGCCTCACATGATCACTAGATCTAGCATGCTTTCTTTGGTTCTCCAGGTCCGCTTAATGACATCAACATTCTTAATAGGTTATCACTACTCTACGACATCTACGACAAATCTACACCATATTCTTCCTTTTAAATGCATGGAGCGTCATACAAGTGCATTTATTATCTTGTTAATGAGATCTATCCTTACTATGATATATTTGTTAAATCATTTTCTTGTCTAAGTGACACTAAACGGAAAAAATAAAAAAGCTCAAAAGAGATATATGAAGGATGTAAAATGGGCCTTTGGAGATCCTAAGAAACATCGACATATACGAAAAAAAACCCAACACTTTTCTAGGAGGAAAACCTTGAAGAGGTGATATATGTAAGTATCATATTACGTAATTTGATTATAGAAGAGTGATATGTAAGAATGACGAAAATGAAACTATTCTAGAGACGCAACTAGTAGACATTAGTGGGGAAGGGTATACATGTAAAGAAGAGGCGACAGTGAAACACATCACAATTTTCGCAATCGACTTGGTGAAACATATTTACAGACTTTAAAACACTGATCTCAACATGGATCCCTTAGATGATTTAGCATTTTGGACGAAGACTTCTTTTAGCATGTTTTAATTATTGGTGTTTTTTTTGTATTTTTGTATTTTTTGTATGTTAAGTTTTTAAGTTTCTATTTCTTGCTATGTACCTTATTATTACAATTAATGAAATTTTAACTTTTTATTTAAATTAAATTGTTTAAATAAATATATATCTAACCATCTCTTATAGTGTAGGTCAATAAAATGATTGTGGTTCAAGATATGTTATTTATCTTTAATCATATTCATTTGCAACTTCCAGATTTTCAACTTATGTCATGTAAATGATTATTTAATCAAGATATTTTTGTTATATAAGAAACACTTGCCTCTTTTTTCTTTTCATTTTCTTTATCTAACATGCATGCGAATAGATAAGTTTCAAATAAGTTTGTTGATTTATTCCACATCTATTTTCCTTATATTTTCTTTAAATTACATAACAAGTTTATTGCATAGAGGATTCAACCTAAAAGCTTTTGGTATTTAAATTAGAACAAAAGTTGTATTTTTATGGCTTTTGCAGATGAACAAGAAGTATGTTTGCAAAAAATGGATGTTCTTTTCATGGCTTTACCTGTAAAAAAAGTACAAGGCCAAAACACAAAGATAATTATGAATTTGATGTGTTTAAAGTATCTTTGCAAAAATATATATATAAACAACCCAGTATTTTTAGATGAATGTTATACATTTAGAGAGAATTTTTTTTTTAATGTTAATGTGTAGTATGTTTGAAAAACAATTTTATTAATTGTAAATTGAGGTTGAAAATTATCGATAATACTAATTCTAAATCATTGAAAATTATTATTTCTAAAATTTTACTATCACATTCTGTATTTATATGATTGTTGCAAACTAAAATTCTATAGCCTTAAGTTTAGAATGTAGTTATGAAACTGTTGTCACAAATATATAACTTTGTATTATATATTTAATTAATTGTTTATAGAAAAAAATAACATGCACTCTTATATAAATAAATAGACAAAATATTAGAGATACATAATTAAGTTTTTAATAATTGGTATGTAGGATTTTGGTATAATATTTGGTTTAAACATTAAATGATTAGATTATTCAGGAAACAAATTTTTAATAGTTTAATCATATTTAATTAACTCTTATAAGTACCATTTAGTAGGAATTTGGAAAGTTGAAGTATTAATATAGAACTTTAATGCAATTAACAAATTTTCATTTAATTATTATATATATATATATATATATATATATATATATATATATATATATATATATATATATATATATATATATATTAAAGTTGTGAAAGATTTTAACAGTAAAGTTTTAAACTTCTGACTTTTGCCACTAATGTTTTAACTTCTGAATTGTTTGGGATTGGCAGAAATGGTCCCCCAAATGAATTTGGGTCATTTTGTGGCTTTTTTGATGTTATCTATATTCTTTAGGGTATTTTTTGACATTATGTATATTCTTTATGTATACGTGTGTATACGTGTTAGCAATCTAATACACAGATTGTTTCCTCTTCTATCCACCATCTTCCTCCACTCAAGAAATCTCCACTTTTCTTACCGATCTCCTTTTTTGTATTTCTTCAACCTTTTGTTACCGACTCCTTTTTTCTCCATCCACCGCCATCGTTGTTTGATGTTGCACCTTCTGTCTTCAATCGGTTACCACCCTCAAATTCATCTCTACCCATTGTTTTTGACTTTAACACACCGGTCATCTTCGTTTCCCTTTCCTGGCTTCCAATCAAACGATTAGGTCGATGCTTACCAGTCACCGCTTCCACCCGTTACATCCATTATCTGATCAAATACGTACACGAATGTAGACCAGATGGTATCGTCTCCATGTTTCTTCTCATACGCTTTCGTGTCCGTTTACACCTATTACAAACACGGATTTTTGTTCTCTGCGTTTCGTTATTTTCGTTTTCTGTTACCATTGGTGGTGGCCGACCAAAGCCCTAATATCGATTACAATAGAAAATCAGGTTTTTTTTTTCTGTACGGGTCTGGTTGGATGTGAGGATGGAAAGATGAGGTTCTTACCTTACAGGAACCCAACACTGATGTTATTGTAGGTGAAATTGATGATTTTCGCTGGAGAAATCTTTGAACCCTAATTTCCCCTTTATCAAAGGTCATTGATAATCTCTATATTTTTGATGTTTTCTGTGTACAAAAAGAAATGAATCGGATGCAACTCAGGAGGAAAAACATATAATTATTTGATTATAGTTCATTTTGGCGAACCCTATGGCATTGTTTCGATGCACTACCACCACTGCGGTTTGGCGATTTTTTTTTGACAAACTTTCGCCCTCTCCGTTGTCGCCCCCTGTCGTTCTGCCAGTGTTTTATATGTTTTGTTAAAGGATGGAGAACCTCAATGTTTAGATGCGACAAAGTATGGAAATGTTACAAGGTTTATTAATCACATGTAATTAACTTACATGTGTTTATAAAGTTACGATGTTTTACTAGAATCTTTATAGCTCCTCTGTTCTCTTTTTTATATAAATCTAGATGCTTTGATTAAAATTTGATTGAGATCCCTGTTGATTTGAAAACACCTGATCATCATTAGTATTATGTATGTAATATGAAATCATTTTCTGCATTTTTTGTTTTTAACAGTAAGTATATTTAGATGTTAGACATCTGATTTGTGTTTTGGTTTATAGATTGCTTTTTCACTAAAACAAATGTCAAGAAGAAAGTACTGAAGAATGATTGCTGAGAAAAAGGGTCCTTTGGGAAGAAATTATTGGAGGTATCAAAAGGTAATTTTGTCATGAGGATGATTATTGTTATGGTTCAAAAAATATTAAACAACAAAGATGATTCCTTTTAAATGTAATTTCATTAAAGCTGTTTGGCTATTCTAATATCTTAAGCAATTATGAAGGCTTTTCCTGATCTTGGAGAAATGTTAATTTTAATTCACTTTGGAGCTTCTTTGGATGCATTTAAAACTGTACGAAGTTGATGTTTACTTTTTCTTACATCATTTGCTGCATTTATTTCTCTGCTGCATCTTTTTAATTATTATTTAGGAGAAAAACAAACATATTACATATTTGCATATGCATGATGCATCGAATCAAATTAATCATTTAATTATTACTTGGTTAGAAAGAATGTTTTAATGCTCAAAGAAGCTCTAACAATGAGATGAATTTTGAAGCTAATGATACGTATTGGCTTGAGTAAGTTCTGATGAATTGTGTCATTTTTATACTTGCATCTTTTGTTGGTCGAATGCCTAAATTCAATTTATATTCTCATTCTTTAACCTTTGTTACTTCTTCAAATTTGATTTTCCCTACTTATGTTCCCCTAGCAGTTAGTTTCAGGTTCTGATATAGATGAATGTTGTATGGTAAAATTACATCTGGTTCAGTGAATTAATGTTGTGAGAATGTAATTAACTTGATAATTAGTTTTTTACTTTTTCAGGTGCTCATTCAAAAAGGTTACAATAGTGCAGCGACTGATGTATAAATACATAGAACATGCTCTGATACAGCTAAGGTATGCTATGTAACACAATTACAACCCTGGTCGTTTTGGTAACCGATTATGTATCATTCTGCTGATGTTTTTTTATTCTTTTTGCAGGTAGACTTGGAGTTTGAACATCGAAATAGTAAAGATTGTAACTACGGTCCTCAGTAACGGAGTATGAATCAGGTAGGATACGTGATTTAAAACTATAATATTTACTTTTTGCAGTCGAAACCTATATAAAAATATCCATATTTTTTTTTATTTATCTTGATTTAGTAAATTTGTTTTTATCGTTTTTTAGGGTTTACCTTTGGGTTCCCCCATCTTCCGATGTGGGTGGGAATTAACATGATCAAAGCTGACAAGTAAGGAAGCAGATGCATATGAAAACGAACACACCATTGAAACTAATAAAGTAGAAAAAACATGATAGTTTGTTATTGATTTTTTTTTCCGATTGACTTATAGGAAAAGCTCTACATGTTTCTTTATTTATTTATTTATAGATCAGTTAAAGAGGGAAGCAATGAGCAACTCAAACTATAAACATTTTGTCGCATCCAATCCCCGCAACACGGGGGTTCCCCTTCTAGTTATGGTTATATATATATATATATATATATATATATATATATATATATATATATATATATATATATATATATATATATATATATATATATATATATCTTATCAATATTAATTTAAATAATTACAAATTTATGTAATAACTTAGAGTTTATACAAGTAATCTTACATGAAAAATACACATAAAATATTGGACGCACATAATTAAGTTTTTAATAGTTGATTTGAAGGTTATTTAGTACAATTTTTAGTCTATAAGTTAGATTATCATAATTCTTTTAATCGACAAAAACAATTTAAATCAATCATATTAATTAATTCTTATAAGTATCAATATAAATAAAGACATATTTAGATGTATTTGTTTAGTTTAAATAGTATTTAGTTAAGTTTGAAGAGTTGTCATATTAAATAAAAATTCAATGTAAATTAATAAATTATGTCGCTTTAAAAATTGAAATCACATATATTAATATAAGTTAACTTAATTTGTTTTTATATTGTAGCTTTCAATATATAAAGTTTGGTATATCGAAATATATCATTGATACCATTTTATTTTTTCAACCTTAAAATATAAATTTCTATTGCAATATGACATAAACAAACGACATATTAAATATTTTTCGTCCAATCATTTTCTTACTTCATTACAAAGTATATTTTTTGTACATGTTCTTTATAAAATACATCAATTTTATGATCTTCACTGTAATATTTATATAACACATTCATCATCATTTATAATCAGACATGTTACATAAAATATTGTATCACTTATCTTCTTCATTTTCATTGACAAATACTTGTTTATAAAAGTTATTGATAAACAATATGGAACATGCTGGAAAAAAACATAGAAAAATCGTAAATTTTAACATATTTTAACCATTATAATTGTTTTACTATATAATGGCGTAGAGATTTGCCTAATATCTATTATAAAGTAGGCCAATTTGCTTTTACCATATTATTTTGAAGCTCTCGTGTATTTTCAAATTCTTTCTAATAATGGTTTTAAATTGATTAATTGTCCATTAATTTAATATTACAACTCTACAAATTTCAACAAATTAAGTATTACCATCCAATTTTTTTTTTAAACTTATGGTACTTATGATTATTAATTACCTGGTATAGAGTTATATATAGTTCAAAGAGTGATAGTAAGTTCTTAGGGTTCTTAGAACAAGATGACGAAATAAGATCTGAAGATATATAATGATCAACATTAATGGTGCACGTTTTATAATGGAGGAGAAAACGAGGAAGGGATATATGTCACACTGAAAGATATAAATTTGTACAAATTAGTTTTTTTTTAAAGGAAACTTCCCTAACGAGGGTTATTTATAGTTTGAGTTTGATTTGTATTTGATTGATGATCGATACAGTTTATATGTTTTATGTAATATTTAAAGATTTTTGAAGATCAAAAAGTTAATGACTATTTAGGATTTAATATTAACTACTTTTATTTCCGTTTGATGTTTCAAGTTTTTTTAAGCATCTAACATTCTTATTATAATTTAAGAGTAAATAATTGACATGATCGTATTAACCCTTATGATATCTAAAAAGTAATTATGTAGGTGTAGATTGTAAATATTTGACATATATAAGAAACATTGTTAGTATTGCTTATGTTTCTACTTTTAGTTTAGATCTTTGAAGTTTTACTTTGTTTTTATTATTCAATTCAATATTAGTTAAAATTTTGATTTAAATTAAATTTAATGTTAAACTTTATGAATAATATTTTCAAATTTAGGAATGTTAGATACCTAATGAAATTCATATATTTTAGCTCTTTTTAATATGTTTTTCATAACTAAAAGAATAAATTACTGAAATCGTCCCTGTGGTTTGGTTAAAATTGCACGTTTGGTCCCTAACTTTTTTTTTTGCACTCGGATCGTCCATATGGTTTGATTTTGTTGCGTTTTTCGTCCTTGTGGTTTGATTTTGTTGTATTTTTCGTCCCTTACATACATAAAGTTAGAGACTAAACATGCAATCTTTACCAAACCATAAGGACGAAAAACACAACAAAATCAAACAACGGGGACGATCCGAGTGCAAAAAAAAAGTTAGGGACCAAACGTACAATTTTGACCAAACCACAGGGACGATTTCAGTAATTTACTCTAACTAAAATTAGTATTGTATTATCATATTTATTTTCTCTTACGATTTTAGATTTTTAGCTTGTTAGTGTAGCTATGTTTCCTTATATTTTAATGTTAACCTAATAAGTTAATATTTTATTAATTAACCATAGAATAGTTAATAATACATGATTTAAGACGAAAAACCATTATTTTGAGTCGAATTTCCACTGTATTTTTAGTTAACTATTTTTTGTATTTAAATTCTTATTAACGTATTAGTCATATATGATATGTTTCATTTTGACCCATATTAAAATAATTATGAGTTCGTCTCTACTTACAACATAAAACATCCTAGGAACCGAACATACTCAAGTTATTTTGAATAACATATAAATTTAGTATTTTAACCATGTAATTTATTTATTGTGCAACATTCACCCGGTTAAAAAAATAAACGTGACATGCCATGGTAACCCTCTCTTGTGTGTGGCAAGATATAATGAAGGTTTGGTAAAATTAAGGTGACATTGAGGTGGAGTTTATGTGACAGATAAAATGGAGTCATAACTATGACACAACTCCTTACAATCTAAAAGAACATTATAATAGATAAGTCTTTTTTAGTGTCATTTAACCGATAACTACGATCATAATGTTGTAGATTTTTTGATAGATGTAGAATCTTTAACATTTAAAGCCATGTTTGTTTTCTTTTTTGATTTTTCTAGCAGTCAAGACAATGTTTGACTTTATTACTGAGCAGGGTAACCTTAAAGCAGTGAACTTCATAAAGTTCAATGGATTGACACATAATCATTATATATTTCATACAACTCTATCAATTTTTTCTTATAATGCATTCAACTCTACAAAACTTAATGAAAAAAAAAAATCACAAATACTAACTTATAATAGACAAAATTATGTGGTTAGTCCATGTGATTTGCCAAAACAAGTTGATTCGGTATAATTATCTAAAGGACAATGCACTTGGTTCTTGTGGTTTCATTTTATTGCGTTGTAGTCCTTGTTATTTCATTTCTTTTCAAAATTGCTCTAAAATTACTATTATACACAAATTTGATTTTCTTTTTTATAAATTTTTATTTCATTTTTTAATTTGAAAATAGTTATTTTATAAGAAAGTACAAAAAAGCCACCATCTTATTTCTTGATCTCTCTATAGTCTTTAAAGAACTAGCCACAACTGGCTCCACCTTCAACGACAGTCATCACCACCACCATCTTTAACCACCCCATGATTGCTACTATAGTCACCACCACCTTTTCAACCGGTGCTTTTAACCATTACCACCATCACCTTCAACCATTGTCATATATCCTTATCTCTAGCTAAGAAAAGAAGAATCTTGGGCACAATTTTGTCCACCCTAAGCTTAAACCACCTTTTAGGAAACACAAATCTACTGTTAGAGATGTGTTTAAAGAGAAAGAGGCGGAACTGAAGATGGTTTTAGAGAGAAAAAGGCAACGCTAGAAACACATACTAACTTTGCAGATGGTTTTAGTGAGAAAGTGGACGCATCAGGGATAGTTTTAGATGGGAAGAAATATCATCCGTGGGTATGCTGATGAAGATGACAACTGACGATGGTGCCGTTGACTGTAAAGATGACGGGCACCGACCACCGATGACGGAAGATGAACATTGTAATTTAATAAGGTTTCATTCGGATATGGGGGTTGATGGTTTTCTTTTACTTTATAAATTAAAACTAGTTACCGTAAAAAAATAAAATAATTAATTAAAAAAGGGTATAAAGATTATTTTACATGTCTAAGAGCATCTCAAACTCACTCTCATTTTCCAACTTTTCTCCCATTTTTCCCCCATTTCTCTCCAACCCAACCCCATTTATTCCCCCATTTTGGGGGAAATGAATAGTATAACACCAAATATGGTGTTATACTATTCATTTCCCCTAAAATGGGGATGAACTTTGAGTTGTCAGTTTTATTAATTCTTTTTATATATTTATACATTATTAGTTTATTTTATCTACTAATTATAATTTAAATGTATTATTTATTACTTATAATATTGTATTATGTATTAAATTATATTAATTAATTATAAATATAAAGTTTATTTTTTGTTTATCAAATTCATATGAAAATTTAAATACA
This sequence comes from Lactuca serriola, assembly GCF_051521515.1. Lineage (NCBI taxonomy): Eukaryota > Viridiplantae > Streptophyta > Magnoliopsida > Asterales > Asteraceae > Lactuca > Lactuca serriola. Next base: position 258,146,187 of record NC_136415.1, on the reverse strand, counting down.
TATTGAAATTTTAAAATACGATAATGTATTTTACAAAAGCTTAAAATTATGTGTTATAAATATAATCTTATTTATTTAGTAGTATTGTAATGAAAAAAAAATATAGATTATATATTTGTTACAACCAAATTAGTAGAAGGTATATAATTGACAATCTATATAGGTTGGAAAAATGGAATATACTAGGAATATATTTTTTGGGGGTAAAAATTGGGTAAAAAATGAAGTAGGGTTGGAGATGAAACACTATTTACCTTATTTTTTACTCCATTTTTGGGAGAAAAAATGGGAGTGAATTGGAGATGGTCTAAGAGCATTCACAATGAAGAATTTAATGGAGAGTTTAATGAAGTGACAAACTTATTTGGTATTTAGTGGATGAAATTCTATCATTGTGAAATGTCACATTAGTATTCAGTAGATTTAGAGTTTAATGAAAACTTTTTTTTCTAATACTTGAATAAATATTTAAATATACTTCATTGAACTTTGTAGAGTTGGTACACTCAAGAAAAAAATTGATAGTTATATATATATATATATATATATATATATATATATATATATATATATATATATATATATATATATATATATATATATATATAATGACGATGTACCAATTTGTTGGACTATTAAATTAATTGGATTGTGGATGCCTAAACGAAAAAACCAGAAGGACCAAGTGCATAATATAATGGTTTAGATAGTTGTATAGGATCATCTTGTTTAGGCGAAACACCTAGGCCAACCGAATAATTGTCTTTATAATATATATTGATGTGTTATAAAACTTTTCTATATTGGTATCCAAAATTAAACCCATGGAAAAAATTGAGGGGAAGATGATGTTATTACCTGAAGGTCAAACGGAGCTAACATAGGCACATAGTCCGCCAAATTGAAGGCACCTGTTGCTTCCATGCTTTCATCAACTAGCTTCTTGAAAATAAACCTATCATCATTTTTCTTACCAAAGATCATGGTACACGTCATGCCTTCAATCAACGTGCCTACAATCTCAGTTAAATTCACCACCTTATGCGTTATCGACGCAACCCTCATTTCGTCTACCATCAGTCTAATCTCTTCCCTTCTCATCCATGCAAAACCATTAATTTTGGTAGTACTCAGCAGTTCAATTGTACAAAACTTTCTTACACTCCGCCAGTATGGTCCATACTCTGAAAAAGTCATTCCCCTGCTGCCATAGGAAAGGTACTTTGCGGCTTCAATTTTAGGACGCGAAGCAAAAATGGCATCATGGGTTCCGAGGAAGAGCTTGGCGGCTTCAGGGGAAGAGACTATTACAAATTGGATAGACCCGAGGCGGATGGACATGATAGGACCATACTTTTGAGAGAGCTTGTGAAGGGCTCGATGAGGGAGGTTTCCTAGTAAGTGGAGGCTTCCAATGACTGGCAAGGGCATAGGGCCTGGTGGCAGTTTCTTGCGGCTGGGATGAGCTGAGAACCATTGCCAAAACAAGATTCCTATAAGAATTAAGAGTATTGCAAGTGTAAAAGAATACATCGTCACCACTTGGTTCAGGTTTTCTAACAGCAATTATATTTACCACGTAAATGGATAGATATTAGATATATACTATATAGCTTGGGTTTATAAGCTTTGTTGTTTCCATTCTGGTGTCTTCTCGGTGTTTTTAATCATAAAACTTAATTGGCATCTTCAATTATACGCATTGTTTGTATCGCTAGTATGCTTGTCCCTACTCCCTTCAACCGGCCACATGTACCATATTTCTTCACGTTATCTAGTTAAATTGTTCATAAGCAAGAAAATTGTCATCATAGGAATAACTTCTACCTACATATGAGCATCTCAACGTCGTTACAAATCAACGAACAAAAGTATTGCACACTTTAAAATATCGTATTCACGGTTTAATAAACATATAAATTCACTAATACACAGTTTAATATTTCATACCTATCTTCATTCATTTTTTAAGACAAAGTTTGCTTAAAATATATAACTTACATTACAAAAAAACTAACCTTTAGCGGCGACAAAAATCGTCGCAATTGGTCATTTCTGTCGTCACTAGTATTAGCGACGACATGTCGTCACTAAAGCGACGCTGCAATCGGCTAGTAGCTAATAGCTCGTTGTCGTCTCTAATACTGTCGTCTCTAATACATGTCGTCCCTAATACACCCTTGTGGTCTCTAATAGTGTCGCCTCTATTAATATTCCGCCAACCGGTAGGAGTTTTTCCGGCAATACTCGTCGGAGGTCCATGCGGTCGCAATTGATAGTAGTCGTCTCTAAAGGCATCGCTGCTAATGTTTTTATTTTTTTTGAAAAAAAACTTATTTTTTATAATATTAATTTATATATATTATAAAATGCAGTTTTGATAAAAATACATAAATAAATACATACCACATTATATAAAAACATCAAAAATACCATATTTCATAAACTATTTTCCAAACAAACATCAAACATACCATATCTAATAAATCTCAAACAAACATCTAATATATATCATACATAAACTATTTTCCAAATCCAAAATAACATACTCCATATCATTAAACAAGAAATACTAGTTGTCTTCGTCTTTCCACCGTCCTCCTCATCGTTGTTTTCCTCGTTGACTTGGTTTTTAAACGAGGGAATAATGTCTCCAATGTCCGTCACAAATGTCGAGTTTTGAAGAAAAGCATTCACATCAACATCCTACAATTAAGTCACAAATAAATTAAGTCATGAACAATTCAACAAACTATCAAACCATCAAAGCACCAAATCAATTAAGTCTTTAACAATTTAACAAACTACCGAGCTACCAAAAATTACTACAAATATATTAAGTTCTTAACAATATAACAAAGCAACCAAATTCTTTAAGAATTTAACAAGTACATGTGTTGGTTGCGATGCTTGTGACTGTGACTGCCATTAGGATGGAGCACTTGTATCCGCAGCTGAAGAAGCTTTAGGCCCAATGCCTCTCACATGCCCCCTTCGAGTACCCAATACCTTCTCAAATATTGTTATCCAATCAATGGTGTCTGGATCACCACCAGAGTCGGCTATGTGATGAGTCTGTAGAGCAACCTCAACAACTAAGACATTCTGTATTTCACAAAGATTGTTAATATACGTTAAAACTAACAAAAAAAATTCAACAATCTACTTTATTTTTAAGTCATAATAACTTACATATTGCTCTTCAACCAAAGGATCAACAAATTCCTCTCTTTTATTTACATGCGCACGATGAAATACTTCAAGTCTATTCAAATTCTGTTTAACATTACAAAATATGTTATATTTGAATAAACATTAAAAAATATGTTATAACCAAATAAACATTATTGTAACTTACTTTCTTGAAACAAACAATACCGTAGCTGCACGTCCCTCCACGATTCTTCACTACTTGCTTCTTCGGGCATTCTTTGTTTCCAGCGGATCGTTTTTGATGTTTTTCTGTTAAGAAATGCTCAATAGCAGCATTCCAACGCTGCTGATCCATACCCCTAGGGGCTTGAGCCCTTGCTGCCTCCACATTCCCTGCAAAATTATTAAAATGGTTTTTTGCAATATTTTTGCGGCCTCTATATCGCGCACATATCCGATTGTTCAGTGATGCCCAATAAGTTGAATCCATGGGATGATTTGTAATCGCGTCAAAATCAAACCATGTCTACAGAAAAAATAGAGAAATTAAAAATAAATCAAAATTAAAAAATATTAAATATATAACTTTATAAATAATTTACCGAAAGATACTGCAACATTCCAACCCTTTCGGCTTCAGAAACCTCTGTCCATGGGTTTGTATCAAAACCGATGTCCCACCACATATAGCTCCCAACCTCCCGAATGAAACATTCGTACACCTCCCCAATCGGCGTGTTAGTATTTACGTCAAATACTATCTTAAGAGGCCGTTTACCGTTAGCTTTATAGAGTTTGTGCATTTTTTTATTTACCGCCATGCCTCTTCGTTTCGGAGGCACCACTGCATAAAAAAATATTAGTCAGAATAATTTTTTATATACATACAATGTGAAATACAATGAATTAGAATAAATCTTAATTACCATCGTTCTGACGATCACCAAAACCTCCACTGAACGGATGTGGTGCCTCGTCACCACCGTCGCCTCCATGACCCATTACAGCAGCCATGAGATGGAGCAATGCAATCCAAAAAAATGACATCCTGAAAAATTATAACTGAATATATATATATATATATATATATATATATATATATATATATATATATATATATATACACACACACACAAATACAAACCTTATTTTACTAATTAAATGTAAAAAGATTTTTTTAATCATTCTCGCCCCAGGCACTTCAGTGTCTGCCGATACATCACTATCATAATCATAATCTTCCTCATCATAATAAGTCTCGCAATCAGACACATTATTAATGATGCCTGTCGGTGGGTCAATTGCAATAACATCTTCAACCGATTGAGAATTTTGAAAGTATTGACTAAAGTCAATTGAGAGAGTGAAATTAGAAGAAGCATTACTAAGAACGACATCGGTTGAATCATTGTCGACATTTTCAATGGGATCATGATCAACATCATTCATCGGTAGATCCCAAATTCTTCTATGATTAACATTTTCAACAACCCACCGTTGGGTGTCATTTTCGTCACTTAGAGAAGGTTCTTGGATGTAAAATACTTGCTTGGCTTGCATATCAAATATGAGTTGATCTTCGCTGCTTAATTCGCGTTGTGGGTCGATACTGGTGAAATTATTAACATATTTAACTCCTGCAGTATCGAACCACTTGCAACGAAAAAGTACGGTGGAATATTTATGAGAATAATGCAACTCGATAATCTCTTCTAGCTGACCATAATATTTCTGCTTATTCTCTACCTCAGTTAGAACCCTCGAGTTTTGTGTTGATCGTTGGGCATCACACATAAGTACCATATAACTAACATCATTCACTATGCAAGCGGTGTAAGTAAAGGCATGCGCATGCACACCGATTGAAAGAGTTGATAACTCCTTGTTAAACTCTGGAGATTTTTGTTTTTGCATATCATAGACCTTACGAAGGAACCATTTAAGAAATTTGGTTTTTTCATCACTTTCAGGATGTAATTATTTAAATTCACTACATTGATGAAATATATATATTTATATATATATATATATATATATATATATATATATATATATATATATATATATAGAGAGAGAGAGAGAGAGAGAGAGAGTTAGGTTCAAATGTTTTCACTATCTATTGTGTGCCCGTATGATTGATTCTGGACCAATCATTTTAGTTATTTTAAGAAAGTAATTAATGCATATTAAATGCTGAAGATGTAATTAATACCTATTATATCTTCAACATGTAATATGCATTAATTACTTTCTTAAAATAACTAAAATGATTGGTCCAGAATCAGTCATACGGGCACACAATAGATAGTGAAAACAAAATAACCTAACCCTATATATATATATATATATATATATATATAGTAAAAATGAGAAATTAAAAAAAGACAATGAATTAAAAGATAAGAACACTTACGCAATATACTTTCTGACTTCCTCACAATTATGAAGCACAAACCAATGTAGACGTTTTCTCTCCTCTAGACTGAGATTTTTCATTTTCCTTGCGCTAGTCGGTCGACACTTAGACTGAAACACCCATAACTTGGTTTCTTCTATGACAACATCCTCGTTTCTTTCAAGGCGATTGAATCGAGTCTCAACATCTTCAAGGTACATCGAACAAAATGATAATGCCACTTCAGCGACATAACCCTCAGCTATAGAACCTCCCGGCCTCGCCTTGCTTCTGGAATAGTTTTTTAGTTTTTTCATATACCTTTCAAAGGGATACATCCATCTCATACATACTGGGCCTCCAGAAATAGCTTCATCAGGTAAATGCAAAACTAAATGAACCATAATGTCAAAAAACGCAGGAGGATAGATCACTTCTAATTTGCACAATATTTTAATAATGGTTGGTTTCGCTTCTTTCATATCCTTCACCGACAATGTTCTTGAGCAAAGTTGCTTAAAAAACATACAAAGCTCTATTATTGGTGTATAAACACCTTTCCCCAAAAGACCTTTAACTCCAATGGGTAACAAACGTTGCATAAGAATGTGATAATCATGAGATTTCAACCCAATAATGTTAGTATTGGTTTCATTCACTTTCTTACCGATGTTAGATCCAAACCCATCTGGCAGTTTCACATTTCTTATAAACTTACAAAAACGAATGCGGTCAGGTTTCGTGAACGAGTAAGGTGGATGGGGTTTATGGAACTTGTTTCCATTCTTTTTCAGCCATAGATTTTTCCTAATGTTCAGTTTTGTCAAGTCTGCCCGAGCGTTTGATGTGTCTTTAGACTTATCATTCATGAGAGAAGTACCCACAAGACTCTCACCCACATTTTTTTCAACATGCATAAGATCGAAGTTGTGCTTCAGCTCCAAAGAAGACCAATACTCAAGTTCAAAGAATATGCTCTTTTTGGACCAATTCAACTCAAAATCCTCACGATCTCTCTTAATACCAGCTCGTTGAGCAGCTACTTTACCCGGTGGACGAGACAATAGACGAGCATGTTGTGCTTGTATTTCTTCCTCACTAAACTGTCTTGGAGGACCTCTTGTCTCATGTTCGCCATTATAGTCCAATTTTTTTTCTCCATGGATGGTCAGCATCTAAGAACCAGTGATGACCAACATATACGACTTTATTTGATACTCGGTATGACGGAGTGTCTTCGTTGCAAGTCGGACAAGCTTTGTACCCTTGTCCGCTCCAACCGGATAAACTACTACGAGCGGGAAAGTCGTTTATTGTCCATAACAACATCGATTTCATATTGAAGAATGTATTTGTCGCTGCATCTTTAGTACATACTCCAAAACTCCATAATTGCTTCAATTCATCCACCAACGGCCTAAGGAACACATCCAAGTCCTTCCCGGGTGCTTTGGGGCTGGGAATCAACAACGTCAACATGAAAGATGACTCTTTCATGCATAGCCATGGTGCAAGATTGTAAGTGGTAAGTATGACCGGCCACATGTTGTGATGATTACACATGTTACCAAACGGATTAAAACCATCAGCAGCAAGCGCTAAACGTACGTTTCGAGGTTCCCTCGAGAAGTCAGGATACTTCATATAAATTTTTTTCCATGAAGTACCATCAACGGGATGAATCATCGTACCATCTTTGGATTGTCCAGTACTATGCCAAATCATATCTTTAGCTGTGTGTCTTGAACAGTACAAACGTTCTAGTTTGGGGGTCACGAGAAAGTATCGTAAAACCTTATGAGCCACCTTCTTACACTTTGTATTTTCATCAACCCACCGACTCTCATTACAAATTGGACATTTTTGCAACAACTCGTGTTCTTTCCAGAAAAGAAATCAGTCATTTTTACATACGTATATTGACTCATAACCTTAGCCGATCTTTTTAAGTGTCTTTTTGCTTCGTAATGTGACGGGGGGGACCCTGTTTCCTTCAGGAAATGCAGTTTGAAACAACTCAAGAAGCTGATTGAATGAACTATCAGTCTATTTGTTGATCACCTTGATATGCATCAGCTTTGCTAAATAGTCAAGGGACGAAAACGAACATCCTGGATATAATTTGAATTGGACTTCCTCTAACAGCTTTTGAAATCCATCATCAACACCTCTACCGTCTATATCTAGGTTCGCTTTGTTGCGGTTGGTATCATTTTCAATCACACCCCCCATAACATCATCAATAACATCAGCCATCTCGTTACTACGCGGTATGTCTTCGACAACCGGGTGAGTTGTATTTTCGCCGTGATACTTCCATATAATAGAATGTGGACTAAACCATGTTAAAGTAAATGGAATTTCATTATGGCTAGTAGTATAAATTTATTGACATTACATTTGTTACACGAGCATCTAATTTGACCTTTGTTATCGACATGTGGTTTGGACCTCTCGAGAAAAGATTCAAGTCCTTGTTGGAACAAGGTAGAGTTACTGTTTTCAATAGTAGTCCACGTTTTATCAATAGCCATGTTGCAACTGAAACATAAGTTATGTTTTAGTGTTTACTCTACAAGAAGTAGAGTTTGGATTGAATATTCATAAGGATAGAGTAACCGCTCAATCTGATGGAATAGAAAACCAAACAACAAGAGATTATTCACAAGGGTAGGCTTCTAAACGGACTTTTTGAATACCTTACCTCATATGCAAATGTGTATTACATGATTAATCATTTAAGAAAAATTCGGCATCATTTCCCTTTAGCTCCTAAGTATATATAAAATTATATACCGAGGAGCAAAGAGAAAATAACAACCGAATATTTCTTAAACAATCAATCATGTAATACACATATGCATCCTAAATGAGATAAGGTATTCAAAAAGCAGTCCCAAAACGGGGACAACCCGAAATTAATTTCTAAATCAATTTCGGGCGAGTATTTCTAGGCTTTTGATGATTTAAAAAGAAGAGGCTTAAACTAAAAAAATTATTTTTTTATTATAGCATGATACTTTAAACGATAGTATATATATTTGTTATTTATATCATTTTTTTTTTCATATTTGGATTTATCAAGTTATTTTTTTTTTCTATTTTGAGTAATTATAACTTAGTAGATTTAATGTTCTAATTTTTAATTTTTTTATTATAACATTTTACTTTAAACGATATTATATATTTGTTATTTATTTAATTATTTAATTATGGTTTATTATTATTCTTCTTCTTTTTCTTTTTAAAAACTTTTTGACAAATTTGATTTATCAACTTATTTTTATTTTTATTTTTCTATTTTGAGTAATTATAACTTAGTAGATTTAGCGTTTTAATTGTAAATTTTTTTTATTATAACATTTTACTTTAAACGATATTATATATTTGTTATTTATTTAATTAGTTTGTTATTATTCTTCTTCTTTTTCTTTTTAAAGCCTTTTTGACGAATTTGATTTATCAACTTATTTTTGTTTTTATTTTTCCATTTTAAGTAATTATAACTTAGTAGATTTTCTTTAAAACCTTTTTGAGTACTTTAAACAATTTTAATTTTTTCTATTTTGAGTAATTATAACTTTGATTTATCAATTTTGATTTATTTTTCTATTTTGAGTACTTTAAACAATTTTAATTTTTTATTTTTCTTTTTAAAACCTTTTTGACCAATTTTAATTTGTTCTATTTTGAGTAATTACAACTTAGTAATTATATATTTGTTATTTATTTAATTAGTTTATTATTTTTCTTTTTCTTTTAAAAACCTTTTTGACCAATATTTCTTTATTATCTTATAGAAAAAAAATTATCTATTATTGTGACATCCCCAAAATCTCGGCCAGAAAAGACCGATTTCATTTATGCTTTTTAAAACATTTTCAGAGTAAATCCGATTGATTTTAAAAGAGATGCGGAATTTGTTCCCAAAAACAAAACATGATAAAATAAATATTTATCAAAACATTTCATATAGAAATATGATTTCATTTCATAAATCAAAAGTCGGGATGTCATGTTCCGATATAGATCATAAAGCATAAACGATGATATTACAAATCGTTCAATAAATATATACATATGCAGACTTGTAAACAAAAATGACTTGATGATTCGCCCATCTTAAGCTCTTGCGCCACTTCCTGTAATACAAATCAACTGAGTGGGTCAGGCTTGGGAGCCTGGTGAGCATATAGGGTTTTCAAACCCACAATAATTATATTTAATTTCATCAATCAACAATAAACCCGATTACCCATTCCCGTTATCCTCACCTTACGTTCCTAAAAATAACGTCTATTATAAGGAACTTATATTCAGGATTTTCATCGGGATGGACATTACTGCAGAGGGGCTTCCTCAACAATAAGTGTCCTAAAGGCAACCATGTGGGGGATAGAGTACACCGGTGAACACGTCGTTCACAACACCTACAGGTAATGAGCCTGCTAGTGTTCCACAGGACAGTCTAGAATAGTCCGTGGTCGTCATCCATACTCTGCTGAATGACTAGAATAACACCAATAACACCGAGGCCTCTCATCTGTTTATTTCACACCAATTATCTACCCAACATATTAGTAGATAAAAATATACATTTTTATACATTGTTTAAAAACCTGTATAGCATGCTTTAATCAATACATATTCCACATAACAGATGAGGCATACACACATAACACGTATTTCATAGAGAATATATCAGATCTATGAGATAGAAGAGAGTGAATATACATTCACACATATAACCACAAAATATATACACGTAGCACGTATTTTATATTAAATACTTCATAATATTGCGTTTTGAAAGAAAATAACTACACACTCACTTGATCAGAAGATGATCCGACAGCACTACGGCTTATAGAAGTAGCGTCTCTCCGTAGATCTGGAAGATCTTCACAAAAACCGGCTCCTCGCGGGCAGGGCTTCGGCTCGGGAATAACGCTCTTCGGGATTCTCGGGGCTTCGGATCTCGCTTCGGGGCTCGGGAATAATACCGGGGCTTCAGGATATGATTGGCACGCAAATCGAGGCAAAACTTAGAGAGAGAGAAGAGTTTGAATAAGAGAAAATGGCTGATTTCGAGTTCTATTTATAGGCTGAGGTTCTGGGATTACGCGGGGCGTAATCTTAAATTACGCAGGGCGTACTCAGTACGCGGGGCGTACTCGGTTACGCAGGGCGTACTTTGACGTCACTGCATGCGTCGATCTGTGGCACTCGAGCATTGGTCAGACAAGTTGCATCCGACTGAGTACGCGGGGCGTACTCAATTACGCGGGGCGTAATTGACTCGTCGAACTTCTAAATTGCGTAACTTTCGCATACGAGCTCCGTTTTCGACGTTCTTTATATCCACGCGAAGGTCAGACCATACTCTACAACTTTCATTTAGACTCCGTCGGCTAATTTTGACTTTTATTTTTATTATTTATTTTTAGAAGGCCGGGACAGAAAAACTCCGTTATAAATTCATAACTTCTTCGTCTGACGTCCGTTCTCGCCTAACTTTTCATTGTTTCGCTACTAACAACGAGATCTTCGATTCTCATTTAGATTGTTTCGGCTAAAAACCGCTCGATCTCAAATCGAGTATTTGGGCTGCATACTGCTAAGTCAAAACTTAGAAAAATCATAACTTCCTCATACGAAGTCAGATTTGGGCGTTCCTTTTATGCACGCTCTCGGTTTAACGAAATCTACGACTTTCGTTTAGATCGCTAAGGCTAAATATCGTCCTATCTTAAATTCATATTTTACGTCACTCGACGTCGTGCCGGTTCTGTCGCGAAACTTCGACAGGTCATAACTTCTTCGTTATAACTCGGATTTTGGCATTCCTTATATCTCCGGAATCCTTGTTTCAACCACTACAACTTATGCAAAGATATCGGGCTTATCTCACACTTTAATTTTGACGCTTATTTTATTCTTAATTCATTAAATTATAATAATTAAGAAAATAAACACATAAATCACATAATTCACATAATTCACAAATAATACATTTTTATTATTTCAAATTGGGTTACAAAGGTTAACCTAGACTATTACATTGCTAAAAATGGCAATCCCAGAAACACGGGCGTTACAATTCTCTCCACCTTAGAATGATTCCGTCCCCGGAATCACACACCAGCAAACAAATGCGGATAGCGACTCATCATGTCACTCTCCGTCTCCCAGGTGAGATTCGGCCCATTCGTGTGTTTCCATCGGACAAGCACTAACTCAACCATCTTACGTCGCAACTTCTTAGTCTTTCGGTCAACGATTGCCTCCGGTTCCTCAATCAACCTTTTGTTCTCATCGATCCTCAACTCCGAAAGTGGAATTATATCGGGAACTTCTCCCGTGAACTTCCTCAAGTAACACACATGAAAAGTGTTATGAATTCCATTCAGTTCTTCTGGTAGTTCGAGCTTGTAAGCTTGGTTCCCAATCCTCTGAAGAACTTTAAACGGTCCAATAAACCTTGGACTTAACTTTCCCCTTTTACCAAATCTTATAAGTCCCTTCCACGGCGAGACTTTAAGCAAAACCGAATCTCCAACTTCAAAAGTCATCGGTCTTTGCTTTTTGTCAGCATAGCTCTTTTGACGGTCCTGAGCTGCTAACATTCTTTCTCTAATTATTTTCAACTTTTCTGCAGTTTGATGGACTATCTCCGGCCCCATAAACTGCTTTTCCCCAGCCTCAAGCCAACAAGACGGTGTACGACACTTCTGTCCATACAATGCTTGATAAGGTGCCATCTTTATGCTCGAGTGAAAACTATTATTATAGGAAAATTCTACCAAAGGCAAATGTTCATCCCAATTACCTAGGAATTCCAAGGTACACGCTCTCAGCATATCCTCAAGTGTTTGTATCGTTCTTTCACTCTGACCATCAGTCTGCGGATGGTAATCTGTACTTAAACACAACTTGGTACCCAATTCCTCTTGTAGACTTTTCCAAAATCGTGAGGTGAAACGACTGTCACGATCCGACACAATCGTTAACGGAACACCGTGAAGCCTCACAATTTCCTTCACGTAAGAATTCGCAAGCTTTTCCATAGTCCATTTCTCCTTTGCTGCTATGAAATGCGCACTCTTAGTGAATCGATCGACGACCACCCAAATCATGTCGTGACCACTTTTTGTTCTGGGTAGTTTAGTGACAAAATCCATAGCAATGTCTTCCCACTTACCCATAGGCACAGGTAATGGTTCTAAACTCCCGTATGGTTTCTGATGTTGTGCCTTGACTCTTGCACAAGTCACACACTCGGCCACGTACTTCGCAATGTCGAGCTTCATCGTCGGCCACCAATAATAGGGTTTCAGGTCCCTATACATTTTTGTGCTACCGGGATGAATCGAGTACATGGTTTTGTGAGCTTCTTCCATCAGAAGATCTCTGACTCCTCCTGCCTTAGGTATCCAAATCCGATCTTGGAACACCTTCAGTCCGTGACTGTTTACACCGAACACCAACGTTTTGCCCAAACGTTCCTCCTTTCGGTTATTCTTCTCAGAAGCTTCGCTTTGAGCTTTCTTTATACTTTCCAAAATAGTCGAGACAACTTCAATTCTCAACGCTCTTGGCCTTTTCTTTTCAAGGTTGACCTTCCGACTGAGAGCATCAGCAACAATATTGGCCTTACCGGGGTGGTAAAGTATCTCACAGTCGTAGTCCTTAAGTAATTCCAGCCAGCGTCGTTGCCTCATATTCAATTCTTTCTGACTAAAGAGATATTGGAGACTCTTATGATCAGTGAAAAGTTTGCACTTCGTGCCATAGAGGTAATGCCTCCATATTTTCAGTGCGAAAACTACCGCTGCCAACTCCAAATCATGAGTCGGGTAGTTCTTTTCGTGCTCTTTCAGCTGTCGAGACGCATATGCGATCACCTTATCCCTTTGGGTCAAAACGCAACCCAATCCAACCCCAGACGCATCGCTATAAACAGCGAAGTCTTCAACCCCATCGAGTAGAGAAAGTATCGGTGCCTCGCATAGTTTCTTCTTTAGCTTCTCGAATGCTTCTTTATGCTTATCATTCCAAGCATAAGTAGCTCCTTTGTGGGTCAAAGCTGTTAATGGACTAGCGATCGAAGAAAAGCCTTGGATAAACCTTCGGTAATATCCAGCTAATCCCAAAAAGCTTCGGATCTCCGTGGGACTTTTCGGTTGTTCCCACTTCATCACAGCTTCGATCTTCGCTGGATCAACCATTATCCCTTCTTGGTTGACCACGTGACCCAAAAATTGGACTTCACGAATCCAGAAATCACATTTGGAGAATTTCGCATACAACTTCTCCTTCTTCAAGACTTCTAACACTTCTCGTAAGTGTCTGCCATGCTCCTCTTGGCTTTTTGAATAAATCAGAATGTCATCTATGAACACTATCACAGATTTATCAAGGAACAAATTACAAACTCTGTTCATTAAATCCATGAATGCTGCTGGAGCATTGGTTAGTCCAAACGACATAACCAAGAACTCATAGTGTCCATATCGCGTTCTGAATGCAGTCTTCTCTATATCCTGCTCTCTTACCTTTAATTGATGATATCCTGACCTCAGGTCGATTTTTGAAAAATAAATGGAACCTTGTAGTTGATCGAATAGGTCATCAATCCTCGGCAATGGATATCTATTCTTTATTGTTGCCTTATTCAGCTCTCGGTAATCAATGCACATCCTCATGCTTCCATCTTTCTTCTTTACGAATAACACCGGAGCTCCCCAGGGTGATGAACTAGGTCTAATGAAACCTTTGTCCAATAACTCCTGAAGTTGCATCATTAGCTCCTTCATCTCCGTCGGTGCTAATCGATAAGGTGCTTTTGCAATTGGCGTTGTTCCGGACAACAAGTCGATACGAAATTCTACTTGTCTATCGGGCGGTAATCCAGGAAGATCTTCGAGAAATACTTCCGGATAATCACACACAACAAGAATATTTTGCATCACCTTCTTTTCCTTCTTAGCGTCGATCACGAATGCTAAGTATGATGTACACCCCTTGGTCAAACATTTTCTGGCTTTCATTAGAGAAATGATTCCAGAGTTTACTCTGCGTTTATCTCCGTACACCATAAACGATTCCTTCCCAGGTGGATTCACTTTCACTATTTTCTTCTTGCATAAAATTTCAGCATCATTGGCGCTAAGCCAATCCATTCCCAAAACGATGTCGAAACCGTTAAGCTCTATAGGCAATAATTCCTCGTGGAACTTATTCCCATTCAGATCAATTAAGATGTTTTTCATACGATGGCTAACAGGTACAAACTTGCCACTAGCAACTTCGACTAATAAAGCATTATCTAGTCTATCAACAGGCAAAGCTAGTTTTCTACCAAATTCATGCGATATAAAGGAGTAGTTGGCTCCAGAATCAAATAAAATTTGGGCAGGCAATTTGTTAACGAGAAAGGTACCTGAAGCGACATCAGCTTCATCTTTAGCAGCTTCCAGTGTCATCTGGAATGCTCTCGCCTTTGGCTTTGGCGGAATGTTGGGTCTTGCTGCTTCCTTCTTTTTCGGACAATCCCTTGAGATGTGCCCCTCCCCACCAGAACCATAACAAACATTCTTGGTGAAGGTGCAGTCATTGGCATAATGCCCTGGCTTTCCACATTTGAAGCATGTGGTTTCCCCGCCACACTTCCCATAATGCTTCTTCTTGCACTTGTCACACCATTTCGCTTATACCTTTCCTCCACTTCCCCTCGAACTAGACTTCGAGAATTTACTTTTCTTGCTGGACCCTGAAAATCCATCGATTTTCCTTTTCTCGCCAACCTCTGACCTTTCCAGACCTTTTTCCCTGATCTGGGTCTCAACATTTCTAGCAGCCCAGATGGCGGCTTTCAATGTGGTTGCTTGCTTAACCATTGGACCATAGTCCGCTGGTAGTCCAAGGGCAAACTTGTTGACCTTAGAGAGTTCTGTAGGCACCAAATATGGGATAAACTTCATCTTTTCTGTGAAACTTGCAGCGTATTCAGTAACGCTCAATTTCCCTTTCTTCAAATTCTGAAACTCATTACTGATTTCCAGAAGGTCCTGCTCGGAGCAGTATTGCAGTTTTAGTTGTTCCACAAAGTCTTCCCAAGACATTTTGCTTGCTTCTCCCTTGGGCATAGAGTCAGCTAACAGCTTCCACCAACTCAACACGCCAGATTTTAGCAGAGGGATCGCAAGAGCGGTCTTCTGCCTGTTGCTGCATTCGCAACTTTCAAACATAGTCTCCATTTCGGAGACCCAGTCCATAACTTGCACCGGCGTCGGGCTTCCGGATAGACATGGTGGTTTGGATGCCATGAAATCCTTATACTTGCACCCACGACCATCATTTCCTCCATACTGGTTATTGCGTCTAACCACTGGTTGTTCGTCTTGACCAATGATTCCACTAAAGTTTTCTCCTTCAGACTGCCCTCCATTCTCTTCGGGCTCTTCCGCTTGAATTGACGGTTCTTCACGATTCTGCCTAAGCAGGCGTCTTGTTTCTTCCATCTGACGATCCAACATCATTTGAATCATCATTTGTACACCAGCCATTGTTATCGGCTCAGGTGCATCAGCTACGACAGGTACTTGTTGAATTACAGGCGGTTGATTCCTGTTTTCATCAGCATTTCCAACTCCGCTTCTTGTTCTCACCATTTTTTGATCTACACACCGAATTATTTCACCTTATTACTCCAAACGATTACATGCTAGTTCTAATATCGTATACATACGCTTAGAATCCTAAACACATAAACCTTCAGATCCGGTTGGCAACAAACCGTAGATCCGAACAAATAATATCATATATGGCAACATATAACATTTAGCACATCAAAGCATTTTAGGCAACTCTCCTAAAATAAACTAGTGCTCGTGTCTAAAATTTATCAGACACACACCTCACAATCTCCATTTAGCATCTTAAGTTTAAGTCTAGAAATCCTACAAATTCCTAGTTCGCTTAAACTAATGCTCTGATACCAACTGTGACATCCCCAAAATCTCGGCCAGAAAAGACCGATTTCATTTATGCTTTTTAAAACATTTTCAGAGTAAATCCGATTGATTTTAAAAGAGATGCGGAATTTGTTCCCAAAAACAAAACATGATAAAATAAATATTTATCAAAACATTTCATATAGAAATATGATTTCATTTCATAAATCAAAAGTCGGGATGTCATGTTCCGATATAGATCATAAAGCATAAACGATGATATTACAAGTCGTTCAACAAATATATACATATGCAGACTTGTAAACAAAAATGACTTGATGATTCGCCCATCGTAAGCTCTTGCGCCACTTCCTGTAATACAAATCAACTGAGTGGGTCAGGCTTGGGAGCCTGGTGAGCATATAGGGTTTTCAAACCCACAATAATTATATTTAATTTCATCAATCAACAATAAACCCGATTACCCATTCCCGTTATCCTCACCTTACGTTCCTAAAAATAACGTCTATTATAAGGAACTTATATTCAGGATTTTCATCGGGACGGACATTACTGCAGAGGGGCTTCCTCAACAATAAGTGTCCTAAAGGCAACCATGTGGGGGATAGAGTACACCGGTGAACACGTCGTTCACAACACCTACAGGTAATGAGCCTGCTAGTGTTCCACAGGACAGTCTAGAATAGTCCGTGGTTGTCATCCATACTCTGCTGAATGACTAGAATAACACCAATAACACCGAGGCCTCTCATCTGTTTATTTCACACCAATTATCTACCCATGTTCTACCCAACATATTAGTAGATAAAAATATACATTTTTATACATTGTTTAAAAACCTGTATAGCATGCTTTAATCAATACATATTCCACATAACAGATGAGGCATACACACATAACACGTATTTCATAGAGAATATATCAGATCTATGAGATAGAAGAGAGTGAATATACATTCACACATATAACCACAAAATATATACACGTAGCACGTATTTTATATTAAATACTTCATAATATTGCGTTTTGAAAGAAAATAACTACACACTCACTTGATCAGAAGATGATCCGACAGCACTACGGCTTATAGAAGTAGCGTCTCTCCGTAGATCTGGAAGATCTTCACAAAAACCGGCTCCTCGCGGGCAGGGCTTCGGCTCGGGAATAACGCTCTTCGGGATTCTCGGGGCTTCGGATCTCGCTTCGGGGCTCGGGAATAATACCGGGGCTTCGGGATATGATTGGCACGCAAATCGAGGCAAAACTTAGAGAGAGAGAAGAGTTTGAACAAGAGAAAATGGCTGATTTCGAGTTCTATTTATAGGCTGAGGGTCTGGGATTACGCGGGGCGTAATCTTAAATTACGCAGGGCGTACTCAGTACGCGGGGCGTATTCGGTTACGCGGGGCGTACTTTGACGTCACTGCATGCGTCGATCTGTGGCACTCGAGTATTGGTCAGACAAGTTGCATCCGACTGAGTACGCGGGGCGTACTCAATTACGCGGGGCGTAATTGACTCGTCGAACTTCTAAATTTCGTAACTTTCGCATACAAGCTCCGTTTTCGACGTTCTTTATATCCACGCGAAGGTCAGACCATACTCTACAACTTTCATTTAGACTCCGTCGGCTAATTTTGACTTTTATTTTTATTATTTATTTTTAGAAGGCCGGGACAGAAAAACTCCGTTATAAATTCATAACTTCTTCGTCTGACGTCCGTTCTCGCCTAACTTTTCATTCTTTCGCTACTAACAACGAGATCTTCGATTCTCATTTAGATTGTTTCGGCTAAAAACCGCTCGATCTCAAATCGAGTATTTGGGCTGCATACTGCTAAGTCAAAACTTAGAAAAATCATAACTTCCTCATACGAAGTCAGATTTGGGCGTTCCTTTTATGCACGCTCTCGGTTTAACGAAATCTACGACTTTCGTTTAGATCGCTAAGGCTAAATATCGTCCTATCTTAAATTCATATTTTACGTCACTCGACGTCGTGCCGGTTCTGTCGCGAAACTTCGACAGGTCATAACTTCTTCGTTATAACTCGGATTTTGGCATTCCTTATATCTCCGGAATCCTTGTTTCAACCACTACAACTTATGCAAAGATATCGGGCTTATCTCACACTTTAATTTTGACGCTTATTTTATTCTTAATTCATTAAATTATAATAATTAAGAAAATAAACACATAAATCACATAATTCACATAATTCACAAATAATACATTTTTATTATTTCAAATTGGGTTACAAAGGTTAACCTAGACTATTACATTGCTAAAAATGGCAATCCCAGAAACACGGGCGTTACAATTATGATGTATTTATTTTATTTTTTTAAGGTAGAATAAAATATATTTCTGATAATCATATGAACATTCTTAAATTTTACATATAAACTCACGCTAAACATACAATAGTTTCACATATATATACATCAACTTCACATATAAATTCATCAACTCATACATGAACATACATGCTCAACACGTGAAACATATCAATTTACATATAAATTCATCAATTCTTACATTATCAACAAATGAAACATCAAACTAATCAAAATACCATGTTCCTGCATACAATAGTTCCCATACATTCAAACATATCAATTTTACATATACATTCAAACAAAGTTAACAGTTTCAATCAATGTTACATATATATTCAAACAAGTTAAACATTCAACATACATTCAAACAAGTGAAAAAAAATCAAAATAACCAAAGTCAAAATCAAAATCATATACATTCAATTTAACAGTTTAATGTCATACAGTTTCCATGAATTAACAAAGTTAACAAGTTTCAATCACATACATTCAATCAATTTTACATACACATTCAATTTAACAGTTTCATTTCATATGAATTTCACACATTCCAAATTTCAAAGTCAAAATAAATTTCACAGTTTCATGAATTATGAATATCTACATACAATCAATATTAAGAACTGAAACAGATGAAACTAACCTCTTCCCTCCCGGAAAAACAAAGGTAAATGCAGTGGTGAAGCTGCAGTCGTCGATGTCCCGACTGGAATGAGAAAAAAACACTTGAAATAGAATTAATCGGTGATTTTTATGTGTGTTAACAGAAGAATTGAAAGAGAAATTGGTCTTGAAAACAAACCTCGCCGGAGATATGAATAGGAAATCAAAGTTTCAGTCGGAAATTTGGCGGCAATCGACGGCAATCGGCTGAGGAGGTGGTGGGACTCGGCTTTGGAGACAAATCGAGGGTGGGAGTCGAGTTTGGAGCCCAATCACTGGTGGAAAAAAGTGGTCGTCACCGGAGATAACTACGATCGATCACCGTTTGAGTATTTTCAACAAATGGGAGCAAATGGAGTCTGGGGAAGACAAACTAGAACTAAAAGGGAAGGGACCATTAGCGGCGACAAGGAAGGGGCTATTAGCGGCGACAAGGGGCCATTAGCGACGAAAAGCTGGAAGGAAATCATACGCGCGCTTTCTGGCGATTCCCAACCGTTGGATTGGGAAAGCATCGTAGGGCCAGTATTTGGTCTAAGGTTGGTCAACGGATCGACACCTTTAGCGGCGATGTGTTGCCTCTAAAAGCGTCGTCTCTAATTCTTATTCACAGGAACCAATCCTATCCGTTGGATTATTTGCCGAACCAAGGGTGCGGATTGAAAGTAGCATGTCTCCGACGGATAGCCGGTGGTGATCTTTAGCGACGACGCTATTAGCGACGACATGAATCCAAAAAGTTTACATCTTTATAGAATAAATTAATAGTTTAATACACAAAAGTATAATTTCACAGTCATATTATCAACTTAAAACTCTTAGTATAGTTAATTCATAGTTTAATACACAAATTTCACAACTTAATATAATCAATTCACAATTTAATACACAAAATTCATCGCTTAATATAATAAATTCACAGTTTAAATAGAAATTCATAGCTTAATGAAATCAATTTACAATTTAAAACATAAAATCACGGGTTGCAAAAATAGGGTTACACCATGTAAACCTTAATGGGCATGAACTTCCATATTCCTTAGGCTTCATGGGTTTAAACCTCTATAGATCATCCATGGGTTGTTACATGGGTTTAGCCCAACATAAGGAATCATGGATCATTGACCCACACCATAAAATGAATGATTTACTGTAACAGCCCGGATTTCCAGGTATCTTTTATGTTTATGTTTTTGGTGTTTTGAGAAGGGACTCGGCGAGTTGGAGCTCAGACTCGCCGAGTAGGATCGCGGTTCTGGACGCGGGTTCGCGCCTGGACTCGACGAGTCCATGGTATGGACTCGGCGAGTCTGCGCTGTTTAATCAAATCCTAATTTCTCAGGTTTGGGACCTATTTAAAGGGCCTTTAGGCCGTCATTTGTGCTCACCAGTCCTTTGAGTGAAACCCTAGCAAGTGTGAGCGTTTGGAGCAAAGTAGGAAGCCATTATTGACCTTGGAGGTATCATTTTGCAAGGAAAAGGAAGAATTAGCTAAGGGAAAGCAAGAGGAGCCACATCCTGAAGGTTTGAGGTCCAGAGCATCGCATTTGAGGTATTATCTTCGAGCTATTTCTGTTATGTTGAGATTTATATTGACTTAGGGCTTTTTGAGCCCTTTTATGATAAGATCTAGTGCTTCCTTGGTCCCTTGAGTGAGTTAAAGTTGTAGATCTGGAACTTTGGAGGTCCAGAGTGTCCCTTTTGCCCATGCTTTTATGAATCTATGAGGGTTTTGGATTGGAGTCTTTGTGCTTAAGGTCAAAACTCCATTTATGAGACATAGGGTGTGTTATGAGCATCAAGTTATGGACTTTACGTGATGAATTAGCTTAGGAAGGCCAGATCTATGAGTTGTTGGAGCGGATCTGACCTCAGAAGCAAGTTTGAGTTGGTGCATGGCATGGACTCGCCGAGTCTGAAGAACAGACTCGGCGAGTAGCATGAAGATTGTCCTTGACCACTCAGTGAGTGGTCTAGCCGAGTTGTGAGTTGACTTAGTGAATCAGGGAGAGTTAGAAGTTGACAGGTGGACTGAGTCGAACTGGAACTCGGCGAGTTGTTCTTGAGACTCGGTGAGTTGAGTCAGGGTGGCCCCGCGATTCTTACCAGGTGGAACTCGTCGAGTTAGGGGAATACTAGACGTGTTAAAAAGGGAATCCTAGAGAGTTGGTGAAAACGTCTAGACTCGCTGAGTCGCCTTAGTGCACTTGCCGAGTCCGGTCAAAGTTGACCGTTGACCAGAGTTGACCAGTGTTGACTTCTTAGGGGTAGTCAACCTTAGTGTTAAAAAGTTTTAATTAGAGACATATGATGTTATAGGAGGATTATAGCTCGGAGGATCGAGCACGAGGGATTTCAGGATTCGTGAGTCATCGAGATATGCGAGGTGAGTCTTCTCACTTTACTTTACCTTGAGTAGGTAATCAGAGTTATGTGTCAGAGTATGTATGTTATGTGTATGCTATGTGTTGTATTGCATAATGTCTATGTGATTAATGCTGTACATGATTATAGAGTTGGAACCGGAAGGTTCCCAGAGTTAGAACCTGAGGGTTCACAGAGCTTGGGTGCACGGACCCATAGAGTTATAGCCTCGAGTGGCTAATATATGTGTTATGTTTGTGGTATTTTGGGGAACTCACTAAGCTTTGTGCTTACAGTGTTAGTGTTGTTGTTTCAGGTACTAGCGATGACCGTAGGAAGGCGCCGGATTGATCTGTACACACTCATGGGATTTTGATATGCATTTGATCTTGGGATTTTTGTATAATGTGAATTGAGATTTAAACTTAATGTTTTATGAAAAGTTAATGAGAAATGTTTTTATAAATTGTCAAAAATTATTTTGAAATTCACGGTGTTACAAGGTGGTATCAGAGCCTTGGTTTGAGGGATTCGAGTACACCTTCGGGCGTATTTGAACTCAAACTGAGGATTTGAGAAGTATTTTCAAAAAGAATAAAAGATTTTGAAAATGCAGAGCAGAGTTGTGTGTACGATCAGTCCGCGCCCGAACGGTGATTTCCCAAAATACCCTTATGTTATGTGATATTGATACTGATATGATGTATTCACATGCTAGAGTAGGCTAGGTATTCCTATTAGAACTAGAGTGGCCTGATTTGTGATGCCTTAGCCTAGGAAGAGGTGAGCTGCTATGAGATGCTTGAGAGTGAGTAGGTAGCAGCGAGGGGCTTATGAGAGATCTATTAGAGGGAGGTCTATGCATGATAGAGTACTTCGAATTTGGGATCCGAAGAGGAGGACTTGGGGTGTATTCTGATACAGTGTGGACAGTAGTATTGGGCCCGTACTACTGAAAGCACCGGAGCGGTGTACAGCCCAAGTAAGAATCTTTGGAATACCAAGAATCAAGGAGGAAAGAGTTGACGAGTGTGAGTGTGCTCGTATGGGTTCTAATTTATCGTATGTTGTTTTTCAGAGGTAGATCATGGTGAGGACACGTTTGATGCCCGAGAGCAGTGGTACCAGTGATGAGGAGATCCGCCGGATCATCTATGAGGAGGTGGCTGCGGCCATCAGGGCAGAGATACCGGAGATGTTTGGGTCTATTAAGACCATGCTGATTGAGACTTTTGACGAGCGTTATGCCGCTCTTTTTGAGGCTGTTGTTGCAGCGGCTACCGCAGCGATTGCTGCTACGAGGCCGCAAGGTGGTGATGCGTTGCTATTCTAGGAGTTCAGCAACACAAAACCACCAGAGTTTGATGGGACCCAGGATCCGGTGGTAGCGATGAGGTGGCTATCTGATATTGAGGGGTGCTTCTTCACTTGCTCATCTCCTGAGCATTTGAAGGTCCGGTTCGCGCTGAACCAGCTTCGCTTGGGAGCGAAGGACTGGTGGAAGTTTGTGACGGCGCATTATACGCCTGCTGAGCTTGCGGTAGTGACCTAGGAGAGGTTCACTGTTATGTTCCGAGATGAGTATGTTCCCCAGGTGGAGAGGGAACGTTTGGCACAAGAGTTTCTGACCCTCAAGCAGGGTACTGAGTCAGTTACAACGATCATGAGGATGTTCCATGAGAGGGCGATGTTCTGCCCTGAGCACGTGTCCACTGAGCAGGCACGTATGAGCCGTTATTTGAGCATTTTGAGACGGGATATTCGGGAGTTCGCTGCGAACTCCTCGTACCGGACATTTGCTGAGCTTCAGGCAAATGCCCGGAAGAGGGAGATTGAGCTTGAGACTCAGGACAGGGAGGAGGCGGAGTCTCAGGGGAGGGATCGGCGACCGGCACAGTCTCAGCCGGCAGCCAAGCGGGCCAAGCCCGCTGATCCCAAACCAGGGAGCCAGAAGGGCCGCACTTGTGGGAAGTGTGGCAAGGGTCACGATGGAGTTTGCAGAGAGGGATCTTGCTACAAATGTGGCAAGGAGGGGCATATGGCCAAGGATTGCCCCAAGGGGTTTGCTATGTGCTTCCACTGTAATCAGACCGGAAGGCAGAGTGTCTGTAGTTGCGAGGGTCATCTCAGGGAGCACCTCAGGGATCTGCCCCTGCCACCATCAGAGCTACAGAGAGTCGGCCAGTGAAGGCCGAGGCGCCGAGGGCATGAGGGAGAGCCTTTCAGCTGACCGTGGAGGAGGTCCACGCAGCGCCCGATGTCGTGGCTGGTATGTATTCTTTCATATATTTATTTTGATGTTGAGATATTATGCTTATTTTATGTTATGCGTAGGTACTTTCTTGTGAATTCTGTACCTTCCTTGGTGTTATTTGACTCGTCGGTCTTTTGTATCTTTGGCTTTTAGTCAGCATATCAGTGTTAGTCGTGAGGCGTTGAGTCGGCCTCTGAGAGTTTCCATAGCTGATGAGAGGGTGATATATGCCACGGAGGTTCTCCGAGGTTGCGTAGTCGAGATATTCGGTGTTGAGTTCCCGATTGATCTGATTCATATTGCTATGGGTGATGTCTGTGTCATTGTGGGCATGGATTGGTTGAGAAGATTCGGTGCAGTCATCGACTGTGAGCGACAGTTGGTGACCATACGAGACCCTAGTGGGGGAGTTCTTTCGGTATACGGCGAGGGTACACGTTTAGGATCGGCGTTTTGTTCGGCCGCTAGAGCGAGGCAGTGTCTAGAGCAGGGCTGTAAGGGTTTTGTGGCGTATGTGATGGATACGCGGGTGGTTTCCGAGAGGCCGAGTTCAGTTGAGGAGGTTCCGGTAGTGCGTGAGTTCCCGGATGTATTTCCCGAGGAGTTGCCGGGTGTGCCTCCTGTGAGGCAAGTAGAGTTCAGTATTGATTTGGTTCTGGGGGCTGCGTCTATCGCTAAGGTGCCTTATTGCATAGCACCTCCATAGATGCAAGAGTTATCCTCGCAGCTTCAGGAGCTGCTGGGGAAGGGATTTATTCGGCCGAGCAGCTCGCCGTGGGGAGCACCTATCCTGTTCGTCAAGAAGAAGGATGGTTCACACCGGATGTGTATTGATTACCGGGAGTTGAACAAGCTGACGGTCAAGAACCGTTACCCACTGCCGAGGATCGACGATTTGTTTGATCAGTTGCAGGGAGCATCTTGGTTCTCCAATATCGATTTGAGGTTTCGGTATCATCAGGTGAGAGTGCGGGATGAGGACGTCCAGAAGACAGCGTTCAGGACGCGTTATGGGCATTATGAGTTTGTGGTGATGCCTTTTAGGCTCACCAATGCCCCGAAGGTGTTCATGGATCTCATGAACCGAGTGTGTAGGACGATGCTGGATCGGTCGGTGATTGTGTTTATCGATGACATTCTGGTATATTCGAGATCTAGAGAGCAGCATGAGGAGCATCTGAGAGAGGTCCTCGGAGTTCTGAGATCGGAGAGGCTCTATGCCAAATTCTCCAAGTGTGATTTCTGGTTGCGGGAGGTTCAGTTCTTAGGATATCTCGTTAACCAGGAAGGGATTTTGGTCGATCCAGCCAAGGTGGAGGCAGTGATGAGTTGGGAGGTGCCGAAGTCACCCTCCGAGATCAGGAGTTTCCTAGGGTTGGCAGGGTATTATCGGAGATTTATCAAGGATTTCTCCAAGATCGCAGTGCCACTCACCAGATTGACCCGGAAGGGTGTTGCTTTTTCATGGGGCCCCGAGCAGCAGGCCTCCTTTGAGACACTTCGCCAGAGGTTGTGCGAAGCCCCGGTGTTAGCTCTCCCGAAAGGGATGGAGGATTTGTGGTATTCTGTGATGCATCGATTTTGGGATTGGGAGCGGTGCTGATGCAGAGAGGGCATGTGATAGCATATGCATCGAGGCAGCTGAAGCCTCATGAGACGAGATATCCCACCCATGATCCAGAGTTGGGGGCAGTGGTGTTCGCCCTCAAGATTTGGCGTCACTACTTGTATGGGGTTCGGTGTATGATATACACGGACCATAAGAGTTTGAAGTATTTGATGGATCAGCCCAACCTAAATATGCGTCAGAGAAGGTGGTTGGATGTTGTCAAGGATTATGATTGTGAGATACTGTACCACCCAGGCAAGGCTAATGTGGTAGCCGATGCGTTGAGCCGCAGGGCGGAGAGCACTCCACTACGGGATGTGTGTTTGAGATTGACCGTGATAGCTCCGGTATTGGACGCCATTCGCGGGGCATAGGCCGAGGCTGTGCACCCTGAGATGCAGAAGAGGGAACGGGTTGTTGGTTTGGTTTCAGAGTTCATGACCGATGGTCGGGGTCTTATGACATTTCAGGGGCGTATCTGGGTACCGTTTGTGGGGGGAACGCATACCACTTTGATGGAGGAGGCTCATCGGTCGAAATTTTCGATCCATCCGGGGGCCACTAAGATGTATTTGGATTTGAGAAAGGAGTATTGGTGGCCCTGTATGAAGAGGGACGTCGCATGGTTTGTTGAGAGGTGCTTGACCTGCCGTAGGGTTAAGGCCGAGCACTAGAGGCCTCATGGAAAGTTGCAGCCTTTGGAGGTTCCCGAGTGGAAGTGGGAACAGATCACTATGGATTTCATCACCAAATTGCCGAGGACTGCCAGAGGAGTTGATGCAATTTGGGTGATTGTGGACAGGTTGACGAAGAGCGCTCACTTCCTCGCCATTAGTGAGAGTTCTTGAGCAGAGAAATTGGCGGAGGTGTATGTGAGGGAAGTGGTATCTCGGCATGGGGTGCCGATCTCGATTGTTTCGAACCGTGATGTGCGTTTCACTTCCAGATTCTGGAAGAAATTTCATGAGGAGTTGGGTACTAGATTGCATTTTAGTACCGCATATCACCCCCAGACAGACGGTCAGAGTGAGCGGACGATTCAGACGCTTGAGGACATGCTCCAAGCATGTGTGTTGGACTTTGGGGGTAGCTGGGATGCGTATTTACCCTTGGCAGAGTTTTCCTACAACAACAGCCATCATTCGAGCATTGGTATGCCACCCTTTGAGCTGTTGTATGGGAGGAGGTGTCGGACCCCCATTTGTTAGGGAGAGGTTGGGCAGCGAGTGATGGGCAGTATAGAGATCGTGCTTCAGACGACAAAGCAGATTCAACAGGTCAGACAGAGGTTGTTGACCGCTCAAAGTCGACAGAAGAGTTATGCAGACAGACGCCGGTCCGAGCTTGAGTTCCAGGTCGGCGACTTCGTTCTCCTGAAGGTCTCTCCTTGGAAAGGAGTGATTCGATTCAGGAAGAGGGGCAAGTTGGGGCCCCGGTATATTGGTCCATTTCGTGTGACTGCGAGGGTAGGCCGGGTAGCCTATCGTTTGGAGTTGCCAGCAGAGTTGGGGCAGATTCACGACACTTTTCATGTGTCGCAGTTAAGGAAGTGTATAGCCGATGAGTCGGCAGTGGTTCCATTAGAGGATATTCAGGTGGATGCGAGCCTGAATTATGCCGAGAGACCAGTGGCCATCAGAGATCGGAAGATCAAGGTTCTGAGGAACAAGGAGGTACCTCTGGTGTTCGTTTAGTGGCAACATCGGAAGGGATCAGAGATGACCTGGGAGCCGGAGCGTGAGATGCGTGAGCAGCATCCGGAGCTATTTTCAGAGCGGGACTTCGAGGGCGAAGTCTAGTTCTAGTGGGGGAGAGTTGTAACAGCCTGGATTTCCAGGTATCTTTTATGTTTATGTTTTTGGTGTTTTGAGAGGGGACTCGGCGAGTTGGAGCTCAGACTCGTCGAGTAGGATCGCGGTTCTGGACGCGGGTTCGCGCCTGGACTCGGCGAGTTCAAGGTATGGACTCGGCGAGTCTGCGCTGTTTAATGAAACCCTAATTTCTCGGGTTTGGGACCTATTTAAAGGGCCTTTAGGCCGTCATTTGTGCTCACCAGTCCTTTGAGTGAAACCCTAGCAAGTGTGAGCGTTTGGAGCAAAGTAGGAAGCCATTATTGACCTTGGAGGTATCATTTTGCAAGGAAAAGGAAGAATTAGCTAAGGGAAAGCAAGAGGAGCCACTTCCTGAAGGTTTGAGGTCCAGAGCATCGCATTTGAGGTATTATCTTCGAGCTATTTCTGTTATGTTGAGATTTATATTGACTTAGGGCTTTTTGAGCCCTTTTATGATAAGATCTAGTGCTTCCTTGGTCCTTTGAGTGAGTTAAGTTGTAGATCTGGAACTTTGGAGGTCCAGAGTGTCCCTTTTGCCCATGCTTTTATGAATCTATGAGGGTTTTGGATTGGAGTCTTTGTGCTTAAGGTCAGAACTCCATTTATGAGACATAGGGTGTGTTATGAGCATCAAGTTATGGACTTTACGTGATGAATTAGCTTAGGAAGGCCAGATCTATGAGTTGTTGGAGCGGATCTGACCTCAGAAGCAAGTTTGAGTTGGTGCATGGCATGGACTCGCCGAGTCTGAAGAACAGACTCGGCGAGTAGCATGAAGATTGTCCTTGACCACTCAGTGAGTGGTCTAGCCGAGTTGTGAGTTGACTCAGTGAGTCAGGGAGAGTTAGAAGTTGACAGGTGGACTGAGTTGAACTGGAACTCGCCGAGTTGTTCTTGAGACTCGGCGAGTTGAGTCGGGGTGGCCCCGCGATTCTTACCAGGTGGAACTCGTCGAGTTAGGGGAATACTCGACGTGTTAAAAAGGGAATCCTAGAGAGTTGGTGAAAACGTCTAGACTCGCCGAGTCGCCTTAGTGCACTCGCCGAGTCCGGTCAAAGTTGACCGTTGACCAGAATTGACCAGTGTTGACTTCTTAGGGGTAGTCAACCTTAGTGTTAAAAAGTGTTAATTAGAGACATATGATGTTATAGGAGGATTATAGCTCGGAGGATCGAGCACGAGGGATTTCAGGATTCGTGAGTCATCGAGATACGCGAGGTGAGTCTTCTCACTATACTTTACCTTGAGTAGGTAATCAGAGTTATGTGTCAGAGTATGTATGTTATGTGTATGCTATGTGTTGTACTGCATGATGTCTATGTGATTTATGTTGTGCATGATTATAGAGTTGGAACCGGAAGGTTCCCAGAGTTAGAACCTGAGGGTTCACAGAGCTTGGGTGCACGGACACATAGAGTTATAGCCTCGAGTGGCTAATATATGTGTTATGTTTGTGGTATTTTGGGGAACTCACTAAGCTTTGTGCTTACAGTGTTAGTGTTATTGTTTCAGGTACTAGCGATGACCGTGGGAAGGCGCCGGCTTGATCTGTACACACGCATGGGATTTTGATATGCATTTGATCTTGGGATTTTTGTATAATGTGAATTGAGATTTAAACTTAATGTTTTATGAAAAGTTAATGAGAAATGTTTTTATAAATTGTCAAAAATTATTTTGAAATTCACGGTGTTACATTTACCAAATAATTCTCTTATATTTAATTAGTCTCTTTTGATCACAAAATTAATTCCAAATTAAATCATGATCAATACTAGTTCAATATTATGATTTCATATTAATATATTAGAACTTATAGTATCAATAGCTTATATTTAATTAGTCTCTTTTGATCACAAAATTAATTCCAAATTAATTCTTGATCAATACTAATTATATATTATGATTTCGTATTAATATATTAGAACTTATTGTATATTAATAAATCATATATATCCTCTTCTCAAATGTCAATCCTTACAAATTGTTCTGGTACCATGCAACCTAAATAGACCGTGCTACTCTCGGGTCAAGTATATACCAAATATAGTTATGGACTTAGACACCTTATCCAACAGCATGCTAGTATTGATCCCAGATTAATGGATAGAATGGCTTGAGTAGTGTATGTTGGTTAGATTTTTCATTGACTGAATTTTGTTTGCTCTGTGCTTTGTGGGACTTTTAGTGTTGTGAGTTGTCTGCTAAGTGAATATGACAAGTCACATGCAACACATGTTAAATAATCTTAGAGTGATGGACTTGACCCTATTGCACAACTCTTGTTTGAGTCCAATCGTTCTAGGGTTTAGCCTTTTACTCGAAGTATTATCTGATCTCTGTTGCATGTGACTTTATTCATCAAGAAGCTAGTTGACATTGGTAGAAGTCCTTTAGCAGCTAAGGGATGGGTGAGATTAGGAACCTAGGAGAGCTTAGGATGTGCTTTAGTGGATTTTGTGGTGCGATTTAGTGAGCTTTTTTGGTGCATCAGTTGAATAGGTGACTTGGAGGATTCAGGATGATTCTTGAGGAAAGTATGGATAGGTGTGGAAGGTAGTATTCGGCCCGTACTACTGAAAGCACATGGTCCATACTTGAATCGGGTAGAGTCTTGGAGAATCGAAGAAGCTTATAGGAGGAGGATTTATGGGAATGTTCTGATCTTTGGCGTATTTTATTCCAGTGTGGTGATTAGCACTTAAGAAGGTGGTTCAGGTTCTGGTTTTGATTTAGGTGCAGGTGCTGAGCCGATTAGCGAGCAAATGTGGGAGTTCATCCCGTTGAAGATTACCTGCGGTATTTTGGAGCAGACTCCTATGATCTTCGGTTCAGTCAAGGAGAGGATTTTGGATGAGCACTTGGGCACGTTTCGTGCTAAGGTTTCAGCTATCGTTGGAGCTTGCACTCTTTCTTTCCGTGAGTTTTGTGCTTGTGGAGTTCCCACGTTCTCTGGGGAGATGGACCCCATTTCCAGTACGAGATGGTTAGCGGATAAGGCTAACACGTTCGGGACGAGTTTCTTCCCCATGGGATGGAAGGTCATATTTGTTTCCTACCTTTTGAAGGATCGGGTACGGGATTTCTGGGATGAGGTAGGTCGTAGGGTTGGTGATTATGAAATTAATGTGATGCCTTGGGATGAATTTTCGACCAGGTTTCGGCAGAGTTTGCACCATTGATTAAGATGCAGTGGTTGGCACGAGAGTTTCTGGATCTCCACCAGACTACTAAGACTGTGGCAAAGATCACTGTCAAGTTCCGGGATAGAGCCTTATTGATTCCGCAGTATGCATCAGACGAGGATATGAAGAAGGTAAGGTGTTATGATATCAGGGATTTTGTGAGTATATCGGGTTGTGAGACCCTGAATGATATGATTTATTGAGCCTGAGAGCGGTAGATCAATTTAGAGCACCTGGGAAGAGGGTGACAAATCAGGTGTAGGTGGTGGAGGGTCCCGGGAAGAGACCCAAGACTTCTGATCAACATTTGAGAGGCCATCAGGGTTGGGGTCAGTGCAGCACGTGTGGGAAACTTCATGATGGGGTTTGTTGTTCTAGGGGTTTAGGCTGCAACAAGTGTGGCAGGGTTGGTCATGTCAGTAGGGATTGACCTCATGGGGCAAGCCCGTTATGTTTTCACTATAAGTAGGTGGGCCACAAGAAGGCCGAATGTCCGATGTTGAGGGGAGGAGCAATGAGTGCGCCTGCTTCGGCTACTTTGAGGATCTTCGATGGACGAGAGGGTAGGACAAGAGCCCCGACAGAGAGGAGATGGATATTGCGCTTTTAGATAGGGGAGATCAGGACTCCAGCAGGCGACATTGTGGGTATGTTATCTTTTGCTTTCTTTTTTCAGTTTTGCTAGTATTTATGTTGTTTGGAATCTAGGATCGGTTTGGGTAAGCATTATCTCTGGTTTAATTCTATGGCTATGTTTGGGTTGTATCTTCAAGAATTACTATATGCCATTTGCATGCCATGAATTGTTAGTGAGTTAGTAAGGGGTTGTATCTCTCGTAAAGGTTTCCAAGTGTTCGATTGTTGTTATAGTTTTTAGTCGAGATCGGTTCAGGGTTATTGTTGTTGGATTAGGTGTCTAAGTTCATAACTATTCCTGGAATGTACTTGACCCGGTTAGCATGGTCTATTTAGGTTGCATGGCATTGCAACACTTGGATAGACTGAGAGAAATAACAATTAAGGTTTATTAATATATTATAAGTTCTAATATATTAATAATATTATTTAATTAGTATTGATAAAGAATTAATTAAGTGATCAAAAAGAGACTAATTAAATATATGGGGTTGATTGTGTAAATCATCTATTCGTATATAGTTGGGCTAATGATCCATGGTTTATATGGATTGGGTTAAAACCCATAAGGTGCTCCATGGTTAGTCCATGTTGGTTACAAACCCATGGATCATGGCATTTGGAAAGCCATGACAATTAGGGTTTACATGGTGTAACCCTACTTGTGTCACAACTATATAAAGGCCCCATGTCTAGGAAAATTGGCTACTACAAGCAAGTAAGAGGGCAAACCGATTTTTGGAGTGTAATTGTACTTCTCTCAAGGTTATTCGAAGTATTGTGGTGTTGTGTGATACATTTGAGGCATCACACTTGAGGTGCTAGGCTCACAAGGTTGTCAAGGAATCCTAACAACAAAAGGTATGTATCTCAACTAGCTATTTTGTTTAAAATTTCCCCATGCCATGCTAGTTAGGTTAATAACCTTGGAAATTAAATTTGCATGTATCTTAGTAAAACATAGACCCGAGGTTTCTAGGGTTGCATGTACACCTTAGGAGTGTTAGAATGCTCAAAACCCTTCAGTGGTATCAAAGCCTAACCTTGTTTACTTGATACTTGATGCAAACTTGTTGGAAAAACTCAAAAATTTTCTATCTGCTGAGTGAACTCACCGAGTCCATGGGGGGACTCGACGAGTCCATGTGATAATGCATCCTACTCATCAAGTAGGTTTCTGCACTCTACGAGTAGGAGCCCCTGATTGCAGATTTTTGAGTTTTGCTGCTGGAAATGGACTAGAAACATTACCCTAAACTGTTTTGGTGTTATAAAACTTGTTTTATATGGTGCAATGGTTATGCTAATCCATTTTCAATGGCCAATATCAATATTTCAAGTTTTGTATGGTTTATTTATGATTCTTGAAATTGTCAATATGCACATTCATGAACTTAAGAGTTTAGAAGATCATATTAATTATTTGTAACTTGCTTGGTAGTTAAGTTCTTGATCTTGATGTGTTTTAATGGAATCCATAGTTTGTCCTCAAGTTATGGATTACCAAAAGTCACACTTTTAAAGTCCATTATTAAACACATAGGTTACATAAAATGAAAAGTCTCTCATTTTATTAATTCATTAACTCATAAGTTATGAAAGATGAAAAGTTTTGAAAGTTACAAAACATGCCCTCAAGTTTTGGAACATGTAAAGTCTATTTAAAAAAACTTTAGTTCCAACCCCTAGAATTTTGACAGTTAAAATTCAATCCTTATACTTTATAATATTATAGGTTAATAATATATATATATATATATATATATATATATATATATATATATATATAAGAACAAAAGTCGTTTTACCGTTACTAGGCCTCATTCACGAAGCCGGTCTATAAGGGGTATAAGGTTGTTGTCTATAAAATGGCAGCTTAATGGGTGTCCACTCTCACCCACCGCTTCCTTGACTGGTGGAGGGTCGTTAGCCGAACGGATAGGACAATGACTTTAAATCTTCATTAAAAGTATGATGAATATAAAGTAACTAATGTTTTTTTTATAAATTCCCAATCTTAGTTACTTTAGGAAAATGTGAATAAGGTGCTAAACCATGAAATTACACTTTGCAGTTTTTTTAAGTCGTTAGTGGAGCATGTGTGGTTAACTAGAACACTAACCTGGACTTAACAAGGTAGGCAGATGGGGACTTAAGGTTTATCATAGGTCGGTGGAGTGCGTGTGGTTAACCGACACATCGATTGAGTGATAAACATTAAGGGTGCCAAGTAATTTACATGGTTGCTTCACACCTTGTTTTGTGCTCCTCGACATCCTAGTCACGAAACTTGAAGGGCACACTCGAGATTGAAACATGCCATTGAAAAGTTCAATGAATCTCAAAAAATCTAGGAGTTTCAAAACCAATTAAAACCTAATAATTTATTTCGTTTTTCATGGTGAAAATTGGTGAATCGTCATTCACCTACCTTCAAATATTTTATAGCTTCGATTACGACATCTCTCTTCTAAGTTATAAAATATTATGTTGGGTCCTAGCCTTAATATTACATTTGGGTGTTTTATAAGGAATATCTTTATATATAATCTAAATTTGTCTTTCTTCTTTTTTAGATATCTTCAAACAATGCTGCTTCTTGCTCAAACCCTACCGGCTCCTTCTCTCTCATGAACCTCCGTGGGAGAGTCATATTTGATGGTTCCAACTTTATGGATTGGATCCGAAACATCAGGATGGTCACTCATTACGAGGACAAGGAATATGTCCTCGACAAGGAGCTGAAGGAACTTGATGAGTTGTCTATTACTCCAGAGGAGATCGCTGAATTTCGGACTCATGAGAGAGATGCCACTAAAGTGGCTTGTATCATGTTGGCCACGATGATAGCCAAACTCCAAAAGTCCTATGAGGACTATTACCCTTTTGAGATGCACCAGGACTTGATGGACCGCTACCATCAAAGTGCTCGCCAAGAGAGGTATGATATCATCTGCTCATGATAACAACCTGAATGAAGGATGGTGAACCCATCACAGGCCACTTACAGAAAATGCAAAGGTATGTGGACCATTTGTTGAAGCTAAATATGAACTTCCCTGAGGAGTTGGCAATTGATATCATTTTGCACTCCTTACCTTCTTGTTTTGATCAATTCTGAATGACATACCACATGAACAAGGAGGAAGTTACACTCAACAAGCTTCAAGGACTCTTGAAGGCCGCCGAACGTGGTCTTAAGGGTTGGTCGATTGTTACCACTCCTACTCCTACCGCGGCCCATGTCTTGGCAATCAGGCAAGGTAAAGGGAAGAAGAGGAAGAGCCCTTCGAAGGGTACCAAAGGAAAGTCCCTTGATGGCTCCTCTTCAAGTGGAACCAAGAAAGGTTCCGTTATTCCTTCTGCTAACCCTAAAGAGGCTGAATGCTTCTATTTCCACGAAAAGTTGCACTGGAAGCAAAACTACCCAAAGTATCTGCAAGATGTGAAGGATGGGAAAGTGAAACCCAACCATGTAGGTATTTACATTATATTGTCTAAAAACTCACCCCATTCTAATTCTTGGGTCCTTGATACCTGTTGTGGTATTCATATTTGTTCTAATTTGTAGGGACTAAGAGGAAGTGAGGATGTGGAGTATGGGAAGACAATCTTAATCATGGGGAATAGGAAAGTTTCACCTGTCACGAAGATTGGAGTTTATATTTTGTTGCTAAGTAGTGGGTTAACATTAGATTTGAATAAATGTTGTTACTTGTCTGAAATGGTGAGGAATATTATTTATTTTCATGCTTTGTACAAACTAGGGTTTACCTTTTCTTTTGATAATGAATATGGTAGTATTAATGCTTTCTTTAATAATGTTCTTTATTTTAAAGCATTACCTTGTGATGGTGTGTATGAAGCTGTGTCTGTGGTAGCGAACCTAGGAAATAACATGTTATGTATTGATTCTTCCACTAACTTGGATAAAGAATCATTGTGGCATTGTCGTCTTGGACATGTAAGCAAGAAACGCATAAGCCAACTCCAAAAGGATGGAGTCTTGGAGTCATTTAACCTAAAGTCAGATGATAGTTGTGAATCTTGTCTACTTGGAAAAATGACAAAATCACCCTTCACTGGTTCTTGTGCTAGGGGTGAAGGTTTGTTGGATCTGGTACACACTGATGTGTGTGGACCCTTCAGAACCGCCACAAGGGATGCTAACCGCTTCTATGTAACTTTTACTGATGATTTTAGTAGATATGGACATGTCTACTTAATCAAGCATAAGTCAGAAACCTTTGAAAAGTTCAAAGAGTTTAAGCAGGAAGTGGAGAATCAATTGGGCAGGAACATTAACATGCTTCGATCCGATCTAGGTGGTGAGTATCTTAGTACAGAGTACCTTGACTATCTTAAGGAATGTGGGATTGTCTGACAATTGACACCTCCCAGGACACCAGAGCTTAATGGTGTGGCTGAGAGGCGTAATCGGACCTTGTTGGACATGGTTCGTTCCATGATGAGTCGAGTTTTGCTACTAATCTCATTCTGGGGGTATGCCTTAGAGACTGCCGCCCATATTTTTAATATAGTCCCTACAAAGAAGGTTCCCAAAACACCTCACGAGATGTGGACTGGAAAAGTTCCCAATCAGGACCACATCAAGATTTAGGGTGTCGAAGCATTCATGAGATGCAAGACTCACGATAAGCTCGAACCTCAAAGTGAGGTGTATTTTCATCGGCTATCCACAGAAATCCTTCGGTTACCTCTTTTACAGACCCAGTGATAATGTGGTCTTTGTTGCAAGGAGGGGAGTCTTTCGCGAGAGAGAGTTCATAAGCCAAGGAAACAGTGGGAGGCAAATTGACCTTGAAGAAATTCGAGAGTCAAGTGGTGAAGGAACCTCAAACCCTAGCAATCAACCTAAGGAGGAAACTCCTGTTGATCCGACTGATGAGTCTGTACCTCTGAGGCGTTCCACGAGATTTAGGAATGTACCTAAGCATTACTATGGTTTCCATATTACTGTGGAAGGTGATACACTTTTCAGTGATAACACACTGATAGATCTGGATGAACCTAACAGCTACACTGAAGCCATGGCAGGACCTGAGGCTGCTAAATGGAAAGAGGCTATGGACAACGAGATACAGTCCATGTATGACAATCAAATTTGGAACTCGGTTGACAATGTACCATTTCGTAAGACAGTTGGGTGCGAATGGATCTTCAATAAGAAGACCAACATGGATGGTAATGTACACAC
The DNA here is from genome assembly GCF_051521515.1 of Lactuca serriola. NCBI lineage: Eukaryota > Viridiplantae > Streptophyta > Magnoliopsida > Asterales > Asteraceae > Lactuca > Lactuca serriola. The sequence continues at coordinate 258,109,563 of NC_136415.1, read as the reverse complement.
CTATAAGGCGCGATTGGTTGCAAAAGGCTTTTCTCAAACTCCGGGAGTTGATTATGATGAGACCTTTTCACTAATAGCAAAGATTAAGTCTATTAGGGTTATGTTAGCCATTGTTGCATTTTATGATTATGAAATATGGAAAATGGATGTCAAAACCACTTTCCTTAATGGAAAGTTGGCTGAGGATGTTTACATGAGTCAACCAAAGGGTTTTGTCAACACAGAGTACCCTAATAGAGTGTGTAAGCTTAAGAAATCCATCTATGGATTGAAACAACCACCTTGCAGATGGAATATTTGTTTCGATGAGAAAGTCAAAGAGTTTGGCTTTTCGAGACGTAAAGATGAATCTTGTGTATATGTCAAGGCTAGTGGGAGTATAGTTAGTTTTTTGGTACTGTATGTGGACGACATACTACTCATGGGAAATGACATTCCAACTTTGCTGGAGGTTAAGTCATGGATTGGGAAGTGTTTTGCTATGAAGGACCTTGGAGAAGTTGCCTATATCCTAGGGATAAGGATTTTGAGAAACAGGAGTAAAAGACTAATTGGACTTAGTCAGAGTACCTACTTGGATAAGGTGTTGAATAGGTTCAGCATGCAGAATTCCAAGAAAGGAGAGTTACTGATCCAGAGTAACGCCAGACCAAGTAAGACTCAGAGCCCGAGTATAGAGGGTGAGATAGTTGAGATGAGTTGAGTACCGTATGCTTCCGTTGTAGGCTCGATCATGTATGCTATGACTTGTACTCGTCCTGATGTGGCCTTCACATTGAGCATGGTCAGCAGATATCAGGGGAACCCTGGCAAGGCTCACTAGACCGCGGTAAAGAACATTCTCAAGTACCTTCGGAGGACTAAGGATTGGGTCCTTACCCTCGGTGGGAGTGATGACTTGAGAGTAGTAGGGTATTATTTTTAGTAGTTAGATAGCTTTGAAATTTGTAAAGTGTAATTTACATTTGATGAGAAATAAAAGTTGTTGTCTATTTATAATTATAAGTGTTGCTATCTTTTGTCAATCGTTTACTATCATTTCATTTTGCATGTTTTGACTTCCAGAATAATTATGTTATGGTATACCATATTATTCAAATTCTCCACAGTCGGTCATATGTTGGAAGTAGATATGAATCATGACTGTCATGAGTTGGCTTGTAGATGTCTAAGTTGTTGGACATAGCAAGTTGTGCTACAACACTCATGAGTGCTTATAAGTTCTAAGTATTGGATTCAACCCACGCTCACCTGTATCACACGTTTTTCTGGTTGTGAACCTCTTAGTGAAGCCTTATTTACAGTAAGAGCCCTTCCACTCAAATCTTGTTTTTGCTCATAACAAATATTACAAATTAATGTGAATATGTAGTAATTATGATGGATAGATGGAGAAGAAGATTAAGTTTACATAGACATTGAACTTCTCCAAAGCTTACTCAGCTTCTTCTACTGTGCTCATTGTCACAAACCCAAATCCTCTACTTTGTTCTGTATCCTTGTTGTATATAACCTAAAACCAGACATCAAATTGGTCATTGTAAACACATGATGCAACATACAAAATTAATTAATAAATTACTAAAAAGTAAATCGATTAATACCTCGACGATATCTACTACTCCGGCAGAATTGAAGAGATTAGCCAATTTCTCGCTGTCAAAATCGTAGGGTAAGTTACCGAAAAAAAGCTTTGCCTCTTCAGGTGGTTCTGAATATGATTCTGCTTCTTCTTCTTCTTCTTCTTCTTCTTCTTCTTCTTCGTTAGTTGCATCTTCTTCATGTACTGGTTCAGTTTCTTATGTCAATTGTTGTGACCAATCTGAGGTGTTGGTCACAAATTGGAGTGACCAATCGAGAAATCGGGATTTTGATTTTGGCTCTAGGTAGAAGTCAAATGGAAAATTGAAACCCTAAAATTATTGTCTATAAATATACGTGATTAATATCAAATTACCATAATTATAGGATATTATTTGTGGAAATTAATTATCAAATTACCTATTTACCCTTATTTATTAATTTAATTATTTATCTTTATTTTAAAATTTGATTGGCCCACATTTATGCATACAATAACATAATAATTACTTTAAACAAATGAACCTAGCTCTCTCTCTCTCTATATATATATATATATATATATATATATATATATATATATATATATAAGAGAGAGAGAGAGAGGGAGAGAGAGAGAGTGAGTGAGAGGTAGGTTCAAATGTTTCTCACATCTACTGTGTGCTAGAATGCACCAATAAGAATTTAGTATTAATTATATGTATATTAAATGTTATCCATACTTACAACTTATTCTTATGGAAACCAATTAAATTTGTCATTAATGTCAACAATAATATTCTTTCCGAATGAATTCATATCTAGAAGAATGAGAGTGTATTCAAGCAGAATGAGAAGTTGTTCATATTCAATGCAACTTTATTGTATTTTAAGTGAGTGAGTCCTGAAATAAAATACGAACTCATATATAAAAACCTAGATGCGAATTCATTCTGAAATAATGTTATTTGCTAACATTAATGACGAATTTAATTAGTTTCCTTAAAAAGTGAATTATAATTATGGATATCATTTAATACACATATAATTATGGAAATAATTTAATATCTATATTTATTTAATTAAATAATTATTTAATTTAATAAAATCCTATTGGTGCATTATAGCACACAATAAATGTAAAAAAGAAAATAACTTAGCCATATATATATATATATATATATATATATATATATATATATATATATATATATATATATATATATATATATATATATATATATATCGAAGTTGTAGAAATTGTTCAGCGCTAGCTAGACGGTCAACTGGCAAGAGGCGATTAATTGGACTAGGCGATGACCCTAAATTATTAATAAAATTATTTTAAAAAAATAATATTCCATAAAATTATGTATTTTAAAATTTAAAATTTTAGAATTTTGAAATTGTGAAAATTTTAGTATAAAATTTTAAAATTTGAAATTTTAAAAATTTAAAATTTAGGTGTAATATTTGAAAATTAAAAATTTTAAATTTTTAGAAACTTTTCCGACTATAACCGCTAAGGACCGTCTAGGCCGACGTTGACCAATTTTTGCCAAACACCCTAATCGTAATCGGTTCAAAGTCGCCAAGTGATTAATCGTTAATTAATCGGCCACTAAGACCAATTTCTACAACACTGATTATATATATATATATATATATATATATATATATATATATATATATATATATATATATGTTTAGGTTCTACAGAAAACTAAAAACCCTAAAAATCATAAAAATGCATAAAAAATACTTAGAGATCACAATATTTTTTTTTTGAAAAAATCGCAGCTTTTAGTACAAATTCGCTGAAATTCTTTCTGAAAAAAAACCAATTAAAATTTTTTTTTGATTTTTGATTTTTTATTTTTTTTCAGCGAATTTTTTTAAAAAATGTACGATTTTTTCATATATAAAATCAAAAAAAGTTTTGTGAACTTTAAATATTTTTTTTATAATTTTTTAGGGTTTTTTTGTGTTGTATATAACCCCTTCCTATATATATATATATATATATATATATATATATATATATATATATATATATATATATAGCATAAGATACAATTGTAGATTGCATATAAGTCTCTTTAAAATCTATAAACTTATAAGTGCTTTGACTCATATAAGTTATTTTCCGATTTTTTTAGAAAAAATTGAATTGATTCCTCATTTTAAAGCATAATCTAAATGACTCCTCTCTCACTTCTCCAATACCATCGCTCTCTCTGAAACCCTAGATGTGCAGCATCATCATCAAGTTTATTCGACGTAGGCATGGAATTCATATCTATGTGCACCTCTTCAATGGTTCTAGATTTCAGGTTCGATGGCGTCTGTATGAAGAACACACCAAGGAGAACAAGCTAATACCCTCGTTATATAGAGATCAGAAGTATCCATGGACCGATTATGAACCCACAGATCAAAAAGATGTCGTCGTGATTCGTACACTCCTCCCTTCACCGCCTTCTGAGGAATCAGGCATGACACATGTTGAATCAAAGGATATAATGTTGCTCATATCTCTATCCTGTCACTGCTCGCCACTACATTACCACTGTTCCTCCCTTCTGCCATATGCATATATCTCTTATTTGTTCATTTGAATTCAATCTACCCTATTTCTCCCTCTGTTTCATTATATCTTTTGCATAATCGATAAAGGATGCAATCAGAGGTACATACACACACCCTCTTTATGTTATCCATACACACACACATACTCCATTCACAATCACTCTTTTTTTTTTTTTTTTTTCTGATTTTGATTTTTCATTTCTTTGACTTTATATCTTTCTGATTTTGTTTATGACTTCAATTGCAGGTATGAGTTGGATTTTTTTTTAAATTTATGGTTTATATAGGCTCCATTTAGTGGTCGCAACCTACCAACACCTTCGTCGCCATCAGCCACCAGGGGTATCCTTGAAACCATAATTTTTGTATATTTTTTCGATTTAAAGGTTTAGATTTTATTGTTAATTTTTCTTTTTGGTTAAAAGGTTCATCTTTCTGATGAATATTTTGTGGGTTTATATGCATTTATAGGTTCATTAAAGTGGGTTGGCTAAAGTGTTCGACTTCAATAATTAAAGATGCAAAACAACGAAGTTAATGAGCTTGGTTGTGTTTTTATGGTACAAACATTCTTCACATATCTCTTCTTCAGTACAAGGTTTATAACAAGTGTGTTTTGTTTGGGACTATATTCATTTTGGTTGCTTGTAAAATAAAATTTATTCAAAACTTCATGTTCAAGTTGATACTACTGAGTGTAGTCGTTCAAATGTTCTGCTAGCACACTCCGTTTACTCAAAAATTATGATATTATAATAATAAGTTGACCCTCATTTATCTATATAGCCTCAGATTTGTTTATTTATGGTTCTTTTTTATGTAGGATAAATTTGGATGGAACCTCTGATTATGCTACTTACCGTTTAAGTTCTACATTTCTATTATCTTCCTAAAATACATATTAGTCTGATCTCCATTTTGGTTTTAACTATTTTTGTAGCTATATTCAAAAAACAAGTAGTTAAAGAGAAGGAAAAAGAAGTTCAATCATATGGGTTTTGATTGAAAATCAAATCAATTTCATGGTCGTGTAGTGATCATATAATATCCTGAACATATTGGTCTTAATAAATAAACACATGTTAATTTCTTGATGGTTTTGCAGATCTCAGATAAAAGACAATCGACGACATTTATTGGTAACAACTTAGTCATATTTACTGGAAAAGACACAACCGCCAAATTTTTGGTCTGGTGTATAAGGTCTCATATAACATCCCTATTTTCACGGCCAGAAAAGACTAATTTCGTTTATGCTTTTATAATAAAATCAGAGTAATCTTTCAAACAAAAGTGATGCAGAATTTTTTCCCAAAACAAAATATGATAAAAAAAATTTATCAAAGAATTTATTAAAGAAATGTATTTTCATTTCATTACAAACTATGTCAACATCGATACAGACCAAAAGCGTAAACAGTACAATATAGGCCTTACAACATTTATTTACATCTATTGGCCTATAATCCAAAATCCATTGTCATCATCCAACTATGATCTTGTTCCACCACCTGTAATACAGAGAGTTGAGTGGGTCACGCTTGGGAGCCTAGTGAGCACATATGGTTTTCAACCCACAATAAATAAATTTATTAATTTCATCAACCAACAATTACCCTGATTACCCGCTCCCGTTATCCTCACTCTACGTCCCTAAACACCTATCATATGGGACCTAGCCTAAGGATCATCATCGGGATGTACAATACTGCTAAGGGGATTCCTCAGCCATATATGTCCGTAAGGCAACGATGAGGGTGGTGGAGTACAGCGGTGAACGTGTCGTTCACAAACACCTACAATTTGCGAGCCTGCTCGCGTTCCACTGGACTGTCTAGAAAAGTTCATGGTCAACATCTATACTCCTCGAGATGACTGGAACATCGTCAACGTTGAAGCCTCTCATCATTTTATTTCATCACACATCAACTATTTCATCTACCCATGTTTTACCCAACATATTTGTAGATAAAAATACATATACAGTTTAAATCATTTAAAACATGTATAAAATGTTCATCCAACATAGATATCAGGTTAAACAGATAATATGCACACATAGCGCGTAATCTAACTAGAAACAGTTTGTAAGGTCAAACCTTGAAATATGATGATGTTTGAAATTAGTCACTCAGCATCAGTGTATAACTCATCATCAGTATCGGCATCTCAATTGCTCAGTATATATAGCTTTATTCAGTACATTGTAACAGATCTTGTATTTATCTTGTTTCCTTAGAAAACATAGATTAGTTAGTTGTATATCCCTGATTTGTAGGGATTGTCTAGAATAGTAGTATATATTCTTTTGTATCGGTTTTTGTTGGGTCACGCGTTTTCACAAACCCTAATAGCCGCTTTGTGCACACGATAATCTCTTTGTGAGATTATCATTCTTAGTGAAAAGTTTTCTTTGTGAATCTTTATTGTTCTTATTTTCTTTCTTTGTTTGATAAGTTTTTTGATCTTTGGGTCGTTCAATTGGTGTCAGAGCAGTGTTCTCTTATCAAACAAATGGCTTCATCATCTTCTTTTTTAAACTCTTCTAATCATGCTTCTACTAAAATTCCTCCGTTTGATGAAAACAATTTTGCTATGTGTAAAATCAAAGCTTTGTATGCTTTGGAATCTATAGATGAGGACATGTTGGACATTGTCAATAAAGGTCCATATGTTTTGATGTATCAGCCTCTGAAAAACAATGTTCCTGATGGTGTCATGAAGAAAACACCTAAAGAGAACTGGACATCTGATGACAAAAGAAAGAATGGGCTTGATGTTCGTGCTCGGGCAGCAATCAACTATGCTTTACCAAACAATATCTTTGGGCTGGTTCAAAACTGCATATTAGCAAAAGAAATGATGGACACACTGACTGTGTCTTTTGAAGGTACTGAGGAAGTCAAGGCTACCCAGATAAATGATCTAAACAGATGGTATGAACATTTTTTTGCTAAGAAAGGTGAAACCCTGACTCAAACCTTTAACAGATTTAATACTCTTGTTAATGATTTGCGGAGACTAGATCAGTTAAAGCATCGAACTGTTCTAGTGCAGAAGTTTTTGGATTCTTTGGGTGCAGGTTGGGAAAATCATGTTGATGTGCTGAAAAATAGTGAGAAAATCAGCACAATGGATTTACAAAGTCTGTATGAAAATCTTCGATACTATGAGGAATCAAAGCTCCAGAGAAAGGAGCTGATGAAAGATGCTCAGTGTGAGTCATCAGTGGCACTGTTTTCAACCAAAAGGCAAGAATCCGAGTCAGACACTGAATCCTTTTCAGACACTGATTCTTATAAAAGTGATACTGATAGTCTGGAAAAGGTTGTTGCTAATGCGGCGTTCATTGTGAAGACCTTTGAGAAATCAAGCCGTAATTTCTCAAAGTTTTAGAAGAAGATGAAAGGGAAATCTTTCAAAAGGTTAGATGCTGTCAAGAAACCTGCTACTGAAAAGAAAGGGAAAGCTCAGTGCTTTAACTGTGGTAGCACTGACCATTTTGCAAAAGAATGCAAGCAAAGAGCCCAAAGCTTGGACGAGTATTGGAAGCAGAAGTACAACAAATTGGTTGAAAAACTGAAAGCAGAGAACTTGGAACATAAAGTTCTTGTCGCTGAAGAAGAAAAATGGAAGACTGATGAGGAGTCATCAGATGATGAAGTTAAATGTCTGATGGCTAAAACAAAAGGTGCTGATGAATGTGAAAACAACACAAGTACATTTGATGCTGATATATCAGATGCAGTTGAAAATTCCAAGAAGCACAACATTGATTCTCCTTCAATGTATCAGGGTCAAGAGCATCTTTGGTACTTAGACAGTGGTTGCTCAAGACATGACAGGATCCAAGTCTCTCCTGGAAGACTATGTTAAGAAAAGTGGTCCTGCAGTTACATACGGAGACAATGGAAGAGGGTTCACTAAAGGATACGGGCACATCAAATGCAACAATGTGGTGTTTCAAAATGTTTCATATGTAAAGGGGCTCAAACATAACCTTATCTCAATCAGTCAATTGTGTGATGCTGATTATGAAGTTCATTTCACAAAGAAGGAAGGAAAAGTCATCAATACTGACAAGAACATCGTACTCTCAGCAAGTAGAAAGGATGACATATATGTTCTCGACATGTTCTCAAGTGACAAGGCACTGATGCAATGCTTCTTTTCAAAATCTCAAACCAATCTCAGCTGGATTTGGCACAAAAGGTTCTCCCATTTGAATTTTAAGAATCTGTCTAAAATATCCAATCAAGATCTGGTCGGAGGTCTCCCAAAATTCAATTTTGTCAAAGACAAGGTATGTTCAGCATGTGAACAAGGAAAGCAAACAAAGTCCTCGTTTAAGCCCAAGTCATGTTCAAGCATATCAGTTCCTCTTCATTTACTTGACATGGACTTGTTTGAACCTATTCCTGTTCGTTCACTAGGAGGAAATAAGTATACTCTGGTGGTTGTGGATGAGTTTACTCGATTTACATGGGTGGTTTTCTTGAAGAAGAAAGGTCATGCTGCACAGGAAATTATCTCACTGATCCGTCAAAATGAGACACTGACTGGTCTCAAGGTTAAGCAGCTAAGGAGTGATCATGGCACTGAGTTCCGGAATTCAATTCTTGAAGACTTTTGTGATTTTAAAGGCATCAGGCAGAACTTCTCAGCTCCTCGCACTCCTCAACAAAACGGAGTTGCTGAATGAAGAAATCGAACACTGATTGAAGCAGGAAGAACCTTGATGATACATGCTGGTCTTCCTATGTCTTTCTGGGCTGAAGCTGTGAATACCGCATGTTATACTCAGAATCGCTCTCTAATTCACAAAGTTCACAAGAAGACACCATATGAGATGCTGAAAGATCGAAAGCCAGACGTATCCTTCTTTCACGTGTTTGGATGTGTTTGCTATATTCTCAATCAGCGCGATCCTTGATCTAAATTTGAGCCTAAGGCTGAAAAAGGTATTTTTGTTGGATACTCATCTATTTCAAAGGCTTTTCGTGTTTTTCATGTGAACAGACAGTGCATTGAGGAATCCATTCGTGTAAAGTTTGATGAAGAATCATTCACTGATGAAAAGGTAGCTCATTCCTCTTCTATCTTTCATGAGCTGCTCTCTTGCCCATATGGTGAAGTTTCTCACCCTGAAGAAGAAGCTGTTACTCCTGATCCCATTCCTCCAGACCAAAGTTCTGTAAATCAAGGTACTGTGGTCAGCACGACAACTCATTTATCAGATGCGGATGAACCCATTGAAGCTGAAGGGTCTCCTGTAACTGTTGTTCCTCTCAGTAATTGTGACATCCCCAAAATCAAGGCCAGGAAAGACCGATTTTGTTTATGCTTTATAAAAATCAGAGTACTTCATTTTATAAAAAGGTTGCAGAATTTGTTCCCAGAAAAACATGGTAAATACGTTATTAAAACATTTTCGAAGAAACGTATTTATTTCATTTTAAAACGTTTGGGATGTCATCGTTAATACCGAAACATAAGCATAAACAGAACTTACAATGATTTACACTAGTGATCTACATCTCTTTAAATCTCTCAGTGTAATGTCACTTCACTTCGTTACCTGTGATATACATAAACTGAGTGGGTCAGGTTGGGAAACCTGGTGAGTACATAGGGTTTTCAACCCACAATAATATAATTGTTATGTTCAATCATCAAACAATTAACCCAATTACCCATCCCCGTTATCTTCTTTACTCTTAAGGATTTAACCTAAGAGTCATCTATCCTGCATTCGTTTATTCCGAAGTCCCTTACTTCCAGGGTTATAAGACTGGCACTATATCCATAGCTGCCAATGTTCGTTCATAAAGCACTAATTCCATAGCTACTATAGTCTATTCATCGGGTACTAAATCCATAGCTACCAGTCTTTATCTAATAGGTACTAAGTCCAAAGCTACCAATGTTCAACAGGTACTAAATCCATAGCTACCAACGTCTAAAAGGTACTAAGTCCATAGCTACCGATGTTTGTCCCATAGGCACTAAGTCTATAGCTGCCAATGTATACTCACGTCATCTTCTATCTCTCATCATTCATCTACCCAACTCATACTCAACATTTTTGTATATATAAAATACGTATACAGTTTAAGTCCTTTAAAACATGTATAAAACGTTCAACCAGCATAGACAACAAGTATTCAGATAATATGCACACATAACACGTAGTTTTTATAAAATACTTCATATCTATGTGTAAGATGAAAGGGACTATTCACTCACCTGAGTAGGTGGTGACTCAGTACTCGGACAGTGCTTCGATACTCTCAAAACGATATTCCTTCGATAAAACCTAGTACCAATACCACTAGGGTTTAGTTTAACGATAACCGCGACAAATTGATTAGTCCGAGTATTATTAAGTGTTAATAATACTCGATATAACTCATTTTAATAGCCCAAATAATTATTTTAAGGACCTAATAACATTCCTATAATTATATGAAAGCTATATTAAAAATTGCGTAAGCGTAGCACACTTACAACGAATTTTATCGAAAACCGGGACCTAATTGGAGCAGCGTTTCGAAACCGAAAAACTCCTTTTTCTCGGGACTCCGGGAGCCTCGGGGCTTCCCTAGGGTGTTAGGGAGGTTCCCTAGGGTTTGGGGGTGTTTAGAACACTTAGAGAGAGAAAGAAGTTAGAGAGAGAGAGAGAGAGAGTGAAGAAAGGTGTGAAAAATGAAGGATAATCGGCCCCCTTTTATAGCCCTGCGAGGCCTCGGTACGCTGGGCGTACCTCGGACCTACGCGGGGCGTAGTCATCGGATAAGAGTGCCAGCGAGGGTCCATCTGTCTAACACTCGGAGTAGATCAGGGCGAGGGTACACGGGGCGTACAGACTTCGGACGCGGGGCGTAGGGCGAGGCTTCGTGGCATGATCCGAAGCGAGATCTGAATCATCATCCGACGGCCCACAACGCGCCACGTCATCAGCTCCTTATCAGCCTTCGCAAATTGCATTCTCGACTTCTAAAAATCATAACTTTCGCATACGAACTCCGTTTTCGACGTTCTTTATATCCACGCGAAGGTGGGAACGTACTCTACAACTTTCGTTTAGATTTCGTTGGCTAATTTTGGCTCGATTTTAAATTTTATATTATTAACGGGCCGGGACAGGATTGGTCCGTTTAAATCCTCATAACTTCTTCATCCGACATCTGTTTTTGCCCATCTTTTTCTTGTTATGTTACTCTCAACGAGATCTTTGATTCTCATTTAGGTCGTGTCGGCTAAAAACCGCTCGATCTAATATTCGGATTTCGGGTTGTACACTGCTAGTATGAAACTTCGAAAAATCATAACTTCTTCATACGAAGTCAGATTTAGGCGTTCTTTTTATCAATATTCTTAGTTTAACATATTCTACGACTTTCATTTAGATTGCTAAGGCTAAATCTCGCTCTATCGTAAATTCACTATTTATGATTCCCGGTGTCGTGCCGGTTCTGTCGCGAAACTTCGACGGGTCATAACTTCTTCGTTATAACTCGGATTTCGGCGTTCTTTATATGTACGGAAACCTTGTGACATATACTAAAACTTGGTTAAGATTATTTATTCTAAATAATCTTTTGTCGAAAAGTCATTTTTGACTCCTATTGCCTGTAATTTGACTAGCCCGGATTTGCGGGCGTTAAAATTATCTCCCCCTTAGGATGATTACGTCCCGGAATCATCAATGAAACAGGGTCGTATAATGACTCCCTATGTCATCTCTTCATCCTAGGTAATAATTATAACTTCTACATTCCTTCAATTCTATCTCTTAAACTCATTGATTGTAAGAGTACTCGATCGTGCACCTGCTCTCTACCAATTATGACCTTCAAGTCACAATCTCAATCCTTACTGGATACGAACTTGAGATGATTTCTTTTACTACTACTATGGACCGATGTGTCATATTCTAATGACCTATCATCGTATGTTGCAACACTTAGACTTAGGTCTCTTTCTAAAACAGACTATGCCTTCCTTCATGTTCTAATGTGATATAATCACACTTTAACATTAGGCATTTCTAGCTATCTACTTCTTTAACAACGAGCGCGATATTTCTATTGATCGCTTTGATTCTAATCGTTTGGTTTATGTCGGACGCTTCATCAAACTTGGTTCTCTAAACCACGTAACCTACTCATCGTAGTCGGACTCAATGGGATATGACCACTAGGGTCGGAATATCAACAATATTCTTAGTCATTACCGAAACGATGGTAACAACACACTTGAATAAAACGGAATCAATTACTAGCTTCTTGGTAACCTTGTGACTTTCCCTGATCCAAGTGTGAGTCCTGTGCTTCCGGTAGTATAGGCCTCTACTACCATTCACACCTACTCATACTCGTCCCAAGTATTGTCTTGCAGTTTCCCAAGTCACCATGCAGCAAATCACACAATCATTCGACACATCAGATAACAAAACGAAGGTTTTATATTAATTCTTGAAACGATTACATAGGTGTTCAAGTTCACCCTAGACTATGCCTCTACTAGGTTACATCATACGAAACTATGGCTACTGCATAATCCGATCTTCGGGTAAGAAGTGCTCATTCTTGATTCCTCGCATGCTTCTCTGCTTCGTCAAGGATCATGTGAAATGCCCTTGGCCTTGGTGGCGTTTCTGGTCTTGCTGCTTTATTTTTCCTTGGGCAGTCTCTGGATATGTGCCCCTTGCCTCCACATCCGTCGCATACTTTTTCATTATGTGTGCAGTCTTTGGAATAGTGACCCGTCCTCCCACACTTGTAACAAGTCACTTCTTCGTTGCACTTCCCACCATGCTTCTTCTTTCATTTATCACACCATCTTGTTTCACCTCCATCTGCTCCTCCAAGTTTTGAGAATTTGCTTTCCTTGTTCGACCTCGAAGACCCCTTAAACTTTCGCTTCTCTCCTACCTTATCTTTTTCTAGACCATTTTCCCTTATCTGGGCCTCTACGTTCTTAGCTGCCCTAACAGCTACTTTCAAGGTAGTTGCCATTTTGACCATTGGGCAAAAGTTAGTGGCAGTCCGTTAGCAAACCTATCAATCTTGGAGAGTTCAGTAGGCACCAAGTAGGGGAATAGCTTCATCCTCTCGGTGAATGCGGTGGCATACTCATCAACACTCTTCTTCCCTTTCTCCAGGTTCTGAAACTCGTTGTTTAGGTCTATTAGATCTACCTCTGAGCAGTACTGCATTTTCAACTGTTCCAAAAACTCTTCCTACGACATCCTTAAGGCTTCTCCTCGTGGCATTGTATCTGTTAATAGCTTCCACCAGCTCAAGACTCCAGTTTTCAGTTGTCTTACAGTGAAGACAATCTTCTGTTTCTCGTTACAGCCGCAGCTCTCAAACACCATCTCCATCTCAGAGATCCAATCCATAATCTCAACCGGCTTCAGGCTTCCTGAGAGACTTGGGGGTTTCGCACCCAAGAAATTCTTGTACATCCGCCCATCCTTGTTGTTTCTCCCTTCTGGGCCATCCCTATGCTCACCTTGAGTCCCTACTTGACTCACTTGGCGGCTGTAGTTCCCTTCCTCAGATTGCTCGGGAACTGGCTCCGTCGGTTCAACACGTACGGTAGGTTCGTCCCTATTCAACATCCGTCTCATTTCTTCCCTTTGTTCAGCCAACATAGCCCGAATCATGGCTTGAACTCCAGCCATGGTGACTGGCTCAGGTGCAACTTCTTCAACAACAAGTATTTGCTGAACCACTAGGGGTTGGTTCCTGTTCCCATTTGCGTTTACGTTTCCGCTACGGGTCCTTACCATCTCGATCTATACACCGAATAAGGTGAATCTAGATCTTAATTTAGGATTGACGTCTTAAATCATCCTTATCATCCCGAAATGTTTACATGCTAGTTCTAATATCATAGTCATACGTTTAGAATCCTAAACACATAAGGTTTCCAGATCCGGTCGGCAACAGACCATAGATCCGAACAATTAACAACATATCATGCACAAAGCATTTAGCACATAAAAGCAATTTAGGCATCATTCCTAAAATAAGCTAGTGCTCACACCTCACAATCATCGCTTAGCATTCTAAGTTTAAGTCTAGAAATAAATCCATATTCCTAGTTCGCTTAAACTAATGCTCTGATACCAACTGTGACATCCCCAAAATCAAGGCTAGAAAAGACCGATTTTGTTTATGCTTTATAAAAATCAGAGTACTTCATTTTATAAAAAGGTTGCGGAATTTGTTCCCAGAAAAACATGGTAAATACGTTATTAAAACATTTTCGAAGAAACGTATTTATTTCATTTTAAAACGTTTGGGATGTCATCGTTAATACCGAAACATAAGCATAAACAAAACTTACAATGATTTACACTAGTGATCTACATCTCTTTAAATCTCTCAGTGTAATGTCACTTCACTTCGTTACCTGTGATATACATAAACTGAGTGGGTCAGGTTGGGAAACCTGGTGAGTACATAGGGTTTTCAACCCACAATAATATAATTGTTATGTTCAATCATCAAATAATTAACCCAATTACCCATCCCCGTTATCTTCTTTACTCTTAAGGATTTAACCTAAGAGTCATCTATCCTGCATTCGTTTATTCCGAAGTCCTTTACTTCCAGGGTTATAGGACTGGCACTAAATCCATAGCTGCCAATGTTCGTTCATAAAGCACCAATTCCATAGCTGCTATAGTCTATTCATCGGGTACTAAATCCATAGCTAACAGTCTTTATCTAATAGGTACTAAGTCCATAGCTACCAATGTTCAACAGGTACTAAATCCATAGCTACCAACGTCTAAAAGGTACTAAGTCCATAGCTACCGTTGTTTGTCCCATAGGCACTAAGTCTATAGCTGCCAATGTATACTCACGTCATCTTCTATCTCTCATCATTCATCTACCCATCTCATACTCAACATTTTCGTATATATAAAATACGTATACAGTTTAAGTCCTTTAAAACATGTATAAAACGTTCAACCAGCATAGACAACAAGTATTCAGATAATATGCACACATAGCACGTAGTTTTTATAAAATACTTCATATCTATGTGTAAGATGAAAGAGACTATGCACTCACCTGAGTAGGTGGTGACTCAGTACTTGGACAGCGCTTCGATACTCTCAAAACGATATTCCTTCGATAAAACCTAGTACCAATACCACTAGGGTTTAGTTTAACGATAACCGCGACAAATTAATTAGTCCGAGTATTATTAAGTGTTAATAATACTCGATATAACTCATTTTAATAGCCCAAATAATTATTTTAAGGACCTAATAACATTCCTATAATTATATGAAAGCTATATTAAAAATTGCGTAAGCATAGCACACTTACAGCGAATTTTATCGAAAACCAGGAGCTAATTGGAGCAGCGTTTCGAAACCGAAAAACTCCTTTTTCTCGGGACTCCGGGAGCCTCGGGGCTTCCCTAGGGTGCTAGGGAGGTTCCCTAGGGTTTGGGGGTGTTTAGAACACTTAGAGAGAGAGAAAGAAGTTAGAGAGAGAGTGAAGAAAGGTGTGAAAAATGAAGGATAATCGGCCCCCTTTTATAGCCCTGCGAGGCCTCGGTACGTTGGGCGTACCTCGGACCTACGCGGGGCGTAGTCATCGGATAAGAGTGCCAGCGAGGGTCCAGCTGTCTAACAATCGGAGTAGATCAGGGAGAGGGTACGTGGGGCGTACAGACTTCGGACACAGGGCCTAGGGCAAGGCTTCGTGGCATGATCCGAAGCGAGATCTGAATCATCATCCGACGGCCCACAACGCGCCACGTCATCAGCTCCTTATCAGCCTTCGCAAATTGCATTCTCAACTTCTAAAAATCATAAGTTTCGCATACGAGCTCCGTTTTCGACGTTCTTTATATTCACGCGAAGGTGGGAATGTACTTTACAACTTTCGTTTAGACTTCGTTGGCTAATTTTGGCTCGATTTTAAATTTTATATTATTAACGGGCCGGGACAGGATTGGTCCGTTTAAATCCTCATAACTTCTTCATCCGACATCTGTGTTTGCCCATCTTTTTCTCGTTACGCTACTCTCAATGAGATCTTTGATTCTCGTTTAGGTCGTGTCCGCTAAAAACCGCTCGATCTAATATTCGGATTTCGGGTTGTACACTGCTAGTATGAAACTTCGAAAAATCATAACTTCTTCATACGAAGTCAGATTTGGGCGTTATTTTAATCGATATTCTTAGTTTAACATATTCTACGACTTTCGTTTAGATTACTAAGGCTAAATCTCGCTCTATCGTAAATTCACTATCTATGATTCCCGGTGTCGTGCCGGTTCTGTCGCGAAACTTCGACGGGTCATAACTTCTTCGTTATAACTCGGATTTCGGCGTTCTTTATATGTACGGAAACCTTGTGACATATACTACAACTTGGTTAAGATTATTTATTCTAAATAATCTTTTGTCGAAAAGTCATTTTCGACTCCTATTGCCTGTAATTTGACTAGCCCGGATTTGCGGGCGTTACAGTAATAACACTTCAGCGTCAAATCCATTGGAATCAGTGTCAGCCCATGAACATCGAGATCAACCTGTTGATTAAATTATTGGGAATCTTCATGATGGTGTCTGAACCAGATCTCGTGTATCTAATAATTTCTGCATGTATGTTAATTTCGTTTCAATGATCTTATCTGACAAGATACACTCAGCTCTTCAAGACACTGACTAGATTAAAGCCATGCAAGACAAACTGAATGAGTTCGAAAGGCACAAGGTTTGGACTCTTGTTCCCAGAACATCAGGAAAGACCATGACCGGAACACGCTGGGTCTATCGCAACAAGGTTGATAAAGATGGTATTATTACTCGCAACAAAGCAAGACTTGTTGCTCAGGGATTTACTCAAATTGAATCTATTGACTACGGGGAGACTTTTGCTCCAGTTGCCCATATTGAAGCAATCATACTGTTTCTCGCATACGCATCCTACATGAATTTCATTGTTTATCAGATGGATGTCAAAACAACATTTCTTCATGGTGTGTTAGAAGAAGAAGTATTCCTCAGTCAGCCCCCAGGGTTTGTTGACAAAGATCACCCGGACTATGTGTACCGACTAGACAAAGCTGTCTATGGACTGAAGCAAGCTCCCAGGGCTTGGTATGAAACGCTGACATCGTATCTTCTTGATAATGGATACAGACGAGGAGCAATCGATAACACTCTTTTCATCAAGAACAAAGGATCAGACATGATACTTGTTCAAATCTATGTCGATGACATCATCTTTGGCTCTCCAAGTGAGAAACTGAGCAAGGAATTCGCTGAAATCATGTCACAAAGGTTTGAAATGAGCATGATGGGGAAGATGACTTTTTTCTTAGGTCTTGAGGTTCAGCAACAAAAATCAGGTATTTCTATTTTCCAAAGTAAATATATTACTGACCTGCTTGTTAAGTACTCTCTCAGTGACTGCAAACCAGCCTCCACTCCGGTGTCCAAGACTGATAAGCTGCACGCTGATCCAACTGGCACTGATGTCAATCACTCTCTTTATCGAGGAATGATTGGATCTCTTCTGTATCTCACTGTAAGTCGTCCTGATATCATGTTTGGAACCATTCTCTGCGCTCAATTCCAAGCTAATCCCAAGGAGTCTCATCTTATGGATGTCAAACGTATTTTTCGATACTTGAAGGGGACTCAGAACTTAGCACTGTGGTATCCTCGTGACTCAGCATTTGAACTTTTTGGATACACTGATTCAGACTATGCAGGATGCAACTTAGACAAGAAGAGTACGTTAGGTGGATGTCATTTCCTTGGAAATTGTCTTATCAGCTGGTCTAGCAAAAAGCAAACATCAGTAGCTATCTCGACTGCAGAAGTTGAGTATGTTGCAGCTGGAAGATGTTATGCTCAGCTCTTATGGATTCAGAATCAACTTCTAGATTATGGGCTTAAATTCACAAAGACTCCCATATTCTGTGATAACACCAATGCCATTCAGATCACACAAAACCCTATTCAGCACTCAAAGACAAAGCATATCGAGATTAGACATCACTTCATCAGAGATAATGTTGAGAAGGGAAAGGTTGTTCTTGAACATGTCAAGACTTCAGATCAACTAGCTGATATCTTCACCAAGGCCCTGGATACTCAAACAACTGCTCAAATTATTGGAGAACTTGGAATGATTACTTTGTAATTTATCTTGCTAATGTTTGCTATTGTCTTATAAGCTGATGTACATTTTGCTGATGATGACATGCTGATGATATTTTGTACTGATTACTTGGTTTGATCTCCTATCTCTATCTCTTCTACAAATCTTCTAAACTAAAGTTGAATGATTCACTGTATTAAACCATACACTGATAACAACTTGAAACTCTTTGCCGATGGTTAGACTAAAGCACCAAGGTCTATCACATGCAACCATCTTTTCTTACAAATCTTACACTGATTCTGTGATTCAGTGTAACAAAACACACACTGATGAGAGTCTAACAGTCTTTGCCGATGGTTAGACCAAAGCACCAAGGTCTATCACACGCAACTATCTCCTCTTACTAATCTTACACTGATTCTGTGATTCAGTGTGACAAAACACACACTGATGAGAGTCTAACAGTCTTTGCCGATGGTTAGACCAAAACACCAAGGTCTATCACACGCAACAATCCTCTCTTTACCTTCTTCTCACTGAGTGTCTAATGATTCAGTAAGACGAACCACTCACGGATAAAGAGACAACACTCTGTGCCGATGGTTAGATAATTAAACTAGTATCTATCACACGCACCAACCACCTTGCTAACCTTAATCAAGCAAGTTGTACCTTGAATTGACGGCAAACCATCCTTCAGCATGAAACTTTTGTGACACTGATCTCAGCGCTTCCGCAAACACTGATTGACGTTTCATCTTCAGTTCAACGACTCTTTTTACCCAACGGCTATTTTATTTATTTGACAGTTTTTTACGATACGCAGTTATTTTTGAAGAAGATAATCATTACCTTTTAAAACCCGTTTTGTCCCATATTTAAACCTCTTTCCCCTCTCCTTCAAACCTTCCTTCCATTATTCAAATTTCCTTCGTTTCTTTTCAAAACCCTAGAATCCAAACCTTCTTCAATGGCGGCATCCCTATTTACCTTCTCATCCACTTCAAGAAGAGTAATCCCTGCTCCAAAATCTCCTCCTCTTCCCATATACATCAAAGCCACTAATGTCGTTTTCAACCCTGATATACCAGATGTTCATCGAGGTCTTGGACTTGAAGATTTCGTTAACTTTCTTGTTTCTTGTAGACTTCGATATGCTATCAGTGAGGTTCTATCAGAGTTCTTTCCAGAACAAATATGTGAGTTCTACTACTCTGCATCAGTCAATAGCGACAACAACAAAATCTCCGGCACCGTTGGGCGTGGTCGTCACTCAGTATTCATCACTGCTGATCTTCTCAGTGCCGCTCTCAGATTGCCAATCTTTGAACCCTCCTCTAAGCTTCCATCTATTGAACGCTGTCGAAGACTGTTTGATCAATTGGGATACGATCACTCCAAGGCCGGTGCTAGATCAAATCTTATTTTGCGTCAGTGTATGACTCCCGGCTGGAAGTTCTTCACTGGAGCGCTTTGCAAGTGTTTGGGCCACAAATCTCGTAGTGGTGATCAACTGAGTGCTTTTGAGCAACAAATGGTATGTTCTCTTCTTCTTAACAAACGTCTTGACTATGGGGCCTTTTTCTTTGATCAGCTTGTCCAACTTCTTCGTGCAAATGTAAGAGCTGATCATGTTCCATTTCCTCGCTGGATTGCCCTTGTTCTGGATAAATTTTTTGTTGAGGCCTACTACTCACACTCTGGAATCCCCATCCCATTTCCACGGATGTCAGTTCGAATGTACCAAGATGATCCTCTAGCCAATGACATCGGCATCTATGATCGGATGCGAGAGTGGATCGCACATCCTTATACAGTTCCATCATTGGATGCTAATACTGACGAAGGAGCTGATGATATAAACGACTTTAATGCTGACATTCAAGATGATCCTAGTCCAAGAGATGGTCAAATCTCTCCTCGGCTTTCTCACCATACCATCTTTGTCACTGAAAAGATTCATTCAGCTCATGGGGAGCCATCTGCTTAGGGGGAGCAACCTTCTCAAGGGGAGCAACCTTCTCAGGGGGAGCAGCATCAATCCCAGAAGCCTCCAGGTACTCAGCTCATTCAAATCCCATCCTCAGCCTTTACTGAGCTTCTTACACTGAATCGAGACATGAGTCAGCGTCTCCTTCGTATTGAAGCTGATGTTCAATAACTGAAAGGAGTTATTCTATCAACTCCTACCCCTGGCCCAAATGATGATGATGCTCAAAAAGGGGAAGAAACTGATTCTGTTAAGAATGTATCTGAGGAGAACGTGCTGAAACAGACCGAGCCATCACAGCCTGTGCACGAGTCTGAGAAACAACTAGAAGCTGAAGTTGAAAAATCTACTGACAATAGTGAGTCTGATGATGAAGAAGAACAGGATGATGAGTGTCAGATGTTAGACATGAACTTCGTTGATTCCACCGTACCGGTTCAAGGTGAAGACTCCAATGTTGTTAGTGAGGATCTTCTTCCTTTGTCTCAAAAGCGTAAGACAGCTGATGCTGACCATTCTGATTCACACGCTGACAATCCTCCTTCCAGCAAGAAACCTAAGTCTATTGTCAGCATATCCAATTTGGCGGCTGAATGGAACATGTCTCCTGATCAAGTTAAGCAAATTCTTGATGAAGCCAATAAAGCTCAGCTTCTAAAGAATATTGCTCAAGCTGATGAATCTCTCATTCAGCATAAACTTCAGGCCAAAGGATCCTTTGAAGCTCAGATGCAGAAATTCCTAGAATATCAGTCCAAATCTAAATCTTCTCAGCCTCCTCCAAGCAGCAGTAAGTCTAAGACTGATAGTGTTCTCGACAGGATTGATCGAAAGAGATTTCAAGATGTTCATAAACGAAGAGTAAGCAGTGATAAGATCATTAAAGTCAAAGCATCAAAGCCTCGTAACGAGAAAAATTCTTACTTTACTGATCACTCGTCAAGGTCCTCAACATCCATACACTGAAGTTGTCAAGAGAGACGAGCTGATTAAATATGGTCTCTCTGAGTGGATGGAATTGCTCGAGCTGGCATCCAAGCAAACTTCAGCTCTCTCATCAGAATTGACTTGTGCTCTCCACTTGCTGATTAAGAAACTTCAGCGTTTAGACCTTGTTCCTAAAGAACGTCCCCATCATCAAGGCTCAAGCTTTTCAATTCCATGAAACAGAAGAACCAGGTTTCAGGTTGATGGTGAAGATGTGTTGGTTCTGAATTTTGGTGCTGCTGAATTAAACAACTCTCTTCCCATTGGTGTTGAGCCTGTTCAACATCAGTTTATCTCTGTTCCTGAACATGGAATGTTCTACATTGACAAAAACAGAAAAATGTGTTTTCAGCGAACTGCTGAGATTCCAAGGGCTCCAACAACTCATCTTGTTGGCTTAAGGCAAATGTGCATGAGTCATCAAGATCTTTCTGGAGAGTTTCTCATCCTAATTGCTATGGAACAGCTGAATAGAAGACAGGAGCTGCTGGATAGTCCCTACTGGCCGGTAAAGGTAGAAGCTGAAGCTGAGTATGAAGAATTCTTGTCCAGAGGTGTATTAATCTAGTTGGTTTTGAACATCATCATATTGGGGGAGATTCTAAGGTCAAACCTTGAAATATGATGATGTTTGAAATTAGTCACTCAGCATCAGTGTATAACTCAACATCAGTATCAGCATCTCAATCGCTCAGTATATATAGTTTTATTCAGTACATTGTAACAAATCTTGTATTTATCTTGTTTCCTTAGAAAACATAGATTAGTTAGCTGTATATCCCTGATTTGTAGGGATTGTCTAGAATAGTAGTATATATTCTTTTGTATCGGTTTGTGTTGGGTCACGCGTTTTCACAAACCCTAATAGCCGCTTTGTGCACATGATAATCTCTTTGTGAGATTATCATTCTTAGTGAAAAGTTTTCTTTTTGAATCTTTATTGTTCTTATTTTCTGTCTTTGTTTGATAAGTTGTTTGATCTTTGGGTCGTTCATAGTTAGTGGTTCGTAATCGTCGGGCTCGTGACATGGAACGACTTCAACAAACGAGAGAGAAAGATGCATTTTTGTAACTAGAACAAAGAAGGCGAGCCTTCTATTTATAGTCCAAAATTTGGACTCTCACGTCATGAGAAATCATTGCTCACGTCATGAGCCATGGCTGATCACCTCGTAGCTTCGCCATCTGTGCTCTAGGCTGCATAGTGTCTGTTTGACTCCTCACATCGTGAGAAATCCATTGCTCACGTCATGAGATTTTGACTTATCATCTCGTAGAGTTTCCATGCATCTTCTAGCTTCGAAATGTGGCGTTTTGACTCCTCAAATCGTGAGTATTGATGCTCACTTCGTGAGTCCAGTCAGATTAGGGTTTCTGACACGTGTCATGCTCTTAGACAGCTACATATTCGGAAGGCCATAACTTTTGTATACGAGCTCCATTTTTGATGTTCTTTATATCAAATCGAAGGTGGAGACATAGTAGTGTTTGTTTTTCGTCTGCAGATCTGTGTAGCCTCTTCTGTCTGCGCCGTGCAGACCACGTGCAGACTTTAGTCTTCGCAGACTGTTTGTTTTTTTGAAGACTGCAAACCTAAAAACGTCTGCGCGCCCTCTTCTTGGCGCAGATGTGGACCAGAGTCTTCTAACATCTGCAGACATCTTCTAGCCTAAATACACACACACAGATATATATAAGTTTTTTTTTTTTAATTTATATTTTTTCCAACTTTATTAATGATAAACAATTTGAAAAAAAAATACAAAACTTAAAAAAAAAACGTTCGACGATACAAACGTGATATTTTTGACAAATCTGTAAATAAATATTTATTACAATTCGCTGAAGTTGTTTATATAAATATGAAAAAAAAATCATAATATAATCTTTTTTTTGCCAAATTTGGTAAAATATTATTTAATACAGTATCGTCAATTTCTCGAGAAAATATTTATGGTACGTTTTTAATGAATTTAATTGAAAAAATAGAAGTTTATTTCCGTTCATTTATGTATCAAATTCTTTGGTCACTAATTATAATGTTTAGTTATAATTTTGCAACCAAAGCTGTTGTTTTTATCAAATATATACGATAATTCATAAAACTTTTATTTTTATATTTTATACAATAATACATAAAAGTTGATTTAGATTTGTTAATTATTTATAAAAAGTCATAGAAATATTAAAAAATCACTTTGAAGTTTAAAAAAAAAAATCAGTTTTTTTATATTTCAATTTATTTTAGTAGCCCACAGATGTTAAAAAAACAAACAGTCTTCTTTTTCAGACGACAGACGTTTGGTCCACCTCTTCTACTGCAGAGGTCTACAGATGTGGTCCGCAGACTGCAAACATTTTGTCTCAGAAAAAGCAAACAACACCATACTCTACAACTTCCACTTAGACCCTAAGGCTAAAAAGTACTTTATCATAAACTCACTCTTTACGATTCCCGATGTCGTGTCGTTTTATCGCGAAACTTTGACATGTCATAACTCCTTCGTTATAACTCAGATTTCGGCGTTCTTTATATCTCCGGAATTCTTGTTACGACCACTACAACTTTCTTCATAGATATCAGGTTTATCTAAAATTTTATTTTTGATGCTTATTTTTATCGTTAATTTATTATATCATCATAATTAAGTATAAAGCACATAAATTCACATAATACTCAACTAATTCGCTTTTATTACTTCAAAACGAGTTATAATGGTTGACCTAGACTATTACATCATTATTAATGTTTAACCCAGAAACACAGACGTTACATCTCATGCAAAGGTAAATCACCACCCTTTTTATTAGGCCTTTTGTTTAGAGTTTTAACACACATCAGTGTTAGAAATTTTTGGAATTTGCAAGCATGTTGGTGATTATTTAATGATGATGAATATCTTCAATCCTATAGAAAAGATGATGAAATCTCTTATTGGGGTATCCCAAAATGAGTTTTTTTATGTTACTTGATTCAAAATTCCAATTGGACACCGACTTTAAAGTTTAGTTTTTTTTCCTGATACTGAATTTTAAGTTGCAGAAACTTCTCAACTTTGAATTTATATATGCATGAATTATAAGGATGGGTTTTCTGAATTTCTTGGGGATTTTTCAGCAAGGGAATTGACATTCATACAAATAAAATCATATTGAACTTTCCAACTGAAAATGTATAATCTTGTGAAAATATGCCTAAAAAGAAAGTCATTATTTTTAACATGACCATATGATATGCTTCTCGCCAAAAAAATGTAATCAAAGATTTTATTTAACCTTTGCATTTTATGAAGCCCTTTGTTCTTTTTCCCAATTTTCAAATTTCCTTCACAACAATCCGAATCGGAATCGCTATTGGGAGAAAAGAGATATTGCCCTTGATTTTATTTTTGCCTCCTGTCGTTGTATGTTTTTTAGAGTACCCAATCACTAAGAATGAAAGAGAACCATCGGAAGAAGCTAGGATTTTTTTAAGCTTTCTTTCACGAATTTAGCCTTTTTGATGGATACATTAAACAAGAATATTCTGTTTTTTTCTTCTTAACAAATCGATTTGAAGAAGTCTTTTCAACTTTCTTGTTTTTTCTCCATTTCGGTTTCGTTTCTATCAGGAGTGGCACAGATCCATGTAATGGTCGGTATGAAAACTCTTATCTTTTTTCTTTGAATCCGGTTCACATGAGTTTTGATTTTTAAGATCATCAAAATGATGTTACAAATTTATATTTAGGTAATTAGTGATGAGATTATAAGTAGCATTATTTTTAGTATTTAATTTTTGGTTCATAGATATGTTTTAATCTTTTTTCAACCATCTGGATTCTTATAGAGTGGGCCAAAGGTTATTTAGGATGGGCTAAATCATTTTGGAAGT
This sequence comes from Lactuca serriola, assembly GCF_051521515.1. Lineage (NCBI taxonomy): Eukaryota > Viridiplantae > Streptophyta > Magnoliopsida > Asterales > Asteraceae > Lactuca > Lactuca serriola. Next base: position 258,084,410 of record NC_136415.1, on the reverse strand, counting down.
CCATGGATAGTCCATTGAAGTTTTTACCCATGGATCCTAAGTAATATGAATGGTCATGGGCATTAGGGTTTAGATGGATGTAACCCTAATCATGCCACACTATATAAGAACTCCTCTAGCTACTAAAGTCGGCACTAGTGTGTGTGTGTGTGTAATAGCATAACCAATTTTGTGTACAAAGATACTCTCTCTCAAGTCTTCCAATTGTTGGTGGTGATTTGTGGTTCCATTTTGTCACACCTCGAAACCCAAGGCGGAAACGTTTCCGGGGCAGGCTCCACGTTGAGTATCAAATCCAATGTACATAGTAAGTGAAGTAAACAAACATTACATTACATATTTAGAATTTACATTTGTTTGAAAACCAAGTGTTACAGTTGTTATACATATGTATATATGAACAAAAGAAAAGGCGCATCTTCTACGCACTCCGTCTTCGCCAAAAAGGATCGTTGGGTACCTGTCTAAAGTGGACCTGAGTATACAAGCAGTTTGAAAATCAGCATAAAGCTGGTGAGTTCATAAGTGTTTTTGTTTTCTGAAAATGTACAAGTTTTGTTTCAGTTTCTGAAAAAGTTACAAATCCAAGAAAATCCCATATTTTCTTATATGTAACGTTTGGTTATCTGTTATGTTACACAAATATGGTTATGTACAACTGTTATCCTAGGAAAATCCCATATTTTCCTAAAAGTTGGTTACCGAGCTGAAATGTAATGTGAAAGATGTATACTGAAAACCTTGTTATCCTTGTGAAGTGTATTAGTTTTAACATACACATAACACTAATAAATATAAAGTAAACAAATTACTAACCCATTATTACTAACAAGTAAATCTCTATTATCCAAATTGCAATTTCCATAACCATACTATAGACTAAATATAGCAATATGTAGTCCTTATAACTTTATGACTTTCGTTACCCTTGAACCTTTCGGTTCGGCTGTAGCTAGCAGCCAGGTGTGGGGTAGTCAGCCCCGTATAGATGTATACACTCAAGTCATGCTCCTTATCTAAGATATTCTGGTTACGGAGGCGGTCCTCCACTCACGTATCTCTGTGGAGTGTTTCCGAGGACGTATCCCTAATTTATAGGAATAACAAATTTACTAGTAATAATATGGAAAAACGATGAATCCTCCACTCGCGTATCTCTGTGGAGTGTTACCGAGGACAAATCAAATGTATCAATATGTTGCTTTTAACAATAATGATATGAAACTACTCATTTGTGAAATATAAAACATAACAGTTTATAATAGTTTCACAAATAGTTTAATGTTTGGTTAGTACTGTTTTCCATTGTTAAAAGCATGTGAATATCAACAGTTTAAATGTAATAAATACTTTAAGTACAAGATATTCTTGTACTTTCTCTTGAATTCTCCCCCTAAAAACATTGAAAAACACTGAAATAGGGTAGGGGTATGAACTCACCAGTCGAGAAAACGAGTCGATTTGGATGCTAAGTGTCAGTTCGGGGCTTGATAGCGCGCAAGGTTCCTATGTAATATGGAATGGTACACAAATGTATCTAATTAGACTTTAAACCACTAATTAGATAAGAGTAAACACTTCTAGACGTGAAAACACTTCAATCCAAGTGTTTAGAGTGACCCGGGTAGCATCTATGGACGAGTATGGTTTGGATATGGAGTTTACTCCCCAAGAGTAAACTCATTTGGGAGTTTACGGTCCAAATGGCCCATTCCCCATGAGTTTACGTGTGACAACCCGAAATTTCCATTTGTACGAACAATATCTATTCAATAGAAGTCAGTCCAATTTCAGTGATTTTCAGACTTTTCCGAACAAGTTTGTGTACATTAGGGTTTACACTTTAGGAGATATCAGGAGAATGGATACTCCTAGGTTTGTGAAATTTGAACATTTCAAGTTTCATAATGTTTCAGTCCAAGTTCGAGAATAAAAATATTTTTTGTCAAAATATTTCAGGACTATAAATAGTTTTCTGAATTAAATTAATTCATTATTCACAATTCCAGCTAGAGAAAAGCCATTTTCTCTCTGACAGATCTTCGGGTTTTTATCCCAGATTGTGAGTAACTCTTTCTAGTAGTGTTAGAATACATATTAGATGCTTAAAACATGATTTAGATGGCTAAATCATTGGATCTAGGAGTTTACTCCCCAAGGTGTTCTTGGGCGGTAAACTCCCGAAACAAAGCCAAAACTGACATTGGTGCTAGGATAAGGCCTTAGAACATTAGGTATACATGTTAGGGACATGAAAACACACACAAAACCACCCAAGATTGGGAGTTTACGGCCCAGAACTCTCTTAGGCCGTAAACTCCATTTCCTAGCCTTAAATGGTGATTTGAGGACTTAAGGACTTTAAGGCTTGCATCTAGGTTATTTTCCCAAGTAGCTTAAGGTCTTAAACACATCAAATGACACAAATGAAAGTGAGTTTACGGCCCAGAACTCTCCTAGGCCGTAAACTCCATGTAAATGATCACAAAGGGTGTTTTCATGACACCTAAGGCCCTAGACCTTTACAAGAAATTGTACCCACTAAATGGAAGGACCAAACCACACCAAAATCACTTAACCAAGTGAGTTTACGGCCAATACATGGTTCTTGGGCCGTAAACTCCTAAAAAGGGCACTAAGTGGTGCCTAATGCCTTCATATGCTAGGATTAAAAGTCTAGAACACATCCCACTAGTACAAGAGGCTTGAAAGCAACCAAGGAATCACCCCAAGGGAGTTTACGACCGTAAACTCCAAGGGGAAATGTCCTTGAGGCCGTAAACTCCTATTTGGAGTACTTCTAGACCTTAAACCCTTCCAAGGACATAGCCACTAAGTTAGAATAATTCTAGAAAGCAAATGGGACTTCAAAACACACCAAACACACATGTTTGGGAGTTTACGATCGTAAACTCAAGAGTTTACAACCGTAAACTCCATGTGTGATGGTTTATGGAGAGTAAACTCTCATATGGGGTCCTTTGGAAACCCTAAACACAAGTACCCTGTCCCACAATATCTTAGATGAAGTCCTTACGGCTTAAAACACTTATATAAAGTGTTAACTATGTCTAGGATGTCTTAAACATTATCAATTAGTCTTTTGTGTCTAATTGAGTGCATATACGTGTGATTATATGTTCATTAGGATCGTAGTGTGTGCACAAGTCCTCGCTTGACACCTAGCAATCCGATACCGTTCAGTTCATTCCAATCACCAACTACAGGTGAGTTCATACCCCTTAATCAATGTTTTAAAGGATTCTAAATGCTTTAATGGGGGGGGGGGAATACAAGTAGAAAACAATAAGTTATTAAATCAATTTTATGTATTTTATAACTGTGTTTTCACTCAGTAGATTTCACATATTTCAAAAGGAGTCACATGAAATGGTTTTCGATCTTAAAATACTTGGACAACAGAAGTATTAGTTTTGAAATGTATAATGACTTCAAGTCACTTTAAATTATTGTTCAAAACTCCTAGATATCTTGCAAAACCAGTATATTTTACCTTTTTGAATCAAACTATACTTATACGTATATGTTCATTTATATGTTAGAGATTATAGTTTTCATCCTTCGTTCAGTTTCCCGCACCCTGGCGTTGCGAGGGTGCATAAACATACTTGAATAACAACATACTTTCCAGTTAGCTATCATAGGGATAGTCAGAAGATATCAAACAAGAGTCAGTTCATTCATGAGTCTATACTAATGCCTTACATGATACATGAGTACACGTAATTAGGATTATATGACACATGAATATGTTTACATATACTTACCTGTTACATGAACACACTTACATGAATACCATACGGGGACACTCCTTCATAGGTGCATTATCCTGTATTTACTTACCTTGGATACTTGAACTTAGATCTAAGAGGATGATTTATTAGTATTTACTGTGTAAATTGTCTTTCCTATCCCCGTTCAATGGGATGTTTCGGCGGGACTTACCATTCCGAATCTCACTTTATTAGCATCAGTGGTCGATGACGTCTACGGATGTCTAAGGTAGTCACTTGATTAGTAGTCAGTGACGGGACTAACTATCCCTCTGTCCACTGTTGCAACAGTGGATGAGATGTGAATCTTCGGAGGATCATTAGGTTGACGATCTGCATCAAGAGATCGATACAGGGACTAACCCTCCTTCCATCCTGATGCTGCTACAGAGGATGAGGGGACACTCTTCGGATGTTCCATAGGGTCTATCTTTCGCTTCAGCGATGTCGTGTTTGTCCTGGTAACCCAAGACAATAACACTTACATGATTATATTTTCCCTGTTTACTTTATTTTGTGATTACTTTCACATAAACGAGGAGTTAGACTAAGTGCTCTAGTACTAGTCAATAGAAAGGAAAAACTACACTTCATTCATACAAAACATTCGAGTCTTGGTAGAAGACTACACTTCATACATACAAAATATTCGTGTCTTGGTAGAAGACTACACTTCATACATACAAAACATTCGAGTCTTGGTAGAAGACTACCTTTCATACTTATAGAAAATAAGGGTTTTTCTAGGGATTTCATACTTACCTCAACATTTTTACATAAAGGTTTACATGGCATTCATAGTAGATTTTCACAAACAAAGAAATGACACTTATATACTTATGAACTCACCAGCTTTAAAGCTGATACTCGCTTTCAAAATAACTTGTATTTTCAGGTCGCCAGTAGACAGGTACGGAGGCCAGGTTTTGAGAAGACGGAGCAGTCGAGTCTCGTCTCTTATTTTGATTGTATATTTTTGGTGTCTTATTACAATGAAAGAACACACATGTATAAAACTTTACTTATAATGCAATGGATGATGTTGTTGCTTGTTTATTATATTACACTGTTGTGATACTGTACATGACGTCCTCCACCTCTGAACGTTTCCGCCGTTCGTGGTTTTGGGGTGTGACAGATTGGTATCAGAGCATTGTTTATAGTGAATTAAGTATATCAACCCATAAAAGATATACTAACTATAAATACATGGGATTAAAACACTCTGTCTCAGAGTTATACTTTTAAATAATAAAATGTTTAAGTAAGTATACGTGCCTGCATTCATACTAAAATCAGTGTCACAACGACAAGAACAAAAGTATTACGATTGTTGAATATCACAAGTAAGCCTGGGGATATATAGTCAGTCTTGGGAATGGCATAGCCTGATCAACTATGCTGGTCCGAGGAGTGATTAGAACATGCCCAAGAATGGTTGTGATATGGCAACAAGTCTAAAAACTTACCAACACAACCATAAAGGAATATCATATGGGTATTTGATCTTACTGTAATTATCTTAGTTAGTTCCTCTATTTTAGCTATTTCTTATATCCTTTTTCTCGCGTAGATTAAGATGGCTGGATTTCACCATGGCGATCCGTACTTCCCGAAGCAAGGCAATGCTGGTTGGCTAGAGGCAGATCCAGAAGATGATCACCCAATCCCTTTGGATGATCACCATGCTGAGGGATTTTCCGATAGTTCTGACTCAGAGCCAGAAGTCAACAACCTACCCCCGGCTGCTCAAAACCCAAACCTGAACCCTCGCCCTGTGTTTCAAGGACCCACACCCTTGTGGGCCATTAACTTGACTGAATGGAGTCAGGAACAAGGTCAGCCCATTCCTTACAATGGCGACCGAAGTTTCTACAACCTCACTGAAGGAGGTTCTGCTGATAGAGTCCTACCAATCATGGTGCGTAGGATTTCTCGGAACACGACAATGTCTCAAGCGACTATCAATCAAGTTTTGGAAGTTGACGCCAACTCTGGTGTTAACAGTGTCCACATTCGCTGACTAGAGTCTGCTCATGAAAGGACTCTGGTCCGCAATGCAAATCTGCAAAGGGAACTTGCTGAAGCCCGAGCTGAAGTTAGAGAACTTCGAGCTCAACAAGCAAGGTCGGACAGGCGTATAAGGGACATCGAACGCCTACTGACGGGATCGAGGACTCATGCTAGTAGTTCTCGTCGCCGATAGAATATCGTCATCTCATCTTTTGGATATAACCTAGTTTATGTAAAACTTTGGTCTAATTTCCTGTCTGTATAAATCTTAGACCTGTTAGGTCTTTGTCTAATCTTAAGTCTATCAAAATTTTCCATCTTGGTTGATGTAAGGCCTACTTCCAGGCCATTTTTCCCGAACTTGTTACATCTGTAATTCCAGTATTATTGACAGATGTCTAATCTTATGGAAATTATTATCCAAATGCTATCTTCTTCATCTAAGTCATGCTATTCTTTCTGTTGTTGGACTATGGCGATTTAGCCCATGGGACACATTCATTTATCATTTATTCTTATCCATGTCGTCATCTTTTAAACGTATAGTTAAAGATGCCGCCATGCAGGATACCAAGGAGGAACCCAAACAACGCAGCACCAATACCACCACCTCCACCACCTCCGGTACCTCTTCAACCACCAAATCCTTTTGATGCCACTATGTTCCAGGCAGCTTTCACAGCAGCAGTTGCAGCTGCTGTGTCAGCAATCAACGCTCCTGCCCCTAGTGGGTCAGGAACAGGTGCACCACCTTCAAACCACGGCGAAAGCCGTGGACACCCTCGGGAATGCACCTACAAGGACTTTACTAACGCCAAACCCCGCAGCTTCAATGGGACTGGGGGTGTTATGGTGTTGAGACAATGGATTGAAAAGATGGAATCCGTCTTTGAAATCTGTGCTTGTCAGGAGGGCAGCAAGGTCAAGTTCGCAGCTTGTACCTTCTCTGACCGAGCACTAACATGGTGGAACAGCCATGTTAACTATCTAACTCTGGTGGTGGCGTATTCCATTGGCTGGGAAAAGTTGAAAGAAATGCTGATGAAGGAATACTGTCCTCGAGGTGAAATACAAAAGCTCAAGCAAGAATTCTGGGGTCTACAAATGGTTGGATCCGACATCACTACCTACACAAATAGGTTTTGTGATTTGGCAAACTTATGCCCCGACATGGTTGCTCTCCAGAGCAAAAAGATCGAGAGATATATCTGGGGACTGTCGCCTCAGATCCAGTCAAGTGTGATCGCTTCCAGGCCTGTTACCTTTGATAGCGCCAAGGAACTAGCATAATCCCTCATCGATCACCGAAAACCTCAGAACATAACAATCCCTACACATGTACCACATAAGTCCAACCCCGACTACCACAAGAAGGGGTGGAATAAGAGGAAAAGAGGGACTCCGCAAGGATCCTCCAATAAACAACAACTTGTGGCAATCAATGCTGCCACAGTGACTCCTGTAGTCCCTGCGAACCCCTTACCAACAAAAACTTATGTTGGAACTCTTCCAAAGTGCACCAAGTGCAACTACCACCACCACGGACCTTGCAAGGAGATGCAGTGCTCTAACTGCAACAGGAAGGGGCATACAGCCCGTGTCTGTAGGACGCCAACAGCTCAAGCCGCCCAGGCCCCTAATGCAGGTATGGGCCAAGCTTGCTACGGTTGTGGTGAAGTGGGCCACTACAAGAAGAACTGCCCTAAAGCAGGAAGGGATGGAGGAGTGGGAAGAGTTATGGCCCTAGGACACGAGGAAGCAGTAGCTGATCCTACGATAGTTACTGGTACGTTCCTCCTCGATAACTCTTATGCTTGCATACTTTTCGATAGTGGAGCCGAGAAAAGTTTTGTAAGTCACAAATTTGCACACCTCCTTAAACAAAAACCATGTGCATTAGATAGTTTATTCACAGTAGAAATGGCTAACGGGAAAACAGAGAGTACAAACTGCATATACGTAGGTTGTACCTTAACTTTAGATAGCCATACTTTCAAGATAGATCTCATGCTAGTTACCATTAAATGTTTCAATGTCATCATCGGTATGGATTGGTTGAGTCTTCTGCGTGCCGACATTATGTGCTTCGAAAAAGCAGTTCGTCTTAACCTTCCTAACAACGAAACTTTAATTATCTACGACGACAAACCTAGTACGAGCCTTCGCATCATTTCGTGCATTCAAGCACAGAAGTGCTTGCGGAAGGAGTACCATGCATTCCTCGCACACGTCGTCGATACCAGCCAAGAACAGAAAGACATCCAAAAAATTCCAGAAGTACGCGACTTTCCCGACATATTCCCAGAAGAACTTCCCGGTTTACCACTACAACACCAAGTCGAGTTCAGAATCGACTTAGTGCCAGGGGCTACCCCCGTAGCAAAATCTCCTTATCGTCTTGCACCGACTGAAATGCAGGAACTTTCCAGTCAACTTAACGAACTTCTCAAGAAGGGATTCATTCGACCAAGCTTCTCACCATGGGGAGCACCGATCTTGTTCGTCAAGAAGAAAGATAGATCCTTTCGCATGTGCATCGACTATAGAGAACTCAACAAACTTACCATTAAAAATCGTTATCCCTTTCCCCGCATTGACGATTTATTTGATCAACTTCAAGGAGCCAACTACTTCTGGAAGATAGATCTGCGATCCGGATACCACCAACTACGAGTGCTAGAGGAAGATGTTCCCAAGACAGCCTTCCGAACTCGTTATGGGCACTACGAGTTTGTAGTGATGCCATTCGGATTAACTAACGCGCCCGCAGTATTCATGGATCTGATAAATAGGGTGTGTCGTCCTTACTTGGATCAGTTCGTCATCGTCTTCATTGATGACATACTCATCTACTCTCGAAGTAAGGAGGAGCATGGTCATCATCTTCGTAAAATCTTAGAAACATTGCGAACGGAGAAGCTCTACGCAAAGTTCTCGAAGTGCGAATTTTGGATTCGGCGAGTCGAATTTTTGGGCCATGTGGTTAGCGAAGAAGGTATACACGTGGACCCTTCCAAAATTAAGGCCATCGAGAACTGGTCAGCACCAAAGACACCTACTGAAATTCGTCAATTTCTAGGTCTAGCTGGCTACTATCGCAGGTTCATTCAGAACTTCTCCAGCATAGCGAAACCTCTTACAACTCTGACCCAGAAAGGCGTGGCCTTCGACTGGGAGGAGAAACAGGAAAGAGCGTTCCAAACGCTCAAGCGAGCCTTGTGCACCGCCCCGATACTATCCCTTCCCGAAGGAATACAAGACTTCATTGTCTATTGCGATGCATCCAATCAAGGACTCGGATGTGTTCTGATGCAGCGAGGTAAAGTCATAGCCTATGCCTCGAGACAGCTGAAGACACATGAGGTTAACTACACAACCCACGATCTCGAGCTAGGAGCAGTTGTGTTTGCTCTGAAGATCTGGCGCCATTACCTATACGGTACAAAAAGCACGATATTTACAGACCATAAGAGTCTACAGCACATTTTCGACCAGAAAGAGCTCAACATGAGACAACGACGGTGGGTCAAGCTACTTAGTGATTACGAATGCGAGATTCGTTATCATCCGGGTAAAGCCAATGTAGTAGCCGACGCCCTGAATGGGAAAGAATATACTGGTCGTAGAGTCAAGTCTTTGACTCTAACCATCCATTCGCACTTGTCCACACAAATAAAGGAGGCTCAACTCGACGCTTTGAAACCTGAAAACGTGGCGGGTGAATCCCTTAGAGGGATGGATAAGAACTTGGAAGTCAAGGGTGGCGGAGCCTGATACCTCATGGATCGGATCTGGACACCAAAACACGATGGCTTCAGAGACTTGGTCATGACGGAAGCTCACAACACTCGTTATTCCGTCCACCCGGGTTCAGATAAGATGTATCTGGATCTTAAAAAGTTATACTGGTGGCCTAACATGAAAGCAGATATTGCTACCTTCGTGAGTAAATGCCTTACTTGCGCAAAGGTCAAGGTCGAATACCAGAAACCCTCCGGTCTTCTACAACAACCGGAGATACCAGAATGGAAGTGGGAGCGGATCACTATGGACTTCATAACCAAGTTGCCCAAGACGACGGGTGGACTTGATTCCATATGGGTCATCGTCGATAGGCTGACCAAGTCTGCACACTTCCTACCGATCAAGGAAACAGACAAGATGGAGAAACTTACCAGAACTTACATTAGGGAGATTGTAAGACTGCACAGTGTTCCTTTATCTATCATCTCAGACCGAGATAGTAGATTCACTTCGAGGTTCTGGCAGTCATTACAAAGTTCCCTAGGAACCAGGCTGGACATGAGTACAGCCTACCATCCACAGACCGACGGGCAAAGTGAGAGAACTATCCAAACCCTAGAAGATATGTCGCACGCCTGTGTGATAGACTTTGGAAAAGCTTGGGATACTCATCTACCCCTTGTTGAATTTTCCTACAACAACAGTTATCACACGAGCATAAAGGCAGCTCCATTCGAGGCCCTCTATGGCCGAAAGTGCAGATCCCCTCTGTGTTGGGCTGAAGTGGGTGATACCCAGTTAGCTAAGGGACGAGTTCCCGAAAGCACTCTCACGGGTCCGGAGATCATTCAGGAAACGACAGAGAAGATCGTTCAAATTCGTGAACGATTAAAAGCCTCTAGAGACCGATAGAAAAGCTACGCCGACAAGCGTAGGAAACCATTGGAGTTCCAGGTGGGCGACCGAGTCTTACTGAAAGTCTCACCCTGGAAGGGCTTGATACGCTTTGGAAAGCGTGGGAAGCTCAATCCAAGATACATAGGGCCTTTCGAGATTCTCGCAAGAATCGGCCCTGTGGCTTACAAGCTCAATCTACCGAAAGAACTCAGTAACGTACATCCTACCTTCCACGTGTCAAACATGAAAAAGTGCCTCTCTGACGAGACTCTTGTCATTCCACTCGACGAGATCGAGATCAACGAGAGCCTCAACTTCGTGGATGAACCAGTAGAGATCATGGACCGAGAGGTCGAGCAAACAAAGCATAGCTGTATCCCGATAGTGAAGGTGCGCTGGAACGCAAAGCGTGGACCGAAATTCACTTGGGAATGAGAGGATCAGATGAAACTGAAATACCCTCATGTTTTCGCTTAATTATGTGTAATTTCTTACTTGCATAAATTCTAATTTCGGGACGAAATTCCTTCTAACGGGGGGATGATGTGACAACCCGAAATTTCCATTTGTACGAACAATATCTATTCAATAGAAGTCAGTCCAATTTCAGTGATTTTCAGACTTTTCCGAACAAGTTTGTGTACATTTGGGTTTACACTTTAGGAGATATCAGGAGAGTGGATACTCCTGGGTTTGTGAAATTTGAACATTTGAAGTTTCATAATGTTTTAGTCCAAGTTCGAGAATAAAAATATTTTTTGTCAAAATATTTCAGGACTATAAATAGTTTTCTGAATTAAATTAATTCATTATTCACAATTCCAGCTAGAGAAAAGCCATTTTCTCTCTGACAGATCTTCGGGTTTTTATCCCAGATTATGAGTAACTCTTTCTAGTAGTGTTAGAATACATATTAGATGCTTAAAACATGATTTAGATGGCTAAATCATTGGATCTAGGAGTTTACTCCCCAAGGTGTTCTTGGGCGGTAAACTCCCGAAACAAAGCCAAAACTGACATTGGTGCTAGGATAAGGCCTTAGAACATTAGGTATACATGTTAGGGACATGAAAACACACACAAAACCACCCAAGATTGGGAGTTTACGGCCCAGAACTCTCTTAGGCCGTAAACTCCATTTCCTAGCCTTAAATGGTGATTTGAGGACTTAAGGACTTTAAGGCTTGCATCTAGGTTATTTTCCCAAGTAGCTTAAGGTCTTAAACACATCAAATGACACAAATGAAAGTGAGTTTACGGCCCAGAACTCTCCTAGGCCGTAAACTCCATGTAAATGATCACAAAGGGTGTTTTCATGACACCTAAGGCCCTAGACCTTTACAAGAAATTGTACCCACTAAATGGAAGGACCAAACCACACCAAAATCACTTAACCAAGTGGGTTTACGGCCAAGACATGGTTCTTGGGCCGTAAACTCCTGAAAAGGGCACTAAGTGGTGCCTAATGCCTTCATATGCTAGGATTAAAAGTCTAGAACACATCCCACTAGTACAAGAGGCTTGAAAGCAACCAAGGAATCACCCCAAGGGAGTTTACGGCCGTAAACTCCAAGGAGAAATGTCCTTGAGGCCGTAAACTCATATTTGGAGTACTTCTAGACATTAAACCCTTCCAAGGACATAGCCACTAAGTTAGAATAATTCTAGAAAGCAAATGGGACTTCAAAACACACCAAACACACATGTTTGGGAGTTTATGGCCGTAAACTCAAGAGTTTACAACCGTAAACTCCATGTGTGATGGTTTATGGAGAGTAAACTCTCATATGGGGTCCTTTGGAAACCCTAAACACAAGTACCCTGTCCCACAATAGCTTAGATGAAGTCCTCACGGCTGAAAACACTTATATAAAGTGTTAACTATGTCTAGGATGTCTTAAACATTATCAATTAGTCTTTTGTGTCTAATTGAGTGCATATACGTGTGATTATATGTTCATTAGGATCGTAGTGTGTGCACAAGTCCTCGCTTGACACCTAGCAATCCGATACCGTTCAGTTCATTCCAATCACCAACTACAGGTGAGTTCATACCCCTTAATCAATGTTTTAAAGGATTTTAAATGCTTTAATGGGGGGGGGGGGGGAATACAAGTAGAAAACAATAAGTTATTAAATCAATTTTATGTATTTTATAACTGTGTTTTCACTCAGTAGATTTCACATACTTCAAAAGGAGTCACATGAAATGGTTTTCTATCTTAAAATACTTGGACAACAGAAGTATTAGTTTTGAAATGTATAATGACTTCAAGTCACTTTAAATTATTGTTCAAAACTCCTAGATATCTTGCAAAACCAGTATATTTTACCTTTTTGAATCAAACTATACTTATACGTATATGTTCATTTATATGTTAGAGATTATAGTTTTCATCCTTCGTTCAGTTTCCCGCACCCTGGCGTTGCGAGGGTGCATAAACGTACTTGAACAACCACATACTTTCCACTTAGCTATCATAGGGATAGTCAGAAGATATCAAACAAGAGTCAGTTCATTCATGAGTCTATACTAATGCCTTACATGATACATGAGTACACTTAATTAGGATTATATGATACATGAATATGTTTACATATACTTACCTGTTACATGAACACACTTACATGAATACCATACGGGGACACTCCTTCATAGGTGCATTATCCTGTATTTACTTACCTTGGATACTTGAACTTAGATCTAAGAGGATGATTTATTAGTATTTACTGTGTAAATTGTCTTTCCTATCCCCGTTCAATAGGATGTTTCGGCGGGACTTACCATTCCGAATCTCACTGATTAGCATCAGTGGTCGATGACGTCTACGGATGTCTAAGGTAGTCACTTGATTAGTAGTCAGTGACGGGACTAACTATCCCTCTGTCCACTGTTGCAACAGTGGATGAGATGTGAATCTTCGGAGGATCATTAGGTTGACGATCTGCATCAAGAGATCGATACAGGGACTAACCCTCCTTCCATCCTGCTGCTGCTACAGAGGATGAGGGGACACTCTTCGGATGTTCCATAGGGTCTATCTTTCGCTTCAGCGATGTCGTGTTTGTCCTGGTAACCCAAGACAATAACACTTACATGATTATATTTTCCCTATTTACTTTATTTTGTGATTACTTTCACATAAACGAGGAGTTAGACTAAGTGCTCTAGTACTAGTCAATAGAAAGGAAAAACTACACTTCATTCATACAAAACATTCGAGTCTTGGTAGAAGACTACACTTCATACATACAAAATATTCGTGTCTTGGTAGAAGACTACACTTCATACATACAAAACATTCGAGTCTTGGTAGAAGACTACCTTTCATACTTATAGAAAATAAGGGTTTTTCTAGGGATTTCATACTTACCTCAACATTTTTACTTAAAGGTTTACATGGCATTCATAGTAGATTTTCACAAACAAAGAAATGACACTTATATACTTATGAACTCACCAGCTTTAAAGCTCATACTCGCTTTCAAAATAACTTGTATTCTCAGGTCGCCAGTAGACAGGTACGGAGGCCAGGTTTTGAGAAGACGGAGCAGTCGAGTCTCGTCTCTTATTTTGATTGTATATTTTTGGTATCTTATTACAATGAAAGAACACACATGTATAAAACTTTACTTATAATGCAATGGATGATATTGTTGCTTGTTTATTATATTACACTGTTGTGATACTGTACATGACGTCCTCCACCCCTGAACGTTTCCGCCGTTCGTGGTTTTGGGGTGTGACAGATTGGTATCAGAGCATTGTTTATAGTGAATTAAGTATATCAACCCATAAAAGATATACTAACTATAAATACATAGGATTAAAACACTCTGTCTCAGAGTTATACTTTTAAATAATAAAATATTTAAGTAAGTATACGTGCCTGCATTCATACTAAAATCAGTGTCACAACGACAAGAACAAAAGTATTACGATTGTTGAATATCACAAGTAAGCCTGGGGATATATAGTTAGTCTCGGGAATGGCATAGCCTGATCAACTATGCTGGTCCGAGGAGTGATTAGAACATGCCCAAGAATGGTTGTGATATGGCAACAAGTCTAAAAACTTACCAACACAACCATAAAGGAATACCATATGGGTATTTGATCTTACTGTAATTATCTTAGTTAGTTCGTCTATTTTAGCTATTTCTTATATCCTTTTTCTCACGTAGATTAAGATGGCTGGATTTCACCATGGCGATCCGTACTTCCCGAAGCAAGGCAATGCTGGTTGGCTAGAGGCAGAGCCAGAAGATGATCACCCAATCCCTTTGGATGATCACCATGCTGAGGGCTTTTCCGATAGTTCTGACTCGGAGCCAAAAGTCAACAACCTGCCCCCGGCTGCTCAAAACCCAAACCTGAACCCTCGCCCTGTGTTTCAAGGACCTACACCCTTGTGGGCCATTAACTTGACTGAATGGAGTCAGGAACAAGGTCAGCCCATTCCTTACAATGGCGACCGAAGTTTCTACAACCTCACTGAAGGAGGTTCTGCTGATAGAGTCCTACCAATCATGGTGCGTAGGATTTCTCGGAACATGATAATGGCTCAAGCGACTATCAATCAAGTTTTGGAAGTTGACGCCAACTCTGGTGTTAACACTGTCCACATTCGCCGACTAGAGTCTGCTCATGAAAGGACTCTGGTCCGCAATGCAAATCTGCAAAGGGAACTTGCTGAAGCCCGAGCTGAAGTTAGAGAACTTCGAGCTCAACAAGCAAGGTCGGACAGGCGTATAAGGGACATCGAACGCCTACTGACGGGATCGAGGACTCATGCTAGTAGTTCTCGTCGCCGATAGAATATCGTCATCTCATCTTTTGGATATAACCTAGTTTATGTAAAACTTTGGTCTAATTTCCTGTCTGTATAAATCTTAGACCTGTTAGGTCTTTGTCTAATCTTAAGTCTATCAAAATTTTCCATCTTGGTTGATGTAAGGCCTACTTCCAGGCCATTTTTCCCGAACTTGTTACATCTGTAATTCCAGTATTATTGACAGATGTCTAATCTTATGGAAATTATTATCCAAATGCTATCTTCTTCATCTAAGTCATGCTATTCTTTCTGTTGTTGGACTATGGCGATTTAGCCCATGGGACACATTCATTTATCATTTATTCTTATCCATGTCGTCATCTTTTAATCGTATAGTTAAAGATGCCGCCATGCAGGATACCAAGGAGGAACCCAAACAACGCAGCACCAATACCACCACCTCCACCACCTCCGGTACCTCTTCAACCACCAAATCCTTTTGATGCCACTATGTTCCAGGCAGCTTTCACAGCAGCAGTTGCAGCTGCTGTGTCAGCAATCAACGCTCCTGCCCCTAGTGGGTCAGGAACAGGTGCACCACCTTCAAACCACGGCGAAAGCCGTGGACACCCTCGGGAATGCACCTACAAGGACTTTACTAACGCCAAACCCCGCAGCTTCAATGGGACTGGGGGTGTTATGGTGTTGAGACAATGGATTGAAAAGATGGAATCCGTCTTTGAAATCTGTGCTTGTCAGGAGGGCAGCAAGGTCAAGTTCGCAGCTTGTACCTTCTCTGACCGAGCACTAACATGGTGGAACAGCCATGTTAACTATCTAACTCTGGTGGTGGCGTATTCCATTGGCTGGGAAAAGTTGAAAGAAATGCTGATGAAGGAATACTGTCCTCGAGGTGAAATACAAAAGCTCAAGCAAGAATTCTGGGGTCTACAAATGGTTGGATCCGACATCACTACCTACACAAATAGGTTTTGTGATTTGGCAAACTTATGCCCCGACATGGTTGCTCTCCAGAGCAAAAAGATCGAGAGATATATCTGGGGACTGTCGCCTCAGATCCAGTCAAGTGTGATCGCTTCCAGGCCTGTTACCTTTGATAGCGCCAAGGAACTAGCACAATCCCTCATCGATCACCGAAAACCTCAGAACATAACAATCCCTACACCTGTACCACATAAGTCCAACCCCGACTACCACAAGAAGGGGTGGAATAAGAGGAAAAGAGGGACTCCGCAAGGATCCTCCAATAAACAACAACTTGTGGCGATCAATGCTGCCACAGTGACTCGTGTAGTCCCTGTGAACCCCTTACCAGCAAAAACTTATGTGGAACTCTTCCAAAGTGCACCAAGTGCAACTACCACCACCACGGACCTTGCAAGGAGATGCAGTGCTCTAACTGCAACAGGAAGGGGCATACAGCCCGTGTCTGCAGGACGCCAACAGCTCAAGCCGCCCAGGCCCCTAATGCAGGTATGGGCCAAGCTTGCTACGGTTGTGGTGAAGTGGGCCACTACAAGAAGAACTGCCCTAAAGCAGGAAGGGATGGAGGAGTGGGAAGAGTTATGGCCCTAGGCCACGAGGAAGCAGTAGCTGATCCTACGATAGTTACTGGTACGTTCCTCCTCGATAACTCTTATGCTTGCATACTTTTCGATAGTGGAGCCGAGAAAAGTTTTGTAAGTCACAAATTTGCACACCTGTTTAAACAAAAACCATGTGCATTAGATAGTTTATTCACAGTAGAAATGGCTAACGGGAAAACAGAGAGTACAAACTGCATATACGTAGGTTGTACCTTAACTTTAGATAGCCATACTTTCAAGATAGATCTCATGCTAGTTACCATTAAATGTTTCAATGTCATCATCGGTATGGATTGGTTGAGTCTTCTGCGTGCCGACATTATGTGCTTCGAAAAAGCAGTTCGTCTTAATCTTCCTAACAACGAAACTTTAATTATCTACGACGACAAACCTAGTACGAGCCTTCGCATCATTTCGTGCATTCAAGCACAGAAGTGCTTGCGGAAGGAGTACCATGCATTCCTCGCACACGTCGTCGATACCAGCCAAGAACAGAAAGACATCCAAAAAATTCCAGAAGTACGCGACTTTCCCGACATATTCCCAGAAGAACTTCCCGGTTTACCACTACAACACCAAGTCGAGTTCAGAATCGACTTAGTGCCAGGGGCTACCCCCGTAGCAAAATCTGCTTATCGTCTTGCACCGACTGAAATGCAGGAACTTTCCAGTCAACTTAACGAACTTCTCAAGAAGGGATTCATTCGACCAAGCTTCTCACCATGGGGAGCACCGGTCTTGTTCGTCAAGAAGAAAGATAGATCCTTTCGCATGTGCATCGACTATAGAGAACTCAACAAACTTACCATTAAAAATCGTTATCCCTTTCCCCGCATTGACGATTTATTTGATCAACTTCAAGGAGCCAACTACTTCTGGAAGATAGATCTGCGATCCGGATACCACCAACTACGAGTGCTAGAGGAAGATGTTCCCAAGACAGCCTTCCGAACTCGTTATGGGCACTACGAGTTTGTAGTGATGCCATTCGGATTAACTAACGCGCCCGCAGTATTCATGGATCTGATAAATAGGGTGTGTCGTCCTTACTTGGATCAGTTCGTCATCGTCTTCATTGATGACATACTCATCTACTCTCGAAGTAAGGAGGAGCATGGTCATCATCTTCGTAAAATCTTAGAAACATTGCGAACGGAGAAGCTCTACGCAAAGTTCTCGAAGTGCGAATTTTGGATTCGGCGAGTCGAATTTTTGGGCCATGTGGTTAGCGAAGAAGGTATACACGTGGACCCTTCCAAAATTAAGGCCATCGAGAACTGGTCAGCACCAAAGACACCTACTGAAATTCGTCAATTTCTAGGTCTAGCTGGCTACTATCGCAGGTTCATTCAGAACTTCTCCAGCATAGCGAAACCTCTTACAACTCTGACCCAGAAAGGCGTGGCCTTCGACTGGGAGGAGAAACAGGAAAGAGCGTTCCAAACGCTCAAGCGAGCCTTGTGCACCGCCCCGATACTATCCCTTCCCGAAGGAATACAAGACTTCATTGTCTATTGCGATGCATCCAATCAAGGACTCGGATGTGTTCTGATGCAGCGAGGTAAAGTCATAGCCTATGCCTCGAGACAGCTGAAGACACATGAGGTTAACTACACAACCCACGATCTCGAGCTAGGAGCAGTTGTGTTTGCTCTGAAGATCTGGCGCCATTACCTATACGGTACAAAAAGCACGATATTTACAGACCATAAGAGTCTACAGCACATTTTCGACCAGAAAGAGCTCAACATGAGACAACGACGGTGGGTCAAGCTACTTAGTGATTACGAATGCGAGATTCGTTATCATCCGGGTAAAGCCAATGTAGTAGCCGACGCCCTGAATGGGAAAGAATATACTGGTCGTAGAGTCAAGTCTTTGACTCTAACCATCCATTCGCAATTGTCCACACAAATAAAGGAGGCTCAACTCGACGCTTTGAAACCTGAAAACGTGGCGGGTGAATCCCTTAGAGGGATGGATAAGAACTTGGAAGTCAAGGGTGGCGGAGCCTGATACCTCATGGATCGGATCTGGACACCAAAACACGGTGGCTTCAGAGACTTGGTCATGACGGAAGCTCACAACACTCGTTATTCCGTCCACCCGGGTTCAGATAAGATGTATCTGGATCTTAAAAAGTTATACTGGTGGCCTAACATGAAAGCAGATATTGCTACCTTCGTGAGTAAATGCCTTACTTGCGCAAAGGTCAAGGTCGAATACCAGAAACCCTCCGGTCTTCTACAACAACCGGAGATACCAGAATGGAAGTGGGAGCGGATCACTATGGACTTCATAACCAAGTTGCCCAAGACGACGGGTGGACTTGATTCCATATGGGTCATCGTCGATAGGCTGACCAAGTCTGCACACTTCCTACCGATCAAGGAAACAGACAAGATGGAGAAACTTACCAGAACTTACATTAGGGAGATTGTAAGACTGCACAGTGTTCCTTTATCTATCATCTCAGACCGAGATAGTAGATTCACTTCGAGGTTCTGGCAGTCATTACAAAGTTCCCTAGGAACCAGGCTAGACATGAGTACAGCCTACCATCCACAGACCGACGGGAAAAGTGAGAGAACTATCCAAACCCTAGAAGATATGTCGCACGCCTGTGTGATAGACTTTGGAAAAGCTTGGGATACTCATCTACCCCTTGTTGAATTTTCCTACAACAACAGTTATCACACGAGCATAAAGGCAGCTCCATTCGAGGCCCTCTATGGCCGAAAGTGCAGATCCCCTCTGTGTTGGGCTGAAGTGGGTGATACCCAGTTAGCTAAGGGACGAGTTCCCGAAAGCACTCTCACGGGTCCGGAGATCATTCAGGAAATGACAGAGAAGATCGTTCAAATTCGTGAACGATTAAAAGCCTCTAGAGACCGACAGAAAAGCTACGCCGACAAGCGTAGGAAACCATTGGAGTTCGAGGTGGGCGACCGAGTCCTACTGAAAGTCTCCCCCTGGAAGGGCTTGATACGCTTTGGAAAGCGTGGGAAGCTCAATCCAAGATACATAGGGCCTTTCGAGATTCTCGCAAGAATCGGCCCTGTGGCTTACAAGCTCAATCTACCGAAAGAACTCAGTAACGTACATCCTACCTTCCACGTGTCAAACATGAAAAAGTGCCTCTCTGACGAGACTCTTGTCATTCCACTCGACGAGATCGAGATCAACGAGAGCCTCAACTTCGTGGATGAACCAGTAGAGATCATGGACCGAGAGGTCGAGCAAACAAAGCAGAGCTGTATCCCGATAGTGAAGGTGCACTGGAACGCAAAGCGTGGACCGAAATTCACTTGGGAATGAGAGGATCAGATGAAACTGAAATACCCTCATCTTTTCGCTTAATTATGTGTAATTTCTTACTTGCATAAATTCTAATTTCGGGACGAAATTCCTTCTAACGGGGGGATGATGTGACAACCCGAAATTTCCATTTGTACGAACAATATCTATTCAATAGAAGTCAGTCCAATTTCAGTGATTTTCAGACTTTTCCGAACAAGTTTGTGTACATTAGGGTTTACACTTTAGGAGATATCAGGAGAGTGGATACTCCTGGGTTTGTGAAATTTGAACATTTCAAGTTTCATAATGTTTCAGTCCAAGTTCGAGAATAAAAATATTTTCTGTCAAAATATTTCAGGACTATAAATAGTTTTCTGAATTAAATTAATTCATTATTCACAATTCCAGCTAGAGAAAAGCCATTTTCTCTTTGACAGATCTTCGGGTTTTTATCCCAGATTATGAGTAACTCTTTCTAGTAGTGTTAGAATACATATTAGATGCTTAAAACATGATTTAGATGGCTAAATCATTGGATCTAGGAGTTTACTCCCCAAGGTGTTCTTGGGCGGTAAACTCCCGAAACAAAGCCAAAACTGACATTGGTGCTAGGATAAGGCCTTAGAACATTAGGTATACATGTTAGGGACATGAAAACACACACAAAACCACCCAAGATTGGGAGTTTACGGCCCAGAACTCTCTTAGGCCGTAAACTCCATTTCCTAGCCTTAAATGGTGATTTGAGGACTTAAGGACTTTAAGGCTTGCATCTAGGTTATTTTCCCAAGTAGCTTAAGGTCTTAAACACATCAAATGACACAAATGAAAGTGAGTTTACGGCCCAGAACTCTCCTAGGCCGTAAACTCCATGTAAATGATCACAAAGGGTGTTTTCATGACACCTAAGGCCCTAGACCTTTACAAGAAATTGTACCCACTAAATGGAAGGACCAAACCACACCAAAATCACTTAACCAAGTGAGTTTACGGCCAAGACATGGTTCTTGGGCCGTAAACTCCTAAAAAGGGCACTAAGTGGTGCCTAATTCCTTCATATGCTAGGATTAAAAGTCTAGAACACATCCCACTAGTACAAGAGGCTTGAAAGCAACCAAGGAATCACCCCAAGGGAGTTTACGGCCGTAAACTCCAAGGAGAAATGTCCTTGAGGCCGTAAACTCATATTTGGAGTACTTCTAGACATTAAACCCTTCCAAGGACATAGCCACTAAGTTAGAATAATTCTAGAAAGCAAATGGGACTTCAAAACACACCAAACACACATGTTTGGGAGTTTATGGCCGTAAACTCAAGAGTTTACAACCGTAAACTCCATGTGTGATGGTTTATGGAGAGTAAACTCTCATATGGGGTCCTTTGGAAACCCTAAACACAAGTACCCTGTCCCACAATAGCTTAGATGAAGTCCTCACGGCTGAAAACACTTATATAAAGTGTTAACTATGTCTAGGATGTCTTAAACATTATCAATTAGTCTTTTGTGTCTAATTGAGTGCATATACGTGTGATTATATGTTCATTAGGATCGTAGTGTGTGCACAAGTCCTCGCTTGACACCTAGCAATCCGATACCGTTCAGTTCATTCCAATCACCAACTACAGGTGAGTTCATACCCCTTAATCAATGTTTTAAAGGATTTTAAATGCTTTAATGGGGGGGGGGAATACAAGTAGAAAACAATAAGTTATTAAATCAATTTTATGTATTTTATAACTGTGTTTTCACTCAGTAGATTTCACATACTTCAAAAGGAGTCACATGAAATGGTTTTCTATCTTAAAATACTTGGACAACAGAAGTATTAGTTTTGAAATGTATAATGACTTCAAGTCACTTTAAATTATTGTTCAAAACTCCTAGATATCTTGCAAAACCAGTATATTTTACCTTTTTGAATCAAACTATACTTATACG
This sequence comes from Lactuca serriola, assembly GCF_051521515.1. Taxonomy (NCBI): domain Eukaryota; kingdom Viridiplantae; phylum Streptophyta; class Magnoliopsida; order Asterales; family Asteraceae; genus Lactuca; species Lactuca serriola. Next base: position 258,062,341 of record NC_136415.1, on the reverse strand, counting down.
TATATGTTCATTTATATGTTAGAGATTATAGTTTTCATCCTTCGTTCAGTTTCCCGCACCCTGGCGTTGCGAGGGTGCATAAACGTACTTGAACAACCACATACTTTCCACTTAGCTATCATAGGGATAGTCAGAAGATATCAAACAAGAGTCAGTTCATTCATGAGTCTATACTAATGCCTTACATGATACATGAGTACACTTAATTAGGATTATATGATACATGAATATGTTTACATATACTTACCTGTTACATGAACACACTTACATGAATACCATACGGGGACACTCCTTCATAGGTGCATTATCCTGTATTTACTTACCTTGGATACTTGAACTTAGATCTAAGAGGATGATTTATTAGTATTTACTGTGTAAATTGTCTTTCCTATCCCCGTTCAATGGGATGTTTCGGCGGGACTTACCATTCCGAATCTCACTGATTAGCATCAGTGGTCGATGACGTCTACGGATGTCTAAGGTAGTCACTTGATTAGTAGTCAGTGACGGGACTAACTATCCCTCTGTCCACTGTTGCAACAGTGGATGAGATGTGAATCTTCGGAGGATCATTAGGTTGACGATCTGCATCAAGAGATCGATACAGGGACTAACCCTCCTTCCATCCTGCTGCTGCTACAGAGGATGAGGGGACACTCTTCGGATGTTCCATAGGGTCTATCTTTCGCTTCAGCGATGTCGTGTTTGTCCTGGTAACCCAAGACAATAACACTTACATGATTATATTTTCCCTGTTTACTTTATTTTGTGATTACTTTCACATAAACGAGGAGTTAGACTAAGTGCTCTAGTACTAGTCAATAGAAAGGAAAAACTACACTTCATTCATACAAAACATTCGAGTCTTGGTAGAAGACTACACTTCATACATACAAAATATTCGTGTCTTGGTAGAAGACTACACTTCATACATACAAAACATTCGAGTCTTGGTAGAAGACTACCTTTCATACTTATAGAAAATAAGGGTTTTTCTAGGGATTTCATACTTACCTCAACATTTTTACTTAAAGGTTTACATGGCATTCATAGTAGATTTTCACAAACAAAGAAATGACACTTATATACTTATGAACTCACCAGCTTTAAAGCTCATACTCGCTTTCAAAATAACTTGTATTCTCAGGTCGCCAGTAGACAGGTACGGAGGCCAGGTTTTGAGAAGACGGAGCAGTCGAGTCTCGTCTCTTAGTTTGATTGTATATTTTTGGTGTCTTATTACAATGAAAGAACACACATGTATAAAACTTTACTTATAATGCAATGGATGATGTTGTTGCTTGTTTATTATATTACACTGTTGTGATACTGTACATGACGTCCTCCACCCCTGAACGTTTCCACCGTTCGTGGTTTTGGGGTGTGACATTACGGCCGTAAACTCATGGTGGGGGTGTTCTTGGTTGCTAAATGGTCTTATAACATTTGTGGGTTGATGCTAGACTTGGTTTCAAGGCTTTTGAATGAGAATTGAACGATCTAAGGACCATTTGAGGCGTTTATGGCAGTAAACTATGAGTTTACGGCCGTAAACTCTTGTGTGACATGTTTAAATTTTTTTGGTGGTCTTGGGTTAATTACAATGCACAAAGGAAGGTTCTAGGGTTGATTCTATGTCTTAGGAAATGTTTGGGACTTGAATTGACCTTGGAAAAGTAGTTTATGGTCTATGAAGATGTTCTTGGGAGTTTACTACCTTAAACACATGAGTTTACAACCGTAAACTCATGTTTGTCTAAGATTCATGGGTTTTAGTGATTGAAGGTTAAGCATACAAGGTTCTAGGTTCAATTCCAAGCCATACAAGGTGTTAAGGGCACTTTAACACCCATTTGAAGAGTTTATGGTCTAAGGAGATGACTTTATGGTCTAAGAAGATGAGTTTATGGTCTATGAATGTAACTCTAGTTTTTCCCATTTATGTATGTTTTGGTGCATTTCTTGAAGGGTTATAAGGTTCTATGCATTCATGGAGATTCATTGGAGGTGTTTAGGGGTAAACTAACACCCTAAAAGGTGTTTAAGGTCTATGAATGAGGGTTTACGGTCCAAGCATCTTCTTGGACCGTAAACTCATGTCCATGCCTCATTTGGTGTGATTTTGGGGTCCTAAGTTCATGCATGCAAGTTTCTAAGCCTTATCTAAGCACTAGAAGAGGTTTGGAGGGGTTTTGGGGCTTCAAAACCCTCTTTAGAGGAGTTCACAGTTTTGGGAGGGTCCCCAAACCATGAAAACATGTTCATGGGTATTTTTGGGTGATTCAAACATAGATTTTCATGCCAATCAAGTTAGATAACAAGTTAGGGTAGATTGCTTACCAAATTGAGGCTTGAAAGGGGGTTTTTGGACCAATTTCGAGTTCTAGAGAGAGAGTAGTGAGAGAAAGTTGTGAGATGGGAAAAAGTCTTCAAAAGTTGTCTACTCAACCTTTATATAGGGGTTGAGGTTGAGACTCGATGAAATTCTACCCGATACTGACGTTATACGATGCTTTTGGTCGCACCCGATAAAGTTGCCGCAATTCGTTATGGTCGAAACTAAAAATTTACTAATTTTTAATTTAGAATATTTTCATGAGTAATTGACATGTTTGAACACCCATTAAGTCATAATAAACGATTCAAATTTAATGACTTAATTTAATAACATAAACGGAAACGAATTTGAAAACGACGAATTTTTTAACGGAAAGGGTTACAAATGACGGAAAAAACTTTGGGTTGTCACATTATCCCCCCGTTAGAGGGAATTTTGTCCCGAAATTCAGAATCAAGATACAAATCATGGATCTGGAAATAGATGTGGATACTTCTATTTCATCGAGTTATCATATTCCCAAGTGAATTCCGGTCCCCGCTTGGCATTCCAACGAACCTTCACTATCGGGATGCAGCTTTGCTTTGTACGTTTGATCTCTCGATCCATGATTTCAACTGGTTCCTCCACGAAGTTCAAGTTTTCATTGATTTCGATTTTGTCCAAAGGAATCACGAGGGTTTCATCAGATAGGCACTTTTTAAGGTTCGAGACATGAAAAACGGGGTGGATGTTACTAAGCTCTTGAGGTAGTTGGAGTTTATAGGCTACAGGACCGATCTTGGCAAGGATCTCGAAGGGTCCAATGTACCTCAGATTAAGTTTCCCACACTTTTTGAAGCATACCATGCCTTTCCAGGGCGAGACCTTCAACAGGACACAGTCTCCAACCTGGAACTCCAGAGGTTTCCGTCGTGTATCGGCATAACTCTTCTGTCTATCTCGTGAAGCTTTTAATCGTTCCCGGATTTGGATAATCTTCTCTGTGGTTTCACGGATGATTTCAGGACCAGTGAGAGCACTGTCGGGGAATTGACCCTTCACTAGCTGTGAGTCCCCTACCTCGGCCCAGCACATGGGGGATCTGCATTTACGACCATAGAGGGCCTCGAACGGAGCAGCTTTGATACTGGTATGGTAACTGTTGTTATATGAGAACTCTATCAAGGGCAGATGTGTGTCCGAAGACTTTCCAAAATCTATGACACATGCGCTTAGCATGTCTTCCAGGGTTTGGATAGTTCTCTCACTCTGTCCATCGGTCTGAGGATGATAGGCCGTACTCATGTTTAGTTTGGTTCCAAGAGCCTTCTTGAGAGACTGCCAAAATCTAGAGGTAAACCTGCTATCTCGATCAGAGATAATGGACGCAAGTACACCGTGCAATTGAACTACCTCCTGGATGTAGATTCGCGTGAGTCTTTCCATTTTGAATGATTCTTTGATCGGGATAAAGTGAGCGGATTTTGTCAAACGATCGACAATTACCCAAATGGTGTCGTACCCACTCGGACACTTGGGTAACTTGGTGATGAAGTCCATGGTAATCATCTCCCATTTCCACTTGGGCATCTCGGGTTGCTGGAGCAGACCCGAGGGTTTCTGGTACTCGACTTTCACTTTGGCGCAAGTTAGACACTTGCCCATGAATGTAGCGATCTCATCTTTCATGTTTGGCCACCAATATTGTTTCTTGAGATCCAAGTACATCTTGTCCGAGCCTGGGTGAACAGGGTATCTGGTCTTGTGCGTTTCTTCCATGACAATCTCCCTAAATCCTCCGAACTTTGGAATACAGATTCGGTCCATGAAACAGTAGACTCCGTCACCTCTGATCTCAAGTTTCTTATCCATTCCCCTCAAGGCTTCGTTTGACACGTTCTCTGGTTTAAGGGCTTCTAACTGAGCATCTCGGATTTGCATGGATAAATGGGAATGGATAGTCATTGTCAGTGTCCTCACTTTACGGCTTGAACTTTCCTTTCGGCTAAGGGCATCTGCTACCACATTGCCTTGCCGGGATGGTAGAAAATCTCGCACTCATAATAGCTAAGCAACTCTACCCATCGCCGTTGCCTCATATTTAAGTCCTTCTGATTGAAGATGTGCTGCAGGCTCTTATGGTTAGTGAAAATCGTACACTTGGTTCCATAAAGATAATGTCTCCAGATCTTCAGTGCAAAGACTACGGCTCCAAATTCCAAGTCATGAGTGGTATAATTGATCTCGTGTGCCTTCAGCTGTCTCGAGTCATATGCAATTACTTTTCCCCTTTGCATAAGCACACAGCCTAAGCCCTGATTAGATGCATCACAATAAACAACAAAGTCCTCTGTTCCGTCGGGCAAGGACAGGACCGATGCGCTGTACAAGGCTCGCTTTAACGTTTGGAACGCGGTTTCTTGCTTTTCACTCAAACAAAAGGATACACCTTTCTATGTCAGAGTGGTTAGAGGTTTGGCGATTCTGGAAATTTTTTGGATGAATCTCCGATAATAGCCGGCGAGACCCAAGAATTGACGAATTTCTGTGGGTGTCTTCGGTGCTGACCAATTCTCTATCGCTTTTATCTTGGATGGATCCACGTGAATACCCACTTCGCTTACCACATGACCGAGGAAAGTTACCTTCCGAATCCATAATTCACTCTAGGAAAATTTCGCGTACAACTTTTCGGATCTAAGGGTTTCCAATACTAGCCTCAAGTGCTGTTTGTGATCTTCTTCACTTCTAGAGTAGACAAGTATGTCATCTATGAACACAATGACAAACGTTTCTAAGAAGTGACGACACACCCGGTTCATCAGGTCCATGAACATTGCCGATGCATTGGTTAGACTGAAGGGCATCATTACGAACTCGTATTGTCCATACCGAGTCCTCATAGCTGTTTTGGAAACATCACTCTCATGAACTCGTAACTGATGGTACCCTAACCTAAAGTCTATCTTCGAGAAGTAGCTAGCTCCCTAAAGTTGATCGAAGAGGTCATCTATTCGCGGAAGGGGATATCGGTTCTTGACGGTCAACTTATTAAGTTCGCGGTAGTCGATACACATTCAGAAGGATCCATCTTTCTTCTGTACAAACAATACCGGAGCTCCCCAGGGTGAGGAACTCGGTCTAATGAACCCTTTGCTGAGTAGCTCGTTGAGCTGGCTAGATAACTCCTGCATTTCTGCTGGAGCTAAGCGATATGGAGACTTGGCTACAGGGGTAGCTCCAGGGATTAGGTCGATGCGAAACTCAACTTGACGTTCAGGAGGAATTCCCGGGAGCTCTTCGGGAAACACATCAGGAAAGTTACAGACTTCGGGGATGCTCGCGAGGTCTTTAATTTCCTGTTTCTCGTTGATGACATGAGCTAGGAATGCTTGGCACTCCTTCCGCAGAAGTTTTTGAACTTTGATGCAGGAAATGATGCGGAGATTGGAGCTAAGCTTATCTCCATAGATCATGAGAGTCTGACCAGAGGGGAGGCTAAGACGAATGGCTTTTTCGTAACAAATGATATCAGCGTGATTGGGACTCAACCAATCCATGCCAATGATAACATCAAAGCTCTTTACAGAAACTGGCATAAGATCTATGGGAAATGAATGGTCGTTCAGGGTAAGGGTACAACCTATGAAGATATCGCTAGTGCTTTCCTTCTCACCATTAGCCATTTCGATGGTAAACTTTTCGCTTAATGGTGGGGAATAATGTTTAAGGTTATGTTTGAACGAATGACTAATAAAGCTTCATTCAGCACCCGAATCGAAAAGAATACTAGCATAAGAGTTGTCAAGAAGGAACGTACCCGAAACAACGGTGGGATCGGCAACTGCCTCCTCTCATCCCATGGCTAGGAGTCTCCCATTGTTATCAGTTGTCATCTTCTTGGGGCAGTTCCTCTTGAAATGCCCGACTTCTCCACAATTGTAGCAGGCTTGACCAACACCTACTCTAGAAGATTGATTCGCGGATTCGGTTGGTGCTTTGCAGAATCGGACCGTATGCCCCTTTTTACCACAGTTGGTGCATGATAGCTCATGGCAGGGGCCGGGGTTGTGATGGTATTTGCACTTTTCACACTGGGGGAGGTTACCAGCAGACCTGCTAGTAGGTGTTTGAGCTGTGGATCCCACAGCCGAAGCAGCAACAACAGGAGTAGTAGCAGCATGGACTGCTACTGTCTGCTGTTTCTTTGAAGATCCTTGAGAATTTTTACCTTTCTTCTTTTTCCAAAACTTCCTCTTCTCACCACTCCTCTTGGTCGGTTCAGGGGTGGCGGTTGTTTCTATTGGATTAGTGTCTAAGTCCATAACTATTTTGGTATGTACTTGACCCGATAGTGCATGGTCCTTTTGGGTTGCCTTCACCAAAGCAACTTGATAGGATGAATTATGGAGAGAAAGGATTAAATATGATTTATTAATATATTATGGGAATGATATATTAAAGGAGAAATCATATTGTTTAATTAATATTAGTCAAGAATTAATAAGAATGAAGTTTGTGACTAATTAAACTTAAGGGACTGGAATTGTAATTATAAGATAATTGCAATTTGGGCTATGGATTACCTTATATTAAGGAGTGGACGAATTCTATGGGGAAACCCATTAAGAAATCGTCCAAGGCCTTTAATTAAAGGAGTCCATGGGTTGCTTAGGGCTTAAACATCCAAATTAGGGTTTCCTTGTTAGATAACCCTAATAGCCTCACTATATATAGAGTCCTTATGCCTAAAAAACGTGGAGATGACTCCTAGGGTTTGTAGACGTTTTGGGCAGCCTCCTTTACCTCTCCTCTTTATCCTCTTGCTCTTGGTGTTTGTGAACCATTAGTGGAGTGACATTTGTGACTCTAAGATTTCTAAAGTCAATACAAGAAGGAATTGTGATTGTTATTGCTACATAACAATCAAGGTAATATCTTAAACCCATTCTTATGTTAATATGATTACTTGTATGCTAGAATTAGGGTTTATAGTCTTGGATAACTTGCATGTACAATAGAGAAACATAGATCCAAGCATTAGGGTTTGTATGAGCACATAGGATGTTCTTATGGTTAAAACCCATCAGTTTCCTCAACATCATCACTGTGATCAATCAGGGTCTAGGCTAAACTTTTGGCGCTGCCATATGTATCCGGTCTCGCAGCTAAGACATTTCCTTTGTTCGGTTGGGTCAGCCCCCAGATAAATCTCTCTATCTTTTTACTCTCCAGGGTAACCAATCCTGGACAAAGTAGCGCCAGGTCATCAAATCTCGAAGTGTATGCGACAATATCGGAACCCTTCATCATCAGGTTCCAGAGTTCGTGCTCTAACTTCTGTATTTCGCCCTGAGGGCAGTACTCAACTAGAAGAAGTTCTTCCATGGCTTGCCGTCCCATAGCATTGGCTACAGGTAGGGTCAAGGATTTGACTCGGCCGTTCCACCAAGTCAACGCTTTATCGATAAAGGTGCAGGCGGCAAACTTTACTTTACTTTGTCAGAATCCAAACAAGCACAGATTTCAAAGATAGATTCGATTTTCTCGAACCATCGAGTGAGGGAAATGACACCTCCAGTGCCATCAAAGGACGAGGGTTTCGCGTTCATGAAATCTTTATAAGAACATTCCTTTCGGTGTCCTTGGCTACCTTCTTGGTTTTGAGGCTGGGGACCACCTCCTGAACCACCAGGGTTCATTTGTGACATGGCGGCTGCTACTGCGGCAGTAACAGCTGCCTAGAACACCGCATGATCAATTTGATGAGGAGGTGGTGGCGGAGGATCGTTGTTCTTTGAGCTGGGTATTTTTCTTGGAGGCATCTTGATCTATAAAGATTAGGAAAGAGAGGATGGTAAGTCCTCTGAATTAAATCAAGAGATATGACAGATATTGAATTCTATTAAGCGATAAAGCATGAATGAATTATCAAAGCAGATAAATTACCGCTAAGAGAATGATCGAGGAGCAACGTTGGAATGAGGATTTCTATAATGAAGCGGGCTCTAGAAATACTCCTATAGTATTTCATGATTCGCTACGACGATGGCTGATTGTTTGGTATTGGGAAAGTTTTAGGCATGTCGCATACCACAATCACTCCCAAGCACATGTTGGCCGTGTCTCGAATGAATATAGTTGGCCAGACTATATTGATCCTAGACACGACTACATAACTGCCCAGGTTTAACCGCAGCATACAACACCCATTTACTTATGTTTTGTTCTACTTGTAGTTACGGATCTCGATGGTTAGGTATACTTATATACTTTTCGAAAATACTTATATTTTAAAGTATACTTTTAATTCAGAGCACTTAGGCCCCTTAGTGTTTATAGTTTTATACCATGTAAGGTTTGGTATACTTAGTTCACTATAATCAAGGGCTCTAATACCAATCTGTCACACCCCAAAACCCAAGGCGGAAACGTTTAAGGGGCAGACTCCACGTTGAGTATCAAATCCAATGTACATAGTAAGCGAAGTAAACAAACATTACATTACATATTTAGAATTTACATTCGTTTGAAAACCAAGTGTTACAGTTGTTATACATATGTATATATGAACAAAAGAAAAGGCACATCTTCTACGCACTCCGTCTTCGCCAAAAAGGATCGTTGGGTACATGTCTAAAGTGGACTTGAGAATACAAGCATTTTGAAAATCAACATAAAGCTGGTGAGTTCATAAGTGCTTTTGTTTTCTGAAAATGTACAAGTTTCCTTTCAGTTTCTGAAAAAGTTACAAATCCAAGAAAATCCCATATTTTCTTATAAGTAAAGTTTGGTTATCTGTTATGTTACACAAATCTGGTTATGTACAACTGTTATCCTAGGAAAATCTCATATTTTCCTAAAAGTTGGTTACCAAGCTGAAATGTAATGTGAAAGATGTATACTGAAAACCATGTTATCCTTGTGAAGTGTATTAGTTTTAACATACACATAAAACTAATAAATATAAAGTAAACAAATTACTAACCCATTATTACTAACAAGTAAATCTCGGTTATCCAAATTGCAATTTCCATAACCATACTATAGACTAAATATGGCAATATGTAGTCCATATAACTTTATGACTTTCGTTACCCTTGAACCTTTCGGTTCGGCAGTAGCTAGCAGCCAGGTGTGGGCTAGTCAGCCCCGTATAGATGTATACACTCAAGTCATGCTCCCTATCTAAGATATTCTGCTTACGGAGGCGGTCCTCCACTCACGTATCTCTGTGGAGTGTTTCCGAGGACGTGTCTCTAATTTATAGGTATAACAAATTTACTAGTAATAATAAGGAAAAACAATGAATCCTCCACTCGCATATCTCTGTGGAGTGTTACCGAGGACAAATCAAATGTATCAATATGTTGCTTTTAACAATAATGATATGAAACTACTCATTTGTGAAATATAAAACATAACAGTTTATAAGAGTTTCACAAATAATTTAATGCTTGGTTAATACTGTTTTCCATTGTTAAAAGCATGTGGATATCAACAGTTTAAATGTAATAAATACTTTAAGTACAAGATATTCTTGTACTTTTTCTTGTATTCTCCCCCTGAAAACATTGAAAAACACTGAAATAGGGTAGGGGTATGAACTCACCAGTCGAGAAACGAGTCGATTTGGATGCTAAGTGTCAGTTCGGGGTTGATAACGCGCGAGGTTTCTATGTAATATGGAATGGCACACAAATGTATCTAATTAGACTTTAAACCACTAATTAGATAAGAGTAAACACTTCTAGACGTGAAAACACTTCAATCCATGTGTTTAGAGTGACCCAGGTAGCATCTATGGACGAGTATGGTTTGGATATGGAGTTTACTCCCCAAGAGTAAACTCCTTTAAACTGACCAACTCGCCGAGTCAGTTCATGCACTCGATGAGTTGGTTCTCCAGAATGTAGATTTTCGAGTTTTAAAGTTGGAATTGGACTAGAATCATTACCCTAAACTGTTTTTGAACACGTAAACCAGTTTTTGATGTGCTAATGATTATGCTTATCCAATTTGAAAGATAATTGTCAAAGTTTCATGTTTTGTATTAGTTTATATGATTAGGCTAATTTCATGAAATTTGTTTGATATGAATTATCTTGATCATATGAGTTTAATTGAATCATGTATGAATTATTTGATTATTGTGTTAATTAAAATAATGATCTAAATGATTATAGTGGACTCCATAATTTTTCCTCAAGTTATGGAATTCCAAAAGTCTTTTCTTTAAAAGAGTCATTAAACTCATAGGTTATAGAAAATGAAGAGTCTCATTTTAAAAGGCCATTAAACTCATATGTTGTGGAGATGAAAAGTTTTGAAGAGTTTCAAAACTTGCCCTCAAGTTTTGGAATTTTTAAAGTCACACACATTAATACTTTAATTTCAAACCCTAGAATTTTAAAAGTTTAAAATTCAACCCTTATACTATTATAATATTATAAGTTTAATAATATATATGTATAAGAACAAGTCAGTCTTACCGTTAGTAGGCCTCATTCACGAAGTCGGTCTATAAGGGGGGGGGGGTATAAGGTTATTGCCTATAAAATGGTAGTTTAATGGGTGTCCATTCTCACCCACCGCTTCCTTGATTGGTGGAGGGTCGTTAGCCGAACGGGTAGGATAGGACACTAATTCTCATTAAGTATAATGATAATTATAAACTAACTAAATGTTTTATAAATTCCCAATCTTAGTTACTTTAGGAAAAATGTGAAATTCATGCTAACCCATGAAACTACACTTTGCACCTTACCTCTTCTAACAATGCTTCTGTCTCAAACCCTACTGGATCCTTCTCTCTCTTGAACCTTTATGGGAGAGTCATCTTTTATGGTACTAATTTCAATGACTGGATTAGGAACATTAGGATGGTCACTCGTTATGAGGACAAGGAATATGTCCTAGACAAGGAGCTTATGGTCATTGATGAGTCTTCTGCTACTCCTGAGGAGATTCTTGAGTACACTACCCATGAGAAGGATGCCACTAAGGTGTCTTGTATCATGCTGGTAACTATAACAGTAGAACTCCAAAAGTCCTATGAGGATTTATACCCATATGAGATGCACCAAGACCTGATGGAAAGATATCATCAGAGTGCTTGTCAAGAGAGGTGTGAAATCATCACCTCCATGATAACAACTAAAATGAAGGATCGAGATTCCATCACGACCCACTTGAAGAAAATGCAAAGATTTGTAGACCATCTGTTGAAGTTGAATGCGAACTTCGATGAGGAATTAGCCGTAGATATTATTCTACATTCTCTGCCTCCATGTCATGATCAGTTTCGTATGACTTATCATATGAACAAGGAGGAGGTCACCCTCAGAAAGCTTCAGGAACTTTTTAGGAATTCTGAAAGTAGTCTCAAAGGTAAGAATGTTGTTACCAATCCTACTACTACCCCAATTCTGGCAATCGGGCAAGGAAAAGGTAAAAAGAGGAAGACCCCTTCCAAGGGTCACAAGGGAAAGTCTCTTGATGAGTCCTCTTCTAGTAGAACTAAATTTAGTCTTGCTACTCCCTCCACCAACCCAAAAGAAGTAGAGTGCTTCTATTGTCATGAAAAGGGGCATTGGAAGCGAAGCTACCCAAAGTACTTGCAGAATGTTAAGGATGAGAAAGTAAAACCCACCCATGTAGGTATTTACACTATATTGTCTAATAACTCACCACATACTAATTCTTGGGTCCTTGATACAGGTTGTGGAATTCAATTTTATTCTGATTTTCAGGGACTAAAAAGAAGTAACGATGTGGAGCACGGGAAGTTAAACTTGATCATAGGGAATAGGAAAGATTCACCTATCACCAAGATTGGAGTTTATTCTTTATTGCTTTGTAGTGGGTTAAAATTAAATTTGAATAATTGTTGTTACTCGTCTGAAATGGCGAGGAATATTATTTGCTTCCATGGTTTGTACAAACAAGGTTTTAGTTTTTTGTTTGATAATGAAAGTGGCGCTATTAATGCTTTTTATAATGATGTATTTTATTTTAAAACATTGCCTTGTAATGGTGTATATGAAATTGTGTTGGTTGTAGACAACTTAGGAAATAATGTATTGCATATTGATTCTTCCACTAGTTTGGATAAAGCATCCTTGTGGCATTGTCGTCTTGGACATGTCAACAAGAAGCACGTAGGCCAACTCCAAAAGGATGGAGTCTTCGAATCTTTTAACTTAAAGTTAGATGATAGTTGTGAATCTTGTTTGCTTGGAAAGATGAATAGTCACCCTTCACTAGTACTTGTGAGACGGGTGAAGGTTTGTTGGACCTCATACACACAGATGTGTGTGGACCCTTCAAAACCACCACAAGGGATGCTAACCGCTTGTATATGACTTTTACTAATGATTAAAGTAGATATGGATATGTCTAATTAATCAAGCACAAGTTATAAACCTTTGAAAGATTCAAAGAGTTTAAGCAAGAAGTGGAGAATCAGATGGGCAGGAAGATAAGGATTCTCCGATCCGATCGAGGTGGAGAGTATCTTAGTATCGAGTTAATTGACAATCTTAGGGAATATGCAATTGTTTCACTATTGACACCTCCCAGGACACCACAACTTAATGGTGTGGCTGAGAGGTGCAATTGAACCTTGTTGGACATGGTTTGTTCCATGATGATGTTGGATAAGGTGTCTAAGTCCATAACTATTTCTGGTAAGTACTTGACCCGACTCGACATGGTCCATTTGGGTTGCATGGCACCATGCAATTGGATAGACTAAATGAGAGAAATAACACTTGGAGATTATTAATATATTATAAGTTCTAATATATTAATAATATTATTTAATTAGTTTGATCAAGAATTAATTTAGAATTAATTAAGTGATCAAAAGATAACTAATTAAATATATGGGTTGATTATGTAAATCATCCATATCTTGTATAGTGGGCTAAGAGGTTCCATGGATTATCAAGTTGGGTTCCACCCACAGGATGCTCCATGGGAGTTACAAACCCATGGGTCATGGAAATGAAGAGTCATGACACATTAGGGTTTACATGGTGTAACCCTAGATGTGTCAACACTATATAAGAATCCCATTCTCCACCAAAATCAGCTACACATATGAAACAAGAGGGCTAGGCCAATTTTAAGAAGTGTGTGTTCTCTCAAAAGTGTTTCCAAGAGCATTTGGTGTTGTGTGAAGCATTTGAGGCATCACACTTGGGGTGCTAGGCTCACAAGGATTCAAGGAACATAAGCAACAACAAGGTAAGTTATTCTATCTTTCATTCAAGTTAAAAATTGATCCCCATGTATGCTAGATAGGAATATAACCTTGGAATTCAACTTTGCATGATAAGTAAACATACATAGATCCAAGGTTATTAGGGTTGCATGTACACTTAGGAAGTGTTAGAATGCTCAAAACCCATCAGTGGTATCAGAGACAGGTTTGCTTGTTTGATTTTTGTGCAAATTGCTTGAAAAAATCGAGTTTTCTGCTTTCTGCCCATATGAACTCGCCGAGTCTTTGGGGGGACTCGATGAGTCCATGACCAAATGCAAGCTACTCGTCGAGTCAGTTTATGCACTCGACGAGTAGAGGCTGTAGTTTTCAGAATTTCATTTTTTGTTGTTGGAAATGGACTAGGAACATTACCTTAAACTGTTTTGGTGTTTTAAAACTTGTTTTACTTGGTGTAATGTTCATGTTAATCCATTTACAATGACAAATTATCAAAATTACAAGTTTTTAAGTGTAATTTTTGATTCATGAAAGTGTTCATATTCATGTTCTTGATCTTATGATGTTTAGATGATCATAAGAATTGTTTGTAACCTATGTGGTAGATAAATTCATGATCATTATGTGTTTTAATGGAGTCCATAACTTGTCCTCAAGTTATGGAAAACCAAAAGTCACTTTGTTTTTAAAACCATTAAAAGAACACATGGGTTATAAAAATGAAGAGTCTTCATTTTTAATACTCTAATTAACTCATAAGTTACAAGAAATGAAAAGTTTTGATAAAAACTTTAGTTCCAACCCTTAGAATTTTAAAATTTAAAATTCGACCCTTATACTTTATAATATTATAAGTTAATAATATATATATATATATATATATATATATATGTATATGTATATATGTATAAGAGCAAGTCATCTTATCGCTAGTACGCCTCATTCACGAAGCCGGTCTATAAGGGGGGTATAAGGTTGTTGCCTATAAAATGGCAACTTAATGGGTGTCCACTCTCACCTACCGCTTCCTTGACCGGTGGAGGATCGTTAGCCGAACGGGTAAGAGATGGACTTATAAATTCTCATTAAAAGTATGATGAATATTATAAAGTAAATAAATGCTTTTATTAAATTCCCAATCTTAATTACTTTAGGAAAAATGTGAATAAGGTGCTAATCCATGAAATTACACTTTACACTTTGTTTAAGTCGTTGGTGGAGCGTGTGTGGTTAACCGGCACACTAACTTGGACTTAACAAGGTAGGTAAAGGGTGACTTAAGGTTTATCATAGTATCGGTCGAGCGTGTGTGGTTTACCGGCACATCGATTGAGTGATAAACTTTAAGGGTACCAAGTGATTTGCATGGTTACTTCACACCTCGTTTTGTGCTCCTCGGTATCCCAATCACAAAACTTGGAGGGCACACTCGAGATTGAACCATGCCTTTGAAAAGTTCAATGAATCTCAAAAGAATCTAGGAATTTCTGAGAACCAATCAAAAACCTAATATTTAATATTTCGTTTTTAATGGTGGAAATTGGTGAATCGTCATTCACCTACCTTTCAAATATGTTATAGCTTGGATTACAACATACCTCTTCTAAGTTATAACATATTGTGATTGGATCCTAGCCTTAATATTACATTTGGGTGTTTTATTAAGGACTCTCTTAATATTTAAACTAATCTTGTCCTCTTCCTTTAGATGTCTTCAAACAATGCTGCTTCTGGATCGAATCTTAATGGCTCCTTTACCCTTATGAACTAGTGTGGGGAAGACACTTTTGATGGATCCAACATTAATGAATGGATCAGAAACATCAGGATGATTACCCGCTACGAGGACAAAGAATATGTCGTCAACACGGAGCTTAAGGAGATTGATGAGACCACTGCAACTCCCCAGGAGATCGTTGACTTCCAGGCACATGAAAGGGATGCTACCAAAGTGGCATGCATCATGATGGCCACGATGATAGCAGAACTCCAAAAATCCTATGAGGACTTGTACCCTTTTGAAATGCACCAAGATCTGATGGAAAACCATCAAAGTGCACGACAAGAGAGGTATGAAATCATCTGCTCCATGATAACAACCATGATGAAGGACGGGGAATCCGTCACGAGCCACGTGCAGAAAATGCAAAGGTATGTGGATCGGTTGCTGAAGCTTAATGTGAACTTCCCTGAGGAGCTTGCAATAGATATCATTTTGCACTCCTTACCATCGTGCTATGATCAATTCCGCGTGACATATCACATGAATAAGGAAGAGGTCACACTCAGCAAACTTCAGGGTCTTTTCAAGACCGCAAAAACAGGTCTTAAGGGGAAGTCGGTTGTTAACACTCCTACTCCAAACTTCGCCCCGGTTTTGGTAATCGGGAAAAGTCGAGGGAAGAAGAGAAAGAGCTCTTCGAAGGGTACCAAGGCTAGGACCCTTGATGGCTCTTCTTCAAGTGGAACCAAGAAAGGTTTCGTCACAGCTTCTTCTGACCCAAAAGAGGTTGAATGCTTCTATTGCCATGGAAAATCACATTGGAAGCAGAACTGCCCAAAATACCAGCAAGATGTGAAGGATGGGAAAGTTAAACCCAACCATGCAGGTATTTACACACTCTTATCTAATAACTCACCCCATTCTAACTCTTGGGTTCTTGATACTGGTTGTGGTATTCATATCTGTTCTGATTTGCAGGGACTAAGAAGAAGTGAGAATGTGGAGCAAGGAAGAATAAACTTAATCATGGGGAATAGGAAAGCTTTACCTGTCATCGAGATTGGAGTTTATACTTTATCGCTAAGTAGTGGGTTTAGTTAGATTTGAATAAGTGTTTTTATTCGCCAGAAATGGCAAGAATTATAATTTCCTTTCATGCATTGTATAAACAAGGTTTCATCTTTTCATTTGATAATGAAGTTGGTTCGATTAATGCTTTCTTTAATAATGTTCTTTATTTTAAAGAATTACCTTGTGATGGCGTGTATGAAACAGTATCTGTGGTTGATAACTTAGGAAATAATGTATTGTGTATTGATTCTGTTAATAATAACTTGGATAAAGCATCATTATGGCATTGTCGTCTTGGACATATAAGCAAGAAACGCATAGGCCAACTCCAAAAGGATGGAGTCTTGGAGTCATTTGACCTAATGTCAGATGATAGTTGCGAATAATGCTTACTTGGAAAAATGACAAAGTCACCCTTCACAGGTTCTTGTGAGAGGGGTGAAGGTTTGTTGGATCTTGTACACACGGACGTGTGTGGGCCCTTCAAACATGCCACAAGGGATGCTAATATTTGACTTTTACTGACGATTAAAGTAGATATTGATATGTCTACTTAATCAAGCATAAGTCAGAGACTTTCGAAAAGTTTAAGGAATTTAAACAGGAAGTCGAGAATCAATTGGGCAGGAACATTAAGATGCTTCGCTCCGATCGAGGTGGTGAGTATCTTAGTTCAGAGTTCCTTGACTATCTTAGGGAATGTGGGATTGTCTCACAATTGACACATCCCAGGACACCGCAGTTGAATGGTGTGGCTGAGAGGCATAATCGAACCTTGTTGGATATGGTTCGTTCCATGTTGAGTCGAGCTTCGCTACCAATCTCATTTTGGGGGTATGCCTTAGAGACTGCCGCCTATATCCTTAATCTAGTCCCTACAAAGAAAGTTGCCAAAACTCCTCATGAGATGTGGACTGGTAAAGTACCCAAACTAGACCACATCAAGATTTAGGGTTGCGAGGCTTTCATGAGACGCGAGACTCATGATAAGGTCGAACCTCGAAGCGAGATGTGTATTTTCATTGGCTACCCACAACAATCCTTTGGTTACCTCTTCTACAGACCTAGTGCAAATGTGGTCTTTTAAGCTAGGAGGGCGTTCTTTCGAGAGAGATAGTTCATAAGCCAAGGAAACAGTGGGAGGCAAGTTGACCTTGAAGAAATTCAAGAGTCAAGCGGTGAAGGAACTTCAAAACCTAGCACTCAACTTGAGGAGGAAACTCCTGTTGGGCCAATTGACAAGTCTATACCTCTGAGGCATTCCACAAGGGTTAGGAATGCACCTTAGCATTACTATGGATTCCATATCACTGCAGAAGGTGATACACTTATCAGTGACGAGACACTGATAAGTTTGGATGAACCTAACAGTTACGCAGAAGCCATGGCATGCCCTGAGTCAGCCAAGTGGAAAGAGGCAATGGACAGTGAGATACAGTCCATGTATGACAATCAAGTTTGGAACTTGGTTAAGAATGTACCAGGTCGTAAGACAGTAGGGTACAAATGGATCTTCAAGAAGAAGAACGACATGGATGGTAAACTACACACTTATAAGGCATGACTGGTTGCAAAGGGTGTCTCACAAACTCCGGGAGTTGATTATGATGAGACCTTTTCTCCAGTAGCCAATATTAAGTCCATTAGTGTTCTGTTAGCAATAGCCGCATTTCATGACTATGAAATATGGCAGATGGATGTCAACACCGCTTTCCTTAATGGAAAGTTGGCTGAGGATGTCTACATGAGTCAGCCAGAGGGTTTTGTCAATACAGAGTACCCTAATAGAGTGTGTAAGCTTGAGAAATCCATTTATGGGTTAAAGCAAGAACCTCGCAGATGCAATATTTGCTTTGATGAGAAAGTCAAGGAATTTGGCTTTTTGTAGGAGTGAAGATGAATCTTGTGTAGATGTCAAGGCTAGTGGGAGTATAGTTAGCTTTTTGGTATTGTATGCGGATGACATACTACTCATAGGAAATGACATCCCAACTCTGCAGGAAGTTAAGTCTTGGCTTGGGAAGTGTTTCTCTATGAAGGACCTAGGAGAAGCTGCCTATATTCTAGGGATAAGGATCTTGAGAGATCGGAGTAAAAGACTAATTGGACTTAGTCAGAGTACCTACTTGGATAAGGTGCTGAAGAGATTCAGCATGCAGGACTCCAAGAAAGGAGAGTTACCCATCCAGAGTAACGCCAGATTGAGTAAGACACAAAGCCCTATTACTGAGGCTGAGATAGCAGAAATGAGTCGAATACGTTATGCTTTGGCTGTAGGATCGATCACGTATGCTATGACGTGTACTTGACCTGATGTAGCCTTTGCCTTGAGCATGGTTAGCAGGTATCAGGGGAACCCTGGCAAGGCATACTGGACTGCGGTAAAGAATATCCTCAAGTACCTATGGAGGACTATGGGCTGGGTCCTTACCCTCGGTGGGAGTGATGACTTGAGAGTTGTAGGGTATAGTTTTGCTAGCTTTCAGACTGATATGGATAATTTATGCTCTCAATTAGGCTGGGTCTTTACTCTAAACGGAGGATCAATTTCTTGGAAGAGTTCCAAGCAAGAGACAGTGGCTAATTCAACTTGTGAGTCATAGTATATTGCAGCTAGCGAGGCAGCAAAGGAGGCGATATGGATGAAGAACTTTATTGGAGACCTTGGAGTTGTACCAGCTATTAAAGAGCCAATGGAAATTTTCTATGATAGTAAAAGCGATTTTGCCTTAGCCAAGGAACCAAGGGATCACGGGAGATCCAGACACATCGACAGAAAATACCATTTTATCAGACATCGAATAGAAGAAGGACTCCTCGTGGGAAAGAGGGTACCATCGGATGAGAATCCAGCAGATCCCCTCACGAAGGCACTGACTCGGGTTAAGCATCTCTAGCATGCTTGGAGCATAGGGCTGAAGGATGATATTAGATTTAGTAGTTAGATAACCTCGAAATTTGTAAATTGTAATTGACATTAGATGATGAATAAAAGGTGTTTTATTTATGTGTAAAGTTTTGTTATCTCTTGTCGATCGTTTACTATATTTCTTTTACATGTTTTGACTTCCAAAATAATTATGTTTGGTATATCATATTATTCAGACCTCCACAGTCAGTCATATGTCAGAAGTAGGTATGAATCAAGACTGTCATGATTGGTTGTAGAGGTCTAAGGTGTTGGACATGGCTACAACAATCATGAGTGCTCATAAGTTCTGAGCATTGGACTCAACCCACGCTCACTAGAATCACTTCATGGAATTTATCTCGAGTGATCGTGAGACGGTAATATCATATAAGTCTTCAAACCTAGAGATATGATTTGTTACTTACGAGTTGGTTATGCATTGATTGTACGAAAACGCATTGGTAACTCGATGTTATAAAACGTGCTTTTGTGTATAATTCAATGAGTGGTAGAACAAACATATGAGTCGAAGTTTATCTGTTCCTTCTTGGATTAGAAGCT
Organism: Lactuca serriola; assembly: GCF_051521515.1. NCBI lineage: Eukaryota > Viridiplantae > Streptophyta > Magnoliopsida > Asterales > Asteraceae > Lactuca > Lactuca serriola. Next base: position 258,042,528 of record NC_136415.1, on the reverse strand, counting down.
GATATATGGGCCCCTCGATGATTTTGTTTTGACCTATGTACCGGGCCCGGTCAGAACTAAGTTGATGTGTTCAATTAAGTTCTTTTGTCAAACAAATCGGAAATCGGGAAACAAACTGTCGGACAATAAGTAAGACATTGTTCCATGTATTTGTCCGGCAGATATCTAGAACAGAGGATTATATGATCACTTATTTTAAATGGCGTATCATCATCTTCTTAGTTCCGAGAGACCTTGAAAGAGCTACGATTGCCGACCGGTTCCAGAAGTACTGCAGTTATAGTTATTAGACTTATCCAAGTGGGAGCACTACAAGAAAAATAGCCTTTTACGACATGCAAATTACGACACTCATTAATATATGTTACGCATACGAGAGTGACATTAAAAAAGTGTCATCTCTTCAAAAAATTTAAGGATTTAGGTCACGCATTATTGGGTGCCTTTAAATTAGTGTCAAAAGAAAAAAAAATTACAAACACGGAGGGCGCTGTACCTTAAATGCGCGCCCTCTATATGTGTCGCTTTATAATTTTAATGAACGCGCGTTCCTTAGTTACAAGCGGGAAAAGAAAAGCCAAAAAATTAGAAAAGCCCGCTACCCTCCCTGCCCTAAGCATTTTTCACGCATCTTTCATTCTCCTCACACTGTTGTGCAACTTCTCAATCAAAGATCGAAGGTTACGATTTCATCTCCATCTCTCGACTTCATCATCTCAATCAAGAAAAAGGGCTTCTGATTTCCATTCATCTACTTCATCGCTGCTGTAATTTCACCTTCTTCATCTCTCTGCTGTTATTGAGAATACTCGCCAATAGTTTTCTTATTCCCCACTCGATGTTGAAATTTTCAGAAAAAGCCCTACTTAAGTATTATACTCTCAAGTCTCAATATTAGAATCCAAATATTGATTCCCGTTTGTTTCTTATTCCCCACAGATAAATCAAAAAAGGGGAATTAGAATGACGAAGGTAGCGGGAGTTTTGGTCCGGTGGTCGTGGTTCATCTATTGAGAAAGGAAGATGGGAACGCAAGCAACCATGGTGGCTCGATGATGGAAATCAATCGAGAAAGGGGAAGCACCTCTGGTGCGGGATCGATTTGACAAAAAGAGAAGGGAGAAGCAGCGACGCTTCTCTTGTCTGCCACAGCTTGGGGGGGGGGGGGAGGTGCTCCGACGGTCTCCTTGGCTGTTCTTCCTTGTCGCCAGCAGATTACATGTAGGGAGGGGACTCAACTAGTCCGATGGAGTAGGGCAAGTAACGACTGGTAGATCAGGATGATCGATCTATTCATGAGGAGGAGGAGGAAATTATTGGTTCCTGGTGAGCCTTCCTTGGCTTCTTAGACTCCGTCATCGGTAGAAATTGGAGGACCTTTGGGGTTTGGACAGATCGAAGGAAGAAGAATGAAGAAGTGGTGGTCTTTGGTGATTGAAGGTAAACGGATGGGGTTTTCTTGAACCTCACAGGTCGTATTCTTTCTTAGATTTAATGCTTTCCATGAATCTTTTTTGGTGATTCCAACACACACATAAATCAGCATTCTCTCAAATTTCTTTGAAAATCCAATTGTTTACTTGAACTTCCTTCTAATTAAAGCCATTGGTAGAAGCCTTTCATCAGCTCGAATCTTAGTATCTTTCCATCCATAGTCTGTAATACTAATACAAACGCGAACAAAACACTCCTTTCTGTTTTCCAATTTCCACAATGGTTTCTTCTCAATTAACTGCTTTAATTGAAAACAAGCCATTCAAATCCTCCAAGAACTATTTCCAATTCCCAAAAAACCCTCCCAATGAAACATCAGATACTCTTGAATTGGACTTTTCTGATACATTTGGTCCTCTCCCACTGCCAGCTGGCAATTCTGAAATTCCAAGCGATGACCCTGTGGTCATTTACAGCCGTTCACATTCTTTAGTGGGTCCCACGCCATGTGTAAGCCACTTGCTGAATCTAAGGAAGTTAACCATATGTGAAACGGATGAATCATTGGAGGATTTCAGTGATGTGATAGATAAAGAGATTGAAGAAGAAGATTCTGAAAATGGTTGTAAGGTGAAAACCATAGGGCTTGAAGATTTTGAAGTCATGAAAGTTGGAATGTAGTGAGGAACTTGGAGACCTTGTGAAGGTATGAAGTGCACAAGTTTACAAGGTTTTGTGTTTTTACTAATTTTGACATTTGTGTTATCTTCTTTGAATTGTAGACAATGGACAATGATCTTGCATTAAAAATTTACATAAAAGCTAGAGCCACCCCCAAAGTTGTTGCAGCTTTTGCTGAAAGAAGGGAGTTTGATAAAATCCTGATTTACTCCAAGCAGGTATGCTGCATATCTTTAACTGCAGTAATTTACTAATTTCTCTACATTTAGTCTTCATCTTGCTTTAGATCCTTATAAAATTGTCTTTAATTCACGCAGGTTGGGTATTCACCTGATTATCTCTTCCTTCTGCAAACAATTCTTCGATCAGATCCTTAGGTATTAAACATCCATAAGAGTTTTTTTTTTTTTTTTTAATTAATAAACTGAAATTGGTAGGACCCATAAATAAGCTCAGTGATTTACTATAATAGAAATATGTTGAGGTTTTTGGGCTGTTGAGTTGGCGCTGATGTGGCACAAAAAATAGTGAAAAAGTTTTACTATTATAAATCCTCTATTCTCAATTTGGATGACATAAATATAGGTGCATGGAAGTTAGATCATTAACATAATTGTTTTTTGTAGGGTGCTGTAAATTTTGCTTTAATGATGTCCCAAATGGAAGGAGGTTGTCCTGTTGATTACAACACCATTACAGATCTTTTCCTTCAGGCATGTTAACAATCCTTATAACATTTCATAAACAATTTTACATATTTAAATAAATTACTTCTTAGTTAAACTAATTTTAAACTTTTTCTTCCATATCCTCAGAGGAACTTGATACGAGAGGCAACAACTTTCCTCTTGGATGTTCTTAAACCCAATTTACCCGAACATGCTCACCTCCAAACCAAGGTTACATATATGATATATCCTCACACACAATTTATAATCACCTTTTCATTAAACCAACTTTAAATTCATTCTTCTTATTTTCCACAGGTCCTTGAAATCAACCTTGTAACATTCCCTAATGTTGCTAATGCCATATTAGCTAATGGGATGTTCAGTCACTATGATCGCCCTTGAATTGCTCAACTTTGTGAGAAAGCAGGTCTTTATGTCCGGGCCCTTCAGGTTGGTTAATGTCCAGAATTTACTTGTTTTTTTTATATTTTTTTTTACCTTAAAACCTCTATCACTTGTTTGATTTATTTATTTATTTATTTGCAGCATTACAGCGAGTTGCCAGATATCAAACGTGTCATTGTGAATACCCATGCAATAGAGCCACAATCTCTTGTGGAATTTTTTGGGACTTTATCACGGGAATGGGCTTTGGAGTGCATGAAGGATCTTTTATTGGTCAATTTAAGAGGAAACCTTCAGATCATCGTCCAGTAACAATGGATCTGATTTTTCTATGTTAATGGTTATTATTTGAACATCAGAGTTGAACCTATTTGGTACTGATACTATTGTTTGGAATGTAGGTTGCCAAGGAGTATTGTGAGCAGCTGGGTGTTGAATCATGCATTAAAATTTTCGAACAATTTAAATCATATGAAGGCCTTTACTTCTTCTTGGGGTCGTATTTGAGCTCAAGGTAATCTATTTCTCTTCGGATAACTTGGATTTTGTCTTTCGTGCTTGCATACTTCCAATTTTACCAACACCAATCATTATCACAGTGAGGATCCTGACATACACTTCAAGTACATCGAGGCAGCTACAAAGACAGGGCAAATCAAGGAGGTTGAACGAGTAACACGGGAATCAAATTTCTATGATGCTGAAAAGACCAAGAATTTCCTAATGGAAGCCAAGCTTCCTGATGCAAGGCCATTAATCAACGTGTGTGATCGCTTTGGCTTTGTTCCAGATCTCACTCACTACCTTTATACCAACAACATGCTTCGGTATATCGAAGGTTATGTTCAGAAGGTATAAAATATTAAAATATCACCACTCATTCAATTCCATCCAACAAAATCTCAGGTATATCTAAAGACTTATCTGTTATCTTTATAGGTCAACCCAGGGAATGCTCCCCTAGTTGTCGGACAACTCATAGACGATGAATGCCCTGAGGATTTCAACAAAGGTTTAGTCCTATCCGTTCGATCTCTTCTTCCAGTCGAGCCTCTTGTGGATGAGTGTGAAAAAAGGTTTGTTTTTTTCTTCTCTTACTTGTATTTATCCTCATACTGTTATTAACATATCAATTTGTTTTAAATCCTACAGGAACCGACTTCGTTTACTAACTCAATTTCTAGAACACCTAGTAAGTGAAGGAAGCGAAGACGTCCACATCCACAACGATTATATAAGTTTTTAATGAGTCTCTATTTAATTGAAACTGATTTTAATTTTTACATTCTTTGGTTGATTTTTGGATTACCAGTTTATTATAGGGGATGGAACAAACATGTATGATTTCACATATGTTGAGAATGTTGCACATGCTCATGTATGTGCGGAAAGAGCTCTAGCTTCAGATGGATCTGCCTCAAAGAGAGCTGCAGGAGAGGTAATTTAAATAAACGTTTTCAATTTTACTTGAGACAATATAATATATGGAGTTTTTATTATTTTTTAAATTTCCAGGCTTACTTTATAACGAATATGGAACCAATAAAATTTTGGGAGTTCATGTCACTTATGCTTGTTGGGCTTGGGTTTGAATGGTATATTCTTGATTTTTGGTTTGTTTTCAAGGTAAGATTAAAGCTCCACTTTGTCTTTATTTCTGATTTTATGTAGTTTGCAGGCCAAGAATCAAGATTCCTGCATCTATTGCAATAATCTTTATTTATTTTTATTTTTTAATGTGTTTGGAATTGGATTAGTTATGATGCTTTGACCTAACTCTAACTTATATATTGTTTTGTTAAGCTCTAGATTCCAAAAATGAAAGCTGTCAGTGACACTAAAGACCTTAAAGAAGACCTTAATTATCAAGAAACGTAGGATGATATGACAATCAATGTATGTGTTATAATTCATATGGATAGCGATTTTACTTTTCATGTCATTAATTGTTATTTATTTCTTTTTTTTGTTTGCAGTTTCTTGCAAAAACTTTGGATGTTGTTCAAGACATTGATTGGGTCATTTCTCTTGGAAATGCTTTTGCAAAGCAGTATGAGCTTTATACATATGATGATGAGCATTCTGCACTACTTCACAGGTATGAACTCATTATCATTATCATTACATTTTTTTAATTAAATTATCTTATTGAGAGTATTCTTCTCCTACAAATGTCTTGGTATACTTCTTCAAAAAGTTGATAACATGACTTATGTTCATGATAAAATCGTCTGGATGTACAAGCAAGCAAATAATCTAGATTTCAAGTATTCCAGCACCTTGATAATTATTACATTGCTATGTTTCACATTTAACCCTGTTTTCTAATATTGTTTTGGTTGAACATGTTATTCCTCAAATTTTAACAGATTCTTGAATTGTGACTCGCCCCTACAGCTTTCTGAATGCAGGCTTATTTTGGTGCTGGATTAAGTGGAGTTCTGGCTTGGTGTGTGCGAGTGGGAAGGAACCAACCCAATGCCCCCGGAGTTCTGGCACCTTCCATCTTTACTTCCTATGTATCCATGTTAATCTAATCGTATTAATTCATGTCTCAAAGTGTGTATTCCAATATCAGGTATCATGATTTGTGTATTTATAAAATTTTGAAATAGGGTCTTGTTCAATGCTTTAGCTGTGTTTGCTCTAAGGGAGATCAACTTATCAAAAGTAAGTTACTTTTTCACCCTTTTATTTAATATTTTTGTGATTGAATGAAAGTCTTAATGAAAGTAATTGACAACCCTTTCTTTGTAAATGATGTTGTGATTGTGGGAGAGGTGTTGTGTTTTTCTCTGTTGCTAGGTAACCTTCTCAACAACAACATTCTACTTAAGCAGGTGAGTAATCAAGATTAAGGGAGACTTGTAATCATGTTTGACATTCCTTTCCAGTAACAAACAGAGTTGTATGATTATTTGTTAGTTTTATAGAAATGTATAACCCATGTAAGCAATGTATTATTTTTGTTTAACATTTGAATGATTCTTTGTATGACATTATAATTTGTGCAATTTATTTTATTTTTTGAGTATGAAATTTTATTTTATATTATGCAATGGATTGTATTTTCTGTATATGGTATTTTATTTCTATTATGAGAAATTAAATGCAAATTTAATTTAAAAATTAATAAATATATGAATTTATTTTTTTTAAACATTTAAATTTACGATACGCAAAAATGTGTGTCGTCTTCATTTATGACATGGGCTTTCTTGACATGGGCTTTCTTGATACGCACTGCGTGTCATTAACACGCGCGTCGTAAGGTTACGACACGCGAATGCGTGTCGTCTTCCTTTATGACAGGGCCTTCCTTGATACGCATTGCGTGTCGTAAACGCGCGTCGTAATTGCGCGTCGTAAATGAGCGTCGTAAATGCGCGTCGTCTCTCTTTATGACATGGCCTTCCTTGACACGCATTTGCGCGTCGTCTGAGCCTTTTACGACGCGCAATGAGCGTCGTAAAAGGCTGTTTTTCTAGTTGTGGAGACTGTTGGATAAGGTGTCTAAGTCCATAACTTTTTCTGGTAAGTACTTGACCCGACCCGGCGTGGTCCATTTGGGTTGCATGGCACCATGCAGTTGGATAGACTAAATGAGAGAAATAACACTTGGAGATTATTAATATATTATAAGTTCTAATATATTAATAATATTATTTAATTAGTTTGATCAATAATTAATTTAGAATTAATTAAGTGATCAAAAGATAACTAATTAAATATATGGGTTGATTATTTAAATCATCCATATCTTGTATAGTGGGCTAAGAGGCTCCATCGATTATCAATTTGGGTTCCACCCATAGGATGCTCCATGGGAGTTACAAACCCATGGGTCATGGAAATGAAGAGTCATGACACATTAGGGTTTACATGGTGTAAACCTAGATGTGTCAACACTATATAAGAATCGCATTCTCCAGCAAATTCGGCTACACATATGAAACAAGAGGGCTAGGCCGATTTTAAGAAGTGTGTGTTCTCTCAAAAGTCTTTTCAATAGCATTTGGTGTTGTGTGAAGCATTTGAGGCATCACACTTGAGGTGCTAGGCTCACAAGGTTTCAAGGAACATAAGCAACAACAAGGTAAGTTATTCTATCTTTCATTCAAGTTAAAAATTGTTCCCCATGTATGCTAGATAGGAATATAACCTTGGAATTCAACTTTGCATGATAATTAGACAAACATAGATCCAAGGTTATTAGGGTTGCATGTACACTTAGGAAGTGTTAGAATGCTCAAAACCCATCAGATGAGTCGAGCTTTGTTACCTATCTCTTTTTGAGGCATGCTTAGAGACTACCGCCCATATCCTTAATCTAGTCCTAACTAAGAAGGTTGCCATAACATCTCACGAGATGTGGACATGGAAGGTTCCCTTGTTAGCACACATCAAGGTTTGGAGCATTGTATTTTCATCGGCTACCCATAGAAATCCTTTAGATATCTCTTCTACAAACTGAGTGACAATGTTGTCTTCGTTGCAAGGAGAGGAGTATTTCATGAAAGAGAATTCATAGGCCAAGGAAATAATAGGAGGCAAATTGACCTTGAAGAAATTCAAGAGTCAAGAGGTGAAGGAACCTCAAACACTAGCGATCAACCTAAGGAGGAAACTCCTATTGAACCAATTGACGAATCTATACCTCTGAGGCATTCCAGTAGAGTTAGAAATACACCTGAGTTTTATGGTTTCCATATTACTATAGAAGGTGATACAGTTATCAATTATAGCACACTACTAAATTTGGATAAACCTAACAACTACAAGGAAGCCATGGCAGGCCCCTATTCTGCAAAGTGTAAAGATGCTATAGACAGCGAGATTCAGTCCATGTATGACAATCAAGTTTGGAACTTGGTTGAAAATGTACCGAGTCGTAAGACAGTTGGGTGCAAATGGATCTTCAAGAAGAAGATCGACATGGATGGGAAAGTACACACTTATAAGGCGTGACTAGTGGCGAAGGGCTTTACTCAAACTTCGGGAGTTGATTATGATGAGACCTTCTCGCCAATAGCAAAGATTTAGTCTTTTAGGGTTATGCTAGCTATTGTTGCATTTCATGACTATGAAGTATGGAAAATGGATGTCAAAACCACTTTTCTTAATGGAAAGTTGGCTGAGGATGTTTGCATGAGTCAGCCAGAGGGTTTTGTCAATGCAAAGTACCCTAATAGAGTGTGTAAACTTGAAAAAACCATTTATGGATTGAAACAAGCATCTCGCAGATGGAATCTTTATTTCGATGAGAAAGTCAAAGAGTTTGGTTTTTCAAGAAACGAGGATGGGTCCTATGTATATGTCAGAACTAGTGGGAGTGTAGTTATCTATTTGGTATTGTATGTGGATGACATACTGCTCATAGGAAATGACATCCCAACTTTGTAGGAGGTACAATCCTAACTTGGGAAGTGCTTTGCTATGAAGGACCTTGGAGAAGCTGCCTATATCCTAGGGATAAGGATATTGAGATATAAGAGTAAGAGACTAATTGGACTTAGTCAAAGTACCTACTAGGACAAGGTGTTGAAGAGGTTCAACATGCAGAATTCGAAGAAAGGTGACTCACCGATCCAAAGCAATGCCAAACTGAGTATGATTTAGAGTCCGAGTAAAGAGGCTGAGATAGCTGAGATGAGTCGATTTCCATATGCTTCCGCGGTTGGCTCGATCATGTATGCAATGACTTGTGCTCTCCCTGATGTGGCCTTTGCTTTGAGCATGGTCAGCAGATATTAGGGGAACCATGGTAAGGCTCACTAGACTGCGGTAAAGAATATTAAGTACCTGCGAAGGACTAAGGAATGGGTTCGTATCCTCGATGGGAGTGATGACTTGAGAGTGACAGGGTATAGTGATGCTAGCTTTCAGACCGACATAGATAATTTCTACTCTCAGTCGGGCTGGGTATTTACCCCAAATGGAGGACCAGATACTTAGAAAAGTTTCAAGCAGGAGACTGTAGCCGATTCAACGTGAGAATCGGAGTACATAGCAGCAAGCGAAGCGGCAAAGGAGGCAATATGGCTGAAGAACTGTTAGGTTTTGAACATTCTAACACTTCTTAACTGTACATGCAACCCTAATAAACCTTGGATCTATGTTTGTCTAAGGTACATGCAAAATATTATTTTCCAAGGTTTATAACCTATCTAGCATGGCATGGGGTACTTTTAAACATAAAAGAACTAGATGAATTACATACCTTTTGTTGATTGTTGATTCCTTGGAGTTTGAGAGCCATGCACCAATAATGTGAATGCATCAAATGGAAATCACAAATCACCACAAACTTGGAAAATGTATGAGAGAGTATACTAACACTTAGAAATCAACCACCATTATTACACACACACTCTGGGGTGTTTTTCATGCAACATAAGCTTGTTTATATAGTGTGCATGGTTAGGGTGAAACCCTAATAACCCATGACTTTTCCTTTCCAAGGATCCATGGGTTAAAAGCTCCATGGATCATCCATGGACTTCCACATAAGCTTAGCCCATTAACAAATGAGTATTAGCCCACACCATATAAATATTATAGCCCATGATTTAATTAGTCTTCCTTTTAATCACTAAATTAATTCATAATTAATTCAAGATTAAAACTAATTAAATAACATGAATTTATATTAATATATTATAACTTATAATATATTAATAAATCGTAAGTATACAATTCTCATAAAATTATCCATAAATAGTTTGGGTGAAGTGCAACCCAAATGGATCATGCCGGATCGGGTCAAGTATATACCAAATAAGTTATGGACTTAGACACCTTATCCAACAGACTCCCACTTGGATAAGTCTAATAACTGTATTTACCTATATTACTTCAGGAACCAACCGACAATCGTAGCTCTCGAAAACTCTGTTGAACTATGAAGCGCCATTTTAGACAAGTGATCATATAGTCCTCTGTTCTCATGATATCAGTCGGACAAATACATGGAACAATGTTTTACTTATTGACTGGCAGTTGTTTCTCGATTTCCGATTTGTTTGACAAAGAACTTAACTGAACACATCAGTTTAGTTCTGACCGGGCCCGGTACATAGGTTAACACAAACTCATCGAGGGCCCCAGATATCGCTTCTATTTCTAGAAGGAACAGATAAACTTCGACTCATATGCTTGTTCTACTACTTGTTGAATTGTACAAAAAGCCATGTTTTATAACATCAAGTTACTGACGCGTTTACGTGCAATCAACGCACAACAAACTCATAGGTAACCACTCATATCTCAATGTTTGAAGACTTATATGATATTATCGTCTCACGATCACTCGAGATAAATTCCATGAAGTGATACCAGTGAGTGTGGATTTATTCCAATACTCATAACTTATGAGCACTCATGAACGTTGTAGCAACCATTGCTATGTCTAAACACCTTTAGCCATCTACAAACCCAATTCATGACAATCTTGATTCATACCTACTTCCAACGTATGACCGATTGTGGTGGTTTGAATAAACTAATTATTCTGAAAGTCAAAACATTCAAAACTGAAACAATAGTAAATAATTGACAATGATAGTAACACTTTACTCATAAATAAATCACAAATCTTATTCATCATCAAACGTCAATTACATTTTACAAGTTTCAGAAAAGGTTTTCTAATCTGTAAAACTAATATCGTCCCTCAGCCCGATGTGCCTCGCATGCTGCAAATGCTTAACCCTCGTCAGTCCCTTCGTAAGGGGATCTGCAGGGTTCATATTCAACGATATCCTCTTTGCCACGAGGAGTCCTTCTTCTATCTTGTGTCTTATGAAGTGATATTTTCTGTCAATGTGTTGGGATCTGCCATGATCTCTCGATTCCTTGGCTAAGGAAACCGCACTATTGCTATCACAGAAAATCTCCAGAGGCTCCTTAATAGCTGGTACAACTCTAAGGTCTCCTATGAAGTTCTTCAGCCATATCGCCTCCTTCGCTGCTTCACTCGCTGCTATATACTCTGATTCACAAGTCGAATCAGCCACCGTCTCCTGCTTGGAACTCTTCCAAGAGATAGCCCCTCCATTTAGAGTAAAGACCCAGCCCGACGGAGAGCGGAAGTTATCCCCATTAGTCTGAAAACTAGCATCACTATACCCTAATAATCTCAAATCATCACTCCCACCAAGGGTAAGCATCCAATCCTTAGTCCTCCGCAGGTACTTGCGAATGTTCTTTACCGCGGTCGAATGAGCCTTGCCAGGGTTCCCCTGATATCTACTGACCATGCTCAAAGCAAAGGCCACATCAGGGCGGGTACAAGTCATAGCATACATGATCGAGCCCACAGCGGAAGCATACGGTAATCGACTCATCTATGCTATCTCGGCCTCTGTACTCGGACTCTGAGTCTTACTCAGTTTGGCATTGCTTTGGATCAGTAAATATCCTTTCTTGGAATTCTACATGTTGAATCTTTTCAACACCTTATCCAAGTAGGTACTCTGACTAAGTCCAATTAGTCTTTTACTCCTTTCTCTTAATATACTTATCCCTAGGATACAGGCAGCTTCCCCTAGGTCCTTCATAGCAAAGCACTTCCCAAGCCAGGACTTAACCTCCTGCAAGGTTGGGATGTCATTTCCTATAAGTAGTATGCCATCTACATACAGTACCAAGAAGTTAACTATACTCCCACTAGCTCTTACATATACATAAGACTCATCTTCACTTCTCAAGAAACCAAACTCTTTGACCTTCTCATCGAAACAAAGATTCCAGCTACGAGATGCTTGTTTAAATCCATAAATGGATTTCTCAAGCTTGCACACTCTATTAGGGTATTCAGCACTGACAAAACCCTGTGGTTGATTCATGTACACATCCTCAGCCAACTTTCCATTAAGAAAAGTGGTTTTGACATCCATTTGCCATGTTTCATAATCATGAAATGCAGCAATGGCTAGCATGACAATAATAGACTTAATCTTTGCTACCTGTGAGAAGGTTTCATCATAATTAGTGTGCACCTTTCCTTCCATTTCGGTCTTCTTCTTGAAGATCCATTTGTGTAACACCGTGAATTTCAAAGTAATTTTTTTCACAATTTATAAAAACATTTCTCATTTAATTTCATAAAAACATAAGTTTAAAAATCCCAAATCACATCATACAAATCCCAAGATCATATATATATATATATATATATATATATATATATATATATCAAAATCCCATGCGTGTGTACAGATCAAGCCGGCGCCTTCCCACGGTCATCGCTAGTACCTGAAACAACAACACTAACACAGTAAGCACAAAGCTTAGTGAGTTCCCCAAAATACCACACACATAGCACATATTAGCCACTCGAGGCTATAACTCTATGGGTCCGTGCACCCAAACTCTGTGAACCCTCAGGTTCTAACTCTGGGAACCTTGCGGTTCCAACTCTATAAACATGCACAACATAAATCACATAGAAATAATGCAGTACAACACATCACATACATATAGCATACAAATACTCTGATCACGTAACTCTGGTTACCTACTCAAGGTAAAGTATAGTGAGAAGACTCACCTCGCGTATCTCGATAACTCGCGACTCCTGGAATCACTCGTGCTCGATCCTCTGAGCTATAATCCTCCTATAACATCATATGACTCTAATTAACACTTTTACCACTAAGGTTGACTACCCCTATCAAGTCAACACTGGTCAACTCTGGTCAACGGTCAACGGTCAACTTTGACCGGACTCGGCGAGTGCACTAGGGCGACTCGGCGAGTCTAAGCGTTTTCACCAACTCTCTAGGATTCCCTTTTTGACACGTCGAGTATTCCCCTAACTCGACGAGTTCCACCGGGTAGAATCGCGGGGCCACCCTGACTCAACTCGCCGAGTCTCAAGAACAACTCGGCGAGTTCCAGTTCGACTCAGTCCACCTGACAACTTCTAACTCGCCCTGACTCACTGAGTCAACTCATAACTCGGCTGGACCACTCACCGAGTGGTCAAGGACAATCTTCATGCTACTCGCCGAGTCTGTTCTTCAGACTCGGCGAGTCCATGCCATGCACCAACTCAAACTTGCTTCTGAGGTCAGATCCGCTCCAACAACTCATAGATCTGGCCCTCCTAAGCTAATTCATCACGTAAAGTCCATAACTTGGTGCTCATAACACACCCCATGACTCATAAATGGTGTTTTGACCTTAAGCACAAAGACCCCAATCCAAAACCCTCATAGATTCATAAAAAGCTTGGGCAAAGGGATACTCTGGACCTCCAAAGGTCCAGATCTAAAACTTAACTCACTTAAGGGACCAAGGAAGCACTAGATCTAACCACAAAAGTGCTCAATAAGCCCTAAATCAATATAAACCTCAACATAACAGAAATAGCTCGAAGATAATACCTCAAATGTGATGTTCTGGACCTCAAACCTTCAGGAAGTGGCTCCACTTGGTTTCCCTTAGCTAATTCTTCCTTTCCCTTGCAAAATGATACCTCCAAGGTCAATAATGGCTTCCTACTTTGCTCCAAACGCTCACACTTGCTAGGGTTTCACTCAAGGGACTGGTGAGCACAAATGACGACCTAAGGGCCCTTTAAATAGGTCCCAAACCCGAGAAATTAGGGTTTCATTAAACAGCGAAGACTCGCCGAGTCCATACCTTGGACTCGCCGAGTCCAGGCGCGAACCCGCGTCCAGAACCGCGATCCTACTCGGCGAGTCTGAGCTCCAACTCGCCGAGTCCTCTCACAAAACACCGATAACATAAACATAAAAGATACCTGGAAATCCGGGCTGTTACAATTTGCACCCGACTGTTTTACGGCCTGGTACATTGTCAACCAAGTTCCAAACTTGATTGTCATACATGGACTGTATCTCGCTGTCAATAGCCTCCTTCCATTTAGCAGACTTCAGGTCAGCCATGGCTTCCTTAAAACTTCTAGGTTCATCTAAATTTACCAGTGTACTATCGCTGATAAATGTATCACCTTGTGTAGTAATATGAAAACCATAATAAAACTCAGGTGTGTTCCTAACCCATGTGGAACGCCTCGGAGGTACAGACTCGTCAGCTGGCTCAACAGGAGTTTCCTCCTCAGGTTGATTGCTAGTGTCTGAGGTTCCTTCACGAATTGATTCTTGAATTTCTTCAAGGTCAATTCGCCTCCCACTGTCTCTTTGGCTCATAAACTTTCTCTCACGAAAGACCCCTCTTCTTGCTACAAACACCACATTCTCACTGGGTCTTTAGAAGATGTAACCGAAGGATTTCTGTGGGTAGCCAATGAAAATACACCTTCCACTTCAGGGTTCGAGCTTATCATGAGTCTCACGCCTCACGAAAGCCTCGCAACCCCAAATCTTGATGTGGTCCAAGTTGGGAACCTTCCCAGTCCACATCTCATGAGGTGTTTTGGTAACCTTCTTTGTAGGGACTAGATTAAGTATATGGGCGGCAGTCTTTAAGGCATACCCCCAAAAAGTGATTGGTAGCGAAGCTCGACTCATCATAGAGCCAACCATGTCTAACAAAGTTCGATTACGCCTCTCAGCTACACCATTTAGCTGTGGTGTCCTTTGAGGAGTCAATTGTCAGACAATCCCACACTCCTTAAGATAGTCAAGGAACTCGGTACTAAGATATTCACCACCTCGATCGAATCGAAGCATCTTAATGTTCCTGCCCAATTGATTTTCTACTTCCTGTTTGAATTCTTTAAACCTTTCAAAGGTTTCTGACTTATGTTTGATCAATTAGACATAACCATATCTACTAAAATCATCAATAAAAGTCACATAATACCGATTAGCATCCCTTGTGGCGGTTTTGAATGGTCCACATACATCAGTATGTATTATGTCCAACAAATCCTCACCCCTTTCATAAGTACCAGTGAAGGGTGATTTTGTCATCTTTCCAAGTAGACAAGATTCACAACTATCATCCGATTTAAGGTCGAATGATTCCAAGACTCCACTCTTTTGGAGTTGGCCTATGCATTTCTTGTTTACATGTCCAAGACGACAATGCCAGAATGATGCTTTATCTAGGCTAGTAGAAGAATCAATATACAATACATTATTTCCTAAGTTGTTTACAACCGACACAGTTTCATACACACCATCACAAGGTAATGCTTTAAAATAAAACACATTATTAAAGAAAGCATTAATACCACCACATTCATTATCAAACGAAAAGGTAAAACCTTGTTTGTACAAACCATGAAAGGAAATAATATTTCTCACCATTTCAGATGAGTACACACATTTATTCAAATCTAATTTGAACCCATTATTCAGCAACAAAGTATAAACTCCAATCTTGGAAACAGGTGAAGCCTTCTTATTCCCCATGATCAAGTTTATCTTTCCGTGCTCCACATCCTCACTTCTTCATAGGCCCTGCAAATTTGAACATATGTGAATACCATATCCTGTATCAAGCACCCAAGAGTTAGAATATGGTGAGTTATTAGACAATATTGTGTAAATACCTACATGGCTGGGTTTCACTTTCCCATCCTTTAGATCCTGCAAGTACTTAGGGCAGTTTCGCTTCTAGTGCCCCTTGTCCTGGAAATAGTAGCAATCAGCATCCTTGGGAATGGCAGAAGGAGTGACAGAACCACACTTGGTCCTTGATGAGGAGCCTTCAAGAGACTTTCCCTTGGTACCCTTCGAAGGGGACTTCCTCTTTTTCCCTTTGCTTGCCCGATAGCAAAAACCTGGGTAGATGTTGTAGTAGGAGTAGTAGAGGTAACAACCGACTTACCCTTAAGACCGGTTTCAGCGGTCTTCAAGAGTCCTTGAAGTTTTCTAAGAGTAACTTCCTCGTTGTTCATATGATATGTCATACGAAATTGGTCATAACAAGAAGGTAAGGAGTGCAAAATGATGTCAATTGCCAACTCCTCAGGGAAGTTCACATTCAGCTTGAGCAAACGGTCCACATAGCTTTGCATCTTTTGCATGTGGCCCGTGATGGATTCACCATCCTTCATGCGGGTTGTTATCATGGAGGAGATTATTTCATACCGCTCCTGACGAGCACTCTGATGGTACCTTTCCATCAGATCTTGGTGCATCTCAAAAGGGTAGAAGTCCTCATATGACTTTTGGAGCTCGCCTGTCATCATGGCCATCATGATGCATGCTACCTTAGTAGCATCTCTCTCATGTGTCCTAAATTCAGCGATCTCCTCAGGAGTAGCAGTGGAGTCGTCAAGCTCCTTTAACTCCTTATCGAGGACATATTCCTTGTCCTCAAAACGAGTAACCATCGTGATGTTCCTGATCCAGTCCATGAAGTTGGAACCATCAAAGATGACTCTCCCACAAAGATTCATGAGAGAGAAAGAGCCAGTTGGGTTAGAGCCTAAAGCATTAGTGTTGGAAGACATCTGAAAGAAGAAAGGAAGTTTAGATTAGATATATAGAGTCCTTAATAAGACACCCAAATGTAATATTAAGGCTAGGATCCAATCACAATATATTATACTTAGAAGAGGGATGCCGTAATCTAAGTAATAACATATTTGAAAGGTAGGTGAATGATGATTCATCAATTTCCACCATGAAAAATGAAATGAGTTATTAGGTTTTAATTGGATTTGAAATTCCTAGATTCTTTTGAGATTCATTGAACTTTTCAATGGCATGTTTCAATCTCGATTGTGCCCTTCAAGTTTTGTGACTAGGATGCCGAGGATCACAAAACAAGGTGTGAATAACCATACTAATTCACTTGGTACCCTTAATATTATCACGTAATCAATGTGCCGGTTAACAACACACGCTCCATTGATCTACAACAAACATTAAGTCACCTTTCATGATCCTTATTAGTCCAAGTTAGTGTGCCGGTTAACCACACACGCTCCACCAACGACTTGGTAAGGTACAAAGTGTGAATTCCATGGACTAGCACCATGTTCACATTTTTCCTAAAGTAACTAAGATTGGGAATTAAAATATTTAGTTACTTTATAATAATCATTATACTTTTAATGAGGATTTAATGTCATTGTCCAACTCGTTCAGCTAACGACCCTCCACCGATCAAGGAAGCGGTGGGTGAGAGTGGACACCCATTAAGCTGCCATTTTATAGGCAACAACCTTATACCCCCCCTTATAGACCGGCTTCGTGAATGAGGCCTAGTAACGGTAGAATGAATTATTCTTATACATACATACATATATATATATATATATATATATATAATAATAATAATAATAATAATAATAATAATAATAATAATAATAATAATAATAATAATAATAATTAACCATTAATGATATAAATAGTATAAGTGTTTAATTTTAACTATTAAAACTCTAAGGTTTGGAATTAAAGTTTATTAAAGTGTGTGAAACTTTACAAATTCCAAAACTTGAGGGCAAGTTTTGTAACTATCCAAAACTTTTCATTTCATAACTTATTAATTAAAGGTTCATAAAAATGAAGACTCTTCATTTTCATGTAACTTATGTGTTTTAATTATGTGTTTAAAAGAAGTGACCTTTGGATATCCATAACTTGAGGACAAATTATGGACTCCATTAAAACACATAAATGATCAAGAATTAATCCTAAACAATTCAGCAAATAATTCATATCATCCTCTAAATTCATAAGAACATGAACATGATCATCAAAATTTCAAGAATTATATGAACACATACCAAGCATGAAATTTTGATATAAGCTATTGTAAATGGATTAGAACAACCATTACACCAACTAAAACAAGTTTTAAAACACCAAAACAATTTAGGGTAATGTTTCTAGTCCATTTCTAGTAGCAAAAGTCAAAAATCTGCATTTTGAGGCTCCTACTCGCCGAGTGCACGAACCTACTCGGCGAGTAGGATGAGTTTACACATGAACTCGACGAGTCCCCCCATGGACTCGGCGAGTTCATCAGGCAAACAACAAAAATTCGACCTTTTTCACTATTTTGCATCAAGTATCAAACAAAAAAGCCTAGGCTTTGATACCACTGTTGGGTTTTGAGCATTCTAACACTTCCTAAGTGTACACGCAACCCTAATAAACCTTGGATCTATGTTTTTCTAAGGTACATGCAAAATATTATTTTCCAAGGTTTATAACCTATCTAGCATGGCATGGGGTACTTTTAAACATAAAAGAACTAGACGAATTACATACCTTCTGTTGATTGTTGATTCCTTGGAGTTTGAAAGCCAAGCACCAATAACGTGAATGCCTCAAATGGAAATCACAAATCACCACAAACTTGGAAAATGTATGAGAGAGTATACTAACACTTAGAAATCGGCCACCACTATTACATACACACTCTGGGGTGTTTTTCATGCAACATAAGCTTGTTTATATAGTGTGCATGGTTAAGGTGAAACCCTAATAACCCATGTCTTTTCCTTTCCAAGGATCCATGGGTTAAAAGCTCCATGGATCATCCATGGACTTCCATATAAGCTTAGCCCATTAACAAATGAGTATTCGCCCACACCATATAAATATAATAGCCCATGATTTAATTAGTCTTCCTTTTAATCACAACATTAATTCATAATTAATTCAAGATTAAAACTAATTAAATAACATGACTTTATATTAATATATTATAACTTATAATATATTAATAAATCATAAGTATACAATTCTCATAAAATTATCCATAAATAGTTTGGGTGAAGTGCAACCCAAATGGACCATGTCGGGTCGGGTCAAGTATATACCAAATAATTTATGGACTTAGACACCTTATCTAACAAGAACTTCATCAGAGACCTTGGGATTGTACCAGCTATAAAGGAGTCTATGGAGATGTTTTGTGACAGCAATAATGCAGTTGCCTTAGCCAAGGAACTGAGGGATCATGGCAGATCCAGGCACATTGACAGGAAATATCACTTCATGAGACACAAGATAGAAGAAGGACTCCTCGTAGCAAAGAGGGTATCGTCAGAAGAAAACCCAGCAGATCTCCTCTCAAAGGGACTGAATAGGGTTAAGCATTCACAGCATGTGAGGCGCATCGGGCTGAAGGACGATATTAGTTTTAATGATTAGATAGCTATTTCTAAAAATTTTAATAGATAAAATGTAATTAACATTTGATGATTAAATAAAAGTAGTTGTTTATTTATGAGTATAGTTACAATCTTGTGTCAATTATTTACTATTGTTTCGATTTTGCATGTTTTGACTTCCAGAATAATAAGATTATTCAAACTATCCACAGTCCATCATACTTTGGAAGTAGGTGTTGAAGAAAGACTATCTTGAATTGGGCTTGTAGATGTCTAAAGTGTTTAGACATAGCAAAAGTTGCTACAACATTCATGAGTGTTCATAAGTTACGAGTATTGGATCAAACCCAGGCTCACTTATATCACTTCATGGAATTTATCTCGAGTGATCGTGAGATGATAATATCATATAAATATTCAAACCAAAAAAACGCATCAGTAACTTGATGTCATAAAACGTGCTATTGTGTATGATTTGGCGAATAGTTAGTACAAGCATATGAGTCAAAGTTTATCTGTTCCTTTTAGTCCATGGAGGATTAAAAGCGATATCTTGGGCCCATCGATGATTTTGTTTTGACTTATGTGCGAGGCCTGGTTAGAACTAAATTGATGTGTTCGATTAAGTTCTATGTCAAACAAATCGGAAATCGGGAAACAAACTGTTGGACATTAAGTATGAAATTGTTCCATGTATTTGTCCAGTTGATATCTTAAGAATAGAGGATTATATGATCACTTGTCTAAAATGGCACGTCTTAGTTCAACAAGGTTTTAAGAGCTATGATTGCTGGTCGGTTCCTGAATTCGTACTTGCAACTATAGTTATTAGACTTATCTGAGTGGAAGACTATTGGATAGGGTGTCTAAGTCCATAACTATATTTGGTATGTACTTGACTCGATTTAGCATGGTCCATTTGGGTTGCATTTCACCAGAACAATTTGTAAGGATGGACTTTTGAGAAGAGGATATTTATGATTTATTTATATATTATACGCTCTAATATATTAATATGAAATCATATTATTAGCATTGGTCAAGAATTAATTTAGTGATCAAAAGGAGACTAATTAAATATGAATTATTATAGAGTAGGCCAAGGGTTATTTAGGATGGGCTAAACCATTATGGAAGTCCATGGATAGTCCATAGAGGTTTTTACCCATGGATCCTAAGTAATATGAAAGGTTATGGGTATTAGGGTTTACATGGATGTAACCCTAATCATGCCACACTATATAAGATCTCCTTTAGCTACTAAAATCGGCTCTACTATGTGTAAGAGCATAACCGATTTTGTGTGAAAAGATACTCTCTCTCAAGTCTTCCAATTGTAGGTGGTGATTTGTGGTTCCATTTGAGGCATTCACATTATTGGTGCTAGGCTCTTAAAGCTCCAAGTAATAAGCTACAAGAAAGGTATGTTATCTAACTAGTTTTATTATACAAGTATCAAAGATTTATATGCTAGTTAAGGTAATGCTTTGGAAAAATCAAATTGCATGTACAATTAAAGAAATCATAGATAAAAAGCATTTAAGGTTGTATGTGCACCTTAAGGTTGTTAGAGTGCTCAGACCTTATCAAGATGGACTTTTCAAGCTTACTCGCTTTATTAGGGTACTTTGCATTGACAAAACCCTCTGGCTGATTCATGTAAACATCTTCAGCCAACTTTCCATTAAGGAAAGTGGTTTTGACATCCATTTTCCACATTTCATAGTCATAAAATGCAGTTATGGCTAGCATAACCCTTATAGATTTAATCTTCGCTATTGGTGAGAAGCTCTCGTCATAGTCAACTCCATGAGTTTGAGTAAAGCCCTTCGCAACCAGTCGTGCCTTATATGTGTATACTTTCCCATCCATATTGGTCTTCTTCTTGAAGATCCATTTGCACTCTACCGTCATACGACCCGGTACATTGTCAACCAAGTTCCAAACTTAAATGTCATACATGGACTGAATCTCGCTGTCCATAGCCTCTTTCCATTTTATAGATTCGGGGCCTGCCATGGCTTCCTTGTAGTTGTTAGGTTTATCCTGATTTATCAATGTGCTATCACGGATAAATGTATCACCTTTAGTTATTATATGAAAACCATATAACACAAGAGGAACTCAGAGGTACAAACTCGTCAATTGGTTCAATCGGAGTTTCCTCCTCGACTTGAGTGATATTTTTTGAGATTCCTTTATCACCTAACTCTTGAAGCTCTTCATGTTTAATTTGCCTCCCACTATCCTCTTGGCATATGGGTTCTCCTTCTCGAAAGACTCTTCTCCTCGCAACGAAGACAACATTGTCACTCGGTCTATAGAAGAGATACCCAAAGGATTTATGCGGGTAGCCGATGAAAATACATCGCTCACTCATAGGTCCGGGCTTGTCATGAGTTTCTTTTCACATGAAAGCCTCACAACCCCAAACTTTGATTTGATCCAACATGGGAACTTTTCCTATCCAAATCTCGTGAGGTGTTTTGGCAACCTTCTTAGTAGGAACTAGATTAAGGACAAACCATGTCCAACAAGGTTCGGTTGTGCCTCTCAGCCACACCACTCAACTACGATGTCCAAGATGGCGTCAACTGTGAAACAATTCCACATTCCTTAAGATAGTCTAGGAACTTGATACTAAGATACTCTCCTCAACGATCGGATCGTAGCATCTTTATCTTCCTGCCAAATTGATTCTCCACTTCCTCCTTAAACTCTTTGAACTTTTCAAAGGTTTTTGACTTATGGTTGATTAAGTAGATATAGCCATACCTACTGTAATCATCAGTGAAAGTCACATAGAAGCTGTTAGCATCCCTAGTGGTGGTTCTGAATGGTCCACACACATCAGTGTGTATGAGATCCAACAGACCTGCACCCCTTTCACAGGTACCAATGAAGGGTGACTTGGTGATCTTTCCAAGTAAACAAAATTCGCAAGTGTCATCCGACTTCAAGTTGAATGACTCCAAGACTCCATCCTTTTGGAGTTGGGCTATGTGCTTCTTGTTTACATGTCCAAGACGACAACGCCATAAGCATGCCTTGTCCAAAACATTGGACGAATCAATATTCAACACATTATTTCCTAGATTATCTACAACCATCATAGTTTCATATATACCATTGCAAGGTAATGCTTCAAAATAAAATACACCATTATAATTAGCATTAATACCACCAATTTCATTATTAAAAGAAAAGGTAAAATCGTGTTTATACAAACTGTGAAAGTAAATAATATTTCTCGCCATATTGGCTGAGTAAAAACAATTATTCAAATCTAAATTTAAACCATTACCAAGCAATAAAGAATAAACTCCAATCTTGGTCACATGCGAGATTTTCCTATTTCCCATGATTAAGCTTATCTTCCCATGCTCCACATCCCTACTTTCTTTTATTCCCTGCACATAAGAACAAATGTGAAATCCACAACCTGTATCAAGGACCCAAGAATTAGCATGTGATGAGTTATTATATTGAATAGTGTAAATACCTGCAAAGGAGGGCTTGATCTTGCCATCCTTTATGTCCTACAAGTACTTGGGGTAGCTTCGTTTCCAGTGCCCTTTTTCATGACAATGGAAGCACTCTGCATCCTTCGGATTGGTAGAGGATTTAGCAATACCAACTTTGGTACCACTTGAAGAGGATCCATCAAGAGACTTTCTCTTGCGGCTCATAAAAGGATCCTTCTTGTTCTTCCCTTTCCCATGTCCTATTGCCAGAACAGGGGCAGTAGTAGTAGTAGTACGAGTAGATATAACTGCCATTCCTTTCAAGTTGCTTTATACAGTTCTTAGAAGGACTTGAAGCTTGATAACAGTGACCTCCTCCTTGTTCATATGATAGGTCATACAAAACTAATCACAACAAGAAGGTAAAGAGTCTAGAATAATGTCTATGGCCAAGTCTTCATCAAAATTGACATTGAATTTTAGCAAGCGGTCCACATATCTCTGAATCTTCTGCAAGTGGGTCATGATGGACTCTCCATCCTTCATTTTGGTTGTGTTCATGAAGGCAATGATCGCATACCTTTCCTGTTAAGCATTTTAATGGTATCTTTCCATCAAATGTTTATACATTTCAAAAGGATAGTAGTCCTCATAGGACTTTTGTAGCTCAGTGGTCATGGTAGCAATCATTAGACACAACACCTTTGTTGCATCCCTCTCATGAGCAGTGTGTTCATCGATTTGTTCAGGAGTAGTAGTGGTTACATCAATCTCCTTAAGTTCTTTATCTAGGACATATTATTTTTCCTCATAGCGAATAGCCATTCGGATGTATCGAATCCAGTCATTGAAGTTCGAGCCATCAAAAATGACCCTCCCACATAGGTTCATGAGGGAGAAAGAGCCTGAAGGGATTGGGTTGGAAGCATTGTTTGGGATAGACATTTGAAAAAGAAGAAGAAGAAAGTTTAGATTAGATGATAATCCTTAATATTACACCCAAATGAAATATTAAGGCTAGGACCCAACACAATATTCAACAATTGCAAAGAGGGATGTCGTAATCCAATTATAAAATATTTGAAGGTAGGTAAATGACGATTTACCAATTTCCACCATGAAAAACGAAATAGATTATTAAGTTTTAATTCGATTGCCATTCATAGATCTTTTGAGATTCATTGAACTTTTCAATGGCATGTTTAAATCTTGATTGTGCCCTTCAATTTTGTGACTGTGATGCCAAGGATCACAAACAAGGTGTGAATAACCATGCAAATTAGCTTGGGACACCTGATGTTACGAATCACCTAATTAATATGTCGGTTAACCACACATGCTCCATTGATCAATGATTAACATCAAGCTACCCTTTGCCACACATTGTCAGTCCCAGGTTAGTGTATCGATTAACCACGCACGCTCCACTAACGATTTAACAAGGTGCAAAGTGTAATTTCATGAATTAGCACCATTTTCACATTTTCCTAAAGTAACTAAGATTGGGAATTTAATAAAAGTTTAGTTACTTTATATTTATCATTATACTTTTAATGAGAATTAATGTCCTATCCTACCCGTTCGGTTAACGACCGTCCACCAGTCAAAGAAGCGGTGGGTGAGAGTGGACACCCATTAAACCACCATTTTATAGGGAGTAACCTTATACCCCCTTTATAGACCGGCTTTGTGAATGATGCCTACTAATGGTAAGACTGACTTGTCTTATATATATATATATATATATATATATATATATATATATATATATATATATATATATATATATTAAACTTATAATATTATAAAGTATAAGGGTTGAATATTAACTTTTAAAACTCTAGGGTTTAGAATTAAAGTTTCATTGATGAGACTTTCCAAATTCCAAAACTTGAGGGCGAATTTTTAAACTTGTCAAAACTCTTGTTTTCCATAACTTATGAGTTTAATGTATTTTTAAATATGGGACTTTTCATTTTCCATAAATTGAGGACAAGTTATGGAGGTCATTAAAATTCATTTAGATCAATTTTCAACAACTAAAATTATCATATAATTCAATATTGATCTAGCTAAAATCATAAAGAAGATAATATGAAGTCAACAATTTGCAAGCAACTTTGTTTATCATATAAATCAACAATTATGTTTCAAACTTCGAAAATTACCATGTGTTTGGATGATCATAATCACTACCATATCATAAAAACAGATTTGATGATGTAAAATAGTTTGTAGTAGTGATTCCAATCCAATATTGGCCAAGAAAACTCGAAATTATGCAACCAGAGCCATGGACTCGACGAGTGCATGAAATGACTCATCGAGTTGCCCTTGTTACTAAGTGGACTCGTCGAGTCATCCAGTGGACTCGGCAATTTCATCGCTCAGAGGCCAGAAAATTGATTTTTTTCAACTTTGAGAAATAGCAAGCATCAAATATAACAGAAAACAATCCTAAGCTCTGATACCACTATTGGGTTTTGAGCACTATAACACTCCTACGGTGCACACGCAATCCTAGATGCTTTGGATCTATGTTTTCTCTAATTATACATGCATTTTCAATTTTCCAAAGCATACATTCTAACTAGCATACAATAGAGGATACATAACATAAAAACTAGTTCAGATGAATACTTCTTGATGTAGGGTTTAGTCCTTGACCTTTGAAAGCTTGAGCACCTCAAGTGTGATGCCTCTAATGTGTCACAAACACCAAATGCAAGAGGAGGCTTGAGAGAATAAGTTACATGGCACAAAATCAATGTCACTCTCTTAGAATGAATGGGGTAACCAATTTTGGTCATGAAGGGTTCTATTTATAGTGCTAGGGTTACATCTTTGCAAACCCTAATGACCTTTCATATTACTTAGGCTCCATGGGTTAAAAACCTCCATGGACTATCACATTGGTTTAGCCCATCCTAAATAACCATGGATCATTTGACCACACTATTAGAATCATTGATTTACATAATCAATCCCCATATATTTAATTAGTCACTTTAGATCACAAAATTAATTCCAAATTAATTCTTGATCAATACTAATTAAATAATATGATTTCTCAATTAACATATTATACTTATAATATATTAATAAATCACAAATAACCTTATTCTCAAAAGTCTATCCTATCAAATTGCACTGATGAAGGCAACCCAAAAGGACCATGCTACAGTCAGGTCAGGTACATCCGAGTTATAGTTATGGGTTTAGACACCAAATCTAACACAAACGTGGGGTAAGACCACTTTTACTGCATACCAATCAGGTGTTCAGGTCATGCTTGAAACCCCAAAGCCTTTATCAGACAAGAACATGTATAGAGGTTCTTACACAAACTCAAACATGGATTAGACCACATATCTGCTATGCATCGCTGTGAATATGCCACCCTATCGTTGAAAGTTTCTAAACCCCCAACGTGGCGCAACCTCTATCTAGACTGCCACTTGAACTGGATTTCCTCTCAACTATGATGTGGAACTCCTCCTGCTTCTGCACCTGATTTTGTTCCTAGAAATCCAAACAGTTCTCCCCCACTTGGATTTAGATACACTCTGCCAACCTTTACTATAAACAACGAATAATGAACCCCCTTGCTGGAATTGACGAATCACCACCCTACATCCCACTCTCTGAAGGATTTATGCATTCTAAACATCTTCAACAGATAAAATTTAAAAAATTCTTTTGCAAATATAGCGTCTGAAAAAAACCATTCAATAATCCTCATCATCCACTCACTGCCATTCCTTGCCTAGTAACGGTAGCGATCGAACCCAAGAGTCGTTCCATAAGCAACTGCCATCTATACAGAGGAATACGAGCATTTCTGACTCTGACTTTGTTGACCCAAGAGGGGATAACTAACTTCCATGGGATATTTTCCTTAAAGATTCTATTGTGAGGAGTACCCTTACATCATGAGAATATCGACTCGACGGAAACTCACTTGCACTCAAGTCCCAGTCAATCCCTTACGTTCCACATTAATATTGAATTCCAAAAGTCAACAACCCTTTACTACATCTTGCTCTTCCCCGTTGTTGAGCTAATCATACTAATCTGACTACTAATCTTCCAAGCGATACTTCTAATTAGCTCCATCGATGGCCCACAACAAAATATCTAACAATCTAATTCCAACTCAACAAGATGTGCCCCCACTTATAACTCTTGGCATGCTGAATGGCATATAACAACCCTTGATATTACTAACTAGTCACTTACATAGAAATTAAAACGAAAATAATGTCTTACACATACAAACACATGATTCAAAAGCATGTATATATGAAACATACCCATGATAGCATCAAATGAAAATCTAACCTCCCCTGCCTAAAGATACAGTGCTTGGCTCCTTGCTGTTAGGACTTCCGCCCTGCCCTAACGATCATCAGTGATCCTCAAAGTAACTAAAACAGGTGCACTCACTGCTCCACACATCAAACCTCAAACAGTCGACCTTCTTTTGGCCTCCCTGGTTACAGTGAAAACACATCGTAACAAATCCACGGGGGAAATACCTATTGAAATGACCCTTCTGAACACAACTGAAACATCCGCTTCTGGTCTCCAGATAGCCTCCCTTATGGGTCCTACCACATTTGGCATAACAGGCCAAACCCAATGGCCTCCCAGACGTGAATCTTAAGTCTTGGGCCTCTTTGCTTGGCCCAATGTAATCTGAATATGGCCTGACTTCCGCTTTCTGAGGTGCTCCAAATCAATCTCCCACTCCCGGACTCTAGCAATCATATCATTCATGGTATTGCACCCTAACAAGCTCACAAACTCCCTGATGTCATCCCTTAGCCTCTCATGAAGCCTCAATTTATTCTTCTCCTCGTAAGTAGTATACTGTAGAACCAACAAATCCTTTTCCTGAAACTTGGTAGTGATCTATGTCATAGTCTCAGTCGTCTAGCAAAGGTCCTAAAACTCCCTTTCTAAAGGGTCTAATTAGTGGTTTGGTCTAGGCTTTCTATGTAATAGGTTCTTTTGGTCAATTTATAGCTTGTGATAGTCTACATGTAGTTTACGGCCCGACAGTGAGTTTATGGCCGTAAGCCTGTTTACGGCCGTAAGCGTGTTTACGGCTGTAAACCCAAGGCCGACCCAGGTCCAGTATATATAGAGGTGTAGTAGGTCTTTTGTTAGTTGTTGATGCCTCAGAGTTCACGGCTGCTGTAACCACAAGTTGTACCAGACGTTATTCCTAATAGAAAAGCGTGTGAAAGCTTGTTTATTCTCGATTCTACTCATTCTTTATTGCTAACCGATTGTATTTGCTATTTGATCACTGGTAAGATCCATTTCAGGACCTTACAATTGTTATCAGAGCGAAACCAGCGTCAAAAGCACTCTACAATCGATTTTTTACTGCGTTCTTATCTGTTTGCGACTGAAGTTGGTGTCTGCTACGAAAGGGTTTCAAGCTTCATTCAAAAACTGCACTTTCCTCAAGTTTCTGGCAGATTACGGCCGTAGCTTACTGCCGTAATCCTAGCTTACGGCCGCAAACTCCCATCAGTTCTTGAACCGTGAACTTGGTTCTTGGGCCGTGAATAAGGATTGTTCATCAACTGGAAACTTAAATTCTTGGACCGTGAACCTTAACCAGAAACACCTTACGACCGTATACTCCGGACCATGAACAGAGTTTACGACCGCAAACTCCTCCCTGACCGTGAACTTAGTTTACGGTCGAAAACCTGATTTGACTATGAACTTGTGTTTGACCAGAAACTTAATTTACTCTTAAATAATTTAATTTCTGTTTAATATTAATTTCATATTAATGGATTCTCAAATTCACACCAGCACGAGCTAGATTATGTAATGGGCACAACCACCCGAATTCCTAGACTCCTGTCCGTTGAAGGTTTCCCAGAATGGAAGTATAGGATTGAAAAGTACATCAAGATGAAGGACTTCAAAATATGGAGAAGCATAATAAAAGATCCTGTCATAATAACCACTACTGTTGCAGGGCAAGTGGTTGAAAAGAAGATGGAAAACTACACAGATGAAGACTTCAAGAAGGTTGAAGAGCAAGAAAGGGCTTTGGCCACTTTGACCATGGCTCTATCTCTAGACATTGATCAAGGTTTTAGGGAGTACACTTCTGCTAAGGCTTTGTGGGAAGCCCTAATCGAGGTTTATGAAGGGAATGAAGATATAAAGGAGAGTCGCCAATATATGTTGCGATAACGGTTCAATATGTTCAACTACGTTCCTGGAGAAACTCTTGAAACACAACTGCAGCGGTTCACATCTCTTTACACTGCAATGACTGTAGTCGGGATTTTTTACACCAAGTCTGAGATAAACAAGAAGCTACTGAATGCTCTCCCAAAGTCTTGGGACATGAATGTAGTTGTTATAAAGAAGACTAAGGATCTTAGTCGACTCTCTCTTGCTAAAGTGATGGTTGTCATCAAGGCCTGTGATATTGATGACAAGCAGCGAGAGATCAACCATGTGAACTCATACTTAGCTGCGAACCTTGGGATATCTTCTAGCAACGCTCTTTCATATCTCACTTTTTCTTCTGAAGGTCAATCATTTGCTGCTCAGCAAGCTCAGGTTCAGTCCTTCTCCACTCCATCAGCTTCTTCTCTTCCCGCTGCATCAGCCATGCCTCTCTCTCAGAACCAATCGTTTGTGGCTGCTCAAGCTGCTTCCTCCTCCAATGTGGCTTCCTCTTCAAAAGGAAGGGAGGGTGATGAAAATCTCGCTCTTGCTACAGGGCTTGTCAACTGCTACAATGCACTCGCAGCTGGAGATCTTCCACCCCAACTGTCATTTTCCGATCTCGATCAGATTCACCCTGAAGACGTTGAAAAGATGGATATCACATGGAAAATTGCCATGGAAATTTTCAGGGCGAAACAGTTTGCCAAGAAGACTGGAATGAACAACTGGGGGATGGGTGCTGACAAGAAGGTTGTGTTCAGCAAGGGAAAGCTACGGTGTTTCAACTGCCATGAGCCAGGGCATTTTTCTCGTGATTGTCCACGGCCAGACAGAAGATTAAATAATTACAGGACAATGGTTGAAGTTGGAAACATTCACAGCAGTGCTCAGGTCAGCAACGAGAAGGCCATGGTTGCGCAATCCTTTGACTGGGAGGATCAGATGCAGGCCCTGAACCTATTTGGACCTGAAAATGCCCTCTTGGCACAGGTTGGTGATGATACTCCGGCAGAGATTGTTGCAGCTGAAGATCAAATGATGGAGTTGCAGTATGCGTTGATGGTATCTTCCTCTCACGAACCTAATAAAAATGAGGTAAGTCTACCCTCATGCTCTCAAGCTTGTATTGATTATGTTAAAATTATGCATGAGGAAATTTAGACACTAGGTAGAGAAGTAGAGAACCTTACAATTCTTCGTGAACATAATGACCTACTAAAAAGGGAAGTAGAGGATCTTAGGTATGAAGGTTACCAACTCAGAAAAGGACAAAAACCTCTTAAGGCCCAATTAGAATCTAAAATAAAGGGCTTTAGCAGACTTCATGAAGACTATAGTAATAAATGCGAAAATTATGACTATATAAAGAAATAGAATGTTAAAACTAGTGGCTGAAATTGAATCATTAAAGGGAAAATTTGAAACTGTTGATTTTGATTTTAGAAAATATGATGTATCGAGTGAGGTAGTCGCCAATATGATAGGCCACTACATGCAATTTAAACGAAATCATTCAAAGGGTCTAGGATATAAGCACGTTCCTCCTCCGTTCAATCATTCATATCAGTTTCAACCCTTGTCCAAAGAAGAGATTGCCAATGAACCATTCATGATTTATGGCAAGCCATCTGGTTTTTTTTCGGGAGGGTTTATTAATGTTGAAAGTAGTAACATTTCTACTTCTCCAGTAGATCAATCCTTGAATCAGTCAAAGCACGAAGTTCAAGGATCTGTTTCTGAAAATAAAACTGAGTCTAAACCTGAAGTTTTAATTTTAAATAAAGACAATAATTTTTCTGATGTTTCAAGTGACAATGCTTTTTGTGATGTTTGTACTTCTTCTGATACTATTTTGAATGGTTTTAAAGTGTCTGATACTGGTTTGAATAATGTGGTTGGCAATTCTAATGTTTGTGATAATGATATTGAAAAACCACCAGTTTCACATGCTTCTCCATCTAATGTACCCTCAATTGTCTCACAACCTAATTCTTGTTCTTGTTTTTGTCAGAGAAGCAAGGGCGTTACTATGGAAAACAAATCTGATCAATGTAGCACAAGTTATAACAATAACAAACAGATTTGTTGCAATTGTGGTATTGGTGGTCATATAGCTAGGAATTGTCCAAATCGTATATTTGTACATTTTGAGTCTCCAAGAGGAGAGAACGAATTCAGAGGAAGGTCTTTAACTAGTAAGTCCTCTAGAAATCATTCTCGGAATGATGATTGGAAGGATGGTCGGAGTAGAAAACGAGCTGCTTTTCAAAAACATAAAAAGGTCTTTCATAAAAAAGTCCCAAGCTGTTTGCCAAAACCGAGCATGGCCAAGCTAAGGTCGGTTTCGTCAAGAAGCAACAGTGGTTCTTCTACTAATTCTAATAGAAAACCCAAATGCTTCAAGCAAACTGATAAACATCCGATTTCAAAACCACCCGGGACTGTTAGAAAACCAAATTATCAGTGGTTGCCCAAATTGGCTTCCAATCCATCATCGATGTCCTATGAAAAGTTATTAGATGATAATAGATCTGAAAAGTCATCAGGACAACACAGGAAAATAATGACCTGGGCTCCCAAATCTAATTAAACCCACACATCTTGCAGGGACAGTTGCAGGGGAATGTCATCAGACCTTGGTTCGTCGACAACAGCTGCTCCCGGCATATGACAGGAGATATCGCCCAACTGCACTACATTCAATCCTTTAATAGGGGATACATCTCCTTTGCGGGTGGAGAAGGTGGCAAAATCACTCAAAAGGGAACCATCACAAATGGGGTGTTAAGCTTCGAGAATGTCAACTTTGCTCCCGAATTAAAGCATAGTTTGTTCAGTGTGTCTCAGATCTGTGACAAAGGCTATTCTACACATTTCACCGAAAAGGAATGTATGATTCTCAAGCCAGACTTTGTCATCCCAAAAGAGTGGATTCTTGTGAAATCTAAAAGGGATGGGGATGCTTACATCATAGATATGAATAACAATCTTCTAGAACAACTTACGTGCCTCTTTTCAAAGATCTCCGAACAAAATGCAATGTTATGGCACCGAAGACTCGGTCATGCTAACGCTAAGAACTTGAATCGTATTGTAAAGAATGAGATGGTCCGTGGTTTGCCTATCAAGGACTTTATCACGTTTGAGAAGTGTGTGTCATGTGCCCAAGGTAAGCATCATAGAAAACCACACCTGCCAAAACATGTCAACTCAATTATTCAGGTGCTTCAATTGCTACATATGGATCTGTTTGGACCAGTAAGCATTCTCAGCATTAACATAAATTCCTATTGTCTGGTCGTGATTGATGATTTCTCGTGTTTTACGTGGGTTTTCTTCCTATCCAATAAAGCTGGAGCTGCTGATCTAATTAAGAAATTCATTGTGTTAATTCAGAACCAAACTAACAACATGGTGAAGGCGCTTCGTACTGACAATGGAAAAGAGTTTAAGAATTCTGTACTTGATCACTTCTGCGCAGAAAAGGGTATTATGCGACAATACAACTCCTCTCACACGCCCCAACAAAATGGTGTGGCTGAGAGGAGAAACAGAACTTTAAAAGACATTGCAAGGACGATGTTGTGTGACTCCAAACTACCAGTCTTCTTTTGGGCTGAGACGATAAACAGTGATTGCTACGTTCAGAATCGCCTGTTGATCAATAAATCACAAATGAAGACTCCGTACAAGATTCTATATGGTCACAAGCCTTCAGTCAGTCATTTCCGTGTATTTGGCTGCCCTTGCACCCTTTTTCACATAGAGTCAAACCCGAAGTTTAATGCCAAAGCCGATAATTGTTACTTCATAGGGTATGCTATTCGCACCACTTATAGGGTCTATAATAAGAAGACAAAGCAAGTTGTAGAATCTTATGACGTGTGCTGGTTGGAAGAAAATGAGACGGGTGCTCGAGTAGGTCCGGATTGGTTGTTTGATTACGCATATCTGTTCAAATCTATCAATGTGTCATTAGGTAGCTCATCTATATCTTTCTCTGGTTCGAAGAATATTTCTGAAGACAAAGATGAAGAATTTGTATACAGACCTCCAACGGTATCCTCTTCACAACCTGAGGGGGAGACTCCTGCTTCGCCTGAGGGAGAGTCCTTCACTTCACCTGATGGAGAGTCATCTATACATCCTGATAGTCCGAAATCTTCAGTGCAGAATACTACTCCTGATCCTGAAGCAACACCACTCACTCCTATAGAAAGTGTGGCAACCCGATATTTCAACTCCTTGTAAGGACCAGAATGGGTCAAGTATTGTAACCGCTTCTAAGTAATAAAATTTACTTTCATAATAAAACGTACAAATAGTTCTATTTAATTTCCTTCTATGATTAAATGTCTTTGAACCATGATCGTATGTGAAAAGAACGCCCAAATCCGACTTCATATAGCGAAGATGTGATTTTTCCAAGTTCGGCTTAGCAACAGACCGCTAAAAACTCGAATCGGAGATCAAGCGACTTTTGGCCGGAATGACCTAAACGAGAATCGAAGGTCTCGACAATGGTATTCCAGCGGTAAAAAGTCTGGCAAAAACCGACATCAGATAAAGAAGTTATGAATTTTCTAAGAAATTCCTTAAACACGATGGATTTTTAATAAATAATAAAAATATAATTTTGGAATTTGCCGACGGTGTCTAAACGAAAGTTGTAGAGCGTAGTCTCACCTACGCAAGGATATAAAGACCATCGAAAACGGAGTTCGTATGAAGAAGATATGGATTTTTGAAGTTTATTAAATATATTATTTATTTATTTAATTCAAAATTCGGATATTATCCGAAGGGGAGTCAGCATCCTCCTCCGAAGTACGCGCTGCGTACTCCTGTACGCCCCGCGTAACCGAGAGGATTGGCCTCGGATCGTCCACGTCGCCATATCCGAGGAATCCGATCCATCCGACCCGTCCGACCCGTCCGACCCGACGTCCCATCCGACCCGGCGTCCCATCCGACCCACCTCCCCAGCAACCCGTCCCATCCGACCCGAGAACCCAACAACCCGTCCCATCCGAACCGAGGCAGTCGAGGCTTCGGTCATGCATGACGTACGCGTACGCAGCGCGTACGAGCGTACGCCCCGCGTACCGAGGCAGACCAGCCTTCCTATAAATAGAATGCGAGGGTTTCCAAAGAAAGGGTTCATTTCTCTTCTCTCTCTCCCAACTTTGCCTCGTTTTCCGTGTCCGTTCAAACCCGAAACTCTGGTCTTTTTGGCTCAAGTCCCGAAGGTCGATTTTGCTCCCGAGATTTCCGAGAATCCCGAGGAAAATCCGTTTCCCGAGACGAAACTCTGCTCGGTTTTCCATCTCGCTATCTCCAAAACTTTCAAGTGAGTTTCATACCCCTTAATCAACCGTTTTAATTATTCTAAATACTTTTATATGCTTTCAAGGGGGGGATTACAAGTAAAACACACGAGTATTATCGTGTGTTCCATAAGGAAACTCTTTTATATACTGTTATATATTCAAATATCATGCGATTTATAAACATTTAAAGGAACTTTTATATATATATATAACATATGTCACAATAGCATCTTACCTTTTAAAATATAATGTTGTTGTAATACATGTATAAACCAAACTGTTCTTAGATTTTTCTTGTCTATCCTAGACTCTACACCAAAAATCTATACTTTCATAAACAAGTGATTTCTTTTCTCAATATTTCTAAACAAACAAGACACGCTTTTTGGAAACTATAATAGGTATGGTTTTACGAAACAAATTTCTAACTCTTATGTAGTAGAATCACATATTTCAAGAAGTTCACTTTCGTGTACAAGAACAAACATAACATTTTAACAAGTAGATATGTTTTTATACCACGGATTTGTGAGACACTAACTTCATGTACGTTCGAGTACACATTTCAAGTCCTGTATTATATACCAGAATCCCTTGGAGGGGGAGCATGGTGTTTGTGTATAGATCTATACGGGCTTGACAAACCCGCGCCCTGACTGTTAGCTGCAGTCCACCGTTTGGGGTGACAAACGTCATAACATTTCAACGCCTGAAGAACGTTGTGTATAGGCATTCAGAGTCAATAGTATGGTTATAAAACTCACAAGGGGTATTAAAATGCATTGATTTACAAGGTTTTCAAATTCATTGGTTCTTTTACATTTACATACATTTTAGAAACAAACATTGGTCTTGAGTGAAGGCTACTTTTATACTAGTAGAAAATATTGGATTTTCTAACCACAAACAAACGAAGATAAAACATTTCAGTTCATTCAAACATTGTCACTTCAATACTTATGAAATTCACCAGCTTAAATGCTGATCTACTCTTTCAAAATTACTTGTATGTCCCAGGAAATCAGTAATTTCAGGTATTCATTTCGCTTTTGATGAAGGGATGCTGCGGCGCCAGTTTAATCTCGTATTTTGACATCATATTGTAATTGAGTTTTGAGCATGTAACTTTTGACAAATGTAAACTTTCAATTATATATATGATGGTTGTATTGCTTTCTTTACTATGTATTCATTTGTTACGTTACCACATGAAGTCATCCGCCCCCGAACGTTTCCGCCGTTCAGGTTTGGGGGTGTGACAGATTGGTATCAGAGCAATGTTTATAGTGAACTAAGTATATCGAACCACATAAGATATACAAACTATAAATGCTTAGGGGACTAATACTCTCTGACAAAACAAATTTTCTTTTTACACTTAAGCAGCATTTCGTTCAACTTAAATTGGTAGTTCATTTAAGTACAAATACATGCATACCACGAACTATTTTCATGTTATACAACTATACAAGTATTTAGACAAGTTGACACTACGATTGAGACTCGATATATGTAATCAGATTTTGGACAAATATAGCGTGATCAACTATATTTGCCCAAGATTGGACCAACGTATATCGAGGAATGATCATAGTAAGCAACAAGTCAAAACTTACCAAACCATTTCAAGAATCAAACACAAGAATTTAAATACTATAGGAGTATTTGCTATCTAAACTAGTTTAACTTACATGTTTTACATGTTCCGACTTTACTCAATTCTTATAACCCTATTTCTCGTACAGCCAAATGGCTGGATTTCACCACCCTGGCGACCCCTACTTTCCCAACCAAGGCAACGGAGGATGGATCGAAGATGATCCCGAAGAGGACGAGGAACCCATAGAAGTGGGTGATGACTCCGGTACCGACTCAGAGCCGGAAGTTATCGATCCACCACCCATTCAACCTCCCGTCTTCGTAAGGAACTTTCAAGGACCGACTCCCGTCTGGGGAAGTCACCTCCACCATTGGAGCCAACAGCAGAACCTACGCCCTCCCTACGGCATGTGCCGGGACTTCTATGATGTCCGCGGTGGAGGTTCGGCTGATCGAGCACTCCCGGTAATGGTGGGTAAGTTAGCCAATCAGTCCTATCAGTCTGGAGTACAAGCTAGCCGACTCCGGGATATCAACGTGGAAGTGCAGGTTCACACTTCTGACATCCGTAGGCTGGACAAGATGCAAGACAACGCTCAATTCCAAACCGAAGCGTTTCAAGCGCAAATGATTGTAGCCCTCGCCAAACTAAGGGAACAACAAGCCGCTTTCGATAGGCGTCTAATGGAGTCAAAGCAATCAGATACAGAGTCAAGCTCCAAGCGCAACCTTCGACGCAAGTAGTGCTTGTCAAGGACTCAAATTTTGTTATAGCTTAGGACCTCGGCTAAAAGTCTTTAAATTTCTCGAACATTGTAATCGGAGACCCTTATAGGGGTCAAATTTTCATGATCGTTGTAACAACTTTTATATTAATATAAGTGGCACTATTACTACTATGTTGAGTATTTCGTTCGAACCTTGAATGGTCTTTGAGAACCCCAAATACTTGTTTCATACCTTCAGTCTTACAAATAACTTTCATTCTTCTATTGTAAGACTCATACTATCATCTGTTGTTGAACTATAGCGATTTAGTTCATGAGACACATACATTTTCCATTCTATGAAATTCTTATCCTTGTCTTTTCAATCTATAGTTGAAGGATGCCTCCGCGTAGGAATCCGAGGCGAAACAACGGTGAGGAAGCACCTATACCACCACCACCTCCACCACCCCAATTTGATGCTGTTATGTTTCAAGCAGCAGTCACCGCAGCAGTGGCAGCTGCCATGTCACAGATCAATAACTCAAGTACTAATGGCTCGGGATCTGGCACACACCCATCCAACCATGGCGAGAGTCATGGACCACCTCGGGAATGCACCTATAAGGACTTCACTAATGCCAAGCCCCGAATGTTTTATGGTACTGGTGGTGTGATGGCCCTGAGGCAGTGGATCGAAAGGACGGAGGCAGTCTTTGAAATATGCTCCTGCCCCGAGCACAGCAAGGTCAAATTTGCAACTTTCACCCTTCTCGATAAAGCTTTAACTTGGTGGAATGGCCACGTTAAAGTACTTACCCTAATCGTGGCGAACTCCATAAGCTGGGAGAACTTGAAGGCCATGATGATGAGAGAATACTGCCCACGGGGAGAAATTCAAAAGCTTGAACACGAGCTATGGACTCTCGGAATGGTGGGTACCGACATCGCTACTTATACCAACAGATTCTGCGAGCTGGCAATCCTTTGTCCAGATATGATTGCTCCCGAGAGCAAGAAGATAGAAAGGTACATCTGGGGACTGACGCCCCAAATGCGATCAAGCGTGTTAGCTTCTAAACCTGACACCTTTGAAAGTGCTAAGGAACTGGCACAATCTCTGATCGACTACGGAGGTCATCAGAACTCAACCACTTCTGCACCAGCCCCACAGAAAGCAAACAACAACTACAACAACTACAACAACAACAATGGCAGGAAGAGGGCATGGATTAAAGGGAAGGGTGGATCTTCCCAAGAATCCGCAAAGAAACAGCTGGTGTCAGTAAATGCGGCCACTGTACCTGCTACAGCCCCTACAAATACCTACCCAACAAAGCCTTATATAGGCAACCTCCCAAAATGCACCAAATGCAATTACCACCACCATGGACTTTGTCGAGCTATGCAGTGCGCCAACTGCAGCCAGAAAGGGCACACAGCCCGTTTCTGCAAGGAACCCGCAAAGCCGATCACTCAAATTCCCGGTGCGGGTGTAGGGCAGGCTTGCTACGGTTGTGGCGAGGTGGGCCACTACCAGAGAAACTGTCCTAAGGCAGCAGGCACCGGAGGTGTGAGACGAGTTTTCGCAATAGGCCACAACGAAGCTGTAGCTGACCCAACTATTGTTGCTGGTACGTTCCTTCTCGATAATTCATACGCATGCATATTATTCGATAGTGGAGCGGAGAGAAGTTTCGTGAGTCAAAACTTTATTCATTTACTTAAACCTAAACCTAGCAAGTTAGAAAAATCATTCACTATAGAGATGGCCAATGGAAAAACCGAAAACACAAATTGCATATACATGGGCTGTACGTTAACATTAGACGGCCATTCTTTCCCAATCAATCTCATGCCGGTTCAAATTAAAAGTTTCGACGTCATAGTCGGCATGGATTGGTTGAGCCTTCTTCGCGCCGACATCATGTGCTTTGAGAAAGCAGTCCGTCTTAACCTCCCAAACAACGAAACATTAGTTATCTACGGCGACAAATCTAGTGCAAACCTTCGCATCATTTCGTGCATCCAAGCTCGAAAGTGCTTGCGGAAGGATTGTCGAGCATTCCTAGCGCACATCGTCGATACAAGTCAAGAACTGAAGGACATCAAGAGCATCTCGGTAGTACGCGACTTTCCCGATATCTTTCCAGAAGAACTGCCAGGATTACCACCGCAACGCCAAGTCGAGTTTAGAATCGACTTAATTCCAGGAGCTACCCCAGTAGCGAAGTCGCCTTATCGTCTTGCACCAGCAGAGATGCAGGAACTTTCCAGTCAACTTAATGAACTCCTTCACAAAGGATTCATAAGACCAAGTTTCTCACCTTGGGGAGCACCGGTCTTGTTTGTAAAGAAGAAAGACGGATCGTTCCGTATGTGCATCGACTACAGAGAGCTGAACAAACTTACTGTCAAGAACCGCTATCCTCTACCCCGTATCGACGACCTATTCGATCAACTTCAAGGGGCGAACTACTTCTCCAAAATAGACCTACGATCCGGATATCATCAATTACGAGTTCTAGAGGGGGACATTCCAAAGACAGCCTTCCGAACTCGTTATGGACACTACGAATTCGTAGTGATGCCGTTTGGATTAACCAATGCACCAGCAGTATTTATGGACCTAATGAATAGGGTATGTCGCCCTTACTTGGATCAGTTCGTCATCGTCTTTATCGATGATATACTTATCTACTCTCGAAGTGAGGAAGAGCATAGTCAACACCTACGAAAAGTCCTAGAAACACTGCGAACGGAGAAACTATATGCGAAGTTCTCTAAATGCGAATTTTGGATTCGAAGAGTCGAATTTTTAGGTCACGTTGTTAGCGAGAAAGGTATACACGTGGACCCCTCCAAAATTAAGGCTATTGAGAACTGGTCTGCACCAAAGACACCTACAGAAATTCGTCAATTTCTAGGTCTAGCTGGCTACTATCGCAGATTCATAAAGAACTTTTCGAGCATTGCGAAACCTCTTACTTCATTAACCCAGAAAGGAGTGGCCTTTGACTGGGAAGCGAAACAAGAGAAGGCATTCCAGACACTAAAACAGGCCTTGTGCACCGCACCGATACTATCCCTCCCCGAAGGGATAGAAGACTTCGTAGTGTATTGCGATGCTTCAAATCAAGGACTTGGTTGTGTTCTTATGCAAAGAGGGAAGGTTATCGCTTATGCCTCCCGACAGCTTAAGACACACGAAGTGAACTATACGACACACGACCTCGAGTTAGGAGCAGTGGTATTTGCTCTGAAGATCTGGAGGCACTACTTATACGGAACAAAGAGTACTATATTCACCGATCACAAGAGCCTTCAACACATTTTCGATCAGAAGGAACTCAACATGCGACAACGACGATGGGTTGAGTTACTGAATGACTACGAATGCGAAATTCGTTATCATCCTGGCAAGGCCAACGTAGTAGCCGACGCCCTCAGTCGAAAGGAATACACTGGTCGGAGGGTCAAATCCCTGACCATGACTATCCATTCCCACCTATCCACACAAATTAAAGAAGCACAAATGGAAGCTTTGCAACCTGAAAATGTGGCGGGTGAATCCCTGCGAGGAATGGAGAAGAATTTAGAAGTCAAGGGTGGCGGAGCCTACTATCTCATGGACCGAATCTGGACCCTAAATCATGGTGGTTTCAGAAACGTAGTCATGACCGAGGCTCACAATTCAAGATATTCCGTTCACCCGGGTTCAGATAAAATGTATCTGGATCTTAAGAAACTATACTGGTGGCCTAACATGAAAGCAGAAATTGCTACCTTCGTGAGTAAATGTCTTACTTGCGCTAAGGTTAAGGTCGAGTATCAGAAACCGTCAGGACTACTACAACAACCAGAGATACCGGAATGGAAATGGGAGCGGATTACTATGGACTTCATAACCAAGTTACCCAAGACGACAATTGGACTCGATACCATATGGGTCATTGTCGACAGATTGACCAAATTCGCACATTTCCTACCCATCAAGGAGACTGACAAAATGGAGAAGCTGACAAGAACTTACTTAAGGGAAGTAGTGCGACTGCATGGTGTTCCGATATCCATTATCTCCGATCGAGATAGTAGATTCACTTCAAGGTTCTGGCAATCACTACAAAGTTCCCTGGGAACTAGGCTAGACATGAGTACAGCCTACCACCCACAGACAGACGGACAAAGTGAGAGAACAATACAAACTTTAGAAGACATGCTGAGAGCCTGCGTGATTGACTTTGGAAAGGCATGGGATATTCATTTACCCCTTGTCGAATTTTCATACAACAATAGTTATCATACAAGCATAAAGGCTGCTCCGTTTGAAGCCCTCTATGGTCGAAAGTGCAGATCCCCTCTGTGCTGGACTGAAGTTGGCGATACCCAGTTAGCTAGAGGAAG
This sequence comes from Lactuca serriola, assembly GCF_051521515.1. Classification (NCBI taxonomy): domain Eukaryota; kingdom Viridiplantae; phylum Streptophyta; class Magnoliopsida; order Asterales; family Asteraceae; genus Lactuca; species Lactuca serriola. The sequence continues at coordinate 258,001,611 of NC_136415.1, read as the reverse complement.
AGTTCCTGAAAGCACTCTCACAGGTCCGGAGATCATACGTGAAACAACAGAGAAGATCGTTCAGATTCGTGAACGATTGAAGGCCTCAAGAGACCGACAGAAAAGCTACGCTGACCAAAGGAGGAAACCTTTAGAATTCCAGGTAGGAGACCACGTCTTATTAAAGGTCTCACCGTGGAAGGGTTTAATACGATTTGGAAAGCGTGGGAAACTAAATCCAAGATACATAGGGCCTTTCGAGATTCTTGCCAGAATCGGCCCTGTGGCTTACAAGCTTAACCTACCGCGCGAACTTAGTAACATCCATCCAACCTTCCACGTCTCAAACTTGAAAAAGTGTCTGTCCGACGAGACTCTTGTTATTCCACTCGACGAGATCGAGATCAACGAGAGCCTCAACTTTGTGGAAGAGCCAGTAGAAATCATGGATCGAGAGGTCAAACAAACAAAACAAAGTCGCATACCCATCGTGAAGGTTCGCTGGAACGCCAAGCGGGGACCCGAATTCACATGGGAACGCGAAGATCAGATGAAACAAAAGTACCCTCATCTCTTTCATGTTCACTAGTATCTTTGCTACTTTAAATTTCGGGACGAAATTCTCTCTAACGGGGGGATGATGTGGCAACCCGATATTTCAACTCCTTGTAAGGACCAGAATGGGTCAAGTATTGTAACCGCTTCTAAGTAATAAAATTTTCTTTCATAATAAAACGTACAAATAGTTCTATTTAATTTCCTTCTATGATTAAATGTCTTTGAACCATGATCGTATGTGAAAAGAACGCCCAAATCCGACTTCATATAGCGAAGATGTGATTTTTCCAAGTTCGGCTTAGCAACAGACCGCTAAAAACTCGAATCGGAGATCGAGCGACTTTTGGCCGGAATGACCTAAACGAGAATCGAAGGTCTCGACAATGGTATTCCAGCGGTAAAAAGTCTGGCAAAAACCGACATCAGATAAAGAAGTTATGAATTTTCTAAGAAATTCCTTAAACACGATGGATTTTTAATAAATAATAAAAATATAATTTTGGAATTTGCCGACGGTGTCTAAACGAAAGTTGTAGAGCGTAGTCTCACCTACGCAAGGATATAAAGACCATCGAAAACGGAGTTCGTATGAAGAAGATATGGATTTTTGAAGTTTATTAAATATATTATTTATTTATTTAATTCAAAATTCGGATATTATCCGAAGGGGAGTCAGCATCCTCCTCCGAAGTACGCGCTGCGTACTCCTGTACGCCCCGCGTAACCGAGAGGATTGGCCTCGGATCGTCCACGTCGCCATATCCGAGGAATCCGATCCATCCGACCCGTCCGACCCGTCCGACCCGACGTCCCATCCGACCCGGCGTCCCATCCGACCCACCTCCCCAGCAACCCGTCCCATCCGACCCGAGAACCCAACAACCCGTCCCATCCGAACCGAGGCAGTCGAGGCTTCGGTCATGCATGACGTACGCGTACGCAGCGCGTACGAGCGTACGCCCCGCGTACCGAGGCAGACCAGCCTTCCTATAAATAGAATGCGAGGGTTTCCAAAGAAAGGGTTCATTTCTCTTCTCTCTCTCCCAACTTTGCCTCGTTTTCCGTGTCCGTTCAAACCCGAAACTCTGGTCTTTTTGGCTCAAGTCCCGAAGGTCGATTTTGCTCCCGAGATTTCCGAGAATCCCGAGGAAAATCCGTTTCCCGAGACGAAACTCTGCTCGGTTTTCCATCTCGCTATCTCCAAAACTTTCAAGTGAGTTTCATACCCCTTAATCAACCGTTTTAATTATTCTAAATACTTTTATATGCTTTCAAGGGGGGGATTACAAGTAAAACACACGAGTATTATCGTGTGTTCCATAAGGAAACTCTTTTATATACTGTTATATATTCAAATATCATGCGATTTATAAACATTTAAAGGAACTTTTATATATATATAACATATGTCACAATAGCATCTTACCTTTTAAAATATAATGTTGTTGTAATACATGTATAAACCAAACTGTTCTTAGATTTTTCTTGTCTATCCTAGACTCTACACCAAAAATCTATACTTTCATAAACAAGTGATTTCTTTTCTCAATATTTCTAAACAAACAAGACACGCTTTTTGGAAACTATAATAGGTATGGTTTTACGAAACAAATTTCTAACTCTTATGTAGTAGAATCACATATTTCAAGAAGTTCACTTTCGTGTACAAGAACAAACATAACATTTTAACAAGTAGATATGTTTTTATACCACGGATTTGTGAGACACTAACTTCATGTACGTTCGAGTACACATTTCAAGTCCTGTATTATATACCAGAATCCCTTGGAGGGGGAGCATGGTGTTTGTGTATAGATCTATACGGGCTTGACAAACCCGCGCCCTGACTGTTAGCTGCAGTCCACCGTTTGGGGTGACAAACGTCATAACATTTCAACGCCTGAAGAACGTTGTGTATAGGCATTCAGAGTCAATAGTATGGTTATAAAACTCACAAGGGGTATTAAAATGCATTGATTTACAAGGTTTTCAAATTCATTGGTTCTTTTACATTTACATACATTTTAGAAACAAACATTGGTCTTGAGTGAAGGCTACTTTTATACTAGTAGAAAATATTGGATTTTCTAACCACAAACAAACGAAGATAAAACATTTCAGTTCATTCAAACATTGTCACTTCAATACTTATGAAATTCACCAGCTTAAATGCTGATCTACTCTTTCAAAATTACTTGTATGTCCCAGGAAATCAGTAATTTCAGGTATTCATTTCGCTTTTGATGAAGGGATGCTGCGGCGCCAGTTTAATCTCGTATTTTGACATCATATTGTAATTGAGTTTTGAGCATGTAACTTTTGACAAATGTAAACTTTCAATTATATATATGATGGTTGTATTGCTTTCTTTACTATGTATTCATTTGTTACGTTACCACATGAAGTCATCCGCCCCCGAACGTTTCCGCCGTTCAGGTTTGGGGGTGTGACAGAAAGAGAGTTCATGTCCAAAGATACTTCCGCTGCTACTTCAACTTTTATAGAGCTACTCTTTCCTGAGGATTTTTCAAATGAGTTTGTGGTAGAGTCGTCTGGCGCGGCTCAATCAGCAAATGAGGGAGGTGTCAATATTCACAATCTTCCTGTCTCACTTAATGACATCATCTAGGAAATACCCTCAAGGATTCAACGTGATCATCCGATCGACAACATCATTGGTCAGCTGGGCGACGACGTTAAAACCAGAAGTCAGAGTGGAGATGTCAATACATGTCTTTACTCTTGCTTTATTTCTCAAATAGAGCCAAAGAATGTTGAAATGGCTTTGAATGAGCCCATCTGGGTAGATGCAATGCATGAACAATTAAATCAATTTGAGAAACTCGGGGTTTGGAAGTTGGTTAAGTTGCCAATGAGCAAAAAGTCTCTTGACACACGATGGGTCTATCGAAACAAGCAAGATGATTCAGGGGTTATAGTGTGGAAAAAAGCTAGATTGGTGGTTCATGGGTTTCGACAAGTAGAGGGTCTTGATTACACTGAAGTTTATGCTCTAGTGGCTCGCTTGGAGGCTATTCGTATCTTCCTTGCACATACCTCTTACATGAACTTCACTGTTTACCAAATGGACGTCAAGACTGCCTTCTTGTATGGCAAGGTGAAGGAAGAAACCTACGTTGATCAGCCCCCTGGGTTCGTTGACTCCAAGTTTCCTAATCATGTCTACAAGTTGGACAAGGAATTGTATGGGTTACATCAAGCTCCTTGAGCGTGGTATGCGACTCTAACAAAGCATTTGCTCGAGCATGGTTATTCTCGTGGCACTATCGATCAAACTTTGTTCATCAAGCATGTTGGTAGTGATTATATTCTAGTTCAAATCTATGTTGACGACATTATCTTTGGGTCGACTAGTCTGCAACTTTGCAAGGAATTCGAAGGTGTTGTGAAAAAGAGGTTCAACATGAGTTTGTTGGGGGAAATGACCATGTTTTTGGGGCTTCAGGTCAAACAAAATTCAACCAGAATTCTGCTACATCAAGCCAAGTATGTGGAAGATATTCTTGAGAAATTTAGGTTTCACGACGCCAAATCTGCATCGATGCCAATGGCTGAAAGACCTCTTTTGACTCCAGATCCTGATGGTGAATCCATAGACCAGACACTCTACAGATCGATGATCGGATCGCTGATGTATCTTACTGCAAGCTGACCTGACATCATATTTGCAGTTTGTCAATGCGCACGTTATCAGGCTAATCCTAAACTTTCACATCTTATTGCTGTCAAAAGAATTTTTCGGTATATCAAAGGTAGCCCAAAATTAGGTCTTTGGTATCCGAAGAATTTTGAATTTGATTTATATGCTTTTGCTGACAGTAATTATGGAGGCTGTGAACTTGACAGGAAATCTACTTCGGGAGGGTGTCAATATCTTGGTGACAGACTAGTGTCGTGGCAGTGCAAGAAGCAACACACTGTTTCAACCTCAACAGTGAAGGCGGAATACGTTGTTGCATCTGCTTGCTGCTCTCAAGTTATCTGGATCCAACATCAGTTGTTGGACTACGATTTGAATTACTTAGAAACCCCCATTTACTGTGATAATGAGGCCGCAATTCAAATTGCCAAAAATCCAGTCCAACATTTTAAAACCAAGCACATCGATATTAAAATTCATTTTATCAGAGACTGTTATGAACGTTCGCTAATCCGGCTGGAACAAGCTCCCATTGCTAATAATGTGGCGGATCTGTTCACTATGCCCTTTAACAAAGCTCGCTTCGATGTGCTTGTGGGATTTCTGAAAATGATTCGTTTTGAGGATTAAGTTTTTTTTTCTGTTTTTCTTTTGTTAATTATTATTACTTTTTAAATTTGTTTTTGTTTCTTTAGGTAGGTTAATTTAAATTTGCGCATTTTCTTTTCTTTTCCTCTTATTCTCACCCATTCACAAATTTAGGGGGAGAAATAATCAAAACTGGAAAAACAATAAAAAAAATCCAAAAACCCAAAAACAATAAAAAAATCCAGAAAATTAAAAATATTGCTAATAGTTTTGTTTGCAGGTGTTGTGACGGAAAATGAAATTAGCAAGTGATAATGGGCAATCTGAATCTGCGTAACGTACCTAAGTTGAATTGTCTGCGCTCTGTGCTCAATGCGCTGGTAGGCAAGAAAGATTTTTAATTGGACTTGACTAGGAAGAGTTAAAACCTAAATAATTCAAGGACTTGACAAACATTGACCTAGTTAGATATGTTTAGCCTGACTATACGACGCTCGAGTAGGTTGAGCAGGGAGATATACACAGGAATCTACTAGTAACAGAAAAGAACCCGTACCTAGAACTGTGGATTCACTATTCCTCGATGTGCAGATTCTGTCCTTAATTCTGGTTTGATGGGGTGACTGGGGAATTCCGATAAACTAGGTCTATAGAAGGTTATTTTCTTTCTTTCTGTCTGTTAGTCATATGTTGCCTCCTCTGCGTGATCGAAAGATCCAACCTGGACTGTAACATATGTAATTATATCTCTATGCAATTCTTTCTATCTGTTAGCCATATACTGTCTCCTTTGCGTGACTTAAAATCCGACCTGGTACATAGTATATGCACCATTCTCTTCTCAATCCATCTAAAAACCTCAGTTAGTCATATGTTTCATCCTTTGCGTGATTGGAAGAGATCTGACCTGGATGTACAACATATGCATTCTAAATCTATCTTCTCTCTTAATAATTGTCTGCTCACCCGGTGTAAGGATTATTCTGGATGTCCTTGATGGCTGGGGCATCTCAGGAAGCAGGAAACACGTTCTAGTAAAATTAAAATTGAACACATATAGATTGTCTGTAGATCTCGCTGCTCAATTTAGATGGACAACAATATCCCTGGTTGTCGTCAGCTAAATGGTCCCTAAGAAATTTACTTAAGAATAAGGGCTAAAAATGTCATGTTATTGGTAAATTGTCCAAAATTATGTCACAAATGTTTCGTGCTTAAGTGGACCACAATATTGGTGATCGATCAGACGAAGACGTGAAAACAAGAGTACCGACAAGTGGAATAAGGTTGTCCAATAACTTTGATCCCAGCATCACAAATTTATTCTCAGTAATTAAATTTTTAAGTTGTATATTTTATTTGGTGTTATTTCTATTTATTTATTTTATTTTTATTTTTATTTTTATTTTTATTTTTAATTTCATTTTTATTAACTGTTAAAATCTAATAATTATTTTAAATTTTGCAGATTAATTTTATTATATTTTACTTTTAATTTTAATTTTAGTTTTAATATTAATCCTCAAAAAGATTTGTTTTTAAAATTTTTGAAAAATATTGGACTGTGTTCGATCCTGCCTTATACTGTGTGGACATCAGGTAAAGGAAATATATGCATAAAAGGGGTTTACAGTCGGAATCCCTCTCATTCTTCTGATTCCAGCCGCAAACCCTCCCACACTCTCTCTCCTAAAAAAAAATTCTTCGATTTTTGTGAAATTACTCCCATAGCTTTGAGGGTATCTTGTTTCCGACCATGAATATGCATTTCGTTCAGTGATTTGATGATTTTTGAGTCTGAAATCGATGAAAAACTGATCGTTGGAGTTTACGGTCAAAGCTTACGGCCGTGAAGAGTTCGCGGCCGTAAACTCCCTTTGAGGTCATTAGCATACGGTCAAGGGTTTACGACCGTAGACCCTCGTTGACCGCAACCTCTGACTTTGACCTAAATTTATTTTAAAAAATTATTAATTCATTTTGGGATCAAAATTAAATTATTTAAAATTCTAATTGCTCATTTTTCTCTCTTCTCTTACTTGGTATGTTTTAGTGTAGATAAAATGGCAACTTTAAAATTTGCAGATATGCACAACCTGGCAATGATTCTTGCCGACTCTCCGGTGACTCATCAGGATTTTAAATCAATGATTCACAGATTGCGAGAATGCTGCTTAGCCTCTGCCATTACAATGAACACAACTGTGTATCAGAAAATGATTCGTGAGTTCTGGAAGACTGCCAAAATGACATGGGACGATAATGGAGCTGTCACTGTGGATGTGATCATTCATGGATGCAAGATTGTTATGGACGAGACCTTTGTGAGAGAGACTCTGTTGGTCAACGACCTCCCGACCTTTCCCACAGAGATTGGTATCGGTGATGCTCAAAGGATTCTAAGGAAGATGGGATACAAGGGCGATACTCCACGAACAATGAAGAAACTTTTGCCACCCTATTGGAGATTTCTAGCTCATGTGTTTGTGAGTTGCATCTCCGGCAGACGGTCCGGTGCTGATGAGACATCCCTAACAAACATTGGCACTATTGTTTCTCTCACTGCGGGGATCGGCTTCAACTTTTCTAGGTTTATCCTGGATGAGTTTGTGGTCAACATTAATGCCACTACTCGGGATACTTTTCTGATGTACCCTCGGTTCGTTCAGCTTTTCATCAATAAGCAATTTCCCGACTTGGTAAAGGATGGAGATACACTCGATATGAAGTCTTTGGACCCCTACACTATTGGGCTCATTAATCAAAACCATAGGGGGAAGGTGGTCTTTCAAAGGTTGTATCCACTGGTCAAGTTCGGACGATTTGCCGAACCGAACGAAGCCACCGAGTCACATAGATCTTCAACCAGGATTTCTTCGGAGCATACTTCATTGGAAAAGGTGATCTCAGAAGGAGATGTGATCACCGTATCAGATCAAGAAGGAGAAGAGACTGCTGGTCCTGCTGTGTTAGTTGTAGAGGAGCATGACCTACAAAATGTCCAAGTAGAAGGAGACTACAATGAAGGGTCTTCTAAGAACACTGTTGAGCCTAACGAATTTGAAGACCTCAATCTCACAAGATTTGACAGAGATGATATTCCTACCAGTTTTGGAACTAATAGTGACTTTCTAACAAACGTCAACCTCAACTCTTTGCTATATAATCTCAGTGATGTTGCTCACACGGCAACGGAGAGTAGGGATTCGGAAGATGCTCTCGAATCAACCCCCATTACTACGGATCAAGTGGCTGTCTCTTCAATTCCAATGGCGACTGTATCAGGGATTCCTCCCCTTGACATTGTTTCACCTACATCAGAGCCTCTTCAGGGTGATTTTTCAATAGACCAGTCAGTGCCGCCTCTGTCCAAAAGAAGACGATGAGATCCTAGATTCGGGCATCTGGATTCTGGCTTACCTCAGGGTTTGCCATTCACTCCAACTACCACTCCCGCTATAGTAACCACAGAACCGTTACATGAAGGCCCTAGCACATTCATTGAAGTAGGCGGCTCCTCAGTTCCACCGGGATTCTCTCCTCCAAGAACTGATCTTGATGCATCTTCTGTGCGTTTGGCTCAGCATCTTGCTAAACAACAAGTTGTTGCTCCTTCTTCTAAGGGCAAAGGAATAGCTTTTAGTGAAGGTTACCCAAGAGAAGATGTCTTTGTGATCGATGAACTCTAGAAAAGAGTGAGTGTACTAGATCAGAAAAACATCAAGCTGAGCATTCGTGTTGAAGATCTTTTGACTAAGAATATGAATTTGAATATTCAAGTTTCTGATCTTCAAGATGATAAAGCAATTAAGTCCAAGCCAATCTCTTAGCTTCAAGATCATTTCAATCTCTTGACCTCCAGCTACTTTAATCTAAAGAAAAAGCTTGAAGACGATTTCGGTGATAAGTATAAGACATCTGTAGATGAGCATAGAATCGATCTTCACTCTCAAGCTCATCTTATTGCCATGCCAACTTCTCAGACTACTCGAGTGGTAAATTCCTTTGAAGAAGAGCCTACTCATGCTCCACATATTTCAGAGATCATTCGAGATAAACAAGAAAAGGCTGCCAAGAAGGGACAAATCTTATTCAAGAGGATTTCCGACAAGAATGCACCAGGAAATCAGTCCACAATCATCGTTATGGATCTCAAAGCCGTAAGGTTTAGAGACACGTATGGTGATCGGTTAGGTATCATATCTTGGGGTTTTCATGATCCCGTGAAAATGTGGATTGTTCGCAGAAGGAACAGGAATACGGAGCTCTACAAGGATTGTCATGATTTTAACTCTTGGACCAGAGTGGATCCTTCAGAGCTATCTCAATCTCCGTTCTCAAACCCGACTGATAATCAGCAAGCAACAAGCTTCAAGCACTTTCTAGAAGACCAAGTAAAGAAGGGATTTCTAGCTATGAAGACTGTTGAATCTGTGATATTGGATCATCCTGACATTATTGATCCCAAGACTGGCAATCCACTTCAGGTGGTGATGTCGCCTGCTACAAATCAGGTGAAACAAATTCCCGTGCTTCAAGATTACTCGGATGGATATCTAAGCTCTATGCTTTACTGGGTGTTTGATGAAACCATATCATTTGCTATCATCAAAGTAAAGGAGGGGTGCATTTGTTTATATGACAGAAGGGATTTGTTCTGGTTTAGAAAAGGGGACATTCATCATTTGAGCCATTTCCAGATTCAGGTTGCTGAGGAGATTTTTGAGTCTGCTACGAAAGAATACACCACTATGGTTGCTGAGATTATCAAAAATCGAATGTGGAATGGAGCGATGGGGCTGGATGATGTAATGATCGTGGACAAAGATTGACTTAAATCTAGCACCAAACCAAGAGGGAGATTGAAGGGTCTAATTAGTGGTTTGTTCTAGGCTTTCTATGTAATAGGTTCTTTTGGTCAATTTATAGCATGTGGTAGTCTATATGCAGTTTACGACCCGACAGTGAGTTTACGACCGTAAGCCTGTTTACCCCCGTAAACCCAAGGCTCCAGTATATATAGAGGTGTACTAGCTCTTTTGTTAGTTGTTGATTCCTCAGAGTTCACGGCTGTTGTAACCACAAGTTGTACCAGACGTTATTCCTAATAGAAAAGCATGTGCAAGCTTGTTTATTCTCGATTCTACTCATTGTGGGTGATACGGATGAACTGAAGCGGTAGGACTGCTAGGTGTCAAGTGAAGACTTTAGACACACACAATGGTCCTAATTACATATGAAGACATATGTATATAAACAATTAGTGATTATAACACTAATTAAACATGTATAAACATCCTAATGCGAGGAAAACACTTTGGTAAAGTGTTAGGAGGCTAATGGGTTGCAACAAAGGAGTGCAAGACCTCATACGGAAGTTTATGGTCTAAAGACCATGTGTGTTGGAGTTTACGGCCCAGGGGAGTAAACTCCTGGCCGTAAACTCTCTAATAGGTCACTAAATGAAGCTTAAAATTATTACAACTTAAGTTGTGAAGTGCTTCAAGGCTTAAACAAGTGTTTGGGCTTCTTTTTAACTCCTTTTAAGAGTTCACGGCCTTGGGACCAATCCCTTGGAGATTACGGCTGTAATCTCCCTTGGGAGGGTGTTTGTGGTGTTTTCAAGTCCCTAATTTAACTAGGAACTAAACTTATGCTAGTGTACAAGGCTTTAGAAGAGTTTATAGCACAATTTGGCACTATTGTTTGGAGTTCATGGCCCTGGAACTTCTTGGGCCATGAACACCTTACTCTTGGTGTTCTAAGGTTGCTTTCAAGTCCTAAACTCATTAGGGTGCATGTCTAAATTAGTCTCTAAATTAGTCTAAATTAGGGTGTTTTGGCATCTAAAAATGGAGTTCACGGCCCAAGAACTTCCTTGGCCATAAACTCACTTTCACCTTTTTTTTCTTAATGATTTTGTGGTCTAAACATGTCATGGTAGTTCCCAGGTTGAGTTCCAAGGCTTTGAGGGACATTGGGCACACTTTGGCCCTTAAAAAGGAGTTTACTCCCCAAGGTGTTCTTGGGCGGTAAACTCATAGATCTTAGTGTTTTGACATGATTTTGATGTTATTAAACACAATCTAAGCTATATAATACATCTAGATAGAAGTACTCACGATTTGGGATGAAAACCTGAAGATCCGTGAGAGAGAATTTGGATTTTCTCTAGTTGGAAATGTAACTAATGAATGAATATGGTTCAGATTTCTATATATAGTCCTGGGATTTTTTTGGAAGAAAATATTTTTATTCCGGAATTGAACCCTAATATCCTAGAGTTTTGGAATAACAGTGTTGCACAAAACCCTAGTGCATCCACTCTCCTGATATCTCCTTAAGTGTAAATCCTGAAAAACTGTCAAACTTATACCCAAAAGTCTGGAATTTCACTGTAACTGATCTAACTTCTATTGATTTGATATGGTTTGTACATAATGGAAATTTCAGGTTGTTACATCATCCCCCTGTTAAAGGGAATTTCGTCCCAAAATTAGAATTTAGGTAGGGAAGTAGGTATGAATGATCGAGTCATGAGGAGGAAACTTCCTAATCGATTGGTTCTAGCACTCCTAAGTGAAATCAGGTTCTCGGTTGGTATCCCAACGAACTTTCACAAATGGGCGACGGTGTTGCTTCGTCCGCTTGACCTCTCGGTCGAGGGTCACTACGGTTCTAATACGAAGGTGAGGATCTTGTTAATCTCGATCTCGTCAAGTGGAATTACGAGAGTCCTGACAGAAAGGTACGGTTTCATGATCGAGACGCGAAGGGTAAAATGTGCGTTAATGAGTTCCTGGAGCAGGTCTAGTTTGTGAGGTACAGGACCGATTATGGTAAGAATCTCCGAGGTCCTATCTATCTTGGATTTAGCTTTCCACGCTTTACGAAGCGTATTAAGCCATTCCCAGAGCGAGTTTTCCTAAAGAATTTGGTCTCTCACATGGAATTCCAAAGGTTCTTCCTCTTGCTTATCTTCCCCGTCAAGGGCCACCCCTTGCTGGGTCAATGTCGAAAGGGTTTCTGTAATTTGTGAGGAGTTCTGAATGAACTATGACAGTAGATCGGTAAGACCTAGAATTTGGCGAATTTATGTCGGCATCTTTGGTGTCGACAAATTCTCAACGGTTTTGACAAATTGTAAGAGTACTCAAAATTTCTTACAACACTAATTGTGTGTCACAGAAATTTGACTCTTCAATTTCAAAACTCGTGTTTAGAGAACTTCGCGGAAAGTATCTCCGAGGGTAATGTTTCCGTGGGTTTCTTCTTACTACTAGGGTAGATAAGTAAGTCGTTACATGGAAAAAAACGACCTGATTCAAGTAAGAAAGACGGACACTATTCATTCACTCATGAATGTTATGGGTGTATTGGTCCTATCCGAAGGGTATCACTACAGACTCGATGTGTCCGCATTGAGTTCAGAAGGTAGTCTTTCGGACATCCTTCCCTCACACTCAAACTGGTGATATTCGGATCTCGGTCCAATTCTGAAAAGTACTCGTTCCTTGAGTTTGCTCAACCGATTCGTCTATGCGAGGCAGAGACAACGATTTCTAATGGAAATATCTGGACGGAGCCCTCGATAGCCGAGGCACATATGATGCAATCCGTCGATCTCTGGAAGAATAAGACCGGAGCACTCTAGGGTGAGAAGCCTAGTATTCTAATTCTATTTATGTGTAGTTCACTAAGTTGTCCGGGCCGTTCTTGTATCTCTGTAGTTGTTTAGACTGTAGGGCGATCTGTTTACAGGGGTCATACTGGATTCTAAGTTGATGAGTTAAAAACTAACTTGAAGATCGATTAGATCTTATAACAGGTAAAATAATGAATACGAAAACTGTAAATAACACAAGTATGGATCGAAGTATGTCGAATGATTGATCAACAATCCTCAGCAAAGCTCGATAAAGAACTTCCACTGTAGAGGATTTAGGGTTTACAGGAACGATGAAGAAATAAATCTCTGATCTATCGTAATAATCTTTTCTATCGTTTTCTCAAATGTTAACCTAATATGCATGCAAGCATATATATTTATATTAAACCCTATCAGCTCTCGGTTGAACAGACCCAAACCAGAGTTACAAAACTTGGACTAATAACCGAGCCCAATGGACGCAATACATCAAAAATGCTACGCTACCCAACAATCTCCCCCTTTGCGTCAAATTGGAGCGAGATTACTTCGTCTTCTTGCTTGGGCCAGCAGCGGGAACCTTCTTCTTTACAGTATCAAACAGACGTGAGATAAGGGCAAGGATTGTCTGTCTGAACCGAATGTACCATTGTATCATGTCGTCAAAATACTTGATATCATCTGCTGTATTTTCCTTGCACCTATGGATGATCCCCAAGACATGCTCAAGGCAAGCAGTGGTATAAAGATGTTTATCAGCTAAGGCAAAGAGACATTTCTGTCCTTCACTCCTAGTGAACATGACTGAGTTTCGCCTCGGATCAATTTTGCCCATCTTCATCTGGTTCAGATCACTGCCGAGCCAACAGGAGATATCTTTGGTTTCTTCTTGAAGACATTTGCAATCTCCTGATCCATCAGTGCGACCTCCATGATATAGCTGTTGGATAAGGTGTCTAAGTCCATAACTATTTCTGGTATGTACTTGACCCGACCCGGCATGGTCCATTTGGGTTGCATGGCACCATGCAATTGGATAGACTAAATGAGAGAAATAACACTTGGAGATTATTAATATATTATAAGTTCTAATATATTAATAATATTATTTGATTAGTTTGATCAATAATTAATTTAGAATTAATTAAGTGGTCAAAAGAGAACTAATTAAATATATGGGTTGATTATGTAAATCATCCATATCTTGTATAGTGGGCTAAGAGGCTCCATGGATTATCAAGTTGGGTTCTACCCATAGGATGCTCCATGGGAGTTACAAACCCATGGGTCATGGAAATGAAGAGTCATGACACATTAGGGTTTACATGGTGTAACCCTAGATGTGTCAACACTATATAAGAATCATATTCTCCACCAAAATCGGTTACACTAAGAAAACAAGAGGGCTTGGCCGATTTCAAGAAGTGTGTGTTCTCTCATAAGTTTTTCCAAGAGCATTTGGTGTTGTGCGAAGCATTTGAGGCATCACATTTGGGGTGCTAGGCTCACAAGGTTTCAAGGAACACAAGCAACAACAAGGTAAGTTATTCTATCTATTATTCAAGTTAAAATTGTTCCCCATGTATGCTAGATAGGAATATAGCCTTGGAATTCAACTTAGCATGATAATTAGACAAACATAGATCCAAGGTTATTAGGGTTGCATGTACACTTAGGAAGTGTTAGAATGCTCAAAACCCATCAGTGGTATCAGAGCCTAGGCTTGTTTGCTTTTTATTTGTGCTTAAAAGTTGAAAGAAAAAGTCGAAATCTTGCTGTCTGACTGATGGACTCGCCGAGTCCATGGGGGGACTCGCCGAGTCCACTTGTATCTTCAACCTACTCGTCGAGTAGGTTCATGCACTCGGCGAGTAGGGTCGACAGAGTGCAGAATTTCGACTTCAGTTGCTGGAAATGGATTGGATACATTACCCTAAATTGTTTTGGTACTTGAAAACTTGTTTTAGATGGTGTAATGTATTTGCTAACTCATTTACAAGAACTAGTTATCAAAATTACAAAGTTTAATGTGATTTGATTCTTGAAGGTGATCATATTCATATTCTTGTTTTTATGATGTTTAGATGATCATAGGAATTATTTGTAACCTATATGGTAGTTTAATTCTTGATCATAATGTGTTTTAATGGAGTCCATAACATGTCCTCAAGTTATGGAAAACCAAAAGTCTCTTGGACTAAAAACCATTAAAAGAACACAAGAGTTAGGAAAAATGAAAAGTCCTCATTTTATTACTCTATTAAACTCATAAGTTACAAGAAATGAAAAGTTTTGAAAGTTTACAAAACTTTCCCTCAAGTTTTGGAACAAGTAAAGTTAAGTTAAAACTATGGTTCCAACCCTTAGAATTTTAAAAGTTAAAATTCAACCCTTATACTTATATTATTATGATTTAATAATTATATATATATATATATATATATATATATATATATATATATATATATATATATATGTATAAGAACAAAGTCGTCTTACCGCTAGTACGCCTCATGCACGAAGCCGGTCTATAAGGTGGGTATAAGGTTGTTGCCTATAAAATGGTGACATAATGGGTGTCCACTCTCACCAACCGCTTGCTTGACCGGTGGAGGGTCGTTAGCCGAACGGGTAAGACAAGGACTTACAAATTCTCATTCAAAGTATGATGAATATTATAAAGTAACTAAATGTTTTATTAAATTCCCAATCTTAGTTACTTTAGGAAAAATGTGAATAAGGTGCTATTCCATGAAATTACACTTTACACTTTGATTAAGTCGTTGGTGGAGCGTGTGTGGTTAACCGGCACACTAACTTGGACTTAACAAGGTAGGTAAAGGGTGACTTAGGGTTTATTATAGTATCGATGGAGCGTGTGTGGTTAACCGGCACATCGATTGAGTGATAAACTTTAAGGGTACCAAGTGATTTGCATGGTTACTTCACACCTCGTTTTGTGATCCTCGGTATCCCAGTCACAAAACTTGGAGGGCACACTCGAGATTGACACATGCCTTTGAAAAGTTCATTGAATCTCAAAGAATCTAAGAATTTCTAAGAACCATTCAAAAACCTAATACTTAAATATTGCGTTTTTCGTGGTGGAAATTGGTGAATCGTCATTCACCTACCTTTCAAATATGATATAGCTTAGATTACGGCATACCTCTTCTAAGTTATATTATATTGTGATTGGATCCTAGCCTTAATATTACATTTGGGTGTTTTATTAAGGACTATCTTATATATCTAAACTAACCTTGTTCTCTTCTCTTCAGATGTCTTTCAACAATGCTTCTGGCTCTAATCCTAATGGCTCCTTTACCCTTATGAACTTGTGTGGGAAAGTCACCTTTGATGGATCCAACTTCAATGAGTGGATCAGAAACATCAGAATGATTACCCGCTACGAGGACAAAGAATATGTCCTTGACAAGGAGCTTAAGGAGATTGATGAGACCACTGCAACTCCTCAGGAGATCGCTGACTTTCGGGCACATGAAAGGGATGCTACGAAAGTGGCTTGCATCATGATGGCCACGATGACAGCGGAACTCCAAAGTCTTATGAGTATTTCTACCCTTATGAAATGCACCAAGATTTGATGGAAAGATACCATCAAAGTGCAAGACAAGAGAGGTATGAAATCATCTGCTCCATGATAACAACCATGATGAAGGACGGGGAATCCGTCACGAGCCACATGCAGAAAATGCAAAGGTATGTGGATCGTTTGCTGAAGCTTAATGTGAACTTCCCTGAGGATCTTGCAATAGATATCATTTTGCACTCCTTACCATCGTGCTATGATCAATTCCGCATGACATATCACATGAACAAGGAAGAAGTCACCCTCAGCAAACTTCAGGGACTTCTCAAGACCGCAGAATCAGGTCTTAAGGGGAAGTCGGTTGCTATCACTCCTACTCCAAACTCAACTCCGGTTTTGGCAATCGGGAAAAGTCGAGGGAGGAAGAGAAAGCAATCTTCGAAGGGTACCAAGGCTCGGACCCTTGATGGCTCGTCTTCAAGTGGAACCAACAAAGGTTTCATTACTCCTTTTTCTGACCCAAAAGAGGCTGAATGCTTCTATTGCCATGAAAAGGCTCATTGGAAGCGGAACTGCCCAAAGTACCAGCAGGATGTGAAGGATGGGAAAGTCAAACCCAACCATGCAGGTATTTACACTATCATTTCTAATAACTCACCCCATTCACCTGTCACCAAGATTGGAGTTTATACTTTATCGCTAAGTAGTGGGTTTAGTTTAGATTTGAATAAATGTTGTTACTCGCCAGGAATGGCAAGAAATATTATTTCCTTTCATGCTTTGTACAAACAAGGGTTTACCTTTTCGTTTAATAATGAAGTTGGTTCTATTGATGCTTTCTTTAATAATGTTCTTTATTTTAAAGCATTACCT
Source organism: Lactuca serriola (assembly GCF_051521515.1). NCBI lineage: Eukaryota > Viridiplantae > Streptophyta > Magnoliopsida > Asterales > Asteraceae > Lactuca > Lactuca serriola. The sequence continues at coordinate 257,984,751 of NC_136415.1, read as the reverse complement.
TGTGATGGTGTGTATGAAGCTGTGTCTGTTGTAGATAACTTAGGAAATAATGTTTTGTGTATTGATTCTACTACTAATAATTGTTGGATAAGGTGTCTAAGTCCATAACTATTCCAGGCTTGTACTTGACCCGACCCGGCATGGTCCATTTGGGTTGCATGGCACCATGCAATTGGATAGACTAAATGAGAGAAATAACACTTGGAGATTATTAATATATTATAAGTTCTAATATATTAATAATATTATTTAATTAGTTGATCAAAGAATTAATTTGGAATTAATTAAGTGATCAAAGGATAACTAATTAAATATATGGGTTGGTTATGTAAATCATCCATATCTTGTATAGTGGGCTAAGAGGCTCCATGGATTATCAAGTTGGGTTCTACCCATAGGATGCTCCATGGATGCTCCATGGGAGTTACAAACCCATGGGTCATGGAAATGAAGAGTCATGACACATTAGGGTTTACATGGTGTAACCCTAGATGTGTCAACACTATATAAGAAGCATATTCTCCACCAAAATTGGCTACACACACATATAGACATAAGAAACTAGAGGGCTTGGCCGATTTTGAGAAGTGTGTGTTATCTCAAGAGTCTTTCCAAGAGCATTTGGTGTTGTGTGAAGCATTTGAGGCATCACACTTGGGGTGCTAGGCTCACAAGGTTTCAAGGAACACAAGCAACAACAAGACAAACATAGATCCAAGGTTATTAGGGTTGCATGTACACTTAGGAAGTGTTAGAATGCTGAAAACCCATCAGTGGTATCAGAGCCTAGGCTTGTTTGTTTGTTATTTGTGCTTAAAAGTTGAAGAAAGTCGAAAATTCTGCTGTCTGACTGATGGACTCGGCGAGTCCATGGGGAGGACTCGTCGAGTTCATGTGTATCTTCAACCTACTCGGCGAGTAGGTTTATGCACTCGGCGAGTAGGATCGACAGAGTGCAGAATTTCGACTTGAGTTGCTGGAAATGGATTAGAATCATTACCCTAAAATGTTTTGGTACTTGAAAACTTGTTTTAGAAGGTGTAATGTCTTTTCTAACTCATTTACAACAACTAGTTATCAAAATTACAAAGATTAAATGTGATTTTGACTCTTGAAAGTGTTCATATTCATATTCTTGTTCTTATGATGTTTAGATGATCATAGGAATTATTTGTAACCTATGTGGTAGATTAATTTATGATCATAATGTGTTTTAATGGAGTCCATAACTTGTCCTCAAGTTATGGAAAAACCAAAAGTCTCTTGGGTTAAAAACCATTAAAAGAACACAAGAGTTAGGAAAAATGAAAAGTCTTCATTTTATTACTCTATTAAACTCATAAGTTACAAGAAATGAAAAGTTTTGAAAGTTTACAAAACTTGCCCTCAAGTTTTGGAACAAGTAAAGTTAAGTTAAAACTTTAGTTCCAACCCCTAGAATTTTAAAAGTTAAAATTCAACCCTTATACTTATATTATTATGATTTAATAATTATATATATATGTATAAGAACAAAGTCGTCTTACCGCTAGTACGCCTCATTCACGAAGCCGGTCTATAAGGTGGGTATAAGGTTGTTGCCTATAAAATGGTGACTTAATGGGTGTCCACTCTCACCCACCGCTTGCTTGATCGGTGGAGGGTCGTTAGCCGAACGGGTAAGACAAGGACTTATTAATTCTCATTCAAAGTATGATGAATATTATAAAGTAACTAAATGTTTTATTAAATTCCCAATCTTAGTTACTTTAGGAAAATGTGAATAAGGTGCTATTCCATGAAATTACACTTTACACTTTGATTAAGTCGTTGGTGGAGCGTGTGTGGTTAACCGGCACACTAACTTGGACTTAACAAGGTAGGTAAAGGGTGACTTAGGGTTTATTATAGTATCGATGGAGCGTGTGTGGTTAACCGGCACATCGATTGAGTGATAAACTTTAAGGGTACCAAGTGATTTGCATGGTTACTTCACACCTCGTTTTGTGATCCTCGGTATCCCAGTCACAAAACTTGGAGGGCACACTCGAGATTGAAACATGCCTTTGAAAAGTTCATTGAATCTCAAAGAATCTAGGAATTTCTAAGAACCATTCAAAAACCTAATACTAAAATATTGCGGTTTTCGTGGTGGAAATTGGTGAATCGTCATTCACCTACCTTTCAAATATGATATAGCTTAGATTACGGCATACCTCTTCTAAGTTATATTATATTGTGATTGGATCCTAGCCTTAATATTACATTTGGGTGTTTTATTAAGGACTCTCTTATCTAAACTAATCTTGTCCTCCTTCCTTCAGATGTCTTTCAACAATGCTTCTGGCTCTAATCCTAATGGCTCCTTTACCCTTATGAACTTGTGTGGGAAAGTCACCTTTGATGGATCCAACTTCAATGAGTGGATCAGAAACATCAGGATGATTACCCGCTACGAGGAAAAAGAATATGTCCTTGACAAGGAGCTTAAGGAGATTGATGAGTCCACTGCAACTCCTCAGGAGATCGCTGAATTTCAGGCACATGAAAGGGATGCTACGAAAGTGGCTTGCATCATGACGGCCACGATGACAGCGGAACTCCAAAAGTCTTATGAGGATTTCTACCCTTATGACATGCACCAAGATTTGATGGAAAGATACCATCAGAGTGCAAGACAAGAGAGGTATGAAATCATCTGCTCCATGATAACAACCATGATGAAGGACGGGGAATCCGTCACGAGCCACATGCAGAAAATGCAAAGGTATGTGGATCGTTTGCTGAAGCTTAATGTGAACTTCCCGGAGGATCTTGCAATAGATATTATTTTGCATTCCTTACCATCGTGCTATGATCAATTCCGCATGACATATCACATGAACAAGGAAGAAGTCACCCTCAGCAAACTTCAGGGACTTCTCAAGACCGCAGAAACAGGTCTTAAGGGAAGTCGGTTGCTATCACTCCTACTCAAAACTCTACTCCGGTTTTGGCAATCGGGAAGAATCGATGGAGGAAGAGAAAGAGATCTTCGAAGGGTACCAAGGCTCGGACCCTTGATGGCTCTTCTTCAAGTGGAACCAAGAAAGGTTTCATTACTCCTTCTTCTGACCCAAAAGAGGCTGAATGCTTCTATTGCCATGAAAAAGCTCATTGGAAGCGGAACTGCCCAAAATACCAGCAAGATGTGAAGGATGGGAAAGTTAAACCCAACAATGCAGGTATTTACACTATCATTTCTAATAACTCACCCCATTCTACTTCTTGGGTCCTTGATACCGGTTGTGGTATTCACATTTGTTGTGACTTGCAGGGACTAAGAAGAAGTGAGGATGTGGAGCAAGGAAGGATAAACTTGATCATGGGGAATAGGAAAGCTATACCTGTTACCAAGATTGGAGTTTATACTTTATCGCTAAGTAGTGGGTTTAGTTTAGATTTGAATAAGTGTTGTTATTCGCCAGGAATGGCAAGAAATATTATTTCCTTTCATGCTTTGTACAAACAAGGGTTTACCTTTTCATTTAATAATGAAGTTGGTTCTATTGATGCTTTCTTTAATAATGTTCTTTATTTTAAAGCATTACCTTGTGATGGTGTGTATGAAGCTGTATCTATTGTTGATAACCTAGGAAATAATGTTTTGTGTATTGATTCTACTAATAATAACTTGGATAAAGCATCATTATGGCATTGTCGTCTTGGACATATAAGCAAGAAGCGCATAGGCCAACTCCAAAAGGATGGAGTCTTGGAGTCGTTTGACCTAAAGTCAGATGATAGTTGCGAATCATGCTTACTTGGAAAAATAACAAAGTCACCCTTCACAGGTTCGTGTGAGAGGGGTGAAGGTTTGTTGGACCTTATACACACGGATGTGTGTGGACCATTCAAACATGCCACAAGGGATGCTAATCGTTATTATTTGACTTTTACTGATGATTATAGTAGATATGGATATGTCTACTTGATCAAGCATAAGTCAGAGACTTTCGAGAAGTTTAAGGAATTTAAACAGGAAGTAGAGAATCAATTGGGCAGGAACATTAAGATGCTTCGATCCGATCGTGGTGGTGAGTATCTTAGTTCAGAGTTCCTCGACTATCTAAGGGAATGTGGGATAGTCTCACAATTGACACCTCCCAGGACACCACAGTTGAATGGTGTGGCTGAGAGGCGTAATCGAACCTTGTTAGATATGGTTCGTTCCATGATGAGTCGAGCTACGCTACCAATCTCATTCTGGGGGTATGCCTTGGAGACTGCCGCCCATATTCTTAATCTAGTCCCTACAAAGAAAGTTGCCAAAACTCCTCACGAGATGTGGACTGGTAAAGTACCTAAACTAGACCACATCAAGATTTGGGGTTGCGAGGCTTTCGTGAGACGCGAGACTCATGATAAGCTCGAACCTCGAAGCGAGAGGTGTATTTTCATCAGTTACCCACAGCGATCCTTTGGTTACCTCTTCTACAGACCTAGTGACAATGTGGTCTTTGTAGCAAGAAGAGGAGTCTTTCGAGAGAGAGAATTTATAAGCCAAGGAGACAGTGGGAGACAAATTGATCTTGAAGAAATTCAAGAATCAAGCGGTGAAGGAACTTCAAACTCTAGCCCTCAACTTGAGGAGGAAACTCCTGTTGAGCCAATTGACAAATCTGTACCTTTGAGACGTTCCACGAGAGTTAGGAGTGCACCTGAGCATTACTATGGATTCCATATTACTGCAGAAGGTGAGACACTTATTAGTGATGAAACACTAGTAAGTCAAGATGACCCTAACAGCTACGAGGAAGCCATGGCAGGCCCCGAGTCTGCTAAATGGAAAGAGGCTATGGATAGCGAGATACAATCCATGTATGACAATCAAGTTTGGAACTCGGTTGAAAATGTACCAGGTCGTAAGACAGTAGGGTGCAAATTGGTCTTCAAGAAGAAGACCGACATGGATGGTAAAGTACACACTTATAAGGCTAGGCTGGTGGCAAAGGGCTTCTCTCAAATTCCTGGAGTGGATTATGATGAGACCTTTTCTCCGGTAGCCAAGATTAAGTCTATTCGGGTTCTGTTAGCCATAGCTGCATTTCATGACTATGAAATATGGCAGATGGATGTCAAAACCGCTTTCCTTAATGGAAAGTTGGCTGAAGATGTTTACATGAGTCAGCCAGAGGGTTTTGTCAGCAACGAGTACCCTAATAGAGTGTGTAAGCTTGAGAAATCCATTTATGGATTGAAGCAAGCACCTCGCAGATGGAATCTTTGCTTTGATGAAAAGGTCAAGGAATTTGGCTTTTCTAGAAGTGCAGATGAATCTTGTGTGTATGTCAAGGCTAGTGGGAGTATAGTTAGCTTTTTGGTATTGTATGTGGATGACATACTACTCATAGGAAACGACATTCCAACCCTGCAGGAAGTAAAGTCCTGGCTTGGGAAGTGTTTCGCTATGAAGGACCTTGGTGAAGTTGCCTATATTCTAGGGATAAGAATCTTGAGAGATCGGAGTAAAAGACTAATTGGACTTAGTCAGAGTACCTACTTGGATAAGGTGCTGAAGAGATTCAGCATGCAGGATTCCAAGAAAGGAGAGTTACCCATCCAGAGTAACACCAGATTGAGTAAGACACAAAGCCCTAGCACTGAGGCTGAGATAGCAGAAATGAGTCGAACACCTTACGCTTCGGCTGTAGGATCGATCATGTATGCTATGACGTGTACTCGACCCGATGTAGCTTTTGCCTTGAGCATGGTTAGCAGGTATCAGGCGAACCCTGGCAAGGCACACTGGACTGCGGTAAAGAATATCCTCAAGTACCTACGGAGGACTAAGGACTGGGTCCTTACCCTCGGTGGGAGTGATGACTTGAGAGTTGTTGGGTATAGTGATGCTAGCTTCCAGACTGATAGGGATAATTTCCGCTCTCAGTCGGGCTGGGTCTTTACCCTAAACGGAGGAGCAATTTCTTGGAAGAGTTACAAGCAAGAGACAGTGGCAGAATCTACTTGTGAATCAGAGTATATTGCAGCTAGTGAAGCAGCAAAGGAAGCGATATGGCTGAAGAACTTCATTGGAGACCTTGGAGTTGTACCAGCTATTAAAGAGCCAATGGAAATTTTCTGTGATAGTGAAAGTGATGTTGCCTTAGCCAAGGAACCAAGGGATCACGGGAGATCCAGACACATCGACAGAAAATACCATTTCATTAGACATCGGATCGAAGAAGGACTCCTCGCGGCAAAGAGGGTATCATCGGATGAGAACCCAGCAGATCCCCTCACGAAGGGACTGAGTAGGGTTAAGCATCTTCAGCATGCTCAGAGCATAGGGCTGAAGGATGATATAAGTTTTAGTAGTTAGATAACCCGGAAATTTGTAAAGTGTAATTGACATTTGATGATGAATAAAAGGTGTTTTATTTATGAGTAAAGTGTTGCTATCTCTTGTCAATCGTTTACTATATTTCTTTTGCATGTTTTGACTTCCAGAATAATTTTGTTTGGTATAACATATTATTCAAACCTCCACAGTCGGTCATATGTTGGAAGTAGATATGAATCAAGACTGTCGTGTTTGGTTGTAGAGGTCTAAGGTGTTGGACAAGGCTACAACAATCATGAGTGCTCATAAGTTCTGAGCATTGGACACAACCCACGCTCACTGGAATCACTTCATGGAATTTTATCTCGAGTGATCGTGAGACGGTAATATCATATAAGTCTTCAAACCTAGAGATATGATTTGTTACTTACAAGTTGGTTATGCATTGACTGTACGAAACCGCATTGGTAACTCGATGCTATAAAACGTACTTTTGTGTGTAATTCAATAAGTGGTAGAACAAACATATGAGTCGAAGTTTATCTGTTCCTTCTTGGATTAGAAGCTGATATCTGGGCCCCTCGATGATTTTGTTTTGACCCATGTACCGGGCCCGGTCAGAACTAAGTTGATGTGTTCAATTAAGTTCTATGTCAAACAAATCGGAAATCGGGAAACAAATGCTGGACAATAAGCAAGACTATCTTCCATGTATTTGTCCGGCTGATATCTAGAACGGTGGATTATATGATCACTTATCTTAAATGGCGTATCATCATCTTCTCAGTTCCGAGAGACCTTGAAAGAGCTACGATTGCCGGTCGGTTCCTAAAGTACTAGAGATATAGTTATTAGACTTATCCAAGTGGGAGACTGTTGGATAAGGTGTCTAAGTCCATAACTATTTCGGGCTTGTACTTGACCCGACCCGGCATGGTCCATTTGGGTTGCATGGCACCATGCAATTGGATAGACTAAATGAGAGAAATAACACTTGGAGATTATTAATATATTATATGTTCTAATATATTAATAATATTATTTAATTAGTTGATCAAAGAATTAATTTGGAATTAATTAAGTGATCAAAGGATAACTAATTAAATATATGGGTTGGTTATGTAAATCATCCATATCTTGTATAGTGGGCTAAGAGGCTCCATGGATTATCAAGTTGGGTTCTACCCATAGGATGCTCCATGGATGCTCCATGGGAGTTACAAACCCATGGGTCATGGAAATGAAGAGTCATGACACATTAGGGTTTACATGGTGTAACCCTAGATGTGTCAACACTATATAAGAAGCATATTCTCCACCAAAATCGGCTACACACATATAGACATAAGAAACTAGAGGGCTTGGCCGATTTTGAGAAGTGTGTGCTTTCTCAAGAGTCTTTCCAAGAGCATTTGGTGTTGTGTGAAGCATTTGAGGCATCACACTTGGGGTGCTAGGCTCACAAGGTTTCAAGGAACACAAGCAACAACAAGACAAACATAGATCCAAGGTTATTAGGGTTGCATGTACACTTAGGAAGTGTTAGAATGCTGAAAACCCATCAATAATAACTTGGATAAAGCATCATTATGGCATTGTCGCCTTGGACATATAAGCAAGAAACGCATAGGCCAACTCCAAAAGGATGGAGTCTTGGAGTCGTTTGACCTTAAGTCAGATGATAGTTGCGAATCATGCTTACATGGAAAAATGACAAAGTCATCCTTCACAGGCTCGTGTGAAAGGGGTGAAGGTTTGTTGGACCTTATACACACGGATGTGTGTGGACCATTCAAACATGCCACAAGGGATGCTAATCGTTATTATTTGACTTTTACTGATGATTACAGTAGATATGGATATGTCTACTTGATCAAGCATAAGTCAGAGACTTTCGAGAAGTTTAAGGAATTTAAACAGGAAGTCGAGAATCAATTGGGCAGGAACATTAAGATGCTTCGATCCGATCGTGGTGGTGAGTATCTTAGTTCAGAGTTCCTCGACTATCTAAGGGAATGTGGGATAGTCTCACAATTGACACCTCCCAGGACACCACAGTTGAATGGTGTGGCTGAGAGGCGTAATCGAACCTTGTTAGATATGGTTCGTTCCATGATGAGTCGAGCTACGCTACCAATCTCATTCTGGGGGTATGCCTTGGAGACTGCCGCCCATATTCTTAATCTAGTCCCTACAAAGAAAGTTGCCAAAACTCCTCACGAGATGTGGACTGGTAAAGTACCTAAACTAGACCACATCAAGATTTGGGGTTGCGAGGCTTTCGTGAGACGCGAGACTCATGATAAGCTCGAACCTCGAAGCGAGAGGTGTATTTTCATCGGTTACCCACATCGATCCTTTGGTTACCTCTTCTACAGACCTAGTGACAATGTGGTCTTTGTAACAAGAAGAGGAGTCTTTCGAGAGAGAGAATTTATAAGCCAAGGAGACAGTGGGAGACAAATTGATCTTGAAGAAATTCAAGAATCAAGCGGTGAAGGAACTTCAAACTCTAGCCCTCAACTTGAGGAGGAAACTCATGTTGAGCCAATTGACAAATCTGTACCTTTGAGACGTTCCACGAGAGTTAGGAGTGCACCTGAGCATTACTATGGATTCCATATTACTGCAGAAGGTGAGACACTTATTAGTGATGAAACACTAGTAAGTCAAGATGACCCTAACAGCTACGAGGAAGCCATGGCAGGCCCCGAGTCTGCTAAATGGAAAGAGGCTATGGATAGCGAGATACAATCCATGTATGACAATCAAGTTTGGAACTTGGTTGAAAATGTACCAGGTCGTAAGACAGTAGGGTGCAAATGGGTCTTCAAGAAGAAGACCGACATGGATGGTAAAGTACACACTTATAAGGCTAGACTGGTTGCAAAGGGCTTCTCTCAAATTCCTGGAGTGGATTATGATGAGACCTTTTCTCCGGTAGCCAAGATTAAGTCTATTCGGGTTCTGTTAGCCATAGCTGCATTTCATGACTATGAAATATGGCAGATGGATGTCAAAACCGCTTTCCTTAATGGAAAGTTGGCTGAAGATGTTTACATGAGTCAGCCAGAAGGTTTTGTCAGCAACAAGTACCCTAATAGAGTGTGTAAGCTTGAGAAATCCATCTATGGATTAAAGCAAGCACCTCGTAGATGGAATCTTTGCTTTGATGAGAAGGTCAAGGAATTTGGCTTTACTAGGAGTGAAGATGAATCTTGCATGTATGTCAAGGCTAGTAGGAGTATAGTTAGCTTTTTGGTATTGTATGTGGATGACATACTACTCATAGGAAACGACATTCCAACCCTGCAGGAAGTAAAGTCCTGGCTTGGGAAGTGTTTCGCTATGAAGGACCTTGGTGAAGCTGCCTATATTTTAGGGATAAGGATCTTGAGAGATCGGAGTAAAAGACTAATTGGACTTAGTCAGAGTACCTACTTGGATAAGGTGCTGAAGAGATTCAGCATGCAGGATTCCAAGAAAGGAGAGTTACCCATCCAGAGTAACACCAGATTGAGTAAGACACAAAGTCCTAGCACTGAGACTGAGATAGCAGAAATGAGTCGAACACCTTATGCTTCGGCTGTAGGATCGATCATGTATGCTATGACGTGTACTCGACCCGATGTAGCCTTTGCCCTGAGCATGGTTAGCAAGTATCAGGCGAACCCTGGCAAGGCACACTGGACTGCAGTAAAGAATATCCTCAAGTACCTACGGAGGACTAAGGACTGGGTCCTTACCCTCGGTGGGAGTGATGACTTGAGAGTAGTAGGGTATAGTGATGCTAGCTTCCAGACTGATAGGGATAATTTCCGCTCTCAGTCAGGCTGGGTCTTTACCCTAAACGGAGGAGCAATTTCTTGGAAGAGTTCCAAGCAAGAGATAGTGGCAGATTCTACTTGTGAATCAGAGTATATTGCAGCTAGCGAGGCAACAAAGGAGGCGATATGGCTGAAGAACTTCATTGGAGACCTTGGAGTTGTACCAGCTATTAAAGAGCCAATGGAAATTTTCTGTGATAGTGAAAGTGTTGTTGCCTTAGCCAAGGAACCAAGGGATCACGGGAGATCCAGACACATCGACAGAAAATACCATTTCATCAGACATCGGATCGAAGAAGGACTCCTCGTGGCAAAGAGGGTATCATCAGATGAGAATCCGGCAGATCCCCTCACAAAGGGACTGACTCGGGTTAAGCATCTTCAGCATGCTCGGAGCATAGGGCTGAAGGATGATATTAGATTTAGTAGTTAGATAACCTCGAAATTTGTAAAGTGTAATTGACATTTGATGATGAATAAAAAATGTTTTATTTATGAGTAAGGTGTTGCTATCTCTTGTCGATCGTTTACTATATTTCTTTTTCATGTTTTGACTTCCAGAATAATTTTTGTTTGGTATAACATATTATTCAAACCTCCACAGTCGGTCATATGTCGGAAGTAGGTATGAATCAAGACTGTCATGTTTGGTTGTAGAGGTCTTGGACAAGGCTACAGCAATCATCAGTGCTCATAAGTCCTGAGCATTGCACTCAACCCACACTCACTGGAATCACTTCATGGAATTCTATCTCGAGTGATTGTGAGACGGTAATATCGTATAAGTCTTCAAACCTAGAGATATGATTTGTTACTTACAAGTTGGTTATGCATTGATTGTACGAAAACGCATTGGTAACTCGATGTTATAAATCGTGCTCTTGTGTGTAATTCAATGAGTGGTAGAACAAACATATGAGTCGAAGTTTATCTGTTCCTTCTTGGATTAGAAGCTGATATCTGGGCCCCTCGATGATTTTGTTTTGACCCATGTACCGGGCCCGGTCAGAACTAAGTTGATGTGTTCAATTAAGTTCTTTGTCAAACAAATCGGAGATCGAGAAACAAACTGCTGGACAATAAGAAAGACATTGTTCCATGTATTTGTCCGGCTGATATCTAGAACGGAGGATTATATGATCACTTATCTTAAATGGTGTACCATCATCTTCTCAGTTCCGAGAAACCTTGAAAAGAGCTACGATTGCCGATCGGTTCCTGAAGTCATACTTGCAGTAATAGTTATTAGACTTATCCAAGTGGGAGACTGTTGGATAAGGTGTCTAAGTCCATAACTATTTCTGGTATGTACTTGACCCGACCCGGCATGGTCCATTTGGGTTGCATGGCACCATGCAATTGGATAGACTAAATGAGAGAAATAACACTTGGAGATTATTAATATATTATAAGTTCTAATATATTAATAATATTATTTGATTAGTTTGATCAATAATTAATTTAGAATTAATTAAGTGGTCAAAAGAGAACTAATTAAATATATGGGTTGATTATGTAAATCATCCATATCTTGTATAGTGAGCTAAGAGGCTCCATGGATTATCAAGTTGGGTTCTACCCATAGGATGCTCCATGGATGCTCCATGGGAGTTACAAACCCATGGGTCATGGAAATGAAGAGTCATGACACATTAGGGTTTACATGGTGTAACCCTAGATGTGTCAACACTATATAAGAATCATATTCTCCACCAAAATCGGTTACACTAAGAAAACAAGAGGGCTTAGCCGATTTCAAGAAGTGTGTGTTCTCTCATAAGTTTTTCCAAGAGCATTTGGTGTTGTGTGAAGCATTTGAGGCATCACATTTGGGGTGCTAGGCTCACAAGGTTTCAAGGAACACAAGCAACAACAAGGTAAGTTATTCCATCTATTATTCAAGTTAAAATTGTTCCCCATGTATGCTAGATAGAAATATAGCCTTGGAATTCAACTTAGCATGATAATTAGACAAACATAGATCCAAGGTTATTAGGGTTGCATGTACACTTAGGAAGTGTTAGAATGCTCAAAACCCATCAATAGCACACCAGCATCCTCTTGAGATGGTCAATGATCGGACCATATTCAGCTTCGTTGGTCAGAAGGATGTTATGCAGGATGATCCAATCATGGGGATTGAGGTTCGGTAGATCTGCTAAAGAAATGGCATGTTCGGTTTTGGCAGATCCCCTGAGAACCTTGAACCGAACGTTGATAAACTTCCCTTCAGTGTACGGTTTCAAGACCCGAACGTTGATAATCTTCTGAGCACTCCAGGTTTGATATTGAGGTTGAGCAGCCTTCAGATAGAATTCAATCAATTCCCGATCAACCTCCGGATGAGGATGAGGGAACTCGGCAACGTTGGCGAAGGCATGAAAGATGAACGCCTTTCGGGTCATTGGCATGTCGAACTGAGAGTCGACGGAGTTGAAACAGTCAAATGAGATAACTGGTTCCAGCCACAAGATGCTCGGAGTGTCGATTGCCTCCTTTATCATCCTCTTGAGAGTCCAAGAAGGAAAAAGAGTTTTCCTACTCTCGAGAAGGTCGTGGGCTTCTTTCTTTTTGCGTTCAGCTTCTTCAACTTCTCTTGCCACACGAGCACTATCATCTTCATCATTGTGTCGACTTTTGCGTTTCAACAAGTCGACAATGGTTTCTTGGTCATCTTCCTCTTCATCCTCAGCAATCTTCTTGCCTTTGTCTTTCACACCCGAACCGGAGGCTTGGCCTACAGGAGGAGGTTCGGTTGTGTGAGTTGCCTTTGAGGAATGAGGTGGTTGAGGTGCAGACTCCTTTTCTCCCCCTTGTTTCGGAATGGACACGAAATCGGGTAGCCCTTCAATTTTGCTTAACAGGTCTAGGGCAGGAGCGAGCTTCTCTGCAAGGGTACGCCTCACAGAATGATTAAGTATGGGATCATGTGCTTCGAGGATGTTGGAGATGGCTGAGTGGACATCCGAAACACACATCTTGATGACCTCCCATTCAGATCGAAGAGTGTCAATTTGTTGTTGAGAATGGGAGAGTTGAGCACTCTTGACCTTTAGGGCAGTGGTCTTCCTTGCCAAAACATCCATCAACGAGTTCTCGGCAGCCAAATCCTCTTGAAACTTTGAGAGACGCTCGTCAATAGAAGCACGGAAGGCTGAGTTGTCGTCTGTGAGCGATTGACGAAGTGAAGCAAAGGACTTCAACTCAATAGAGACAAACGTGGCCAACTGTTGAACAATTGGTTCCAACGTAGTCTTGGTGGCATCAACACTCTCCTGTAAAGACTTTAACAGGGCAGAGGCCTCAGAAAATAGTTTATCGACTTTTTCGGTCGCAGCCTGACAGGCTTTCGTGGAGGCATCGATGGCGATGGTTGCAGAAGCGACATAGTCTTGCTAAGCCCTTGAGAAAGCATCAACAAGCTTCTGAATAGCAGCTTCAGAGAGGGATGATTGAGACGTAGAGGAAGAGGCAATGAGCAAGTCGACCTTGTCATGGAGCTCCTTAAGATGTTTCTTTGTGACCGGAGCATCATCATCATCATCGCTCTGCACTTGAAACGAACTGTAGTAGACTGAATCAAACGTCATGTTTTCCCCGCCAAGGAAAGGGTTGTCTCCGTCAGAGGCGTGACCGGGAGATGGTGGTGGTGGTGAAGCTGGGGGTACAGTTGTATGGGTAGGTTCGGGTTGGGTTGTGTCGGGTGTAGGTGTAGGTTCAGGTTGAGTTTGGGTAGGGGTAGGTTCGGGTGCTTTTTGGGTTTCGGTTGTGTTTATGGTTTCGGGTGTTGGTGGAGGTTCGGTTGCATCAGTATGAACCCCCGTATCAGATACGTTGGTTGTAACCTTTCCAGTGGATGTTGTTGTTGCATCGGTGAAGATTAGTGGTGGCATTGGGATTGAAGTGTGTGGAATGTGGGTAAAGGGGTTTATGGTGGGAATGGAAGTAGGAATAGTTGTAAGAGGAGAGGGAATTGGAGAAGGAGGGATTTGCATTTCAGGGGTAGGTGATCTGGGTGGTGTGTTGCCTCTTGGAGAGCCGTCAGAATCCGAACTCTCACCCTCTGACTCACTGGAAGAGGAAGCGATAATCAGCTTTCTCTTTGGTTGTGTTTTTCGCCTCTTGTGCTGCGGAGACTGAGCAGCTTTAGTGGGTTTCCTCTTCTTAGGAGAAGGGCCTTTAGCCCCTTTCGCCACCTGTTTTCCTTTGTCAGCCTTCTTGCCTCTTGGAGCAGGCTTGTCGGCGTCGTGAATCGATTTCAGCATCTCCGGCGTGAGATCCCTCGGACCAGAACGCTTGAACTCCTTGTAGGTTCTGATGATCCGGCTGTCAGCTGGAACGTCAACATACATGGATTCCGGAATGGAACCATTGAAAGGGAATTTGGAAGCATCTGAGACGATGATCTTCGTGGTATGGAATGTACCAATCGAAGACATCGGTGCACCGGCGACAGTAGGGATGCTGTACTTGTCCATGACCCACTTCGTAATCGGGGTCCAAAACCTAGCATAGGACACCTCTGAATGCCGTGAAGAAGATGAGAGACTCTGGATGAGTTGTTGCCAAAGAACAAACCCATAATCGACATTGATGCCATTGTAGACACCATATAAGATGGACAGGAACAGTCGACTGGAACCATCTGAGCCAGAGCTCCTTTCAGAAAGACCTTTGAATAGCACAGTGAACATCCCGTTCCACTGTGGCGGTAAGCATGACTTCTTGAACTTGGCGACGGAAGTAAGCGCCTCCGTATAACCCATATTGTAGAACATATTGAACAGGTGCCCCATTGGAATTGTCTCTGGATTAACCCTCGTAGGATCAGCCTCAAACCCTAACAGGGAGCAAAAGCGTTGCTTGGAGATAGACGCTTTGTGATGAGAAACGTCAAAGAAGATCCTATCGACCACTTTGTCGTAATGAGCAGTCGCATAGATCTGCGACAGGAACTCCATTGGTACTGATTCCGCCCTTGAAAGTGCAGGAGCAATCGGCGAATATTTCAAGCACTCGATGATGGGGAACATGTAGGAGTCATAAGCGTGAGGGGTTAAATCGATAATGAGACACTATTGAGGGCGAATGGGAAGAATGTGGGAAGTGGCGTGAACAGAGGATGAATCTGCCATTGTTGAAGAGAGTGAAGAAGATGATGAACAGTTAGGGTTCAGGGATTTCTTGCGCTCTGGGAATTTAGATTGCAGTAAAGAGGTAAATGGTAGATGATGTCGCCTTTTATACTGGGGTTTTAGGAGAGAGAAGAATCTTCCCAAATCTTCTATCGAAATACGAAGGGTTTTCCGGAATTTGACTGATGCGTGACAGTTAGGGAACCAATGATCACGCATGAGAGAGAGTGTCAGATTCCTAAGAACACGCCTCCCATCAAGCGCCTTTTGGATAGAAACCGTTTCAAATTCACACGCGCCCTTTCTGTACCTTTTAGAGAAGAACCGTTTCAAATTCGCCCACGCGTCTGCGTCATTTGGAGATTAGACGTTTCAAATTCGCATGTGTTCCCTGTTACGCCGTTTGAAATCAAATCAATTAGACTCCCGCCTGAGTCAGCAACCCTTCATCTTATCCCTTTAAAGTGTAACGACATCTTTTGAATAATACGCCCAAGTGGATTAAAAATGACCACAACTTATAATCAACCACCAATCCAATGAAAAAGCCTGTAATTATTAAAACCAGAATTTTGGAAAATCAAAGATTTTCGTGCTAAGTGTGTAAAAGATAAGAAATAAAGCAATTCTTTTTAGGAAAAATTGTGATGTCAATAAAGACACGAAACAAATGATCCCGGGCACGAATCTCTTCCTTCAAAGTCAAGAGAGACCTTAAAGTGTTAGTGTGGTTTCCCGTTGAATAACGATCAAACACTTATTAAGAAGTGTTGAAAGGCTTCTTTTAATTAAGCTTTTTAGGGTGGCTTAGCTTTGATTCAATAGTCCTAATCCTGAAATAAGATAGAAAGTGAACAAAGTACTTGTGAGACCGGTGTAGTCTGTTGAACAAGTACATTGGGAAATATTTTAAAGTGGCTGGGAAATATAAAATCTCAACAGAAAATTAAAAACTGGATCCCAAGGGAAGAAATGTTATGGTTTTCAACAATTTCATAGGAATCACACAAAATAAAAACTTGAGATTTCATGAAGATATGTCCGTCAATTCAGTAGTGAAAACTAGAGCAAATTAATTGTTCACCGTCAATTCAGATTGGGTATTGAATTTTGGGTTTCACTCAGCTCGTAGTGGCACGAAACTAAGATCATAAACGCAGTTTTGGAGTAACCATAAACCTCAGTGGTAATGTCTAACAGTCTCAAGGGTTATGTTTGTGAAACGAATTTAATGGAGAAATGTAATAGAGATGGTGTAAGAAATCAAAGTACCTCTGCTGTGAAAAATAGGACCAAGCAGAAAACTCTTATCTCATGTGAGAAGAGAGTTAGGTTGCTCATGATTAGAATAAATGTGATAGCCTAATTGGGAAGACAAGGTTTGTGTATACCAAGTCATTAAGGCTTTTATTCAGAATCTGATGAGGCTTTGGGCACATACAGCAGCATGCTTCTAGGGACACTTAACTATTTCAACAATTTCCCCATAAACGAACGAACACACAAATAAAATTAAAGACAAAAAGCAAATAAAGAACAAAATATTTTTGGAGTTTATGATATTAGAAGAAAAGAAATATTTTTGGAATTTTTTGATATTAAAAAAATGATAAAGGAAATAAAAAAATAAGACTGAGAAATAAAATAAAAAAATAAAAAAACTTTGAGAAAAAAAAAACTTTGGAACTGAACCCGAGCGTTCAGTTGGTTTCGGTTTTGAAAAATTTTGGAAAACCAAACCCAGGCGTTCGGTTGATTTCGGTTTTGTAAAATTTTGGAAAACCGAACCCGAGCGTTCGGTTGATTTCGGTTTTGAAAAATTTTGGAAAACCGAACCCAAACCTTCGGATGATTTCGGTTTTGAAAACTTTTGGAAAACCGAACCCGAGCATTCGGTTGATTTCGGTTTTGAAAAATTTTGGAAAACCGAACCCGAACCTTCGGTTGATTTCGGTTACTGAAGAAATTAGGTTTTCAAAAAGGAAATGCTTTTGACAATAAGAGAAATGTAATAGGAACAATTATACATGAAATTTACAACCAAGAAAACTACCTTTAGTTGATGAGCGAGAGGCAGATGAACCAACCGAAACCGAACGTTCGGTCTATTTCGCTTCTTACGTTTGTGTTTGAGAGGTAGTTTGTGTTGGAATAGTGTCTAAGGCTGTAACTATATTAGGCAAGTATTTGATCCGGTTGTGCATAGTCATTTTGGGTTGCCTTCACCATAGCAACTTGATAGGATGATTTAATAAGAGAGAGTAAATATTATGAATATATTATGGGAATAATATAATGAATAATATATTTGTTATTTGATTAATATAAGTCATAGAATTAATTAGAATTAATTTGGTGACTTAAAGAGATTAATTAAATAAAGGGGTATAAAATGTCGATTGTTTGATAGTTAAGCTTTAGACTATAAATCCATTTGGATATGCTATGGACGGATTCTAGAGGCTATAGGATAGCTAAAATCGTCCATTAGAGTTATCTAGGAATGGATTTGGATAGCCATAAGAGAAGATTATCCAATTAGGGTTTAGATTGTAACCCTTAAGGAGTCTACAAGTATAAATAGACCCTATGGCTGATGGAATTCGACACATCTCCTAAAGCAAGGAACCTCTGGTCGAAATTCCTCCCCTCTCCTCTCTCCTAAATCATTCTTATTGCTATTGGTGTTTGTAAGCCATTAGAGGAGTGACATTTGTGACTCTAGAAGCTCCAAGACCTCAAGATCAACAAGGAACTCAAAGGTATGATTCTAGATCTGTTTCAATGTTGTTATTTAACCTAATTAGTCATTAGAAGACTTGGATTCAATGCATGTTTGTTAGAAAGCCTTGATCCGAGCATTAGGGTTTTGCATGCGCACATAGGAAAGTTCTTATGGCTAAAACCCATCAGTGGTAACAGAGCCTAGCTTGGTTTTCTTTAAATTGTTGCTTGATTAACTGAAACAAACCTGCAAAATTCGATTTTTAGGTTTCTGAGTCACTGACTCGGCGAGTCCCAAGGTGGACTCGGCGAGTAGGCCTGACTCGGCGAGTCCCCTTGTGCACTCGGCGAGTCCAGGCGTCAGGAATGGCCAGATTCGGGATTTCTTTGTAATTATCTTATCTAAACTTTCCATAAACTAATTAGATCAATGTTAATTCGTTTTTATGATAAATATAACTGCAATCTTGATCTAATTAAAGATATTTATCTTATAATAAAATATTTAATTTCCTTATATGATAATTAATTAATTATTTTGATTATTTTGATAATTATCTCAAAAGAAATCTTGAATAAATCAAATATAGATAATTAGGATATTAATTGTTAATTGAAATTATTTGTTATTTGATCCTCCATGTTTTAAATGTTTAAAACTTGCCCTCAAGTTTTGAAATTTATATTTGTGATTAAAAGTTTAATTTAGACAACTTAAATTTCAAAACCCTAGATTTTAAAAGTTTTAAAATACAACCCTATACTAATATGATATTACTAGTATAATATATATATATATATATATATATATATATATATATATATATATATGTATAACTAAATGCTAGTCTTACCGTTAGTAGGCCTCATTCACGAAGCCAATCTATAAGGTGGGTATAAGGTTGCGGCCTATAAAATGGCGCTTAATGGGTGTACACTCACACCCACCACTTGCTTGATTGGTGGAGGGTCGTTAGCCGAACGGGTAGGATAGGGCAACCTCATCCTCTCATTAAAAGTATAATAAGAAATATAAAGTAACTACACATATTTTTTTAAAATTTCCCAATCCTAGTTACTTTAGGAAAAGTGAATTGATGCAATCCCATGAAATTACACTTTGCACCTTGCTAAGATGTTAGTGGAGCGTGTGTGGTTTACCGGCACACTAATTGGTTCTAAGCGAAGGTGGCAAAGGGTGATTCATTGTATATCATAGTTCGATGGAGCGTGTGTGGTTTACCGGCACATCGAATAGGTGATCGTTACAATGAAGGCACCATGTGAATTTGCATGGTTGTTCACACCCGCTTTGTGATCCTCGGCATCCCAGTCACAAACAAGAGGGGCATATCGAGATTTAAACATGCCATTGAATAGTTTCAATGAATCTCATCCGAACCTAGGAATTCTCAAAAACACTTAGGACTAATAGTTTAGGTTTTTGTGATGGAGAATTAGTGAATCGTCATTCACTTACCTTCAATTTATTTGCATGTTAGATTACGGCATCCCTTCTCTAATATGTAAATGTTATTGTTGGATCCTAGCCCTAATTTTTCTTATTGGGTGATAATTAGGGATTCTTATTCTAATCTATCTTTGTCCTTTTCTAATTATGGATGTCGAACGCAAACAACGCTGCTGCTAGTTCTTTCACGTTGATGAGCCTTTGCCAAAAGGTCACCTTCGATGGAACGAACTTTAGCGAATGGATAAGATACATTCGCACGATTGCTCGCTATGAGGACAAGGAGTATGTCCTTGATGAGAAGCTCGAGAAAATCAACACCGAAATCGCTACTCCAGCCGAAATCACCGCCTTTGAAACTCATGAGCGAGATGCAACGAAGGTACATTGCATCATGATCGCCACCATGAACTCCGAATTCCAAAAGTCCTACGAGGACATGTACCCGTACGAGATGCACCAAGACTTATTGGAGAGGTACCACCAAAACGCGAGACAAGAGCGGTATGAGATTTTCACTAACATGATTTCCGCAAAGATGGGTCACGGAGAATCTCTTACCGTGCACTTGCAAAAGATGCAAAGGTATGTCGACCGCCTTCGCAAGTTAAATGTTGACTTCGGTGAAGACTTGGCGATCGACATGGTGCTTCACTCTTTGCCTCCGATGTACAACCAGTTCAGGATGACCTACCACATGAACAAAGAAGAGGTCACCCTAAGCAAAATCCAAGGTCTCTTGAGAGTCGCTGAGAGCAACTTCAAGGACAAGTCTGTTGCACCTACTCCCAATCCGCCCGCTGCTCCTGTCTTGGCTATTGGTCAAGGGAAGGGAAAGAAGAGGAAAGCTTCATCGAAGAACTATCGCAAGGCAAAAGCCCGAGATGGTGCCTCTTCTAGTGGGACCAAAGTTGATCCCGCTAAGCCCTGCTCTAACCCGAAGGAGGTAGAGTGCCACCACTGCCACAAGATAGGACATTGGAAGAGAAGCTGCCCAGATTACCTGCAAGCAATCAAAGAGGGAAAGATCAAGCCATCTTTCGCAAGTATATACACAATCAAATCTAACGATTCTAATCATGCTATTTATTGGGTCCTTGATACCGGTTGTGGTTATCACATTTGTTCTAATGTGTAGGGACTAAGAAGAAGTAGGGATGTGGAGCAAGGAAGGATCAATCTAATCATGGGGAACAGAAGATCGTCGCCTGTGACCAAGATTGGAGTGTATTCTTTAGTGCTTAGGAATAGTTTGGTTTTAGATTTGAACAATTGTTGCTATTCGCCAGAAATGGCTAGAAACATCATTTCATTTCATGGTTTGTATAGACAAGGATTTAGACTTTCTTTTAATAATGAGAATGGTTCTATTTTA
Source organism: Lactuca serriola (assembly GCF_051521515.1). NCBI lineage: Eukaryota > Viridiplantae > Streptophyta > Magnoliopsida > Asterales > Asteraceae > Lactuca > Lactuca serriola. Next base: position 257,963,918 of record NC_136415.1, on the reverse strand, counting down.
GCTTATCTAAATGGTGTCTTTTACTTTGAAGCTATACCATGTAATGGAATATATGAGACTGTTATGATTGTTGATAACTTAGGAAATGATGTTTTGAATATTGATTCTTCCACTAGTATGGATAAAGCATCCTTGTGGCATTGTCGTCTTGGACATGTCAACAAGAAACGCATAGCCCAACTCCAAAAGGATGGAGTGTTGGAGTCATTCAACCTTAGGGAAGATGACACATGCGAGTCTTGTTTGCTTGGAAAGATGACTAAGTCACCCTTCACGAGTACATGTGAAAGGGGCGAAGGTCTATTGGACCTAATACATACCGATGTATGTGGACCGTTTAGATCAACCACGAAGGATGGGAACCGCTTCTACGTGACTTTTACCGATGACTATAGTAGATATGGGTATATCTACTTAATCAAGCAAAAGTCAGAAACCTTTGAAAAGTTCAAAGAGTTCAAGAATGAAGTGGAGAATCAATTGGGCAGGAAAATCAAGATGCTTCGATCCGATCGAGGAGGAGAGTACCTAAGTCTTGAATTCCACGATTATCTCAAGGAGTGTGGAATAGTTTCGCAATTGACGCCTCCTAGGACACCGCAGTTGAATGGTGTGGCAGAAAGGCGTAATCGAACCTTATTGGATATGGTTCGCTCTATGATGAGTCGTGCTTCACTACCTATCTCTTTTTGGGGGTATGCCTTAGAGACTGCCGCCCATATCCTTAACCGAGTACCTACTAAGAAGGTTGCCAAAACACCTCACGAGATGTGGACAGTTAAAGCTCCCTCGTTGGCACATATCAAGGTTTGAGGGTTGCGAGGCTTTCGTAAGACGAGATACTCACGACAAGCTTGAACCTCGAAGTGAGCGATGTATTTTCATCGGCTACCCGCAGACATCCTTTGGATATCTCTTCTATAGACCGAAGGACAATGTGGTCTTCGTTGCGAGGAGAGGAGTTTTCCGAGAGCGAGAACTCATAAGCCAAGGAGACAGTGGGAGGCAAATCGAACTTGAAGAGATTCAAGAGTCGATAGATGAAGGAACCTCTACCGCTGGCGCTCAACCCGAGGAGGAAACTCCAGTTGAACCGATTGACGAATCCTTACCTCTTAGACGTTTCGATAGAGTTAGAGTTCTACCCCAGTTTTATGGTTTTCATATTACTACCGAAGGGGACACGTATATTAGTGATGGTACACTAATAAATCTTGATGAACCTAATAGCTATAAGGAAGCCATGGCAGGCCTGGAGTCTGCGAAATGGAAAGAGGCAATGGATAGCGAGATCCAATCCATGTATGATAACCAAGTTTGGAATTTGGTTGATTATGTGCCCGGACGTAAGACCGTTGGGTGCAAATGGATCTTCAAGAAGAAGACCGATGTGGATGGAAACGTGCACACATATAAAGCGCGATTGGTTGCGAAGGGCTTTACTCAAACTCCCGGAGTTGACTATGATGAGACCTTTTCACCAGTTGCGAAGATTAAATCTATTAGAGTGATGCTAGCAATTGCCGCATTTCATGATTATGAGATTTGGCAAATGGATGTCAAGACCGCTTTCCTTAATGGGAAGTTGGCTGAGGATGTTTACATGGCTCAGCCCGAGGGGTTTGTGGATCTGAAGCATCCGAATAGAGTGTGTAAGCTTGAGAAGTCCATTTATGGACTTAAGCAAGCGTCTCGCAGATGGAATCTTTGCTTCGATGAGAAAGTCAAAGAGTTTGGATTTGTACGAAGCGAAGACGAGTCTTGTGTATATGTCAAAGCCAGTGGGAGTATAGTAAGCTTCCTCGTTCTATATGTCGATGACATATTACTCATAGGAAACGACATCCCGATTCTGCAGGAGGTTAAGTCCTGGCTCGGGAAGTGCTTCGCTATGAAGGACCTCGGAGAGGCTTCTTACATTTTGGGAATAAGGATAGTAAGAGAAAGAAGTAAGAGACTAATTGGACTTAGTCAGAATACTTACTTAGAGAGAGTACTAAAACGTTTTAGTATGGAAAACTCAAAGAAGGGAGAACTACCGATACAAAGTAATGCCAAGTTGAGTAAGACTCAAAGTCCGAGTACCGAAGCTGAGATAGCAGAAATGAGCCGAGTACCATACGCTTCCGCAGTTGGCTCAATCATGTACGCTATGACTGGTACTCGCCTTGATGTAGCCTTCGCTTTGAGCATGGTTAGCAGATATCAAGGGAATCCTGGCAAAGCACATTGGATTGCGGTGAAGAATATCCTTAAGTACCTTCGGAGGATGAAGGAATGGTTCTTAGTCCTCGGAGGGAGTGATGACTTGAAGGTGCGAGGGTATAGTGACGCCAGCTTTCAGACCGACAGGGACAACTATCGTTCGCAGTCGGGCTGGGTCTTTACCCTAAATGGAGGAGCAGTGACATGGAAGAGTTCCAAGTAAGAAACCGTAGTTGATTCAAGGTGTGAATCAGAGTATATTGCAGCGAGCGAAGCGTCGAAGGAGGCAATATGGCTAAAGAACTTCATCGGTGATCTTGGAGTTGTACCTGCCATAAAGGAGCCAGTAGAGATTTTCTGTGATAACGAAGGTGCGGTTGCCTTAACCAAGGAACCGAGGGATCATGGTAGATCGAGACATATCGACAGAAAATATCACTTCATTAGACATCGTGTAGAAGAAGGACAACTCGTAGTGAAGAGGATATCATCAGAAGATAACCCAGCAGATCCGCTTACGAAGGGACTGAGTAGGGTTAAGCACTTACAGCATGCTAGGAGTATTGGGCTGAAGGATGATATTAGCGTAGATTAGATAGTGTTAGAAACGTGTAATAGATAAATGTAATTGACATTTGATGAATAAATAAAGGAGTTTTATTTATGAGTAATGTTACTATCTTATGTTAATTGTTTAGCTATTGTTTCACTTTGCATGTTTTGACTTCCAGAATAATTGAGTTTATTAGGAATAATCGAATTGTTCAAATTGTCCACAATCGTTCATATGTTGGAAGTAGATATGAATGAAGATTGTCATGAATTGGTGTGTAGAATGTCTAAATGGTGTTAGACATAGCAAAGGGTTGCTGCAACGTTCATGAGTGCTTATGAACTAGTTTTGAGCATTGGAATAAACCCGCGCTTGCTGGAATCACCTTATGGAATAAGATATAAAAGGGTGATCGCAAGACGATAATATCATATAGTCTTAAAACCTAGATATATGGTTTATTATTTGTTAATTGGTTGTACATTGATAATGCGAAAACGCATCAGTAACTCGGTGTTATAAAACGCATTGTTGTGTATAGTTGGTTAATGAATAAGTGAATGCATATAAGTCGAAGTTTATCTGTGAATTTTATCTAAGAAGGTAAAAGCGATATCTCGGCCGCTCGATGATTTGATTTGACTTATGTGCCGGGCCCGGTCAGAACTGAATTGATGTGTTCGATTAAGTTCTATGTCAAATAAATCAGAGATCAAGAAACCAAAATGCTGGACTAACCATTCCATAGGATTGTCAGCATGATATCTAACAGAGGACTGTACGTTCCCTTATCTAAAGGACAAGATTAATTAGATCAGAGTTGACAGCGTCTTTGAGAGCTACGATTGCAAACCGAATTGTACTTGTATAGTTACTAGACTTATCCAAGTGGGAGACTGTTGGAATAGTGTCTAAGGCTGTAACTATATTAGGCAAGTATTTGATCCGGTTGTGCATGGTCCTTTTGGGTTGCCTTCACCATAGCAACTTGATAGGATGATTTAATAAGAGAGAGTAAATATTATTAATATATTATGGGAATAATATAATGAATAATATATTTGTTATTTGATTAATATAAGTCATAGAATTAATTAGAATTAATTTGGTGACTTAAAGAGATTAATTAAATAAAGGGGTATAAACTGTCAATTGTTTGATAGTTAAGCTTTAGACTGTAAATCCATTTGGATATGCTATGGACGGATTCTAGAGGCTATAGGATAGCTAAAATCGTCCATTAGAGTTATCTAGGAATGGATTTGGATAGCCTTAAGAGAAGATTATCCAATTAGGGTTTAGATTGTAACCCTTAAGGAGTCTACAAGTATAAATAGACCTTATGGCTGATGGAATTCGACACATCTCCTAAAGCAAGGAACCTCTTGTCGAAATTCCTCCCCTCTCCTCTCTCCTAAATCATTCTTATTGCTATTGGTGTTTGTAAGCCATTAGAGGAGTGACATTTGTGACTCTAGAAGCTCCAAGACCTCAAGATCCACAAGGAACTCAAAGGTATGATTCTAGATCTGTTTCAATGTTGTTATTTAACCTAATTAGTCATTAGAAGACTTGGATTCAATGCATGTTTATTAGAAAGCCTAGATCCGAGCATTAGGGTTTTGCATGTGCACATAGGAAAGTTCTTATGGCTAAAACCCATCAGTTTGTGGTACTGACTCTGATTCCATCATACCTAGCCCTTGTAGAATTTTGTTGAACGACGGTTCAGGAAGGGCTTTGGTGAAGACATCAGCCAGTTGATAAGTGGTTCTAACAAAGTGAATTTCAACGTTTCCATCTTCCACATGATCTTTAATGAAGTGATACCTCAGTACTATGTGCTTAGTCTTGGAGTGTTGCACTGGGTTATGACAGATCCTAATTGCACTTTCAGAGTCACAATATAGTGGAATCTTTTTCATATTGAGTCCATAGTCTCGAAGTTGACTCTGGATCCAAATCACTTGAAAAGTACAGGATGCAGCTGCAATGTATTCTGCTTCAGCTGTAGACAAAGACACACACGTTTGTTTCTTTGATTGCCAGCTAACCAACTTCCCGTCAAGGAATTGGCAGCCTCTAGTGGTGCTTTTTCTGTCTAGTCCACAACCTCCAAGGTCTGCATCTGAGTAGGCTTGAACGAAGAAGCCTGAGTTGGAAGGATACCACAGACCTAAAGAGGTAGTTCGCTTGAGATATCGTAGAATGTTCTTTACTACAAGCATGTGAGGTTCGCGTGGGTTCGCCTGAAATCTAGCACAGTAACAAACAGAGAACATCATGTCAGGCCTGCTAGCAGTTAGATACATCAAAGAACGGATCATCTGGCGATAAAGCGTAATATCAACTGCCAGTTAATCCAAGGATGGAGTGAGCTTGGTGCCGAATGCCATTGGAACTTTGACCTTTGAATCTCCCATCATGCCGTATTTTGCAAGGAGAGTCTTCGTGTAAGCTTCCTGATTAATAAAGATGCCTTCGGGTCCCTGTCTAATATTTAAACCAAGGAAAAGGTTAATTGGACCCATTGAGCTCATTTCAAATTTAGTCTCCATTAGCTTTCTGAATTCAGCCGTTAAGCTGGGATTCGTAGAGCCAAAGATGATATCATCGACGTAAATTTAAACAATCATAAGGTGGTTACCTTCCTTCTTACGAAAGAAGGTTGGGTCAACCGAACCTTGTTTGAATTTGGACATCTTTAAAAACTTTGTCAGCGTTTCATACCAGGCTCTCGGAGCTTGTTTCAGACCATACACGGCTTTGTCCAAAATATAACAATGATTAGGATACCTTTCATTTACGAATCCAGGAGGTTGCTCCACATACACTGTTTCTTCAAGTTCTCCATTGAGAAAAGCACACTTGACATCCATTAGGTAGACTTCAAAGTTTTTGTGTGCAGCATATGCAAGAAAGATTCTAACTGATTCTAGCCTAGCAACAAGAGCGAAAGTCTCTTCATAGTCAATTCCTTCCTCCTGACAGTATCCTTTCACTACCAGACGTGCTTTGTTTCGTATCATGTTCTCTTCTTTGTCCATTTTGTTCCGAAAGACCCATTTGAGACCAACAATTGAGGCATCTGGAGGAGTTGGAATTAGTCGCCAAACTTTGTTCCTTTCGAATTCATTCAGTTCGTCTTGCATAGCTTGAACCCAATCGGAGTGATCAAGAGCAGTGTTAACTGTCTTCGGTTCAACTTTTGAGACAAAGGAGTTAAACATACAGAATTCTACTTTTGAAAACAAGGAAGTTTGTTTTGCCTTGAGTTGAGATCGGGTCAGAACTTTTTCAGATACATCCCCAACAACTTGAGAGACAGGATGATCTCAGGTCCATTTGACGAGAGGAGGGTAGTTTGGATCAAAGGTTGGATCCAATTCAGTGTTTATCATCTCTTCTGGTTCGGATGGACTTTCATCGTCATAAAGCATATCGGCATGCTCCCCCTCGACAGATAAGCTTTCAGGAATGTCTTGAGTGTCTTGTGCTACAGAGGTTTCTGCTGGTGCTGAGCTTTCGGGTGTTGACGCACCTTCGGGTGGTGAGGCACTTTCGGTTGGTGTGGTACTTTCAGTTGATAAAGTACGTTCGGGAGCAGCTTGAGAACTGTTCTCCCCCTCAACATGTGAGCTCGGCAGTGATGATGATGGCGGATCCTCCCTCTCGACTGAAGCATTGTGTTGTGGAGGGTCGTCAGAACTTGATCCTCCTTCATTCATTCTCTTTGCAGCATCTTCGACAAGTTGCTTCAAATGATCTACCTTGTTGTCAGCTGCGCTGGCTTCTGAGAGAGAGGCCTTCTCTGGTTCATCAAATAATTCCACGAACTTTTCAAATAGGTTAGCGATTGAGGCTGTGACTTGGCCAGTTTGAGGAAAGATTTCTCCAGCTGTGTCTTCGTTGGCCTTTAACTTTTTGACATAGCTATCATCAAAAGTCACATAATAGGTTTCTTCTATTTTCCTCGAATGCTTGTTTAATACCCTGTACGCTTTAGAAGTAACAGAATAGCCCAGAAATATCCCTTCGTCGGCTTTGACATCAAACTTGTTGCGGTGTTCTTTAGAATTGAATATGAAACACCGTGAACCGAACACATGGAAAAACTTGACATTTGGCTTCCTGTTGTTGATGATCTCATAAGGAGTGAGAGTGAAGCGCTTATTGAGATATGACCTGTTATGTGTAAAACAAGTAGCAGAAATAGCATCATCCCAAAAATATAAGGGTAAGGAAGCGAAACTTAGCAAGGTTCGGGCTGCTTCACACAAAGATCGGTTTCGTCTTTCGACAATTCCGTTTTGTTGAGGAGTGTAGGGAGCTGAGAAGTTGTGACTGATTCCTTTTTCTGCCAAGAATTCTTCAAATTCTTTATTCTTGAATTCCAGTCCATTGTCGCTCCTGATGTTGCGAACGACTTTCTTCAGCTGTACTTCAATCTGCTTGATGAACACCTTTAGCTTGTGAGTCGCTTCAGAAAGAACACCCATGTAAAACGCGAAAAGTCATCAACAATAACAAGAATGTACTTGCTACCACCGATACTTTCGATAGATGATGGACCACACAAATCAATGTGAAGTAATTCTAGTGGTTCAACAACTTTAGTGTTTATTATAGATGGATAACTTTGACGACTCTGCTTCCCCATTTCACATGCAGCACACAAATGTTCTCTATCGTACTTGAGCAGTGGAAGACCTCGAACATGACCTCCAGTGACAAGTTTGTTGATATCTTTAAAGTTGAGATGAGAGAGCCTTCGGTGCCACAACCAGCTTTCGTCAAATTGTGCCTTGGATAACAAGCAGATAGCTGGGTTTCCTTTGATGGGTTTGAGGTTTAGGGGAAGCATTTCACCTTTACGCTCCGATTTGAGAATAAATCTTTTCGTCTTCTTCTCAATTATTTCAGAACCCTCATCGTCGAATGAAACTTTGAGACCGGTACCTCCAACAAGCTGAGACACGCTGATGAGGTTATGTTGTAGTCCTTCCACATAAGCAACCTTCCTAATCGTGAAATCACCGTTTGTAATCATTCCATAGCCTTTTATGGTGCCGAAGGAGTTGTTCCCGAACTTGACATTTCCACCGTTTGAAAGAGACATGTATTCCCTTAGCTCTTCCTTCCTTCCTGTCATGTGACGCGAGCAGCCACTGTCAATGTACCATTCTTCGTCAAATTGCTCGTCACTGATAACCTGCAAAAATTAAGCAGATTTAGGAACCCAAAGTTTCTTGGGTCCACGTGAGCCTTTCACGGGAACAGGAATAGTAAGAGAGATGTCAACAAGATATGTTATTTTTATTAGTGTTGTTTCATCTTTCTTTTTGATGGTGAAAACCTTAATTTTATTGGGATTCATAGCTTTTGGTTTGGACTCTGGTTTAACTGCTGAGACCTTCTGTTTTCCTTTTAGTTCAGTTGATGATTGAGGTTTTTGAGAGTGAACAGAATTGAATTTAGAATGCGGTTGAGAGGAATTAGAAGAGTTTGAAGAATTAGAAGAGTTAGAATGAGAGAGCCTAGACTGAGATGATTTCTTGACTGGAGATTCTAGGTGACCCTTTTGCTTTTGATCATTAGTGGGACCGACCCTAGAATTTTGATCTCTTTTGTTCTCCGAACCGAACCTTTGCTTTCGGTTGATGTTGTTCCCTGAACCGAACCTTTGCTTTCGGTTGAAGTCATTCTCTGAACCGAACCTCTGCTTTCGGTTGTTATTGCTCTCTTGTGAGAAATAGGCATTCTGAGATTGCCAAAACTGTTTTCTTTCAGAGAGATTCTTCTTGTATCTCTGATTCCTTTGTTGTTTTTGATTTCTCATCTGCTTCGGTTGATGATGAATATTAGATTTTGGTTTCTGTTTTCCTTTAGCTAGTTCACTCTGAACTGATGATGTTTCACTTGGAGGAGTGACTTCTTTTGCAGGAATTCCTTTTTCTTGAGGAACATCTTTTGTACCACTAGTACTTGGCACATCGAAGCTATCAGGCTTATTTAAGGGTTCTGGCACATATTTGCCTTTGCTTTTCCATGAGGTCCTTTCAGACAGACCTACCGTTTCATCAGCATTATCAATGGGAGCTGACCAGAAGAACTCGTCGCAGCCATCAGCATTGTCTTCGTTTACAATGGTTGTGAGTTCAGCGGTCTGATGTTCGGTTACGCCTGTGACCTTATACACCTGATTTGGAGTAGTTCTAACCTTTTGATATACTACTGCCTTTTCTGCAAGGATCGAGGACTTTTGTTGGGACAAACGAGCAAACTCCACTGAATTTTCTGAAATGAGATTTTTGTGGTTTTCGGGTTCACTTTTGACAAATTCTGAACAGTCAACTGTGTCCTCTACAGAAATTTCACTCATATTGTCGTCCTCATTAAGCTCAGATGCATTTTCAACATCAATTTTATTTTCTGAGCTCAAGTTGGCATTCAATGAGTCAAATTTTTGTATGGTTTCGGTCCTTAGTTTCAGTTTATCATTTTCATCCAAAAGGTTTTTAAGCATGTCCTTATGGTCCTTGGACTTTATGAAAGATTTGATTTTGTCTAGTCCATACATATACGTCGGATTAACATCCTCAGATGAAATAACACTTTCACAATTATATGCTTCAGCATCAATTTCATCCTCCTTAAACTCAAGGAAAGGTAAAATCATGCGATGAATCTTTTGTCCTATTTCACAATCCAAATGAAGCTGAGTGATATTAGTGTAAAGACGTTTAGCAATCAAACAAAAAACATTTCTTTTTTTTTTAAAAGCTTTAAATTGTCTCTTTGTAAATAAATGTTTTCATCTTTTGTTTTGATTAACTCCAACTCCTTCAATTCGATCCACATCCTCCGTTCCTCACTCTTCGAAGACACCCTGCTTAATTGGTCAGTCAGGTTAGAATTGGTGACTCGAGTTTGACTTAAACTACTGTCTAGACGAGTGATTCTTGAATTAACACTTTTTAATTCTTTTTCGTATGAGCATTGTGGGACTTTGAATGAAACAAAAACGGATTGTACCTTCTTGATCAGTTCATCAAGCTCGTTGAACTGCACGCTGAGCGGTTTAGCTGTAAAGCACAAATTCTGTTGCTCCTTCGTGTCTTCATTCCCACCATCTGTGTTGTATCCCCTCATCTGAGATACGTCGGACACCATCAAGCATTTTCCACCACTGCTCTCTTCTTTCGCCACATAAGCCTTTCCATGAGAAGGCTTCCTTACTTCATCATCCTCAGAGTCGGTTGACCAGACCTCCACGCCACCGAACTCATTATCCGCTACCGAACCCTGCACAATTAAAGCATTCATAGAAGGGTTAGCAGTAGATTTCTTCTTCCTGATCTCATCCAGCTTTCTCTGCAACAAAGCTTCTTCATCTTTTTCGTCATCCTTTTCTGCCATTTTCTTGAGGACGCAATCTTTTGCATAGTGGTTCTTTCCTCCACAGTAATAGCAGCTCACTCCCGAATCTCCTTCAGCTTTCGGTTCCTTCTTTGATTCTTCTGCCTTCGGTTCATCTTTGACCTTTTCAGAACTATAACTTCCCTGCAAATTTCTATTCTTATTTATGGGAAATCTTTTCTTGATGAACCTCTTGGGGTTTGACACCATCATAGCATAGTCTTCCGAAGTGAGGTCATAGTCCTCCAAGTTGAGGTCTTCTTCCATCACCGCTTTGCTTTTGAGCAAAAGAGCCAACGAACCCAAGCTTGAGACCACACTTTTCTCCTGTAACACTATCTTTTCTTGAGATTTCAGGATGCCCACCAGTTTCGTTAAAGAGTAGGATTTGAATTGCTCATGCGCTTTAACTGTGGACACAACAGCTCTCCACTCAGATCTGAGGCCGTTCAAAAACGTAACCTTCTGCTCAATTAGCTTCCTTTCAATGTCATGTTTAATCATCTTGCTAAGAAGATGATTGAAGTGATCGAACGTTTGAGTCACGGTCTCTTCGGCTCCCTGCTTGAATTCACCAAACTCAGACAAGAGTAAGGTTTGAATGGAGTGTTCAAGATCTTCGTCCGTAGAGTACAATTCTCGTAGCCTGTCCCATATTTCTTTTACAGTTGTGCATGAACTCACCATCCTGAAAGTATCAGACTGAAGAGCAAATCTGATTAATCTCAATGCTTTGATATTGCAATGAAATTTATCTTTTTCGTCTTGAGCAATATCTTTAACGTCTTTCAAAAGATCATTATACTCCTTCTGAGTTTTAATAATCCTTGAAGTTGTTGAATGAGCAAAGGGTCCAGAAACGATTGCTTCCCAGATGAGGTATCCATTATCCTCAGATCCTATAACATAGTCTTCAAAGTGATGTGCCCAGACTTCATAATCATGGGTGTAAAGGATGGGAATCTTCGTTGTTGATCCAATGTTGTTCGAAATATTAATGGGATTCGATTGCGACTCGTCCATGCTTGATCGTATAACCTGTTAAAAGATCAGACTTGTAATGTATTAAATTAGGGCAAAACAATAAATACCGAGTTACGTCAATTATGGAATGACAGCTCAATAAATATCAGTAAATGCTGAATAACCCTAATCGAAACCTTTTTCATAGAAAAGAAGTGTATGAATTACACAGCCTCCTGCTCTGATACCAATTGATGAGTTAAAAACTAACTTGAAGATCGATTAGATCTTATAACAGGTAAAATAATGAATACGAAAACTGTAAATAGCACAAGTATGGATCGAAGTATGTCGAATGATTGATCAACAATCCTCAGCAGAGCTCGATAAAGAACTTCCACTGTAGAGGATTTAGGGTTTACAGGAACGATGAAGAAATAAATCTCTGATCTATCGTAATAATCTTTTCTATCGTTTTCTCAAATGTTAACCTAATATGCATGCAAGCATATATATTTATATTAAACCCTATCAGCTCTCGGTTGGACAGGCCCAAACCGGAGTTACAAAAATTGGACTAATAACCGAGCCCAATGGACGCAATACATCAAAAATGCTACGCTACCCAACATAAGTTGGTTCGTATGACGATGCGATTACTTGTAAGCTTGGGCAGTTCTCCGTCCTGAAATTCATATTAGAATTCATACATGGTTCAACGATCACAATCTCGTGTATACGAGTCGTATATAACTAAGATTGAAAAGATAGTCGAATAACTGATTCTTCTTTAAGCTCACATCGCATCGAGGAAAAAGAAGTTAAAGTGGAATCATCAATTCTAAATCTGTAGAACCTTGATTATATATTACCCTTATGTATACATTCCTCAGTGATAGATCAACCGTATGGATCTTTGGATTGAGCTTGACGTACTGTACGAGTGGTACTTCGGGGAGTTTTTTCGGAAAATAGATGAACTAAGAGGTACTCCACGCATGAGTACTTTGGTGTTCTGATAAGACGGTTTCGCTAAAAAGACGTTTACTGATAAAGAGATGTACTTATGAAGCTGGTATGGTGTGGATTCAAATCGAACCTAGTTGTATGATAATGTCGGAATCATAAGGAAAATTAAAGACATTAGATATGAACATAAAGCGTTACACACAAACACAACCGTGCAACCATCCACAGAGTTACAGTACTTTAGACTTACTACAAGGCTATTCCTGCAAATAAGGTATACTACAAAAGACAAGTATATGCAGCATGAGAATACCTATACAGACAGGATCTCACAAAAGTAAGACTCTAGTTGCACTAGTTTTGGATGGTTTATAAGTCTGTTACAACGAAACGCCTAAATTACATTAACGTGGGTTCCGGAGCAGGTTCTCTCGCGGCTGTGATCCTGAGAATCTTCCCATCTGCACCCGAGTTCTTCGCTATCGGGCAATCCTTCTTGAGGTGTCCTATTTCACCGCATTGGTGACATATATGGACATCACCAACATTGGTGGTGGAAGTGAAGTGTCGAGTGGGAGTCATGGGGACACGGTTGCTTTCGTTGATCTTTTCTTTTGGAAAATTTCTGTAATAGTGCCCTACCTCACCACAACTATAGCAAACTAGGCTTGCTCTAGTGGTGGAGGTAGTTCTACAGAAACGAGCAATGTGCCCCCATCTTGTTGCAATTATTGCATTGCCAGGCTCGGAAAATTCCCTTGTGGTGGTAGTTGCACCGGTTGCACTTCGGGAGTGTTCCTTTATATGGTCTACTCGGTATGGGGATGGCAGAGGTTTCAACTTGCTGTTGTTGCCTGGCAAGTTTTTGGGATTTCTTGCATTCTTTCTGGGCTTGACGTCTTCGTTTCTTGTTCTCTGTCTTTCGGCTTTGCGAGCCTGTGACTGTTACTGTTTGGCGACTTCCTGGATGGATACCACGATTGGAAACTTCAATCCCATCATCAGCATTGATTGTGCTGATAGCGCTATGGTGCGCAAGGACAGCGGTTACGGCAGCCATCACGGCAGCTGTAACTGCGATTTGGAAGGTAGCAGCATCCATAGGAAAGGCAGAGGTTTCGTTGTTCGACTGATTGCTTCCTGATGACGACATGAATCTATAACACGAAAGATAAGGATTTTGTGAGCGATTCTGGTTTACCTTAGGTGTACGGCGATTGCTCAATCAAAGAGTAAGAGTATGTTTTTGACAGTTTAACCTACATCCCTATGATGCAGTCCTAGTACGGATTGGAAGTGTGTTCATGAAGGGTTGACCTACATCCCTATGATGCAGTCCTAGTAATAAGTAGAAGTAAGTTCATAGAATGGTCTCAAGACGTTTGTTGTTCAAGCCGAGGTATCGATGGTTGGCGAATAACATGATCCAACCACTAAAAGAGACATGGAAATGTCTTCGGAGTTAAATTACTATAGTCCAATGACTTGACTAAAGCATGTTTCAGATAGACTCCAATGAAAGTATGATAAGAGTACTTGAATATAGAATGACACAGGAGTTAGCCGACTGTAGATATCTTTGATATTAAGGACATAATATTCAGGAAAATGACCTTGTAAAAGGTCTTACATCATATCCAGAGAAGATAGTTCTTGACAGCATAAAGACCTAACCAAAAGTACTTACAGTACAAGATAGTTTCATAGAAAATGACACATAGGGCATAGATAGAAAAACGATTCCTTTTAACAAGGTCATTAAAGTAAAGCATCTACTACTAGCGACGGTCGTCCCTCTGGTGAACTCTCAATTCAGCCAGTTGACGTTCCATATCAAGTAGGTCCCTTTCGTACACTCTCTGGCGTACACGAAGTTTTATGACTTCGGCTCGGGATTAAGCTAGTGCTTGTAGCAGGGTTTCATGGTTTCTCTCAGATCTCTCACGAGCATCTTCTAGACGAATGGTGCGGAGGGTATGCATTCTCGCATCGGCGACAACTTTAGTGATCTGATGTAGGGATGTCCTGCCTTGAATCTCATTTCGGGCCACTCTGCGGACCGAGATTGGCAAGATTCTGTCTGTTGAGCCCCCATTGCTCAGGACATAAAAGCTTCGGTCACCATCAAATGGCATGTGCTGATCTTGTCCTTGGCTCCATGTTTCCAAGCATTCCACCCATGGAGGCGTCGGGCCATGAAAAGTCGGACGAGGGTTAGGAATTGGAACGGGAGCTTCCTGTGGTAGGTACTCAACCTCAGGTTCGGAGTTAGCACCGTCCGAAAGGTCTTCATCATGGTGGTCATTCATAGGGATAGGATGATCATTCTTTGGTTCTTCTCCAAACCATCCAACAATGACTTCGTTCGGAAGGTACTAGTTGTCGTGGGGATGGAGTCCAGCCATGTTATCCACACGAGAATTGGGGTAAGAAAATAATTAGTAGACGAACTATCTAGATAATTATTTAGAAAATATACATTAGTTACATCGCTATTTGTGAAGTGCATACCAGTTATATGTAATCGAAACATGATAGGCCTTCGAATAAGTGATCTTAACTCCAAATTCGCACAGAATAGGGGGAAAGTAAAATTTTCACAGATTCTAAGTCTATAACATCCTAATTACATATAGCCTTAGTGTATCCACTTAGCAACTATCAACTTAGTAAGGAAGATCCCGTTTTAGTTCTCAAGTATAAAGTACTTTATAGTAACACCAAATACTCTTATAGTATTTTAAGTTTAATGTTATGTTCTACTGTTCTCATTGTGGTAGGGTTGGTAAGATTTTAGACTTGTTGCAAGCACACAACTACACTTAGGCACATGCTAGTCAACCTTCGCATAATATAGGTGATCAGGCTATATCTTCCCAATTTTGACTATATGTCTCTAAGTCCACCTGTGTTGCCCAACAATCATAATTCTTTTGTACTGTCCTAGTGACACTGATTTTTGTATGAATGCAGCATGTATACTTAATTAAATATTTAATTATTTAAAGTATAAACTCTTGGTCAGAGTATTTTTAATCCCATTGTATTTATAGTTTGTATATCTTTTATGGGTTGATATACTTAATTCACTATAAATAATGCTCTGATACCAATCTGTCACACCCCAAAACCGAGAACGGCGGAAACGTTCTGGGGCGGAGGACGTCATGTACAGTATCACAACAATGTAAAGTAGTAAACAAGCAACAACATCATCCATTGCATTAATAATATAATTTTAATACAAGTGTGTTCTGTCAAATTATAATAGACACTAAAGTATAAACAAAATGAAAGATGCTTCTTGAACGAGCACCATCTTCCCTGAACCTTGCATCGGTACCTGTCTATGGTTGACCTGAGGATACAAGTTATTTTGAAAGAGAGTATCAGCTTTAAAGCTGGTGAGATCATAAGTATTTTAGTGTCTTAATTTGTACGTAAGTATTTGTATGTATATGAACTGTAGTATTGAAAATGTATATGAACTGTAAGTATAAAAATGTATATGAACTGTAAGTATGAAAATGTTTGTAAAACAACTATAAACTTTTGAAAAATCCTAGAAATCCCTATGATTCCTACTACTATAAAAGGGAGTCTTCTACCAAGACCTAACTGCTCTGAATGTAGTCTTCTACCAAGACCTAACTGCTCTGAATGTAGCCTTCTACCAAGGCATCTAGTGTCTGTGTGTGTGTCTCTTGTAAGAGTGTCTATTTTCCCAAGTTTGACTATCATTAACCACAAATATAGTTTCTACATTACCGTTCGTCGTGTGAATGTTCACGAAGTGAATGTAATGGGAAAAAGAAATAGTACTATGGTGTAGTGTCGAACTACAACCGTACAAATTACCTCAAGTCTAGGGTAATTCTTCTAAGTACTGTAGCATTTGTAATAAATAACTACATCGGTACTCAACTGCCTTATTTGAGGCATAAGGTATAATGTGATGGCGAGATCCCAGGCTATATGCTCCCCTGTCAAAGGGATTTTGAGACCTTTACACGCCCATGCATATCTGCACTACGTGACACATCCACATTACTATGATCATGTATACCCGATATAACTATCACAATTGCATTGTGATACATCTGTATAGTTTGATCCTGAACTTGTTCCATGCTATATCACCTAGTGACGTCTGTCCTATGTATATGTAAGCGTACCCATGTAAGTGTGATCATGTAAGTGTACTCATGTAAGTGTGATCATGTAAGTGTACTCATGTAAGTGTGATCATGTAAACATATCTATGTAATAGTATAGTAATGTACTATAATGTTCTACGTGTGCTAGCTGTAATGTGTGTTCTCTCTCTATCTAGCAAGTATTGACTCATTAATGAACTGACTCATTGTATGATATCACGTTCTAGTAATAGTTCTAGTATCTTCCTAAACTACCCATATGGTAGTTTACTAGTAATCTAACTGGTACGTATGGACATGGATGTATACCCTTGCTATCCAAGGGCATTGGATGAACTGGAAGGGCCTTTATGACTATATATGTACATATGATATATAATTAATATTTAAACAACCTTCGGACGGATACCCGGTATCCCACCAGACCACATCCAAATCGAGTAAAAGGAAATAGGGTGGATAGCCTTCCTAAATCTTTTAAACATTCCTTATATATCTATACATATATAGGAATGCAATTGCTAATATAAAATCATAAAATAAGTTTTGTAAAACCTTTTAACATAATTATTATCTAAGAATAGATCGACTTGATGTCAATCTATAAAACGGTTTGAAGGCATGGGTTTAATAAAACAGTTTAGTATAAAGAAACATTTGTTTGAAACACAATTGTAAATAAGTTTGAAATGTAACATAGAGAGTAATATGTACACTGTAATAAAGAGTTTTAAACACATAAAATGTTTATGAAAAATATTTGAAGGAAAATGTTTGGTAAAACGGCTAATGAGTAGCCAATCATTTGAATGCTGCTTATTAATCACAAGTGATTGATATAATAATTAGCATAATTCTACTTGTATCCCCCCCCCCCCAATAAAACATTTAAAAACAGTTAAAACGTTGATTCAGGGGTATGAACTCACCTGTTGTGGGTGATACGGATGAACTGAAGCGGTAGGACTGTTAGGTGTCAAGTGAAGACTTTAGACACACACAATAGTCCTAATTACATATGAAGACATATGTATATAAACAATTAGTGATTATAACATTAATTAAACATGTATAAACATCCTAATGCGAGGAAAACACTTTGGTCATGTGCTAGGAGGCAAATGGGTTGCAACAAAGGAGTGCAAGACCTCATACGGAGGTTTATGGTCTAAAGACCATGTGTGTTGGAGTTTACAGCCCAGGGGAGTAAACTCCTGTCCATAAACTCTCTAATAGGTCACTAAATGAAGCTTAGAATTATTACAACTTAAGTGATGAAGTGCTTCAAGGCTTAAACAAGTATTTGGGCTTCCTTTTAACTCCTTTTAGGAGTTCACGGCCTTAGGACCAATCCCTTGGAGATTAGGGCTGTAATCTCCCTTGGGAGGGTGTTTGTGATGTTTTCAAGTCCCTAATTTAACTAGGAACTAAACTTATGATAGTGTACAAGGCTTAGAAGAGTTTATAGCACCATTTGGCACTATTGTTTTGAGTTCACGGCCCTGGAACTTCTTGGGCCGTGAACACCTTACTCTTGGTGTTCTAAGGTTGTTTTCAAGTCCTAAACTCATTAGGGTACATGTCTAAATTAGTCTCTTGGCTTAAGGAAGGCTTTTAAGGTGTTTTGGCATCTAAAAATGGAGTTCACGGCCCAAGAACTTCCTTAGCCGTGAACTCACTTTCACCCTTTGTTTCTTTATGATTTGTGGTCTAAACATGTCATGGTAGTTCCTAGGTTGAGTTCCAAGGCTTTGAGGGACATTGTCACACCCCCAAACCAGAATGGCGGAAACATTCGGGGGTGGATGACTTCACGTAGTATCATAACAATTGAATATTCGTAAAGAAAGTACACATCCATCATATATATAATAAAAACATGTATTGTTGTGTTATACATATTTTCAAAAGAATATTACAATATGATGATATGAATGTAATAGTAAACATCCTTAGCATTCCTTATTCAAAAGCTGATGGTTACCTATATTACTGGTTCCCTGAGAAATACAAGTGGTTTTGAAAAAGTGTCAACAATTAAGTTGGTGAGTTCATGAGTGTTTTGTGTTGAAAAGTATATCTTTTTTGGTAGCAAATCGGTAAATGAGGTTTTCAGAAAATCCAATATTTTCTATAAATGGTTCGAAAAGTTTCCAGAGTTGCAGTGCATTAGTATTTTTCGTACTTTGAGTGATAAAGATAACTCGGTACTCATGTCTAGTCTTGTCCCCAAAGCTTTTTGTAGCGAATGCCAGAACCTTGAGGTGAACCTACTATCTCAGTCCGAGATAATGGATATGGGCACACCGTGCAGTCGTACAATTTCTCTAAGGTATGTCCTTGTTAGCTTCTCCAATTTATCCGTCTCTTTGATCGGTAGGAAATGCGCTGATTTAGTTAACCTGTCGACGATCACCCAGATAGTGTTCAGTCCGCTTGCCGTCCTGGGTAGTTTGGTTACGAAATCCATGGTTATCCATTCCCACTTCTATTCGGGTATTTCTGGTTGTTGCAACAATCCCGAGGGCTTTTGGTATTCTACCTTGACCTTGGCGTACGTCAGACATTTACTCACGTAGGTAGCAATTTTAGCTTTCATGTTCGGCCACCAGTACAACTTCTTGAGGTCGAGATACATCTTATCGGAGCAGGGGTGTATGGAGTATCGCGTCTTATGGGCTTCGTCCATGACGATTTCTCTGAATCCACCAAACTTCGGTGTCTAGATTCGATTCATGAAATAACAAACCCCATCACTCTTGACCTCGAGGTTCTTATCCATTCCCCTTAAGGCTTCTCTTGTCGCATTTTCGGATTTCAAGGCTTCTATTTGAGCTTCCTTGATTTGCGTGGACAGGCGTGAATGGATCGTCATAGTTAGGGACTTCACCCGGCGACCCGAGTATTCCTTCCGGCTGAGTGCATCAGCCACTACATTAGCCTTCCCGGGGTGATATCGAATTTCGCATTCGTAATCACTTAGTAGTTCTACCCATCGTCTCTGTCTCATGTTGAGTTCTTTCTGGTTGAGGATATGTTGGAGGCTTTTATGATCGGTGAAGATTGTACATTTCGTGCCATAGAGGTAGTGCCTCCATATCTTTAGGGCGAAGACGACTGCTCCTAGCTCAAGATCGTGCGTTGTGTAGTTCACTTCGTGCGTCTTTAGTTGCCTTGAGGCGTAGGCGATGACCTTCCCTCATTGCATTAGGACACACCCAAGTCCTTGGTTTGATGCATCGCAATAGACTACCAAGTCCTCCGTTCCTTCCGGCAAGGTTAGGATGGGCGCACTACATAAGGCTCGCTTTAGCGTTTGAAATGTGGTGTCTTGTTTTTCTCCCCGGTCGAAGGTCACACTCTTCTGAGTTAGGGTGGTGAGGGGATTGGCAATCTTGGAGAAATCTTGTATGAATCTTCGGTAATACCCGGCGAGTCCCAAAAATTGCCGGATTTCTGTAGGGGTTCTTGGAGTCGTCACTTTCTATCGCCTTGATCTTAGAAGGATCCACGTGTATCCCCTCCTTGCTTACTACATGTCCTAGGAAATCCACTTCCCGAATCCAAAATTCGCACTTGGAAAATTTTGCGTAAAGCTTCTCTGCCCTTAACGTTTCCAAAACTTGGCGGAGGTGTTGGTTGTGTTCTTCCTGGCTTCTAGAATAGATGAGTATATCATCTATGAACACGATCACGAATTTATCCAGGAAGGGACGACATACTCGGTTCATCAAGTTCATGAACACCGCTGGAGCATTTGTCAATCCAAAGGGCGTTACTACAAACTCGTAGTGACCATAGCGTGTTCGGAAAGCCGTTTTGGGGATGTCTCCTTCCAGTACTCGCAGTTGGTGATAACCAGATCTTAGATCGATCTTTGAGAAGTAGCTTGCTCCCTACAGTTGGTCGAACAGATCATCTATGCATGGCAGGGGATATCGGTTCTTGATCGTAAGTTTGTTTAGCTCCCGATAATCGATGCACATGCGAAAGGATCCGTCCTTCTTTTTCACGAATAGGACTGGTGCTCCCCATGGTGAGAAGCTCGGCCTGATGAAGCCTTTGCGCAGCAGCTCGTTTAATTGACTGGACAGTTCCTGCATCTCGACTGGGGCTAAACGGTAAGGCAACATTGCTACTGGAGTAGCTCCGGGGATTAAGTCGATTCTGAACTCGACTTGACGTTCTGGTGGGATTCCTGAAAGATCTTCTGGGAAGATGTCTGAGAAGTTGCAGACTTCCGGAATGTCTTTAATGTTTTTCGATTCTCGTTTCTTGTCTACTACGTGGGCTAGAAAGGCATGATATTCTTTGCGAATATATTTTTGTGCTTTAATACAGGAAATGATTTGTAAATTTGAACTAGGTTTGTCACCATAAATGACAAGAGTTTCGCCGTTTGGCAGATTTAGGCGAACGGCCCTTTCGTGACAAAGTATATCGGCATGGTGAAGGCTCAACCAGTCCATACCGATAATGACATCGAAACTTCTTATTGAAATGGGCAAAAGATCGACTCGAAACAAGTGCTCGTTTAAATTTAGTGTGCATCCTACGTACAAGTCGCTTGCGTTTTCCATTTTACCGTTTGCCATTTCTACAGTGAATATTTTATTGAGTGGTTGGGGTTTTTGACTAAGTAGGTGTTTGAATTTATGACTCACAAAACTTCTCACCGCACCGCAGTCAAAGAGTATGCATGCATAAATGTTGTCGAGGAGAAACGTACCCGTAACCACCGTGGGGTCTGCTATTGCTTCATTCTGCCCTATTGCCAGCACTCTCCCCACACCGCCAGCATTCCTTTCTTTGGGACAATTCCTCTTGAAGTGCCCAGTTTCTCCGCACCCATAACATTCCTGGCTTACTCCAGTACCAGGAACTTGAGTGATTGGTCGTACTGGTGCTTTACAGAAACGGGCTGTGTGCCCTTTCCTTTCACAGTTCTTACAGTGCATCTCGCGGCAATTACCGTGGTGATGGTAGTTGCATTTGCTGCACTTGGGCAGGTTCCCAGCATATTGTTTTGTTGGCGCAGGGGTAGCAGGGGTTGCAGTGGGGGTAGTAGCGGCATGGACCGCCACCATTTGTTTCTTTGAAGGTTCTTGTGAAGTTTGATCTTTCCTCTTATTCCAGAACTTCTTCTTGTTGTTGTTGTTGTTGGTACTGTTATTGTGGTTGCTGCTTCCTTTGGTTGCTTCGATGACTGTGGTTGCGACATTCTGACAGACACCATGGTCGACGAGGGATTGTGCCAGCTCCTTGGCGCTTTCGAACGTCGTGGGTTTGGAGGCTAACACACTTCCTCGAAGTTGGGGTGATAGTCCCCAGATATACCTTTCCACCTTCTGTCCTTCCAGGGTCATCATTCCTGGACAAAGTATCGTCAAGTCACTAAACCTGTTGGCATAGCCTGTAATGTCCGAGCCTACCATCTTAAGATCCCACAGTTCCTGCTCGAGCTTTTGGATCTCACCTCGGGGGCAGTACTCTTGTAGAAACATTCTTTTCAGGTTTTCCCAACCCATGGAGTTCGCCACCGTTAAGGTTAGTGCCTTGACGTGGCCGTTCCACCACGTTAGGGATCGCTCGGAGAAAGTATAAGCGGCGAATTTCACCTTGCTTTCTTCGGGGCACGCGCAAATCTCGAACACAGCTTCCGTTTTCTCTATCCATTGGGATAGAGCCATTACTCCTCCAGTTCCACTGAAGGGAATAGGTTTGCTGTTGGTGAAGTCCTTATAACTACATTCCCCTGAACGGCCCTGGTTTAAGCAATTTGTAGAGCTGTTTGTTCCTCCGCCTGACCCGTTGTTACTGATTTGTGCCATTGTTGCGGTTACAGTGGTTGTTACGGCGGCTTGGAACATTGATGTATCCATAGTTGGAGGGGGTGGTGGAGGTGGTGTTGCAGCTGGGTTTTTGCGCGGTGTTTTACTAGGAGGCATGCTTCTGGTAGAGAAATGATAATAAAGATTATGAGTTTCAAATGAATTAACGCTCGAGTACTAGAGAGTTAGTTGTATCTTGTAATTTGTTTTGACTTTAGTTTATGGTTTTAAAGTAGGTACAACAATTTTTCTTAAACCCATAAGTTCCGAGAGTTATACAAAGAAGTACTTCATATTTATATATATATAGGTCACACCTGAGGTGTGTTACATTACGCTTCTTGTTTGGAAAATTTGACCTACCTAGAGGTCTCCGATTACAGATACAAAAGGAAATAAGGGACAAACTTTTATCTGAAGTCCTATTTTATAACAAAATTGTTGGGGTTGAGCAAGCTCTACTTGCGGCGTGTTGTACGTTTGGAGCTAGATTCAGCATCCGACTGTTTGACTCCCATCAGGCGCCTCTCAAGATCTGCTTGTTGTTCCTTCATCTCTTTTATTTCTGCTAGTGCCATTATCATTTGATTCTGAAGCGTCCCCGTGTAGATTTGGGTGTTCTCATGTAGTCCTTCCAGGCGACGGATGTCCGCGGCGTTACCCTGAGTAGCAGCATTGATCTCGCGAACTTTGGCTGCTTGCTTGTCTGCATGGTAGTTCTGGGTGGCTATGGTGCCCACAATAACAGGAAGTGCTCGATCAGCTGAGCCTCCCCCACTGACATTGTAAAAATCTCGACACATGCTGAAAGGAGAGCGTACACCTAGTTGGCGGCTCCAGTAGTAGAGGTGGCTTCCCCACATGGGAATAGGTCCCGGTTGATACGGTCTGATTTTGGGAGGATGAGGAGCGGGGGGGTCGATTACTTCCGGCTCGGAGTCTGTTCCGCTAGTAATTTCCACGATCTCCTCGTCGACTTCGAATTCCTCTCTGACTTCGACTTCGAATTCTTCTTCGACTTGCTCTTCGAATTCTTCCTCGACCTCCTCTTCGATTTCCTCTGGGTCTTCCTCCGGGTCTTCTTCTATCCATCCACCGTTTCCTTGGTTTGGGTAGTAGGGATCTCCTGGTAAATGGAATCCGGCCATTTGTCTGTACTAGGATGGAGGTATGAGAATTTTATAAGAAAAGAAATTTCTATTTAACGACTTCCTATGTTTAACTATATCTTTACGGAGCGCAAGTGTTTCATTGTACAATTATTTTTAACAATATTCCTATAGTATTTCAAATTGGCGAATCTAAAATAATTTGTAATTGGTAAGTTTTTGGCTTGTTGTCCACTACGACCATTCCTCGACGTACATTGGTCATATCCAGGATAAATATAGTTGATCAGGCTATATTTATTCTCGACCTGATTACATCCCCGAGGCCCAATCGTAGTGTCGCAACTTGCCTTAATAGTTTTTAGACAACTTTGTCATGATACGAGACTGATACATGCAAGTAAAAATGTATGTATATTGTTTATGAAAACGTTTTGTCACAGGGTTTTTGGTCCCCTTAACATTTATAGTTTGTATATCATATGTGGTTTGATATACTTAGTTCACTATAAACAATGCTCTGATACCAATCTGTCACACCCCCAAACCAGAATGGCGGAAACATTCGGGGGTGGATGACTTCACGTAGTATCATAACAATTGAATATTCGTAAAGAAAGTACACATCCATCATATATATAATAAAAACGTGTATTGTTGCGTTATACATATTTTCAAAAGAATATTACAATATGATGATATGAATGTAATAGTAAACGTCCTTAGTGTTCCTTCTTCAAAAGCTGATGGTTACCTGTATTACTGGTACCCTGAGAAATACAAGTGGTTTTGAAAAAGTGTCAACAATTAAGTTGGTGAGTTCATGAGTGTTTTATGTTGAAAAGTATATCCTTTTTGGTAGCAAATCGGTAAATGAGGTTTTCAGAAAATCCAATATTTTCTATAAATGGTTCGAAAAGTTTCCAGAGTTGGAGTGCATTAGTATTTTTCGTACTTTGAGTGATAAAGATAACTCGGTAAGAAAAGTAATGTAGAAAACTATAATGCATATATGAATCTCGTAAATCGAACTTGTTTTTATACTTTTTATGTGAGTTTTATAACCATACTATTGCCACTGACTGCCTGTAACAACATTCTTCAGGTGTTGTAGTGTTATGACATTTGTCACCCCAGACCTGCCGGTCTAACTATAGCTAATAGTTTAGGTGCGGGGTTGTCAATCTCGTATAGATCTATACACAAGTATCACACTCTCCCTCCAAGAGATTATGGTATATAATACAGGACTTGAAATGCATACATAAGAGTACGTTGAAGTTTGAATGTCTCACATTGCTTAGTATAAATAGATTTACAATAAGAATGACTTTACTTCTTTTGAAAGCATTTCTTTTTTCAAGATGTATATGTAAAAAACGTACGATTGACTTACTAACTATACCCATTATAGTTTTTCAGAAAGTATGTTCCATTTGTTGAGAATAACTTGGTGATATAATAGCCCTTTATACATAAATATGTTCGTATCGATACTCAATAAGATAGATATTACTTTTTTTGTTTATAAAATGATACTTTGACTTGTAATGTACTTGTATTCCCCCCCCCCCCCTAAAACATGAAAAGAATTGAAAGGTAGGGGTATGAACTCACTAGTTTGGTTTGAAGAGAGAGAGAATAGAGTTGAGCAGAGCTTCGACCGCGGAAAGTTGCGCCTTCGGGCTCTTCGGGGATCTCGGTAGCGTAGATCCTTCATCGGGGGCTCGGGTACGGAAACCGAGGGCGTCGGGATGGTCTCTGAAGCTTGAAAGTATGAGAGGGTGATTGGGAGTTTGAGAGATTGTGCAAAAACCCGTAGCTCAAACCTTCTATTTATAGGGCTGGAGGATCGCGTATGCGGGGCGTACCATCGGAGTACGCTGGGCGTACGCGGTACGCGGGGCGTAAAAATGCGTCACGGCTTACGACTCCAGTCTAGCTAGGCGTAGAGTTGCAGCCGATGGGACTCGACTCTGCCCCTGAGTACGCGGGGCGTACCCGTATATTATGCGGGGCGTAATCCTGACTTCTGTCTTCTAAATTCCGTAACTTTCGCGTACGGGCTCCGTTTTTCGCATTCTTTATATCCACACGTACGTGAGATTATGCTCTACAACTTTCATTTAGACTCCGTCGGCTAGTTTTGAATTTATTTTTAATGATATATTTTTAATAGGCCGGGACTGCTAAAGTCCGTTAAAAATTCATAGTTTCTTTATTCGACGTCGGTTTTCGTTTGTCTTTTTATCATTTTACTCCTATTGTGGAGATCTTTAACTCTCGTTTAGGTTGCGTTAGCTAAATAACACTCGATCTTCAATTCGAGTTTCTAGCCCTCTACTACTGTTACGAAACTTAGGAATTTCGTAACTTCTTCATACGAGGTCCAATTTGGGCGATCTTTTTATGTATGTTTACAGTTTAACGAACTCTACATCTTTTGTTTAAATAATTAAGGCTAAAATGCATTTTATTGAAATTTCACTTTTTACGTTAAATAGCGTTTTAACGGTGTGTCGTAAATATACGATTGGTTATAATTTCTTCAATATAACCCGGTTTTGAACGTTCTTTACGTTTTTGGAAAACTTGGCCCGATATCTAGTATTTTATGCATCCCAACTTAGATATTTGAACACTTTATTTTTGAGGTTAATTTAGTTGCTTCCAAATAGTTTTCGTTGTATTTGACTTTTGAGCATTACACTGCTTTTGGAAAAATATAGGGTTGTCACAGACATTGGGCACACTTTGGCCCTTAAAAATGAGTCAACTCCCTAAGGTGTTCTTGGGCGGTAAACTCACAGATCTTAGTGTTTTGACATGATTTTGATGTTATTAAATACAATCTAAGCTATATAATACAACTAGATAGAAGTACTCACGATTTGGGATGAAACCCCGAAGATCCGTGAGAGAGAATTTGGATTTTCTCTAGTTGGAAATGTAACTAATGAATGAATATGGTTCAGATTTCTATATATAGTCATGGGATTTTTTTAGCAGAAAATATTTTTATTCCGGAATTGAACCCTAATATCCTAGAGTTTTGGAATAACAGTGTTGCACAAAACCCTAGTGCATCAACTCTCCTAATATCTTCTTAAGTGTAAATCCTGAAAAACTGTCAAACTTATACCCAAAAGTCAGGAATTTCACTGTAACTGATCTAACTTCTATTGATTTGATATGGTTTGTATAGAATGAAAATTTCGGGTTGTCACACTTAGTGAATTCATTAATAGATACAATATAATGTTATGTCATATATATATATATATATATATATATATATATATATATATATATATATATATATATATATATATATAACTTCAATATGGCAGAAGCAAAGAGAATCAATAAGCAACAAAGGCACATGTGAATCATGTGTTAATCTTTCCATATCAAACAATGACTTGATTCAAAGGTATACAATCAATGAGAAATAAAATTTCCATACTTGATATACATCAATAAAGCTTCGGCCCAAATGACACAGAAGGCATAAGATTTCAGATTAACATCTTGGTAGATTTCAGGCTTATAGCCCTGTCTAACCATTTGCCAATGCCATAGAATAGAAGTCATTCTCTTACGGAGACATGCTCTACATGGCCAGAGGCTACGTACCAATACTAATGTGAATCTAAGTCCTTTCACTGATCACATGGTCAAAGGTATTACTTTTGCTATAAAAATAGCGAATAATATAACACGGGAAATAACTCGGAATAATAACACTGAAAAGCACATAGCACATATAGCACATAACATACAATTGTTCCTATATATTGAACTCACCTTGAATTAACCGGGGGTCAAAATAGTAATTTGGGCAGCACTTCGGCTTTAAATATGACTTTCTATGTTGAAAACCGGGAGCTTAATTGAAAATCGGGCTCTGCGAAGGTAGGGCTTCAAAACCGAAAAGATAAATTTTTCGGGCTTCACGGGAACTTCAGGACGTATTTTGGGTGCTAAAATTAATATCGGGGCTTCGGGGGATGTCAAAATAGCAAAAATATGAAAAAGGGGGGTGAAAATGGTTAATTTCCCATTTTCCTCAGGAGGGTTCGCAGCCCTCTTATTTATAGGGTGAAAATTGCGAGGGTTGGATCCGAGGCTGGAGGAGTCAGTAGCTACCAAGGCCACGCGGCAGCAGGAGCTCGGTTCGGAGGCCAGACGTCGTGCATGCGAGGCGGCCAGGTGCGAGACTCGGAAGGGTGACACGAGTGCAAGGCGCATCGGAAGCTGGTTGGGTCGCGGCTTCGGACGAATCAAAAGGCAACACGCGTCGGATCCGTGTAAAGCGGCTACTGTTCATGCAAGGTGACGTGGCTGAGTGCTGACCATGCGAAAATTTCCGATATTATCCACTTATTTCCCGGTTATTGAGCCAAAATCTTCTAAAATTCATAACTTTCGCATATGGGCTCCGTTTTTGACGTTCTTTATATGCACGCGTAGGTAAAATTACGCTCTACATCTTTTGTTTAGACTTCGTCGGCTAATTTTGACTTTAATTTTTAAATTATTATTTTTAACAGCCCGGGACAGGAAAATCAGTTAAAAATTCATAACTTCTTCATCCGACGTCCATTTTTATCAGACTTTTTACCGTTGTACTACTAATGACGAGACCTTCAATTCTCGTTTAGGTTGTGTCGGCTAAAAGTCACTCGATCTAAAATTCGAGTTTTGAGCTGTCTACTGCTAAGCTGAAACTTCGAAAAATCATAACTTCCTCATACGATGTCAGATTTTGGGGTTCTTTTTATCGAACTTCTCGATTTAACAAATACTACGACTTTCATTTAGATCACTAAGGCTAAAAATTAGTTTATCAAAACCTCACTTTTTACTTCATTCGTCGTCGTGTCGATTTTGTCGCGAATCTTCGATTGGTCATAACTTCTTCATTATAACTCGGATTTCGACGTGGTTTTCGCCTACAAGTTTCTAACGAGATTATTTACAACTTTCAATATTAAAATTTTACTTATTTCAAATTTTATATTTTCGCTAAATTTCATTATTTGACTTTTAATTGGAATCTCATAAGACTTCCAATATTTTCTGAGTGATTCTAAACATAGTTTTACTTCATTTCTAGTAAAAACTATCTATTAGAACTCAACACTCAATTTCACATAGTATTTCACAATTTTATTCATTACAAAACACGATTTCAAAGCATGTATGTTACAATAGACTTACAATTTGTAGCCCGTACCTTACTTCCTTTTCCTTGTTTGGATGTGGACCTAGGATAGGATCACTTATTCGAAGGTCTATCGTATCTTTGTTATATGTAATTAGTATGCACTATGTCATTATAGAAGTAACTAATGGGGATCAAACCCCCATAAGTATTTCTAGGAATACAACTAATATATGCTTCCTACCTCTCCTATTCTCACACATATAGTTTAGCAAGATTCTACTTACCAAGCAACCCCTACCTTCCCAACCAGGGAAATGGTGGATGGTTAGGAGAAGATCCCAATGAAGACGAGAAAAATCGAAAGAGGAACCAGAGATGATCAACCCTCCATTCATAGTCAGGGTTCCCGCGAAACGTTTCCATTACATTGAACTTGTGCCCCATTGGGCAACCGTGATCGAGGGTTGTAGTCGACAGCAACGACAACAATCACCATTTGGAGACCAAAAAGGTTGCCACGACCTCAACCACGGGGGATCGACTAACAGATCCCTCTTGGCGAAGACCCAACAGATTGCGAACATCGGGGATTAAAACAGGGAGACTGCGAATCAAGTCCGGGAACTGCATGCTACCACAGACGCTACCATCTCACAAACTCGAAACTTGGGAAGAAACTACTATTTCAGAGACCAACTTCATAAGGACTTTATCACCACTCAGGCAAAGGCAAGAAAGCGTCAGGATATGCACTCGGCATTCTAAGAGAGAATGGTCGCAGACAAGCGTCGATTGGCAGAACTGCAAGGTGCACCGACTTTGTCTCAGGCATCACAGGGGACGGATCGTCGTGAGTAGAGTTCATACTACTCACAAGACCTTGTAGATTAGGTCCGGGAGTATGCAAGGGTGCTACTCTATTCTATATGTAAGCTCAACCCTGCGATTTAAGTGGTCATACTAATCGGGGGATTTAATTGCTGTCAAAATGTCTCCTTACAATGATGTGGTATAGACCTGCATCGAGATCAAAACTTTCTCTGAAACCAAAATTTCTAGAATCACCTTAACAAAATGGGCTTACGGCAGGCCCATTAGACTTGAAGGTCTATCAAGTCTTACTCATACAACTAAGCATACATCAAGTGGTCGTAAGAAGGACTTAGCTTGGATCACGTTATAAGGTTTCACTTGGATACATAACTACTAAAATACATGGGTTTATTATGAACTCTCAGTAGGAATTGCTTTCATAACACCATAAAAATCGAAATACAATACACTTATAACTAAGATAAACTTAGATAATTCGCGATGCGTAGCCCTTCTAATGACTCATTATCGTTTCACCTTTAAACATTTTGGTTGAAAGGTGTCGTCTTCGTAGACCGATAGGGTGCGATCATACCAGCATTAATGCACCGGATCCCATCAGAACTCCGCAGTTAAGAGTATTTAGGCAAAGTTAGTAACTAGGAAGGGTAAACTTAACATTCGTACAAAACCTACTTCTACCCATTCCCGTAACTGCGTCTCAGGAGTGTTTAGCAGAAACACAAGGAATAATACAACAATGTACAAAATTTATATATGTGAATATAAATCGTAAGAATGCACTTGAGATAACCATCCCCACTTACGAAGTCGCTTTTCATCCTGAAACATAACTATGTCCTCACAAAGAGACAACCAACCAACTAGTAAGGTGCCAACCCTGCAAATAGACTCTGCTACCTTTCAAGCTGCAGTCACGGCAGCCGTGATAGCCGTTATGGCGCAACTCAATGGTAACAACGCTCACATAGGTGAAGACGGTGTCGGCAATACTAACCGAAGTAATAGTCAAGAACACCAGTGGGCGTCCACCAACGAAGGCGCCTCAGGCCACAAACCTAAGAGCTAGAAACGAAAGTTTTGGAACAAAAAGGAACGCAGCCTATCTCAATGATTCGCTAAAAGACAACAACCCATGGCCGCCCCTGCCATTACAACAACAGTCATGACACATGCCTTAGCCTTTGCCAGAACACCTGTCACTCAAGAACTAGTCAGGCGGTATCTTGGAAAACTTCCAAAGTGTAACAAGTGTAGCTACCACCACAATGGGGCTTGTCGGGTATTGCAATGTAAAAACTGCAATAAGAATGGACACACTTCCCGCTCCTGCAGAACCCAGACCCGGGTCATCGCCTCAAACACCAACACCGATGAAAATCCAGTATGGCATCTATGCGGTGAGATAGGACACTTCAAGAGAGACTATCCGTCTGAGAAGAACGACAGGGGAGCAGGAGGAGTGTGATAAACAAACCAACAGGAGCAACAACGAATCTTATTAGGACTTTTGTAGTGCTTCCAACAAACAAAAACGTTTAAGAACCATCTGTTTATAATGAATTTGGTATGTTTTCTAAAATCTCCGTCTTTCAAAAAGTAGTTAAAACATTCTCTCATTCAAATCAAATCAAAGACACTCATATATGACCTTAGGATCATTACCGGTAAGCTGTGATGAATAGATGTATACATCAGGACTAGTTATAATCAAAATACTACAAAATTAAAGTGAATAATTCCGTCCAAATTCATGTTCCATGTCTAGTGGTGTTATTCAGATAGAGCCATTCACCCGTCGATTTCAACAATGACAAATGACATAGGACTTAATACATGTGTCATCGAGAATATCCGGTGTCATCATTCGTATGGATTGGTTGGGTCATCACCTTATCAATTGCATATGTTACGAGAAGACCCTCCACTTAACCAGCTGAATACCAAAACCATTGTCTCTCATAACCTTAAATCAAATTCTGACCCTCGGGTCATCCTTCGTCGCAAAGCCCCAAAGCACTCTCTGGAGGTGTGTTATAACTTCTATAACCTTTTCAACTTGTTCCTAGTAAGCCCTTCAAGGATATCACTCGTATATCAGGTCAAGATCAAGCATGGAAACTTGGGACGAATATGGTTAGCCTATCACTACTGAGGGTATATGTGAGGATGATATGTAATTAAGATTCTAAGGGCATCGGATGCGTGCTTCCGCCCTACTTCCTGTTCCTTTACTGGTTGTGGACTTGGGGCAGAGTCACCCATCTAACCGTCCTACCAACCCTAATTACATACGACCTATATACGTGAATTAATGATAGAAGGACCGGGTACGAGTCCTACCAGGAGCTTCGGGACAAGGCTGCCCAGGAGTGCGAGTGGATGTACAACCAACCAACTAGTAAGGCCCCACCGATCTAACCGACAAACGAGAAACACTACAGCAGGCCCTATACAGTGCTCCGAGGCGAAGTTATTACTTATGACTTAAGACAGCTAAAGACATACGGGGTCAGCTAGGTCACACATGACCTCAAACTAGGAGCGGTAGTACTCGCCCTAGAGATCTAGAGACACCATCTCTATGACACAAGATGTACAATCTTTACCAACTAGGAGAACCTAAAAGGCAAGAGCGGCATGACATGTTATCTCATGCACCAGATCTGGACACCGAGGTTGATCGATTCAGAAATAATGTCACGAACGAATCACATGAGAACTCGCTACTCCCTTCATCTAGGCTCAGACAAGATGTGTTTGGACCTCAAAAGGTAACATCAGTGGACGAATAGGAAAGTTGACATCAATACACATATGGGCAAGTATCAGACTTGTGCAAAGGTCAAGGTAGAACAACAGAAGTCTTTGAGTTTCCTACAAACAACCAATAATAACCGAAAGAAGTGGAAGCGGATTGCCATGAACTTCACAACCAAATTATCCAATTCAAAGGGTAGTCTCGATACCCTTTGGGTAATTGTTGATAGGTTGACCAAATCCGCACACTTCCTACCAATCAAAAGAACCAACAAGATGGAGAAATCGACTAGAACGTACATCAAAGAGATTTTATGACCGCATGGTCTATCAATATCCATTATCTCTGACAGAGATAGTAGATTCATTTCATGACTCTGGTAACCCTTACAGGGAACTAGGCTAGAATTGAGTATGGCCTACCACCAGCAAACCGACGGGCAGAACAGAAGGGATTGTTCAAACCTTGGGCGACATGTTAATAGCTTGGGTGACTGACTTCGGTAAAGCGTGGGAAACTAAACCCAAGGTACATCGGACCATTCGAAATCCTTGCCAGGATTGGCCCAATGGCGTACAAACTCCGATCACCCCAAGAACTAAATCAAGTACATCCTACCTTTCACGTATCGAACCTAAGGAAGTGTCTTTCCGACGAGACTCTCGTGATACCCCTTGACAAAATTGAAGTTAATGAGAGTCTCCACTTCATGGAAGAACTAGTTGAAATCATGGATCGGGAGATCAAAAGAACTAAATAAAGTCGTATTCCCATCATGAAGGTTCGTTGGAACGCTATACGAGGACCCGAGTTCACCTGGGAACGCGAGGATCAAATGAAACAAAAATACCCACATCTCTTCCCAAACTCTTGAAGTCCCAATCAAAATGCAAATTTCGGGACGAAATTCCTTCTAACGGGGGGATGATGTGACGACCGTCAAATTCTGCTCAAGTCAAAGTCAAATAAAGTCAACAAGTTAAACCGGTCAACTCAACTAACCCTTGTATAACTAGGGTTTACGTTATGTAATTACTATACAACTCGATATGCTAATGAGAAATCACCAATTGAAAAGTTTGTATATCTAGATTTCCTTAACCTAAAACTATGGTAAGTAATGAACCAAACTGATAAAACAATGTTGCATACTCATCGGGAGTGTGTAAGATCCTTAAACATGGCTTAACGGGGCTTACGGACCTTGCGTTGCAAAGCCAAGCACTCAAAAAGGTCACAAAAGGAGCCTCTCCCAAATCTCTCTCAAAAGTTCCTTTAACTTTTTGAAATCATTCGGGTCATCCCAACCCTTAACCGGGTCAAATAACCGCTTAAAACAGGGTAAAAACAAGTAAAACAACCTTAAGGAACCGAAACCCCCTCATAAGAAGCAAACCCTCTTAGAGCCGAAGGTCCCTATAAGGATTGAACTGCTGAAGGACCAAAGCCCATAGAAACCGAAACCCTAAGGACCAAATTGTCGTAGACCCGAAACCAGGAGGACCGAAACCAAAGGTCCCTTCGGACCGAACCTCGCCTGAGCACCGAACCCGAAGGTCCTCTCGGACTGAACTTCGCTTCTTACCCTTTCGCTCCATTTTGCTTCTAGTCCTTTCGGCCCATTTTGCCTTCGGTCCATCACCAGAAGGGACCGAACCTCGGCCCAGGACTGAGAGGTCTCGCAGGAAACCTTTTGCCACCCGGTTTTCGACTACGACTTCGTTTTAGGCCCGTTTTTCATCATTTTAACGCGCGATTTTCATCCAAAACTTTATTTTAACATAAAAGGCTCCATATTTATTAATTAATCACGTTTTTTAGAATAACCCTTATCCAAGAAGAGTGGGTGAAGTACTAGAGGTGGAGTGTTGACTTTTCTTTAGTTTGTAACACAAGCAACCACCCATACCCACTCTATGACCAACCCACACCACTCCCCACCATACCTAGTCACTTCCTTGTACTTTTGCATCAATCTCTAGCCATTCCCACGTCCTAAGAGCTGGACAACCCACCCTCTCTCCTCACACTTCCTTCATTCTCTCATTTTTCCTCCAAGGATCACACTCCAAATTCTCTCACCATTCTCTCTCAATTTCGAGACTTCCAAGGCTGATCATCAAGCTTTCTTCCACTCTTGGTAAGTATAATTCATTCTTCTTATGACTGTTACACATCCTTCTACTCAAAATCATAGGAATCTTACACAAACATCATCACCTTCATGTTAGGTTCTCGATTCATCAAGGCATCTTCTAAGTGTTCTTGAGTTGAACACTTCTCTTCTCCAACATCCATCCTCTAAGAACACATAAGGTGAGTTCATACCCCTATATTTTGATGTTTTCTTAAGTTTTAAGGTGCGAATACAAGTTAAAACACCATGAACATAACTAAACTCATTCAACAGCTTTCATCAGAAAAGTTTAACTCCATTCACAGACTGTTTTGTCAACTTAAACATTTTAGTTTTCAAAACTATATTAGATACAAATATTTCAGGTTTATAACTTTAAAATGACTACTTGCACATGTTCATACGATTTTTCTACAATTTTTGCCGATTTTTACAAAACTGCCTATCACTGTAGCTACGAATCCGGACCAGTCTGTGAATATGGACAATTTCACACAAGTAAGTTATAGACATCTAAAAATCATGATAAATTATAAGATCAAACTAGACACATTTTCTAAACTTCCAGAGTTTAAGGATTTAGTTTTCGACTTGGTATGATTTTTCTGTGATTTTTACAAAACAGTGCAGAAATGTTAAAAACAAGTTGACAGCTTACAACTTTCATAACACTTTTTAACATGTGGAGCAAAGTGTTAATTTCTGATGGTTTCATATTTTACCTATGTTTTCCGTTGTGGAATAATTATATAAAAGAAAATACCCACTGATTTGTAAGAGTCTTTTGTCATTACAAATAATACAAGATAAGGCATGATAAACATAGTTATGTTTTTGCTATACATTCGACTCACATAAAATGGGGTTCATTTGCATTACAAACGTTTTGGATAAACTATAATAGGTATAG
This sequence comes from Lactuca serriola, assembly GCF_051521515.1. Classification (NCBI taxonomy): domain Eukaryota; kingdom Viridiplantae; phylum Streptophyta; class Magnoliopsida; order Asterales; family Asteraceae; genus Lactuca; species Lactuca serriola. The sequence goes on along the minus strand of NC_136415.1, from coordinate 257,928,900 downwards.
TTTATGTTTCATATATAGTACAAACAATTATGTTAAACTATAATAGGTATAGTTTACATTTCAATTACATTTTAAACTCATTAACAAAGGTTTTCAGTTTGTATAAACGGGGTACGAATACAAAATATCGGGTTTATACAAAAAGGGGTTTTCAGTTTAGTTCACATAAATTTGTTAATGAATAAATTTGTGAGACATTCGCTTTGCGTTACCTCCAAAGTAACAAAGTCAAAAGTCCTGTAAATTATAACCAGAGTCTCATATAGGGAGAACGTGATAGTTGTGTATATATCTATATTGGGTTTGACAAACCCGCACCTGAGCTGCATGCAACAGCTAGACCGGCAGGTCTGTGGTGACAAGTGTCATTTAACTGGCGACGCCTGAAGAATGTCGTATTACGAGGCGTACATGTCATAGTATGGTTATAATAACTCACATGGGGTATTAACAAAATATAAGATTTACAGGTTCTTACTTTTAAATTTAACGAGTTCAGGTTGATTTAAATTTGTATAAAAGTTCTTTAAGTATGGGAAAATACTTGTACATTTCGGTCTTGAATTTTAAGACTACAATACATTTTATAAGGGAATTATTGGATTTTTGTTGAACAAACATCACTTTTACAAAGTAAAGGATTTTAGCATCACACTTAAAAGCTTATGAACTCACCAACTTAATTGTTGACACTTTTCTTTCAAAAATACTTGTATTCTCAGGAAATCAAGTAACCACAAACTTTTGAGGATGGAACGCTACGGTGTTGAACAACTATTTTATTATCATGTTGTAAATAATCATTGAACTATGTAATACTTGCAACCATGTAATATCTTTTTCAATTATATTTATGATTTGTTGTATTGCTTTGATCACTATTATACCTGTTGTGATGATACTATACATGAAGTCTGCCACCCCCGGACGTTTCTGCCATCCTTGGTTTGGGGGTGTGACATAGCTTCTTCGTTATAACTCCAATTGCGACTTTCTTATTATATTCGGAATCTTTGTTTCGACAACTACAACTTTATGTATAGATATTGGATTTATCTAACACTTTATTTTTGACACTTATTTTTATTATATCTTCTATATATAAGCACATAAAATCACATAATTCACACAATATTCAAGTAATTCATCTTTATTACTTCAAAACGAGTTAAAAAGATTGACCTAGACTATTACATCATCTTTAATGCTTTAGCCTAGAAACACGGGCGTTACATTAGGTGTCGGGATTTGGGCACACAAACCTAGGTGTGTTTTTAGGGCATTATTGAAAGTGTGACATCACCATGGCCCACCATCCTCTTATAGGACTCCAAAAATCATCCAATATTTCTATTTTCCTTGCTTCCCACATGCCCAACCCTCTCCCTTCACCACCATACGCTTTTATTTACACTTATCCTCATAGTACAAGTATGGGACTTGGTGTGTCTGACGTAATTTGAGAGCATGGGCATTGCTTGGACATAAGTTCTTGATAGGACTATAAATAGAGGTTCTTTGGTCCTCATTTCCATCACCAACTAATAGCTAACTCTCCCTCTCTTACCCCGATTCTTACTCTCCATCCCTCTCAGTTTAAAGCCACCACCGAAGGCTCCCTCTCACCAACATAAAACAAAATCCCAGCCACCTTCTTTGATACTTCGAGCTACCAAAAGCCACCTCCAAGCCCCCTCTGACCTACTACCACCATCCCTCTCCTCCCCTCACATCATAGCCCTCGACAGAAATGAAAAAGGAAGCAACCGAGAGGATGTCAGTGCAATTCTGCCACCGTAAGCCACTCTCTGCCATCCTACCTTTTGCCACTTTTTCCATTTTAGTGTTACCAAAGATTTTTTAGTATGTTCCTAGTACAAGACTTGAATTTTAGTGTCATTTTCTTGGTTTATTTCAAGTCTAATCGGGTCAAAAGCTGTTGGCTAGTTCGTTCTCTCGCGGTGCTTCCCGGCTCTAATTGTACTCTTAGTTAACCCGAAATCATGCTTCAAAAGTGAGTGCTTATGGCCCCTTATTAATGTTTTTACATAGCTTGGTTGGAATATATGTGTTCATATGTTGGTTTATGAAACACATACAACAAAATGTTATCATTTTATGTGAAAAATACAAAATACTTTGTTACATAAACAAGTCATAATCATGATTTACATATACAAGTTGTAGTTCTTAACATGTTACAACTAGTAAAAAGGAACACATACTATTTACTACAAAAGCTATGATTTTGTGTTATTATTTTATGTCACAAAAAACATGTCATAAAATAATGTCACCTTTGTAGTATTTCAAGGATCAAATTTATTTCATGCATGTTTATGTATATGCTTTAATACATATGAATATAAGTTATAAAGATTATAACTTAGAACTTATACATGCACTTATGATCATTACTTTAAGCCGCACCTCTTTATAAAAGCGAGTACATTACACTTTTATGTATATACCAAACATACTCCGCTTTTATAAACTTTATGCAATTCAATATGCCTAGTGACATATCCAGATACATTTAGGGATGATAGTTGTTCACATACCTAAGTTAAGGGCTTTATAGTGAGACACTATTCATTACCTAAGTCTAAGCACTTAGCATACCTACACTACTATAATCGTTAATCCTCGAAGCGAGATACATATGTATAGATCTATATAGGGTTAACATCCCCACCTGCGGTTGCTAGCTGCAACCTTGACCGATCAATCGAAGTTGGTGATAAGTATCTACAATCATTACTCAACATACATTGAAGGTTTATAGGGTGGTATATTCAGTCGCATAGCTCAGTTATAGGACTCACTATAAACATTAACTATAATCCCTCTCTCTCACTACAAATCATGGATTTGATTTCTCTTAAAACAATTTTAAGTACAGATTTACTTATATAAAGACATCTTTTGGTTTTTACTGTTTATTCAAAGACTCCTTAGAAATAAAGTTTTAAATATGGTTTTACTTACAAATAAATTACTTTTTAGACTTTCTAAAAGTACAGAAAACATGTAACTCTCACCAACCTCTTATTGACCCTCAAAACTACATGTATTCGTAGGGAATCAATAATCAAGCCTTTCAGACGACAAAATAGTCAGGGATTTTAGGCAAACTAGTTTACTATTTTTTTATGTTTGCCTACTTGTTTAAGGCAACTCATGTACTATACTATTATCTATAACAACCTTGTATTCAAACGTCAAGATGGAATACAAATGCCTTTTGTTATTGTTGTACTTGTACTATATATTTCGTTTACCTATGATCCGTGAACTAAGTCGCACAACCCGACATGTTCCGCTGCCTCGGACGGGGGTGTGACATATATATATATATATATATATATATATATATAAAGTGATAATTATGAAAGAAAGCGTATGGATAGGCAATGTAGTTAACTGTACCATACTCATCTATAAAAAGATAATTATGATGGATAGGGTTAAGTATATATGAATAATTATGAAAAGATATCGGTATCAAACAAAGACTAGAGACAAAACGATAATCATACTTAAGATGCACATATAAAACTAAACCCAAAATGTGCAACTAAGTTTTATTATGGTCCGAATGATGCACATATAAAACTAGATGTTGTTGTTGACAATCTAAACGCTTAAGGATTTATTGATTGATAGATTAGTTTTATTAGTAGATTTAAGTGTTAGACCAACACCTACAGCTTGAAAATTTTTGGATTGGTGGCCAAGATCGACTTCTTCAAGATTCGAGACTTAGATTAAGACCCATTACAAGAGGATTCAACACTTAGTTTGGAATGGTACACCTTGAGGATATCCGGATTGATGGATTAGAGTTATATAACCTAAACGTATACACTCAATCATTAAAGACCTACCAGTAAAGGTCTTTTAGTTTTCACATAAGTTAGTTATAGTGCCTAAAATACTCCTATAATATCTTAACGATATGTTTGATTCTAGAGCTTCTTGGTATACAAAGTTGATATGTTTTTAGACTTGTTATTGTTTAGTATCATAAAATACTCCTATAGTATTTTTAAACTTTATGTTTGGGTCAAGTATTCCTTTGTATATAGATTTGGTAAGTTTTAGACATGTTGCAACACCACTATCGTTACCAAACACATGTTAGTGGTATCTGAAATACATATAGTTGATCAGACTATATTTATCCCAGATAAGATTACATAACTGTCTAGGTTTGACTGTAGTGTTCAACATCTAAATACTTTTGTTTTGTTCTTCTTGTGATACTTGTTCTAGTATATGTACTTGCATGTATGTATACTTTCATAAAAATAGTAACATATTTTAAAAGTATAATTCTTGATCAAAGTGTTTTTATCCGATTGTGTTTATAGTTGTATATCTTTTATAGGTTGATATACTTAGTTCACTATAAACAATGCTCTGATATCAATCTGTCACACCCCGAAACCGGAACGGTGGAAACGTTCATGGGTGGATGACGTCATGTCTAGTATCAAAACAATTGCATAATAGGAATCAAAGTACAACAACCACTACATTAATTAAAGTAATGTTTTACATTTGTGTTCAAAATCATTGTATTCATGACAACAAAATGTATATCAAAAGTTAAACGGCATGAGTCTATGAAGCTCCATCTTCTCAAAACCTGTGGATACCTACTTATTGTTTTCCCGAGAAATACAAGTATTTTTTAAAAAAGTCTCAACAATTAAGTTGGTGAGTTCATAAGCATATTTGTAATTGAAATCAGTTGTTTGTTCCTTGAAAATGTAATTGTGTTTTCCCAGAAAATCCTATATTTTCTGTTGTAATGTGTTGTACTCAAAACATGTAATTGTTATTGTACTCTGAAATGGTATAATGTAGTTTTTGATTCTCATAAAACCATAAAAAGAATGTTTTCTCTGCACTGGAATAGTATTCTGTATTTGTACTCGTATGAACATAGTATAATTGTAACTATCTGGATTTACCAGCTGTACTTGTAAAATATTGTATTATGGTTTTATTATTTAATAAAACTATGTGAAGTTGTTTACTTATTCATACACTAATCGTATTGTTCAATACCAAATTGTGAGTTATCATAACCATGCTTGATGACTTATATTTGCCTGAACACGGCGTTCTTTAAGTGTCATAATATGTACGACATTTGTCACCACAGGCCTGCCGACCTAGCTGTTGCAAGCAGATTAAGTGCGGGATAGTCAATCCCATATAGATTTATACACAAGTGTCACGCTCTCCCTCCAGAAGACTCTGGTTATAATTTCAGGACTTGGTTGATACTTGAAGTATGACTCAGAAAGCTATATCAAAGGTTATGTGTAGAATAATGAAAATACATTTTGAAATGAATAAGTTATGTGTATGTCTCATAAACTATATCTATCATAATTTATATGTTTGTTTTTTTATTGTAACCTGAACTTGTAAAATAGTACGTTTGTTTTATAAACTACACTTATTATAGTTTATATGCTGTTTTTGTATAAAATCTCAAACTAGTAAATTAGTATGTTTATCCTAGTAAAAACGACAGTTGAAAATTATTTGAATAGTTTTGTTATTAGCACAAGGCTTCCTTGTGTTTTACTTGTATTCCCCCCCCCCCCTCTTAAAATATAAAAAGATACTGAAAACCTAGGGGTATGAACTCACCAGATAAGGTGGTGATTCGGACAACACCTCGCTTCTAGAAATGATTTTCCTTGACGAAACCGTGAGTTTCTATTGAAAATCGGGCTTTATGCGGGCCGAGTTTCAAATCGAAAATACTCTTTTCTCAGGGACTTCAGGTGCTTCGGGGCTTTGTTCGGGTGTTAGGGATGTTCCCTGAGCTTCGAGGGGTTTTAAAATGGCTTGAAAGGTTTTTTAGGGTGAAAGAAGGAGTAAAATGGCCAAAAAAACCGGGAGATCTCGCACCCCTTATATAGCTGGCCGAAGCCTCGCATTACGTTGGGTGTACCTCGGTACACTAGGCGTACCTTCGTATAGAGCACGTAGTGAAGGAACGTGGCGACTGATCGGATTCCGAGCGTCGTACGTGTCTGCATACAAAGGAAGGGCGACGTGGCTGACTCCGGACCAAGTATGCAAACGATGGGCATAATCTTGTACGTTGGGCGTACGCCTTCGGACAAGCCCCGAAATTTGGGCCATGAACTTCAAAAACTCATAAATTTCGCATACGAGCTCTGTTTTGACGTTCTTTATATCCACGCGTAGGTGAGACCGTACTCTACGACTTTCGTTAAGACTTCGTCAGCTAATTTTGATTTTATTTTTAATATTATATTTTTAACAGGCCGGGACAGGAAAAATCTATTAAAATTTCATAACTTCTTCATCCAACATCCATTTTCGTCTGTCTTTTTACCGTTGAACTACTATTGACGAGATATTCGATTCTTGTTTAGGTTGTTTCGGCTAAAAATCGCTTGATTTGTAATTCGAATTTCGGGTTGTACGTTGTTGTGCTGAATCTTAGAAAAATCATAACTTCCTCATACGAAGTCAGACTTGGACGTTCTTTTTATATACGTTCTCGGTTTAATGTATGTTACAACTTTCATTTAGATACCTAAGGCTAAAAAGCATTATTGAAAACTCATTTTTTCCATCACACAGCATTGTGTCGGGTCTGTCGCGAAACTTCGATAGGTCATAACTTCTTCGTTATAACTCATATTTTGGTATTCTTTATATCTTCGGAATCCTTGACACGATCACTACCACTTTATTCATACAAATCAAGTTTATCTTAAATTTTGCTTTTAACGTTTATTTTCATCTTAATTATTTTATATCTCCATTACCTCAAATTGAGTTACAATGATTGACCTAGATTATCACATTGTGAATTTACGGGTACATGGTTGAAGTTTAGGCCTTGATTGATCTCGAATTTTTCTAGTTGTGACAAAACTGAAGGCCCTGCAAGGCGGTCCAATCAGGTCAAAGGCCCGGCGAGCGTCCGGATAGGTTGTAGGTCCTACAAGGCGGTCCATACATACCAAAGGCTTAGGAGCGATCCAGATAGGTTGAAGGTCATGCGAGGCGATCCAGTCAAGTTGACGGCTCATTATGCATGTTGTTTGTTTATATGATATGATTATGATTGTATAGCGTTGGTATTTTGGGGGTAACTCACTAAGCCTTCGAGCTTACATTTATCGATTATTGTTTCAGGTACTTCTGATGATTGCACGAAGGCGAAGATGTGATCGCGCACCTCCTTATGATTTTATGATTTGTTTCTAGGATACTCTGATATTAAACCATTTTGAAAACATATTTGTAATAATTATCGGTTTATGAACAATTTAAAAAGTTTTAAATTGGAATGATTTTTATGGATGTTACAAGTTGGTATCAGAGCTAGGATACGGGTTGATGTGTTCAACGGGGACGTCAAACCCTATAATGGGGGGTGAAGGTGGGTTGCACCTGATCCCACATCGGCTGGGAAAGAGAACTAATCATTCGTTATAAGGGGTATGGATACCTTCCCTATCACAACGTGTTTTAAAGCTGTGAGGGTAGCAGATCCCATAAGAACTCTGTAGTTAAGCGTGCCCGGGAGAGAGCAATCCAGGGATGGTGACCCCCTGGGAAGTTTTTGCGTCGGGAGCCCAAAGCAAACAATATTGTGATACGTGCCATAGGGGGGTGTTAAGAATGGTATCAGAGAAGGGGGGACTAAGAGTGTCAATATGGTAAATTGTTGAGATTGGACGAGAGTTTATAACCCATCACCCACATCCCCAAACCCTAACCCTAAGGAGATCTTTCAGACGCCACCCTCACTTTAACCCACCATCGGCCTCCACTTGTTGAGGCCGGAGCACCCGTCGTCAACCACCGAGAAGCACCGAAACATCCAGCACTGTGTTGCTCCAAGCAGCTGATGAAGATAGACGCCGAGGGAATGTCCCGACTGCCGCTGTTGTGGTTCTCGATCGACCTTTTCCAGCTTGCTGTTTGTCACGCCACCCGATGTTGCCGACTATTAGTTGAGGTCGATGATGCAATAGGGTCTACTGCATTAAGGCTGGTCCCTTTCGGATTTGTATTCGGGTTTATTGCATGATATGCTTATTGGTTTACATCCTGGTAGTTAGGATGGTGATATGCTTGGTGACCTGGAAGGTCGGTAACCTGGTATATAGGATAATGCCAAGATAATAACTAGCTAGGTCTGTATCCTGGTTATAGGATGTTGCTATGCTATTTCATCCGTTAGATCGGTTTGATTGTTATATATGCTAGCATATGTTATTTATGTGCACATAATTGTTTGATTGAGGGATGGGTTGAGGTGGTCCTGCTTTGTGCGGAAGGCCAACATACCCAGGGCGATCCGAATAGACTAAAGGCGCTGCAAAGCGGTCCAGTTGTCACACCCCCGAACCAGACGGCGGAAACGTCCGAGGGCTGTTGTGACTCAATTGAATACGATCACAGTGAATATACATGAAACATAACATCATTCATCACCATGCATTGAAATAGTACAACTGGTAGTGTTTACATCTAGTACATTGTTTCATAACATTACATTCCCAAAAAAATAGATTATTCGATACTAGATAAACAAACAACAAGACATCACTGAGTACATTTTTCCCTTTGATTTACCTATTACCTGAGAATACAAGTATTTTGAAAAACGTCAACATATGAAATGTTGGTGAGTTCATAAGTAATGTTTGAAAGATAATGTTTTGTATTGTTTCGAAAACCACCAGAAAATCCGATATTTTCTTAAAAGAGTATAGTATATAAAAAAAAGTGTGAAGATCCGTAAGTATGCTTGTTTGTTTCTAAAAAAAATTGTTAGACTTGGTATGCATCTTGTAGGTGTATGACTTGAAAAACCCTAGGAAAACCCGATGTTTTCCTAATACTTTGAATTATGTGTTTTCTATTTTGTTATACCGTTGTGACGTGTGTATTCGATAACTCCAGGTGACGTTGGATTAATTATGGGTTGTGAATTGTTATAAACACGCATTAATGAAAACGACTAGTTTACAACTATACAAACGATCCCTTAGGCGTCGTCCGTACTATTCACTTAATCCAATCACCCTAACTTCTCATAGCCCCACAACCGAGGAGAAAAGAGAGCACGAAGTCCTCGGTAATTCCATAAGTCGTTCAAGGCTATCGTGAATGCGAAGGGCCCTTGGCCTGGCCCGCATTGGTGAATTCTTGACTTTACTGGCAATACCAAAGGACCCTTGGGGCACAACAGCACAAAATCCATTGAAAGTCCTTTTACACGGAATTAGGTCATATAAGACCCAACAACATGTAAGCGAGTTTCCTTCGGGCCTAAAGATCATGTCATTGGGCTAGCTAGGCCCAACAAGCACGATTTGAAACTTTCGGGTGCAAAGATGGTGTATCGACGTCTGTTGAATTCCCACGTGTGTATTGGCTTCCCGTAATTTCAGCGTGTGTATTGTAGTATCGTCGTGTATAGATTTCTGATTCATTATTGATTCGAGACCGAATCAATTCGTTTGGTAACGATTTTTGGTGTTGAAGGTGTATTATGTTTCGTCGGTAGTCGTGGTACTAGTATTTTAGCATAACGGATTTATTGTTTAACACATTAGAATTTTACTTTTTACAGCCCCTTTCTTATGGATAATTTACACTTTTGACCCTTTGTATAAAAGAATTTCCATTTTAGTCCTTAGACCATTTTTCTTGACACTTTAGTATCAAAACTTGTTGAAAAGGTATTTTTCATCTCAAATTTGTTTGGAAAACAATTTTAGTCCCTCAAAATGAAGTTTTCTCGGTTGAAACCTCTAGTTTCGCAATTTTTACAATTTTGACCCAAAATGGAAAATATTTGCAATTTTGGTCCTTTTTAAATTAGAAAAGTAATTTTAACCTTTGAAATGGACTTGGTACACTAGTAGTCCCCTGTTTTACAGAAAAGTGCAGTTTCAGCCCCTCTAATTTGAAAATCTCGCAATTTAGGCCTTATTGGGCCGAAAAGTTCATTTTTGGCACATTAGGTTTAAAAATTCACATTTTAATCCTTCAAAAGAGTAAGTTTTCAGAAAATACATTTTTGAAACTGTTTTGACTCATCTCAACCCTCAGAATTTGTATTTTGTCATTTTGGGCCCTTTAGTTTTATATTTTTAGCATTTTGAGCCCAAAAATGGGTTTTAAGCCCAAAGAGGTTCATATTAACCAACTTGGTTACCTTTCTAGAAATGATTTGTGTAAAATAACATAAGTTATACTTATTTCATTTAACACATTGTAAATCTCGATTTCTAAGCTCTTTTTTACTAGATCCAACACCACAATCACATAAGGACATATATATATATATATATATATATAAGCATAGAAATCACACAAAGCATACATATACTCATAGATCTACACATTTGCTTGTATTCTCCCCCCACAAAACTTATAAAAATCGAAAAATAGGGGGTATGAAGCTCACCTTTGGGTGTGGTTTCGGCTTTTGGAAGAAAGTGAGAAGAAAATTTGGCCTTAGTACCTCTCTTTGGAAGATCTCGAACATAGAGAGTTTCTAGGAGAGTGATCAAGATTTTTACATGGATTAAGAGGAGATTTTGATAAAAAAAAAAAAAAGTACCTAAATCATAGATCCAAACTTGATCTTACCTTAGGTGAAGAATTTGTGGAGATATCTTCTTGAAAGCTCCTTAGATCTCAAAATTTTGGAGGAGACATGAGAGAGTTTCTTGAGAGAAAATTGAGTGAAATGTGTGTGTGTGTGTGCGCTTGAAATCGGCCGAGAACAAGAAGAGAGCGGAGGAGTGTAACGCCCGAGTTTCAGGGCTAAGCATATTTGTCAATGTAATAGTCTAGGTCAACTATTGTAACTCTTTTTGAAGTAATAAAAGATGAAATATTTGAGTACTATGTGAATTATGTGTGTTTATGTGTTTATCATTTAATTATAAATGTATAATTAATAAAGAATAAAAATAAGCGTCAAAATTAAAGTATGAGATAAGCCCGATGTCTCTACATAAAGTTGTAGAATATGTCTCAAGGTTTCCGTACATATAAAGAACGCCGAAATCCGAGTTATAACGAAGAAGTTATGGCCCGTCGAAGTTTTACGGCAAAACCGGCACGGCACCGGGAAGCGTAAATAGTGAATTTACAATAGAGTGAGATTTAGCCTTAGAAATCTAAATGAAAGTTGTAGAATATGTTAAACTAAGAACGTCGATAAAAAGAAAGCCCAAATCTGACTTCATATGAGGAAGTTATGATTTTTCTAAGATTCGGCTTAGCAGTGCACGGTCCGAAACTCGAATTTTTGTTCGAGCGTTTTTTGGCTTACGCAAACTAAATGAGAGTTGAAGATCTCATTAATAGGAACTCAACGGTAAAAAGATGGACAAAAACGGAGTTCGTATGAAGGAGTTACAAATTCTTCGCGGTCATTTAACAGTCTAAACGCCTCTTACTGTTAAATTTGAGATCGGTCGAGAATTAGCCGACGGAGTCTAAATGAAAGTTGTAGATCTTGTTTTTACCTATGCATGGAAAAAAAGAACCTCAAAAACGGTGTTCGTATGCGAAAGTTACGGGGTTTAGAAGTTGGCAGAGTGCTGCTGCAAAAGGGGTGACGTGGCTTAATATGGGCCAAGGCTTTCTCCCCAAGGAAAGCCATCAGATGATGACACGTGGCACTGACTAGGCGAGTCAGTGAACCGACTCGGCGAGTCCATCAGGATTTCACCCTATAAATAGAAGTGCCAGCTTCTCTCATTTCTCACCCCTTTCCCCACTTCTTTCTCTCTCTACACACTCTCTCTCTAGCCTATCCTAACCCCCCCCCCCCCCCTAAAGCCTAGGTAAACCCCCTAGCACCCGAAGGAAGCCCCAAGGCTCCCGGAGTCCCGAGAAAAGAGCCTTTCGGCTCGGGAACGCTGCTCCAGCGAAGCCCGGTTTTCGAGAAAACCCGCTGTAAGTGAGCTACACCTAACCTATCTTTAGTTTAGCATACGTTTTAATATAGTAATGTTATTAGGACCTTATAATAAGTACTTGGGCTATTATTATGGGTTATATAAGTATCGTTTAACGCTTATATAATAATAATAATAATAATAATAATAATAATAATAATAATAATAATAATAGTTAGACTATTAATTAATCGTGGTTATCATTAGACTAAACCCTAGTGGTATTGGTACTAGGTTTTATCGAAGGAATATCGTTTTGAGAGTATCGAAGCGCTGTCCGAGTGCTGAGTCACCATCTTTCAGGTGAGTGCATAGTTACTTTCAACTTACACATAGATATGAAGTATTTTATATAAATTACGTGCTATGTGTGCATATTATCTGAATACTTGCTATCTATGCCGGATGAACACTGTTATTAATGTTTTCCATGATTTAAACTGTATATGTATTTTATATCTACGAAAATGTTGGGGTAAAACATGGGTAGATGTAATAGGTGATGTGTGATAAAATGATGAGAGGCCTCGATGTTGATGTTGTTGTTTATGTCATCTAGCGGAGTATGGATGACGACCACGGACTCTTCTAGACAGTCCAGTGGAACACTAGCAAGCTCGCAACTTGTAGGTGTTTATGAACGATGTGTTCACCGGTGTACTCCATCCCCCACATGGTTGCCTTTAGGACATTTATTGCTGAGGAATCCCCTTAGCAGTAGTGTCCATCCCGATAATGATCCTTAGGCTAGGTCCCTTATGATAGGTGTTTAGGGACGTAAAGTGAGGATAACAGGAACGGGTAATCGGGTTATTGTTGATTGATGAAATTAATAAACTTATTTATTGTGGGTTGAAAACCCTATGTGCTCACCAGGCTCCCAAGCCTGACCCACTCAGTTTTATGTATTACAGGTAGTGGCGCATGAGCATAGATGTGATGTTTTGGACGAGGGATTACGGATATAGGCATGTAGATATGAAATAATGTAGTAAGGCTTATATTGTACTGTTTATGCTTTTGATCTGTACGAACATGACATCCCAAGTCTTTTAATGAAATACATTTCTATGGAAATGCTTTTGATAAATCTTTATCATATTTTGTTTTGGGACAAATTCCGCAATACTTTCATTTAAAATGTTACTCTGATTTTTAAACAAAGCATAAACAAACCGGTCTTTTTTGGCCGTGATTTTGGGGATGTCACAAGGAGAGAGAGGTTTGACAAGATAGTTGCATGGAGATATGTGTGTTGCATGGAAATCCTAGGTGCAAAAGTGAGGTGTCACCAAACAAAGTCAACCCTCCTTCTTTGTGGGCTTGGGCCGAGAATGGAGAGGGGAGAGAGGGGATTTTTGGGCTTTTTGCCCTTAAGCCCATGTTATAGTTAGGTTGGGTGATTTTTAGCCCTATAAAATATAGGTGTGATTTTTATGCTTTATTAGGCTAGATTAGGTTAATTATGGTCCATAATAGTTCATAATATTTAATTCATTTCATTCTAGGCCCAATATGGCCCAAAATGTTGAAATAAATGAAAGTGGGTCCAATTAGAGCCATTTAAGAGTTCTAAACCCAAGATAGTCAAATTGGAAGCTTATTGGTCCATTGGGCCCAATAAGGAAGTCCTAGTCCGAAATGGACCTAAACAAGAACTTCCAGGGTTTCCAATTGCTTGTTGACTATTTGTAGTGCTTGTATGGTGTATTTGATTGCAAATTTTGATGTCATAAAGTAAGCATCATACATGCTCTTAAGTTTTTGATTCAAAATTTTACTTATGTGTTGTAGTTACAAGGCACAAAATTTCAAGTCGTGACACTAGTAAGGCCGAAGGCCCGTCGAGCAGTCTGGATAGGCTGTAGGCCCATCGAGGCGGTCCAGATGTGCTGAAGGCTCGGGAGCGGTCTAGATAGGCTGAAGGCCCTCCAGTTAGGCTAAAGGCTCATTATGCATGTTGTTTGTTTATATGATATGATTATGATTGGATGACATTGGTATTTTGGGAGTAAGTCACTAAGCCTCCAAGCTTACATTTGTCGATTATTGTTTCAAGTACTTCTGATGATTGCGGGAAGGCTAAGGCATGATCATGCACCTCCTTATGATTTTATGATTTTATTATGGGATACTCTGATATTAAACCATTTTTGAAAACATATTTGTAATAATTATCGGTTTATGAACAATTTAAAAAGTTTTAAATTGGCATGATTTTTATGGATGTTACATCTAAATTAATTATTTACACACTTAAAAATTAATCATATTAATCAATAAAATAGTTAATCAAGTTAAATATTTATCTCATAACTTATAGTCTTTTATTTTATCATCAAATATTCAGAAAATTTGGATTTGGAAGATATTAAAAGCAAATAATTACCAAATAAAAGCATATTAGGCAGATAAACTCGAAAAAACCCGATATGTTCAGATTTCATGTCATGAGCAGCAATGCTCATGTCGTGAGATGTGATAAATATCAAAATTTTAGTTTTGATAGATTCACCAATGAGCAATCACATAAAAGATAGTCATAGGCTATGATACCATTGATGGGTTATGGAGGTTACAAAAACAATGCTCTAAGGGGAAAAACATTTAACAATTAAATGATTACGGCACATCCAACCTAAGAAGAATCTATGTCTTTCACATATACGCAACATACTATGAACCATCAAACTACAAAAATTTCCTATAAAAAAACTAATTCATAAGATTAAATACATAGTTTGTTGATTGTTGAAGTAAACAACCAAGAATCCATTTGTTGATCTTTTTGAAGCAAGCACCACAAGCGGCGTGCCTCTAGTGGTTCACACCTAACACAAGCAAGTAGGACATTGAGGAGAGAGGAGAGAGGAGGTGAGAATTTCGTCCTTATCTCCGGAAGGAATGAGTGCCGAAAACATGAAGGCAAAGGGTTCCTTATATAGTGCAACAAGGAAACCCTATATAACCCTAAAACCAATATAATAATATTATCTTGTTTTTGGTAATTATCTAGCTTCCTGATTATCCGCCAAGAATAATTCTAGAACCCATAGAACACTCCGAAGACCGTCTAGAGCCTAAGGAGGCTCTAGAATGCCTCTTGTTCAACTATTGAACAATTACACTTTAATCCCTACACTTTTAACGAATTATATTAATCCCAAAATTAATTTCAGATGATTTCTGATTAACTATAATTAAATATTACTAATTCTAATTAATATATTATTTTCATAATATATTAATAAATTATTTATTTCAAGTTATTAATCAAAAAATAAATCAACCTCTCTCCAAAAACATCATGTCCAATTGCTAGGTTTGAGGGTACCCAAAAGGATTATGCTACCATTAATTCAAGTTTATACCAATAATAGTTATGAGCTTAGACACCTAATCCAATAGAGATTGTATGCAAAGTTCTCCAAGTGTGAGTTCTGGTTGTGTGAGGTGTAGTTTTTGGGACACCTTGTCAACTAGAGCGACATTCTCGTCGATCCGGCCAAGATTGAGGCGATGATGAGGTGGGAGGTTCCGAGGTCTCCATTTGTGATTCGCAGTTTCCTGGGATTGGCATTTTTATCTCGGAGGTTCATTCAGTATTTCTCCATTGATTACCATGTTATTAGAGCAGATTTAAGAGGCTCATGTTGAGGCTATGAAGGAAGAGCACCGGAAGAGTGAGCGCATTGTGATACGGGTGGCTTCCTTCAATTATGATAGTCGGGGCTTACTAACCATTCATCGGAGGGTGTCGGTTCCATATTGGGGTGGTGTGTGACAAATTTTGATGGAAGAAGCACACAAGTCAAGATTCTCTATTCACCCTGGAGCGACAAAGATGTAGAGAGATCTTCGAGCTGATTATTGGTGGCCATGTATGAAGCGATATGTGGCACGATATGTGGAGAGGTGCTTGAATTGTAGGAAAGTCAAGGCTGAGCATTAGGGACCCCATGACAAAATAGAGCCGTTGGATATTCCTATTTGGAAATACGAAGAGAATACAATGGATTTTATCACCAAATTTCCTCAGATGATGCGCAGAGTGGATCTATATAGATCATCTTGGATCTACTGACTAAGAGCGCACATTTTATTCCAATCCAGGACAGTATCTCTGCAAAAAAAGTTAGAAAACATCTACATTCGGGAGGTTATGGCACGCCACGGGGTTCCAGTTTATGTGGTCTCAGATAGGGATGTCCGGTTCACTTCTAGGTTCTGGAAGAGATTTCAAGAGGAGTTGGGTGCTCGTCTTCACTTCAGCATGGATTTTCACCCACAGAAGGATGGTCAGAGTGAGTGGACCATCCATACATTGGACGATATGTTGTGGGCATGCGTTCTAGATTTCGGCAATAGTTAGGATACGTATCTTTCGTTACAGGAATTTTTGTATAACAACGGTTATGACGCCAGCATCGACTAAATCCTTTTGATATGCTCTATGGGAGGAAGTGTAGGACCCCGATATGTTGGGGTGAGGTCGTTCAGCAGGTCATGGGGAGTACCAAGGTCGTACTCAAGATGAAAAAGATGATTTTGTAGGTTTGTGTTAGGCTTCAGACAAAGCAGAGTCAATAGAAGAGCTACGCAAACAGACGTTGGTCATACTTGAAGTTCCAGGTCAGGGATATGGTACTCCTGAAGGAGTCACCATGGAAAGGTGTCATCCGGTTCAGGAAGCAGAGCAAGCTAGGCCCCAGATATACTACTCATTTTAGGTTTGTAGCTTGGGTGGGCATGGTGGCATATTGTTTGGATCTCTTAGAGGAGCTCATCCAGATTCATATTACTTTCCACATCTCTCAGTTGTGGAAGTGTTTAGTTGATGATTTCACGATGGTTCCATTAGAGGATATTCAGGTGGATGACCTCCTACACCACATTGAGAAACCGGTAGCAATCCTTGACCGGAAGATGAAAACCTTGAGGAACAAGGTTGTGAATTTTATGTGCGGTGGCAACACCTAAAGGGTTCTGAGTAGGCATGGGAGATTGAAAAAGAGATGATGGAGCATTACCTAGGCTTTTTGCAGCAGCGGACTTTGAGGACGAAGTCTGATTCAAGTGGGGGAGAATTGTAGCACCCAATTTGCCAGGTAAAAGATTTCGCTAATTATTGATTATCTTTGGATTGGACTTGAGTACATTGGGCATACACAAGGAACGCAAGGGTTGAAGTTGGTTTCAAGAAGTTAGGGATTCTAGTGTCCCTTGAGCATAAAAATGGAGTCTTGATGGGTTAAGTTCAACCATGCAAGGGTTGAAGGTGGTTTCATGAAGTTAGTGTAATAGAATCCAAGATTTGAACTTTTTAAGACATGAAAAAGCATGAAGTTTGCTACTTTATGGCTTAATACACTTTAATGACCTTAGATCTGAATTTGGATGTCAAAAGCTTAATGGGTGAAGACATTTGGAGAATTTTGGTTGTCCGAATAATAGGTCAAGTGTACTCCTAAGTACATTACGCGTACTGGGCCAGCGCCCCAACTTCGAATCAAGAAACGTACGAGCTAAGTACACCACACATACGTCCTTCTGTGGGCCTTAGGAGTTTTAGGCTCGAGATTAGTTGGGCTTTTTTCCTTGATTGAGTTTGGGACTAAGGCCTATTTGTGGTATCATGTCATTTGTGGGCTTTAGGACATCATGGAGCTATTGGGCCCTATGTTGGACCTTAGGATCCTTTTTAGTTGGACTTGGAATGTCTTTTGGGCTTTGGTAATAAGTTTATTTAGGCCTTGGTGGGTTGGGCCTAATAAGGTAAGGATTAAGTAGTTGTTTTCCTTAAAAGCCATGATTTAGGGTTTGGACTCTCAGGATGGGTTATTGACAAAATTTCTAATTAGGGTTTTATTACTTGTGATTTAGAGTGAGAGGATTCGTGAGTCAGAAACTCGAGTGTGATTTGATATCTTCAGTCTAAGGTGAGTTTCCTTCAGTGTAGTTGTGGGTCAAAGGCACCAATGACAATTACCACTTTTTGATACAACTAAGAACAGTCCGGAGTTAACCGGGATACTAGCGTTATCTTGTTTGGTTCGGCGTTATGTTCTTATTCCTAATGCAAGCAGGGGTGTTTTATTGTTATGTTTTACTTGTTTTGTTCAGAGTTGGGTTAGTCCCTCTTTTGGTTTATAGTTGCATATCAATGTGTGGTTAGACATGCTAGTTCACTATAAACAGAGCTCTGATACCAACCTGTCACACCCCTGAACCAGACGGCGGAAACGTCCGAGGGCTATTGTAACTCAATTGAATACCATCACAATGAATATACATGAAACATAACATCATTCATCACCATGCATTGAAATAGTACAACTGGTAGTGTTTACATCTAGTACATTGTTTCATAACATTACATTCCCAAAAAAATAGATTGTTCGATACTAGATAAACAAACAACAAGACATCACTGAGTACATTTTTCCCTTCGATTTACCTGTTACCTGAGAATACAAGTATTTTGAAAAACGTCAACATATGAAATGTTGGTGAGTTCATAAGTAATGTTTGAAAGATAATGTTTTGTATTGTTTCGAAAACCACCAGAAAATCCGATATTTTCTGAAAAGAGTATAGTATATAAAAAAAAAGTGTGAAGATCCGTAAGTATGCTTGTTTGTTTCAAAAAAAAAATTTGTTAGACTTGGTATGCATCTTGTAGGTGTATGACTTGAAAAACCCTAGGAAAACCCGATGTTTTCCTATTACTTTGAATTATGTGTTTTCTATTTTGTTATACCATTGTGACGTGTGTATTCGATAATTCCAGGTGACGTTGGATTAATTATGGGTTGTGAATTGTTATAAACATGCATTAATGAAAACGACTAGTTTACAACTATACAAATGATCCCTTAGGCGTCGTCCGTAATTTCAGCGTGTGAATTGTAGTATCGTCGTGAATAGATTTCTGATTCATTATTGATTCGAGACCGAATCAATTCGTTTGGTAACGATTTTTAGTGTTGAAGGTGTATTATGTTTCGTCGGTAGTCGTGGTACTAGTATTTTAGCATAACGGATTTATTGTTTAACACATTAGAATTTTACTTTTTACAGCCCCTTTCTTATGGATAATTTACACTTTTGACCCTTTGTATAAAAGAATTTCCATTTTAGTCCTTAGACCATTTTTCTTGACACTTTAGTATCAAAACTTGTTGAAAAGGTATTTTTCAGCTCAAATTTGTTTGGAAAACAGTTTTAGTCCCTCAAAATGAAGTTTTATCGGTTGAAACCTCTAGTTTCGTAATTTTTACAATTTTGACCCAAAATGGAAAATATTTGCAATTTTGGTCCTTTTTAAATTAGAAAAGTAATTTTAACCTTTGAAATGGACTTGGTACACTAGTAGTCCCCTGTTTTACAGAAAAGTGCAGTTTCAGCCCCTCTAATTTGAAAATCTCGCAATTTGGGCCTTATTGGGCCGAAAAGTTCATTTTTGGCCCATTAGGTTTAAAAATTCACATTTTAATCCTTCAATAGAGTAAAATTTCAGAAAATACATTTTTGAAACTGTTTTGACTCATCTCAACCCTCAGAATTTGTATTTTTTTCATTTTGGGCCCTTTAGCTTTATATTTTTAGCATTTTGAGCCCAAAAATGGGTTTTAAGCCCAAAGAGGTTCATATTAACCAACTTGGTTACCTTTCTAGAAGATAAGTATGCTTGTTTGTTTCTAAAAAAAAATTGTTAGACTTGGTATGCATCTTGTAGGTGTATGACTTGAAAAACCCTAGGAAAACCCGATGTTTTCCTAATACTTTGAATTATGTGTTTTCTGTTTTGTTATACCATTGTGACGTGTGTATTCGATAATTCCAGGTGACGTTGGATTAATTATGGGTTGTGAATTGTTATAAACATGCATTAATGAAAACGACTAGTTTACAACTATACAAATGATCCCTTAGGCGTCGTCCGTACTATTCACTTAATCCAATCACCCTAACTTCTCATAGCCCCACAACCGAGGAGAAAAGAGAGCACAAACCCTCGGTAATTCCATAAGTCGTTCAAGGCTATCGTGAATGCGAAGGGCCCTTGGCCCGGCCCGCATTGGTGAATTCTTGACTTTACTGGCAATACCAAAGGACCCTTGGGGCCCAACAGCACAAAAGCCATTGAAAGTCCTTTTACACGGAATTAGGTCATATAAGACCCAACAACATGTAAGCGAGTTTCCTTCGGGCCTAAAGACCATGTCATTGGGCTAGCTAGGCCCAACAAGCACGATTTGAAACTTTCGGGCCCAAAGATGATGTATCGACGTCTGGTGAATTCCCACGTGTGTATTGGCTTCCCGTAATTTCAGCGTGTGTATTGTAGTATCGTCGTGTATAGATTTCTGATTCATTATTGATTCGAGACCGAATCAATTCGTTTGGTAACGATTTTTGGTGTTGAAGGTGTATTATGTTTCGTCGGTAGTCGTGGTACTAGTATTTTAGCATAACGGATTTATTGTTTAACACATTAGAATTTTACTTTTTACAGCCCCTTTCTTATGGATAATTTACACTTTTGACACTTTGTATAAAAGAATTTCCATTTTAGTCCTTAGACCATTTTTCTTGACACTTTAGTATCAAAACTTGTTGAAAAGGTATTTTTCAGCTCAAATTTGTTTGGAAAACAGTTTTAGTCCCTCAAAATGAAGTTTTCTCGGTTGAAACCTCTAGTTTCGCAAATTTTACAATTTTGACCCAAAATGGAAAATATTTGCAATTTTGGTCCTTTTTAAATTAGAAAAGTAATTTTAACCTTTGAAATGGACTTGGTACACTAGTAGTCCCCTGTTTTACAGAAAAGTGCAGTTTCAGCCCCTCTAATTTGAAAATCTTGCAATTTGGGCCTTATTGGGCCGAAAAGTTCATTTTTGGCCCATTAGGTTTAAAAATTCACATTTTAATCCTTCAAAAGAGTAAATTTTCAGAAAATACATTTTTGAAACTGTTTTGCTCATCTCAACCCTCAGAATTTGTATTTTGTCATTTTGGGCCCTTTAGTTTTATATTTTTAGCATTTTGAGCCCAAAAATGGGTTTTAAGCCCAAAGAGGTTCATATTAACCAACTTGGTTACCTATCTAGAAATGATTCGTGTAAAATAACATAAGTTATACTTATTTCATTCAACACATTGTAAATCTCGATTTCTAAGCTCTTTTTGACTGGATCCAACACCACAATCACATAAGGACATATATATATATATATATATATATATAAGCATAGAAATCACACAAAGCATACATATACTCATAGATCTACACATTTCCTTGTATTCTCCCCCCACAAAACTTATAAAAACCGAAAAATAGGGGGTATGAAGCTCACCTTTGGGTGTGGTTTCAGCTTTTGGAAGAAAGTGAGAAGAAAATTTGGCCTTAGTACCTCTCCTTGGAAGATCTCGAACATAGAGAGTTTCTAGGAGAGTGATCAAGATTTTTACATGGATTAAGAGGAGATTTTGATAATAAAAAAAGTGCCTAAATCATAGATCCAAACTTGATCTTACCTTAGGTGAAGAATTTGTGGAGATATCTTCTTGAAAGCTCCTTAGATCTCAAAATTTTGGAGGAGAAATGAGAGAGTTTCTTGAGAGAAAAATTGAGTGAAATGTGTGTGTGTGTGTGTGTGTGCTTGAAATCGGCCGAGAACAAGAAGAGAGGGGAGGAGAGAGAGGTTTGACAAGATAGTTGCATGGAGATATGTGTGTTGCAAGGAAATCCTAGGTGCAAAAGTGAGGTGTCACCCAACAAAGTCAACCCTCCTTCTTTGTGGGCTTGGGCCGAGAATGGAGAGGGGAGAAAGGGGATTTTTGGGCTTTTTGCCCTTAAGCCCATGTTATAGTTAGGTTGGGTGATTTTTAGCCCTATAAAATATAGGTGTGATTTTTATGCTTTATTAGGCTAGATTAGGTTAATTATGGTCCATAATAGTTCATAATATTTAATTCATTTCATTCTAGGCCTAATATGGCCCAAAATGTTGAAATAAATGAAAGTGGGTCCAATTAGAGCCCATTTAAGAGTTCTAAACCCAAGATAGTCAAATTGGAAGCTTATTGGTCCATTGGGCCCAATAAGGAAGTCCTAGTCCGAAATGGACCTAAATAAGAACTTCCAGGGTTTCCAATTGCTTGTTGACTATTTGTAGTGCTTGTATGGTGTATTTGATTGCAAATTTGGATGTCATAAAGTAAGCATCATACATGCTCTTAAGTTTTTGATTCAAACTTTTACTTATGTGTTGTAGTTACAAGGCACAAAATTTCTAGTTGTGACACTAGTAAGGCCGAAGGCCCGTCGAGCAGTCTGGATAGGATGTAGGCCCATTGAGGCGGTCCAGATGTGCCGAAGGCTCGGTAGTGGTCTAGATAGGCTGAAGGCCCTCCAGTCAGGCTAAAGGCTCATTATGCATGTTGTTTGTTTATATGATATGATTATGATTGTATGACGTTGGTATTTTGGGAGTAAGTCACTAAGCCTCCAAGCTTACATTTGTCGATTATTGTTTCAGGTACTTCTGATGATTGCGGGAAGCCTAAGGCATGATCATGCACCTCCTTATGATTTTATGATTTTATTATGGGATACTCTAATATTAAACCATTTTTGAAAACATATTTGTAATAATTATTGGTTTATGAACAATTTAAAAAGTTTTAAATTGGCATGATTTTTATGGATGTTACATCTAAATTAA
The DNA here is from genome assembly GCF_051521515.1 of Lactuca serriola. NCBI lineage: Eukaryota > Viridiplantae > Streptophyta > Magnoliopsida > Asterales > Asteraceae > Lactuca > Lactuca serriola. The sequence continues at coordinate 257,906,171 of NC_136415.1, read as the reverse complement.
TTATTTACACACTTAAAAATTAATCATATTAATCAATAAAATAGTTAATCAAGTCAAATATTTATCTCATAACTTATAGTCTTTTATTTTATCATCAAATATTCAGAAAATTTGGATTTGGAAGATATTTAAAGCAGATAATTACCAAATAAAAGCATATTAGGCAGATAAACTCGAAAAAAACCCGATATGTTCAGATTTCTTGTCATGAGCAGCAATGCTCATGTCGTGAGATGTGATAAATATCAAAATTTTAGTTTTGATAGATTCACCAATGAGCAATCACATAAAAGATAGTCATAGGCTCTGATACCATTGATGGGTTATGGAGGTTACAAAAACAATGCTCTAAGGGGAAAAACATTTAACAATTAAATGATTACGGAACATGCAACCTAAGAAGAATCTATGTCTTTCACATATAGGCAACATACTATGAACCATCAAACTACAAAAATTTCCTATAAAAAAACTAATTCATAAGATTAAATACATAGTTTGTTGATTGTTGAAGTAAACAACCAAGAATCCATTTATTGATCTTTTTGAAGCAAGCACCACAAGCGACGTGCCTCTAGTGGTTCACACCTAACACAAGCAAGTAGGACATTGAGGAGAGAGGAGAGAGGAGGTGAGAATTTCGTCCTTATCTCTGGAAGGAATGAGTGCCGAAAACATGAAGGCAAAGGGTTCCTTATATAGTGCAACAAGGAAACCCTATATAACCCTAAAACCAATATAATAATATTATCTTGTTTTTGGTAATTATCTAGCTTCCTGATTATCCGCCAAGAATAATTCTAGAACCCATAGAACACTCCCAAGACCGTCCAGAGCCTAAGGAGGTTCTAGAATGCCTCTTGTTCAACTATTGAACAATTACACTTTAATCCCTACACTTTTAACGAATTATATTAATCCCAAAATTAATTTCAGATGGTTTCTGATTAACTATTAATTAAATATTACTAATTCTAATTAATATATTATTTTCATAATATATTAATAAATTATTTATTTCAAGTTATTAATGAAAAAATAAATCAACCTCTCTCCAAAAACATCATGTCCAATTGCTAGGTTTGAGGGTACCCAAAAGGATTATGCTACCATTAATTCAAGTTTATACCAATAATAGTTATGAGCTTAAACACCTAATCCAATAGAGACTGTATGCAAAGTTCTCCAAGTGTGAGTTCTGGTTGTGTGAGGTGTAGTTTTTGGGACACCTTGTCAACTAAAGCGACATTCTAGTCGATCCGGCCAAGATTGAGGCGATGATGAGGTGGGAGGTTCCAAGGTCTCCATTTGAGATTCGGAGTTTCCTGGGATTGGCATTTTTATCTCGGAGGTTCATTCAGTATTTCTCCATTTGAGGATGACATTGATTACCATGTTATTAGAGTAGATTCAAGAGGCTCATGTTGAGGCTATGAAGGAAGAGCACCGGAAGAGTGAGCGCATTGTGAGACGGGTGGCTTCCTTCAATTATGATAGTCGGGGCTTACTAACCATTCATCGGAGGGTGTCGGTTCCATATTGGGGTGGTGTGTGACAAATTTTGATGGAAGAAGCACACAAGTCAAGATTCTCTATTCACCCTGGAGTGACAAAGATGTAGAGAGATCTTCGAGTTGATTATTTGTGGCCATGTATGAAGCGATATGTGGCATGGTATGTGGTGAGGTGCTTGAATTGTAGGAAAGTCAAGGCTGAACATTAGGGACCCCATGACAAAATAGAGCCGTTGGATATTCGTATTTGGAAATACGAAGAGAATACAATGGATTTTATCACCAAATTTCCTCAGATGATGCGCATATTGGATTCTATATAAATCATCTTGGATCTATTGACCTAGAGCGCACATTTTATTCCAATCCAGGAGAGTATCTCTGCAAAAAAGTTAGAAACATCTACATTCGGGAGGTTATGGCACGCCACGGGGTTCCAGTTTATGTGGTCTCAGATAGGGATGTCCGGTTCACTTCTAGGTTCTGGAAGAGATTTCAAGGGGAGTTGGGTGCTCGTCTTCACTTCAGCATGGATTTTCACCCACAGAAGGATGGTCAGAGTGAGTGGACCATCCATACATTGGACGATATGTTGTGGGCATGCGTTCTAGATTTTGGCAATAGTTGGGATATGTATCTTTCGTTACTGGAATTTTTGTATAACAACAGTTATGACGCCAGCATCGACTAAATCCTTTTGATATGCTCTATGGGAGGAAGTGTAGGACCCCGATATGTTGGGGTGAGGTCATTCAGCGGGTCATGGGGAGTACCAAGGTGGTACTCAAGACGAAAAAGATGATTTTGTAGGTTTGTGTTAGGCTTCAGACAATGCAGAGTCGATAGAAGAGCTACGCAAACAGACGTTGGTCATACTTGAAGTTCCAGGTCAGGGATATGGTACTCCTGAAGGAGTCACCATGGAAAGGTGTCATTCGGTTCAGGAAGCAGAGCAAGCTAGGCCCTAGATATACTACTCATTTTAGGTTAGTAGCCTGGGTGGGCATGGTGGCATATTGTTTGGATCTCCCAGAGGAGCTCATCCAGATTCATAGTACTTTCCACATCTCTCAGTTGTGGAAGTGTTTAGTTGATGATTTCACGATGGTTCCATTAGAGGATATTCAGGTGGATGACCTCCTGCACCACATTGAGAAACCGGTGGCGATCCTTGACCGGAAGATGAAAACCTTGAGGGACAAGGTTGTGAATTTTATGTGCGGTGGCAACACCTAAAGGGTTCTGAGTAGGCATGGGAGATTGAAAAAGAGATGACGGAGCATTACCTAGGCTTTTTGCAGCACCGGACTTTGAGGACGAAGTCTGATTCAAGTGGGGGAGAATTGTAGCACCCAATTCGCCAGGTAAAAAATTTCGCTAATTATTGATTATATTTGGATTGGACTTGAGTACATTGGGCATACACAAGGAACGCAAGGGTTGAAGGTGGTTTCAAGAAGTTAGGGATTCTAGTGTCCCTTGAGCATAAAAATGGAGTCTTGATGGGTTAAGTTCAACCATGCAAGGGTTGAAGGTAGTTTCATGAAGTTAGTGTAATAGAATCCAAGATTTGAACTTTTTAAGACATGAAAAAGCATGAAGTTTGCTACTTTATGGCTTAATACACTTTAATGACCTTAGATCTGAATTTGGATGTCAAAAGCTTAATGGGTGAAGACATTTGGAGAATTTTGGTTGTCCGAATAATAGGTCAAGTGTACTCCTAAGTACATTACGCGTACTGGGCCAGCGCCCCAACTTCGAATCAAGAAACGTACGAGCTAAGTACACCACACATACGTCCTTCTGTGGGCCTTGGGAGCTTTGAGCTTGAGATTAGTTGGGCTTTTTTCCTTGATTGAGTTTGGGGCTAAGGCCTATTTGTGGTATCATGTCATTTGTGGGCTTTAGGACATCATGGAGCTATTGGGCCCTATGTTGGACCTTAGGATCCTTTTTAGTTGGACTTGGAATATCTTTTGGGCTTTGGTAATAAGTGTATTTAGGCCTTGGTGGGTTGGGCCTAATAAGGTAAGGATTAAGTAGTTGTTTTCCTTAAAAGCCATGATTTAGGGTTTAGACTCTTAGGATGGGTTATTGACAAAATTTCTAATTAGTGTTTTATTACTTGTGATTTAGAGTGAGAGGATTCGTGAGTCAAAAACTCGAGTGTGATTTGATATCTTCAGTCTAAGGTGAGTTTCCTTCAGTGTAGTTGTGGGTCAAAGGCACCAATGACAATTACCAGTTATGCTTGTATATGCTTGATGTCTTTGTGACTTTTATTGTTATGATTAAATGTGTTAGTGGTAGGGGTGAAATAGAACCGATGTTGGTTGAAAGATAATGAAGGGGGGAAATAGACCTAGCACCGGTTGAAAGATACCGAAGGGGTGAAATAGACCTTTTACTGGTTGAAAGACACTAAAAAGGTGAAATAGACCCAATATCGGTTGAAAGATACCGAAGGGGGTGAAGGAGACCCAATATGTTTATTACTATTATATATGTATGGGATAGGGTGTTTTGGGGACGCTCACTAAGCTTTGTGCTTACGACTTCAGTTTATGTTTCAGGTACTTCCAATTCAAACGGGAAGGGCCCGGCCTGATCGCACTGCATCCACCTATGTTTTTCAGCATCATGTGATTTTGGGAATATTTTAATATGATGTGCTCTCGACTATTTTGATATGATTATCATATGATAGGAATGAATTTAAAAATGAAAATTTTCTCTAAATTTTTGGAATGTTACACAAAAGTTCAACCCAACATAATTCTCCCTTACTTGGGTTCAAAATTTATCTTTTTGTTGATCACCTTTATATTGGATTAGTGTCTAAGCCCGTAACCATATTTGTCAAGTACTTGACCCGATTGTGCATGGTCCTTTTGGGTTGCCTTCACCAGAGCAACTTGACTAGAGAAATAATAGAGAAAGAGGTTATTATGATATATTAATATGTTATAAGAATAATATATTAAAGGAGAAATCATATTTGTTTAATTAATATTGGTCAATAATTAATTAAGAATTAATTTAGTGATCAAGTGTAATTAATTAAACTAGAGGGGCTGAATTGTAATTATGTGATAGTTACAAAACATGGTAATGGTTATCCTAGAAATAGGTTGGACAAATTCAAGGGATAAGATATCCTTGAAATCGTCCAAAGGATAAAGGATAAAGGGTTTTCAAGGCTTATCTTATTGTTACTTGGTGGGTAAGCAACTAGATAAGGATAAGGACTGAAACCCTAATCTCTACACCTATATAAACACCCCTTTGGCACATAAATTCGTCCATGCCTTCCTAAAGGGTTCTTAGGGCCGATTCCATACCTCCTCCCTATCTCTCTTGTCTCTCCATTTTCTCTTGGTGTTTGTGAGCCAGTAGAGGTACTACACTTGTGGTACTTGCTTTCAAGACTTAGGGTTTGAAGATTTGAGTTTTTATTGTAATATAACAACTAGAGGTATGTGATCTAATCTTCTATGTGTATTTTGAAAATACTAGGGCATATTAGGGTTTCTTTATGTGTTCATAATGTTGTGTATCTAATAGTGAAAACATAGATCCAATTCTAGGGTTGCATGCACACATAGGATTGTTTGTATATAACCCATCATGGTATCAGAGCCTTTGGTTAACTTGTTTTCAATTAGTATTATACAATTGTATGAACTTGACATATTAGGGTTTATAGCCAGTAAACCCTAGGAGGCAAGAATTTCGAGATTAGGGTTTCTAAACCCTAAATTTGCGAAATTATGAAAGGGTTTTTTAAATCCTTTCCTTAGTTCAAGATTTTGAAATCTAGGGTTTGCAAACCCTAGGATTTTCGAGATTAGCCTTCTTCCCCAAGATAAGATCCTAAATTTTAGGGATTTGGATTATCCTATATCTTGTAATTATCCTTTAATGGTTATATATGGTAATTAAAGACTTTGAATTATCCTATCCCATGGTTTTCGAAATTTAGAGGGATTAAAAGGATTAGGATATATTAATTGTTTAATTGGTAATTATCCTCCATGATTTAATAATTTAAATTAATAGTTTAATTCAAGATAATTATTAAATCAAGAGTTTTAATATTTAAAATTTTAATTTAAATAGTCTTAAATTTCGAAAATTTTAAAGTGAGATTAAAACCTAATTGTTTTGAAAAGTTTCGAAAACCTGCCCTCAAGTTTTGGAATTTAAATTGGTTGATTAAAAGTTTAATTTTGAAAAAATGTTAAATTCTAAAACCCTAATTTTGAAAAAGTTCAAATTACACCCTTATGGTTTTATTAAATTAATTATGTGTATAATTAAAAGAGAGTTAATAAATCCATAATGATGAGGTTTATATTTTATTAAAAATGTAAATTATAAAATTTAAACCACCTAGTATTTTAAAAGTGTAAAATACACCCTTATACTATGTATAACATTAAAAATCTAATATTATATATGTATAACTAAAATGCTAGTCTTACCGTTAGTAGGTCTCATTCACGAAGCCGATCTATAAGGGGGTATAAGGTTATGGCCTATAAAATGGCCGTTTAATGAGTATCCACTCTTACCCACCGCTTCCTTGATTGGTGGAGGGTCGTTAGCCAAACGGGTAGGATAGGGAAATCATTTCTTCATTAATAAGTATAATGAATCTATGTAAAGTAATTAAACGCTTTTACAAATTCCCAATCCTAGTTACTTTAGGCAAAAGTGAAATTGATGCAATCCCATGAAATTACACTTTGTACCCTTGCTAAGACGTTAGTGGAGCACGTGTGGTTAACCGACACACTAATTGGGTTCTAAGCAAAGGTGGCAAAGGGTGACTCAATGTTTGTCATAGTTCGGTGGAGCGTGTGTGGTTTACTGGCACATCGAATAGGTGACTGTAATAATGAGGGCACCATGGAGATTTGCATGGTTATTCACACCCACTTTGTGATCCTCGGCATCCCAGTCACAAACGAGAGGGGAATATCGAGATTTAAACATGCCATTGAGAAGTTCAATGAATCTCAAAGGAAATATAGGAATTCTTAATACATTTAAAACTTAAGCCTTTATGTTTTTCATGGTGAAGAATTAGTGAATCGTCATTCACTTACCTCCGAATTATTTTCATGTTGGATTACAGCATCCCTCTTCTAATGTGTAAATAATGTTGTTGGATCCTAGCCTTAATATCTCATTTGGGTGTTTCATTAAGGATTCAATCAACTAACTTGAAATTTCTCCCGTTTTGAAGATGTCTGATTCTAACCGTGGTCTTCCCGAATCCCAAGGAAAAGGTGTTCCTGTTGAAAGTGAAAGCTTGTTCCAAAGTGAAGGATCGATGTGGACTAGCTTGATTTCACTCCCTCCTCCTCCTCCCGTTGTTCTCCCTGACCCACAAAATCAAAGATTTGAATGGTTCAAGATCACCGAAACCCTATTGGCAATGGAACATGAAGATGGTAAACCCGTGTGTGCTCACGTCCTAGGGATGAAATCACACATTGATAGGTTGATTAAGTTGGGTGCGTCTTTCCCCAATAAGTTGGCTGTGGACTGGGTTCTTTTGTCACTCCCTAAATCATATGATAAGTTCATAAGAGAGTATTATATGATGGATCTTGACGCGACCCTCATTGACTTAACTTACATGCTTATTGCTGCTGAATCAGAAATGATTTGGCGAAATAATGGAGCATATTTGTCTGATAATTCAACCAACCATGCTTCCGTGGACACTCTAGAAGAACCCACTTGTTTTTGCTGCCAAGAGAAGGGGCAATGGATACGAATTGCCCAAAGGACCTAAAGAGTCTAAGAGATGGGAGAGTCAAGAAGTATGGCTCTACTTCAGGTATAAAATCCACTATCTAACTCCATTAAATTACTATTCTTTATACATAATGTGATAAGATTACATTTGAATGTTTTGCAGAATTAGAGAAAAGAGAGGATGTTTGATGGAAGAGCAAGATGAGTCTGATCACGAAGAAATGGATTACGATCGCATGGATTCGAAGATCAGATTTTGAGCTTAGGAAGTTATGATAGATCTGTTAGGATTATTTGATTACATAGTTTTTCAGTTGAATTTTGCATTGTAAGGACATGTTTTCCGCTGCTTTTATGAATAAAATAAATTTTAGTTTTATCTTATTTGTTTATCCTTACAATGGCATATATGAAAAATTGATGTTTGTGTACTTCCATTATTAGCAAAATGGATTTGATTCTTAAGTGACTAGAGTTTACCAAATAGGGAGAGTTTCTCATTGCCCAAGTTTCAAGTGGATAGGAACTTGGAATCGTATAACAAGTATTATATGATGAATGAAAACTTTCACATTTGGGAAATTTAGACTAATATTTGACAAAGTGTCAAATTAAGGACTAAGAGATCGAGTACACTAGGTCGTACGTTGATCAAGTCTACCACAAAAGTGACAAAGACATTCGTCATGATTTACTAAAGTTTAGTGAATATGATTATACTTATAAAGATTGAGTATAATTCTGGGTTGATTAAAAGAGTTTCAATCAATAGCAGAACGAATAAGAAGAATCAAGGAGGCAAAAAGATAAAAGTTTCTCTATTCTAAGAAGAATGGAGAGTACATTTTATTATGTTTTATGATAAGTCTTAATGATTAAGAACCATATCTCAATTGATCCTCTAAGAGAGTCTTAGTACAATTTGTATGTCTAAGAAGAGGATTCGAGGATTGTGGAAATGGTTAAATCAAGAAGTCAATCATACTTCATTCCAATATCAAGTCTTAGAGTTATACTCCAAGATTGTGAATTGAGTGACAAGTCTTAAGAAGGTTTATAACATTCATCAAATGTGGAATTTGGAAAAAGGATTTTCATATTCTTTGAAATTGGTAAGTTGTGATGTCTTGGATAAAACGAAGACCAACTAGGACCAATTATATGAAGTGTTTATCTAGATAAAAGGTACACTAACTCTTGAATATTTGTTTGTCAAGAAATGTTTCTTGACAAGAGAATCTTATATGTCAAGGAGTCAGTGGGAGTCTTAATGGTCTTGAAAGGTTTCAAGAACAAATCAAGAATAAACCTTATCAATCATCCCTAGCACACGAATTGAGGTTTACAGCCTATCGTGTTGACACTAATTTTGTTTCTGTGCCATTCCAATTGAGTTAATTATGCATGTGAGTTCTACGATGTAATGCCCGCAAATCCAGGCTAGTCAAATTAGAGGCAATAGGAGTCGAAAATGACTTTTCGACAAAAGATTATTTATAACCAAGTTGTAGTATATGTCACAAGGTTTCCGTACATATAAAGAACGTCGAAATCCGAGTTATAACGAAGAAGTTATGACCCGTCGAAGTTTCGCGACAGAACCGGCACGACACCGGGAATCATAAATAGTGAATTTACGATAGATCGAGATTTAGCCTTAGCAATCTAAACGAAAGTCGTAGAATATGTTAAACTAAGAATATCGATAAAAAGAACGCCCAAATCTGACTTCGTATGAAGAAGTTATGATTTTTCGAAGTTTCATACTAGTAGTGTACAACCCGAAATTCGAATATTAGATCGAGCGGTTTTTAGCCGACACGACCTAAACGAGAATCAAAGATGTCATTGAGAGTAGCGTAACGAGAAAAATATGGGCGAAAACGGATGTCGGATGAAGAAGTTATGAAGATTTAACGGACCAATCGTGTCACGGCCCGTTAATAATATAAAATTTAAAATCGAGCCAAAATTAACCGACGGAGTCTAAACGAAAGTTGTAGAGTACGTTCCCACCTTCGCGTGGATATAAAGAACGTCGAAAACAGAGCTCGTATGCGAAAGTTATGATTTTTAGAAATCGAGAATGCAATTTGCGAAGGCTGATAAGGAATTGATGACGTGGCGCATTGTGGGCCGTCCATCGCTGATCAGATCTCGCTTCGGATGAAGAACACGTCGCCCTCGCTTACGCCCCGCGTCCGAAGCCAGTACGCGTCGCGTACCCTCGCCCTTATCTCTTCCGGAGTGCAAGCCAGCTGGTCCAAGGTGTCGCGCTTATCCGATGACTACGCCCCACGTAGGTCCGAGGTACGCCCAGCGTACCGAGGCCTCGCAGGGCTATAAAAAGGGGCCGATTATCCTTCATTTTTCACACCTTTCTTCACTCTCTCTCTAACTTCTTTCTCTCTCTAAGTGCTATAAACCTCCCCTAAGCCCTAGTTAAACCCCTAGCACCCTAAGGAAGCCCCGAGGCTCCCGGAGTCCCGAGAAAAAGGAGTTTTTGGTTTCGAAACACTGCTCCATTTAAGTTCCGGTTTTCGATAAAATTCGCTGTAAGTATGCTACGCTTACGCAATTTTTAATATAGCTTTCAAATAATTATAGGAATGTTATTAGGTCCTTAAAATAATTATTTGGGCTATTATTATGAGTTATATTGAGCGTTAATAACGCTTAATAATAGTCAGACTAATTAATTTGTCGCGGTTATCGTTAGACTAAACCCTAGTGGTATTGGTACTAGGTTTTATCGAAGGAATATCGTTTTGAGAGTATCGAAGCGCTGTCCGAGTGCTGAGTCACCACCTACTCAGGTGAGTGCATAGTCCCTTTCATCTTACACATAGATATGAAGTATTTTATATAAACTACGTGCTATGTGTGCATATTATCTGAATACTTGCTGTCTATGCTGGTTGAACGTTTTATACATGTTTTAAAGGACTTAAACTGTATACGTATTTTATATACACGAAAATGTTGGGTATGAGATGGGTAGATGAATGATGAGAGATAGAAGATGACGTGAGTATACATTGGCGGCTATAGACTTAGTGCCTATGGGACAAACACCGGTAGCTATGGACTTAGTACCTTTTAGACGTTGGTAGCTATGGATTTAGTACCTGTTGGGAATTGGTAGCTATGGACTTAGTACCTATTAGTTAGACGTTGGTAGCTAAGGATTTAGTACCTGTAGGAATTGGTAGCTATGGATTTAGTACATGTTGAACATTGGTAGCTATGGACTTAGTACCTATTAGATAAAGACTGGTAGCTATGGATTTAGTACCCGATGAATAGACTATAGCAGCTACGGAATTAGTGCTTTATGAACGAACATTGGCAGCTATGGATTTAGTGCCAGTCCTATAACCCTGGAAGTAAGGGACTTCGGAATAAACGAATGCAGGATAGATGACTCTTAGGTTAAATCCTTAAAGAGTAAAGAAGATAATGGGGATGGGTAATTGGGTTGATTGTTTGATTGAACATAATAATTATATTATTGTGGGTTGAAAACCCTATGTACTCACCAGGTTTCCCAACCTGACCCACTCAGTTTATGTATATCACAGGTGACGAAGTGAAGTGACATTACACTGAGAGATTTAAAAGAGATGTAGATCACTAGTGTAAATCATTGTAAGTTTTGTTTATGCTTATGTTTCGGTATTAACGATGACATCCCAAACATTTTAAAATGAAATAAATACGTTTCTTCGAAAATGTTTTAATAACGTATTTACCATGTTTTTCTGGGAACAAATTCCGCAACCTTTTTATAAAATGAAGTACTCTGATTTTTATAAAGCATAAACAAAATCGGTCTTTTCTGGCCGTGATTTTGGGGATGTCACAGTTGGTATCAGAGCATTAGTTTAAGCGAACTAGGAATATGGATTTATTTCTAGACTTAAACTTAGAATGCTAAGCGATGATTGTGAGGTGTGAGCACTAGCTTATTTTAGGAATTGTGCCTAAAATGCTTTTATGTGCTAAATGCTTTGTGCATGATATGTTGTTAATTGTTCGGATCTATGGTCTGTTGCCGACCGAATCTGGAAACCTTATGTGTTTAGGATTCTAAACGTATGACTACGATATTAGAACTAGCATGTAAACGTTTCGGGGTGATAAGGATGATTTAAGACGTCAATCCTAAATTAAGATCTAGATTCACCTTATTCGGTGTATAGATCAATATGGCAAGAACCCGTAGTGGAGCTAGGAATGCAAATGGAGATAGGAACCAACCCCCAGTGGTTCAGCAAATACCTGTTGTTGAAGAAGTTGCACCTGAGCCAGCCATGGCTGGAGTTCAAGCCATGATTCGGGCTACGTTAGTTGAACAAAGGGAAGAAATAAGACGGATGTTGAATAGGGAAGAACCTACCGTACATGTTGAACCGACGGAGCCAGTTCCCGAGCAATCCGAGGAAGGGAACTACAGCCGCCAAGTGAGTCAAGTAGGGACTCAAGGTGAGCAAAGGGATGGCCCAGAAGGGAGAAACAACAAGGATGGGCGGATGTACACGAATTTCTTGGGTACGAAACCACCAAGTCTCTCAGGAAGCCCGAAGCCGGTTGAGATTATGGATTGGATCTCTGAGATGGAGATGGTGTTTGAGAGCTGCAGCTGTAACGAGAAACAGAAGATTGTCTTCGCAGTAAGACAGCTGAAAACTGGAGTCTTGAGCTGGTGGAAGCTATTAGCAGATACGATGCCACGAGGAGAAGCCTTAAGGATGTCGTGGGAAGAGTTTTTGGAACAGTTGAAAATGCAGTACTGCTCAGAGGTAGATCTAATAGACCTAAACAACGAGTTTCAGAACCTAAAGAAAGGGAAGATGAGTATTGACGAGTATGCCACCGCATTCACCGAGAGGATGAAGCTATTCCGCTACTTGGTGCCTACTGAACTCTCCAAGATTGATAGGTTTGCTAACGGACTGCCCACTGACTTTGGCCCAATGGTCAAAATGGCAACTACCTTGAAAGCAGCTGTTAGGGCAGCTAAGAACGTAGAGGCCCAGATAAGAGAAAAGGGTCTAGAAAAAGATAAGGCAGGAGAGAAGCGGAAGTTTGAAGGATCTTCAAGGTCCAACAAGGAAAGCAAATTCTCAAAGTTTGGAGGAGCAGATGGAGGTGAAGCAAGATGGTGTGATAAATGCAAGAAGAAGCATGGTGGAAAGTGCAACGAAGAAGTGACTTGTTACAAGTGTGGGAGGACTGGTCACTATTCCAAAGACTGCACACATAATGACAAAGTATGCTATGGATGTGGAGGCAAGGGGCACATGTCCAGAGACTGCCCAAGGAAAAATAAAGCAACAAGACCAGAAACGCCACCAAGGCCGAGGGCATTTCACATGATCCTTGACGAAGCAGAGAACCATGCAAGGAATCAAGAATGAGGACTTCTTACCCAAAGATCGGATTATGCAGTAGCCATAGTTTCGTATGATGTAGCCTAGTAAAGGCATAGTCTAGGGTGAACTTGAACACCTATGTAATCGTTTCAAGAAATAATATAAAACCTTCGTTTTGTTATCTGATGTGTTGAATGATTGTGTGATTTGCTGCATAGTGACTTGGGAAATTGTGAGACAATACTTGGGACGAGTATGAGTAGGTGTGAAAGGTAGTAGAGGCCTATACTACCGGAAGCACAGGACTCACACTTGGATCAGGGAAAGTCACAAGGTTACCAAGAAGCTAGTAATTGATTCCGTTTTATTCAAGTGTGTTGTTACCATCGTTTCGGTAATGACTAAGAAGATTGTTGATATTCCGACCCTAGTGGTCATATCCCATTGAGTCCGACTACGATGAGTAGGTTACGTGGTTCAGAGAACCAAGTTTGATGAAGCGTCCGACTTAAACCAAACGATTGGAATCAAAGCGATCAATAGAAATATCGCGCTCGTTGTTAAAGAAGTTGATAGCTAGAAATGCCTAATGTTAAAGTGTGATTATATCACATTAGAACATGAAGGAAGGCATAGTCTGTTTTAGAAAGAGACCTAAGTCTAAGTGTTGCAACATATGATGATAGGTCATTAGAATATGACACATCGGTCCATAGTAGTCGTAAAAGAAATCATCTCAAGTTCGTATCCAGTAAGGATTGAGATTGTGACTTGAAGGTCATAATTGGTAGAGAGCAGGTGCACGATCGAGTACTCTTACAATCAATGAGTTTAAGAGATAGAATTGAAGGAATGTAGAAGTTATAATTATTACCTAGGATGAAGAGATTACATACGGAGTCATTATACGACCCTGTTTCGTTGATGATTCCGGGACGTAATCATCCTAAGGGGGAGATAATTGTAACGCCCGCAAATCCGGGCTAGTCAAATTTGAGGCAATAGGAGTCGAAAATGACTTTTCGACAAAAGATTATTTAGAATAAATAATCTTAACCAAGTTGTAGTATATGTCACAAGGTTTCCGTACATATAAAGAACGCCGAAATCCGAGTTATAACGAAGAAGTTATGACCCGTCGAAGTTTCGCGACAGAACCGACACGACACCGGGAATCATAAATAGTGAATTTACGATCGAGCGAGATTTAGCCTTAGCAATCTAAACGAAAGTCGTAGAACATGTTAAACTAAGATTATCGATAAAAAGAACGCCCAAATCTGACTTTGTATGAAGAAGTTATGATTTTTCGAAGTTTCATACTAGCAGTGTACAACCCGAAATTCGAATATTAGATCGAGCGGTTTTTAGCCGACACGACCTAAACGAGAATCAAAGATGTCATTGAGAGTAGCGTAACGAGAAAAATATGGGCGAAAACGGATGTCGGATGAAGAAGTTATGAAGATTTAACGGACCAATCGTGTCACGGCCCGTTAATAATATAAAATTTAAAATCGAGCCAAAATTAACCGACGGAGTCTAAACGAAAGTTGTAGAGTACGTTCCCACCTTCGCGTGGATATAAAGAACGTCGAAAACAGAGCTCGTATGCGAAAGTTATGATTTTTAGAAATCGAGAATGCAATTTGCGAAGGCTGATAAGGAATTGATGACGTGGCGCATTGTGGGCCGTCCATCGCTGATCAGATCTCGCTTCGGATGAAGAACACGTCGCCCTCGCTTACGCCCCGCGTCCGAAGCCAGTACGCGTCGCGTACCCTCGCCCTTATCTCTTCCGGAGTGCAAGCCAGCTGGTCCAAGGTGTCGCGCTTATCCGATGACTACGCCCCACGTAGGTCCGAGGTACGCCCAGCGTACCGAGGCTTCGCAGGGCTATAAAAAGGGGCCGATTATCCTTCATTTTTCACACCTTTCTTCACTCTCTCTCTAACTTCTTTCTCTCTCTAAGTGCTATAAACCTCCCCTAAGCCCTAGTTAAACCCCTAGCACCCTAAGGAAGCCCCGAGGCTCCCGGAGTCCCGAGAAAAAGGAGTTTTTGGTTTCGAAACACTGCTCCATTTAAGTTCCGGTTTTCGATAAAATTCGCTGTAAGTATGCTACGCTTACGCAATTTTTAATATAGCTTTCAAATAATTATAGGAATGTTATTAGGTCCTTAAAATAATTATTTGGGCTATTATTATGAGTTATATTGAGCGTTATTAACGCTTAATAATAGTCAGACTAATTAATTTGTCGCGGTTATCGTTAGACTAAACCCTAGTGGTATTGGTACTAGGTTTTATCGAAGGAATATCGTTTTGAGAGTATCGAAGCGCTGTCCGAGTGCTGAGTCACCACCTACTCAGGTGAGTGCATAGTCCCTTTCATCTTACACATAGATATGAAGTATTTTATATAAACTACGTGCTATGTGTGCATATTATCTGAATACTTGCTGTCTATGCTGGTTGAACGTTTTATACATGTTTTAAAGGACTTAAACTGTATACGTATTTTATATACACGAAAATGTTGGGTATGAGATGGGTAGATGAATGATGAGAGATAGAAGATGACGTGAGTATACATTGGCGGCTATAGACTTAGTGCCTATGGGACAAACACCGGTAGCTATGGACTTAGTACCTTTTAGACGTTGGTAGCTATGGATTTAGTACCTGTTGGGAATTGGTAGCTATGGACTTAGTACCTATTAGTTAGACGTTGGTAGCTAAGGATTTAGTACCTGTAGGAATTGGTAGCTATGGATTTAGTACATGTTGAACATTGGTAGCTATGGACTTAGTACCTATTAGATAAAGACTGGTAGCTATGGATTTAGTACCCGATGAATAGACTATAGCAGCTACGGAATTAGTGCTTTATGAACGAACATTGGCAGCTATGGATTTAGTGCCAGTCCTATAACCCTGGAAGTAAGGGACTTCGGAATAAACGAATGCAGGATAGATGACTCTTAGGTTAAATCCTTAAAGAGTAAAGAAGATAATGGGGATGGGTAATTGGGTTGATTGTTTGATTGAACATAATAATTATATTATTGTGGGTTGAAAACCCTATGTACTCACCAGGTTTCCCAACCTGACCCACTCAGTTTATGTATATCACAGGTGACGAAGTGAAGTGACATTACACTGAGAGATTTAAAAGAGATGTAGATCACTAGTGTAAATCATTGTAAGTTTTGTTTATGCTTATGTTTCGGTATTAACGATGACATCCCAAACATTTTAAAATGAAATAAATACGTTTCTTCGAAAATGTTTTAATAACGTATTTACCATGTTTTTCTGGGAACAAATTCCGCAACCTTTTTATAAAATGAAGTACTCTGATTTTTATAAAGCATAAACAAAATCGGTCTTTTCTGGCCGTGATTTTGGGGATGTCACAGTTGGTATCAGAGCATTAGTTTAAGCGAACTAGGAATATGGATTTATTTCTAGACTTAAACTTAGGATGCTAAGCGATGATTGTGAGGTGTGAGCACTAGCTTATTTTAGGAATTGTGCCTAAAATGCTTTTATGTGCTAAATGCTTTGTGCATGATATGTTGTTAATTGTTCGGATCTATGGTCTGTTGCCGACCGAATCTGGAAACCTTATGTGTTTAGGATTCTAAACGTATGACTACGATATTAGAACTAGCATGTAAACGTTTCGGGGTGATAAGGATGATTTAAGACGTCAATCCTAAATTAAGATCTAGATTCACCTTATTCGGTGTATAGATCAATATGGCAAGAACCCGTAGTGGAGCTAGGAATGCAAATGGAGATAGGAACCAACCCCCAGTGGTTCAGCAAATACCTGTTGTTGAAGAAGTTGCACCTGAGCCAGCCATGGCTGGAGTTCAAGCCATGATTCGGGCTACGTTAGTTGAACAAAGGGAAGAAATAAGACGGATGTTGAATAGGGAAGAACCTACCGTACATGTTGAACCGACGGAGCCAGTTCCCGAGCAATCCGAGGAAGGGAACTACAGCCGCCAAGTGAGTCAAGTAGGGACTCAAGGTGAGCAAAGGGATGGCCCAGAAGGGAGAAACAACAAGGATGGGCGGATGTACACGAATTTCTTGGGTACGAAACCACCAAGTCTCTCAGGAAGCCCGAAGCCGGTTGAGATTATGGATTGGATCTCTGAGATGGAGATGGTGTTTGAGAGCTGCAGCTGTAACGAGAAACAGAAGACTGTCTTCGCAGTAAGACAGCTGAAAACTGGAGTCTTGAGCTGGTGGAAGCTATTAGCAGATACGATGCCACGAGGAGAAGCCTTAAGGATGTCGTGGGAAGAGTTTTTGGAACAGTTGAAAATGCAGTACTGCTCAGAGGTAGATCTAATAGACCTAAACAACGAGTTTCAGAACCTAAAGAAAGGGAAGATGAGTATTGACGAGTATGCCACCGCATTCACCGAGAGGATGAAGCTATTCCGCTACTTGGTGCCTACTGAACTCTCCAAGATTGATAGGTTTGCTAACGGACTGCCCACTGACTTTGGCCCAATGGTCAAAATGGCAACTACCTTGAAAGCAGCTGTTAGGGCAGCTAAGAACGTAGAGGCCCAGATAAGAGAAAAGGGTCTAGAAAAAGATAAGGCAGGAGAGAAGCGGAAGTTTGAAGGATCTTCAAGGTCCAACAAGGAAAGCAAATTCTCAAAGTTTGGAGGAGCAGATGGAGGTGAAGCAAGATGGTGTGATAAATGCAAGAAGAAGCATGGTGGAAAGTGCAACGAAGAAGTGACTTGTTACAAGTGTGGGAGGACTGGTCACTATTCCAAAGACTGCACACATAATGACAAAGTATGCTATGGATGTGGAGGCAAGGGGCACATGTCCAGAGACTGCCCAAGGAAAAATAAAGCAACAAGACCAGAAACGCCACCAAGGCCGAGGGCATTTCACATGATCCTTGACGAAGCAGAGAACCATGCAAGGAATCAAGAATGAGGACTTCTTACCCAAAGATCGGATTATGCAGTAGCCATAGTTTCGTATGATGTAGCCTAGTAAAGGCATAGTCTAGGGTGAACTTGAACACCTATGTAATCGTTTCAAGAAATAATATAAAACCTTCGTTTTGTTATCTGATGTGTTGAATGATTGTGTGATTTGCTGCATAGTGACTTGGGAAATTGTGAGACAATACTTGGGACGAGTATGAGTAGGTGTGAAAGGTAGTAGAGGCCTATACTACCGGAAGCACAGGACTCACACTTGGATCAGGGAAAGTCACAAGGTTACCAAGAAGCTAGTAATTGATTCCGTTTTATTCAAGTGTGTTGTTACCATCGTTTCGGTAATGACTAAGAAGATTGTTGATATTCCGACCCTAGTGGTCATATCCCATTGAGTCCGACTACGATGAGTAGGTTACGTGGTTCAGAGAACCAAGTTTGATGAAGCGTCCGACTTAAACCAAACGATTGGAATCAAAGCGATCAATAGAAATATCGCGCTCGTTGTTAAAGAAGTTGATAGCTAGAAATGCCTAATGTTAAAGTGTGATTATATCACATTAGAACATGAAGGAAGGCATAGTCTGTTTTAGAAAGAGACCTAAGTCTAAGTGTTGTAACATATGATGATAGGTCATTAGAATATGACACATCGGTCCATAGTAGTCGTAAAAGAAATCATCTCAAGTTCGTATCCAGTAAGGATTGAGATTGTGACTTGAAGGTCATAATTGGTAGAGAGCAGGTGCACGATCGAGTACTCTTACAATCAATGAGTTTAAGAGATAGAATTGAAGGAATGTAGAAGTTATAATTATTACCTAGGATGAAGAGATTACATACGGAGTCATTATACGACCCTGTTTCGTTGATGATTCCGGGACGTAATCATCCTAAGGGGGAGATAATTGTAACGCCCGCAAATCCGGGCTAGTCAAATTTGAGGCAATAGGAGTCGAAAATGACTTTTCGACAAAAGATTATTTAGAATAAATAATCTTAACCAAGTTGTAGTATATGTCACAAGGTTTCCGTACATATAAAGAACGCCGAAATCCGAGTTATAACGAAGAAGTTATGACCCGTCGAAGTTTCGCGACAGAACCGACACGACACCGGGAATCATAAATAGTGAATTTACGATCGAGCGAGATTTAGCCTTAGCAATCTAAACGAAAGTCGTAGAACATGTTAAACTAAGATTATCGATAAAAAGAACGCCCAAATCTGACTTTGTATGAAGAAGTTATGATTTTTCGAAGTTTCATACTAGCAGTGTACAACCCGAAATTCGAATATTAGATCGAGCGGTTTTTAGCCGACACGACCTAAACGAGAATCAAAGATCTCGTTGAGAGTAGCGTAACGAGAAAAATATGGGCGAAAACGGATTTCGGATGAAGAAGTTATGAGGATTTAACGGACCAATCGTGTCACGGCCCGTTAATAATATAAAATTTAAAATCGAGCCAAAATTAGCCGACAGAGTCTAAACGAAAGTTGTAGAGTACGTTCCCACCTTCGCGTGGATATAAAGAATGTCGAAAACGGAGCTCGTATACGAAAGTTATGATTTTTAGAAATCGAGAATGCAATTTGCGAAGGCTGATAAGGAATTGATGACGTGGCGCATTGTGGGCCGTCCATCGCTGATCAGATCTCGCTTTGGATGAAGAACACGTCGCCCTCGCTTACGCCCTGCGTCCGAAGCCAGTACGCGCCGCGTACCCTCGCCCTTATCTCTTCCGGAGTGCAAGCCAGCTGGTCCAAGGTGTCGCGCTTATTCGATGACTACGCCCCGCGTAGGTCCGAGGTACGCCCAGCATACCGAGGCCTCGCAGGGCTATAAAAAGGGGCCGATTATCCTTCATTTTTCACACCTTTCTTCACTCTCTCTCTAACTTCTTTCTCTCTCTAAGTGCTATAAACCTCCCCTAAGCCCTAGTTAAACCCCTAGCACCCTAAGGAAGCCCCGAGGCTCCCGGAGTCCCGAGAAAAAGGAGTTTTTTGGTTTCGAAACACTGCTCCATTTAAGTTCCGGTTTTCGATAAAATTCGCTGTAAGTATGCTACGCTTACGCAATTTTTAATATAGCTTTCAAATAATTATAGGAATGTTATTAGGTCCTTAAAATAATTATTTGGGCTATTATTATGAGTTATATTGAGTGTTATTAACGCTTAATAATAGTCAGACTAATTAATTTGTCGCGGTTATCGTTAGACTAAACCCTAGTGGTATTGGTACTAGGTTTTATCGAAGGAATATCGTTTTGAGAGTATCGAAGCGCTGTCCGAGTGCTGAGTCACCACCTACTCAGGTGAGTGCATAGTCCCTTTCATCTTACACATAGATATGAAGTATTTTATATAAACTATGTGCTATGTGTGCATATTATCTGAATACTTGCTGTCTATGCTGGTTGAACGTTTTATACATGTTTTAAAGGTCTTAAACTGTATACGTATTTTATATACACGAAAATGTTGGGTATGAGATGGGTAGATGAATGATGAGAGATAGAAGATGACGTGAGTATACATTGGCGGCTATAGACTTAGTGCCTATGGGACAAACACCGGTAGCTATGGACTTAGTACCTTTTAGACGTTGGTAGCTATGGATTTAGTACCTGTTGGGAATTGGTAGCTATGGACTTAGTACCTATTAGTTAGACGTTGGTAGCTAAGGATTTAGTACCTGTAGGAATTGGTAGCTATGGACTTAGTACCTGTTGAACATTGGTAGCTATGGACTTAGTACCTATTAGATAAAGACTGGTAGCTATGGATTTAGTACCCGATGAATAGACTATAGCAGCTATGGAATTAGTGCTTTATGAACGAACATTGGCAGCTATGGATTTAGTGCCAGTCCTATAACCCTGGAAGTAAGGGACTTCGGAATAAACAAATGCAGGATAGATGACTCTTAGGTTAAATCCTTAAAGAGTAAAGAAGATAATGGGGATGGGTAATTGGGTTGATTGTTTGATTGAACATAATAATTATATTATTGTGGGTTGAAAACCCTATGTACTCACCAGGTTTCCCAACCTGACCCACTCAGTTTATGTATATCACAGGTGACGAAGTGAAGTGACATTACACTAAGAGATTTAAAAGAGATGTAGATCACTAGTGTAAATCATTGTAAGTTCTGTTTATGCTTATGTTTCGGTATTAACGATGACATCCCAAACATTTTAAAATGAAATAAATACGTTTCTTCGAAAATGTTTTAATAACGTATTTACCATGTTTTTCTGGGAACAAATTCCGCAACCTTTTTATAAAATGAAGTACTCTGATTTTTATAAAGCATAAACAAAATCGGTCTTTTCTGGCCGTGATTTTGGGGATGTCACAGTTGGTATCAGAGCATTAGTTTAAGCGAACTAGGAATATGGATTTATTTCTAGACTTAAACTTAGAATGCTAAGCGATGATTGTGAGGTGTGAGCACTAGCTTATTTTAGGAATTGTGCCTAAAATGCTTTTATGTGCTAAATGCTTTGTGCATGATATGTTGTTAATTGTTCATATCTATGGTCTGTTGCCGACCGAATCTAGAAACCTTATGTGTTTAGGATTCTAAACGTATGACTACGATATTAGAACTAGCATGTAAACGTTTCGGGGTGATAAGGATGATTTAAGACGTCAATCCTAAATTAAGATCTAGATTCACCTTATTCGGTGTATAGATCAATATGGCAAGAACCCGTAGTGGATCTAGGAATGCAAATGGAGATAGGAACCAACCCCCAGTGGTTCAGCAAATACCTGTTGTTGAAGAAGTTGCACCTGAGCCAGTCACCATGGCTGGAGTTCAAGCCAGGATTCGGGCTACGTTAGTTGAACAAAGGGAAGAAATGAGACGGATGTTGAATAGGGAAAAACCTACCGTACATGTTGAACCGACGGAGCCAGTTCCCGAGCAATCCGAGGAAGGGAACTACAGCCGCCAAGTGAGTCAAGTAGGGACTCAAGGTGAGCAAAGGTATGGCCCAGAAGGGAGAAACAACAAGGATGGGCGGATGTACATGAATTTCTTGGGTGCGAAACCACCAAGTCTCTCAGGAAGCCCGAAGCCGGTTGAGATTATGGATTGGATCTCTGAGATGGAGATGGTGTTTGAGAGCTGCAGCTGTAACGAGAAACAGAAGACTGTCTTCGCAGTAAGACAGCTGAAAACTGGAGTCTTGAGCTGGTGGAAGCTATTAGCAGATACGATGCCACGAGGAGAAGCCTTAAGGATGTCGTGGGAAGAGTTTTTGGAACAGTTGAAAATGCAGTACTGCTCAGAGGTAGATCTAATAGACCTAAACAACGAGTTTCAGAACCTAAAGAAAGGGAAGATGAGTATTGACGAGTATGCCACCGCATTCACCGAGAGCATGAAGCTATTCCCCTACTTGGTTCCTACTGAACTCTCCAAGATTGATAGGTTTGCTAACGGACTGCCCACTGACTTTGGCCCAATGGTCAAAATGGCAACTACCTTGAAAGCAGCTGTTAGGGCAGCTAAGAACGTAGAGGCCCAGATAAGAGAAAAGGGTCTAGAAAAAGATAAGGCAGGAGAGAAGCGAAAGTTTGAAGGATCTTCAAGGTCCAACAAGGAAAGCAAATTCTCAAAGTTTGGAGGAGCAGATGGAGGTGAAGCAAGATGGTGTGATAAATGCAAGAAGAAGCATGGTGGAAAGTGCAACGAAGAAGTGACTTGTTACAAGTGTGGGAGGACTGGTCACTATTCCAAAGACTGCACACATAATGACAAAGTATGCTATGGATGTGGAGGCAAGGGGCACATGTCCAGAGACTGCCCAAGGAAAAATAAAGCAACAAGACCAGAAACGCCACCAAGGCCGAGGGCATTTCACATGATCCTTGACGAAGCAGAGAACCATGCAAGGAATCAAGAATGAGGACTTCTTACCCAAAGATCGGATTATGCAGTAGCCATAGTTTCGTATGATGTAGCCTAGTAAAGGCATAGTCTAGGGTGAACTTGAACACCTATGTAATCGTTTCAAGAAATAATATAAAACCTTCGTTTTGTTATCTGATGTGTTGAATGATTGTGTGATTTGCTGCATAGTGACTTGGGAAACTGTGAGACAATACTTGGGACGAGTATGAGTAGGTGTGAAAGGTAATAGAGGCCTATACTACCGGAACCACAGGACTCACACTTGGATCAGGGAAAGTCACAAGGTTACCAAGAAGCTAGTAATTGATTCCGTTTTATTCAAGTGTGTTGTTACCATCGTTTCGGTAATGACTAAGAAGATTGTTGATATTCCGACCCTAGTGGTCATATCCCATTGAGTCCGACTACGATGAGTAGGTTACGTGGTTCAGAGAACCAAGTTTGATGAAGCGTCTGTCATAAACCAAACGATTGGAATCAAAGCGATCAATAGAAATATCGCGCACGTTGTTAAAGAAGTTGATAGCTAGAAATGCCTAATGTTAAAGTGTGATTATATCACATTAGAACATGAAGGAAGGCATAGTCTGTTTTAGAAAGAGACCTAAGTCTAAGTGTTGCAACATACGATGATAGGTCATTAGAATATGACACATCGGTCCATAGTAGTAGTAAAATAAATCATCTCAAGTTCGTATCCAGTAAGGATTGAGATTGTGACTTGAAGGTCATAATTGGTAGAGAGCAGGTGCACGATCGAGTACTCTTACAATCAATGAGTTTAAGAGATATAATTGAAG
The DNA here is from genome assembly GCF_051521515.1 of Lactuca serriola. Classification (NCBI taxonomy): domain Eukaryota; kingdom Viridiplantae; phylum Streptophyta; class Magnoliopsida; order Asterales; family Asteraceae; genus Lactuca; species Lactuca serriola. The sequence goes on along the minus strand of NC_136415.1, from coordinate 257,882,794 downwards.
GAATGTAGAAGTTATAATTATTACCTAGGATGAAGAGATTACATATGGAGTCATTATACGACCCTGTTTCGTTGATGATTCCGGGACGTAATCATCCTAAGGGGGAGATAATTGTAACGCCCGCAAATCCGGGCTAGTCAAATTAGAGGCAATAGGAGTCGAAAATGACTTTTCGACAAACGATTATTTAGAATAAATAATCTTAACCAAGTTGTAGTATATGTCACAAGGTTTCCGTTCATATAAAGAACGCCGAAATCCGAGTTATAACGAAGAAGTTATGACCCGTCGAAGTTTTGCGACAGAACCGGCACGACACCAGGAATCATCAATAATGAATTTACGATAGAGCGAGATTTAGCCTTAGCAATCTAAACGAAAGTCCTAGAATATGTTAAACTAAGAATATCGATAAAAAGAACGCCCAAATCTGACTTCGTATGAAGAAGTTATGATTTTTCGAAGTTTCATACTAGCAGTGTACAACCCGAAATTCGAATATTAGATCGAGCGGTTTTTAGCCGATACGACCTAAACGAGAATCAAAGATCTCGTTGAGAGTAGCGTAACGAGAAAAATATGGGCGAAAACGGATGTCGGATCAAGAAGTTATGAGGATTTAACGGACCAATCGTGTCACGGCCCGTTAATAATATAAAATTTAAAATCGAGCCAAAATTAGCCGACGGAGTCTAAACGAAAGTTGTAGAGTACGTTCCCACCTTCGCGTGGATATAAAGAACGTCGAAAACAGAGCTCGTATGCGAAAGTTATGATTTTTAGAAATCGAGAATGCAATTTGCGAAGGTTGATAAGGAATTGATGACGTGGCGCATTGTGGGCCGTCCATCGCTGATCAGATCTCGCTTCGGATGAAGAACACGTCGCCCTCGCTTACGCCCCGCGTCCGAAGCCAGTACGCGCCGCGTACCCTCGCCCTTATCTCTTCCGGAGTGCAAGCCAGCTGGTCCAAGGTGTCGCGCTTATCCGATGACTACGCCCCGCGTAGGTCCGAGGTACGCGCAGCGTACCGAGGCCTCGCAGGGCTATAAAAAGGGGCCGATTATCCTTCATTTTTCACACCTTTCTTCACTCTCTCTCTAACTTCTTTCTCTCTCTAAGTGCTATAAACCTCCCCTAAGCCCTAGTTAAACGCCTAGCACCCTAAGGAAGCCCCGAGGCTCCCGGAGTCCCGAGAAAAAGGAGTTTTTCGGTTTCAAAACGCTGCTCCAATTAAGTTCCGGTTTTCGATAAAATTCGTTGTAAGTATGCTACGCTTACGCAATTTTTAATATAGCTTTCAAATAATTATAGGAATGTTATTAGGTCCTTAAAATAATTATTTGGGCTATTATTATGAGTTATATTGAGCGTTATTAACGCTTAATAATAGTCAGACTAATTAATTTGTCGCGGTTATCGTTAGACTAAACCCTAGTGGTATTGGTACTAGGTTTTATCGAAGGAATATCGTTTTCAGAGTATCGAAGCGTTGTCCGAGTGCTGAGTCACCACCTACTCAGGTGAGTGCATAGTCCCTTTCTTATTACACATAGATATGAAGTATTTTATATAAACTACGTGTTATGTGTGCATATTATCTGAATACTTGCCGTCTATGCTGGTTGAACGTTTTATACATGTTTTAAAGGACTTAAACTATATACGTATTTTATATATACGAAAATGTTGGGTATGAGATGGGTAGATGAATGATGAGAGATAGAAGATGACGTGAGTATACATTGGCAGCTATAGACTTAGTGCCTATGGGACAAACACCGGTAGCTATGGACTTAGTACCTTTTAGACGTTGGTAGCTATGGATTTAGTACCTGTTGGGAATTGGTAGCTATGGACTTAGTACCTATTAGTTAGACGCTGGTAGCTAAGGATTTAGTACCTGTAGGAATTGGTAGCTATGGACTTAGTACCTGTTGAACATTGGTAGCTATGGACTTAGTACCTATTAGATAAAGACTGGTAGCTATGGATTTAGTACCCGATGAATAGACTATAGCAGCTATGGAATTAGTGCTTTATGAACGAACATTGGCAGCTATGGATTTAGTGCCAGTCCTATAACCCTGGAAGTAAGGGACTTCGGAATAAACGAATGCAGGATAGATGACTCTTAGGTTAAATCCTTAAAGAGTTAAGAAGATAATGGGGATGGGTAATTGGGTTGATTTTTTGCTTGAACATAATAATTATATTATTGTGGGTTGAAAACCCTATGTACTCACCAGGTTTCCCAACCTGACCCACCCAGTTTATGTATATCACAGGTGATGAAGTGAAGTGACATTACACTGAGAGATTTAAAAGAGATGTAGATCACTAGTGTAAATCATTGTAAGTTTTGTTTATGTTTATGTTTCGGTATTAACGATGACATCCCAAACATTTTAAAATGAAATAAATAAGTTTCTTTGAAAATGTTTTAATAACTTATTTACCATGTTTTTCTGGGAACAAATTCCGCAACCTTTTTATAAAATGAAGTACTTTGATTTTTATAAAGCATAAACAAAATCGGTCTTTTCTGGCCATGATTTTGGGGATGTCACATACGAGTTCTCAATGGGTTGTATAGGGTCAAGGACCTTTTTCAATGGAAAGTACAGTGAAATGAAGGGGTAGGCTGTTCAATAACTTGGAAGTAATGGTGGGACCCTTGATGGCAAGAAATTAAGAAGAACAAGTTCTATCCATAAGAAGTTTAAATTTGTCACTAACATTATCTTGTGATTATGGTTATGACAAATTCACATGGATAGGAATGTATACACCACAAAATCTAAGTGTCATAAGGTTTCTCTCATTCATGAAAATGATTGTGAGGAAACTCTTTCACTAAGAGAGATTTTGAAGATAGCATTATGTGATTTGGGTTTCTCAAATTCAACTATGATTACGGCATACCTCTTCATAGTTCGAATTGTGGGAAATGGCAAATGTGGCTGAACATTTTAGACTTATTGATATGATTCCTAGAATCGTTTAGACATATACATATGAGTTGTCCAAGGAAAAGTGTATGAGTTTGAGAAGCTTAGACAAAGTCATATCAAAGCATCTAGTATTAGAAATATGAACTTAAGAAATTGTTTTCTATAAGTTCAGCTAATTTCTGAATACATGTCGAAGCTAGTGGGAGCATAAGTGTTATGCTGTAAAGAAATAATCATCATGTAAGTGGGAGGATGTTTATTATGGTAAGTATTGCTAGTTAGCAATATTAATTATAGAAAACAAGAGTTATACTTTGCAAAGTCGTAAGGGTTGAAAAGTTGTTTTGCTATAATTAAGGGAGAGAATATTATGCTTCATTTCAAATCTAAAGGCTTAAATTGTGGAATGTTAATAAATTTAGTCAAGGATACATAGTGTGTTCTCAAATTTCGATTATGATTAAGGTATTCTTCTTCATAGTTCAAATAGTGGGAACATGACACATAAAATATTATGGCAGAAGATTGATAAAGTATCATATCTTCATGTAAGACATTATGCATCATGTCCCATACACTTCGGGTATAGGAATAATTGCATATGCTATAATATTTGACCATTCTAAAATTTTCCAAATGTATAGCGCATTAAGAATGAAAAAGGACAACAATTGGTATTGACTAAGATAATTAAACAACTATCAAAGGACGATCTAAAGTTCGTTGAGGATTAGTCGCTTGTGAGTGATTGGAAGTATGGTATTGAATGGACTATATCAACATTATTATGAATAGATAAGATTCTGTTAAGAATGAGTTGTCATATGGTAAATATGGAAATGCATAATTGAGAGTTGGAAATTAAGAATTTATGTCTAGATTAGAAAATTTTTATGCAAAAGGATGTTCAAAGGAATGTACTTTGAGTGAGAGACATCACATCTATAGAATTGTTCTGTAACAATTTTTTGATAGAGTACCTTGTGATTTCGTTGGCCGAGTCTTTGTGATTTTTGTGTCGTGACTTCACAAGAGGATCATTGCATAAAATATTAGAATTTGACATATTCTAAAAGATGGCAAGAACTTGGTATTCTTACACTAATTATAAGGATTAGGGATTGTGAAATGAGTTTCATTTGAAAAGTTTTTCAATTGATTTATTTCACAAAGTATGGACCATAGGAAACCAAAGTGTGCATGCTTGGAGCATGGGACAATTGTGGTTATGATTCGAGTTATAAAGTTGATTATTTGAAACATTAAACAATGGATAATGAGTAATCAATATGGTGATTAAATAAAGGTGTTTTACTTATACTCACAAGTTTGGGGTCATATAAGATTAAGTATTATCATTGTGTTTCTCTTTGCATGTTTTGACTTCCAGAATAATTGAGTTTATTAAGAATAATCGAATTATTCAAACGGTCCACAGTCAGTCATACGTTGGAAGTATGTGTGAATGAAGACTGTCATGAATTGGTTTGTAGATTGTCTAAAGTGTATTAGACATAGAAAAGGTATGCTGCAACGTTCATGAGTGCTTATGAATATGATTTTGAGCATTGGATTAAACCCACGCTCACTTAGATTGCTTCATGAATTTTGTCACAAGCAATTGGTGAGATGATAATATCTTATATTCTTGAAACCAAGATGTGTGAGTTGTATCTTGCGAATCAGTTACACATTGATAATATGTAAACGCACCAGTAACTTGGTGTTATAAAACTTATTGTTGTGTGTGATTTGGTGAGTGAGTGCAAGCAAGCATTGAGTCGAAGTTTATCCGTTCCTTTTACCCAAAGTGGGATAAAAGCGATATTTGTGGGCCCCTCGATGATTTGGTGATGACAAACATAAATGCTCGGCCGAGCTACGGCTAATTTGATTTGTTCAATTAGTTAGTCGTCGTAAATCAGAAATCGAGAAACAAAACATAGATTGAGAGAATGATTTCAATTCATTTCTCACGTCTATACGATATCTAGAATGGAGGAATATACGATCCCTTATCTAAAGGACAGGTTATTGATAAGATCAGAGTTCGACAAGCGTCTTTGAGAGCTATGATTGCTAATCGAGTTGTACTTGCATTTGTGGTTAATAGACTTATCCAAGTGGGAGACTGTTGGATTAGTGTCTAAGCCCGTAACCATATTTGTCAAGTACTTGACCCAAATGTGCATGGTCCTTTTGGGTTGCCTTCACCAGAGCAACTTGACTGGAGAAATAATAGAGAAAGAGGTTATTATGATTTATTAATATGTTATAAAAATAATATATTAAAGTAGAAATCATATTTGTTTAATTAATATTAGTCAATAATTAATTAAGAATTAATTTAGTGATCAAGTGTAATTAATTAAACTAGAGGGGTTGAATTGTAAATATGTGATAGTTACAAAATAGGGTAATGGTTATCCTAGATATACGTTGGGCGAATTCAAGGGATAAGATATCCTTGAAATCGTCCAAAGTATAAAGGATAAAGGTTTTTCAAGGCTTATCTTATTGTTACTTGGTGGGCAAGCAACTAGATAAGGATAAGGACTAAAACCCTAATCTCTACACCTATATAAACACCCCTTTGGCACATGAATTCGTCCATGCCTTCCTAAAGGGTTCTTAGGGCCAATTTCATACCTCCTCCCTCTCTCTCTTGTCTCTCCATTTTCTCTTGGTGTTTGTGAGCCATTAGAGGTACTACACTTGTGGTACTTGCTTTCAAGACTTAGGGTTTGAAGATTTGAGTTGTTATTGCGATATAACAACAAGAGGTATGTGATCTAATCTTCTATGTGTATTCCGAAAATACAAGGTCTTATTAGGGTTTCTTTATGTGTTCATAATGTTGTGTATCTAATAGTGAAAACATAGATCCAATTCTAGGGTTGCATGCACACATAGGATTGTTTGTATAAAACCCATCACTTTAATCATACCATGGTGTTGTAGTCTTGATGCACACTGAGCGCCTTTAACACTTTACCATTTATGATATCTACTGCTAGAGAGTTATCTATATCTTGTTTTCGTGTTTTCTACGTTTCCTTGGTAGTTAGCTAAAAAGCTTTTCCCCAGTCCTCTAGCCTTCTTCTTTTTGACTTCTCCATATGCTAACATTTATGCAGGGGAAAAATAGTTGTTCCCCCCTTTCCCACACATTGTACACCTTAGTTACTCTCTTTCTTTGTCTGCATGATCGTTCAGATGACAAGTTCTTTAATTTTTCCCTTTCCGACTACATCCTCTGGTCTTTGAATTATAGGTGGTCATGTCACAACTAGTCTAGTCATACAAATTCTTTTTATACTTACTGTTTAGCTCGTTCATTCAAGTATTAAGAATAGGGTTACTTCACATCCGACTAATATCTACTACATCTAACTGCAACATTCCACCCAGGTCTTGATCATTATAAATTATTAATATGTTTTAAATGTTATACATGCTAGTATAACACTATAGATAGGACATACAGGTCTGTATTAGGCACCCTTACTAATCTAGCATGCCAAAATTTAAGCGTTTTAGGCATAAGAACAATCCTATGTGCTCATACAAACCCTAATGCTTGGATCTAGGTTTCTCTATTGTACATGCAATGAATCCAAGACTTGCAAACCCTAATTTAGCATACATAATTTCGAAATTAGCTAATAACATCAGATCTAGATGTTTACCTCTTAAAATAGTAGCTTGAATCTTCTTCTCTTGAGCTTAGAGTCACAATTGTAACTCCTCTAGTGGATCACAAACACCACAAGCAAGAAGGAAACTTTTAGAGAGGAGGGAGGATGCTAATTTTTGGCCCTAGGGTTTCTCTTGGAAGCAAGTGGGCGAATATTGAAGCCTTGGGGTCTTATTTATAGTGCAGGCTGCTAGGGTTTCAGTCTAAACCCTAATGGACAACTTAGCCACCAAGCAGTCCAAGGAACCTTCTGGAATAAGGCCCTTGGACGAAAATATGATGATCTTTAATCATAATTTCGTTCCCCCTTAGTCCATTAGGTTTCCCAGCCTAAAACTCAACTATCACACATTTGACAGTTTATGCCCCTTTATTTAATTAATCTCTTTTAGTCACCAAATTAATTCCTAATTAATTTATGACCAATACTAATTAAATAAATATCATTTATCCTTTAGTATATTAGTCTTATAATATATTAATAAACCATAATATCCTCTCTCTCTCTCTCTCTTCTCAAATTACCTTGTCAAGTTGCTTTGGTGAAGGCAACCCAAAAGGACCATGCACAACCGGGTCAAGTACATACCAAATATAGTTACGGACTTAGACACTAATCCAACAATACTAACATGTATTACCCCTAAATTGATATGGAAAGCTTTATGATTATACCAATTCATAGTGAGTACCATGTTTTCATAGTTATACATGTGCCATAACATTATGTATACACATACATAGTCTTATTTTCACCAACTAGTTCCCTGACCCACAAGTTTTTCTAAGTCTATTTTACTATCTTTCAAGCACATAATATATATATATGGTTCTCACATGTAAATGGTAGCAAACTCTTTCTTTTATCATTAATACAATGTTGGTGTCTCTCTGGCACTATTTTCTATAGGAAATTTTCCTATTTATTCTAGTATTTTTATAAACTGATAAAACTCCACATAACATTTCTCATATACTGGTGGTATTCTTAGACTGGTAAGAGTACACTTACATTTCTTATAATAACTTGTGTTATTCCACCAAAGATAGAAAAATGCATCACGAATGTATACCCATGCCTAATACAAAATTAGATAAGCACTTGAATAATTGACTATACCTTAAAGCAACAATCAAAAAAGAACATGTAGAAAGGCCAAGTCAAAGATTATAAGCCTATGTTATTCTAGAAATGTACAACTTAAAGCATTCATTTTGTAAGTTACCAACATCGATCCTAATTGTTCACTTCTACCAAGCATGCTATGAAATCTACTACATACTTAAAACATATAAGGCACATTGAAAATAAAGCAAGTACCCTTATCCAGTCAATTCTAGCATGCACTCATTGTTTACATACATATATACTTAATGTTTCCATCATGCAAAATCGTATAACTGAGTAATGTAGGCTCACCCCCGTTGAACTCCGGCTAACTGCTTGTCTTCTATTTCTTTCTCTTTGAAAACTTTTCAAACTCAAATGGGGTATCAAGACCATGTTTTGAATCCTAAAGAAAGAATCAAACAAGAACATGAAAAGAAATCTTCTTCACAATCGTCATCCTAATTTAGAAACTTTCCTTTTAGAATTTGTCCTTTTAACAAAAGAAAAACATGTTTTGAAAATTTTGATCCTCGGTTTGATTCCACACACACGGATGCATGCCTGAATTCCACAAACCTTACTCTAACATCAACTTATTACATCCCATTTTTTTGTAAAAAAGATAAGTATTTGGTATTTCTTAATATGTCCTAATTAAAATGCAGAGATTTCTTTGTTAAATACATGAGTAACAAATGTTCAGATAATAGTGTTACAACATAAGGAAATAAACCTAAGTCGTAAAAGTCTTTTAAAAACATAAAATAAAAACATTCTATAGAACATACAAGTACGAGCTCGTAGCAGTCCAATTGTGTCCTTACTCTAAGATCCCTGAAAATGTTAATAATCAACATATAAGTGAAAACGCTTAGTGAGCGTACACATGAGTCACGTAGTATATGAATAATACACATGATTTGAATACTTCACACATAACACATAAAGTGTTGGTACCAACTCTTGAAATGGCTTATTCCCCCCCAAGGGCTTGTCTTAACGCATTGCCAATTCCCCCTAAGGGCTTGTCTTGGTTGGTTAGTTCCAACCAATTCCCCATGATGGGCTTGTCTTGGCCATATTATCCCATAACATGAAAACATATTAAAAAAGTTACACTTAAACATGCATAGTCAACATAATATATAAGTTATTCTAACTCACTTGGTCCGAAGAACAACTGTAATCTCAACTAGTATGTCGACTAGTAAGTATTCAAGCTCTGATCAATCTACACAAGGTTCCACTAAGTTCTACTATATTTATATTCTCCAAATCTACTAAATAATGCTTGTTAAGTATTTTATTTTAGTTATACTATCTATATAGCAATATATTCTAGCCCATTTCTACCTATGTTACATGCATTTACACAAAAAGGATTCTAAATGGGACCAAAGTACACCTTCTTAGCTTTCCAGAGATATAAAGGATACATTTATACAACTTTTCTATATTTTTCTATGATTTTTACAAGTTGAGGATTGCGATCAATCAAGTTGTTGAATCGATATGTAAAGATTCCATCTTCTACCCTATAAAGGATGAGAATTAGGCCATGAGAACCAAAAGTGAAATCAAGTAGTCATTCATACCTAACTACATATCTTGACCTCAAGACTTGTGATTTTTTACCTTTAGTTTTAAATTTTACAAGATGGGATCAGATTATAGCTACAAGTTGTACGGTTTAGTCAACACCATGTATAAATTTTAGTTTTCATCCTACTTAGCATTTAAATTAAGTGATGTGGCCCATATATTGGATGAATGAAACTAGACATACAAACACTTCTAATACCCCTGGCCTCATGCCATTTAGATTCCGTAAATATTTTATATGATTATTACAGAATGACAGTTTCAATATGTGATTATCATGCACCAATATAAGGAAATGCACAATAAGCCCCACTTGGGGGGGTTAGAATCAGGTCTTGGAATCTACATAAGGGTTCAATTAGACTCTTGTATCTAACTCAATACACAAGCCTTACCCCAATTGGATTTTCCTATGGTTTATCAGATAATTTACAATACATGGGATATATTACACAAAACATAGGGAGATTGCATGTTCACCAAACACTAGGGTTAGGGTTTTCGACCCAACACCCAACCCTACGGCTAGGGTATAACCCTATACAAATGCTCATGATCACTACTTCTGAAATACATTCAACAAGGAAGAAAAAGTACATAGGGTTGATGTGATTGATTGATCTAGGTGTAACTTGCACCAAAAGTAACTTCTCTTCTTGCTCTAGATATTGTAATTGTAAGGTCAAACCTTGAAATATGATAATGTTTAAAACAGACTCAGCATCAGCGCATATCTCAGTATCAGCACCAGCGTGTCAGCAGCTCAGTTTGTAATAGTTTAGTTTGTTCAGTGCATTGTATCAAATCTTGTATTTATCCAGTTTCCTTAGTTAGCTTAATTAGTTAGCTAGCGTATCCCTGATTTGTAGGGATTGTCTAGAATAGCAGTATATAATCTCTTGTATAGGTTTGTGAATGGTTACGCCTTTCACAAACCCTAATCGCTGCTTTGTGCACACGATAATCTCTTTGTGAGATTATCTTTCTTAGTGAAAGTTTTTCTTCGTGAATTCCTCTTGTTCTTGTTTACTGTCATTGTTTGATATATTGATTGATCTAAAGGTCTCTTCAATTGGTATCAGAGCAGGTTTCTCTTATCAAACAAATGGCTTCATCTTCTTCTTCGTCAAACTCATCAAATCATCCTTCTGCTAAAATTCCTCCTTTTGATGAAACAAACTTTGCTATGTGGAAAATAAAGGCTCTATATGCCTTAGAGTCAGTAGATGAAGACATGTTGGACATCGTCGAAAATGGTCCATATGTCCCGATGTATCAGCCTCTAAAAAATAATGTTCCTGATGGTACTATGAAGAAACCTCCCAAAGAAAACTGGACGGCAGATGACAAAAGAAAACATGGTCTAGATGTTCGTGCTCGTGCCGCAATCAGCTACTCTCTGCCATACAACATTTTTGGGCTAGTTCAAAATTTCATCTCAGCAAAAGAGATGATGGATACTCTGACTGTATCTTTTGAAGGCACTGAAGAAGTCAAGGCTACTCAAATAAATGATCTTAACCGAAGGTATGAACATTTTTTTGCTAAGAAAGGTGAAACCTTGACTCAAACCTTTAACAGATTCAATACTCTTGTTAATGATCTTCGGAGACTAGATCAGTTGAAGCATAGAACTGTTCTAGTGCAGAAGTTTTTGGATTCTCTGGGTGCAGGTTGGGAGAATCATGTTGATGTGCTGAAAAACAGTGAGAAGATCAACTCTATGGACTTACAAAGTCTCTATGGAAATCTTCGATACTATGAAGAATCTAAGCTTCAAAGAAAGGAACTGATGAAAGATTCTCAACGTGAATCATCTGTAGCTTTGTTCTCCAACAAAAAGCTAGTGTCAGATTCAGACACTGAAAGTAATTCAGATACTAATTCATATAAAACTGACACTGATGATCTTGAAAACGTTGTGGCTAGTGCAGCTTTGATTGTAAAGACTTTTGAAAAATCAGGTCGAAACTTCTCAAAGTTTCAAAAGAAGATGGGTGGAAAGTTTTCAAAAAGATCAGAAGCTGATAAAAGGCATGGTGCTGATAAGAAAGAGAAGGCTCAGTGCTTTAACTGTGGGAGCACTGATCATTTTGCAAAGGAGTGTAAACAAAAGAAACAAGGCTCAGATGAATACTGGAAGCAGAAGTACAACAAGCTAATTGAGAAGCTGAAAGCAGAGAACTTGGAACATAAAGTGCTTGTTGCTGAAGAAGAAAAATGGAAAACTGATGAGGAGTCATCAGATGATGAAGTCAAGTGTCTGATGGTAAAGATAGAAGACCCGGATGTTTCTGAAAAAGGCAAAAGTACATTTGATGCTGATATGTCTGATGCTGTTGAAAATTCCAGGAAGCACAACACTGACTCTTCTTCAATGTACCAGGTTAAAAACTTTGTTTCCTATTCAATGAATGAAAAAATCAAAATGTTTGAGTATTTGGGCATCATTAATTCTAAGAAGAATCAAACTATAAGAAATTTGCAAGATCAAATTGATCTTCTTGAAACTGATATATCCATGAAAAATAACATTATTGAGTCCACTCACGAAAATCTTAGAATCACTAGTTTGTCAAATTCTTCTTTGTCTGCTGAAATTGACAATGTTAAAAATCTTTTGATCAAAGAACAAACTGTGCTTCATACTTGGGCAAAATCTCATAAGAATGCAAATTACATTATTTCAGCTCAAATTCCACATTCATGTGAGAAAATTCTTGGGGGTAATTTTGCAGAAGCTGAAAAAGTTTTTAAATCACAAGAAAAGGATTCTGAGTCATATTCCATGAATGAGATGAAAAACAATTTCAAAAATAAGTTTGTTAGTAACTCTATTATTAATTAAAGTTTAATTGATGAATATTGTATTACTAATTCTGATGGTATTACTGAGTGTAATGTTGAAATTACCGGAATTGATCCAACCTCTTATCCTGCACATCTTGTGAGACCAACTCCACTAACTGAGAATATTATTGCTTTTCCTATCTCAAATGGAGTGTTTCATGCTGTTCATGAACAACTTAAGCATTTTCCTGATTGCAATCCATCTGTGAATGAGTCAAAATCAGACACTGATAGCTCATCATCTAACACTGATCAAACTTCTTCTGACACTGAATTCAGTTGTGACTCAATGATAAACAAAAGGACTCAAAGCTCTCTTGGTGAATCTTACATGTCAAAATGTGTTAAATCAAAAAATTTGCTCACCAAGAAGAACTTTGGTACTAGAGTTTGTTACAGATTTGGTGATACTTCTCATAAGATCAGTGAATGTTCATTTGATAAATCATCCTCAAGAGCTGAAAATATTAAAGTTAGAAATGAAAAATGGACTCTTAAGTCAAATTCTTTAAACTGTCTTCCTAAGGAGTGTTATAATCTATTATCAAATAACTTTGTGAATGACCCATCTTCGAATGGGTCAGTGTGTTCTAACTAGTTTCTCAGCATTGCAGGGTCAGGAGCATCTTTGGTACTTAGATAGTGGTTGCTCAAGGCATATGACAGGATCAAAGTCTCTCCTGGAAGATTATGTCAAGAAAACTGGTCCTGCAGTTACTTATGGAGACAATGGAAAGGGGTTCACTAAGGGATATGGAAATATCAAATGCAATAACGTGGTTTTTCAAAATGTTTCATATGTAAAGGGTCTCAAACACAACCTTATCTCTATCAGTCAATTGTGTGATGCTGACTATGAAGTTCACTTTACAAAGAAGGAAGGCAGAGTTGTAAACACTGACAAGAACATCGTACTTTCAGCAAGTAGAAAAGATGATATATATGTTCTTGACATGTTCTCGAGTGACAAGGCACTAATGCAATGCTTCTTTACAAAGTCTTAGACGAATCTTAGCTGGATTTGGCACAAAAGGTTTTCTCATCTGAACTTCAAGAATCTATCCAAAATATCCAATCAAGATTTAGTTAGAGGGCTCCCAAAATTCAGCGTTGTGAAAGACAAGATGTGCTCAGCTTGTGAACAAGGAAAACAAACCACGTCCTCTTTCAAACCCAAGTCATGTTCCAGTATATCAGTCCCTCTTCATTTACTCCACATGGACTTGTTGGGACTTATTCCTGTCCGTTCACTAGGTGGAAATAAGTATACTCTAGTGGTTGTGGATGAGTTCACTCGATTTACATGGGTAGTTTTCCTGAAGAAGAAAAGTCATGTTGCACAGGAAATTATCTCACTGATTCGTAAAAATGAGACACTAACAGGTCTCAAAGTTAAGCAACTAAGAAGTGATCATGGTACTGAGTTCCGAAACTCAACTCTTGAAGAATTTTGTGATCATAAAGGAATTGGGCAAAACTTCTCAGCTCCTCGTACTCCTCAGCAAAATGGAGTTGTTGAACGAAGAAATAGAACACTGATTGAGGCAGGAAGGACCTTGATGATCCATGCTGGTCTTCCTATGTCGTTTTGGGCTGAAGCTGTCAATACAGCGTGTTTTACTCAGAATCGATCTCTAATTCACAGGATTCACAAGAAGACACCATATGAAATGCTGAAAGATCGAAAGCCAGACGTATCCTTTTTTCACGTGTTCGGATGCATTTGTTATATTCTAAATCAGTGTGACCCAAGATCCAAGTTTGAACCTAAGGCTGATAAAGGTATTTTTGTTGGGTACTCATCTATTTCAAAGGCTTTTCGTGTTTTTCATGTGAACAGGCAATGCGTTGAAGAATCCATTCATGTGAAGTTTGATGAGGAATCATACACTGATGAAAAAGTCACTCATTCCCCTTCTATTTTTCAAGAGCTTCTCTCTTGTCCATTCGACGAAGTCCCTCCTGCTGGAGATAAGGCTGATTCTTCTGATTCTATCGTTCCAGTTCCATGTTCCTTGAATCAAGATACTGCAGCCAGATCAGAAGATAATTCATTAGGTGCTGATGAAATCCTTGAAGCTGAAGACTCTCCGGAAACTGATAACTTGTCAGTGTCAAACTCTCTGGAATCAGCATCAGTCACTGAACATCGAGATCATCATGTTGATCAAATTATAGGGAATATTCATGACGGTGTCCGAACCAGATCTCGTGTATCTAATAACTTTTGCATGTACGTTAATTTTGTTTCAATGATCTTACCTGACAAGATACACACAGCTCTTCAAGATGCTGATTGGATCAAAGCCATGCAAGAAGAACTGAATGAGTTTGAAAGACACAAAGTTTGGACTCTTGTCCCAAGACCATCCAGGAAGACTATCACTGGAACTCGCTGGGTCTATCGTAACAAGGTTGATAAAGATGGAATCATCACTCGCAACAAGTCAAGGCTTGTAGCTCAAGGGTTTACTCAAATTGAATCCATCGACTACGGGGAAACTTTTGCTCCAGTTGCTCGCATTGAAGCAATCAGACTGTTTCTCGCATACGCATCCTACATGAATTTCATTGTCTATCAAATGGATGTGAAAACAACATTCCTCCATGGTGTGTTAGAAGAAGAAGTATTCCTCAATCAGCCCCCAGGCTTTGTGGACAAAGATCATCCTGATTACGTGTACCGATTAGACAAAGCTGTTTATGGACTGAAGCAAGCACCCAGAGCTTGGTATGAGACGCTGACATCGTATCTACTTGAAAATGGATACAAACGAGGAGCAATCGACAATACTCTCTTCATCAAAAACAAAGGCTCAGATATGGTTCTTGTTCAAATTTATGTCGATGACATCATTTTTGGCTCTCCAAATGAGACACTGAGCAAGGAATTTGCAGAGATCATGTCTCAAAGGTTCGAAATGAGCATGATGAGGAAGATGACCTTTTTCTTAGGTCTTGAAGTTCAGCAACAAAAGTCAGGTATTTCCATTTGCCAAAGTAAATATATTTCTGACTTGCTTGTTAAGTATTCTCTCAGTGACTGCAAACCAGCCTCTACTCCAGTGTCCAAGACTGATAAGATACACGCTGATCCAACTGGAACTGATGTCAATCACTCTCTGTATCGAGGAATGATTGGATCTCTCTTATATCTCACAGCAAGTCGTCCTGATATCATGTTTGGAACCATTCTCTGTGCTCGATTCCAAGCTAATCCCAAAGAATCTCACCTCATGGCTGTCAAACATATTTTTCGATACTTGAAAGGGACTCAAAACCTTGCACTGTGGTATCCTCGCGACTCAGCATTTGAACTTTATTGATACACTGACTCAGACTATGCAGGATTCAATTTAGACAAAAAGAGTACGTCTGGTGGATGTCACTTCCTTGGAAATCGTCTCATCAGCTGGTCTAGCAAGAAGCAAACATCAGTAGCCATCTCAACTGCAGAAGCTAAGTATGTTGCAGCTGGGAGATGTTGTGCTCAGCTCTTATGGATTCAAAATCAGCTTCTCTACTATGGGATCAAGTTCTCAAAGACTCCCATATATTGTGATAACACCAGTGCCATTCAGATCACACAAAACCCTGTTCAGCACTCAAAGACGAAGCATATCGAAATCAAACATCATTTCATCAGAGATAATGTTGAAAAGGGAAAGGTTGTTCTTGAACATGTCAAAACTTCGGAGCAACTTGCTGATATCTTCACTAAGGCACTGGATTCTCAAACAACTGCTTACATTATTGGAGAACTTGGAATGATTAACTTGTAATTAATTTTGCTGTTTAATTGTGCTAATGTTTGGTATTGTCTTATAAGCTGATGTACATTGTGCTGATGATGACTTACTGGTGATATTTGCATACTGAGTACTTTGGTTTGATTTCTTATCTTTCTCTCTTTGTCAAGTCTTCTAAACTAAAGTTGAATGATTCACTGTATTAAACCATACACTGATAACAACTTGAAACTCTTTGCCGATGGTTAGATCAAAACACCAAGATCTATCACACGCAACTATCCCTTCTTACCAATCTTACACTAATTCAATGATTCAGTGTGACAAAACACACGCTGATGAGAATCTAAAAATCTTTGCTGATGGTTAGACCAAAACACCAAGGTTTATCACACGCAACAAACCTTTCTCTACCTTCTTCTTATTCAGTGTCTAATGATTCAGTAAGATAAACCACTCACTGATAAAGTCACAACACTCTATGTCGATGGTTAGATAATGTAACTAGTATCTATCACACGCACCAATCTCCTTGCTAGCCCCGATTAAGCAAGTTGTACCTTGAATTGACGGAGAAATATTTTCAGCATGTAACTTTTGTGACACTGATCTCAGCGCTTCCGCAAACACTGATTGACGTTTCACCTTCAGTCAACGGCTCTTTTATCCAACGGCTATTTTCTGATCTGACAGGTTGTTACGATACGCCGTTATTTTTAATGAAGATAATCATCACCTTTTTAATGAAGATAATCATTACCTTTTTAAAACCCCTTTTCATTCCATATTTAAACCTCTCTCACCCTTGATTTAAACTTTCCTTCCACGATTTTAAACTTCCCTCAAAACCCTAGAACTCTAAAAACTCTCTAATGGCGGCATCTCTGTTCACTTACTCCTCCACCTCACGAAGGGTAGTTCCTGCCCCAAACTCTCCTCCTCTTCCAATTCACATCAAGGCTACAAACGTTGTTTTCAACCCTGATATTCCAGAGGTTCATCGAGGTCTTGGACTCGATGATTTTGTCAATTTCTTAGCTTCCTGCCACCTATGATACGCAATCAGTGATGTTCCATCCGAGTTCTTCCCTGAACAAGTATGTGAGTTCTACTACACTGCAACTGTAAATGACGACAACAATGCCATCACCGGGACCATTGGCCATGGAAGACACTCTGTCTTCATCACCGCAGAACTTCTCAGTGCTGCCTTAAGGTTACCTATCTTTGAACCTTTCTCTGAACCTCCCACTATTGAACGGTGTAAAAGTATGTTTGATCAACTGGGTTATGATCACTCAAAGGCTGGTACTCGATCAGCTCTTATTTTGTGCCAAATGTATGACCCCAGGTTGGAAATTTTTCACTGGTGCTCTGTGCAAGTGTGTGGGTCACAAGTCTCGAAGTGGTGATCAGTTGAGTAATTATGAGCAACAAGTCGTCTGCTCACTTCTTCTCAACAAAAGACTGGATTATGGGGCTCTATTCTTTGATCAGCTTGTTCAGCTTCTTCGTGCAAATGTACGCGCTGATCATGTTCCGTTTCCACGCTGGATTGCTCTGGTGTTCGACAAATTCTTCGCTGCAGACTACTTCTCCCATTCTGGAAATCCCATCCAATGCCCTCGCATGTCTGTTCGTATGTATCAAGATGATCCTCTGGATACTGACATTGGAATCTCCGATAGGATGAGAGAATGGATTGCAAATCCATACACTGTGCCTTCTCTCACCGCTGACACTGATGAAGGAGGTGTTGATGGTAACCATGTAGATCATGCTGATCAAGAGGATGAACACCATGATGGTGGTCATTTCTCTCCTCAACTTTCTCATCATATCATCTCGGATACTGACAAAGTTTCCTCAGCACCAAAGGATTCCATGAATCAGGGGGAGCAACCATCTCAGGGGGAGCATCCCTCGCAGGGGGAGAATCCACAATCTTAGGGGGAGCATCCGTCACTAGCAGCTCATCACTTTTCTCCGGGGATGCCACCTAGCTCACCAGTCGCTCCAGTTACCTCAGTTGTTCAAATTCCGGCTTCAGCATTTACTGAACTTATGACACTGACTCGGGACATGAGTCAGCGTCTTCTTCGTATTGAGGCTGATGTTCAACAGCTAAAGGAGGTTCTCCTACATACTCCTCCCTCTAGTCCCAAATCTGATGATGCTCAAAAAGGGGGAGATACTGATGATGATGTTGATGCTGATGATCATGCTGATGGTGAACCAAATGAGAGAGACACAGAACCTGCTGACAACACCATTATTCAGCCTGAATCACCCAAGCCCATGCCTGAGTCTGACTCTACGGGGCATAATAGTCCAGCAGCTACTGAAAAGCTGATTGAAGATAGTGAGCATGATGAAGAGCATAATGAACCAGATGATGAATGTCAAATACTGGATATGAACTTCATTAATCCTCTTATTCCAGTTCAGCAAGAAAGTTCAGATGACCTTGAAGAATCTCATCCGCTATCAGTCGATCCTGTTGCTGATCCCATCTTTCCGGTCCAAGGAGAGGATTCGGATGTTGCCAGTGAAGAATCTCATCCGCTATCTCGAAAGCGTAAGGTAGCAGATACTGACTTGGCTCATTCTCAAACTGATACTTCTCTGCCTGTGAAGAAACCCAAGTCCATAGTCAGTATTTCAAACCTTGCCGCTGAATGGAACATGTCTCCTGATCAAGCTAAGCAAATTCTTGATGAAGCCAATCGAGCTCAGCTTCTAAAGAACATTGCTCAAGCTGATGAATCTCTTATTCAGCACAAACTTCAGGCCAAGGGATCTTTTGAAGCTCAGATGCAGAAATTCCTGGAATTTCAGTCTAAGGCTCAGTCTTCTCAACCTCCTCCTGGCCATAGTAAGCCTAAGACTGACAGTGTTCTTGACTGGATTGATCGAAAGAGGTTTAAAGACGTTCTTAATCGGCGAATGTGTGGTGATAAGATCATCAAAGTCAAAGCTTCCAAACCACGAAACGAGAAAATCCTTACGTTGCTGATTACTCGTCAAGGTCCTTAGCATTCATACACTGAAGTTGTCAAGAGGGATGAGCTGATCAGATATGGATATTCAGAATGGATGGAACTGCTCGAACTAGCATCCAAGCAAACCTCAGCTCACTCTTCGGAACTGACTTGTGCTCTTCATCTGCTGATCAAGAAAGTTCAGCGTTTGGATCTTGTTCCTAAAGAACGACCTCAGCATCAAGGCCAAAGGTCGTCTGTTCTTAGAACTCGAAGAACCAAGTTTCAAGTTGATGGTGAAGATGTATTGGTTCTGGACTTTGGTGCTGGTGAAATTAACAATTCTCTTCCTATCAGTGTTGATCCGGTTCAGCATCAGTTTATCTCAGCTCTTGAACACGGGATGTTCTATCTTGATAAAAACAGGAGGATGTGTTTTCAGCGAACCACTGAGATCCCAAAGGCTCCAACCACTCACCTTGTTGGCTTAAGGCAAATGTGCATGAGTCATCAAGATCTCTCCGGAGAGTTTCACATTCTTATTGCCATGGAGCTGCTGAACAGAAGACAGGAGTTGCTGGATAGTCCTTACTGGCCAGTAAAAATTGAAGCTGAAGCTGAGTATGAAGAGTTCCTTTCTAGAGGTGTTTTAATTTAGTTTGTTTTGAACATCGTCATATTGGGGGAGATTGTAAGGTCAAACCTTGAAATATGATAATGTTTAAAACAGACTCAGCATCAGCGCATATCTCAGTATCAGCACCAGCGTGTCAGCAACTCAGTTTGTAATAGTTTAGTTTGTTCAGTGCATTGTATCAAATCTTGTATTTATCCAGTTTCCTTAGTTAGCTTAATTAGTTAGCTAGCGTATCCCTGATTTGTAAGGATTGTCTAGAATAGCAGTATATAATCTCTTGTATAGGTTTGTGAATGGTTACGCCTTTCACAAACCCTAATCGCTGCTTTGTGCACACGATAATCTATTTGTGAGATTATCTTTCTTAGTGAAAGTTTTTCTTCGTGAATTCCTCTTGTTCTTGTTTACTGTCATTGTTTGATATATTGATTGATCTAAAGGTCTCTTCAGTAACAACTTCAACAACATTTATCTCGACCTCCAGTTGAAATAAAAAAACTCTTTGGTAAAAACCTTCATATATATATATATATATATATATATATATATATATATATATATATATATATATATATATATATATAAGGAATCTGCAATCTAAAAATTCTGATGATCCAATGATTCAATCTAAAAGGATCCTCTGAACACCGAGGCTAAGCTATGTCTTAAAAACAAAAAAGGAAAGGAAAGATGAAGTTCTCTTTTGACTAGGGTTATGTAGGGAGGTATGGGGAGCTTATCCTATCTTTTCTTGGGCTACAAGAGTGAGATAAATATCATAGGTTCAAGGCTCATCATGCAAATATTGAATGTTTTAACATTTTAAGTATTTAAAATCTCATTTTAGTCTCTCATATTTTTTCATGTCCCTTGTAATGTCATTCCTATCTATATATTTGGTTATTTATTTTAATCATTGTATTTCTATTAAAACACAAGAAAATAATTAAAACGACTAACTAAACAACTAAATGAAAATGGGGCGTTATGGAGATGGATTGTATCATCTTTCGATAAGGTACGAAAAAAGGTGGACCTAGTAACCCACTTAACATCTCTAACCAGCACCGGTTCATATCATGGGGAATATCCTTCTCATGGTTTATCTAATTCTAATATTATCTTTTGTAGGTAATTGACCAAAATTTTGTACACAATCATGTACCGAAACATAACTCATTTGGCACATATGTGGAGTTAATAATCTTCAACCCTATATAAGTATTGTTTGTGAACCAATGGTGCATTAGGTTAAACCTCATGAGGACATGATGAACTCAAGGGATCCTTATTCATGCTTAATACATCGAGCCGAGAGACAAAATATGGGCCCTAAACATAGTCTAACATAGCCAATCAGGCTTCTATCACTCTGCTTGTCCATTATTGTCTTTTTGGGTATGGTATTGCATTTTAGAGTCAAGTTCTTCTTGTAAAACGAAGATGTAATAAAACCACAACCACTAAAAGCAAAATCAATTTCCAATCTACTGAATTTCTCGAATATCAATAATTTTTGAAAATGGTCATTTGTTTCAAACTTTTTGTTCATGTTAGAAAAAAAAATGCAAACATAAATAACAAGACCATGATAGCCTTATAAACGAAGGACCACATATTTTGGAGCTCATAACTCAAAACTCACTAAGTTTTGCACATTGCAGTCCATTTGGCTTTTTTCTAGTTAAGGGTGGTCAAATTATTATATCCATTTAAGAAAACTAGTCATTTTCATGAATTGACCTTAGTTTAATGAAACGGGTCAGTTTATTCATCATCGGTTCCGTTAAACCACATACTATCTTGAAATAAATAAATAAAAAGGGAAATATACACTCACTCGTTTCACTAAATTAAAATGTTCAAATAGTAAGAAAGATTTGATAGATTGGCTGGATACATCAACGAGAACATGAGAAATAAAGTGATGTCTACATGGAGGTCGTTTCACATTTACTTCCATTTAAATAAAAGTAATATAAAAATACAATTGATATAACAATATAAATAGTAATAATAAGAGTAAAAGTAACAATACAAGTGATATAACATTATAAATAGTATGTGCATACTCATATGCTAAACATAGTCAAGGAGAGTAGAATGGTGGATAGAACTAGAAGCGAGTTGGTATAGTTTTCCCAGCATCCAAGATTGCATCTTCCATTAATTTTATCAGTTTCTTACTTCCACCTACTCGAGCTTCATCAAGAGGCGTGTTACCCCATCTGTGACAAACAAACAAACAATTAATAGTTATTATAGGAGGATAAGTTTTTAAGGGAATCATGAAATGAATGGAATGGTTCATTCCATTGGAATAAATAATCCCTTGAAGACACATAACCCCTTCTGCTTTGTTAATTTTCATTCCTTAGCATGGGTTGATTTTCTTTTCATGATTCCATTCATCCATTTTTTATTAAAAGAGAGAGAGAGAGAGAGAGAGAGAGAGAGAGAGAGAGAGAGAGAGAGACCAAAATAGCCTCATTAAAACATACCTGTCTTTGGACATTACACTCCCACCAGCTTCTAAGATCAACTTAGCAATTGAATAGAAGCCTTCTGCTGCTGCAATATGAAGTGGCGTACGAAGATCATAATTTTTGGAATTAGGATTAATTCCATTTGCCAAAACTCTTTTTAAAAATTCAAAATCCCCTTTTGCAACAGCCATACAAAGACAATTCCCGGCATTATTATTATTATTATTCATATCTAATGATGCTCCTGCTTCCACAAGCATCGAAACCACCTCATCCTGTCCATTCTTGATTGCTTCGAATAATGGTGTATTTTCATGATTATCTACATCACACATTTATTTATTTATTCTGTTAAAGATTAAGTTCAAATGCAATGTTTAGCATTGTACCTTGAGTTATTTGTGTTGTGTTTTTATATGTTTTCTTATTAAGTGATTGCACTTTTAAAATCCACCCAATTTTACAAGTCTACAT
Source organism: Lactuca serriola (assembly GCF_051521515.1). Classification (NCBI taxonomy): domain Eukaryota; kingdom Viridiplantae; phylum Streptophyta; class Magnoliopsida; order Asterales; family Asteraceae; genus Lactuca; species Lactuca serriola. Next base: position 257,860,253 of record NC_136415.1, on the reverse strand, counting down.
TCAATTTTTTGCTTGTTGAGACATTATACTTTAAAAAATCTACCTAAATTATACGGAGGAAATGAAAGTAGGATGCTATAATAAACAAATCAATACAAGTATATTGATATCTCTTGCATTTAACCCTAGATATATAGCATGAATAATTAAACCCGACACATAGGAACTTACCTGTAGCATTGATTATTGCTCCTTTTTCCATGAGAAACTTAACAATGTCTTCAAAACCTTTCATTGCAGCAATATGCTGTAAATAGATCATCAGTATGCAGTGTTAAATAATTATTACTTTATTAGATTTACTCACATTGCCTGAGAAAGCAATCTTTGTAATCCAGTATAGATCTCATTGAAAACAATAATAAAAACTAGATATATTACTTGGGAATTGATATAAATTTATTCAATTAACGGATGGACAAATAGTGGAGCCAATTATGGTGGTTTTATATTAGGGAAAAATACCCTACTTTCACCACTTTATAGTTTTAGCCACTATACTATTTTCTGGAGTGATTAAACCATTATTATTCATTAACTGTTTAAAAATTTTCTCTCTATTAATCAGTTTTAGAAATAAATACATAACGTATTTTCACCACTTGATCAAATTAGCCACTGAATTATTACTTTTTATCGATTTATCCATCAAACTTGTATTATAATCTAAAAACATAATAGTAAAAAAAAATGAATACCAAAGGTGATCTTCCATCATAATCGGTGTTATTAGGATCTAATCCAGCTGCAACCAAACGCCTTACACGATAAGTATCACCATTATAAACAGCAGAATTTAAGGTGAGGGCCAATTCAGATTCATGTTTTGCAATATGAAGTGTTATATCAGACTCCAAAATCTTGTTACGGAGGTTTGTTTCTTTTCCCTGGTAATAATAATAAACACCAAATGAGATTTCTGTAAGCAGCAACGTATTTGCATTTAATTAATTATATAGGAACTCACCTGAAGTAGGTTATCTAGAATGATCCTGGCATCAGAAAAGTGTATCTCAAGTATATCTGTAAGAGATTGCCTATCAACGCGCAGCAGCTTTGACAACTCAGCAACACGAACTGTTTCAGGTGCTGGAATGTTACAAAGAAGTGATATTTCATTCAGAGAGCTTGAACTTTCCAAACTCTGAATAGATTTCCCCCCTTCCTTCTCATTTCCTCCCATATCCTCCTGAAACAATCCCAACCTACTTTTCTTTATTTCTATTATATTTAAACCACTGCACTTGTATCAAATCAAACTAAAATTTGGATAGATTTTAGTCCATGAAAGTAATAAAGGAACAAAACTAACTGTTGTTTTGCAGTTAGATCAAGCCTTTTCTGACTTAAAAAATATTTGTAAAATTTATGACTTAAAAAAGAGTAAAGTTGTTATTACCTGTAATTTGCCATTTAATCTGAATATTAGTCGAATAGGAAATAAAAGAATAATGCTTCCATACCCAATTATATTACAATACTGTAAATGAATCTTTCTATAGGCTTAAAGTTATTGGTGGAAAGATTTATGAGGTATGGCGTAGGCACACATTCACAACTAAAATTTATACAAATTCATGATATCGGCATGATAAAACTTGGCAATTTTAAAACTCACTTTTATGTCTTTAAAATTATGTTATTGAAATATACTGTGAAACTAAGCACCAAAGCAAAGCACACTAAACTGTCAACTGCTGCTAACAGAAAATCGTTCATGTTGTTGAAGTGCTGTTTTTACAAAATAAAGACTTATAATAGTGCAAAACTAATTATTATATTGCAATGAAGAAAGGGCTGTAACGCATACCAATTTCCCATGACAAACAATGTAAAGCTGATCTGCTATATTTCCTTCTTCAATAATCACTTCCCCAGGAAGAAAAAGTTCTTCATGAACTCTAATCGCCTACATATAAATTAATAAATGATAAATACAAGGATCTCACAAAAGAAGGAAGCAATAGATCAGGTTAGCTTCTTCAAACTAAGTTGCACCAAATGCTTCAATAAAATTACAGGCTAATTGCGAGAAATAGCAATGTATTTTTTTTCCTTGGGTTATATTTTACTTATTTTAACTTCATTCTTGATAGAAATATTAAATACATTTTACATTTTAATTTCACGAAGGTTGAGGTTGTGCAGAATATTGTCCACATTATTGAAACAACTTACTATCTGTTTGATAAATGCAGGAGAGCATCCCTTAAAAAGAGGAACTTCTTTAATGTATGGCTCATATAACTTCTGTGAGATCTGTAAAACAGATGATTAGATTAATGTAACCAAATAATCTGCTTCCTAAAAAACTAAGGCTTAAATTCAAGAAAGAACAACCTGCTTTCATTGGTTAGTTTATTATAGCATCTTGCTTACCTAGTACAACATTATACTCTGAAAAATATACACAACTATAGCAATGCCATAGAAATACAAACCAATTTTCACTGCTATAATTGGATAGATTTTTCAAAGTATAATGTCCTAATAATAAGAAAATTGAAAGTTTAACGCTGTAATTGGCTAGGTTTTTCAAAGTGTAACACAATAATAAGAAAAATGGTTCTAAAACGACATTGTAGTTACAACTTTTATCTTATTAAGGCATAGCACTTTCAAAAGTTTACCCAATTATAACATTGTATTTTGAATCATTTTCATATTAGTATGTCATACAATGAAAAATTCTATAAAAAGTATAGTAGTGAAATATGTTTTGTATTTGGATGACATGCTAAGATTTATATGATGATTATATCCTACCTTGGCTCGAAAGCTAGCAGGAATATCCTGAAGAACAACTGAATCACTGTAGCTGCTCTCATACTGTAAGCGAACATGGCCTTTGATCTCGTTGCTTATTGCCTTTCCAAGGTTGTTTTTGTTCATATATGTGATTAAATCTGTCATTTTATCTCTAAATCTTTCTGTTTTTGATCCTTTCACAATCAGTGCAGCCATATTACCAAGTAAATAAGCACCAAGAATCATATCACCAGAAATAAAGATAATAATAAATATCATTTCCCTGTTGTTGACAGCATGTATATCTCCATAACCTGCAGCATACGCTACAAATGGTTAGAATCAGAAAGTTTCTTCACTTAAAGCCAATTATGGCATTGTACTTTCAATCTTTATCTTATTTGGACATTACGAAATCAAAAAGTAGGGTGTTATAGTAGACAAATCAATGGAAGTATGTTGTTATTTATTTCACTGAACAATACATAATAGTTTAAAGTAAGTCATGGTATAATAAAATATAGAGTAAATTACTAAAATCGTCCCTATGGTTTGATCAAAATTTCACATTTGGTCCCTAACTTTTTTTTTGCACTCGGATCATCCCTATGGTCTGATTTCATTGCGTTTTTCGTCCCTATGGTTTGGTCAAAATTGCACGTTTGGTCCCTAATTTTATGTATGTAAGGGACAAAAAACGCAACAAAATCAAACCACAAGGATGATCCGAGTGCAAAAGAAAAGTTAGGGACCAAACGCGAAATTTTGACCAAACCATAGGAACGATTTCAGTAATTTACTCTAAAATATACTTCAAATATCATTCATTAATGCTAATACCACATATGCACATGTCTAAGGATACACAATAGGGCTAAATGCAAGAAATAGCAACATGTTTTCATTTATTTGTGTATGCAACTTTCATCTTTTTCTATTACAGCATTGTATTTTCAATTTCTTTCTTATTAAGTCATTGTTTTTTGAAAAATCTACCCAATTATAGCATTGCAGTTTCAATATTTTTTTATAAGGATATTACAGTACGAAATATTCACCCAATAATAGCAGTGGGAATTTCTTTTTATTTTCATGGAATTGATATATTTGGGTAGATTTTTCAAAGTACAATGCTATGATGGGATTAAATGAATGTAGCATGTTATTTCTTGCATTTAACCGTACATAAATTTTTAAAGTAGTATCTCACAGAATAAGTCTTGATAATAATAATAAATTACACTTCAAATAGTATTCATCAATATGCAAAAAAAAAAAAAAAAAAAAAAAATAGATGGAATCTAAGGATACATAATAGAGTTAAATGCAAGAAAATAGCAACTTACTCCAATTTATTTGTGTATTATAGCATCCTAGTTTCATCTTCTTCTATTACAATATTGTACTTTTAATTTTTCTTTATTAAGAAACTGTACTTTAAGACCTACCCAATAATAGGATTGTACTTCCATTTTTTTTCTTATTAATGAATTATAACAGGAAAAATCTACCTAACTATAACAGTTAGGAGTACTTTGTACATGGATGAAATTGTTTTAATTGGCTAAATTTTTCAGTAACAGAAATAATTTAAACTAGGATGCTACAATACACAAAAACTAAAGCTACATTGCTATTTCTTGAATTTAACACTACAAGGTCGAGTTCAATTGTTTCGTCTTCCTTCCCCACAATTTACAAAGAATGAGATAAATGCATTCTTCCGTCAAAGATAGAAATTCAACCTATCTTGTCTTTATTATCTAAAATACAGACAATCAGTGGAGTAAAAGAAAATGTAAGTATTATGTTGCTATTGTGGTAAAAAAAAAAGAAAAAAAAAAGAAGAGGAGCTGACCAACAGTTGCCATGGTGACAATGGCGAAATATAGAGAAGTTATGTAGCGTGTCAACAAGTCTATTTCTCTAAATTGGGAGTAATTGTAGTCTCCCATCTTCAAGCTCCCTATCCATGTATAGCCTTCTTTTGCAGGAGGCAGCGTAGTGGCTAGGTAGTAAAAGATACATGCTGCTGTATGAGTACAATAAAGCTCAACAACAAAAAGTTTTATAATTCTTGTGAAAAGGTAATTAATACGAATGTCTTTCTCCATTCTTTCAAAAAATTCAGTCACTCGAAGAGCCCGACTTAGCCTGATCCACAGCAGGTACCTCACTGCTTCTTTTCTGTTACAAGCCTGAAATAACAACATACTTGTATGTTTTTGGCCATTATCTCATCCTACTTTTTTCATATTAAAGGTTTGTATTTTCAAATATCTACCCGATTATAGCTTTGTGCTTTCAAATTTTTTCTCCTATTAGGACATTATACTTTGAAAAAGCTACCATCACATTGCTATACTTAGGTAGCTTTTTCAAAGTACATTATATTTTGAAAAAACTACATAACTATAGCGGTGAAAATTGTTTTGCATTCGAATGGTATTGTTATAATTAGGTAGATTTTTTAACATACAATATTGTAATGCAGAAATGAAAGTAAGATGCTATAGTACATTGGTATTCCATAAATATGAGATCAATTCAAGTATGAAAGATGATGGATTAACTAGGTGCTCTTTAGGTGGCGTTTTTATCGGGTACAGATGAAAATTAACTATCAATACCTCTATTTATTGTAAAGTAAAAGTGAATTGATGTGGATGAAATACAGCTAAATGCAAAAAATAACTATGTACTTTCATTTGATTGTTTGCTACAGCATCCTACTTCCATTTCATAGCATTACAGCATTGTAAGTTCAATGTTTTTCTTATAAAAGCCTTGTACTATTAAAAAAAAATACTACCCAATTGAGCTATGGATCGAACATATAAGATTTTGAATTTGAATTCTAATTTCCGAAGACCTAAGAATACCTTGTAAATGGCATCCAAAGGCAAACAACCCAGAAAATCAAGCAGGAAACGAGATTTTAAGTAGCTGGTAGACAAAGACATTTGTAAGTAAAGGGTAAAAAAAGGGAAAGAGAGATAGTAAAAGAAGCAACAGTGAGATGACATTGTACCGGATGGCGATGAGATTGTGATTGCAGACAAGGCGATGAGAATGAGCGTCCTTGTAGGCAACGAAAAAATGTACGAGAATATCGATGAAAAAAGCAAACTGACCAGCAATGTCGAGGAGGAACAGGTTCTCCGGTAACCCTCTGAAGAATCCGAACTCGAGAGGTGTGAAGAAGGAGGAGTATATCGCCCATATCAGGATGAATTGCTTCCATGCTATATACCACCTGCATATTCACATTCCCCCAATTAATCTCTTTCTTCCTCTTCTTCTTTTGTGTCCCATGATTTCAATTTTAGGTTCTGAAAATTCGCGGCAAAATAAAGTTCACTCCAACCAATTGTGTGTTAGGTTTTCTGGAAGTGCTTGGTGATTTGTAATGTTTTGTTTAATAATTGAGAGTCAGTTACGACTATACACATGGGTTTAAATGGTTAAATCTGAAAATAGAACCTAGTGTTATCACTATCACTCGTCTAATACCATTTTTGATAATTTCAAAAAGAATTTTTTTGGCATTGTGGGTGTTAACAGGACACCTTTGGACACTCCAATTGACCATTTTTTAAAAAGTCAACCAATAATTAATTGTTGAGAAAATGACATAAAAACCCATAAGTTTTTATAAAAATATCGGGTTTACCTTTGAACGTGTTTTAGGTCCAGTAAAGCCCCAAAGTTTTGTTTAATTTGTTCATTTTTACCCTTGTAGCTAGTTTTCAAGTAACCTACCGGTTACCTAATGCAAGTAAAGCCCTTGAATTTTCAAAATGTTCGGATTTACCCTTAATTTTTTCAAAAATGTTCGGATTTACCCTTACTTTGATTTTTATTTTGATTATTTTGATGATGATTATTATTATTATCATTATTATTATTATTATTATTATTACGTATTTTTAATATATTTTGGTGTATAAAAATATTTTATACATACATTTTTAAATGTATACAAATATATTTATTAATATAAATATATTTTTAAAAATATATATACTTGTATTTGGTATTTATATACATTTGAATTACCATGTATTCAATTAAAAACGTATTTATATATTAAAAAAGTATTTATTTGTATACAGTAGGTATAAATATATATTTATTTCATATAAAAATATATTTATATTAGTAAAAATATTTACATACATTTAAAAATGTATGTATAAAATTTTTGTATACATTTAAAAATGTATTAATAATAATAATAATAATAATAATAATAATAATAATAATAATAATAATAATAATAATAATAATAATAATAATAGTAATCAATGTAAGGGTAAATTCGAACATTTTTGAAAAAACTTAAGGGTAAATCCAAACATTTTAGAAAATTCAAGGGCTTTACTGGCATTAGGTAACCGGTAGGTTACCTGGAAACCGGCTATAAGGGTAAAAATGAACAAATTAAACAAAACTTCAGGCTTTACTGGACCTAAAACACGTCCAAGGGTAAAACCGACATTTTTGTGAAAACTTAAGGGCTTTTATGTCATTTTCCCTTAATTGTTTATAATCAGCTTTTCAAGAAAACAATGCAATTTCAACCAATAAAAATATTTAAAAAATTAATTAGGGTATATATATATATATATATATATATATATATAGAGAGAGAGAGAGAGAGAGAGAGTTAGGTTAAAGTGTTTTTTACATTTATTGTGTGCTAAAATGCACCAATAGGAATTTAGTAAAATTATATTATTATTTAATTAAATAATGATAGATATTAAATGGTTTCCATAATTGTATGTATATGCATAATTATAATTTTCTCTTTATGAAAATTAATTAAATTCGTCATTAATGTCAGCAATAACATTCTTTTAGAATGAATTCGTATCTAGGTTTTTATGTCAGCAATAACATTATTTCAGGACTCACTCACTTAAAATAAAATAAAGTTGTATGGAATATGAAGAATGAGGGTATTCTAGTAAAATATACTCTCGTTCTCCTAGAATACACTCTTATTATTTTATATATGAATTCATTCTGAAAGAATATTATTATTGACATTAATGACGAATTAAATTAGTTTCCATAAAAAATGAATTATAAATACGGATACCATTTAATATACATTTAATGTTTACTCAATTTTTATTGGTGCATTCTAGCACACAATAGATGTGATAAACATTTGAACCTCTCTCTCTCTCTCTCTCTCTCTCTCTCTCTCTATATATATATATATATATATATATATATATATATATATAATCAAGTTTTGTATTTGTTTCATTTAAATCTCTAAAAAACCTCAATAAGTATAACTATTTGATTTTATTTTATGTTACAATATTATGAAATTTTGTTTTTCCTTTTTAGATATTATTAAGTTGTAGGGTATACATCTATCGTATGATACAACTTACAAAACATTGAATAACCACGTAAGAATCATATTGAATATCCACCCCACATATTCATTACAAAAAAATAAAAAAATAAAAAAATTCCCCTTTTTTCTTTGTTCCATTTTTTGTTTAAAATTTTCCGTTTTTTTTCTTAGTCGTCTTGTGTATGTCTCATGAACGAAGAAATCGGCATATACATACTTGGGTTTAATTCGTTTTGAACCTTAACGATTGTGGGCTAAACGAAATCAAAATGGCATATGGATTAACTTAATGGCGGGCTGAAAGAAGAAAAAAATGTCAAATGTCATGTATGTAGTTCTTAATTGCATTATGTTAGTCAAATTTAAAGTAAATAATAGATCAAAAATCCCATTAATATATAATCTTCGATTATCTGGTGGGATTAAACTTTTTAAGTGTTAAAGAAAACAAAATTAGAAAATGAAAAAGAAGTCAAAGGTGACTATTATATCCGGTGATGTAACATATGACTGACAATTCTCGACACGACCCGCGATACGACACGAAATAAATAGGTTTGGGTTGAATTTTTTAACCAGCTAACCTGCCAACCCACCAACCGTTTATTAAACGGGTCATATATATGTTTCTAAAAAAATATTTTATTTTTAAATGTATTTATGTATCAAGTATTAATATTTAATAAGTATTATATAATATATACCATTGATTCATAGACTATTTTGACTGTTTTGACATTTTGACTCATGGTAGATGGTCTAAGGTCGTAAGTCGTAACCTGTAAGGTTAAGCCTGTATCATGTTTCTATGAATGTTTTTAATTTTTATTTGGATGTTTAAAACTTAAATGTCTAAAATTTGGATATGTTTGCATTAACCATCAAGAATTTATTCATATTCAGTTGTCAATTTTATTTATGGAATCTGACCCACGAACACAAATCTGACCTACTTGTATAAATAAATGGGTTAGCGGGTCATATATGGGTTTATGTTCCAAACTCACAAACCCGTGACCTGTATATTTAAATGGCTTCTGTTTGGGTTGGCATATTTTGACACACCAACCCGAACGCGACACGATTTACAGGTCTAATGTAACATTGAAATAACATATAAAAAATAAGGTGCTTAAGAAAAAATGAAGGATGAGACTGAACGGTTGTGTTGTTGGCACCACAAGATGGCTTGGAGAAGAGAAAAGATAGTTGTTGGGAAATGTTATGGAGAGAGAGAGAGAGAGAGAGAGAGAGAGTCGCAAACTTTTGTTGTTCAGTTTCACCCCCACCCCCCTCTTTGCCATCAAACACGAGATCGTGTGTGCCACCGGCAAACATATCAAATACTACCGGTGATTGTTACTTCCACACCGTATAGTTATGTTGATGATATGCCGCCACATCTTTCAATGTGGACGTGTGATGGCTTTTTCAACATTTTTCTATATTATAATCACATTTAATCTTTATTCTATTATTATAATCATGTTTCTTTGTTATTAATTTTGTTCAGTAATTAATTTTGCTTCATTATAAAGATGTATCAATTTATAACATCCATCCAAACACATTATTCATATAACTAAAATCTACCAAGAAAGGTATAACATGGTTATAAAAAGTTAATTTTTGAAATAATATAAATTTACTTATGTGATACTTTTTTTAATCATTTGATTTATTTGATTATATTATAACGATCTAAATGACTATAAACACTTATATAAAGCAAATCCAGTCACCCATTAAACTATTTATTTCGATGTTTATAAAACTACAACTACGGTTTAATTGATTATAGTTAAGGACGTGTGGAGATCAGAAAATCTATGAAACGAGAGCTACATAGTGGATTAGGATTTTTTTTAAGCAGAAGAGGTAAAAACGAACTGATAAATAATTTTATATTAAATTTTTTAATATAAACAAATGCTAAGTCTTTTTGAGTTTCTGATTGAATATATGTGGATATACATGTGCTATTGAATTAAAACGAGTAGGGATGATAGTCTTACCGATTTTGTGGATGAATAAGAAAGCGATTAGTGGCGGTGGTTGTGGTGCTGCCGCCGTCACTTGGTTGTCGCCACCTCAATGGACTGTTTTGTTCCTCTTCTTCTAATAAAATCTCTTCTCTTCTAGTTGTATGCATTTTTAAACCTCTAATGGATCGTAAATTTGTATACATATATTCGCATTTATTTATTTATTGAGGATGATGCCTTAAAAGTTAAAACCGCTTTATGAAAAGAGATGTATAAATATATTCCAAAATGATTAGATGTGTTGATACTTCATATCTTTATTTGAAATAGAAAAGAGAAAATTAAAATAATAGTAATATATTTAGATAACAATTTATATATATATATATATATATATATATATATATATATATATATATATATATATATACTTTTTGGTAACTGCAATATGTAACTTATAATAGTAACTTACTAATATTTATTTGCATATAATAGCAATGTACTTATAATTATCACTCATACGAGTAAACTACTTATATTTTGTCGGTAATAGCAAAGTAACAAAAAAAAGGTATTAATTGGTAATCGAATGTAAGTATATTGCTATCATGATAAAAAAACATATGAATATTATTATTATGGGTACATAGAATTATTTTTTATTTTTATTTAGAAAAAGAAAAAAGCATATCATGTTGCAAGTACGAGCAAACAATGCCATACATTGTCTATACTGATGAAGAAAAAACAATGTAAGATATTATTTATTGTAATTTATCAAAACAAAAAATTACTAACAAACAAGAGAAAGGACTTTCAATCCTAAAGCTCTGATCCTCTTTGACAAGAAGAATATATGAAAACATAATGGGCATAGAATATATACTTATAATATGTCAATCTCATTCATCCACTAATGCATAATGTGGATTATGAAATATCACTGAGATTAACTTTTGTTACAAATGTGCAATGTCAATATTTTGGATGTTCTTATAATTTATGTTATTTGTGCAAAACGTTTTCCACGCATAATAAATGAGCTTTTATTTTGCCAAGGAAAATTGGATGCTAGAACGAAACTTAATTTTGGAGAATTTCATGCTTATTTGGATTTTGAAGAATTTTTATGTTTTATTATTATTATTATTATTATTATTATTATTATTATTATTATTATTGAGAGAGAGAGAGAGTTTTGAATAACTATGATTGACCATGTAAGGTTTTTAGCTCGGTTGTCAATTAGCCACGAGTTGCATTATATAACATAATTTTATAATGGGCGTCTTTGGCAAAACTAACTGGTAGCGGGTAGTTGGTGGTTGGTAGCAGGTAGCGGGTAGCTTTTGATTTTGGAGCGTTTTGTTGAAAGCTACTCTATGTAGCTTTCAATTTTGGAGCGTTTTGTTTTGGCTAAAAGCTAAACGCTCCCATCGTCGAACGAGGCTTTTTCTTTTTTATTAACGTTTTCTTAAAAGCTAGAAGCCAGAAGCTCTCAAAAGTTGCATATTGAACACGCCTAAAATCTCCAAACTAGGTAATATGTGGTCTAAACACATAACTTTATAAAATCTCCAAACTAGATAATACGTCAGTTTAAACACATAACTTTATAAAATCTCCAAACTAGGTAATACGTCGGTCTAACATAACTTTATAAAATCTCCAAACTAGGTAATACGTCGGTCTAAACATAGGCTCCAAAATATTGATCTTCGAAATACGTGTCACAACTAGGAATTTAGATGCTTTGTAAACGCTTAACAAGGCTAACATTGTAACTAAAACTTGAAAGCATGTATGATGCTTATTCAATGACAACAAAATTTCATCAAACACTCTATACAAACATTCAAATAGTCAACAAAAGGTTGGAAACCCTAGAAATCCCGGTTTAAGTCCATTATGGACTAGGATTTCCTTATTGGGCCTAATGGACCAATAAGCTTCCAATTTGACTATTTTGGGCTTAGAACCCTTAAATGGGCCCTAATTGGACCCACTTGCATGAAACTTAACATTTTGGGCCATAATGGATCTAAATAGATTAGTTTACCTATAATGGGCTTATTGGGCCATAACAAATCTAATTAGCCCTAATGGGTCATAAATCCATTCTTTTATATAAGATTGGGTCGTGAACTACTCTAAGGGCCCAATGGGCTGAGGAATACTCTTTGGGCCTTAAAATATCAAAAGGAGGCAAATAAAGGCCCAAACTAAGCAACTCTTATCTTCTAGCCCATGTTGCCCAAGTATTAGAGAGAGCAAGAGAGATAGAGAAAGAAGTATTATGGGGAGAATTAACTAGGAGGTTCCACCTCCATATTACCTTTCATATTCCCATGCATGGACCAACATACATCCATGCACCTATCATTTCACTTCTCTCTCTCCCCTCTCTCCTTATCTACGGCCGAGAGCACCACACACCACCACCATTTTCATTTTGATCAGACTCTTATAAGAAAAACTCTCAAGAACTCTTCCCTTTTTCTCCAAATTTTAGAGCATTGGTGTGTGTCATCAAGGAGTTTTTCAATTAATATCATCATTCTTGGTAAGTCTTTACTTGAATCCATGGTTTAACTTCTATATTTCATCAAAAATCTCATCTTAACTCATGCAAATTCATGATCATGCTTCTTACAACCCATCTAAGCCTAAAGTCCTCTCAAGAAACTTACTAGGGTCGAGAATCACCTCAACCTCTTCCAATTCTTCTTCAAACCGAGAACAACTAAGAAATGTGAGTTCATACCCCTCTATTTTCGGTTTTCACATGTTTTATGGGGTAGAATACAAGTAAAATGTGTAGATCTATGTGTATTTGTATGTTATGTGTGATTTCTTGTGTTTATGTGGTAAATATGTGCCACAAATTAAAGATAATTCAAGATCTATAGTTCAAGGAGGAAAAATATGTGATCTAAGATGTATTACACTTAACAAGTTAAGAAAAACTACCATATAAGGGTTATAATAAGCATGTTACAACATAAAACTCATTATTGGACTATTTTTGTCAAATAAACAAAAGTTGGGGAAAAAGTTGTCATTTACGGTTTTTACAAGGCTCAAAAGGTCAAAACAGTTAAAATAGAAGTTTTTATGAACATTATGCTTTCCAAAGGACTAAAAATGTAAATTTTAGCCTATTGGGCTAAAATTTTGGGCTTTCTGCCCACAGGTCCAAATTGCGAAAAATATGGTTTTAAGGGGCTGAAATGGTAAATTTCTCAAAATAGTGGGTAGAAAAGTAAATAAATCTATTTCAAGGGTTAAAATGACCTTATTTGCCAAAAAGGATTAAAAATGTAAAGTTTTTGGATTTTGGGTCAAATTTGTAAAAGTTGCGAAAAGTATTAATTATAAATGAAAATCTTTTTACTAAAGGAGCTGAAACTGCCAAAAAGGTAAACATTGGGCTGAAAACATTATTTGAATAAGTCTTTGGGCCAAAATGTCAAGAAAAATAGTTTAAGGACCTAAAATGTCATTTTTTTATAAAAAAGGGACTAAAATTGTCATTTTTATTAAAGAAGGGTTGAATAGGTCAAACCAATATTTTTGAGTCAATTATTTTATTATCAAGATATTGGGTCAAAAATACCAAATTATAACTTGAATTTAGAATGAAAAATATACATATATCGTCATAAATTCAAATATCGTTATAAAACAATTGACAAACTTCGTGCCTTTACGATTCAACAATTGTTCAAACAGAATTCCCGACATTTATACTATACAAAAACAAGTAAACATTCAAATTGTTGGACTTGAAAGATTCTAGTCATGCTTATTGGGCCTTCGTGACCCATTAACATGACTTTTGGGCCTAACATAAATAACACATGTTTATTGGGCCTCTTGTGACCCAATTACATGCTTAAGGGACCCTCAATGACTTTTACATGTTATTGGGCCTCAGTGGCCCATTAGCATTTCTAGTAAGGTCCAAATAAATCATATGCGAAATAGGCCTACGCGCCCTTCGTGTACTCGACAACCTTAAATAACATACGTGATTAGTAGGACCTCGTGGTCCTCTTCTTCTCGTCTGTTAGGCTTATCTTCTATTCAAGTAAACAAAAATCAAGTCGTTAATCATGGTTAATAAAATTCATTTGGATTAAGTGAATAATAACAGTCGACACCAATAAGTGTCGGTCGTAGTCTATAGTTATAATCAAAGTCTCTTGGAGGGAGAGCGAGAGTTTTTGTATAGATCTATACGGGGGTGACTCCCCCACACCTAAGTTGTTCACTACAGTTAGACTCGGCCAGTCTAGGGTGACAAAATCTTAAGATCAATTTCGGCGTTCACTAGAATGCCAAGACAGACGAACTAGTCATTATCATGCATGGTTATAACAACTCACATAAAAATCTAATACCATCTAAGTAATCAGGGGAAACCATATTCATTTGATGCGACGATACAATAATACAAAACGTTCATACTGTTTTATCGGAAAACATCGGGTTTTCCGGGGAAATCAACATTATTCACTCGTACATTCAATAACTATAATGCGAAACTTCTCATTTATACAGGATTTGAAATCATTTCACGCATATACCTATGGATCTACACACTTTTTGTATAAACAATTGTCGTTTCAGAAAATATCGGATTTTCTTGGTTTTATAAACCACACAAAACATTTTCATATCAAACCTGCTTATGAACTCACCAACATTCTATATGTTGACGTTTTCAAAAATAACTTGTATTCTCATGTAACAGATAAGATAAAGAACAATACGAAGTGTGTTAGGATGTTATGTTTTGAAAACTCTCAACAATTTATGTTATGGATTTGTAATATTTAGACAATGTACTTGATGTGAACAATGTCGGTTGTAATGTATTAGTGCATGGTGATTTTTATGTTATGTTTCATGTATATTCATTGTGATGATATTTCATTTTAAGTCACGCGAACCCCCGGACGTTTCCGCCGTCTGGTTCGGGGGTGTGACAATACGTTTACAGTATACATCCATATAGTTTTACCACATGCACACAGTAATGAGATTAAAACCATAAACATGAAATTTGAATGTTATAATGAATACTAACATGAAAGTTGAGTGCTATAATTCAAAAATAAATGAAACTAAAATGCTAAAATCAATATTAAAATGAAAGTTGAATTATGATTTCTATAAATGACATAAAGATAAAAGTAAAATGATGTAATTCACATTAAATAAAAATGTTACAATTGAAAATTAAGACTAAAGGGTTTGCTTCTACAATTCAACTCAAAAAGCCTTATTGATGGAAAAAAAAAATCCAATTTTCTAAAACAGAGAAAAAGAAAAAAATACCCCTTAAAATTTTTATTCCACGAGAACTTCAAATCATTAGAGCAACTTCTTTTCCACTCCGTGTGTAACGCCCGTAGATCCGGGCTAGTCAATTTAGAGGCAATAAGGGTCGAAAACGACTTTTCGGCAAAAGATTATTTAGAATAAATAATCTTAACCAAGTTTTAGTATATGTTACAAGGTTTCCATACATATAAAGAACGCCGAAATCCGAGTTATAACGAAGAAGTTATGACCCGCCGAAGTTTTACGGTAAAACCGGCACGGCACCGGGAGACGCAAAAAGTGAATTTATGATGGAGGAATTTTTAGCCTTAGTGATCTAAACGAAATTCGTACAATATGTTAAACCGAGAAAATCTATAAAAAGAACGCCCAAATCTGACTTCGTATGAAAAAGTTATGATTTTTCTAAGATTCGGCTTAGCAGTGCACGACCCGAAACTCGAATTTTAGTTCGAGTGGTTTTTGGCTTACGCGACCTAAATGAGATTTGAATATCTCATTAATAGGAACTCAACGGTAAAAAGATGGACGAAAACGGAGTTCGTATGAAGGAGTTACGAATTCTTCGCGGTCATTTAACAGTCTAAACGCCTCCTACTGTTAAGTTTGAGACCGGTCGAGAATTAGCCGATGGAATCTAAATGAAAGTTGTAGATATTGTTTTTACCTACGCGTGGAAAAAAAGAACGTCGAAAACGGAGCTCGTATGCGAAAGTTACGGGGTTTAGAAGTCGGCAGGGTGCTGCTGCAAAAGGGGTGACGTGGTTGAATATGGGCCAAGACTTTCTCCCCAAGGAAAGCCATCAGATGATGACACGTGGCACTGACTCGGCGAGTCAGTGAACCGACTCGAGTCCATCAGGATTTCACACTATAAATAGAGGTGTCGGGTTCCATTCATTCTCACACCTTTCCAAACCATTCTTTAGCTCTCTAGACTCTCTCCCTAGCCCCCTAACCCCCCTAAAAGCCTAGGTAAACCCCCTAGCACCCGAAGGAAGCCCCGAGGCTCCCGGAGTCCCGAGAAAATAGCCTTTTGGCTCAGGAACGCTGCTCCAGCGAAGCCCGGTTTTCGAGAAAACCCGTTGTAAGTGAGTTATGCCTACCCTATCTTTAGTATAACTTATGTTTTAATATAGTAACGTTATTAGGAACTTATAATGAGTATTTGGGCTATTATTAAGAGTTATATTCAGTGTTATTTAACGCTTATATAATAATAATAATAGCTAGACTATTAATTTGTCGCGGTTATTGTTAGACTAAACCCTAGTGGTATTGATACTAGGTTTCGTCAAGGGATAATTGTTTTGAGAGTATCGAAGCGCTGTCCGAGTGCTGAGTCACCACCTTTCAGGTGAGTGCATGGTCCCCTTCAACTTACACATAGATATGAAGTATTTACTACGTGCTATGTGTGCATATTATCTGTTTACTTGCTGTCTATGCTCGGTGAAAGATTTTATACATGTTTTAAATGATTTAAACTATATATATGTGTTTTATATCTATGAAAATGTTGGGGTAAAACATGGGTAGATATAATAGATGAAATATAAGTTGGACGATGAGTTGAGAGGTGATATAGACCAAGAGGTAGGGGTGAGAGGTGTACGATGTGAGAAACGATGTCCCCGTCATTCAGCAGAGTATGGATGACAACCACGGACTATTCTAGACAGTCCAGTGGAACACTAGCAGGCTCGCAACCTGTAGGTGTTGTGAACGATGTGTTCACCCGGTGTACTCTAAACCTTGGTGACCATGCATACTTGGTGCCAAAACCTTGGTGATCATGCAGACTTGATGCCTAAACCCTGGCGACTATGCAGACTTAGTGCCCGCTGTGTAAACCATGGCAACGATGGACTTCAGGCCGATTCCTTTGGATGATCCTTAGGAACGAATGAACGAGGAATAAGCTGATTCTTAGGGTAGATCCTTAAGAATAGAGAATATAATGGGGATGGGTAATGGGGTTTAATTGATTGATTGTTTAAACATAATAATTATATTATTGTGGGTTGAAAACCTTGTGTACTCACCAGGTATCCCAACCTGACCCACTCAGTTTATTTATATCACAGGTGTTGATATGAAGTCACATTACACTGAGAGATTTAAAGAGATGTAGATCACTAGTGTGAATAAATGTAAGTTCTGTTTATGCTTATGTTCCTATATTGACGATGACATCCCAAACGTTTTAAAATGAATAAAATATGTTTCTTCAAAAAAAATGTTTTAATAACGTATTTATCATGTTTCTCTGGGAACAAATTCCGCAACATTTTTATTAAAAGAAGTACTCTGATTTTTATAAAGCATAAACAAAATCGGTCTTTTCTGGCCGTGAAAATTGGGATGTCACACTGTGCCATAATCTCAAATACTCATGCTGATTTGAAAAAGTCTAGTGTAAATAGCAATAAACAAAAAGGCCATAATGCCCTTTGTTTGAGTAATCACACCAAAATTTTAAAGCATCACACCATACCCTTTTTCCCATGTGTGTACCAAACACTTGAAATTTCAAACAAACTTTGAACCATTTGTTAGACTTTGAACCATTTGTTATATTTGACAGTAACTAGAAAATGACCAAATTGCCTTTTATTCTTGTTATTACTCCAAAACATTAAAACATTATACCAAGAATCATCAAAAATCAAAGGAACATTGTTGCAATCATCAAAAAAAAACTACCATAATGTGACATCCCCATTTTCACGGTCAGAAAAGACCGATTTGTTTATGCTTTATTTTGAAAATCAGAGTATCCTTTAAAAGAAAATTGTTGCGGAATTTGTTCCCTGAAAAACATGATAAATACGTTGTCAAAGCATTCCCGAAAAAATGTATTTTATTCATTTTAAAACATTGGGATTTTATTGTCAATACAGAAACATAAGCATAAACAGACCTTACATTCATTTACACTAGTGGTTTTCATCTCCTTAATATCTTAGTGTAAAGTAGCTTTATGTCGACATATGTGATACAAATAAACTGAGTCAGTCAGGTTGGGAAACTTGGTGAGTACATAGGGTTTCCAACCTACAATAATAAAATTATTCAGTTCATCATCAAACAATTAATCGATTAACCCATCCCCATTATCTTCTTTATTCTTAAGGGTCTACCCTAAGAATCATCTATCATGCATTCGTTCATCCCGAAGTCCATTGCTTCCAGGGTTTATATGAAAGGCACTAAGTCCATAGTTGCCCATGATCATTCGTAAAGCACTAAATCCATAGTTGCTGAAGTTCATTTATCAGGCACTAAGTTATTACCTACCATCATTTATCTAATAGGTACTAAGTCCATAGCTACTAACGTTTATCTAATAGGTACTAAATCCATAGCTACCAACGTTTATCTAATAAGCACTAAGTTCATAGCTGCCAACGTTCACTTATAGGGCACTAAGTCCATAGCTGTCAATATATACTTATGTCAACTTTCATCTCTCATCATTCATCTACCCTTGTTTTACCCAACATATTCCTAGATATAAAATACTTATACATCTTAAATCATTAAAAACCTGTATAAAGTGTTCATCCATCATAGATATCAAGAACACATATAATTAGCACACATAGCACTTAACTTATATTAAATACTTCATATTTATGTGTAAGATGAAAGTAACTATGAACTTAGACAACACTTCGCTTCTTAAAACAATTTCCTTCGATGAAACCTAGTATTATTATCACTAGATTTTAGTCTAATATCTTTCGTGACTAAATAATAGTCTTAGTATGTCACACCCCCGAACCAGACGGCGAAAACGTCCGAGGGCTCGCGTGACTTTAATTGAATATCATCACAATGAATATACATGAAACATAACATAAACATCACCATGCATCAATATATTACAACTGGAATTGCTCACATCAAGTACATTGTTTTAACGTTACACATTCATAACATCAATTGTTTGAGTGTTTTCAACAACATAACATCCTAACATTACTTCATATTACCCTTCCGCTTACCTATTACCTGAGAATACAAGTGATTTTGGAAAAACGTCAACATATGAAATGTTGGTGAGTTCGTAAGCAATGTTGTGATAAAATGATTTTTGTATAATTTGTAAACCCATAAAATCCGATATTTTCTGAAAATAATTTTGTTTATCAAAGTGTGAAGATCCATAAGTTGATGCATGAAGATTTCAAAAACATATATATGAAGGGTATTATGTATTATAGTTATAAAAATTTCGAGCGAGTAGTATTGAATTCCCCAGAAAACCCGATGTTTTCCGATGTTGATAGGTATCCGTGATTACTGATTTTTGTATTGTCGTATCGAATGAATATTGATTACTCCACATTGTATAACATCCTAATTTCGTCTACTTTGATTTCTCATAAGTCATAGCAAACGAAGAGAAGAGGATCATTATGTCCTACTACTATCGTAAGTACCTTAGGCTGTCGGGAATGCGAAAGACACGACGGTCCAACTCGCATTTGATTACGTTGACCTTACTAGCCTTACTAATGGGTCACTAGGGCCCAATAGCACATAAAAGCTATTGAAAGTCCTTTTACACGGAATTGGGTCATAGGAGGCCTAATAACATATAAGCGTTATCCATTTGGGCCCAAAGATCATTTTGATGGACTTGCAAGATCCATCAAGCATGATTTGAAACTCTCAAGCCCAAAGTTTGTAAGTTTACTCATCGTAGTTATCGCGTATCTATTGAAGTGTTTGATTTAACGGTTGTTGTTTTTGTATTGATTCAAGACCGAATCAATTCGTTTATAACGATATTTGGACTCGAACGTGTATTCGTTTTTCATTTTGTCGGTAGTCGTGGATTTTGTCTTTTGACTTAATGAATTAATTTGTTTAAAAGTAGAAGTTTGACTTTTTCACTACCTTTCTTTTTATAAAAATAACAATTTTAGTCCTTTATATAAAAGAATTTCATTTTTAGTCCTTAAAACATTTTCTTGACACTTTTGCATCATAAACTTGTTAAAAAGATAGTCTTAACCCAAAATTTATTTTGTTAACAGATTCAGCCCTTACAGAATGGTATTTCTCGGTTAAAACCCCATTTTTCGCAACTTTTACAGTTCTAGCCCAAAATCCAAAAACTTTACATTTTTGGTCCTTTTTATAGTGAAAAGCATTTTTACCCTTGAAATAGTTTTATTACGCTATTTATCCCCTATTTTGAAGAAAGTTTCATTTCAGCCCCTTAAATTGTCATTTTTCGCAATTTTAGGCTTATTGGGCCAAAAAGCCCAAAATTAGCCCATTAAGCTAAAAATTTACATTTCAAGTCCTTTGAAAATTTTATTATTTAGAAAAACCATTATGGAAAATGTTTTGACTCTTTTGGACCTTAAGAAACCATGACTTGACCATTTTTAACCCTAGTTTTGTATATTTGACATTTTAAGCCCAAAAATGGGTTTTTATGTTGAAATATGTTTATCATAATCTTATAGGATATTGTTCTTGACTTGTTTAGTATAAAATAACTTAGATTATGTTTGTTTCCCTTCTCATATATATATATATATATATATATACGTGCATAAAATCACACATAGCATACATATACACATAGATCTACACATTTTCTTGTATTCTCCCCCATAAAACACATGAAAACCGAAAAGAGAGGGGTATGAAGCTCACCTTGAGTTGTGGTTTCGGTTTTGAAGAGAGAAATGAAGAAGTTTGGTGCAAATCTTGGCCTAGTAAGCTTTCCTTGGAGGATCTCGAACTTAGGTGTTTCTAAGATAGTGATTATGAGTTTGAATAGATTAGGAAGAGATTTTTGATAAAACAAAGAATCTAGATCATAGATCTAAACATAAACTTACCTTGAATGATGATTTTTGTGGAAGAAACTCCTTATCAAGCTCTAAATCTCGAAATTTTTATGAAGAATGGAGAGAGTTTCTTTGAGAGAGAGTTTGAGTGAAATGTGTGTGTGTGTTTGTGTTGTGTTCGGCCGAGAGAAGGAAAGAGAGGAGAGAAGAGATAGTGGATGAGGTGATGTGTGCATGGGGACATGAGTTTTGCATGGAGATCCAAGAGATAATAAAGAGGTGGCAATGGAAGTCAACCCTCTTCCATTTTGGTGTAGTTGGGCCGAGAAAGGAGAGGGGAAAAGAAAAGAATTGGGCCTTGTATGCTTAAGCCCATTTTATGGTTATGTTAGATGATTTTTGGCCCAATAAAAATCAAAGAATGATTTTTATGACCTATTAGGGCTAATTTAAATTTGTTGTGACCCAATAAGGCCCATTAAAGATAACCTAGTTCATTTTAGGCTTATAAGGCCCAAAATATTAAGTTTCATGTTTATGGGTCCAATTAGGGCCCATTTGAGGGTTCTAGGTTCAAGATAGTTAAATTGGAAACTTATTGATCCATTAGGTCGAATAAGGAAATCCTAGCCCAAAATGGACTTAAACGGGATTTCAAGGGTTTTCCAATTCTCTGTTGACTATTTGTAGTGCTTAAATGAAGTATTTGATGAAGTTTTGTTGTTACTGAATGAGCATCATACATGCTTTCACATTGTTGGCTCACATTTGTTATCATTGTTTAATGTTTACAAGGCATGAAATTCCTAGTTGTGACATCATCCCCCCGTTAGAGGGAATTTCGTCCCGAAATTCTTTTGAAAGCTAGATTTGAGAATGCGAGAATAGGTGAGGGTACTTCTGTTTCATTTGATCTTCGCGTTCCCATGTGAATTCCGGTCCGCGTCTTGCATTCCATCGAACTTTCACGATCAGAATGCGGCTCTACTTGGTACACTTCACCTCCATGTCCGTGATTTCAACTGGTTCTTCGATGAACAGGAAATTCTCATTGATTTCAATTTCTTCTAATGGGATGACGAGAGTCTTGTCGGATAAGCACTTTTTCAAATTGGAAACGTGGAACACAGGGTGTACACTGCTGAGCTCAGCGGGTAGTTGCAGTCTATAAGCCACTAGACTGATTCGGGCAAGAATCTCGAAGGGTCCAATGTATTGAGGGTTCAATTTGCCCCGCTTCCCAAAACGAATCACTCCTTTCCAAGGAGAGACTTTTAGTAGCACCCTATCTCCGACTTGAAACTCCAAGGGCTTTCGTCGTTTATCGGTGTAGCTCTTTTGTCTTTCTCGTGATGATTGCAGTCGGGCCCTGATCTGAATTATCTTCTCGGTCGTCTCGTGTATAATTTATGTTCCCGTTAAAGCATTGTTTGGCATTTGTCCTCTTGCTAGCTGGGTGTCTCTTACCTCCGCCCAGCACAGCGGTGATCTACATTTACACCCGTATAATGCTTCGAAAGGAGCAAATTTGATACTCGAGTGATAACTATTGTTGTATGAGAACTCGATCAAAGGCAAGTGGGTATCCCACGATTTTCCAAAGTCTATTACACACGTGCGAAGCATATCATCTAGCGTTTGGATGGTTCGCTAGCTTTGGCCATCCGTTTGTGGGTGGTACGTAGTGCTCATGTCAAGTTGTGTTCCCATAGCTTTCTGAAGCGATAGCCAAAAGCTGGATGTAAATCTACTATCTATATATGAGATGATAGATACAGGTACTCCGTGGAGTCTCACGATTTCCTTGATATAGATTCTTGTCAGGCGCTCCATCTTGTATGATTCTTTTATTGGTAGGAAATGTGCGGATTTTGTTAGTCTATCAACTATTACCCAGATCGTGTCCAAACCATCCGTCGACTTGGGTAGTTTGGTCACAAAATCCATGGTAATCCTTTCCCATTTCCACTATGGAATTACTGGTTGCTGTAGTAATCTGGAGGGCTTCTGATATTCCACCTTTACTTTAGCGCAAGTAAGGCATTTGCTAACGTAAGTGGCAATCTCTGCCTTCATATTAGGCCACCAATAATGTTTCTTAATATCCAAGTACATTTTGTCTGAACCTGGATGGATGGATTATCGCGTCTTGTGGGCTTCGTTCATGACTACCTCTCTGAATCCCCCAAGTTTAGGGACCCATATGCGGTTCATGAAGTAATATGTTCCATCTTCCTTCATCTCAAAGTTCTTCTCCATTCCATGCAACGCTTCACTTGTTTTGTTTTCCGCCTTCATGGCATCTGACTGGGCTGTTCTGATTTGCGAGGTCAGGTGGGATTGGATGGTTATCGAGAAAGTTTTCACACGACGATTTGAGTATTCTTTTTGACTCAAGGCATCGGCTACCACGTTAGCCTTACCTGTGTGGTACTTGATTTCGCACTCGTAGTCGTTTAGCAGTTCGACCCATCTTCGTTGCCTCATGTTTAGCTCTTTTTGATTCAAGATGTGTTGGAGACTCTTGTGGTCGGTGAAGATGGTGCACTTAGTACCGTAAAGGTAGTGCCTCCAAATCTTCAGGGCGAAGACCATTGCTCCCAGCTCCAGATCGTGGGTCGTGTAATTCACTTCGTGCGTCTTTAGTTGTCGGGACGCGTAAGCTATCAGCTTTCCACGCTGCGTGAGTACACAACCTAAGCCCTGTTTTGACGCATCGCACTAGACTATAAAGTCTTACGTTCCTTCGGGTAGCGATAGCACCGGCGCACTGCAGAGTGCTTGCTTCAGAGATCGAAATGCGGCTTCCTGCTTGTCTATCCATACGAAGGGTATGCCCTTTTGTGTAAGCATGGTAAGCGCTTTAGCCGTCTTAGAGAAGTTCTGGATGAATCTCATGTAATAGCCTGCGAGACCCAGAAATTGGCGAATTTCTGTGGGTGTTGTTAGAATTGCCCATCCTTCGATGGCTTGGATTTTAGAAGGATCCACATGAAAACCTTCCTGACTAACAACATGTCCAAAAAAAGTTCACACTTCGGAGCCAAAACTCGCACTTGGAGAGTTTTGCGTATAACTTTTCGGTTCGTAGGGTTTCCAGGATTTGTCGAAGATGTTGGTCGTGTTCCTCTTCGTTTCAGGAATAGACGAGGATGTCATCGATGAAAACGATAAAGAAGTTATCAAGGAATAGTCGGCAGATTCGATTCATTAAGTCCATGAATGCGGCAGGAGCATTCATTAGACCGAAGGGCATTACAACAAATTCGTAATGTCCGTAACGAGTTCGGAAGGCGGTTTTCGGAATATCCTCCTCTCGGACCTTGAGTTGGTGGGTATCCAGATCGCAGATCTATCTTTGAGAAGTGACTAGCTCCCTGGAGCTGGTCAAATAGGTCGTTGATTCGTGGAAGTGAATATCGGTTTTTGACAGTGAGCTTGTTAAGTTCTCTATAGTCGATACACATCCTAAAGGTACCGTCTTTCTTCTTGACAAAGAGAACCGGAGCTCTCCAAGGTGAGAAACTAGGTCGGATGAATCCTTTATCCAAAAGCTCGCTGAGTTGACTAGACAACTCTTGCATCTCCGCAGGAGCCAATCTGTAGGGCGATTTGGTGATGGGGGTAGCTCCTGGTACAAGGTCAATTCGAAACTCGACTTGTCTTTCTGGGGGTATCCCCGGAAGATCATCAGGGAAGACATCTGGGAACTCACAAGCTACTGGAATGTCTTGAATGTTGACCTCTTTCTTGGATTTGTCTACTATATGAGCCAGGAACGTCAAGTCCTTCTTTCGTAGGTACTTTTGCGCTTTAATGCACGAGATAAGGCGAAGGTTCGTGTTGGGTTTGTCCCTGTAAATAACTAGGGTTTCGTGATTTGGGAGATGAAGGCGAACGGCCTTCTCGTGACACATAATTTCAGCATGGTGGGGGCTTAACCAATCCATGCCGATAATCACATCAAAACTCCTAATGGAAACAGGCATTAAGTTTATTTGAAAGGCGTGATGATTTAAGGCTGGGGTACATCCGATATAGATTTCCCCAGTGGATTCTGTCTTCCCATTAGCCATTTCCACCGTGAAGGTTTCATTAAGCTTCTGGGGTTGTTGTTTTAACAAGTGTTTGAATTTATTGCTCACAAAACTTCGTTCTGCTCCGGTATCAAATAGGATGCATGCATAAGTGTGGTTTAGGAGAAATGTATTGGTAACAACAGCGGGATCCTGGATCGCTTCTCCCTGGCCCATAGCTAGCATCCTTCCTGATCCTCCGTTTCCGAGGTTGATGGTGTTGGGGCAGTTACGACGGATATTCCCGGTCCTTCCACATCTGTAGCAAGTGGGGCTTGGTCTTGTGTTATTGCCGTTGTTGTTGATGTTGTTTTTGTTGTTGTTGTTGTTGCGGTTGTTGTTGTTGTTTCCTTGTGGTTGATTCTGAGGAGGATAGGTTCGGCAGTACCTTGTTGTGTGGCCCTTCCGATTGCAACTAGTGCAATGCATTTCTCTGCATTCTCCATTATGATGGAGACCGCATTTTTTGCACTTTGGAAGAGTTCCCGAATACTGGCGAGGAGCACTTGGATTAGCTGAGGTTGTAGCATGTGGTGTGGGTGGAACTTGGGTGGTTGCAGCGTTGACTGTCACTGTTTGTTGCTTCTTGGACGATTCCGAGCCTTGGCGGCCCTTCCTCTTGTTGTTCTTTCCTTTCTTGTTGTCACTCTCTTTCTTTCCTTCATCTTTTGCTGGCTTCTCGCCCTTCTTGTTGTTGTGGTCGTACAGTTTCTTGGCCAATCTCTTGGCACTATCGAAAGTTTCAGGTTTTTCAGTGATCACATTTCCTTGAATTGGGGAGGTCAATCCCCAGATGAATCGTTCGATTTTCTTTCCTTCAGACGTAATCATGCCAGGGCACAGTAATGACAGCTTGCTAAGCCTTGATACGTATGCATCTATATCAGAGTTTCAGACGGTGAGATCCCACAGCTCTTGCTCCATCTTCTAGATTTCGCCACGAGGGCAGTACTCAGTCATCAGCGTTTCTTTCAGCTCCATCCATGGCATAGAGTTGGATACAGGGAGATTCATGGCCTCTATATGTCCATTCCACCAGGTGAGGGCCTGGTCGACGAACGTGCACGCGACAAACTTCACTTTCACCTCCTCGGGGCATTCACATATTTCGAATACTGATTCCACCTTCTCAGTCCATCTTTTCAGGGCTATCACTCCACCCGTGCCATTAAAGGTTTGCGGCTTGGCATTGGTGAAATCTTTGTAGGAGCATGTTTTGGTAGGTCCTTGATTGATTCCGTTGTTCGAACTTTCAGCCCCTTGTCCATTGACTCCTCCATTGTTCCCCTGGTGAATCTGTGTCATTTTTGCGGTGACCGTAGCAGACACAGCTGCTTGGAATGCAGTTGAGTCAACTTCTAGTGGGGTTGGCCCAGGGTTACCGCGAGTTGGTCGTTGAGGCATCTTTCTGTCATGGAACGGAAAGATGTTGAGTGCCTATGGTTTTGTGATATTGTGATCCTATAAACTAGGTGTGTGGCACGAACTTAAGCAATTTCACAAATTAGCATACAACCATGGATATATAACACATAGCAGATTACAACATCACATTAAAACACATAAAATTTTCCATTAATATTATCCGCATTTTGATACATGAAAACTTTGCTCAAAAGAGCATACAGAAGTGGTGTAATTTTGGCAGCATAACGGCTCTATGAGTAGTGTAATCACTTAAACATAGAGTCGATGGTACATAGCATAGATCCTAGTACTAGTAGGGTAAGTCTACTCCTAACAGTCGATGGAGCGTCCTACGATTACAGCGAGGCCATATGCCGAAGTGTTGTGCTAACAACTGGGACATCTCAGTCATATTTCCAATGACTTCATCCCTCTCATGCTCAGCTCGCACTGCTCGTGCTTCCATGGCGAATAACTGTTTCCGCAGGGCGGCAATCTAGCTACTGGGGAGCGATTCTCCCTTGCGGGATTTACTGGTGGGGCGGGATGGTCCTGCTGCGCCTCGCTGATAGGTGTCGTGGCAGAGTCCTCGCCGGTGTCTTGTTCTTCCTCCATGTCGTCCTCAGCCTCATCGAACTCGTAGTCAGTGTCCGTATACTCGTCAGGTCCCACGTCGTGTGCTCCCCCCTGATCTCCTTCCGGCTCATCTTCGATCATCCCGTGGGCTACTAGGACCTGGTGAAACTGAAGGCCCTGGTGTTCTCCTTCCATGTCGACTGAGAAGAGGCATGTGAATAACTATCATTACTCCTATGACGCTTCAATTATTGTATAGACTGAGTTGATGTTCTCTTTTTGGTGATAAAGGGGTATGTTTTTAGGTTTTCCTACCATCGCGATTTCCTCGGGACATGTGATAGTTGTACCTCGGAGGAAATATAGTTGATCTGGCTACATTCTCTCCTTGATACAACTATGAACAGTCCCGGCTTAACCGAGATGCTAGCATTATCTTGTTTGGTTTGGTATTATATTTTGTTTCCTAATTCACACAAGCAAAGATGTTTTATCGTTGTGTTTTATTTGTTTTGTTTTGTTCAGAGTTGTGTTAGTCCCTCTTTGGTTTATAGTTGCATATCAATGTGTGGTAAGATATGCTAGTTC
The DNA here is from genome assembly GCF_051521515.1 of Lactuca serriola. NCBI lineage: Eukaryota > Viridiplantae > Streptophyta > Magnoliopsida > Asterales > Asteraceae > Lactuca > Lactuca serriola. The sequence continues at coordinate 257,832,328 of NC_136415.1, read as the reverse complement.
ACTATAAACAGTGCTCGGATACCAACCTGTCACACCCCCAAACCAGACGGCAGAAACGTCCGAGGGCTCGCGTGACTTTAATTGAATATCATCACAATGAATATACATGAATCATAACATAAACATCACCATGCATCAATATATTACAACTGGAATTGTTCACATCAAGTACATTGTTTTAATGTTACACATTCATAACATCAATTGTTTGAGTGTTTTCAACAACATAACATCCTAACATTACTTCATATTACCCTTCCGCTTACCTGTTACCTGAGAATACAAGTGATTTTGGAAAAACGTCAACATATGAAATGTTGGTGAGTTCGTAAGCAATATTGTGATAAAATGATTTTTGTATAGTTTGTAAAACCCATAAAATCTGATATTTTCTGAAAAGACTTTTGTTTATCAAAGTGTGAAGATCCATAAGTTGATGCATGAATGATTTCAAAAACATATATATGAAGGGTATTTTGTATTGTAGTTATAAAAATTTCGAGCGAGTAGTATTGAATTCCCCGGAAAACCCGATGTTTTCCGATGTTGATAGGTATCCGTGATTACTGATTTTTGTATTGTCGTATCGAATGAATATTGATTACTCCACATTGTATAACATCCTAATTTCGTCTACTTTGATTTCTCATAAGTCATAGCGAACGAAGAGAAGAGGATCATTATGTCCTACTACTATCGTAAGTACCTTAGGCTGTCGGGAATGCGAAAGACACGATGGTCCAACTCGCATTTGATTACTTTGACCTTACTAGCCTTACTAATGGGTCACTAGAGCCCAATAACACATAAAAGCTATTGAAAGTCCTTTTACACGGAATTGGGTCATAGGAGGCCTAATAACATATAAGCGTTATCCATTTGGGCCCAAAGATCATTTTGATGGACTTGCAAGATCCATCAAGCATGATTTGAAACTCTCAAGCCCAAAGTTTGTAAGTTTACTCATCGTAGTTATCGCGTATCTATTGAAGTGTTTGATTTAACGGTTGTTGTTTTTGTATTGATTTGAGACCGAATCAATTCGTGTATAACGATATTTGGAGTTGAACGTGTATTCGTTTTCCATTTTGTCGGTAGTCGTGGATTTTGTATTTTGACTTAATGAATTAATTTGTTTAAAAGTAGAAGTTTGACCTTTTCACTACCTTTCTTTTTATAAAAATAACAATTTTAGTCCTTTATATAAAAAAAATTTCATTTTTAGTCCTTAAAACATTTTCTTGACACTTTTGCATCATAAACTTGTTAAAAAGACAGTTTTAACCCAAAATTTGTTTTGTTAACAGATTCAGCCCTTACAGAATGGTATTTCTCCGTTAAACCCCCATATTTATAACAAACACACACACACACACACACATATATATATATATATATATATATATATATATATATATATATAATCACACATAGCATACATATACACATAGATCTACACATTTTCTTGTATTCTCCCCCATAAAACACATGAAAACCGAAAATATAGGGGTATGAAGCTCACCTTGAGTTGTGGTTTCGGTTTTTAAGAGAGAAATGAAGAAGTTTGGTGCAAATCTTGGCCTAGTAAGCTTTCCTTGGAGGATCTCGAACTTAGGTGTTTCTAAGATAGTGATTATGAGTTTGAATAGATTAGGAAGAGATTTTTGATAAAACAAAGAATCTAGATCATAGATCTAAACATAAACTTACCTTGAATGATGATTTTTGTGGAAGAAACTCCTTATCAAGCTCTAAATCTCGAAATTTTTATGAAGAATGGAGAGAGTTTCTTTGAGAGAGAGTTTGAGTGAAATGTGTGTGTGTTTGTGATGTGTTCGGCCGAGAGAAGGAAAGAGAGGAGAGATAAGAGAGAGTGGATGAGGTGATGTGTGCATGGGGACATGAGTTTTGCATGGAGATCCAAGAGATAATAAAGAGGTGGCAATGGAAGTCAACCCTCTTCCATTTTGGTGTAGTTGGGCCGAGAAAGGAGAGGGGAAAATAAAAGAATTGGGCCTTGTATGCTTAAGCCCATTTTATGGTTATGTTAGATGATTTTTGGCCCAATAAAAATCAAAGAATGATTTTTATGACCTATTAGGGATAATTTAAATTTGTTGTGACCCAATAAGGCCCATTAAAGATAACCTAGTTCATTTTAGGCTTATAAGGCCCAAAATATTAAGTTTCATGTTTATGGGTCCAATTAGGGCCCATTTGAGGGTTCCAGGTTCAAGATAGTTAAATTGGAAACTTATTGATCCATTAGGTCCAATAAGGAAATCCTAGCCCAAAATGGACTTAAACAGGGATTTCAAGGGTTTTCCAATTCTTTGTTGACTATTTGTAGTGCTTGAATGAAGAATTTGATGATGTTTTGTTGTTACTGAATGAGCATCATACATGCTTTCACATTGTTGGCTCACATTTGTTATCATTGTTTAATGTTTACAAGGCATCAAATTCCTAGTTGTGACATAGTATTATTATTATTATTATATAAGCATTAAACAATGCTTCTCAACTACTATGTACAGAAAAAGGCCAGATATGAAACACTAGGTGTTAGGACCATTTTGGCATTAAAGCACTTCTGAAATCCAACAACCCAATCGGCCCTTCAAATCGGATTCACCGTACCACGAGTAGTTAAAAAGGCATTACAATGACACTTATATAACTCATAATAATAGCCCAAATATTTATTATAAGTTCCTAATAACATGACTATAATTAAATTGTAACACTTGTCCCATGTATTATTTAATTTTATAAGTTTTAGGGTTTTGATGCTGGGACTCGATGAGTTGGGAGCCCCGACTCGTCGAGTAGAGAACATTTCGAGGACGTGGGATCTAGGCCCTACTTGACGAGTAGGTGCTATAAACGAAAACCCCTAATTTTAGGGTTTGCACCTTATTGTTGGGTTTTGAGCACTATAACACTCCTATGGTACACATGCAACCATAAATGCTTTGGATCTATGTTTTCTCTAATTATACATGCATATTACAATATTCCAAAGCATATATCCTAACTAACATACAAATTGTCAAACGAAAAACCCTAATTTTAGGGTTTGCACCCTATTGTTGGGTTTTGAGCACTATAACACTCCATGGCTGACATTACGGATATTACCATGGGCGGGTACAAAAGAAGAATGTGTGATGATACTGGGTCGGGACTTGTGCAACCCGCAATTCTAGGAACTGCTAATTTTGAACTAAAAGGCCACATACTAGCCCAACTCAAGGACATCCCATTCTACGGGAAAGATCACAAAGACGCGTACAAGCACATCGACAAGGTCAACGATATAGCCGACTACTTTAACATCCCCAATGTTCCTCTTGATAATTTTTTGCTTCGTATGCTACCGGTTACACTTAAGGGAGCCGCGAAAGATGGGCTAAAAGCACTCCCTCCATGATCCATCACTACATGGGCTCAACTGCGTGAAGAATGCATTAATCAATTTTGCCCTCCCTCAAAAATAGCAAAATTAAAGAAAGCCATTGCAAATTTTGAACAACAAATTGGAGAGTCGCTTTATGAAGCGTGGGAAAGGTATAAGGGTTTGTTGAGGAGCTTCCCCCACAATGATCTTAACATTCAACAAGAAGTCTCCATTTTCTATAATGGAGTAAACGTGACAACTAGGAAACTCCTTGATTCTCAAGGACCACTTACAAAGAAAAATCCAGGTGTTATAAAGGAGCTAATTAAAGAAATCTCTAAGCACTCTAGAGAATACCGTAACCCAAGGGGAGACTCAACACGTGGGACAGTGAACTTAATATCCGATAATATGGCGGCATTGATGGCGAAATTGGATAGTTTGGACCGAAGAATGACAAAGATGGATCAATCCATCCATGCCATCCGGGTGGGATGTGACAATTGTAGCAGGCCTCACCTTACTAAGGGTTGTGATCTAGATGAGAATGGGAACCGGAAAGCACAAGTATGTTATTCAAGTGACGATAAATATGACGAGGATTGGAGAAAACCGAAAAAGGAGTGGCTACCATACGATGAATACAAGAAGGCAAAGGAGGAAAAGTACAAGATGAAGACAAGATGTTTTTATCAAAAGAAGAAGTCGGTGCAAGATAAAAATATGGACTTTAAAGATATGCTCACAAGATTTGCAGCTGCATCCAAAAAAAGACACAATGAAACTGATGTTGCAATTAGGGAACAAAAATCCATGATGAAACAGCAACAAGAAATGATGAGAAATCAGCACGCCTCTATATTAAACATCGAAAAACAGTTAGGCTAACTTGCACTACAAATCAATCAAAGAGCACCGGGTGAACTTCCAAGCAATACCAAAAGAATCCGAGAGATGCTCAAATTAACAGTGTGACTACTAGAAGTGGGAAAATAATTGTCCCTATGACACCTATAATGAATGATGATACAAAAGAGGTGCAGGAGAAGCAGAAAGAAGACACGAATTCCCAATCAGATGATCCGACTCGTCGAGTCGGGGAGAAGGACTCGACGAGTCCACAGTCAGAAAAGAAGATTGACCCCCCTTTGAAACCTTATCAACCTCCATTGTCATTTCCAAGTCGGGCAAGACAAGAAAAGCAGAATGAAGATTATCAAAAGTTCCTAGAACACATCAAAGCCCTCCAAATCAATATTCCTTTCATAGAAGCGGTTACACAAATGCCGAAGTACGCAAAATTCTTAAAAGAACTACTCACTAATCAAAAGAAGTTGGAAGAGGTGTCCAATGTGGTTCTTAATGAGAATTGTTAAGTTGAAATGTTGAACAAATTACCAAAGAAGATGGGTAACCCGGGTAGCATAACTTTACATTGCCAATTCGGAAACTTAGCTACCAGTTATGCATTGGCGGATTCGGGGTCGAGTGTCAATCTGATGTCATAATCTTTCTTTAAAAAACTGAACCTTCTGGAGCCGAAACCAATTCGTATCGCAATACATTTAGCAAAAAAGATGGTGACATTTCCAAGGGGGATATGCGAGGACTTATTGGTAAAAGTTGATAAAATTATATTCCCTGAGGATTTCATAGTGCTAGATATGGAAGAGGATCACCAAGTACCAATCATTCTTGGAAGACCTTTCTTAAATACTGCAAGTACCATAGTAGACATGAGAGAATCCAAGCTTACCCTTCGAGTGGGAGAAGAGTCAGTTACATTTGGAGTTGATCGAGCATTGAAACATTCCAAGTATAGTGATGACACGACCTTCTCGGTGGACGTTTTCGACGAGCTAATGGAAGAATTGAAAGAATACAAGTCAATCGAATCAACATATGCCCTTGAAGATGAATTTGATGTTGAAAGAGACCTGAAAGGGATTGAGAGAATGCTTGAAGAATCTGAATACGAAGAAATAATCAGAAGCTCTGAAAAGTCGGCTCGCCGAGTCGAAGGCATTCACTCGACGAATCCATCCGAAAAATCACGATCAAACGAGGATTATAGCCTGGACTCGAAGAGTCCCCTCTCTGGAATCGACGTGTTCAGTGTACAAAACACAGAATTAGAGCTGAAAACTTTACTTGAACATCTGGAATACGCATTTCTCAAAGAAGGTAATCAAAAACATGTTATCATTGCTTCCGACCTCACCAAGACTGAAAAAGAAGAGTTAGTACAAGTTCTAAAGAAAAGAAAAAATGTCATCGTGTGGAACACTACCGATATAAAAGGAATAATTCCTTCCTATTGCTCCCATAAAATAATTCTTGAAGAAGGTGCAAAGCCAGTTGTGCAACACCAAAGGCGTTTAAACCCACACATGTAAGAGGTGGTCAAGAAAGAAGTTGTCAAACTTTTAGATGCAAGGATTATTTACTCCATTTATGATAACCCATGGGTTAGTATCGTTCAAGTGGTGCCAAAGAAAGGGGGAATGATGATTGTGATAAATGAGATAAACAAACTTTTACCAACAAAAACCGTAACCGGGTGGTGCGTTTGCATCGACTATCGAAAGCTTAATGATGCTACATGTAAGGATCACTTTCCGCTACCATTTATCGATCAAATGTTTGAAAGGCTATCCGATCATCTTTATTATTGTTTTCTTGATGGTTTCTCGGGGTACTTCCAAATTCCAATTAACCTACAAGACCAAGAAAATACCACTTTTACTTGCCCAAGTGGGACATTTGCATATAGACGCATGGCTTTTGGGTTATGCAATGCACCGGCTACATTCCAAATGTTCATGATGGTTATCTTCCATGATATAATCGAGAAATTTATGGAGGTTTTCATGGATGACTTCTCGGTTTTTGGGCCCTTGTTTGAAGATTGTTTATCTAACTTAGACCTAATGTAGGCAAGATGTGAGAAGACAAAGCTAGTCCTAAATTGGGAGAAGTGTCACTTCATGGTGAAAGAAGGGATTGTGTTAGGACACAAGGTTTCAAGGTTGGGGATAGAGGTGGATAAAGCAAAAATTGATACCATAGCTAAATTGCCACCCCAACTAATGTAAAAGGGGTAAGGAGCTTTCTAGGCCATGCGGGATTTTACCGCCGTTCCATTAAAGACTTTTCTAAGATAACGAGGCCATTAACACAACTTCTTTTGAATGATGTCCCATTTGACTTTTCTAAGGAATGTAATGAAGCATTTCAATTGTTAAAAGAAAAGTTGACTAGTACTCCTATCATGATAGCTGATAACTTGATTTTTTGTATATATTTTAGCAATTGTTTTCTTTTACTTTTAGCTTTTTTAATATTTTTTTTGCATTAAATCGTTAGATTTATTGTTTTGAATATTTTTACTCGTTTAAGCTATTTTTGTGCAGATTTGTACGAGTAAGATGATATTTTGGAGCATTGTTAAAGCCACATTGAATGCCTTGTAACCAAGATTGAAATCTCGTAGCAAAATCCGGGAGCGAAAAGAAAAACAAAACGATATAAATTAATTTTTCGGATTTTGACAGCTTTGACTGACTTTCTTCAAGCGATCAGACAGAGGGGCAAACGTTGTCCGATTTAGCTGAAATTTTACGAGCATTTTCCCAACTTGTTGATCTTCAATCTCACAAAAATATGAGCAGATTCGGACATGTTTTGGTTGGGTTTTTGGTCTGATGGGCAACAATGCAGATTGCTGCCATATTTAGTTTTGGCAGCCCAATACATGAAGTCCAATATGCAGCCCACGTTAGTAATTTATGGCAACCCAATAGAATAATTGTTCAGCCCCTTACTTAATACTTCAACAGCCCAATTTATAAGTTGAGTATGGAGCCCATTTTGAACTTGTGGTGGGAATTGAACGCGCAGCAATCAAAAGATGCAGTAGGGCATCTCATTCATTTCGCCGACGGTAGGAGTAGAGGGAGTGACGGCGCCTTTGGTGTCTCCTCCTTTCTTTTCCTTTCTTATTTTTGGAATTCAAATAATATTATCATTGATATATTTATCATTGATTTTATTATCTTGTAATTAGTTATTTACATTAGATTAGGTTAGGTTAATTTTTGTATTAATACTTGGATTACGAATGGAGTTTTTTTGGAACAACAAAAAGTGACGATTTCAATGAGCTTTATCATCTTCATTTTGTAATCGGTATTGGTATAATTTCTATTCTTTTATTGTCATTATTATTATTATTGTGTGTAGTTAGTTTTTATTTTCAATATTGGGTGAATCTATGGAATAATTAATTGATTGGGAGTAGTTTTGTGTGGTTTTGATGGTTTGCTATGAAAATATTTTCTAGTAAAACATCTATTTATGTTCATATGTCTTTAATCATGAGTTTAGATATGTAAATGTTTAATTAGTTGGCTAATTTCTTGATTACGTAATAGATCTTCAAATTAATAAGCAACAAATGGTTCTTGTGATCGTTTTTCTTTCACACTATCATAAAAATATTTTCTCCAACATGGTAGTGAAAGCATTTTGACTCCTCTTTGATTTGATGACTTTTTCATTTTTAGTGTTAGTTAATTTTCATTAATTACATGTTTCATGGAAATTATGACTTTAACTAATAAAATGTGTTATGAGCTTCTCTAACCATTGTATCAACTAAGAAAAGTCTTGGTGATCTCAAGCTTCTTAGATTGTTATAGCCAAATTAGTATCCATTAAACTCATTGCACCACAAAGTTATGATGATTAGTCAAATAGTTGAACTTGTGATTTATCCAAATATCGAAACCTTTTATTTTATAGATTTTGTATTTTTCCATTTTAGTTATTTTTGCAAAAGAGTTTTTATCGTATTTATTATTATAAGACCCCCCCCCCCCCTCATTTTATAATTTTATTTTATAGAAACTGAATGCATAGATTTCATTCGAACCAATCCCTGTGGATCCAATCCCTATTACCCACTACTACAATTTACTTTTGTATGTTATCGTGTTTAGTTTTTTTTATTTGGTGGTCTCGACACCCACAAAATTTTTGGCGCCTTTGCCGGGAATTGGTTATTTTGATCAATTTTTTTTCTAGGCTAAAGTTTTTATATGTATATATTTTTTATGTCTTACTATTGTTATTGTTTTCGTTTTTATGCATTTTTAGGCCGTACATATAGTTGCATTTTAGATCATATTTTATCGAAAATTCCAAAAAAAAAAGTTTATTATTTTTAAAGTTTTCATTTTAGCATCGCATTTACCTTAAGTTTTTCATGCATTTTTTTTATTTATTCATTTTTCTCATTTTTATCTAAAACCCAAAAAGATTTTAGTTTCTTCTTTTCAAATTCTTTTAGCGTAACATTTAGTTTAGATTCATTCTCATGCATTTTTGTTGTCTCTTTATTCTCACATCCGAACATCTTTAATTGCAAGTCTTAATACGCCAAATGTGCAAATCTTTTTAAAACAATAGAATTGTTCATAGGGACCTTCATTTGTCACATCTCTTATAACACACATAAGGTAGAGTACAAGTTATTTATGCAAATGAATCAACTTATTGCAAGCATGACATGACGCGTGAGATAAGTTAGCCCTAAAGCCTTAGAAACCATCCCCCACGAGCGTAATATTTGTTAAGCATATCGTTCTTCCAAAGAAGGGAACAAGAACTAGAACTTGCTAATTTGAGTTCTTTTATGTCTAGTTCTTACATTCCATGTCATCCTACTTAATGATATAGACATATTTTCTCATTTGATCTCAATTTAATTTTTACTTAGTTTTTGTTTTGCTAATTGTAGCTTGTATATAGTTGTGCTTTGTATTTTTATTAGGTGTAATATTTGTATAACTCCTTGGTAAACCAAAAAAGTGAGCCAAAAAAAAATGAAAACAAAAAACAAAAAAAACAAAAAAAAAGAGGCAACTACCCCTTTATAGTATTGTTCATTTTGTTTATGTAAGTGTATTTGTAGTTATTTTTGTGTTTTGTAAATCAAATGGTAGTTGTTTTAAAAAGTCGTTCGGAAAATTTTGTACCAATTTTCGACAAATTTTAGTAGAAGCCTAATAATTAGTATGTGTTATATGAAGTCTCAAATGTTTTTATTGTTGTTAGAAAAGTCATGTTTTGATCCTATCTTTCTAGATAAAGTTTGAAATTCATTTTTTTTTATTTATTTTTGTCTTTAAAAGTCTTTAAAAAAACGTTTAAAAAAATCGGATATTATCGCAATCATACAATGCGAATATAGTTAGTTCTTTTAGTATTTCTCTCATTATGTATCTATAGATTTTATGTTAGAAGTTTAAGTCTTTGTATTTTTATTTGTAATCGTATATTTGGGGTTTTGTTGTCTAAAAAAAAAGTAAAAAAAAAAAAGTGGTCGGGCCAAGGAGTTGCATCTCTTTTTTGTTCATTAGATGTTTAGATTAGATGTCTTCTTATATATTTCTTTTCCGTTTTGATATTTTTTTAGGCTATAATTCGTTTTTTGTTGACAACTACAATAGTGTTTCATTATCATCTTTTGCTCGGGTATCCACTTTACATGGATCTCATTTTGGTATGAGCATTTGTATCTTTAGATGAGTGTAGTTTTGTCAACCTTTTTTATATAGCTCGTTTCTCATTTGTCTTTAGATTCGAGTTATTTTTCTTGGTCTTGTTCCTTGATTTGGAAGAAAGTTATGAATGGTGAGTAGCATGCAAAGGGGGGACAACCTCTTGTGATGTGAAGGGTAGATCGGAACACAAATTGTGTCATGTGCGTCATATTAGTGAAGTATGCATAAATAGCTTTGTATCTCTTTCATATGTATCCGTTTGCTAGAAGTGTAACAAATGTTCGCCCTTTAAAGTGATTCTTAAATCTAAAATGATGGTTTTTATGTCTAAATGGTGTTGTTTTGATTTGCTACCAAAGATGTTCAATTCTTTTTATTTTGCTTATTTTGTTATTCCTGTTTTCTCCCGTTCTTGTTTTCCTTGAGGACAAGGAAATGTTCAAAACTTGGGGGAGGATGCTTTATTTATTTTATTTTATGCTTTATTTATTTTATTTTTAATCGTTTCATTTTTTTCATTTAGGATAATTTTTTTATGCATTGTATTTAGTTAATTTCATGTTTTTATATGTCAAAAAAAACATTTTTTTAACATTCTCATGTTGCATTAGTATGATAATTTGATTTTAGAATGTACTTTATGTTTATTCAGTTAATGTATGTTTGCTGAATTTTCACATGTTAAGCTTAGTGGTTATGTTGCTTATCTCAATTTTGTTGAAATTTCTAATTTCCGTTTTTTTGTTTCAACAATTGGGTATAAGTTAGATTTTTTTGCATGATCATTAAGTTGGTGTCTTAACTGCAACTTACATAATCTTGGTCAAGTTTTATTTTATATTAAGTATTTGAAAAAAAAGATTTTTTTTATTAGTATTGATAAATTTGCATTAGTCGTATTTTTATTTTTGTTGTTTTTCTTCGGTTTGACTTTTCCGTATTGTTTTCCTTGAGGACAAGGAAAGGTTAAGCTTGGGGGAATAGCCCCAAATTGGAGTCTTCCTTTTGAACTAATGTGTGATGCTAGTGACTATGCGGTGAGAGTTGTTTTGGGACAAAGAATTGACAAACATTTTCAACATATCTACTATGCAAGTAAGACTTTAAACCCAACTCAAGAAAACTACACTACTACAGAGAAGGAGTTACTCGCAGTGGTTTATGCTTTTGATAAATTTCGCCCATATGTAGTTTTGTCAAAAACAATTGTATTTACTGACCATTCTACCCTTAAGTATCTCTTTGCTAAACAAGATGTGTAACGTCCCGTTCCTGGTACGCATCTAACTTATTTAAGTATTTATTCTGTAAGAGCTACTCGACGAGTTGGTAGCCCTAACTCATCGAGTAGATGCCCGTTTCGACGTGGGATTTAAGTGGTCTACTCGACTAGTCGAAAGCCTTGACTCAATGAGTAGGCCCGTCAAGAGGAAACTCTAATCTTTAGGGTTTACACCCTATTTAAGCATCATGTCAGGAGGAAACTCTAATCTTTAGGGTTTGCCATTTTCTGATTTGAAGCTAGAGGAAAGAAGGAAAGGCTAGAAGATGTGTGGAGAAGGCAGAAGATCTAGATCTTGGGATGCCCTTCAGACTTGTTGAAGGTATAAATGTAACATCCGGATTCCCATGTATATTATTTTACTCAATTATTTGTGGAGTTTGTGGAAGAACTCGGTGAGTTGGAGCTTAGACTTGCCGAGTAGGGTCGCAGATTTTCATCCAGGTCACGTCCGGAATCGGCGAGCCCATTCGTGGACTCAGCGAGTCCACACTGTTTAATGAAACCCTAATCCCCCGGGGGTTGGGGCCTACTTAAGGGCACTTATAGCCTCCCATTGCGGCTACCAGTCCTTTGAGAGAACCCTAAGTGAGCCAAATCGTTTGAGAGGAAGGAGAAGTCACATTTGATCCTTGTATCTTTGGTTTAGCAAGAAGAAGGTGACCAAGAGCAAGAGGAGGTGCGATTCTAGCAGTTCCAGAGTTCAGAGATTTCATTTTTGAGGTAATAGTTCTAACCTTCTTCAGTTTTGGTGTTGATCCTTAGAGATAGGGTTTTCTAACCCCTTTTGAGGGTGGTTATGTGGAGCAATTGGTCCCTCCTCGAGTTTGTGCCTTGGATCTGGACTCAAAGAGGTCCAGATACCTTAACCCTTGGAGCTTTATGAGTCATTTTGGGGTTATTGGACTAAGGTTGTCATTTTTGGGGGTAAATCACCATTTCTTGCCTTGTTGTTGGTATATAAGCATCAAGATTCGGACTTTATGTGACATTCATGCTTGGGAAGGCCAGATCTAAGGCTTAGGGGCACAGATCTGACCTCAGGAGGACATTAGAGTTTGTGCATTGCATGAACTCGCCGAGTTGTTCTTGAGACTCGGCGAGTAGAGTTAGGGTTTCACGTAAATCACTCAGTGAGTGGACTTGCCAAGTTGGGGGATAACTCAGTGAGTCAGAAAGGGATTAGAGGACTGGAGTTCAAGGCGGTACTCGCCGAGTTGTTCTTGGGACTCAACGAGTTGAGTCGGGGTGGCCCCGCAATTGATGCCTAGTGTGACTCGTCGAGCATAGGGAGGGACTTGATGTACCAAGCGGGACAAAGAGTTAGTGGACATGTGTGTACTCGCCGAGTCACCGGAGTGCACTCGGCGAGTTGGGTCAAAGTTTGACCGTTGACTTTTGTTGACTTTTAGGGTTTGGTCAGCAATGTGGCCTTTGGGCCAAGAAGGGGGTAAAATGGTCTTTTACCCTTAAGAGGGTGCCAAGAGAGGATTGAGTCTAGTCTCGAGAGTTATGTTCATGAGAGCATTTTCCTTATGTGATAGATGGTGGCGAGTTCGAGATGCAAGCGTGAGCATATCTGCTTCCTGCTTGCCAGATGAGTCTTCTCACTATACTTTACCTGGAGTAGGTAACCAGAGTTTTGTGACAGAGTATTTGTATGCTATGTATGTTATGTGTTGTACTGCATTATTTCTATGTGATTTATGTTGTGCATGTTTACAGAGTTAGAACCGGAAGGTTCCCAGAGTTAGAACCGGAGGGTTCACAGAGCTAGAACCGGAAGGTTCACAGAGTAGGGTCCACGGACCCACAGAGTTATAGCCTCGAGTGGCTAATATGTGTTATGTGTGGTATTTTGGGGAACTCACTAAGCTTCGTGCTTACAGTGTTTTGTGTTATGTGTTTCAGGTTTCTCTCATGATCACGGGACAGCACCGGCTCGATTGTACACACCAGAGAAAGAGTCATGTTTTGAGGATCCTGGTTTATTATGCAAGTGAAAATGGAGTTATGTTTTGTAATTCGATTATGAATGAGATTTTAAGAAAAGTGTTTTTTAAGAATTAAACGATTAATTTTAAATGAAAAATTGTTTTGAAATTTACGGTGTTACAATAAAGCTTATACATTGGCTCCTTTTCACTTAGATCTTCCTTGTAGCTTTCTTGTTGGCATTTTGGGGCATTTCCGAGTTGTGAGCTTTTGGGGATGTAAGGACTTCAGATCTGGTCACTCTTGAGCTCTAGAAGCTCAAAGTTGCCACCTTTATTCAGCCATGTCCCCATTACATGCATTAGGTCTTCATTCTAGTTAGGTTTAGGTGTTTTAGCTTCATAACACCATACATGCACGTAAAGTTAGCAACATTACGTGTTATGCTAACCTAGGGAGTCTAGATCTGTGAGTTGGGAGCATTAGAATCGATTAGAGTCGACTATATGGTTTTGGCTTGCAAGGGACTCGACGAGTTGTTCATGTGACTCGGCGAGTCGAGTTGTAGTCCCCAAACCTTTTCTGTTTTCGAGTGAGCTCGTTGAGTTAGGGAATAAATCAGCTAGATGGACAAGGTCTAGACTAAGAAGCTGAAGAACTTGGCGAGTCTGTGAGGGGACTTAACGATTTGACTCGTTTTGTACCGAGTTTGTACTCGATAGAACTCGGTGAGTCTGCGAAGGGACTCGACAAGTTGACTCGGTTTATCATGGATCTGATGGCGTAGAACTCGACGAGTTATCAGATAACTCGGCGAGTTGGGTTGACTGGGAGTTGATCTTGGCTTCGACTTTGACCAGAGTGTAGACTTTGACCTAGGGTAAAATGTCATTTTACCCTGAGAAGGATTTTTAGACATTGACTAAGTATTATTGTGATTTTGATAGTCGGGGAGACGTTGGAGCAGCTATCAGGTATTCCTCGTCGCAAGATTTCACAGACAGCTTTGTGAGGTGAGTTTTCCTCTAGTAGGAACGGGTCGAAGGTGCCAATGCCGACCCGTTTATGTATTTAGAGTATGTCGGACTTCTGTCCGATGACCGGGTTAGCTCGATGCAGATTATTTGTTTCCGGACTTCGGTCTGATGTCGTAGCGGTCCTGAGAAGAGTATATGCATGCTTGATGTCTTTGTGATTCATGCATGTTATGTGTTAAGTGTTCCGGGGCAAGCCTGATGCATGCTAGTTATATGTTATATGTTATGTTATGTGTTATGTGTTTTGGGGCAAGCCCGATGCTTGTTAGTTATATGTTATATGTTATATGTGATGGGTTTTGAGCATTCTAACACTTCCTAAGTGTACATGCAACCCTAATAACCTTGGATCTATGTTTGTCTAATTATCATGCAAAGTTGAATTCCAAGGTTATATTCCTATCTAGCATACATGGGGAACAACTTTAACTTGAATCATAGATAGAATAACTTACCTTGTTGTTGCTTGTGTTCCTTGAAGCCTTGTGAGCCTAGCACCCCAAGTGTGATGCCTCAAATGCTTCACACAACACCAAATGCTCTTGGAAAGACTCTTGAGATAACACACACTTCTCAAAATCGGCCAAGCCCTCTAGTTTCTTAGTGTTCAACTTGTGTAGCCAATTTTGTGGAGAATGGGACTCTTATATAGTGTTGGCACATCTAGGGTTATACCTTGTAAACCCTAATGTGTCATGACTCTTCATTTCCATGACCCATGGGTTTGTAACTCCCATGGAGCATCCATGGAGCATCCTATGGGTAGAACCCAACTTGATAATCCATGGAGCCTTTTAGCCCACTATACAAGATATGGATGATTTACATAACCAACCCATATATTTAATTAGTTATCCTTTGATCACTTAATTAATTCCAAATTAATTCTTTGATCAACTAATTAAATAATATTATTAATATATTAGAACTTATAATATATTAATAATCTCCAAGTGTTATTTCTCTCATTTAGTCTATCCAATTGCATGGTGCCATGCAACCCAAATGGACCATGCCGGGTCGGGTCAAGTACAAGCCCAAAATAGTTATGGACTTAGACACCTTATCCAACAATATGTTATATGTTATGTGTATATGATATATGATATGTTGTGTATGTGTCGGGGTAAGCCCGATGCCGGGGCAAGCTCGATGTCTGGGTGAGCCTGATGCCAGACGTGGTCTGATGCCGGGGTGAGCCCGATGCCAGGTAGGAGTCCGATGTTGGGTTTGTCCCGATGCAATTGGGTGGTGTCTCATAGTTGTTTTATCTGTTATATGATATATATGTGTATGGTATGTCGTAGTTTGGGGGAGCTCACTAAGCTTCGTGCTTACAGTTTTCAGTTTGGTTTCAGGTACTTCAGCTAGCAAAGAGAAAGGCTCGGGGTGATCGCATGGCACACACCATAGTTTCCATCTTGGGATATTTATTCTGATATTTGATACATGTTTTGATACATTGACAGATTTTTATGATGTTTCGAGTTACATGACTTATGTTTTGACGTGAAGTTTGATATTCATGGTTTTTGGTAATGATTTAAAACTAAATTTTTTGGGTTGTATTTTTGGGATGTTTCAAGTTGGTATTAGAGCCTTGGTTTGAGGGAATCAGGCACACTTTCGGGTGTGTCTAAACTCAAACTAAGGAATTGGTATAGAATTTTTCAAAAGAAAAAAAACATTTTATAAAAGGATTTTGAGAAAAGAAAAGAATTTTAGAAAAAGTAAAGGGTTTTAAACAAGAGAAAAAGGGTGTCGTGCATGCAATCAGTCGAGCTCAAGTAAAGGGTTTTGATTTTTGGTTATTACTTGATGGACATTAGATTAATGCATGGATGTATGTGGGTTAATTACCCTAGATGTATGATAAATAATGTTGAGGTGTCATCATATAGCTCCATGCAAATCTTTTTTTATTAGTTTGGGCCGAGAATTGGGCTTGGAAGAAGGGATTGAAGAAATTTGGGCCTTCACTTGACTTGTTCGAATCTATGAAGCCCAACTAAAAGGGTTTACGGACAATTAGGGCAAATAGAATCATTTATGGCCCAACAAGGCCCAAATGCTAAAATCTTGTGGATATGGGTCCAATTAGAGCCCAATTTGGGTTCTTAGGCCCAAAATAGTCAAGTTGAAGGTTTATTGATTCATCAAGCCCAATGAGAGAATCCTAGTTCATATTAACTTGAACCGGGTTTTTTAGGGTTTCCAACTCATATTTGACTGTATGAGATGTATTGAATTTGGTTATGGGCTTCTTGAGTAAAGTTTGATTCAATGGATGATTTTTGATTAAGCATAAAATATGATATTCACTTAGAGTATATGTCTTACAATAGATGTTGTTTACATGAGAATGGAATTTTCGAGCTAAAATGCTGGTTGTGACAAGATCCAGACACATCGACAGAAAATATCACTTCATAAGACATCGGATAGAAGAAGGACTCCTCGTAATAAAGAGGGTATCATCAGAGGAGAACCCAGTAGATCCCCTTACGAAGGGACAAATTAGGGTTAAGCACCTGCAGCACGCTAGAAGCATTGGGCTGAAAGACGACATTAGTTTTAGTGATTAGATAGCTGTTTAGAAACTTGTAATAGATAAAATGTAATTGACATTTGACGATTAAATAAAAGGAGTTTTATTTATGAGTAAAGTTACTATCTTGTGTCTGTTTTTTACTATTGTTTCATTTTGTATGTTTTGACTTCCAGAATAATAAGATTATTCAAAGTATCCACAATCGATCATACTTTGGAAGTAGGTATCGAGGCAAGACTATCATGAATAAGGTTGTAGATTGTCTAAAGTGTTTAGACATAGCAAAAAGTTTGCTACAACATTCATGAGTGCTCCTGAAATAATATTTGAGTATTGGGTTAAACCCACGCTCACATGAATCACTTCATGGAATTTATCACAAGTGATTGTGAGATAATAATATCGTATAATCTTCAAACCAATATATATGAGTTGTTTATTATGAGTTGGTTATACATTGATAGTGCGAGAACGCATCAGTGACTTGATGTTATAAAACGTGTTGTTGTGTATGATTTAACAAGTGATTATTACAAGCATATAAGTCGAATTTTGTCTGTTCCTTTTATCCTAAGAGGATTAAAAGCGATATCTTGGGCGCCTCGATGATTTTGTCTTGACTTATGTGACGGGTCCGGTAAGGACTCAATTGATGTGTTCACTTAAGCTCTATCTCAAACAAATCGGAAATCGGGAAACAAAATTTTGGACATTAAGTATGACTGTGTTCCATGTATTTGTCCGCATGATATCTTGAAGAACAGAGGACTATATGATCCCATATCTAAAGGACGCGTCATAGTTTGACAACGGCTTTTGAGAGCAACGATTGCTAATCGGTTTCACTTACAGTTATAGTTATTAGACTTATCCAAGTGGGAGACTGTTGGATTAGATGTCTAAGCCCATAACTATAATTCGTATGTACATGACCTGATAGTAGCATGGTCTTTTTGGGTTGCATCCACCAAAACAATCTGATAGGATGGATATTTGAGAGAGAGGTTATTTGTGATTTATTAATATATTATAAGTATAATATATTAATTGAGAAATCATATTATTTAATTAGTATTGATCAAGAATTAATTTGGAATTAATTTAGTGATCAAAAGAGACTGATTAAATTAATGGGGACTGATTATGTAAAACAGTGATACATTAAGTTTGGGCTAATGATCCATGATTGATTTGTGATGGACTAAGCTTATGTGAAAGTCCATGAAGTGTTAGTCCAAATAAGTTATTGGATCATAACCCTAAGTATATGAATTAGGGTTTATATGTGAATTTTGGAATTCTACACTATAAATGTAGCCCCTTAGTCCCAAAATCAGTACATACGAGTATTCTAAGAGGATATAGCTGATTTTGGTGCTCCAAGATCTCTCTCATTGTCATCCAATTGTTGGTGGTGTTTGTGACTTATTAGAGGCATCACATTTAAGGTGCTAAGCTCTTAAAAGGCCAACTTCTACAAGCTACAACAAGAGGTAATCATCTAACTAGTTTTTTATGTATCAAATACCAAGGTTGTATGCTAGATAGGCTTAATGCTTTAGAAAAAGAATGTTGCATGTATAACTAGAGAAAACATAGATCCAAAGCATTAGTGTTATATGTACACCATAGGGTTGTTATAGTGCTCAAAATCCAACAGTGGCCATGTCATAAAAGTGCTCACAATGAACCGTTACGAAGACTATTTGGAATTTGCTTGAAAAGCTTAGTTTACAAAGACACTGAGGAAAACCTATGAGGAGTGTGTGAACCCTTTGCCAAGTCCATATGAGTGGGAGATCCCCGACAATTTGATGATTGTGAAGCCACCCATAATGGAGAGACGTCAGTCGAGTAGGCCAAGAAACACTGGGCGTACTCCGTCGCAAGGTGAACGTCCCATACGACAAGAATGTTCTACATGCAGTCAGTTTGGACACACGAGGAACGATTGTACGGGTAAGGGTTCGGGGAGCGGATCTAGGGGGATGAGAAAATCGACACAAAAGGGGATAATGACTGATGAATTGGCAACCGGAAGCGGGTCACATAACGAAAGTGTGTACCTTACTTTTGATTTGGACAACACATTTGATTTAAATTGTCCTTAGATTAATGTAGGAAAGTAATGAATTCACATAAAAGAGTCTTATACAGGAAATATTTGTTATTTTTAACTAGAATCCAAGCATCTCATACTCGGAGTAACTACCCTCGTGCTCGAAAATATAATGATCTTTAACAATTTCTAAAAGATCTTCCTCGTTGTTTGTATAATGATAACTAAAAGATCTCCCTCGTTTTTTGTACAACATAAATTATCATTTTTAGCTTACCATAAAAAGTGTGTTTTTAAGTCTGATTTTCATGTTTATATATTGATTACGTTCTTTGTACATAGTTAGGGATGAGCAAAAGGACCGAACCGGCCGGAACCAGACTGGAACCGGGAACCGGCTTCGGCCAAAATCAAGAACCGAACCGGCCCGGCGGTTCTATCGGTTCCCGGTTCCTACCGTGTCTTCAAATGTTGGAACCGATATTCGAAAAATAGCATCATACGGTTCCGATTTTTGCCGGTTCTACTGGTTCCGGTTATATCGGTTCTGGTTCCTACCGGTTCCCGGTTCCAAAAATCCACAAAAATAACATCCCGGTCCCGGCCCGACCGGTTCCATCGGGTCCCGATTCCGGTTCCGGTACCGGTTCCGGCCGGTTCCCCGGTCCATATGCTCATCCCTATACATAGTTGTTCTTCGAAAAATATCTGGATTTCAAATCCGATATTGTTACCTCATTGGTATTACCCTCCAACGTATGCTCCGTGTTGTTATAATCGATATAAGATAACATAAATTGACATTTTTAGCTTACCAAAAAAGTATGTTTTTAAGTCTGATTTTCACGTTTTATATGTTGATTACGTTCTTTGTACATAATTATTCGTCGGAAAATATCCGGATTTCAAATCCGATATCGTTACCTCATTGGTTTTACCCTCCAAAAAATGTTGTTAAAATCGACATAAAATAACATAAATTGTCATTTTTAGCTTACCATAAAAGTATGTTTTAAAGTCTGATTTTCATGTTTTATATGTTGATTACATTCTTTGTACATAGTTGTTCATCGTAAATTATCCGGATTTCAAATCCGATATTGCTACCTCATTGGTTTTACCCTCCAAAGTATGCTTCGTGCTGTTAAAATCGATATAAAATAACATAAATTGTCATTTTTAGCTTACCATAAAAGTATATTTTTAAGTCTGATTTTCATGTTTTATATGTTGATTACATTCTTTGTACATAGTTGTTCGTCGGATAATATCCTGATTTCAAATCCGATATCGTTACCTCATTGGTTTTACCCTCCAAAGTATGCTTCGTGCTGTTAAAATCGATATAAAATAACATAAATTGTCATTTTTAGCTTTCCATAAAAGCATGTTTTTAAGTTTGATTTTCATGTTTTATATGTTGATTACGTTCTTTGTACATATTTGTTTGTCGGAAAATATCCGGATTTCAAATCTGATATCGTTACCTCATTGGTTTTACCCTCCAAAAATGTTTTGTGCTGTTAAAATCGATATAAAATAACATAAATTGGCATTTTTAGCTTACCAAAAAAGTATGCTTTTAAGTCTGATTTTCATGTTTTATATGATTACGTTCTTTGTACATAGTTGTTTGTCGGAAAATATCCGGATTTCAAATCCGATATTGTTACCTCATTGGTTTTACCCTCCAAAGTATGCTTCGTGTTGTTAAAATCGACATAAAATAATATTTTCATTTTTAGCTTACCATTTAAGTATGTTTTTAAGTCTGATTTTTGTGTTTTATATGTTGATTACATTCTTTGTACATAGTTGTTCGTCGGAAAATATACAGATTTCAAATCGGATATCGTTACCTCATTGGTTTTACCCTCCAAAGTATGTTTTGTGTTGTTTGTCAGACACATTACAAATAAACATAACATAAAACTGAAAAGAAATTAGAATTACAAATACACATAACATTACTAATAAACATTACATAAAACTGAAAGGAAATTAGAATTACAAATAAACATAATAATTAAACATAACATTAATAATAAAGATAACTTAACATTCTACTGGCGTGCAAATGGTGGTAAGACGATCATATTTTCAACTGGTATTTCCCAATGCAGAAGGATTGGAATAGGATTGACCGTCTCAGCTTCGAATGCATTTCGATAAACCGCAGAAGTCAACTTATAATTTACCAATTTTTGTATTTCTTCAACTGTAAGCCTACTTAGTGATGTTATACCATGTTCACAGGGTATGCCGCATTTTTTCCATTTGCTGCAAGTACAAATACCACATTCAACTTGTACCGTTTTCAGGCGAGTTAAATTTAAACTCGCTTCAAATTTGTCACTACCAATATATGTAACCTCATAACCATTAGACTGGTTCATTCTTCTTTCAAGCACGTGTTGTGCATAAGGGGTAAGATGACCATGCATTCCCTCTGTGAAATTAATTGAGTTTCAATTAAAAAGGGGGTATATTAAGGGAAAAGTTAAATAACAAATATTTATTACCTCCAAATTCAGCTCGTTGGGTGTACACTATTTGTATTGACTAATGGACCACTTCAATGATTTTCGTTATTGGTAACTTGTGCGTGTTTGTTCTTAGCCAATTCAATCCAATCGGAGTGTTGATGTATTTCACATTGAAACGAACTTTAGGAAAAAAGGCTCGAGCCCATTTTGCAATTGCAATATTTTCAAGCCAGTGAAGATCATTCCCGTTAACCTCATTTCTTAATTTGTTCATACAAACGTAAAATTCAGACACACTATACGTTTTGCATGTCTTCCAGAACAACTGTTCAACAACGGTACTTCGTGTAGAAGCCTGACCTTTATCGGCTATAGTTTTACAACAATATCCATGATACGAATCTGGGTATACTTGCCTAATGGCGTAGTCTATGGAGTCAGATATATGGCTTATAAAACCAACTTCAGTAGTGTCACCTAAGCATTCTTTCAACCTTCTCATGAACCAAGTCCAAGCCTCGTTACAGTCAATGCTTCCCAAAGTGAATGTTATGATTAGCGGTTCATGAATACCGTCCAAAGCAAGAGCAACATACATGGTCGTTATGTTGTCCCCAATAAGGGGTACATGAGCAACAAATAGTGTTGGTATCATGGATGTGAGAAAGGTAGTAATCTGTAAGAAACGATACCAACATTAGGCAAATATGAAGTTGAAATAAATAATAAGTTACTATAGAGAAGGACTTACCACGCATCCCAATGCGACAAAACAAAATTAAAACCTGTCTCTCATATCTTTCTTAATGATTGTGAAAGAGTTACGATTTGTTCCTTCAAGATTATGAAAGAATATCGGTACGTTGGAAAAACTTTTTTTGTATACCTCATTGAATCCACTCATTTTAACAATTAACATGTTTCAATGAATAAGTTATCCAATATAAATGGATTTAATTTCAAATTGAATGCAGGGTTAATTATTTGTTTTTAGAGTAGTCATTTCGAAATGACAATACATTATAAATAAAAGAAAGTAGTCGAAGTATATAAAACAATAGTCAAATAATGTCAACGAGTAGTCAAATTGTCATATAACTTACACAAAAATATTGTTTGAAATGACAAATCTACTATTTTAAATGACAATACATTATACATGCTAGAAAGTAGTTGTCAAAATCTATAAAATCATAGTCAAATAATGTCAAAGAGTAGTCAAATTGTCATATAACTTACACAAAAATATTGTTTGCAGTTTTGAGCCTATATTTTTTTTACAACTACTTTTTCTTAAGCATGTTAATTTTTGTTAAAAAAAAGGTAGGTGTTGCATTTATATAAATATAACTTCAAAAAAATAAAGTGCATTGTAATATAAGGTAAGGTTTTATAAAATGGAAATTTTTTTTATTAAAGGAGTATCTCACAACCTATTACATAATTAAATTGGTTTCCACAAATTAGGAAACTGTTTGGGATACAAATTTTGTTCACGGTCGATAAAATCCCCTCTAATTCTAACAACATTTGTTAGACGGTCCCGTTCTGCTTGAAGCTTATCAAACTCTGTATTTGCAGCTCGAATCCACTTCTTGGCCTCTTTGATTTTTTTGTGGTTTCAGCAATCCATTTTTCTTTTTCAATTACTTGATCTGCTAGGTCGTTTACACGTTGGTTGAGTTTGCGACTAATTTGAGAGTCCCTTTCGTTGGCTTCTTCGGCAGCCTTCATAGCTTGGAAAATGTCGTCAGGCATGTTATCTGGGAGTGGGAAATCTGGGCCTTCCGGAATTGGGTTGTTATCCGAACAAACATAGCAATCTTCTTCTTCACAATGCCAAACACCGAACTCAGATGAATTCATTCTCAATTTTTGAATGTTGTAATGTATCACGTTTAATATGTATGTTAGTTGCATATTAATAGTGTGAGAGACCAACATATAAGCACTGTTTCAAATGACAATTTTACTGTTCGAAATGACAATACATTATGCACACTAGAAACTAGTAGTCAAAGTTTATGAAACCGTAGTGAAATAATGTGAAGGAGTATTCAAATTGTAGTATACCTTACAAAAAAAAATATTGTTTAAATTTTACAATAACTATATATTCTAGATGCTATTATTTGTTAAAGAAGAGTAAATGTTGCAACGCAATTTATTTGAATTTTACCACCTAATGTTTAGTAAATATTTTTTTGATTTACAATAACTATAAACGATATGGTTTTGTAAAATGGAAATGTTCATTACCAACTACAATTTCGCTTACAAACGTAAACAATTACGATTTCAAATATTATATGCTTACATAGGGATTTAAACCACAATCTTAAGTTACAATAACAAAGGGATTTAAACCGTAACCTTAAGTTACTTCACATCTATTTAAAAAGACGGCATATAAAGTAGTAGTCAAATGTTAGTAGACAGTAGTCAAAATCTATAACACAGTAGTCAAATTACAATCATGTGTCTGAAATTTACTGTTCGATAAGACAACACGTAAAGTAGTAGTCAAATGCTAGTAGACAATAGTCAAAACCTATAACACAGTAGTCAAATTACAATCATGTGTCCAAAATTCATTGTTCGATAAGACAACACGTAAAGTAGTAGTCAAATGCTAGTAGACAGTAGTCAAAACCTATAACACAGTAGTCAAATTACAATCATGTGTCCGAAATTCACTGTTAGATAGGACAACACGTAAACTAGTAGTCAAATGCTAGTAGACAGTAGTCAAAACCTATAACACAGTAGTCAAATTACAATCATGTGTCCGAAATTCACTGTTCGATAAGACAACACGTAAAGTAGGAGTCAAATGCTAGTAGAAAGTAGTCAAAACCTATAACACAGTAATCAAATTACAATCATGTGTCTGAAATTCATTGTTTAATAAGACAACACGTAAAGTAGTAGTTAAATGCTAGTAGACAGTAGTCAAAACCTATAACACAGTAGTCAAATTACAATCATGTGTCCAAAATTCAATGTTCGAAAAGACAACACATAAAGTAGTAGTTAAATGCAAGTAGACAGTAATCAAAACTTATAACACAGTAGTCAAATTACAATCATGTGTCCGAAAATGTAGTCTAATGGTAGTATAAAATTGAAGAGATTTAGTTGTCCCCACTACTAAAAATTTCATTCTCATAAACCAATGAAAATGGAAAATTGTAGTTGTGGGGCTCAAGGTATTATAAGGACCTCAAGAACTACAAACAACCTTGGACGATTATTTTACACTTTGTGACAACCCGAAATTTCTATCTTGTAAAGTCAAACAATTTAATCAAAAGTCATACTTGTTTATGTTACATTTTTGCCATGTTAAGGGTCTGTATGAGAGTTTCTAAGCCTAGTACGCTCAAGAATTGTGTATTAGGAAGTGTTAGCTTGCGTTCTTGGAGTTGCAATCAAGCCATAAACACCATCAAAAGGAGTTCACAGTCGTGAACCCATCCTTAGTCGAACATCCTCTATATATATAAAATGGTTCATTATTTCTTCACTTCTTCAACTCTAGCCGTGAACACCACCCATTCTCTCTACACTTTCTTCAACCGTGAACACTCCAAAGGCTTCCAATAAGTAAGTATCTCATCCATCTTCTTCTTGTCCATTAGAAGCACTTGATTCCACATGAAACAAGCACCACTTTGCATGAATCTTCAACAGTTCACGGTCATGAACCCTTTATTGGGTCGTGAACCCTTCATAAGATCAAGCTTAGGCCGTGAGCCCTCCTTCCATGGCCGTGAACCCTTCATAAGATCAAGGTTGGACCATGAACAAATCATGTGTTCTATGGCCATGAACCCTTCTAAGGCCGTGAATACTCCTTGTGTGGCCATGAACACCCTTCATTCAATCATATGTGATTCTAACACTCCATTGAGTGTGTTTCCTAGTTCCTAAGGTTGTTTCCCTTACATGTTAGTTGTTATATACACTAATTGTATACATATATGTGTTATTATATGCTTAATAGGATCCGTTTGTGCTCGAGACTTCACTTGGCATACTTAGCATCCTATATCGATCTTTCATTCGAACCACTCACTACAGGTGAGTTCATACCCCTACAACTACACTTTTATATGCTTTAAGAGGGGAATACAAGCAGAACACAATGAAATTGTGTTAATCATTTACATGTGAAGACAACAAACAAAAGGATTTCTTATACTCTAAACTTGTTGAAAACTCTTTTAAAGCTTTTATAAACTTCTTTTATATCAAATCATATTTGTCTATTTATTTATGTATAAGTATGCCTTAACGGACTTAGGAATATTGTTGGATACCTTAACTCCTGTTCCTTGTTTGGTTGTGGGCTCAGGGTAGGATCACTAGTCAGAATGTCAACTAAACCATAGTTATACATATTAAATACATACATGAATATTAAACCCATTTTTAAGGTACAAACTTAACTTAGTTGCTTATGGTGAGTAATTGAGTCTTTTCTACAATTAGTAACAGTTCAAACACACATACTAGTAAACTATAATAGGTATAGTTTAGAAGTCACTCCATACTATTTCTAGAACAGAGAAACATACAAGAGTCAGTACATTCATACTATACATTACAATACATACTATGACAAGAACAGAAAGGAACATACATACTATAACAAGAACAGAAAGGAACATACATTCTATAACAATAACAAGATAACAATAATGTGAAACCACTATTTTTTGGCATAGCAATATACTTGTTGTGTCATGTTTTGTAACCAGAGTCTCCTAGAGGGAAAGCGTGAGTTTGTGTATAGATCTATACGTGATTGACCATCCTACACCCTGCTGCTAGCTACAGTGGGACCTACAGGTCTACGGGTGACAAATGTCATACCATTTCGACGTCAGTAGAACGTCGTGTTTTATACTAGTCAATCAAGCATGGTTATAACTTCTCACATTTTACCTTAATTAACACATTGGTTTTAAGGTAGTTAGTGTGTCAATAGTTATTTTATACAACACTATTGTACACTTTTATTTTTCCATTACATTCATGCTGTGATATTCTCACTTGAGCAATGCAAACTATTCTCTATTAATGATAGTCTTAAACTTGGAAAACATATATTTTTACGAGAGAACAAACATACAAAATAGTTGAGTCTTGGTAAAAGACTACTTTTAGTAGAAAATATAGGATTTTCTAGGAAGTATACAAACATTTACATCCAAACACTTACAAACATTCTTCATGAAACAGATACAAACTTTTGACACTAATATATACTTATGAACTCACCAGCTTAAATGTTGATCTACTCTTTCAAAATAACTTGTAGTCGCAGGTCATCAATAGACAGGTACACAGGACCAAGTTAAGAGAAGACGGTGCTTGTTCAAGACTTGTCTTTTATTCTGATATATTTTGGTGTCTTAGAAACTATACACAGAACACATGTATAAACTATATTATTAATCCAATGGATGATGTTATTGCTGGTTTTACTATTGTGCATTGTTATGATACCATACATGACGTCCTCCGCCCCCGAACGTTTCTGCCATTCTCAGTTTGGGGGTGTGACAGATTGGTATCAGAGCTTTGTTTATAATGAATTGAGTATATCAACCCATAAAAGATATACAACTATAAACACATCGGGATTAAAACACTCTGACCAAGAGTTAATACTTTTAAAATAATAAGATATTTTAGTAAAGTATACATATATGCATTCATACTAGGATCAGTGGCATAATAGAATAGAACAAAAGTATTGCGGTTGTTAAACAACACAAGTAGGATTGGGGACATATGATCAGGTCTGTGATGGATGTAGCCTAATTAACTATATCTATCTGAGAAGTGATTAGCATGTGCTTAGGAATGGTTGTGGTGTTGCAGCAAGTCTAAAAACTTACCAACTCTACTACAATGAAAACTCTAGAACATAACCTAAACTTAAAATACTATAGGAGTATTTTGTGATACTATAATTACTTGTGTGAAAACTAAAAGGTCTTTACTAGTAGGTCAATAGTTGGTGAGTGGATACGCCAAGGTTATATGTGACTAAGGTGTCATAGACTTAGAATCTGTGATCTTTGCTTTACTTCATGTTCCTTGTTTGGTTGTGAACTTAGAGTTAGGGTCACTTATTCGAAGGTCTATTCTATCTTGGTTACGTATGACTGGTATGCACTACGCAAATATTGAAGTAAGTGGTAAAGATCATCCTATAATTATCTTAAGCAGTACATCTATTATATGTTTCTTACATCCCTTTTCTCGCTTAGATAACATGGTTGGATTCCATCTACCTGGCGACCCGTACTTTCCCAACCAAGGAGTCAGAGGATGGCTCGATGATGAACCCGAGAATGAGAACCCTATGGTCCCAGCAGAAGAAGATCCTGAAGAGAGTTCTGATGAAGAGAACGATGAGGAAGTCCAAGAAGACTCGAACTCAGAACCCGAGGTCTATAATCCACCCCAAGTTGCTCAGAATCCTAACCCTCGTCCGGCTTTTCAAGGCCCGACGCCTCTGTGGACGGTGAACTTGGGCAGGTGGACCCTCGTCCGGCTTTTCAAGGCCCGATGCCTCTGTGGACGGTGAACTTGGGAAGGTGTACCCACGAGCAGGAACAAACACCTCCTTATAATGGGGACCGAAGCTTCTACAACATGAATGAGGGAGGCTCAGCAGACAGAGTCCTTCCTATTATGGTTCGTCGTGTTGCTCGCAATGTCGAGTAAGGAAGATCAAACTTCGACCAAGTCATGGAGATCTGTGCTAACTCCGGAGTCAACACAGTTCGTCTTCGTCATCTGACCGATTACCAGGAATTTGAAAGGTCTCGCACTGACGCCCTACGAGTGGAGCTGAATTACTATCGATCTGAAATTAGGGATCTTCGTCAGAACCAGGTGGAACTGCAAAGGCTGGAATGGGAAGCGGAACAACAGTTGGCTGAATCCAGGTCTGAATCAAGTACCAACCAGAACAACTCCCCTCGCGAGTAGAGCCTACTTTACTCTCTCTTTTGGATATAAATTAGGTCTATGTATAGACTTTAGTATTAACTTCTTGTTTATGTTAAAGCCTTGAGCTTTCAGTCTATTAGGTCTTTGTTCTGACAAAAATTTCTCATTTCTGGTATGATGTAAGATCTACTCCAAGGTCATTTTTCCCAAACTTGTTACATCTTTAATACCAATAATATTGACAGACATCTAATCTTGTGGGGAAATCCTGGCCCAAATGCTTTCATCCTTCTATTTTTAGATCTCTATTACAATCACACTCTCATATGTTTGTTGAACTATAGTGATTTAGTTCATGGATCATCTCATTATTCTTACTATTGAATGCTTACTATCATCTTCATCTTTGTAAACTTATAGTTGAAAGATGCCTCCATGTAGGATAACAAGGAGCAACCCTCCGATAACTCCAACTCAACCACCACCTCCTCCTCAATATGATCCTGCAGTCTTCCAAGCTATAGTGACTGCGGCTGTTACGACAGCCTTAACTCAAATAAACACTAGCGGTACTAGCGGAGGTGGGACGGGTGTTAACTCGACCCAAGGTGACAGTCATGGACACCCTAGGGATTGTTCGTACAAGGACTTCACCAACTGCAAGCCCAGGACCTTCAACGGGACTAGAGGAATCATTGTGCTCTCGCAATGGTTCGATAAAATTGAGTCGGTCTTTGAGATCTGCTCTTTTCCGGAAGGAAGCAAAGTAAAATTTGTTTCCTTCACCTTCTCGGACAGAGTCCTCACATGGTGGAATAGCCATGTCAAGTCACTTACTCTGATAGTGGCTAATGTAATGGGCTGGGAAGCTCTGAATGAGCTGATGATTGAGGAGTACTACCCGAGGGGCGAAGTTCAGAAGCTCGAATAGGAACTTTGGAGCCTAACCATGAAGGGCTCCGAAATAGTTGCCTACACTGTCAGATTCAGCGACCTGATGGCTCTATGTCCAGGAATGGTCCCCACTGAGGGGAAGAAGATTGAGAGGTATATTTGGGGGCTGTTACCTCCATTTTAGGGGAATGTTCTAGCTTCAACCCCCACTACCTTCGACAGTGCCAAGCGATTGGCACAGTGGCTCATCAATCACGGAGTCCGCACACTGACAAAAACAACCCCTGATGTCCCAGAACCATCCAAAACAGTCGACAACAAGCGGAAGTTTTGGGACAGGAAGAAAGACAACAAGACGCGGAACTCTGCCAAGAAGCAGCAGGTCGTGACTGTACATGCCGCAACAGCACATGTTGCCGCTGCGCCGGTGAAACAGTATGCTGGGAGCTTGCCAAAGTGCAACAAGTGCAACTTCCACCACAACGGACCCTGTCGGGATATGCAGTGTGAAATTGCAACAGGAAGGGGCATACAGCTCATTTCTGCAAAGCTCCAGCTAGGCCAATCACCCAAGTCCCCGTCGTTGGAGTGGGTTAGGCTTGCTATGGATGTGGCGAGGTGGTTCACTATAATAGGAACTGCCCGAAGGCAGGAAATGTCGGCGGAGTGGGAAGGGTTTTGGCGATAGGCCATGAGGAAGTCGTGGCAGACCCTATAGTGGTCACAGGTACGTTTCTCCTTGATAACCCTTATGCATGCATATTATTTGATAGTGGAGCGGAGAGGAGTTTCATAAACCAAAAATTTGCACAATTACTTAAACAGCAACCACGAGTACTAAAAGAACCGTTCACCATAGAAATGGCTAACTGGAAAGACTAAGAGCACTAGTTGTATATACATAGGTTGTACCCTATCTCTAGATAGCCATTCATTTCCAATCGACCTCATGCCTGTCTCAACTAAAAGTTTCGACGTCATTATCGGCATGGATTGGCTGAGTCTTCATCGTGCTGACATCATGTGTTATGAGAAGGTTGTTCGTCTTAATCTACCATCTAATGAAACCCTAGTTATCTATGGCGAAAACCAGGCATGAACCTTCGAATCATTTCGAGTATTCAAGCCCAAAAGTACTTACGAAAGGAATGTCATGCATTACTTGCTCATGTAGTAGATATGAGCCAAGAGACGAAAGACATAAGGAACATCCCAGAAGTACGCAACTTTCCCGATGAACTATCAGGATTGCTACCACAACGACAATTTGAGTTTAGAATCGACTTAGTTCCAGGAGCTACCCCAGTAGCCAAATCGCCTTACCGTCTAGCACCAGCCGAGATGCAGGAGCTATCCGGTCAACTGAATGAACTGTTCAGCAAGGGCTTTACTAGACCAAGCTTCTCACCTTGGGGAGCACCAGTCTTTTTCATAAAGAACAAAGATGGATCGTTACGTATATGCATCGAATACCGAGAACTAAACAAGCTTACTATCAAGAACTGATACCCTCTACCGCACATAGACGACTTGTTCGACCAATTGCAAGGGGCAAATTACTTTTCAGATATTGATCTGAGATCCGACTATCACCAATTATGAGTGTTAGAGGAAGATGTTCCCAAAACAGCCTTCCGAACTCATTATGGACACTACGAGTTTGTAGTGATGCCATTCGGATTAACCAATGTGCCCGCTATTTTCATGGATTTAATGAATTGGGTGTGCTGTCTTTACTTGGATCAGTTCGTCATTGTATTCATCGATGACATACTTATATACTCTCTAAGTAAGGAGGAGCATAGTCAACATCTACGTCAGGTCTTGGAAACACTACAATCGGAGAAACTCTACGTGAAGTTCTCTAAGTGCAAATTTTGTATTCGAAGGGTCAAATTTTTGGGTCATGTGGTTAGTGAAGAGGGAATTCACGCGGATCCTTCCAAAATTAAGGCCATTGAGAACTGGTCAGCTCCAAGGACGCCTACTGAAATTCGTCAATTTCTAGGTCTCGTTGGCTACTATCGTAGGTTTATTCAGTACTTCTCTAGGATCGCAAAACCGCTTACTACATTGACCCAGAAAGGTGTGACCTTTAACTGGGAAGAGAAACAAGAGAAAGCATTCCAAACGCTGAAAGGAGCCTTGTGCAGTGCACCGATATTATCCCTCCTAGAACGGATAGAAGATTGCGTGGTTTATTGCGATGCATCCAACCAAGGGCTTGGTTGTGTTCTTATGCAACGAGGAAAGGTCATCGCATGTGCCTCAAGGCAGCTTAAGACGCACGAAGTAAACTACACTACACACGATCTGGAGTTAGGAGCAGTGGTATTTGCTCTGAAGATCTGGAGACACTACCTGTATGGTACGAAAAGCACTATCTTTACAGACCACAAAAGCCTTCAACATATTTTCGAACAGAAGGAGCTCAACATGAGACAACGACGGTGGATGGAGCTACTCAATGACTACGAATGCAAAATTTGTTATCATCCTGGTAAAGTCAACGTAGTAGCTGACGCCCTAAGTCGGAGAGAATACTCTGGTCGTAGAGTCAAGTCATTAAATATAATTATCCATTCACATCTATCCACACAAATTAAGGAGGCTCGGCTAGAAGCATTGAATCCTAAAAATGTGGCGGGTGAATCCCTTAGAGGGATCGATAAGAACTTGGAAGTCAAGGGTGGCGGAGCCTTGTACCTCATGGATCGGATCTGCACACCGAAGCTCGGTGGTTTCAGATACATGGTCATAACCGAAGCGCACAATACTAGATATTCCGTCCACATAGGTTCAGATCAGATGTATCTGGATCTCAAAAAGTTCAAGTGGTGGCCTAACATGAAAGCATAGGTTGCTGCCTTCATGAGTAAGTGTCTTACCTGCGCCAAGGTTAAGGTCAAGTACCAGAAACCCTAAGGTTTACTACAACAACCGGAAATACCTGAGTGGAAGTGGGAGCGGGTCACAATGTGTCACACCCCAAAACCAAGAACGGCATAAACGTTCTGGGGCGAAGGACGTCATGTACAGTATCACAACAATGAAAAGTAGTAAACAAGCAACAACATCATCCATTGCATTAATAATATAATTTTAATACAAGTGTTCTGACAAATTATGATAGACACTAAAGTATAATCAAAATGAAAGATGAGTCTTGAACGAGCTCCATCTTCTCTAAACCTTGCATCGGTACCTGTCTATTGATGACCTGAGGATACAAGTAATTTTGAAAGCGAGTATCAGCTTTAAAGCTGGTGAGATCATAAGTATTTTAGTGTCTTAATTTGTATGTAAGTATTTGTATGTATACGAATTGTAAGTATTGAAAATGTATATGAATTGTAAGTATAAAAATATTTTGTAAAACAACTATAAATGTTTGAAAAACCCTAGAAATCCCTATGATTCCTACTGTATATAAGGGTGTCTTCTACCAAGACCTAACTGATCTGAATGTAGCCTTCTACCAAGACCTGACTGCTCTGAATGTAGCCTTCTACCAAGACCCGACTGTTCTGAATGTAGTCTTCTACCAAGACCCGACTGTTCTGAATGTAGTCTTCTACCAAGACTTAACTGTTTTAAATGTTCGTTTCTTGTAAAAGTGTGTAATTTTCCCAAGTGTAACTATCATTAACAAAATATAGTTTTTACATTTAATGTTTAAGTGAAAAGATCACTAAATATATGAAAAGGGCAAATTAATGTAGTATTGTAGTGTAGTGCTATAGGAACTACTACTGTACAACTACCTTAAACCGGATTTATATTAAGGCATCATGTGATTAATTGTACCATACTATCGACTGGGTAACAACGACAAATGTAGGTCGTAAAAAGGTATGACGTTTGGCACCCGCAGACCTGCAGGTCCGGCTGTAGTTAGCAGCAAGGTGTAGGATAGTCAATCCAATATAGATCTATACGTAAACTCACGCTCTCCCTCCAAGAGACTCTGGCTACAGCTCGGGCCATGACATTTAAGGCATGCTCCAATACAGTGGATCACAATTATGTCAACTTATTCATGTATATGTAATGTACTAAAATGTTCTACGTGTGCTAGTTGTAATGTGTGTTCTCTCTCTATCTAGCAGGTATAGTAATGTACTCTAATGTTCTAGCTGTAATGTATGTTCTCTCTATCTAGTAAGAATAGTAATGTACTGTAATGTTCTAGCTGTAATGTATGTTCTCTCTATCTAGCAGGTATTGACTCATGAATGAACTGACTCATTGTATGATATCGCGTTCTAGTAATAGTTCTAGTATCTTCCTAAACTACCCATATGGTAGCTTACTAGTAATCTAACTGGTACGTATGGACATGGATGTATACCCTTGCTACCCAAGGGCATTAGATGAACTGGAAGGACCTTTATGACTATATATGTACATATGATATATAACTAATATTTAAACAACCTTCGGACGGATACCCAATGTCCCACCAGACCACATCTCAAGCGCGAAAAGGAAATAGGGTGGATAGCCTTCCTAAGTCTTTTAAACATTTCTTATATATCTATACATATATAGGCATGCAATTGATATTATAAAAGCATAAAATAAGTTTTGTAAAACCTTTGAACATAATTATTATCGAAGAAAAGATCGACTTGATGTCAATCTATAAAACGGTTTGAAGGCATGGGTTTGATAAAACAGTTTAGTATAAAGAAACATTTGTTTGAAACACAATTGTAAATAAGTTTGAAATGTAACATACAGAGTAAAATGTATAGTGTAATAAGGAGTTTTAAACACATAAAGTGTTTATGAAAAACATTTGAAGGAAACTGTTTGGTAAAACGGCTAATGAGTAGCCAATCATTTGAATGTTGCTTATTAATCACATGTGATTGATATAATAACTAGCATGATTCTACTTGTATCCCCCCCATAAAACATTTAAAAATAGTTAAAACATTGAATAAGGGGTATGAACTCACCTGTAGCAAGTGGATCGGAAGGAAGTGTCGGATAAGTGCTTGGTGTCAAGTGAAGACTTAGACACGCACAAAGTTCCTAATAACATATAAGGATATATGTATATAAACAATTAGTCTTTAAACAACTAATAAACAAAGTCAAGACACTCTAAGGCATGACAAACACTTTGTATAAGTGTTATAAGTGTTCAGGAGTGCATCTAAGTGTTGTAGGGAAAGGCTGGTATGATTGGGGTTCAAGGAACACTCTTAAAATGAGTTTACTCCCTCAGGACCAACACCCCTTGAGTTTACGGTCGTAAACTCCTAACCTTTTGACCATTTGTTGGTTTGCAGTCTTCTAAGCTATTCCAAGCATTCCTACTTCATGATTTAGCCTTAGGAAGTGTTGTGTGGCATCAAAACACTCCTAAATGGAGTTTACGGTCTGAGGAACATTTCTCCATGAGTTTACTACCTTAAACTCATGAGTTTACTACCTTAAACTCATGAGTTTACTACCTTAAACTCATATGTTTGGTATTTGGCGGTTTTCAAGTCCTTAGCTCAAACATGGCACTAGTCTAGGTTAGATTTAGACATAAGGAACAACCGTGGGACATTTATGGGACATTTACACACTTTTTGGGGTTTTTACGGTTTTGGGACATCCCCAAACCGTAAACACATAAAAATGGAAAGTTTTGGTGCTTTTTGTGTGATAAAATTTTCAAGGATGGATCTAGACAAGTCCCTAAGGCATTGTGAAGCATCTAGACACCATAAAGCACCCTAGGGCACTATATTTGGTGTTTACGGTTTTGGGAGCCTTCCAAAACCGTGAACACCTTGTTCTTGGTGTTCTTGGGACTTTTCCTTGGTATAAACATGTATAGCTAGCTTTAAATGACTCTAGGATAGAAGTACTTACACTATGGAAGCTTGAAATGAACTTTAAGTCCAAGAACACTAGTGTGTGTTCTTGGTGTTCTTGGTGTTTTGGAAAAACTAGTCAAACACACATAAATGAATGGATTAAAGGATGTACAATCACTAGATTAAGTGATATACTAACTTGAAAGGGTTAGAACACTTACTAGTTTGAAGATCTAGAACAAAATCTAGGATGATACTTGAAAGGATATTTTGGAGTTTACTCTTTTGGTGTTTGGGGAGTAAACTCAAGAATGACTAGTCTTGGGGAGTAAACTCATACATAGGTATGAGTTCACGGTTTTTGGGTGATTTTTCAACCCAAACATAAAAGTTTGGTCGAGAATTTCTAAGACGCGAGGTGTTTGCGGTTTTTAAAATTTCAAAACCCGAGACGACACTTTCTTTCACCCGTTCGTTTAAAAATAATATTAAAATAATCAAACGAACTTTATATTTCTTAAAAATAAGAAATAATGACATTGACTTATGATACGAAGTGGTTGACTTTTAGGGTTTGACCGAATGGAAATTTCTGGTTGTCACACAATGGACTTCAAAACTAATTTTCCCAAGACAACGGGTGGTCTTGATACCATTTGGGTGATCGTAGACAGGTTAACTAAGTCTGCACACTTCCTGCCGATCAAAGAGACAGACAAGATTGAGAAACTGACAAGAACATACATTAGGGAGATTATACGACTGCATGGTGTTCCCGTATCTATCATCTCTAAAAGAGATAGTAGATTCACTTCAAGATTTTGGCAGTCGCTACAAAGTTCCCTGGGAACTAGATTGAACATGAGTACAACCTACCATCCTCAAACCAACGGACAAAGAGAGAGGACTATTCAAAATCTGGAAGATATGTTGCGAGCCTGTGTGATAGACTATGGAAATGCATGGGATTCTCGTTTGCCCCTTGCCGATTTCTCCTACAATAAAAATTGTCACACAAGCATAAAGGCTGCTCCATTTGAAGCCCTCTATGGCCGAAAGTACAGATCCCCTCTGTGTTGGGCTGAAGTGGGTGACACGCAGTTATCTATAGGACGAGTTCCTGACAGCACACTCATGGGTTCGAAAATCATTCGGGAAACGACAGAGAAGATCGTTCAGATTCGTGAACAATTGAAATCCTCTAGAGACCGATAGAAAAGCTACGCTAACAAGAGACGGAAACCTTTGGAATTCCAGGTTAGTGACCATGTTCTATTGAAGGTCTCACCCTGGAAGGGCTTGATAAGCTTCGGAAAGTGTGGGAAGCTGAATCCAAGGTATATAGGGCCTTTTGAGATTCTCGCTAGAGTCGACCATGTAGCTTACAAGCTCAAACTTCCCCAAGAACTTAGTAACGTACACCCTACCTTCCACGTTTCGAACCTGAAAAAGTGCCTATCCGATAAGACTCTTGTTATCCCACTCGATGAAATCGAGATCAATGAGAGCCTCAACTTCGTGGAAGAACCAATAGAGATCATGGATCGTGAGGTCAATCAAACGAAACAAATTCGTAACCTGATAGTGAAGGTTCGTTGGAATGCGAAGCGGGGACCTGAATTCACTTTGGAGCGGGAGAATCAAATGAAACTGAAATATCCTCATCATTTCCCTTAGTTTATTTGTATTTGCTTAAACTCTAATTTCGGGACGAAATTCCCTTTAACGGGGGGGGGGGGGGGGGGGGTGACGTGACAACCCGAAATTTCTATCTTGTAAAGTCAATCAATTCAATCAAAAGTCAGACTTGTTTCTATTACCTTTTTGCCTTGTTAATGGACTGTATGAGAGTTTCTAAGCCTAGTACACTCAAGAAATATGTGTTAGGAAGTGTTAGATTGAGTTATTAGAGTTGCAATCAAGCCATAAACACCATCAAAAGGAGTTCACGGTCGTGAACCCATCCTTGGCCGTGAACATCCTCTCTATATATAAAGTGGTTCATTATTTCTTCACTTCTTCAACTCTAGTCGTGAACACCAACTACTCTCTCTCAAATTTATTCAGTTGTGAACACTCCAAAGGCTTCCAATAAGTAAGTATCTCATCCATCTTCTTCTTGTCCATTAGAAGCACTTGATTCCACATGAAACAAACACCACTTTGCATGACTTCACTAGGCATAATTAGCATCCTATATCAATCTTTCATTCGAACCACTCACTACAGGTGAGTTCATACCCCTACAACTACACTTTTAAATGCTTTTTAAATGCTTTAAGGGGGGATACAAGCAGAACACAATGAAATTGTGTTAATCATTTACATGTGAAGACAACAAACAAAAGGATTTCTTATACTCTAAACTTGTTGATAACTCTTTTAAAGATTTTACAAACTTCTTTTATATCAAATCATATTTGTCTATCTATTTACATATAAGTATGCCTCAACGGACTTAGGACTACTGCTAGATACCTTAACGGCTTAACTCCTATTCCTTGTTTGGTTGTGGGCTCAAGGTAGGATCACTAGTCCGAATGTCGGTTAAACCATAGTTATACTTATTAAATACATACATGAATATTAACCCCATTTTTAAGTTACATAGTTAACTTGGTTGCTTATGGTGAGTAATTGAGTCTTTTCTACAATCAGTAACAGTTCAAACAAACATACTAGTAAACTATAATAGGTATAGTTTAGAGGTCACTCTATACTATTTCTAGAACAGAGAAACATACAAGAGTCAGTACATTCATACTATACATTACAATACATACTATGACAAGAACAGAAAGGAACATACATACTATAACAAGAACAGAAAGGAACATACATTCTATAACAATAACAAGATAAAAATAATGTGAAACCACTATTTTTTGGCATAGCAATATACTTGTTGTGTCATGTTTTGTAACCAGAGTCTCCTAGAGGGAAAGTGTGAGTTTGTGTATAGATCTATACGGGATTGACCATCCTACACCCTGCTGCTAGCTACAGTGGGACCTTCAGGTCTACGGGTGACAAATGTCATACCATTTCGACGTCAGTAGAACGTCGTGTTTTATACTAGTCAATCAAGCATGGTTATAACTTCTCACATTTTACCTTAATTAACACATTGGTTTTAAGGTAGTTAGTGTGTCAATAGTTATTTTATACAACACTATTGTACACTTTTATTTTTCCATTACATTCATGTTGTGATATTCTCACTTGAGCAATGCAAACTATTCTCTATTAATGATAGTCTTAAACTTGGAAAACATATATTTTTACGAGAGAACAAACATACAAAATAGTTGAGTCTTGGTAAAAGACTACTTTTAGTAGAAAATATAGGATTTTCTAGGAAGTATACAAACATTTACATCCAAACACTTAAAAACATTCTTCATTAAACAGATACAAACTTTTGACACTAATATGTACTTATGAACTCACCAGCTTAAATGTTGATCTACTCTTTCTAAATAACTTGTATTCTCAGGTCATCAGTAGACAGGTACACAGGACCAAGTTAAGAGAAGACGGTGCTTGTTCAAGACTTGTCTTTTATTTTGATATATTTTGGTGTGTTACAAACTATAATCAGAACACATGTATAAACTATACTATTAATGCAATGGATGATGTTGTTTGTTTTACTATTGTGCATTGTTATGATACTGTACATGACGTCCTCCGCCCCTGAACGTTTCCGCCGTTATCGGTTTGGGGGTGTGACACGCTTGTCCTAAAGAGGTATTTGGGTTATCATCTAATTATTTATATTGTTATTTATTATTGAATATTTACACAATACACATAATGTTTTTGATATTTATTTATCAGCCACCATAGTTTGGGTTTATTTGTTGGGTGTATGAAGCGAAAGACTATAATTCGTTGATAATCTCTAACTTAGCTCGATCGATGAAGAAGCTTCAAAGCAAAATACTACACTTGAAGATAGCGTTACTTTGTAGTTGTATTTTCTTTTTTGGAGTTGTTGTCTATAAGTTGTAAGCTAAATATCTATTAACTAACTTTATGTATCCTAACACTCCTAAGTGTACATGCAACCCTAAATACCTTGGATCTATGTTTTCTCTATTATACATGCAAATAAGAACTTCCAAGGTATTATCCTAATCTAGCATACAAAACTATCAATATAACAAGATAGAATGCATACCTCTTTGATGTAGAAAGTCTTCATGAAGCTTGAGTGCCTAGTGCCCCAAGTGTGACACCTCAAATGGTTCACACAACACCAAATACACTTGGAATAACTTGAGAGAATTCTACACTTCATGAAATCGGCTAGCCCTTCTCTAGAATGATACTAGTCACCGATTTTGTCAAGAATAAGATCTTTATATAGTGTTACAATTAGGGTAAACCCTAATTGTCATGACTTTCCATTTCCTTGGATCCATGGGTTCAAATACACCATGGAGCATCCATGGACCATCCTATGGGTTTTAGCCCAACTTGATTATCCATGGAGCATTAGCCCACTATACAAGTATGGATGATTTACACAATCAACCCATATATTTAATTAGTCTTCTTTTGATCACTTAATTAATCCTAGATTAACTCTTGATCAATACTAATTAAATAATCTTATTATTCTTATTATTAATATACTAGAACTTATAATATATTAATAACCATAAGTGTCTTATTTCTCTCATTATAGTCTATCCAAGTGCATGATGCCATGCAACCCAAATGGACCATGTCGGGTCGGGTCAAGTCTTACTAATTATAGTTATGGACTTAGACATTAATCCAACAGTCTCCCACTTGGATAAGTCTAAAACTATTATTGCGTATGACTTCAGGAACCAACTGGCAATCGTAGCTCTCAAAAGCTTCTGTCGAACTCTAACCTTGTCGATGAACTC
The DNA here is from genome assembly GCF_051521515.1 of Lactuca serriola. Classification (NCBI taxonomy): domain Eukaryota; kingdom Viridiplantae; phylum Streptophyta; class Magnoliopsida; order Asterales; family Asteraceae; genus Lactuca; species Lactuca serriola. The sequence goes on along the minus strand of NC_136415.1, from coordinate 257,792,426 downwards.
TGACCTTTGTCAATGACTTGTCCATTAGATAAGGTATCATATATTCCTCCATTCTAGATATCATATGGACTGAGACATGGATTATAATCATTCTCTCTGTCTATTTGTTGTTTCCCGATTTCCGATTTATGACGACTGACTAATTGAACAAATCAAATTAGTCCTGGCCCGACCGAGCACTTCCATTTGTCATCATCAAATCATCGAGGGGCCCACAGATATCGCTTTTATCCCGAAGGTAAAAGGAATGGATAAACTTCGAGTCATATGGCTTATTCTACTACTTGTTGAATCATACACAAAGGCACGTTTTATAGCATCGAGTTACCAAATGCGTTTTCGTGCAATCAATGTACAACCAACTCATAGTAACAACTCATATCTCTAGGTTTGAAGAATATAAGATATTATCGTCTCATGATCACTCGTGACAAAATCCATAAAGTGATTCCAATGAGCGCGGGCTGAACCCAATACTCAGAACTTATGAGCACTCATGAGTGTTGTAGCCCTTTGTCCAACACCTTAGACCTCTACAAGCCAACCCATGACAGTCTTAATTCATATCTACTTCCAACATATGACCGACTGTGGATGGTTTGAATAACTTAGTCATTCCGGAAGAATAACCCAGTTTATTCGGGAAGTCAAAACATGCAAAGTGAAACACAATAATAATTGAATCAAATATGGTATCAAAACCTATGAACATAAATAAAACACCTTTTATTTATCACCATATGATTACACATTATTCATTGTATATTGTTTCAGCTATCAACTTTATTCTTGAATTTAAAACAATAGTTGTCCCATGCTCCAAGCATGTACACTATGTTTTCTAAACACTAGTCATGCCATACACCAAGTATGCATACTATGTTTGTCTATGATCTTTACTTTGTGAAATAGATCAATTGAACATAACTCCAATGATGCTCTTTTCACAATCCCAAATCCTTACTGCAAATGCAAGAATTCCAAATTCATGCCATTTACTGAAATCTGTTAGATTCTAAACTTATATGCATTGATCTTCTTGTAATGATTATGTACAAAGTCAGAAAGACTTGACAACAACCATTACAGAGCATTCCAAAGGAGATCAGCTCCTTGGAAACATCCTTCTTGTATTAAGTTTCCTAATCTTACACAGATTAAATAATTTCTAACTTTGAAACATTTCCAGATTCCATTTTGACTATCACTTCTGAACAAGAGTTGCCTCCTTACAAATTATGTCAATATGGTCCTTCCAGAATTATCACTATACTTCCAACTGTCCTTGAGCAACCAATCTTTGGTAAACCTTAGATTGTCCTCGACAATTGTTTAATCCTTTTAGTCATATCCAGTTCTAAACCTTTTCACTTCTTAATGCCCCAGGCATTTGGAAAATTTTAGAAAGGATGAATATAGCACATGTAATCGATCCTATATCTGAAGCATATGGGACACGATTCATGATGTCTCACATAAAGACTAAACCAGTCTTTTGCTATAACATTTCCATTTCTATTTGCCAAGTTCTCATAATTTAGATTATGAAAAGGGATGTCGTAATCATAATTGAATTTTAGAACGCAAATAATGGATCCATATACAGAATTTTCTTATGTTGAGCCACTCCAACATGAAATTCATATATATATCCTTGACTAAATACGATTAAAACCTCAATCTAAGCTTTTAGATTTGAGATGAAGTATAATTTCCTCTCCCTTAATTATAGCAAAACAACTCTTTCCCAATTGAAACTTTTGTTTTCTATAATTAACATTGCTAGCTTGCAATACTTATCATAATTATCATGCTCCCACTAACATGATGATTATTAGCATAACACTTATGCTCCCACTAGCTTTGACATGTACTCAGAAAACATCTGACTTTCTTACCAAAGTTCAGATTTCTGATACTAGACTGTTTTGATAAGACTTTATCAAAATCATACACCTTCCCTTAGATAGCACACTTGTGTGTCTAAACAATTATGAAGAGGGATGCCGTAATCATAATGGTTAGACCTTTTTGCCACTTCTCACAAGTCCAGGTTAGTGTTCCAGTAAACCACACACGCTCCACTAACGACTTTGAGAATGCAAATATCACAATTGCTATCTAGCTAAAATCTACTTAGTGAAAGTGTTTCCTCACCATCATTTTCATGAATCGTAGAGAAACCTTACGACACTTAGATTTTTATGGTGTATGAGTTCCTACCCATATGAATTTTTCAAAACCATAATCACAAGACAAGGATAATGACAAATCCAAACTCATATGGATTGAACTCAATCTTAATTTCTTGCCACCTGGCAGCTCAAGGGCCTGTCATTGCTTCCAAGTTGTTGTGCAACCAATTGAGAACTCTAAGAACTCATATGCAAAGCCAACTTTAACTGGAATGGGCACATAATATGTCAACATGATAGGTTATAAACCTCAAGTCGTGTGCTAGTGAAGAACTTCAGTTTTTATTCTTGATTAGTTCTTGAGACTTTCAAGACCTTTAAGACTCTCACTGTCCTCTTGACATATAAGACTTTATTGTTAGTTATTCAAGAGATAGTGTGGATTCTAATCAAGACAAACACTTCACAAAATTGGCCTAAGTTGGTCTTTGTTTTATCCAAAACATCACAACTTACCAATTTTAAATGTACAAGAGTAGAAAACTTTTACTCTTACATTTGACAAGTGTTTTAAACCTTCTTTATGACACGTCACTCAAGTTACAATCTTGGAGTATGACTCTAAGACTTGTATTGGAACGAAGTATGACTCATCTTCTTGATTTAACCATTTCAACAATTCAAGTTCCTCTTCTTAGTCATAAGAATACACTAAGATTTCCTTAGAGAACTAACTTTGATATGGTTTCTTAATCATTAAGATGATCACAAAAACTGATACTAAAGTACTCTCCCATCTTTTTATATTTGAGAAACTTTTATCCTTCTGCCTAAGTTGATTCTTCTTATTCGCTCTACCTTACATTGAAACTTTTCCAATGTCTCAGAATTATAGTTTAGTCTGTAAGTATAACCATATTTACTAAGCTTTAGTAAACTATGGCGAATAGTCTTATCAATCTTTTGTGGTGGACTTAATCAGTGCACAAGAATGTGTACTCGATCCCTTAGTCCTTTACTTGACTCACACATCCATGTGAACGAGTAATTAGTCTTAATTTTTTCCAATACTTGAAAGTTCTCATTCATCATGCTATACAACTTGCATGATTCCAAGTTTCGGTCCAACTGAAACTTGGGTGATGAGAATCTTTCCTTATTTGGTAAATTTAGACATTACCACAAATGAAAGAATCAATTTCATATTTCCACTCTTGCTATAAGCAACAATTTTTCCTCAAATGCCATTGTAAGGATAATTTAAAATAAATAAAATCAAATTTTTTCTTTTATTTTAAAACTTTGCGGAAAAACTTATCCTTACAATCCATATGAAAACTTGTTGTTATCTATTCCTAAGCAATATCTCATAACTCCTAAGAAGTAGCTCAAGAATCCGATCTTCAAACTATGCGATAGAAATCCATCTACGTCATCAGATTCAACATATTCTTTCTTTAAGTTTCTTCACTTTTCTTTGATTCTTAAAACATCACCATGTGACCCAGTCACATCATGTATCACGAATCTCAGAATAGAACTTAACAGAGTTAGATAGTGGACTTTACCTGAAGTAGAGTCAAACTTATTGACTTTAACATCCTTAGGTAAATTTGGCAACTTCGCAACCAATGCCCCTTTCTTTGGAAATATAAACATATGGACCCTTTGATAATGGTACACGGGACTATCACAGACTTAGCTTTTCTCTTCACCATTTGGTCAACCAAGTTGACTATGGCCGATCCCTTTCCATTGGGAAGAGAATGCTTTCCTGGATTTCCTGTGTCACTATTGTCAATGTCCATCAAGTTTTAAGGAAGTTGATCTTAACAAATAGATAAGATCATTAAGGGTCTTGTCATAGTCTGTTTCATAGGTGTCCCAAAGGAACTCACTATGTGACTTAGAAAGTGATTGAACCACCAACTTTCTCAAGACTTTGACACCCAACTCTCCCGGCTTGTCAATATGTGACTACATCTCCAAGATGTGACCACACCTAGATCTTGCCTTGCCAATAGGGCCTGAGTGACCTTAAACTTTTCAAGAACTTGTGGGTTAGGGAGAATAATTGGAGGAGGTGAATGAAGTATGATTTCCAAGGGACATCATCTTCGTTTAGGAAAGCTTGTTTCAAGAGATTTGGGAAGATCATAAATGTCTAAACCAGACATCTTTTGGGAGATATTCAAGATAGTTGATCTTAAGTCCTTAATATGACACCCAATATGAAATATTAAGGCTAGGACCCTACAAACTATTTTATAACTTAGAAGAGGTATGCCGTAATCCAAGCTATAAAATAATTGAAGGTAGGTGAATGACGATTCACCAATTTCCACCAAGATAAAAGAAATATATATTAGGTTTTAATTGGTTTTGAAACTCCTAGATCTTTGAGATTCATTGAACTGTTCAATGGCATGTTTCAATCTCGAGTGTGCCCTTCAGGTTTTGTGACTGGATGCCGAGGATCACAAAACAAGGTGTGAAGTAACCATGCAAATTACTTGGTACCCTTAAGTGTTTACCCCTCAATCGATGTGCCGGTTAACCACACACGCTCCATCGATACTATGATAAACATTAAGTTACCCTTTACCTACCTTGTTAAATACGAGTTAGTGTGCCGATTAACCACACACGCTCCACTAACCGACTTAAACAAAGTGAAAAGTGTAAATTCATGGATTAGCACCTTATTCACATTTTCCTAAGTAACTAAGATTGGGTATTATTAAGAGTTTAGTTACTTAGTATTTATCATTAATACTTTTAATGAAGGGAGAATTCTAGTCCTGTCAAACCCGTTCCGCTAACGACCCTCCACCAGTCAAGCAAGCGGTGGGTGAGAGTGGACACCCATTAAGTTTCCATTTTATAGGCAACAACCTTATACCCACCTTATAGACCGGCTTCGTGAATGAGGCGTACTAGCGGTAAGACTGACTTTACTCTTATACATATATATATATATATATATATATATATATATATATATATATATATTATTAACTTATAATATTATAAAGTATAAGGGTTGAATTTTAACTCTTTAAAATTCTAAGGGCTAACTTGGAATTAAAGTATTCATAAGTGAAAACTTTTCAAATTCCAAAACTTGAGGGCAAGTTTTGAAACTATTCAAAACTAATTAATTCCATAACTTATGTGTTTAAAGTAGTTTTAATCCAAAAACTCTTCAAGTTCCATAACTTGAGGACAAGTTATGGAAGACTTTAAACTAATAAAAGAATTAACTTCTCTTTATCTTATAACTTATGGAATTAATTAAGGTTACACTTTTATTTATTTATTATTTAATGAAGAGACTCTTGGTCCTCCATAACTTGAGGACAAATTATGGAGTCATAACACCATTTAATTAGAACTAGACTCTTCATTTTGTAACCTTTGCCAACTTTTATGAGTTTTATGAAACTTAAATGTGACTTTTCATATAACTTGAGGAAAAGTTACAAAAACACATTTTAGAATCAACTCTTAGATTAATTTGGATTGAAAACAACTATTTCACTCAACTTTCTATTAATCTAAGCAACTCATAAGAACAAGATAATTCAAATCAAACTTTTTCATGTAATTAGTCTAAACCTTAAACTAATACTAAACATGAATCTATTGACAATTATCTTTGAAATTGGATTAGCATGAACATTACCACATCAAAAACTAGTTTATAAGTTCAAAAACATCTTAGGGTAATGTTCCTAGTCCAATTCCAGCCAAAAAAAAGTCGAATTTATGTTGTCTTGGGGTCCAACTCGTCGAGTGGATGAACCAACTCGGCGAGTTGGATGCTTTTTGCCTTGGACTTGGCGAGTCCATACATGGACTCGGCGAGTCTGCTGGGCAGACAGCATCAAAAATCGATTTTCTAGCTTCTTTTGCAAGTATAACAAGAAAACAAGCCTAGGCTCTGATACCATTGTTGGGTTTTGAGCATTCTAACACTCCTAAGTGTACATGCAACCCTAAATACCTTGGATCTATGTTTTCTCTATTATACATGCAAATAAGAACTTCCAAGGTATTATCCTAATCTAGCATACAAAACTATCAATATAACAAGATAGAATGCATACCTCTTTGATGTAGAAAGTCTTCATGAAGCTTGAGTGCCTAGTGCCCCAAGTGTGACACCTCAAATGGTTCACACAACACCAAATACACTTGGAATAACTTGAGATAATTCTACACTTCATGAAATCGGCTAGCCCTTCTCTAGAATGATACTAGTCACCGATTTTGTCAAGAATAAGATCTTTATATAGTGTTACAATTAGGGTAAACCCTAATTGTCATGACTTTCCATTTCCTTGGGTCCATGGGTTCAAATACACCATGGAGCATCCATGGACCATCCTATGGGTTTTAGCCCAACTTGATTATCCATGGAGCATTAGCCCACTATACAAGTATGGATGATTTACACAATCAACCCATATATTTAATTAGTCTTCTTTTGATCACTTAATTAATCCTAGATTAACTCTTGATCAATACTAATTAAATAATCTTATTATTCTTATTATTAATATACTAGAACTTATAATATATTAATAACCATAAGTGTCTTATTTCTCTCATTATAGTCTATCCAAGTGCATGATGTCATGCAACCCAAATGGAGCATGTCGGGTCGGGTCAAGTCTTACCAATTATAGTTATGGACTTAGACATTAATCCAACAGTATAAACTATCACATAAACCATTCCTTAGGCACCTGCCCTCTATCATTGGACCTCGTCCCGAATATCATACTAGCATACTGTGCCTAGGGCTAACCCCTGGGTCTTCTATTCATAACTACATGGGCCGGCATTGTGGCCGTAGACCCATTCATACAAACCGAAACTCACCTGCACTGGTTGAACTGGCTGATGAACCCACTAGCTGCTGCCCGGCAACTCTCTGAACTCCTGCTTCACTCGCTCCCCGAGATACCAATATCAATGCAACACTGAGTCTAACTGATCCCCGAAAGACAACCAAGTCAACTCTGGTCAAAGTCAAAGTCCTGGTCAAAGTCAACCTTCCAGGTCAACCCTACTCGCCGAGTCACCCTATTGACTCGCCGAGTTCATATGTTCGGAGTCCTTATCTTTGCGACTCAACTCGCCGAGTCTACCGATTTCCGAGTCCTGACCTGTCCAACTCACCGAGTCTCCACTCGACTCACTGATTCGAGTCTCAACTCGAAGGGTTTGGGGTTTCGCGACCTGACTCGCCGAGTCCAAGGCAATCTTCAACCAACTCACCGAGTTGTTCTTCAAACTCGCCGAGTTCCTGCCCAACTTCATCCGACTCGACGAGCTGTTCATCCCACTCGTCGAGTTCCTCCTAACCTTCATGCTACTCGCCGAGTCCACTCAAAGGGCTCACCGAGTCCATTCAGATCTACATACATGCAAAGGACTTTTGAGTCATGCATGGGCTCCAAACTGTAGATCTACCCTCCCCAAGCCTATTCCTCACGTAAAGTTGCAAACTTTACGTGTAGAGAAGGAGATCTAGGCTAAATACACCATAAACTAGGGTTTAAGGCAAAGAGGCTCCATAATCAACTCAAGGGCTGATACTTTATGCTTTCCAAGACCAAAATATGCTTAGATCTGAAGTAGCAACTCCAGATCCGACTTCTAACTCAAATGGACAACTTAATCATGGCTAAAAAGCCCCAAAACTCACAACCAAAATAGATCTAAAGGGAGGGAAACGACTTAATACCTTCAAATGTTCAGAAATATCTTCCCAATCCCAGATCTATAGCCCCCTTCCTGCACCCTCAAGATCCTTCTTCCTTTTCCAAGCTTTAGTGCACTCTTCAAGGCAATAATTGGCTCAACAATGGATATGGCGGCTAGGGTTTGGTATTTAGGGTTAAAGAGGCAGTAAAGGAACCCTAGGGAAGAGAATGAGGCACTTAAATAGGCTCCAAGTCCCGAATTTAGGGGTTTCCTCGACCAAACCTGACTCGCCGAGTCTCCTTGGCCGACTCGTCGAGTCGGTCACTTACCCCTCGACCCGAATCCCGCTCGGACTCGCCGAGTCTCCCCTTAAAGTTAGGGTTTTCTTTCCTTTCTTGGCCTTCAAAACTTTGGGTGTTACATTCTTTTTGTAACAACACTCTTTTCACTTCCTCGTCCATCTTCTCCCCTAATATAGGAAGATCAACGTGGGGAGGGGATTGGTTGAAACGTTATGGGAAATGGACTCCAAAGGAGACTTATTGGTGGATGTAGATGGCCAATTAAATTTTGTCAGGATCCTTTTCATCTCCTCTGATCTTTCTGTCATTTTCACACTTCAATTTTTTTTATTGTTTCTTTGGTTTCTAAATTGAAAACAAATTTACATTAAATATGACATTAAATAATAGTCAACGGCTAGAAGATAGTAGTCAAAACTTATAAAAAAGTATTCAATCGAATAAAGTAGTAGTCAAACACTAGTAGACAATAGTCAAAACCAATAAAAAAAGTAGTCAAATAATAATCATGTGTCGAATATTCACTGTACGATAAGACTACACATGAAGTAGTAGTCAATGGCTAGTAGAAATTAGTCAAATCCTATAAGAGTGTAGTCAAATCCTATAAGACAGTAGTCAAAGCCTATAAAAAGTATTTAAATTGTCAATTATATATAGAGACTTATATGTATACGTCTGAGATTTACAAATCGTATACTACTCCTTATTCTATAATCGCCATAGACATACAATCATGTCCACCTCTCAAGAAAATTGGTGGTTGATGCCACAAGAGAAGCGATTGCAACTTTTAATAAAAGAAGAAGAGATCAAGAACAAGATTAAAGGCATTGAAGAAAATAGGAAACGGTTGGATAACTTACTGTCCGATATTTGGTCTAATATGAGGTCGGTTCAAGACAAAGAACGCAACATAAAAATTGCAAGAGTTTGGGCATGAGATGCTATAGAGTACGCCAAAAAAGAAGAGGTTAAAATGAAAAAGATTCAAAAAAACATACACAAAAATATGACTGGCTAATTCAAGAAAAAGCAAAATTTCCAACTGATTTTCCAAATGTTTGAATTTAATCATTTTTTATTAATCAACTAGTAAGTTTATGTATTATTTATGAGTTTATCTATGTAATAAGTTTTATATATGCTTGTTTGTTATGATTAATCTATCTAATATGTACTATTCTCTTGCTAGTTTGTTTATGTAATAATGTTTATGTTTAATAATTAGGAGACATTTTGTTAACATAAACGAAAATAGAACGTTACCAATCATGATGAAATTGTACACATTAAATGTCACTACAAATCTATAAATGAGACTAATTTAAAATCGACTTTCTAGAAGATCCATAATATATCATGCCCATTCTAGTGCGAAACTGCATAGCAGCAATAACAAGTGTCGTCGATATACCAATCGATCGACCTGAAACAAGTTGCTCCATGTACATCAACATAAATACACCGCACTCTTCAAACATCCCTTCTTGTTGGGGCACGTCCGTAACATCCGTAACATTAATGGATGTTTTATGAGGAGACAAATCCATGTGGTTCCAGTTGCCAATGCCACGTAGAATGTGGTTCATAAGCTTTTCAAACCGCACAAAATCAATAAGGTTCACGGCGCCAAAAGATCGCAAGTTGTCATACAAATTCAATGATAACGTGTCCATCCATAACTCGCCAAGTACCCAATGATATGGGTTGATGCAAATTGGAAAGTAAACCTGTTTTAACACACAACCGTTACAATTAATTACAACGTTTAATTAGTGTAATATGACAATTTAATTGACTCATATATATATATTATTTCTTTACTCACACCGTCAACTTCTAGCCAAGATTTTGTATCATCCAACGGGTCAATCGGATTTCCCATTGCACTTCCTGCCCACTGGAACATCTCAAATGCACCGAAAAATGACAATGGCATGATTGTCCATCGAGCATTGTTCGGTCTACGCTCATTCAAAAGTCTTCCCCATATGTCTACATGCTGCATTTAAATTTAATTTAAACATAAGGAGCTTATAAATTATTTAAATTTTAAATATAAAGAAATGTCTTCATACCTCTTCATCTAAAAATCCCAAGTCACTTGTATAAAAAAGCAGATCCAAAAACTTCGCTTCCATTTTTTCATTATATAACCGATGTTTCATAAAAACAGCCGGTTTGTTTCCCATGTATAGAGAAGGGGCGTTACAACCCGACATCACATACGGATCTAATAAAATTTTCAGGGGATCGCTGACAGATACGGGGGTGGTGGTTCGTTGCGTATTACCCCACTTGTACGATATCGGGGGCATTTTGAACCTACATTATATACGTAGTCAATAACTATCTATATAGTAATAAAATTATAGTAAATATAATTTTTAATATACGTACTGAAACGTATGGAGAGCTAAGATATTATGAAGGTTTCAATAACCTAGCCGGGCAACTTGGTTTTGCAATAGGAGGTCCGGGAATATGATTATCCGCATCCACAATGTTGCTATCAACAACCTTCTTTTTCTTCTTCTTCTACAAAAAACATATTAACTTTTTTAATATACTTTGAAAAAATAAAAAAAAATTAATTTACAAAAAAATTATAACCTCTTTCACGATTTGTTTTTGTTTTTTACAATCAAACTCTGTTGGATTATCCACATCATCATCCTCGTTTACTAGAAAACCTGATTATCCACATCATCATCCTCGTTGCGTCCGTTTCTGCAGTAGGGTCCAATATATGCAGTAACAGCCCATGAATAAGAAGTTTGTCTCCGGACTGAGTCGGTAGGTCCAACAAGTAACCGAAGCTAGTTGTTGAAAAAATCTCTCGCACTGGTTCGTTCAAGCCACTCAAAACTTTATGGTAAAACTAACGAAACTCGTTAGTTTTGGTAACCCTAAATCCTCATTAAATTCGGATTAACATTACTTGCTTCCAAAGCAACTAATGACGGCCCAACCCTAATGAAACCCTAATCTCGTTTAATATATAAATAGTTCTTCCTCTTCAAAAGAGGGTCACGATCTTAAGCTCCCGTTTTCATCATACTTTCACAAAATCCTCTAGCATATTGGCTTACGATTTCTGTGCCTAGAACTGTAAGTGTCCACTTGGATTATCCTAGGCTAAATTCCTTGTAACCCAGACATAGGGTAGAAATATCAGTTCGGAAAGTGATATCACGATCCAAGTTGGTATCCAGATCTCCACCACAAGCCATATACTTCCCTACAATCCTTTATCCTTTTGTTTGGAAGCTACAAAGTTAAATAAACATTAAGGTTAAATAAGGTTTTATAAAAGAAAAACAGTATTAAAGAAGTAGAGAAATCACACAATATAACACTTAATCATTTTGATATATTCTATTTACTTTGTATAAAATACCAAAGGAAATTAATTGACAACATTTTTTTCTATTCTCTATACTAATAGTACACCAAATATAGCATTGTATTTTGAAAATGGTGTGACAATAGCATGTTTTATCACAACCCCGAAACTACAAAAACACAATGTTATTTTATCAATACATTATACTTCAAAGTATCTACCAATTATAAACATAGAAAATTCTTCAAATGGATAGTACATTGCTATTGTATGCTATAATCGAGACATAGAAAATAACATAGTTTATCACAAAATGGAAACATGGAATCATAACATATATACAATCGTTAAAATTTCGTAGAACCATTTATTTTATTTTTTTTGAAAAAAAAAGTTTAAAAATAAAAAACCATAGGTTTTAGGAAACCTACGGTTTCATTTTTTTTCCAAAAAATTCACGGAATCGACAATATATGGTTGTACACCGTAGGTTTCCAAAAAACATATGGTTTCGCAATTTTTTTTATGTTTTCTGAAAAAAAAAATCATGAAATAATAACATATATACAATTCCTTATATGTTACATCAAATTTAAAAAAAAAAAAACAAAAAAAAATTCCGTACTGTTCATACGAAACTATATGTGTACAAGCCGACATTGCACAATTTGTGCATTGAGCACTTATACACCGTAGGTTTTGTATGAAACCTATGGTTTTATTTTATTTTTTTCGGTTTTTTAAAAAAAAAACGTAACCCATATACAAAAACTACTCCTAATCAAGAACACTGTAAAATTTTGATGAAAAATAGACAAACCTCGTTGTTCTTCGGGTGCTCCATTGATAGAAAAAAAAAATAGGCAAACCAATAAAACAATAGTAAAGAATACCTCAATCTGAAAAATTAAACATTATATATTTTTGGCTAATGGGCCACGAAAAATTAAATGGGTCGTGAAACAGTAGCGCATTGCCACAAAATAGTAGGTTTCAAACGTTGACCGTAGTCAACCATGTCCAAAGTACTCTTTCATGGGCTAGTTTTGTTAATGTGTTTTTTTGGTTAACTTTGGATATGTAATTAAGGATTTTGGCTAGATTAATATTTTTCTCAAAAATTATTGTGATATTAATAGTTAAATAATTGATTTGTTAATTTATATAATTGATAAATTAATGTAAAATCAATAAGAATTAAATAATTATTAATCAAAACTAATCTGAAATTGATTCAGATTTAATTACAGGTCCAATGGTTGAATTGTAATTGTTCTTAATTAAGCAAAGATTGAAGATTTTAGAACCCATAGGTGGTATTATTACATGTAAGTTGTACATTAGGAACATTAGAAAACACAACGCTTATCCTAAAATCCTAATACTGGTCTAGTTGACTTAGTTAACTTGTTGACTTTGTTTGACCCAGAATTGACAATTGTCACACTATATCTATGGATTATTGGTAAATCTAATTATTAAATAATTTTTTTTCATAATTCATTAATCTCTTAAGAATGTTAGGGGGTGTTTGGATTAGCTTATTAGCTTATTTGTGGTGAGAATAAGCAATAAGCATGGATAGAGATGCTTATTAAAATTAGCTTATTTAGCTTAATAAGCTGGATTTTATCCAAACACTCAAAGTTAACTTATTGTGGGAATAAGCAATAAGCACCTTTTTTTTCCTATCCAAACACCCACTAATATACAAAAAACATGTATACATATGCAAATATATAGCTGCATGAGCTAACATCGATTATAATAATATAAGGGCTCCCTAATTTCAAGCCTACTTTCAAACTTAGCTAAAAAGGAATACATTATTACTTCAATATAGTATGTTTGCAATGAAAAAGAACATCCATTGTGATTGAATGAAAAGAAAAGAAAAAAAAAACAGTAAAACATAAAAATGGCTTTTAAATGAACGACCTCTATTAAATAATGTCTATTGTTTACGATGCCCTAAAACACTTCAGACTAAAAAATTGATTTGTTAAAATCAAACATGCATCAAGGAACAAACACGTAGATGGCCTTCACTGAAATGGTAAAAAGAAGAAAGCAAGGCATAAATTTAGGAAATTGGAACTTACAACTTTAGCAAATTCGAGGATTTGGCCAAATAAACACCCCTATTAAAATATGATATAAAAATTGATTAAATGCCTTATTTAATGATGAAGAATAATGTTTTCGTCAAGTCGAGGACTAGAATGATAAAGTTTCGACATATCTAGGGTACAAAACTTGAATCTTTCCAGATAATCGAACATGATATATGAAAAAGGACCTAATTTTTTCACACAAAAAATAAAACGCACATCAAAAGTTTAGGTATTTCCACAAAAAAAAAAATAAAGAAAGATGAAGAAGAAGGTTTTACTATATTGGACTGGTGATGGCGTTGATTTAAGGTTCCACAACACGCAAATAGAAAAAAGCCAACCCTTTGGTGGTCGGAGATGCCGAGATAGAAGGTGGTCAACAACAAGGATGTGGTGGCTGGAGTACTTGAGAAAGAAGACCGAAGAGACGAGAGGGTACAGACGAATATGAGTAGCAAAGATTTACAAGTAAGGCAAATCAAAATTATGACGAAGGTAGCTCGGTGGTGGCTGATGGTGTTGGTCATCCCTCTTTGTTTTTTTCTTTGATTGTTGGTGTGTAGTGTTAGTGAAGATGAATGAGGCTTGATTAAAACTGATTTTCCTATATAATTAATTTAACAATTTACCATAAATAAATAACAGATAAGATTACAATTTTATCTTTATTTAAGTTTTTGAAATGATTAACGTATATTGATTCCTTCATGCTACATCCATACAATAGATAGTTATAATACATGAACATACCTCCTAATCACATTATCTCTTGACTAAATGTGATTGGTCCTTGCAGAATGCATGGTTTACCTTTCTTTAAACATAAAATACAACTTAAACTTAGGGATGTCAAAGGGGGCAAACGGGGCGGGGATTTCATCCCCCGCCCCCACCACCGAAATTTTCATGTTCCCCCGCCCCCGCCTCCGAAATCTCTAGTCACCCCATCCCCGCCCCTGCCCCCCGAATCCTAGGATTACCCCCTCCCCCCTTCCCCCCCTTTGGGTTGACTTTTTTTTGGCGAACGAAGGTGTTATTTAGGCTAAAAGAAGTTAATTTTTGAGCTAAAAGAAACCATTTTGAATAAAAATAGTTATTTATAGCATAAGTTTATATATTTAAAATAAAAATATTATAACATCTTAAAAATGTTATATTATAAACTTAAAAACATGATATTTAATTGAATTTTGGAAGTTCAAAATCATTGCTATTATTTATTATATTTTTATAATTAATATATATATATATATATATATATATATATATATATATATATATATATATATTAATATAAATAATATATTAACGGGGTTCCCATTGGGGTTTCGGGACGGGACTACCCACCCCCACCCCCGCCCCCGAAACTAAAAAGGGGGTTAACATTGCCCCCAACCCCGCCCCCGTCCCCGATTTTTTAAACAAATATTCCCCATTCGGGATCGGGGCCCCACGGGTTCGGGGTCCCACAGTACCTTTTGACATCCCTACTTAAACTCTTGAAAGAATCGTTTAATCGCCCCTACACGATTTTACGATAGGGATTATTGCTTAGCAACCAAAATATCCCAACGTTGTACCGTGAGGCTGCTACAATATTATATTATGCATCAGCAATGCAACTAATTTATATAACTACTTGACTTATGCAAGTAATTTAATTAAATAATATAGAAGTCGATGATAAATTTAAATATTGTTATTGGAAATTGAATAGATAGAACATTTATAAATGACTATTTCTTTATACACATCAATCTATCCCACATAACAATCTAATCTATTTTGACTTTTATCTGATTTTTTTTAAGGTTTTGTATCCAATGGGCAAGTATTATATAGAAAGCATTCAATTCAGATTTATTAACCTTTTTATTGTATATTCCCAATATTTATGTTTTGAAGACTGTGTTTTATTTCTAAAAATCTAAATTATCTGAATATGAACAAACTACAAAATATAGTTATATTGAACACTGGACATCATTAATCCATTTAAACTTCCAATAAACCACGAGATTTTATATAAATAGAAAATGAATCATTTAAATAGTATATTAACAATATTAAAAAAAAAAAAAAAAAAAAAAAAAAAAAAAAAAACTGTTCACCATCGGAATCAGCTTCAACCAAAGAACTGCGGCAACAACTAACCGGCGGTAACCAAATAACGTCGGAGACAAAACGAGAGAAAGAGAGAGATCGTAAGAAAAGACCACCGGAACCACCATTTACCATCGTGAACCACCTAGACCAGATTGAGAAAAGCGAGATAGTCATCATTTACGTCGAAGAAAAAACAATAAATCACCGGAAAGAAAGAAGGAGAGAAATAGCACCGTAAGAAAGTCCGCCGTCGAAGCATCAAACCAGTGGCTAGTGGCTATGAATGTTGCACCGTGAAAACCGACCGTCGTCGCCGGAAATAGCTTCATCGTCGGAAATCGCATCGGTCCTTTCTCACTTTTGGCGGCTCGAACATTTTTGTTAGGGCTCGATCAAAGTAAGCCTTTATATCTTATCATTTTATATAAACAGCCCTCCAAAATTTGAATATAACACCTTAAATTTAAACCTTTTATACTTTCTGTATTATTTTATTTACTTTAAAAAAGTGTCTATAAAAGGAATTTCTAAACGAAACATTAAATATAGTATTAATATTATAATAATGAATAAATTAACCATAAATTTGAATTTTGAAATCGGAAATTAATGGACGTCCAATTTTGAATTTGATGATTCCATATTCACTAAATTTTTAAAACTAAATTCTAGTTTGAAAATAAAAAGTTGAATTATTTTTTAATTACATATCTTACAAATCAATTTGTTAATACGGATTTTATGGTTAAAAAAACCGCCATGGACCACCTTACATGCAAATTAGTTTATATGACAATCATTTTCTTAAATATGGTAGCATAATTAGTTTATATGACATGTATTATACGATATCATTTTTTAATTACTTTTTTAAATTATTTTTAATTAATTTTTTTAATCGGTCTTTTATTAAGTTTTTTTGTTGTTTTATTTCAATTTTGCAAGGAAAAATGGCTATTATTTCGGATTTTTCTACCGATGAAATATAATTTCTAATCTTATATTTATATGTGTATATTTATTTGATATATTTATTAATTTTTTAACATTAAATTTTTCTCTTAATTTTTAGGTTTTTAGATCTCTTGAAGATTTGAAGAATTGGGTATAAAATATTGCACGTTCTCAAGGTTATGTTACAGTCACTAAATGATCGAAGGCACCGACTTTTAGATTCAAATCTAAAGTATTTCTTTGTTGTGATCGTAGTGGTATATCCAGAAGTAAAAATGTGAAAACAAAAAAAAAAAAAAAATTAATTGTCCATTCGAATTGATAGCAAAGTATTTGAAGGCACAAGATGGTTGGAAGTTATAGGTCATACGTGATGATCACAATCACGAACCATCAATGTATGTAGAGGTTCATTCATTTGCAATGCGATTGTCGGATAAAGAGACTCGTTTGGTCCATGATTTGACAGAGTTGAATGTTGAACCACTAGATATTTTGTCAACAATAAAGCAACAAAATGAAAATAATGTGTCTTCACTAAAAACTATATACAGTTGTCGCCATAAGTTTACAATATCTCAACGAGAAGGTAGAAGCCCGATACAAAATGTCATGCATATTTTGCATACTAAAGGGTATAATTATGAGTATCGTTTAAACGAGAGCACTAACGAGTTAGAGGAGTTGTTTTTTATGCACCCAATATCGTTACAGATGTGGCAAGCATTTATGTATGTGGTGTTGATAGATGCTACATACAAAACAAACAAGTATAATCTTCCTTTTCTGGAGATTGTTGGTGTCACTTCTATGAGACTGACGTTTTCTATAGCCTTCACATTCATGAATAGCGAAAAAACAAGAAACTACAGGTGGGTATTGACTTGTTTGAAATTGACGATTAACGATTCTTTTTGTCCTCGTGTCATCGTCACCGATAGAGATTTGGCGTTGATGAAGGCGTGTGAAGATGTTTTTCCACAAAGTAGGAAACGTATCAAATCAGATAAGACTTGGGGTTCTCTTCATCCAATGTGGAAGAAATTAGTCGAATCTCCGACACCGAGTGCATATATGCAAGCGTATGCAGACCTTCAATCGTTATTGTACAAAGATCCAGGTATCATTAATATATATCCTAAACTCTTAATTTCTTTTATAATTATTATTAATTCAACCATACTAATTTGATTTTTCTTCATATTTTAGTTGGTTTTTGATATCTTTACAATACTTGGTTGGAGAAGTATCCCGACAAATTTGTATCATTGTGGACCGACAAAATACCAATTTTGGAAATTCAACAATAAATAGAGTTGAGAGTCAGCACGCTAAGCTAAAAAAACACCTAACATCTCGAAAACATGATTTGGATAAATTCATATATGTTATTGAAACAGTTGTACAGTCACAAGACACAGCTATCAAAGAGAGTTTCACAATGAGCATAATCATTCATAAACCAAAATTTAAGGATGAGATATTCAATTCACTACGACATCATGTTTCAGAGCATGCTTTGGATAAAATCTTAGAAGAGCTTCATCGGTTAAAAGGATTTGCACCAACTCCAGAGAATTGTGGTTGTCAACTACGAACATGTTTTGGTTTACCATGCGCTCACGAACTTGCGATGTATGTCGATGCAGGTATGTCAAATGTATTGTATTAAATTGACAAGTTTTTATATGTATAATTACTTTATAACATTTTGACTTTTTTACTATAGGTTCACCTATTCCGTTGGATTCAATTGATATTTTTTGGAGAACGCTTGATTTTAAGCCTTGTGTATTTGTGGTTATGGAAATCTTAATGTTGATGATCATATGCAAAGGTGGAAGGAAAAATTCAACAATCAACCAGATCATGTCAAATACAGTTATATAAGAAAGATGGAAGAGATAATCGATCCTTCAAAAATTATGATCAATGAACCTTCGGTTAAGAAAAATAAATGTGGACGCCCAAAAGTGAAGCGTGGTCACCATCAAAGTCAAGCTCCTCACCGATACAGTTGTCCAGACTTGAATCAGGAACCACCTAGGCATAGTTCATCAACTTGAACGATGAACCGACTAGGCATAGTTCATCATTCTTCGACTTGAACAATGAACTGACTAGGCATAATTCATCATTCTTCGACTTGAACGATGAACCGACTAGGCATAATTCATCATTCTTTGATTTGACCATTGAACCAGCTAGGCATAGTTCATTCTTCATGGGCATGAACGAGGAACCAATAGACCAATGTTCGTACCAGTTTGACTTGAATGAGGAACCAACATGCAAATGGTCGTATCGGGTTGACTTGAAAGAGAAAGCAGCGAAGGAACATAATTCATTGTTGAAAGAAATTCCATCAATATTTCATCCATACATCACGCGTATACAAAATGTATGGGGTGATGGAAATTGTGGTTTTCGATCGGTAGTTGTTTGTCTCGGGTATGATGAAAATGAGTGGCTTTTCATTCGCCAGCAATTGTATGACGAGTTATTGACGTCATATGAAGACTATTCTAGAGTTTTCATTGGATGCAATGGAGTACTTGATTCATTGTCTTTCTTTATCACAGATAGGACAGCACCACCAGAACACTATATGCTTATGCCTGAGACAGGTATCCTGATAGCCAACAGGTTTGGTGTGATTGTCCAATTTTTTACCACAGCGGGCCCTGTAACCTTTTTCCCTCTATGGAGAGGTCCTAGTGAGTTTCAAAATCATCGTGTCCTTACATTTGCACTTGTATACATCAATCACTATGTGATGGTACAGTTAGAAGGAGAGTATCCGATGCCTCCTATTTCAGCATTATGGATCCGCCACAAAGACCGTCCGCAGCCGAATGGCAAACTATGTATAAGTCGCGTCTAGATTTTTATAAGTGACTCATACCTACGGAAAGTTCTTTTATGACTATAAATGATTAATTGTTGTTTATTTTTGTCTCAGATTTTTGTTATGTAATATTTAAATTTAAAAAAAAATGATGAAGATTTGTTCGAATTTTATTTCTTATAATATTATTTATAATATCAATGATATTAGGTTGACGAAAATTTATTTATAATTTATTTTTTTATAATATTATATATGTTATTATATTATAAAAACTATGTTATTTTTTTATCTTAATAAAAAATAAATATAAAATTATTAATATTAATTAAGTTAGTAAAAAATGTAATTATTAAATAATAATGATTTGTAGATTATGTAATAATGAACTAATAATAAAAGTTGGTCAAATAATAATTATATTGTGATGATGATTTAAAAAGTTAAGTCAATAATAATTATATGATGATAATTACCACCATTCACCTAAAAAGCAAACCTAACATATAGGTTGGTGTTGTGTAGAGTGGTGTGTACAAAATAGGACCTCTAATCGCCCCTACATGATTTTACGATAGGGATTATTGCTTAGCAACCAAAATATCCCAACGTTGTATCATGAGGTTGCTACAATATTATATTATGCATCAGCAGTGCAACTAATTTATATAACTACTTGACTTATGCAAGTAATTTAATCTTCCTATCCTAATAAAAGAATAGTTTTATTCTCCTTTTGACATGTGTCACCTTACTAGAACTCTTAATTAATGCATATTTTATTATCTTTTTGTCATGTGTCACCATATTATATCTTCTAATTAATAATTGTCACTTGTCAACCTATTGATTATTTATTTCAAATTTCAAATTTTAAATTTTCCATTCTATCTACATTAAATTAATATCATTAAAATAAAAATTAAAATAAAATTAATACAAATTATAAAGTATTATTAATTTATATATTTATTTAAATCAATGATTATAATTTTATAATTTCACATAATTAATAATTTATTTAAAGTAAGTGATTAATAACTTTGAACTTTTACTATAAAAGTTAAATTAATTTTGTAACCGTGGTTCGCACGGTTATAAACTAGTCCCTATTCTAATAAAAGAATAGTTTTAATCTCCTTTTGACATGTGTCATCCTATTTAGCCTCCTAATTAATGCATATTTTATTCTACTTTTGTCATGTGTCACCATATTAGTCTTCATCATTAATGCATGTCACTTATCAACCTATTAATTCTCAATTTTAAATTTTAAATTTTAAATTTTAAATTTTAAATTTTAAATTTCTCACTTTAATTACATTAATTTAATTACATTAGCATAAAAAATAAATTAAAATTAATACAAATTATGAAGTGATATAATTTCACATATTTATTTAAATTAATGATTATAATTTTATATAACTAAAAAAATATCTCTCAATTAATAATTTATTTGAAATAATTGATTGATAATTTTGAATTCTCACTATAATAGTTTAATTAGTTTTGTAACCATGGTTTCTACGGGTTATAATCTAGTTAAATAATATAGAAGTCGATGATAAATTTAAATATTGTTATTGGAAATTGAAATAGACAGAACAATTTATAAATTAGATTGAAGGAGAAATTGGTTTGTGTGGTGACCACGCATAATACAAGTGGTCAATCGATACACGATTCTATCGAAACCTTCGTTTCGCTTGCTCCCCAAGCGTTAATCGACGATCTCTTTGTCGGTCTCCCCTATAATTCCGCTCGGCGCTCCAATTCGTACCTCATCGGTAGGTTAAACAGATTTCCATTTTCACCTCCTAAACTTTCTTTCCCATCGCCGATTCCTGTTATCATTTCAAGTTTTCAATCAGGAAAATCAGTTTGTGAAGTTAGCTTTGATTCATAAGATTTGGGATTTTGGCTATCGATCTTCATTTGTTTATCTGTATAGCCGATTCAATCTCGACAATTTCTTTTTCAAACCCGCCTCCGACTTCCAATCAGGTAAACTGTCCTATCATTTCTTTGATAGACATGTTCAATCGTTTTTCAAATTAGGTTTTTCAATTTAGATTTCCAATTTTTTGATTTCATTTTTTCCTTTCACCGACTCATATGAACCGCCTTTGATTTGCTTTAGGTTTTATTTATACCTCATCTACATTGAAAACAAACATGTTTGAATCTAACTCTAGCGAATCTTAATAGGTGGATATGAGCTCTCACGTTCGAAGTGATAGAAGAGATAACAGACCTAGGTTTCCTCGTCGTCAAGAATGGATTCCCAGAGGATCCACTGCCACGGTCACAACCACTGCAGTGGATGCTAATTCCTCGTCAACAGTTGCTCCAATTCCAGATGCAAATGGTGGGGAACCTAATATTAGATCAGGTCCACCGCCTCAAAACGCTCATAATAGAGGAAATGTTGGGGTACAGAGAAGGCAGCAACAGCATATGCCTCGGGTAAATCAGACTAGAGATAGAAGAAAGGATGCTCCTCGCGAGGAGAGAGGTTCAAAAGGCACGACAGGAGTTTTACCTCAACTTGTTCAAGAAATTCAAGACAAACTTCTAAAAGGTACGATCGAATGCATGATATGTTATGATATGGTGAGGCGTTCTGCCCCTGTTTGGTCCTGTTCAAGCTGCTTTTCAATCTTCCATTTACATTGTATCAAGAAGTGGGCTAGGGCACCTACTTCCATCGACTTATCTGCAGAGAAAAATCAAGGATTCAATTGGCGATGCCCTGGATGTCAATCAGTTCAGCTCACATCCTCAAAAGATATCCGTTATGTTTGTTTCTGTGGAAAAAGACAGGAACCACCTTCCGATCCATATCTAACCCCTCATTCTTGTGGTGAACCTTGTGGAAGACCACTTGAGAAAGAAGTTGTTGGCTCTGGTGTTAGTAGAGATGATCTTTGTCCTCATCGTTGTGTTCTCCAATGCCACCCTGGACCATGTCCACCTTGTAAAGCTTTTGCCCCACCAAGACCATGTCCATGTGGGAAGAAAACCATCACCACAAGATGCTCCGATCAGAAATCTGTTCTCACGTGTGGCCAAAGATGTGGTAAACCCCGCAAGTGTCTCCGCCACCGTTGTGAAAACACCTGCCATGTTGGTCCTTGTGATTCATGTGAAGTTCCAATCGAAGCCTCTTGTTTCTGCAAGAAAAACACAGAGGTGGTTGTTTGTGGAGGCATGTCTGTGAAAGGTGAAGTAAACGTTCAAGATGGTATCTTTTCATGTTCTTCCACTTGCGGGAAGCCTCTCGGATGTGGTAATCATCTCTGTAAAGAAACTTGTCACCCTGGTGTTTGTGGAGACTGTGATTTGTTGCCTGGAAAGGTGACATCATGCTACTGTGGGAAATCAAGCTTACAGGAGGAAAGAAAAACTTGTTTAGACCCAATCCCTACATGCTCACAAACATGTGACAAAACCCTCCCTTGTGGATTACATCAATGTAAAGAAACATGTCATCCGGAGTCATGTCCACCATGTCAGGTAATGGTTACTCAAAAATGTCGTTGTGGGTCAACTTCAAGAACTGTGGAATGTTTCAAAACCAGCATGGAAGTGGACACTTTCACATGTGATAAACCTTGTGGGCGTAAAAAGAACTGTGGTAGACACCGTTGCAGTGAAAAGTGCTGCCCGCTTTCAAACTCCCACAATTTGCATCGGTTTGAGGATTGGGATCTACACATGTGTTCAAAGCCGTGTGAGAAGAAACTAAGATGCGGGCAGCATGATTGTGAATCTTTATGTCATAGTGGCCACTGCCCGCCCTGCCCGGAGACTATCTTCACCGATTTAACCTGTGCTTGTGGAAGATCTTCAATCCCACCACCACTCCCCTGTGGTACACCGCCACCTTCTTGTCAGTACCCGTGTTCGGTTCCTCAACCATGTGGTCATGTCTCTTCCCACAGCTGTCATTTTGGGGATTGCCCACCATGTTCTGTTCCTATACCTAAAGAATGCATAGGTGGACATGTGGTTTTAAGAAACATACCATGTGGATCAAAAGATATCAGATGTAACAAAATTTGTGGGAAAACAAGGCAATGTGGGATGCATGCTTGTTTAAGGACATGCCACCCGTCTCCATGTGATTCCTCCGGTGGTTCCACTTCCACTTCCGGCGTGAAGGCTTCATGTGGTCAGACATGCGGTGCTCCCCGGAGAGACTGCCGCCACACGTGCACCGCCCTTTGCCACCCGTTCAACCAGTGTCCAGATGTAAGATGCGAGTTCCCTGTCACAATCTCATGCTCTTGTAATCGGATCACCGCCACTGTTCCTTGTGATGCTGGCGGCAGCAATAGCGGCTACAACGCCGACACTGTTCTAGAAGCTTCCACAATACAGAAATTACCGGCCCCACTTCAACCGGTGGAATCAAACGGAAAAAAGATTCCACTTGGACAACGGAAGTTGGTTTGTGATGATGAATGTTCGAAAATGGAACGGAAGAAAGTTCTCGCGGATGCTTTTGGTGTCACCACTCCGAATCTAGACGCGCTTCATTTCGGTGAGAATACCGCTGTTGCTGATATGGTAGGCGACTTGTTTAGACGCGATCCGAAATGGGTTTTGGCGGTGGAGGAGCGGTGCAAGATGGTGGTTCTTGGCCGGAGCCGTGGCGGCTCGGCGGCGGCTCTCAAAGTCCATGTGTTTTGTCCGATGTTGAAAGAGAAGAGGGACGCGGTGAGGCTGATAGCAGAGAGGTGGAAGCTGTCGATAAGTGCAGCCGGTTGGGAACCGAAACGCTTCATTGTGGTTCATGCTACACCCAAGTCTAAACCCCCGGCTCGGATTCTTGGAGCCAAAGGGGTGAACCCAACGAGCATGGTGCAACCGCTTGGGTTTGACCCGTTGGTGGACATGGACCCGAGGTTGGTTGTGGCTTTGTTTGATTTGCCTAGTGATGCGGATGTGAGTGCTTTGGTTTTGAGATTTGGTGGTGAATGTGAATTGGTGTGGTTGAATGATAAGAATGCATTGGCAGTGTTTAGTGACCCGGCTCGGGCGGCAACCGCCATGCGCCGCTTGGATCATGGGTCGGTTTATTACGGTGCAGCGGTGGTTGGGGTCGTGTCGAATGGTGGAGGTAACGTTTGGGGTGCCAGTGGTGGGTCGACAGTTAAGGACCATGTGAACCCATGGAAGAAAGCGGTGGTGCAGGAGTCGTCCACCACCGGAGATTGGGGGCAGAGTTCATGGAGTGTTTCCGATGAGTGGGCTGGTGGCAGTTCGGCGGTGAAAGAGGTTCCGATCACTTCGTCGGCGAATAGATGGAGTGTTTTGGAGTCGGAAGGTGGCGGCAGTTTGGCGGAGGAGTCTGGGAAAGTTGTGGTGGGGGAGGGAGAGGGTGAAGCAGCGGGGAAACAGGAGGAGAACTTGGAGGTGGTGGAGGACTGGGAGAAGGCGTATGACTGACTCTGACTGAGTGGTATTGGGTGGATCTTTTTGCAATTTGACCGAACTGCCCGTGATTTTGTTGCAACTTGAGGGTAGAGGATCATTAATGGTTTGATTTGGGTTGATGTTGCATTGTTGGCAGATGTACTTTTTTTTTTTCTTTTGTAAAGTGGCTATGCTATGCTACTAGACTAGCAGCAGCCAGCTGTAAGACCATTTAAAGGGTAAGTGGTTTTAAGTGGGATATGTTTTTTGTTCCAATGTTGATTCTTCTTGAAGGTTTAGTGAAATTTGTTATATTAGGTTATAGTTTATTTACTCTTTTTTTTTTTTTGGCTTATGGTGACTCATGTAAATACATAAAAGGTTTTAGTTATAATGGAGTTGATGTTGAGAAATTAACGATAACTTAGTACATTTGAAGAGAAGTTTTTCGGTGATGTAATGCTAGAATAAATAGTTCCAACTTCCATGCACATGCTCCATTATAAAAAAGTGTAATAATTTTTATAACTGGTTCCACTTCCATATCAGTATGTCATTACTTATCAACTACATTATAAATGGCAGCAATTTTCATATTTCATGCTTAGCTCTCACAAAATATTTCTGTTGTTAAAACAGCAACCCTTCTAAAGTATGCTACCGTCGATACCTCATTGTTAGGTCGGTCTCTTTAGCCGGATTACAAGAAGCCAATTGTTTTTTAATAATTTGTATACTTGCCAAAATAGCAAAACATACAACTTCCAATTATGTTCACAAATAGTGCACAAAATTTTCCAACAATCTAGTGTAGCATGCAGTAAGAAGAAAGTATTCACAAGTAAGATGTTGACATATCGATGTATCTCCACAAAATCTACGGAATTTGAATTTAATATCCAATCACGACATATTTGGTTGTCAAATGGATAATTATATAGTTAGGGATGGATGGGCTCAATTCAATTCCATTCTCCATCTTTATGAAAATTACATGTACTACATTCTATTGAAACAAATAAATATAAAAACTCCACTTTTACACATAAATATGGATCATTTATTATCAAATTTGAACCGGTCCCCGCTAACCACAAATGCATGTAACAGATTCCAACTATTTCAAAATTTGATTCATTTCGAGTTTAATTTCTTCAAAAACAATCGAACACTGACTTACCTCCAATCCACATATTAGCTATATGACCCTACCCAAGGGTCATATGAGTAGACCTGGCAAAACATAAGACGACACAAAAACCCGATACAAAATTAACGGGTTTCAGTCAGAGATTTTGACACGTTTAGATAAATGGGTTAACACGACACGACACGATAATTAAACGGGTAGAGTAAAGGTCAAGACTTTCAACTCGAATATGACATGTTTAATTATATATTATTTATTATATGTTATAGACTTGTAGTGGGCCAAACTCAAGAATTAGAAGTAATATTCAAATTTTAAAAGTTAATTTTACTCATCCTCACCACCACTTTGATCCCCAACTTTAACTCTTTTCATTTTGTCTTCTAAACTTACTATAAATTTTGTCATTCCATCTTTTAACTTCAGCGTTTCATTTTTTCCTTTTTGTCTCCATAATTCCTACTTTCAACCTTTAAAATGTTTCAAACCGACATGACATAACATATTTAAAAGGGTTAAACTGGAGATTTTTTTTTTTCATATTAGAATGCAAACAAATGTTCATTCTATGAGAATATAAATATTAATATAAAACATGTGTTGCTAGTAATTCTGACAGAATATATTTATACATGTTTTATAATGTGGATGCATATAGAAAAAAAGACTATGATTTAAGTGCATTTTATAATGTATTCTGTTAGAATTTATTTATATAAATGCATTCTGTTAGAATGTCTTTCAAAATGTTTGTTAACAACAAGTGTATTTGTTTAACTGGTAATACTAACGAGTAATGTATCTTATTATTTCAGAATTGCATGGAGAAGGAATCATATTGATCATACAAGAGAAATATTTGGAATCAAGCTCAACAAGTATATATGTAAAGATCAAGTTGATTATATGGACCATTAAAGAGGATCAAAGTGTATTCGTTTAATAATTATATATTCAACAATGTTATTATTTAAGAATTTTATTCAATTTGTATGATATTCTTTTAGAATGTGTATAACTATATTAAAATGTATAAGGATATTAGTCTATAAGAATATTTATAAATTTGTATTTAATTCCAGACGTATATTAATAATAAAATCATAAACCCAAATTGGATGTATATGAATAATATCTTTATCTTAAATCAGGTCAATTATCATATATAACTATATTAGAAATGTATTCTGCAAGAAGAAAATTAAAAATATATTTACTAATTTAAGGCTGGTATTCTTTTGACAACATAAAATCAAATTTTTAAATTTGAATTAATTAAAAATATTTAGATTTTAACAAATAAGGAATTAATTATCCCTTAAAAGCTGAAATTTTTCTTTTTCAATATAGGCTAAGTGACTAAATTTGTGTTATTATATAGTACATGTTACCCTATTGTAATATCATAAACCCTAAGATCATGACTTTTGAATCTAAATTTCATCCGGTGGTCCAGATCTATGCATTCTGGCATACAATAGTTAATAAAAACAAATTAACCTAAGTTTACATATATATATATATATATATATATATATATATATATATATATATATATATATATATATATATATATATATATATATATATATAAAACAACTCAACACATGTTCAAAGTTGTGGCATCTTTCCTATATAATATACTCACTGAAACATATACTTTGAATGTAAAGAAAACAAAGTAGCAAACCCTCCCGATATGGTATAGACAATTCCTCCTCAGTCCTCACATGTCAAACTTTGGACTCATCACTCATTATACAAAATTCTTTTACCTTCCTTTTAAACATAACCTTTTCTCGCAAGATCCAAATCAAAACCCGTCTCACCCTACTCGACCTTCAAAGATCTGACAAATCAAAACAACAATAATATTTTCATTTAAGTTTTCCTTTTCTTCTTCTTTAGTTTACCAAAAAAGCTACCAATTGTCTCTTCATCTCCAATCTCATCATCAATCTTAATACAACTTCTCCTCTTTAGTCTACCGAAAAAGCTACCAATTGTCTCTTCATCATCTCCTCCCTGTTTACATGGCATTTTACAGTTTCTAGGTGTTGTAATGGAAGGTGCCTTTTCGATGGGTAGTACTGGTGGTGCTTCGGTCGGAGACGATGGTGAACATATATCCCCACGATTACAATTGGGATTGGGATTGGTTTTTTTATCTGAAATGGCAGCAACAAGAGGTTCAAAAGCTTCATCGCTCTTGTCATGTTGCTTGTTTTTGTTTTTCTTCTTGTTGCCCCTCCTGCACGCCACAAACAGTTGGATTGGATCCTCAACTCAATAATCAGAATTCACAAGGAAAAAATATATGTGAAGTTATGTTGTGATATTACAGTGAAGTTATGGCATGTTTCTTTTTTTCCAAAATGAAGTTGATAAATATTTAGCAGTTAGTAGTAGAGTAGAGTTATGTTAGGTGGGAAAGAAACAGCATCTTAGGGTATCAATATCATCATCCCTCCATGAAATGAAATGAAAGTTTAAGAAGTGAAGAAGTTTTTTAAACGAAAACCATACTCATTCATTTCATACCTTTGTGTTTGATTCCAGGTGTGGGATTCGTGAGCTTGAGCATTGATTATCTCTCCGGATGAGATGTTTGACTTGTTGTTTTCGGTTGGAAGAGACAGATGGCTTCTCTTGGTCTTCCTTTGATTTAAGAAAGTTCCATCCTCCTCATGTTCTTTGTTGCCTCTGCAACCAAAACCAATGAAGATCATATTAGATAGAATCAAAGCAATTGTGTTCAAAGAAAAAAAATGTGAAAAGTTGGGAGTGAAAGAAAGAAAAACAAAACAGTCTTTGTCTCTAAGTCTAAGTAAGGATGAGGAATAAGAACAAGTGTTTGGGAAAAAATATATATATATATATATATATATATATATATATATATATATATATATATATATATATATATATATATATTGACCATACATACCTTGGTTTCCGCTTGCGCTTCCCGGTGGCTGCTTTGGTTTTAAATGGCGTTGATCCTGCACCATTGATTGGATCCAATAATAATCCCATCTGTTGGTTTCGGTTGTTTTCAATATCATTATCATCATCAGTGATGGTGGTGATGGCACCCTCACCCTCACCCTCTGGGGATTCGATTTCAGTCATACACATGTCTGGAGATGCTTCATGTTCATATATGTATATGGGTGGTGTTTCTCTACACATCTGGGAATCATTTAAGATATTCATATTCATCTCCTTCTCTTCTCTCTTGCCTCTGCAACCAAAACCAATCACCATCACAAACCTTCTCTTAACTCCTAATTAATCAATAATATGCTATGCATAATCAATGTGAAATGTCAATCACTTTACTTTTAGCCTAACATACATATACTTTCATCATTTCTTCCTATTACACCATTATTCTACTGTAACTGTACATTGAAAACTACCCTCCCTCTCTCTCTCTCTCATCCACATATTTACAAAAAAAAAAAAAAAAATCAAACTACAATTTCTAATGAGAAAAAACTTCAAACGCAAAGTTTAAGGATGTTATAATCAAAACAAGTTTTTTTTTTTTTTAAATAAAATCATACCTTCGTTTCCGCTTCCGGGCATACTTTTTAATCTCAGAATTGTCCCCATCAACATTTAGATCTGACAATTCACTCTCTTGAGATGAGATATTTATGTTTGGGTTGTTTTTTGACAAACTTTGCTTCCTCTTTGATATTCTATTATTATTGCCTTTCATGTCACCATCATCTTCATCTTCATCGATCAATTTCATTACTTTTTCAGTAGGATTTACCTTTCTTGCCCTCCTAGATCTAACTCTCGGAACACCTCTGCAATTTCACACAAAACTTCATCATCACCAATAACTTACTTCTTCTAACTACTACTTTATTAAATAATACAATATATGTACAAGTTTAACACTATGTTCAATAAAATCTCATCAAACCCAAAATAAAATCATGATAATATATATATTATACTATAATCAAAATCATGATTTTGTTTAGAATATTTTCTTTCATTAAAACTATTATAAAATCACATTCCTTTAGGAATGGTCCATTCCATTTTAGTTCATCATGCAAAACAAACAGGTTTTTCATTCCAATGGAATGAAGCATTCTATTCCTTCTCTGATTCCATCATACCAAAACAATAACGGATTATGAGAAAGAGACAAGGGGCAGACAGCTTAAAGTTTTGCCCATGAAAAAGACAAATTAAATGCATTTTACAAAAGAATTGTGAAGAAGGAAGTTGTTCTTTGCGGTTTTCATGGGACAAGAGTATTGGATCCCACATGGATATTGAAATGTGAACACAAAGAAACAGTAAAAAAAAAAAAAAAGCATACCTTTGGTTTTGATTGTCTGAGGTTATATGATCTTGATTAGGTTCAGGAGGCGACTCAAGTAGTAGAGGGGCAACAAAGTCATTGACAGTAAGAGCAGGGCGTGCGTGTTCCCGATCCACAAAATTAGATATTAAAGCAGCCTTTTTCATCTTTCTGGCTCTTTGTAGCATGGGAACTTCATGTGGAAGCAACACCTTCCATCTCCTATTCACACACACACACACACAAAAAAAAAAAAAATGAATAATAAATAAAAGCAAATACTGGGTGTTTGTTAAAAAAGCTAGTAGAGTACCTGAGACATTGACTATCAGTTCGTGGAGGAACACATGCAGCTACTTTAGACCAGAGATATCCATGTTCTGAAATTGCATGTTTCAACTTTAAATCCTCCTCTGGTGTCCACTCGTTCATGTTAAGTGCAGGATCTAAGCAATTAACCCATCTGTCACACTCACACAAACAAGATGTAAAAATCAACCAAACATATCTCTGATAATAAGATATTAATTATAATTTATAAATTATAATACCTTTCTCGGCATTGTACTTGTGTCCTACCAGGCACAAATCTAGCAATTTTGTTCCAGTTTTTAGCCCCAAATAGCTTCACAGCTATTTTGAGATGCTTGTCCTCATCTGGGGCCCACTTCCCAACTCTTTCCCTCATTGGGTTCAA
Organism: Lactuca serriola; assembly: GCF_051521515.1. NCBI lineage: Eukaryota > Viridiplantae > Streptophyta > Magnoliopsida > Asterales > Asteraceae > Lactuca > Lactuca serriola. The sequence goes on along the minus strand of NC_136415.1, from coordinate 257,761,302 downwards.
TGACTTCTTCCATCTGAACGCAACACAGAATAATCATTTTCTCAAAGCTACGTCGTTTTAAAAAAATAGTAACTCATTTTGTAATAGTCACACACACACATACATATAGTCGTTTTTTTTTTTTTTAAATCTGTTAAAAATAATAAATGATTACAATAAATTAAATATCATGAAATCTTAAAATAGAACTAAAATAAAAATAGTTACTTTTGCAAAAACTGATCTTATAGAATGAAACTTTTAGTTCCTAGGGGTTATCGAAGATTGTATACATAAAAGTAATAATATCATTCCATTCCATAAAAAATCAAACTAGCAGAAGGGAATGCACCATTCCATTCCTGAAAACAATCAGAACATTTTCATTCCAATTCCAACTTAGATCACTGCATATCGTCTAAAAAGTAGAAAAAAAATAATAATAATTGTTAACTGACTGACCTATTGGAGCACTGGGTACCAGTCCTTCCTTCAAGTGTTGAGGCAACAAGCTGCCAATTGGTCTCCCCATATTCAGCAACAGCATTACGAAGCTCCTCATCTTCAGGGGGAGTCCATTCATTTTTTATGATAGATGCATTCAGACTCCTTTGAAAACGCGATAAGCATTGAAAAGGCGTCCTATTTGTCCCCAATGCATCAGCAATATCAATCCAGTTACTCAACCCACGATTCTGAACAGTATACAAAAGCTTCTTATCTTCAGTCAGACTCCATGGCTCACGGTTTATTAAAGGATCTTCACTATTCATCCATCTGAATCATCATCAATTCACAAATCACATTTTATAATAATATATATTTTTAAAATAGCAGTATATTATGTATACCTTGATTGACATTCAGGACCAGAGCGGGCTATGACATACATGGAAGCCAGGCGTTCCCAATTGACCTTGGGAAGGAATGACCGGATTTCCTCTGCTGATATTTCACGATGTGTGATTTCTGTAAGCATGTTGTCCATATCATGGCAATCTACATCTTCACCACTGTCATATGTATATACTTACTATTAGCAACATACATCTATTTCTTTATTAATAGTATATTTAATGCTATAAATAAAAGGAGAGATTTTTCATACTATAAACAATAGATTTAAAAGTAAAATGCAGTAATCAACAGAAATTAAAGTATAAATGCTATTAAGTACATACAAGTCAAGTGTGTTGCTATAAGTAAGAACAGGACTTGCAAACTTCAGTAACGTTTTTCAAACTCATAATAAATAATATACCTGAAAAGGTTTTGTGTTAGCATTTCCTGAAACTGCTGTTTAATTCCCTTCAAAAGGTTCTCATTCTCCTCTGTTGACCAAGGTTCCCTAATCAAAGAGAATGGATATTTTGACATTGCATCTCTATAATCTGCAACATGGCAATTTTCAGCAGGGCCTTGATTAATTGCATGTGTTTCTTTATCCTTAGCCTGTAATTCCCAAAGTGTAAAGATTTAAAATGACAAATTATCATCAATGAATATATATATATATATATATATATATATATATATATAAGCAAACACTTTATCCCAAGCCATTCGTAATTAACTAAACTGATCTACTACCAAAAAACAACACCAACTTACCCAGTCAGTAAAAAGGGGAGCATTTTTAGGGTTTAGAGTTTACAGCAGACATATTTTATAGAAAACTCAATAGTCAATACTCAATAGCATACAATTTTTAATTGATTAAGGAATTTTTAGTGCATCGCTTACATAAAAACAAAGGCCCAATCATGACTTAGAGAAAAAGTTCATAAAGACAAAGGCACAAAGCTACCTTATTAATTACCAAAAACAACTAAATAGCCATGAAATGCCCTCACCAGCAATAACTTGTTCAAAAAGACCAAAACCACCCTAATAGAAGCAAAATTCCTAATGGAGACTTGGGGAACTATAAAGCTAACATATAATATTATAGGCCAAATGTGAGAGATGCATAAACAAACAAAATAAGTGTAAATCCCCATTTCACTAGTAACAATCTTAATGACAACCAATGCCTAATTCGATATCATGTGAATACGAATTACACTCTGCATAGTTTCTTGAGACCCTAATCTTGTTATCCATCAAACAGTTACATTCTCAAATTTGGATTCTTCCCAAATGTCAACTAGTCACCACAGATATTATGGAAATGTGCCATCAAAATTTTCAATAAAAGACAAAGAAAAGATGTATCAGAAAGAATAAAGATCATTTGCATGGAGACTAACCGCATTAGATCTCTGTTTTGGAACTGAAATCAGCTGGATGCGTGGATCTTTTTTCTGAGACAATGCTCGGCCTGTTTTTTTTCTACAAGCCACCTGAAAGTCTTTTAGGATTTTAACACGCTCCCTCAATTTTTTATTTTCTTCCAACCTTGCTTCAATCTGTCCTATTTTATTACGTATAAATTTCTGGCATATCCTGTTCTTCTTGATGGCTTCAACAAATGCTTGTGCAGATCTTGGAAAACCACAATCCGGGGCTGGAATAATTTCAGAACCAGGCTCATGCCCTTCACTGTCATTTGCATAGGGAGTCTCAGGGGTAATGTTACTGGATAATTCCAAATTCTGATTGGTGTTGCTTCCATCTACACAATCTGGAAACCCTTGTCCATTGTTAATACTCTTTACAAAAAAATTAGGGGAAGATTCCTTTTCCAATTCTATGTTAGTTGCACCAACCTGCTCTGGTCTCTGTACATAACTCTCCTTGTTGTTGTTCTTGCTATCTGGTTCAAAAATCAATAAACAAATTTTAGTTGCATAAAATAAACCAGATACAACCAACTAAAACAGCTTCAGTAAGTGGCAACAATGAAGCAGGCAGGAAGCATTGCAAGCATGTTCTGTGAACATGCATCTATGCTAATTGCAACAATAACTTACGAACAAAGACTGATGCAAAAATGATGATGATGATGATGTTTCTATCCTTTCCCTCAAATTCTGATCCCAAATGCTTTTTTATTCTTGAGTAAGCGCAGTATTTGGCACCTTTGGCTCAACTAGTCCACAGGGTTCATGCAAAGAACCCCACTAGGCCTTCCGGCCAACAGAGGTGGCCCCTAAGTCCCAGGTAGAAACGAATGCGTTTGATTATTCACAAAGGATAAGCATCGGGACAATGTAACATAACATTCAACAAAAAAAATTCGGTAAAGAATAGTGACTCAAGCAGACGAAGAGAAAAGAAAATTCGCAAAACTTTTACCGTGGTACTGCGAGAATCGTCGTTGAATAGCACGGAGAGTTTCAAAATCTTCACCATAATCCTCATTCTCATCCGATAAACCAGAGGGCATAATGATGCTTAACGGTTTCATAGAAATAGGATATTGTTCACTGCCAATATCGTTGGTTGGAACAGAAAAACGTTGTTGAATGCTACGCAGTAATTCTATGTCTTCATCCTCAGACGCATAGGTGTCACCAGAATCGCTACAGGTGGTGGATGCTTTGGGGGGGTCGTCGACAGAATCGTCGACACCTGTGACAGAGCAGGCCTTTCTTAGGGCTTCCATATCTTCGTCAAATCCGGCATCGGAGTCGCTGCCGGAGGATTCGTCTTCATTGTATGGCATTTTGAAAGTTAATCTGATCGAATGACAGACCTTGGATGCAATTTTGGGATTGGATCAATTAGGGTTCTGGGTATATAGGCTGTAGGGTTTAATGAGGAAGAGGCGACCGCCTTCCAGTGCTGTTACAACTAATCGTTTGTTCATCCCCTTCGAAACACACTTTTTCACAAATTTAAGGGCAACTTTACTTAACTCATTCAAATCTCATGAGCTTTTGGATTAGGGTTCATATGAAGAAAAGGCGACCGCCCTTCGGACAACTAACCGTTTGACCTCATTCAAATTTCATGAAATTTTTGTTTTGACTGTCTTTAATCCGTTAGGCAAAATCATATAGAATTATGTAATATTTTATACAAATTCATGTTCATCATGTTATATTATCTTTAGACTTTTAATAGAAAAAAGTCTATAGTCTTTCACTCTTTTGATTAATGAAACGAAATGATAGGATCAACAACAATAACAAATCTACCAACCCTCTTGAGTTAAAAAAAAAAAAAAAAAAAAAAAAAAGATCAAATATAGGATAATGTCATCATAATAAGTCTTAAGTTTGGTTATTATTGACGAAATTTTGGTTCGTTTATATCGTATACCGGACATAATTTTGTATTTATTGCAATTAGTTGTAAAGTATGTTTACCGATTACCGTCTTATCTTATGGTATTTTTGTTGACTATATCTCTCCACCATCAGGAAAATAATATCCCCATTATATAACCCTCGTTTTTTTGGAATAGGAAATGTTCTACAATAATGTTGAATGATTTGTTATGTTAGAAAATTATTTTATATGAAAAACATATTTCATTCATTTTTATATAAAGTTGAGGAGTGTGATCATTTGTATGTGTGAACCATATAGGACATTAGATTAGAGAGAGTTTGGTCGGGGAATTCTCCCTGACCATGAGTATTGTTCATGTAACATTTGATATTTTTTATCTACCAATTATTAGTTTCAGCACTTGTTTATCACTGTTAAACGATTATTCTGCATCAAACCAATCAATAAATGAGATCTACACCTTCTCTTCAACCAAAACCACAAGCAGATTTATCCACCAATGTTTAAATGACAACATCAAAATCAAATTCAAGCTCAAATGGAACTTCAAGATGAAAAAATATGGATATAATCAGATGTAAATGTGTAATTTTGATCTCTCTCCACAACACCGTGTTTTCACTTTAAAATTAATAAAGAAGAAGCTTTAATTTAAAAAAATATAAAGTAAAAATGTATTTGTGTTTTAGTAAAATTGATCAACATGAAAGTTGTAGTAGACGAAATTACGAACTTATAGATACAAAGAACGTTGAAAACGGGGCACCTATGAGAAAGTTACAATTATCCATAGGTTACGAGAAAATAGCATAACCCCGACAAAGTGGATAGCTGTTAGCATTAAATCCCACTAGCTAACCATGTAACATCCGAAATCAAGGTATTTTCCTTTAATATTTTTATTTTAAAGTTTTTGGCTAAGGACCCTCCCCTCGTATGTTGGGCATACGCGCTTGTGCGCTTAGCGTACAAGGGCGCGCATCATCGAGCATCGAAGCCTCGTATGCGGGGCGTACATGGTATGGATAGGAAACCCTAAACTTTAGGTCTTGTGTCCTATTAAACCCTTTTATGACCTTTGGACCTCATTTCTATCAGCCTCCATTGCCTCTCAACGTCCCTAGAAACCCTAATTGTCATTGGAAGTGAGTTTGAGCTTGGAGTGCCAAAAGGAAGCCATTTTTGGGTGTGTTTGTGTAACGTCCATGTTTCTAGGCTACACATTAGTATAATGATGTAATACTCAAGGTCAACCATTATAACTCATTTTGAAGTAATAAAAAAGAATTATTTGAGTATTATGTGAATTTATGTGCTTTATACTTGTTTATAATAATATAATAATTTAAGAATGAAAATAAGCGTCAAAAATAAAATATTATATAAACCCTATGAAGAAAGTTTTAGTGGTCGTGACAAGGATTCCGAAGATATAAAGAACGCCGAAATCCGAGTTATAACGAAGAAGTTATGACTTGTCGAAGTTTCGCGGCAAAACCGGCACGACATTGTGTGACGTAAAAAGTAAGTTTGCGATAAAGTGTTTTTTAGCCTTAGCAATCTAAACGAAAGTTGTAATATACGTTAAATCGAGATCATGCATAAAAAGAACGCCCAAATCTGACTTTGTATGAGGAAGTTATGAATTTTCTAAGATTTGGCATAGTAGTGTGCAACCCGGAGTTCAAAATTTAGATCGAGCGATTTTAGCCGACACAACCTAAACGAGAATCGAAGATCTCATTCATAGGAGCTCAACGATAAAAAGAAAGAGGAAAAAGGACGTCGGACGACGAAGTTATGAATTTTTATCGGATTTTTCCTGTCCCGGCCTGTTAAAAACATAACTTCAAACCAACTCCCTCTCTCGAGCTCTAGCAATCATGTCTTCCAGCATCTTGCAGCTGGATCGGCTAACAAACTAGCGGATCTCATTCCGCAACATCTCATAATATCGGGCCTTTTTCATCTCTTCGTACGATGTGTACTGCGGAACGAGAAGAGCCCACTCCCTGAACATATCGGTGATCTCGGTCACCATCTCAGCGTCTGCTGGAGATCCTAAAACTCCCTAGCAAGTTGTTGCACCTCAATCACAGGCGCAAACTCGGCCCTGAACCTGGCTATGAAATCACTCCAGGTCATCGCATTAAGAACTACATCATCCCTAATGGCTCATCCGACCTCCTCCCACCAATCACGTGTCATGTCCTTCAGAAGACAGGGCACAAGTCAGACCTTGTCCCCCTCGGGACATCTGCTGTTGCGGAATGCGTTGGCAACAGCCGCAAACCATCTAGTGCTCGCAATGGGGTCTCGAGCCCCATGGTAGTCGGAAGCTCCCAAGCTTCCCTGAAAGTCAGTGTACACGACCCCATCATGGCCACCACCTCGGTGCAGAAAGCACTAAATCTCTCATACAAAATCTCTAAAATACCCTCCTTGATCGTTCCAAAAAATCACAGGAGTCTGATCCATAATACTGCGTGATCTCAGAGGAGATGAACTCCCTAGTCTGGTCGTCTAGTTGCCTGGCTCCTGAACCCGAGCCTGATCCCTCACCGGTGCCTGAACTGTCGACTGGTCTAGTATGTAGTACCACCATTCTGAAAATACACCATAAAAATCATCAGAAACTCATCATACTTAAGGGATTTACCATACTACAAGTTTCCCGGATTCATCTCATCCCTCCTTGATTCAAGTACAGATCCTTTGCTTTCAGTAGTACGGGCCCATACTACCTTCCACATCTATCTGTACTTTCCTCAAGAATTGCCTTGACTCCACCAAGTCCCTTATACTACTACTGCTTCACGTGCTAATCTCATCCTAGGCTTGCCTTAGGGTAATCTCCGACCTACTCTCCGTCATCAGCTACACAATAAGTCCCTATTACACTTCCCTAACTAGCTTGTGAATACAGTTACATATTACTTAAACCAAATAATTCTTTGAATGAGAGATCCTACCCTACAACGGTTGGACTCAAACAAGAGCTGCGAAGTAGCGTTAGACCTAACCTTATGAAATTATTTAGTCCTCGCAACATGTAACTTAACATATTCGTTTACTAGTTAGCAAAGGACAACTAGAACTCCTAAAAGCACAAAGCAAACAACATTCGAGCATTGAGTAACCATAACTAAGCATAACCTAATCAGGTTATCATATCACTGACTAATCAATACTTAGCATACAACTCAACAAACACATATAGCAGGCATATAAGGCATCCTTCTTAGATCCTTAGCTCTAATTTAGCATGCAATTTTCATACACATAAAGCAAGCATACATGTCATCAATTCTTAGATCCTTAGCCCTAGTCTAGCATGATGATCACATAATCATATCATATCAAAATAACTTGTATGGATAGTTTGGGAGACTTACTTGAGCTCGGCTGATTGCATGCGCCACACCCTTTTTCTCTTATTCAAAGTTCTTTTCGATTTTCTAAAATTCTTTTCTTTTTCTCAAAGTCCTTTTTATAAAAATGATTTTCTTTTGAAATTTCCATACCAATTCCTTAGTTTGATTTCAGACACACCCAAGAGTGTGCCCGAATCCCTCAAACCAAGGCTTTGATACCAACTTGTAACATCTCAAAAATACAATCCAAAAATTTCATTTTTAAACCATTAATAAAACCCATAAATCTCAACATCATCTAAAACAAAAGTCGTGTAACTCAAAAATATCATAACAACTGTAAATGTATCAAAATCATAAATCAAATATCAGAGATAATCATCCCAGGCTAAAACTGTGGTGTGTGTCATGCGATCAACCCGAGCCCTTCCCTTTGCTAGTGGAATTACCTGAAACCAAAACTGAAAACCGTAAGCACGAAGATTAGTGAGCTCCCCAAACTACCACATACCATACACATAACATATAACATAACTTTGGGACTCTGCCTAGCTGCATCGAGACGAACTCGACATCGGGCTCCTGCCCGACATCGGGCTTACCTGGCATCGTGCTTACCCCGACATCAGATCGTGTCGGGCATCGGGCCTCGCCAGACAACGGGCTTGCCTCGACATACATACAACATATCATATAACATAATCACATAACATAAGCATATAAACATTCATCGGGCTTGCCCCGACATCAAACCGAAGCCCGGAACACATGACACATTCATCGGGCTTGCCCCGACATCAGACCGAGTCCCTCAAGGACCTAGATCTGCAGTAGATACACCAACTCATGCTTGCATTCATGAATGGTTCCAACATGTACTCTGAAATGCCCTAACTACCCCATAAGAAGATCTAGAAAACAAATGGCCAAGATATAGACTTGATTACCAGAAAGTGAAGGAAATGTGATGTTGCTTCTGGATCTACAACCTTCTCTTGGAGTCCTCTAGCTTATTCTTCTTCTTCTCACAAGCTACAAATCACACCAAACCACTTAAAAATGGTTCACAAACTCACACAAAGCTCAAGCTCACTGATTAGGGTTTTCTGGACAATGCGAGACGATGAGGGAGGCCACAAAGGGGTGTTATGTTCTTTAAATAGGGTGCCAAACCCTTCAAATTAGGGTTTCATTCTAGCAGTCCGACTCGTCGAGTGGACTTCAAACCCCGCGTCCCTCTCTATCTATACTCGACGAGTTTGCGGCTTGTGAAATTGATTAAATTCGTACTAGGGATCTAGGTGTTACACTTCTAGCTTCCACTCCTTCAAGGAAATATTAAAGAATCACTCTCCTTTCACTCACACACACTCAAAAGGCTCAAGATCGCGAATTAGGGTTTTGCTGGACTGAGGGAGGCAACAATGGAGTGTTAAGGTCCTTAAATAGGGTGCAAACCCTAAAAACTAGGGTTTCACTCTAGCAACCCTACTTGTCGAGTTAAGGCTTCTCAACTCGTCGAGTAGACTTTAAGTCCCGCATCCCATAAATCCGTTTATACTCGACGAGTTTGGGGCCTCCAACTCGTCGAGTCCCTTCGCAAAAATGAATAATTCTTATTAAAATACATACCAAGAACCGAGCGTTACATGATGTATGACATGATTAAAAATAGAATGGACTACAACATTTGCATTCACTCCCTCCTTACTATTGTCCATGACTGGATCCTCATTTGTGTCATCGTTCTCCCTATCTGGACACAACTTATTTAGGAAGTCATCGTTAACAATCTTATTTAAAGGAATAAAACCATCTGGAATGATTTCATCTTCTAAACCAATGTCTTCAAACATAGGGTCTGTTTCAGAAGGTTCTTTATCCTCACCCTGGATTACAGAACTAGTTTCATCATCACCTGAATCGAACCAGTCCTCTTAATTATCCCCTGTATGGTCTATATATATGGATATATGGATTTCTAGGTCTTTATAAGCTATATCTATAAAGTGGGCATAGTCCAATTCGTTTTCTATGAACATAATGCCAGTCGCTAAAGGAGGATTACGTAAAAGAGTAACATGATTTCTCAAACCCCACTTCAGTAAATCATTTTAGGAAAGTCACACATCCAACCAAATTCATTCCAACAAAATTGACACTAGTAAACAAGTAATGCTTACCTCCAACATAAGAACATGGGTGGCACAAAAAAATCGAATTTCCAGGTATAAACATGGATTCCGCGGAGGGGAGCTCCGAGGCCTCCGTAAAATTAACTGTAGCTCCAAGGAATCCGTGTGGCAAAAAAAAAAAAAAAAAAAAACTGAAGCAATTCCTCGAAGGGAGCTCTGCAGAATTGTTCTTCAACATTCATTCCTCGAAGGGAGTTCCGCGGAATTGTTCTTCAACTTTTTTTTGACGGATCGATTCCTTAGAAGGAGCTCTGCGAAATTGTTCTTCAATTCTTTTGAAGGATCCATTGCTCGGAACTAAACTTAAGGGTTGTTTGATTTCTTGCTGACCCGGTCCGGTCAGACATTTTAACTGATCTGGTCCAGTCAATGTGTTTGATACCCTCTATTTTGTAGCTTACTCGGTCCACAGTCGGTACATATTGCTCTGATTCGGTCTGCTAAACAAAAAAGATTGACTGAAAAATAGATGCCTTTTGCCCTTGCCCATGGCTCTCCAAGTCTCGACCTCTTTCACTCCAAGCAACTTTTCCTTCAACGGACATCACTCGTCCTTTCCATTGCTTTTGTCTATCCTCTGCCGCCGCCATCCTCTTCACCGTCGGCTACCTCTTTCATTGTCGAACTCCCACCCCCCGAAGCATCGTCGTACCTACCTACATCCCCATCGTTCGTTCATCGTCTTCCTCTTCCACCGCTAATAAGGAATTTCCTTTTTCTTTTCATCTTTTTCGTTCTTTCATGCTTGAAGATGTTTTTCAATTTGTACCGATTGGGCTGTAGAACACGATTTGGCATTATGGGTATGTTGATTTGGAACGAAGATAAGGTAATTCCATCTTAACTGGGTCGATTTATTTTCAGTTGCAATCCATTACTTGTTGATTCCTTCTGATTTTACAAAAAATCGATTTCTTTTTGGCCCGAAAATAGATAGTTGATGTGATCAAATCAAAAGCTCAATAATCAACTATGAGTTCCTGAACTCTAGCATCTGATTCGCTTAAGCTTTGTGCTTGAATTACTCTGGAGGTTCTTTGCAGATAGGCCGATATAGAGTTTTTTTTTAAGCTTGGGATAGAAATGGAATATAGTAATGGATAAAATTCAAGTAACTAGTGATTTGAAAAGTGATCCTTGAGATTTCTTGTGATTAATTTAGATCAAAATCTGCAAAATTATATTGATATTATGCTACTTTAAACTTGGAGTTATACTAATGATACCTACTAGATCTGTAGATCACTTATGTATTTGATTTCTTGATTATGGTTTTGTATTTGGATTGTTTCTTTACCCTATTACATTAGAGGTTTGTTATCTTGTTATCCTAAAAAGACACTAGAGGTTTGTTATCTTGTTATCCTAAACATATTTTTTAGAGTAGAACAATATTAAACAGGTGGGTTTCTGATCAATGTTTACCATCAATTGAAGAACTTATGTCATAATGTTTGTGTGTTTTCAGGATAGGATTTTACTGGTGTGTTTGTTGTTAGAAATTTGGATACATCACATAACTAGCTATTTGAATCGCATAATTAGGTGACTTATAAGTGTGACAACCCCTTTCCCTAAGTTTAAGTTTTTTCTTTTGTAGTTTTATGATTTGTTTTTATAAATTGTAACCAAGATCGTTGTATTTCATATTTTATTTATGTGATTGTTGCAACAATCTTGATAAATAACAACCACCTATGATAATGGCTCAAACCTAGTACCTATGAATGCAAACATAAGCTTTTTTGTCTTTTTTTTTTTTACAATTGGTAAGAAGAAGGCAAGACAATCAAAAGATATGTTGATTTTTTTTTCTTTTAATCTTCATGTTTTTTAGATTACTGTATAAATATAGTTAATTAATAATATATTGTGGTTTGAGATTATTGCTTAAATGCATCAATCAGTTTATTACCCAGTCAATTCTAACCCAGTTAACAACTATCAAACGACCCCTTAATTACGCATAGCCCATGAAAGCTCACCTCCACAAAATGTCTATACCTTATTATTATTATTATTATTATTATTTTTGTCCATTTCTTATTCAACCCCAAAATATATCCTACAACATATCCCTTGTTAAAATATCGTCGTGATAATTTGTAGTTTTTATACAGACAGATGGAGACTTGTTAGGGAGCGAATGTGACTGATATCTCCCAACTCCCAAGAGTCCAAGACACATGAGCGAAACATGATCCATAACTTCTGGCAATGTTGACTCCGTAACATTTTTCTACCCTGACATATATACTAGTCTCCGAGAAACCGATAACCTTCAACTCGTAGAGAGATGGATGAAAAATATGCAGAGCTGAGGTTAGCGGTTGAGACGGCGGAGCTCGTTGACGCCCACGCTCACAATATCGTACCACTTGATTCTACAATACCGTTCCTCAGTTGTTTCTCTGAAGCTTCCAGCAAGGCTTTATCCTTTGTTCCTTCTACCCTTAACTTCAAGGTCAACACCTCTTTCTTTCTACACATTTCTTTAGTTGCTAAATGTGAACATGATCCGTTTATTTCGATTTGTTAACTAAATCGATTCAATTTTGTATGTTCCCCTATTCTGGAATATTCTCTTTCTTTAGACTAGGTTTAAATTTTCAGTTTCAAAAATCTCATTTCTATGTTTCTTCAAAGTTGCAATGTTTGCACTTTGATTCGGTAAATCGATAGATAACGCAGATAGGTAAGTTTTCTTTGAAGTTTGACAAGAAAAGGAAATATTCAAAGTTTTAAATACCTTCCAAAATGAAAATCGTTAGAATGTTCGTTTTAGATGCCATTTATGACATTTATTTCTATGTAATAAGTTCAGGAATTACAATTATGCATTCTTCGTTATTTGAGAAAAACTAAATAATAAATCCACTCATCTGGGTCCAAAACCTTCCTTTAATTCTTTGGGCTGGTAATATTAATATTTGGTGGATAATCAATCATATATTAACTTTAGGCCCAATTTTTAAAATAAAGTGTTGTCATCTTCATAAAAATATCTGAGAAAACGAGGGCACATTTGGTGAATTGAAAAGGTAAAACAAATAAGGTTAAGATTAAAATGTCAGGACTTTATGGAAAGTCTCCTTTCTTTAACTTTAGATACTAAAACTACGTAAAAACCAACACCTATATAAATTTCAATTTTCATGACATGGAAGCAGCATAATAACTATAATGAGGTGGGGGAATAATACAACTTGAAAGGCCTATATAAATTTTTTGAAAGAGCAAATTTAGATACGAAATTAGACTCTAAAATGAGAAGTTCATGAATGGAAAACATTTCAAATAGAGTTTGCTTTATTGTATTTTTTTTTTCCATAAGTTTGTTTGGATAAATATTGTTCAAAATCTATCTTATTATAAGCCTTAAATTGTTGCTATGGATAACTTCAATCATGGGTTTATGTTGAATTTGACAGAGAAGCCTGAGGGATATTGCTGAATTATATGGCTCTGAGTTATCTATTGAAGGAATCCAAGAATATAGAAATTCCAAAGGAATTGAAACAATCAGCAAAACGTGCTTCACAGCTGCAGGAATCTCTAGTGTACTAATAGATGATGGATTTGAGTTAGAAAAGATGCTACACATTGAACAACATAAAAATATTGTACCATTTGTTGGTAGAATACTGAGGATTGAGCATCTAGCTGAACAAATCCTTGATGAAGTAAGTTTTTTTAGTTTCTTTAGTCTTTTAAGGGTTAAATGCAAGAAAAGTTTCATTGATTTGTGTTTTTTTTACTAAACGACAATGCTTCCTTTCATATTATATATATAGTAAATTTTTTTTTCTTCAGGGAATCAGAAATGGGAAGAGTTGGACAGTAAATGCATTTACCGAAATTTTCTTATCAAGATTAAAATCATATCCTTTTGTGTTTTTTTTACAAAACTAGAGTTTTAGGTTTCTTTTGGTATAATATAAAGATAAGAGTCTGTTAGTTCCTTATCATTGTGTTGTTAACATTTGGTGCCAAAGATGCGGTGAAAGTTTTTGGTCTAAAAAGTATAGCTGCATATCGAAGTGGTCTTGAAATTAATCCAAATGTCACCGCAAAAGAGTTTGAGGATGCTCTTGCTGAAGTTTTGCTTGGTGAGTTTAATTAGGTCTTGTTTGCTATACATGAACAAGATAGCGTACACTTTCTTGGACTATTTTTGATAAGGATGAGGGCATTTACGTCTTTTACACAAACAAGAGACTTAGAGGGAAAGTCTCTGTCCCACCTTTTTCGGTGGGACAAAAAGTTGCAAATTTTGTCCCATTGACATCGGTCAGAGTCAGAGTTAGGACAACATGACACTCAGTATTGTACTACCAATTGAAAGTGTTATTTGACAATGAATTTGTGTTTCCAGATGGAAATCCTGTTCGCATCACAAACAAAAATTTTATTGATTATATATTTGTGCGTAGTTTGGAGGTGGCCTTGAGTTTTGACTGGCCTATTCAGATACATACAGGGTAAAACACTAAATTGCTTAAACATTTTTCACTTTAGAAAATATAAAAACAGTTTTGGAGAAAATATTTATTGTGATATTAGTATTTCTTGACTGAATAAAATGTATTGATTTTTTTTTTGGTAGCTTTGGAGACAAAGATTTGGATTTGAGGCAGGCTAATCCCCTTCATCTCCGGAATCTTCTAGAAGATGATAGATTTTTGGACTCGCGAATAGTGCTGTTACATGCATCCTACCCTTTTTCAAGAGAAGCATCACATTTGGCATCCATATATCATCAGGTCAAAATTTTAAAATGAAAGGATAAATAAGTGAGATCCTAATTCTGATATCAAAATATGAGTTTATAAAAGAAGCGGTATAATCGATTTCAGGTTTACCTTGATTTTGGTTTGGCAATTCCAAAGCTTAGTGTCCATGGCATGATATCAACAGTGAAAGAACTTTTAGAGTTAGCGCCAATAAAAAAGGTGATAATGAGATTTTTCTTACATTTAAAATATTTCGATTTCCATTTCTATTTCTTGTGTTTGTTTTAAGTCTGTCTTTAATAAGTGTCATTTGATTAAACTCATTTTTTTATGTTGAACCAAAATGGTATATGCAGGTGATGTTCAGCACTGATGGATGTGCATTTCCTGAAACGTTTTACTTAGGTTTGTGAAACCTGAACTATAACCGATTATTTATTTATTTCAGTACATATATAATGAGGGTATTTTGGTCTTGTAATTTAAATAAAAAAACGGAACTGAATTCCTCCCACCCTCCCATAGGAATAATGAAATCCATCAAACATGTAGTTTGAAGACTATTGAATTATGTCCATCTGGCAATCAAAAACGCTATGGAATGGAATCTTGAATTCCAATTCCACCGGATTTTGCGAATATAACAACAGGAATTTAAAAGAGATGTTGGGATGACAGGTGCAAAGAGGGCACGAGAAGTTGTTTTCTCTGTTCTACGCGATGCATGCAATGAGGGTGATCTCTCGATTCCTGAAGCTCTTGAAGCTGTTACTGATATCTTTTCTGAAAATTCAAAAAAGTTGTACAAGATTGATAGTGATGCCACATATAGGGTTCCTAGACATGTTTCTGAAACCTTAAAAATGTCCAATAATCATGAGAAACAGGAGCTTAGCTCTACACAACAAGAAATTGTGCTTGTTCGTGTTTTATGGATAGATGCTTCCGGACAACACCGATGTCGTGTAAGTGATTTTATTTTTCCTACACTCACTTTTTTCACTATCTTGAGACATTTGTTGTTTCCAAAATGTAATTACATTTCTATAATCAAAAAGCAAAATGTACCTTCTGTTTTACCTATAATAGCATGCACTTACATATTTTGCTACTGATACAGGCTTTGTACTTTATTTGTTTGATATTTGCTATTATTGTAACTACATTGCTATTATGGATAATAATTATAAGTACATTGCTATTATGTGTAAAGAAAATGATAATACATATTGCTAGTTATATGGGTCAAGCTAAAGTATATTGCCTATATTGGTAAAAGTAGTAATGTACATTGCTACTTCCTACAATTTGCTCTTTCTGAAGTTGTTCTATGAAAATACAACAAATAGCTGAATGTTTTTGCTAGTGATTGCTTGATGTACTCTCAGATTACATTTCTATACAAATTTTAAATGCCAAGATTCTCTGAATATAAAGCTAACATTATATTGCTGTTGTTATGTTCCCTTATTTACAACTTCCTAAAATTTCGATTTTTTTTTTCCTATTGACATTACATTTTGCAGTTTTTGATTATAGAAATCTACATTGCAGCTGTTATCTTTACTGTAAACTGAAAGACATAATTGTAGTATAAGAATACGATGAGATTAGTCCATTAAGTGCTGCCTGGATAATGTTGTTTTTACAAATATTGGAAAAAATAAGAGCCTGATTTCCCTGAAAAAGGACCACCTGTATATAATTAGTTAATGGAATAAGTCCTGTGCCACTTAAGTCAAAAAAGAAAAGAACACCATAGAATGGTCTTTTTATTTGGCTTCATGTAATCAATTAATCAATCTAAAAAAGCCTTTGACTTTGTAATTTGTAATTTGTAATTTGTATGTTCTCAGGTTGTTCCACGAATTCGATTTGATAATTTTGTGAAGGAGAATGGATTAGGTCTAACATGTGCCTCTATGGCCATGAGTTCATCAATGGATGGTCCAGCTGAAGACACCAATCTCACAGGAACCGGTGAAATCAGACTCATGCCTGATTTGTCAACTAGACGTAGAATCCCATGGTAAAATCATGATCATCTTTTTTATGTTTAATAACAGTAATTTCTGATACTATTCACTAAAGGGTGATGCAGGAAGAGATGGTTTTGGCTGACATGCACTTAAAACCTGGCCATGCATGGGAGTATTGCCCAAGAGAAACACTAAGAAGAGTTTCAAAACTCCTCAAACAAGAATTTAACTTGGTATAATCAGATAAATTATTCACTCAACTTAAAACTTTGTTGCATTTATTTATGTCTACTACATTGAAATGGGATCCTGATGAAGTACTTACTTACCATTTGAATGCCTTTTGTTATTCAGGTAATGAATGCTGGATTTGAAAACGAATTCTATCTATTAAAGAGTCGTGTTAGGTATTTATTATGCATATGCAGTTTTCTTCTACATTTTATCTTATAATAATTTTTATAAATTCTATAAACAAACTACACAGGAATGGTGAAGAAGAATGGGTTCCATTTGACACGTCACATTACTGTTCAACATCTGCATATGATGCTGCTTCGCCTATTTTACATGAAATTGTTAATTCACTAGACTCATTAAATATTGATGTAGAACAGGTAAACAACTCAACTTACACAATGTAGGCATCTATTTGAGAATCTTTGAGATTTACTAATCTGATTCTGATTTTTTTTTTGATAATGTATGTAGCTACATCCAGAGGCTGGAAACGGTCAATTTGAAATTGCATTACGTTACACAACTTGTACAAATGCTGCAGATAATTTGATTTATGCACGTGAAGTTGTTAGAGCTGTTGCAAGGAAGCATGGGTTGCTTGCTACTTTCATGCCAAAGTACGTATTTTTTTATTCTTTTTTTTGATGAAAAATATATGGCCATGTTTGTTACAAATGAAATGACATACAATGCTTATTTGTGGTGAATTTAGGTACAATTTAGATGACATTGGGTCTGGTTCACATGTGCATATTAGTTTGTCTGAAAATGGACATAATGTATTTGCTGCATCTGAAGGATCCTCAAAACATGGAATGTCTAAAATTGGACAAGAGTTTATGGCTGGTGTTCTACATCATCTCCCTTCACTTCTAGCTTTTACAGCACCAATCCCAAACAGGTAATAAATAAGTTTTTTTTTTTTTTTTTTTTTTTTTTTCCTATTACTTCGTTGTAATTTGTTTTCAAAAATTTACCCAACTTTAGCAATGCTATCCAAATTCAAGGACATACAATTTTCCAAAGTATAATGTACTAATAGGAAAAAGTTTGAGAGTAGAATGCTATAATTGGGTATGTTTTTTCCAGAGTACAATGTCCTTGTAAGAAAAAAAAATGAAAACACGAGTAACAGTAGAAATGATACTAGGATGGTATAATAGTAGAAAACTTACCCAATTATAGGCATCAGTGTCCTTGATAACTTTTTCTTAGAGTAAATTACACGAATGGTCCCTATGGTTTGGGGTAATTTGCGTGTTTGGTCCCTAACTTATTTTTTTAACTCGAAAAGTCCATGCTGTTTGTTTTTGTCACGCGCTTGGTCCCTGCTGTTTGTTTTTGTTACGCGTTTGGTCCCTGTCTTTACCTAAAAAGACTATTATTTAAATAGGGAAAATGGTGGGGTAGGTAAGGTAAGGTGAGGTGGGTGGGGTCGGGGGTGTATTTATTTAAATAAATTAAAAAATCAAGGGCAAAATGGTCTTTTTAGGTAAGACAGGGACCAAGCGTGTGACAAAAACAAACAACATGGACTTTTCGAGCTAAAAAAATAAGTTAGGGACCAAACGTGCAAATTACCATAAACCATAGGGACCATTCGTGTACTTTTCTTATTACTATACTTTGTAAATTGTAATTGTCGTTGAATTTTGATAAAACACTACTAGAAGTGGGTTGATTTTTCAAAAGTACAACGCATGTAGAAGTTGAATTGTAGCAAACAGATCAATTCTACTAATTCTTGAATTAAAAGAAATAAGAAGCAGAAGCCTCTGATCCGAATTTCAAACTATCATATTTATAATTGTACGTAACTGTAGTTACGACCGTATACAACCCAATATGTGGAGTGGGGCCTACCTTTGCTGGGGTAAAGAAAACCGAGAGGCTCCTCTCAGAACCGCATGTCCACCTGGCGTTCCAGATGGCATTGTGAGCAACTTTGAAATCAAAGCATTGGATGGATGTGGAAATCCCTATCTTGCCCTTGCTGCTGTTCTTGCTTCTGGAATCCATGGTCTTCGCACACATCTCTCTCTCCCTGATCCTATTGGTAAACACTCTTCTAATGTTCTTCCATATTATTATTATTATTATTATTATAATTAAGTTAAATTTATATTGATGTCTGAATCCAAACAGATGATAATCCGGATATGCTACGTGACAAACTTCAAAGATTACCAGTCTCCCTTACGGAATCAGTAGAAGCTCTTGAGAAAGATGCTGTTTTAGAAGCTTTATTAGGAGAGAAACTACTTGTTGCTATAAAAGGGGTTCGCAAGGTACTTGTGATATTTTATATTTATTATTTCTATCAATTTTCAGCAAATAACGGAGGTAGCTTATTTTACAGGCGGAAATTAAACATTACTCTCAAAATAAGGATGCATACAAGAAACTCATACACTACTACTAACTACTATATGGTTTGATTTGATTCTACTATAGTAATATTATAATGGATGGATGTTTAGTATCTCATAAAGTTGGATGGGTTTTATTAATTTAATGTTTAAATGTTTTTGAACCAATTAAATGATTTCATTAATGGTTCTGAGAACTAGTTCTGCCTATAATTGGGTTAAGTTTTCTACTATAATAATATCATTGCCTTTACATACGAGTGATGATGTCAAAAAATAATATTGCCTTTACATACAAGTGTTTGGGTTTGCTTATTCAAAACAACTAATGTTTTTATTTTATTTTATTTTTTAAATTATTATTATTATTATTTTTATATAAAAGTGTTCATTAGCTTATCCTATAAAAAATAAGTGGATAAACTTGTTTTGTTTTGTTTTTTTTGGTTGTTTTGTAAATCTTGTTTATATATATAAAAGAAAAAACATCATAAATAGTCCCTGTGGTTTCTCCAAAATCTGAAGTTTAGTTCCCGTGGTTTAAAAACGTTATAGATGGTCTCTGTGTTTTCAAAACTTTTGACGATTGGTCTTTATTACTAACACCGTTAACTGAAGGGCATTTTCGTCATTTCACTACCACAGTGACCATATATGATGTTGTCACTTATTTAAAAAAATAAAATAATATACAAATGCCCTCTCTCTCTCTCTCTCTCTCTCTCTCTCTCTCTCTCTCTCTCTCTCTCTCTCTCTCCTTATCAACTTGGTTGGTCTTCCTTCACTTGTACAGCTCTCCTTGTATGATACAAAGAGAATAAAACATCCGTCTTCTGTGGGTTTTAGGATTCACTCTTAAGTTATTTGATTTTGACTTTCATCAAACATCAACAAAAGAACAATAATTCGCCTTCTTCAATTTACAATTTGACTAGGGTTTTTAGTTTTCTGCTTCATCGATCCTTTCTTTCTCTCCCGAGCTCTTGTTCTGTAGGGTTTTTCTTGAGTAAGAGTGGTGGAAGATTACATGGGCCAAATGAGAGAGAACAATAGCAGCAATAATATGGGCACACCATCTACTAGACTACTACTCTCTTATACGGGTCGGGTGGAGGATCGGTTCTTTCCCCAGATACCACCAATACTTCTTTGTATGGGAGAGGAGGAGGCACTACTATCGAAAGTGGAGGTACCTAAAAATTTCGTAATTACCCATCTGTGATGAGCTTTCATAACGAAGATAAATCTCTTAAAGCTAAATATCATTTCCCACCCTCACTATTCCAACCTTCTTCAAGCGTACATGGACTGTAAAAAGGTGACCTAAATCCATATAATTCTCAAACTCAGAATAATTACAGGTTATATACACAATATTACGAAGAATGACAATGGGCTAATTTACCTGATAAAAGTTGCAGAGAGATTCTTCAGGTTGCAAGATATGCTATGGTTCGATAAGGCCAACAATATTGTCGACTGGCTGCTCGTGAAATCAAAACCTGTTATTCAAGATCTACTCCCCCAATAGTTAGATCGTACTTGCAATCTCATTGGTCTATCAAACAACGGATCTTCTGCATCAGAAAGTGAAGTTATGTATGGAATTGATGATCAATTCATGGAGAAAATTAGGGAATATAAGGTGCTTATAGTAGGTAACGCAAAATCGACTTCCTCTAGCAGTAACAAAGAGAACAAAAAGCTTGATAGAGGAGTTAGGAAAAGTGTGTATCTTCATCACTCTCTTGCTAAAGAAACTAAGGAACAAGCAAGAGCAGGGGTAAGGAAGAGGACAATTGAAAAGAGAAATAACAAGATTGGAGGGGGTGATGTTGGTGGTTCTGGCTCTGATAAGGTGATGAATCAAAATGTAAATCGATTAGGGTCTTGGATTCCCTTTGGAGAAAACCAAGCTCAAACAACTGATCAAGCGGAATATCCAAATTCCCATTTTCAATATAAGAGAGAGAGAGAGAGAGAGAGAGAGAGAGAGAGAGAGAGAGAGAGAGAGAGAGAGAGCGGACAAAAGTTAACGGTGTTAGCAATAAGGACCGATCGTCAAAATTTTTGAAAACATAGGGATCATCTATGACGTTTTTAAACCACGGGGACTAAACTTCAGATTTTGAGAAACCATAAGGACCAATTTATGATGTTTTTCTATATAAAATGTCCAAAAGAAAGTTGATAAAGTTGATTTTTTTTAAATATAGTTTATCAATTTTCATTTATAATACTATTTTTGATAGAAAATTCATATCAACAACATTAAATTATATTTTTCTGCAACTTTGATTATGTTTATAAGATTCTTTTAGAAATAAATTATTATAAAATAATGCTAGCCACATGTTAACAGCCCATGATATATAATATATATTATATTTTCAGAGTAGTCTATAATGTTCCAATAGCCATAGATTGAACACATACAATATTTCAGTTACCAAGATATAATTTTCATTTTGTAAAAATGCTTGGTACAAACATAACCTATATAAATTAAAGAAAATAAACTCTAAGAGAAAGGAAGATAAGATAGTAGAACAATAAAAATAAAATCTAGCGGTTTAGAATGTGAGAGAGATAAACGGTAGACTTTTTCTTTGAGAAGATAGTTAAATTTTTTTGCATGGTGAATGATTAAGCTGTAAAAATGTTTTATATAGGGTTTCTTAGGTTATAATAAAGGGTAAAAAGGTAATTAGCAATCTTATCTAATAAAGAGTTTCAAACAAGGAAGGAGGAATTCACTTATTAGAAATTTTCTCCTATGTAAATAACACTACAACAAAACACATCCACACACAACTCTATCCGTGGGTAATGTGTTGGTGATTTTATTACCAAATATATTTTAATGTAATGGACTTAACAAGTGTTCCAAGAATAATGTTTTAGTTATAATACAAGTTAGAAGGTGCGGGAGTGCACACTTGTATTTACTAAATATTATTAGTACTGAACCCTAATCTACTGTGTCAAGGTATGATTTGTCATTCTTGAAAAGATATTACAAGGTCTGATTTGTAATTCTTAAAAGATAGAAACTGCTGTGACTTATCCATTGATTGGATAAAACTGTGAAAACGGCTATTGAAACACATAAGAAAAACGCAAAACGTTCTTTCACTTCATCTTCTTCAATTGTTCTGATTTTGTGCCTTAAATCAGAATTGATGCATAAGGAATTATCCCAAGTTTGAATTTCGTGATACCCAAGGCATATAGGGTCGAAATATCAAATAAAGAAAGTGTTAACACGATTCCTGTTTGTGATCCAGATTTCGAATAACCCTAATTCGAATTTCCCCAACAATCTGTGAGTAATGGTCTTTAACCACAAATTTTCCACGAAACCATATTCATGGGTAATTATTTTCCACAGATTACCCTCGGAATTATCCGCAAATTATCCACAAATATAATACCTATAGATTTATCACATATTTTTTACCTACAAAATTACCCATAGTCTATCCACGAACATGTTAATTGTTACCCACGACTTATCTACGATGAGATTACTCACGGAGTATCTACATATTTTTTCCCACGACTCTATTACCCACGGTTTATACATGGATTTTTACCTACGAATTATCCATGGATTATCCTCAAAATATTACCACATATTTTCAACATATATCTTTTGTGGATGATTCTGTGGGTAATATATATATATATATATATATATATATATATATATATATATATATATATATAGAAAATCCAGATTTTTGTAGCTAATATAAAAATTATGATATGAAAAACTAAGTTTTAACAAAATCCATAAACTTAATCCAAAAAGTTTCAAATACCAAATCCATAAACTTAATCTAAAAGGTTTCAAATACTAATAACTACAAACATAAAACTAACTATTTGTACGCCACTTGGGATGCATTTCATCTAACATCTTCCATAGTGGCTTGGCGTGCTTTGGATGCATCACATTCTTTTCTTGGAAGTTGTTCTGATTCTTGTTGATGGCGGGCTTCAGACTAATCGGTCAGGTTTCCAAGTCCCGTGTCTAAAAAAATGGTAAAACAAAAACGATCATTAGTAAAGAATATAGAGACAAAAACAACAATGGACTTTACTCATTTTATGTAACATCCTAAAAATCAAGGTAAATTTTTCATTTTTAAAATCAAGCCAAAAACCATAATTGTTACAAAACATAGTTTCCAAAAGTTATAATCAAATAAGAGTATCCCAAAATCAAATATCATAAAATCTGAAGGATATGCACGATCATGCCTTCGTCTTTCCTTGATCATCTGAAGTACCTGAAACCATAACAATCAAACTATAAGCCAAAGCTTACTGAGTTCCCTTAAAGTACCACACACAACAAATACAGATAACAACATGCACATATGAGCCTTCATCCTGACTGGACCGCTTTGCAGGGCCTACAGCCTATCTGGACCGCTCCCCGGCCTTCGCCCTGACTGGATCGCCTCACAGGCCTTCAGTCTATCTAAACCGTGTCGGGTGTCTTGGCCTTCAACACAAAGAAGGGCCGACTCAACCCAACAAACCATAACATGTCGACATATACAATAACAATCAATAACCAACAATACAGGTAATCATACAGATCTACCAATCTAACGCATAATCAGTATAACAACAATCCAATATACGAGGATACAAAATCCAGTAGGCCGGCCTTGGTGCCTTCGACCCACAAGTATAGTGAGGAAGACTCACCTCACAATCTGAAAAGATAGTTGAACACATCACAACTCCAACTACTAACTCTACCGGTCACCTATACAACAAACAATAACCTAGTCTCAAAATACTACTCAAAATACCCAAAATACCCCTAAGTCAATCTTGGTCAAAATCCTGGTCAAAGTTAAGTAAAAAAGTCAAACTGACTGAGTACGCCCTGCATACTCAGTCACTACGCTGGGTGTAGTCGAGACTCACCCAAACCATGAGGTTCTAACCCAATACACACAACATACCACTTGGTACACCAGTGTACTCCACATGGGTCCAAATCTTTTCATTAAGTGCTTATTCCTTAAAAACCTTTCATCCAGATTCATATCTAGACCCAAAACATCATTCTAAGTCATAAAGTTTCCACCTTTATGACTTTCCATGGCTAGAAAAGGCCCAAAAGCTAAAATCCTAACTTAATAATCCATTAAGACATCATAACTCTTGCATGAAGGGGACAGAAGGACCAATATCATATTTTTATGGTTCCTAATAGCTTCATAATGGATAAAGTGTCCAACTTTAACTTTATCCATTAGGATGGTCTAAATAACCAAGATTTAGTCTTTAAGTTTCATAGGGACCAAAAATGCATCTTTCTCAACTTAATCCATTAAGTCCAAGTCTCTAACCTTCACATCTGAATCATTATGATGTTTAGATGGATAAAGTTTCTAACTTTATCCATAAAAAAGTTACAAACTTTCAAGATCTAAACCTTATGCACTAAAGTGACCAAAAAGTGACTAATATGAAAATTAACAAGATCTATATATGAAACTAATGAGCAAGTTTGAAGTTTTTTACTCACAAAGGTCCAAAAATGATGTAATCTTGTTGGATCTATGCTTGAATCCTTTTTCCATACACTTTGCTACTACCTTGTTCTTTAAGATCCCGCCTTCTAATGGCGAAATAAGCTCATAAATGATGCTAAGGCTCAAAATAAGTGAGAGGAGGCTAGGGTTTTGAGTTAGAGGCTCAAAAGGGTGGAGGCTTATGGTAGGAAGGACCCCCAAGGGGTTAGAGACCTTAAATAGGGATCAAAACTATTAAATTAAGGTTTTAACACTGCAGTGGTACGCCCAACGTAACACCCTAAAAGCGTGTTCCTTCAGCCTAGTACTCACAACGTACTACCTAGTGTACGCCCAACGTACTGCCAGGCTTCCTTTTCCAGCTTAACTTCAAACAACCACAACTTCTTCGTTTCAACTCCGTTTTCAGTGATCTTTATGTCCATAGAAAGGTATCGACGAGCTCCACAACTCTATCTAGTTACTTATGACTAAAAACATCTCGAACTAAAATCCTTAATTCATGCAAGAAGCCCGAAACATTACCTTTCCCACTTTACTCTTTAGCTTCCAACGAACAACCTAAGGTTTAAATTACTTATCCAACACCATCAACATCCAAAAGAGTCTTGATGAGTTTAAGAAACTCTTTGATCGTTTAGATCTTATAACAGGTAAATCACGAAAGCGAAAAACAACGATATAAAACACAAGAATGAATCTGAATATGTCAAATGATTCAATTGATTCAATCCTCAACAGAGCTCGATCAAGAACTTCCGCTGTAGAGGATATTAGGGTTACAAAAGATAAAGATCAAATACTTGACAAAATAATTTCCAAATCTTACGTACTAGGATGCATGCAAGCACCTATAAATACAAAACCCTATAAAATAACTCACGGATGGACAGGGCCATACCGAAGACTAAATGGACTAAATAGCGAGCCCAAGACACAACACCTTCTGGACCTAACAATCTCCCCCTTTGTGTCAATTGGAGCGAGACTATCTCTTCGGCTTGCTGGGTCCAGCTGCAGGAACTTTCTTAGTGGTATCAAACAGACGTGGGATGAGAGCAAGGATGGTCTGTCTGAAGCGAATGTACCACTGGATCATGTCATCGAAGTACTTCTTGTCGTTTGCTGAATTCTGCTTGCATCGATGAATGATACCTAGAATATGTTCCAAGCATGCAGTGGTGTAAAGGTGTTTGTCAGCCAAGGCGAACATGCATTTTTGGCCTTCGTTCCTTGTAAACATGACAGAATTCTGCTTCGGGTCAATTCTTCCCATCTGCATCATGTTCAAATCACTAGCAGAGCTGACAGGAGAAATAGTAGGCTTTTTCTTGAAGATGCTAGCGATCTCCTGATCCATCTTGACAACCTCCATAATGTAGCATACGAGCATCCTTTTGAAGTGATCAATAATTGGACCATACTCAGCTTCGTTGGTGAGGAGGATGTTGTGCAAAATAATCCAGTCATGTGGATTCAGGTTGGGAAGATCAGCAAGTGATATCGCGTGTTCGGTTTTAGCAGAACCCCTCAGCACTTTGAATCGAACGTTCGTGAAGTTCCCCTCACGAAACGGCTTGAGGACCCGAACGTTGACGATCTTCTGAGCGCTCCAAGTTTGATACTGTGGTTGAGTAGACTTCAGATAGAATTCGATGAGTTCCCTATCAACCTTTGGATGAGGATGAGGGACATCGGCAACGTTATCAAAGGCATGAAAGATGAAGGCTTTTCGGGTCAGTGGCACGTCGAACTGAGAATCGACAGAGTTGATACGATCCAATGAAATCACTGGTTCGAGCCAAAGAATGCTAGGAGTTTCAATAGCCTCTTTCAAAAGCTTCTCAAGAGTCCACGGAGGAAAAAGAGTTTTCCTACTCTCAAGAAGGTCATGAGCCTCCTTCATTTTCCTTTCGGTCGCCTCAGCCTCTCTGGCAACACGAGCGCTCATGTCAACATCTTTATCACGGCCTTGTTTCTTTAAGAGATCTGCAATCGTCTCTTTATCATCATCATCACTGTCTTCAACAATTTTCTTTCCTTTGTTTTTGACACCCGAACCTGAGGCTTGACCTGCTGGAGGAGGTTCGGTTGCTTTAGTTGCTGTAGAAGTGGGAGGCGGTTGGGACTGAGACACATCTTCTCCCCCTTGTTTCAGATTGGACACGAACTCCAGGAGCGCTTCAAGTTTTCTTAAGAGAGCAAGGGCAGGAGCAAGCTTTTCTGCAAGAGTGCGCCTCACTGAGTAGTTCAGAATCGGATCATGGGCTTCAATGATGTTGGAAAGGGTGGCGTGGACATCCGAAACACATGAAGAAATAACTTCTCGCTCAGATCAAAGAGATTCAACTTCCTTTTGAGAATGGAAAAGCTGAAGACTCTTAACCTTGAGAGCAGTGGACTTACGAGCGGGAGCGTCCATTACTGAGTTCTCGGCAACTAGGTCTTCATGCAGCTTAGTCAGGCGCTCCTCAATAGTCACCTTAAACGATGTGTTGTCATCACTGAGAGTTTGACGAAGACTGGCAAATGACTGCAGTTCAGAGGCAACTGAGGTAGCCAGCTTGTTGACAAGAGAGTCAAGCCTCTCTGCATTGGAGTCAGCAGTTCCCTGTAAAGACTGTAAAAGAGAAGTGGCGTTATCAAATAGTTTTTCGAATTTTTCGGTCGCAGCAGCACACGCCTTGGTGGAGGCGTCAATAGCGGCAGTGGCAGAGTTGATAGAGGCTTCATGAGCCTTAGTAAACGTATCAACAATCCCCTGAATAGCAGCCCCTGAGATGGTAGACTGTGAGGAAGAAGAGGAGGAAGCAATGAGAGAATCAATTTTCTCATGAAGCTCCTTGAGATGCTTCTTGGTGACTGGAGCATCATCGTCATCATCCCTCTGCATTTGATACGGACTGTAATAGACCGAGTCAAATGTCATGTTCTCTCCGCTAAAAAAAAGGTTCTTCATTATCTGCTGAGTGAGCAGGAGATGAGGGAGAGGGTGAGGGTGGAGGCTCAGTTGTGGAAGTGGGTTCGGGTGCGGATGTATGTTGGGTAGTGGGAGTGGTTTCGGGTGCTGAAGTAGGAGCCCCCGTATTAGATACGTTGGTTCTAACTCCAGCGGTGGTTGTTGTGGTAGCTTCAGTAAAAATGGGAGGTGGTACAGGGATAGAGGTGGGTGGTATTTGAGTAGTGGAGGTTATGGGGGGAATGGAAATAGAGATGGAGATTGGGGGAGGAGAGACATGTCTAGTGGAAACATGTACCTCAGGGGTAGGCGAACGTGGAGGAGTGTTACCACGTAGGGACTCTTCGGAGTCTGAACTCTCTTCCTCAGATTCACTGGAGGAGGAGGCAAGAATAAGCTTTCGCCTAGGTTGAGTCTTCCTCTTCTTTGGTGGAGGAGAGTGAGCTGCTTTGGAGGGTTTGCGTTTCTTCGGAGAAGGACCTTTCGCTCCTTTGACAACCTTCTTGTCTTTTCCCTTGTCATTCTTCTTTCCCCTGGGAGCAGGCCGATCAGCATCATGAATTGATTGAATCATGGCAGGAGTGAGCTCTCTAGGACCAGAGCGACGAAACTCCTTGTAAGTTCTGATGATCCGGCTGTCGCTTGGAACATCCCCATACATTGACTCAGGGATTGAGCCAATAAACTGAAATTTAGAGGAATCAGAGACGATAATCTTCGTAGTGTGGAAAGTACCTATCGAAGAAAGTGGAGAATCAACAACAATTGGAACGTGATACTTGTCCATCACCCACTTTGTGACCAGCGTCCAGAATCTAGCATAGGAGATCTCTAAATGGCGAGATGTAGACGCTAGACTCTGAATCAGCTGCTGCCATAAAACTGACCCATAATCAAGGTTGATGCCGTGATACAACCCATAAAGAATGGTCATAAACAGAAGACTCGCCCCGTCTGAACCTGCACTTCGTTCTGATAGCCCCTTGAACAAGACGGTGAAGAAGCCGTTCCACTGAGGAGGTAGGCAAGACTTCTTGAATTTGGTCACCGTCGTCAGAATTTTAGTGTATCCCATGTTATAAAACATGGAAAACAACTGTCCCACTGGGATGGATTCAGGGTTCACCCTAGATTCATCGGGTTCAAACCCTAAAAGCGAACATAATCGCTGCTTGGAAATGGAGGCCTTGTGATCAAGAATGTCGAAGAAGATTCGATCGACAGACTTGTCATAGTGGGCTGTGGAGAATATTTGCGAGAGACACTCCATTGGAACTGTTTCGACCTTGGTGAGAGCTGGAACCAGCGGCGAATACTTGAGACATTCCATGATTGGAAACATGAATGCATTGTAAACTTGAGGAGTGAGGTCGATAATCAAGCTTTGTTGAGGACAGATTGGCAGAATGTGAGAAGTGTTTGTTTGGTTTCCCGTTGAATTACGATCAGACACTTATTAAGAAGTGTTGAAAGATATCATTTAATAAGGCTAATTTAGGTGGCTTTCGCTTCAATGCAGAATTCCTGATCTTGACATAAGACAGAAATCAACTGAAGTACTTGTGAGACCAATGTAGTCTGTGGAACAAGTAGGCGTGAAGAGAATTTAAGTGGCAGTTTGAAAATACTTTTAGGTGAAATCTCAAAAGAAAATAGAAACTGGATTCCAAGGGAAGAAATGTTATGGGATTTAACAAGTTCATAGGAATCACACAAAGAGAAAATTTAGAGATTTCAAGGTACAGCCCCATGGATGAATTCGTCAATTCTTTAGTGAAACCTAGAGCAAATTTAATTGTTCACCGTCAATGCATAGTAGGTATTGAATTGTGGGTTTCACTTAGCACGTAGTGGCACGTAGCTAAGATCATGAACACAGAAATTGTGTAACCATAAACCTCAGTGGTAATTACTGAGAGTCTCAAGGGCTACGTGTATGAGGCGAATAGGATGGAGAAAAGTATTGGAGATGGTGTAAAGAAACCAAAGTACCTCTGCTATTAAAATAAGGACCAAGCAGAAAACTCTTATCTCATGTGAGAAGAGAGTAAGGTAGCTCATGATTAGAATAAATATAAAAGCCTAATTGGGAAGACAAGGGTTATATATACCAAGTCAGTAAGGCTATTATTCAGAATCAGGTGAGGATTTGGACACATACAACAACATGCT
Organism: Lactuca serriola; assembly: GCF_051521515.1. NCBI lineage: Eukaryota > Viridiplantae > Streptophyta > Magnoliopsida > Asterales > Asteraceae > Lactuca > Lactuca serriola. The sequence goes on along the minus strand of NC_136415.1, from coordinate 257,731,562 downwards.
TCTAGGGACACTTAACTATTAAAAACGAGAGAACAAGAATTTCTCCACAATTATCCACCAATAAAAATTAACGAACACAAGCAAACAAAAAAAATGTTTTTGGAGTTTTTGATTTAAAGAGAAAAACAAACAAAAAGATTTTTGGAGTTTTTGAGTTAAAGAAAGAAAAAATAAATAAAAAAAAACTTTGGAACTGAACCCGAAATAGACCAAACGCTCGGTTCATTTCGGTTAAAAAAAAACTTTGAAAAAGAAGCTTGCAAATCATGATTTTAAGGTGTTTTAGCATGAGGTTTTCAACATCATAAGCATAAAACCTTTCATAAACATGATGGTGCATGCAATTATCCAATGGGTAAACGAAACTTGACTTGTATTCCCCCCCCTAAAACATGAAAAACACGAAAAACATGGGGGTATGAAGCTCACCTTGAAGATTTCGTGAGTTGAAGGAAGGAAATGAAGAAGGTTTCGAGCCTAGCCTTGCACAACTTGAGGAGCTTCTCGAAAGTCAAGTGTTCCAAAGAACTACACACGAAATTGTGTGTGTAAAGGTGGAGTTTTAGCTTAAGGAAGTATAAAAACACTAGAGGTTTTTGAGAATACTTACCAAGTTCTTATGAGTTTCTTGAAGAAATTGCTCTTGAAGATGGTATACGAAAATTGGAGAGGGAGGTGAGAGTGTTTTGGAGAGTAAGATGAGTGAAAATGTGTTTAGTGTGTGTGTGTGTGGGTGTTTGCGGCCGAACACCCTTAAATGGGGAGGGTGGATTCCTTTATTGATGCATGATGGATATTAGAAAGCCATGCATGGAAGTTTGAAGGATCAAAGCATGTGAGGTGTGGTTGTTTGTGGGTTAATAGAGTGTAAAGCACTTAGGTGGAACCATTTTTGTGATTTCTTTTTCTCTTTTTTTTGTTTTACTTGTGCCCAGAACCGATTTTATCAATTTAATAGAGGGACTTTCGGTTTTAGGGTGGACGAAAACACCCTATATTCTTAATGGGTTTTCGGTTTGGAGTGTGTTTGGGCTTTTGGGCTTAATTGGGTCCAATAAAAGGGTTTTCGGTCTAGTAAGGCTCAAGGAAGGGAGTTTTCGGCCTAGGTGTTTGGGCCGAGAACTCTAGGGCAAAGGCCCAAAATTGATTTTGTTTAGCTATAGGATCAATCTTGTGCTTACGAGAGCCTATTTCAACTTGATTCCTAAATGTATGCACACATGAATTCATATAACATTGTAGTTTGGATTTCACTAATTTGATGTAATAGGGTTACATAGAGGAATTGTTTTGTACAAGCTTCACAATCTCAAACCTAAATTGCTAGTTGTGACATTATCCCCTGTTAGAGGGAATTTCGTCTCGAAATTCGTTCTAAGGTAGCTCTCAAAAAGTAGGGAAGAGATGGGGGTACTTCTGCATCATCTGGTCTTCATGTTCCCATGTGGATTCAGGTCCGCGTTTGGCACTCCATCGAACCTTCACAATGGGAATACGACTTTGCTTTGTTCGCTTCACTTCCCCGTCCATTACTTTGACGGGTTCCTCAACGAAATGTAGGTCTTCGTTCACCTCAATCTCATCAAGCAGAACACGAGTGTTTCGTTAGAAAGGCGTTTCTTTAGGTTTGACACATGAAAGATAGGGTGTACATTGTTGAGTTCTGGTGGTAACTGTAGCTTGTAAGCTACTATACCAATCCTGGCAAGGATTTTGAATGGTCCGATGTATCTAGGATTCAATTTCCCACGCTTCCCAAAGTGTATCATCCCTTTCCAGGGAGAGACCTGGAGCAATACGCGATCACCTACCTGGAATTCCAGAGGCTTTCGTCTCTTATCCGGATAACTCTTTTGTCTATCCTTGGACGCCTTTATTCGTTCCCTAATCTGAACGATTTTCTCAGTTGTTTTTTGATGATTTTCGGACCGGTTAAGGTGTTGTTGAGTACTTGTCCCTTTGCCAATTGGGTGTCTCCCACCTCAGCCCAACAAAGAGGTGATCTGTATTTTCGTCCGTATAGGGCCTCAAAGGGAGCGACCTTGATGCTTGTGTGATCGATATTGTTGTACGAGAATTCAGTCAACGGAAAATGTGTTGGATAACGTGTATAAGTCCATAACTATATTTGGTATGTACTTGACCCGAGAGTAGCATGGTCCATTTGGGTTGCATGGCATCGGAACAATCTGAATGATGGACAATTGAGAAGAGGTTATTTATGATTTTTAATATATTATAAGTTCTAATATATTAATATGACATCATATTATTTAATTAGTATTGATCAAGAATTAATTTGGAATTAATTTTGTGATCAAAAGAGACTAATTAAATATATGAGGATTAATTGTGTAAATCATTCATTCTTATAAAGTGGTCTTATGATCCATAGTTCTTTATGTTGGGATAAACCCATGTGGTGACCCATGGATACTCCATGGAGGTTAAAAACCATGGAGCCTAAGGAATGTGGAAAGTCATGCACATTAGGGTTTGCATGGTGTAACCCTAGTTGTGTCACACTATATAAGAAACCTCATGGCTACCAAAATCGGTGCTTAAGTGAGATACAAGAGGGCTAACCGATTTTTGTGTGTGCAAGACAATCTCTTCTCAAGTCCTCCATTGTTGGTGGTGTTGTGTGAAGCATTTGAGGCATCACATTTGGGGTGCTAGGCTCTTAAAATCTTAAGGTTTCAAAACTACAACAAAGGTAAGTCATCTAACTAGATTTTTGTAGTGTATATATTCCTTAGTATGCTAGTTAGGATGATGCTTTGGAAAATTGAAAGTTTGGATGTATAATAGAGAAAACATAGATCCAAAGCATCTAGGGTTGCATGTACACCATAGGAGTGTTAGAATACTCAAAACCCATCAGTGGTATCAAAGCCTATGATTGTTTTCCATTTTACTTGATGCTACTTGTTTTCAAAACTTGAAAAAAAATCGATTTTCTGCTTTCTTGATAGTGAACTCACCGAGTCCACTGACAGACTCGCCGAGTCCACCCTATAAACTGACCAACTCGCCAAGTCAGTTCATGCACTCGACGAGTTGGTGCTCTAGAATGCAGAATTTCGAGTTTTAAAGCCAAAATTGGACTAGAATCATTACCCTAAACTGTTTTTGAACAAATAAACCTGTTTTTGATGTGGTAATGATTGTGCTTATCCAATTTTAAAGATAATTTTCAAAGTTTCATGTTTTGTATTAGGCTAATTTCATGAAATTTGTTTGATATGAATTATCTTGTTCATATGAGTTTAATTGAATTATGTATGAATTATTTGATTATTGTGTTATTTAAAATAATTGGTTAAATGCTTTTAGTGGACTCCATAGCTTGTCCTCAAGTTATGGAAAATGAAAGGTTTTTCTTTTATGAGATCATTAAACTCATATGTTATGGAAATGAAAAGTTTTGACATGTTTTAAAACTTGCCCTCAAGTTTTGGAATTTGTAAAGTTACACTTTTGCTTACTTTAATTCCAAACCTTAGAATTTTAAAAAATTAAAATTCAAACCTTATACTATTATAATATTATAGGTTATATATATATATATATATATATATATATATATATATATGTATGTATGTATGTATAAGACAAGTCAGTCTTACCGTTAGTAGACCTCATTCACGAAGTCGGTCTATAAGGGGAGTATAAGGTTACTGCCTATAAAATGACAGTTTAATGGGTGTCCACTCTCACCCACCGCTTCCTTTGCTGGTGGAGGGTCGTTAGCCGAACGGGTAGGACATGACATTAATTCTCATTATAAGTATAATGATAATTATAATGTAACTAAACCCTTTTATAAATTCCCAATCTTAGTTACTTTAGGAAAATGTGAAATTGATGCTAATCCATGACATTGCACTTTGCACCTTGCCAAGTCGTTAGTGGAGCGTGTGTGGTTAACCGGCACACTAACATGGACTAGTAAGGGTGGCAAAGGGTGGCTTGATGTTTATCACACCTTGTTTGTGATCCTCGGTATCCCAGACCTGAAGGGCATAATAGAGATTTAAACATGCCATTGAATCATTCAATGAATCTTAATGGATCTAGGAATTTTAAATCTAATTAAAACTTAATAATTAATTTCGTTTTTCATGGTGGAAAATGGTAAATCATCATTTACCTACCTTCAAATATTTTTCAAGTTGGATTACGACATCCCTCTTACAAATTGGTAAATTTGGATGAACCTAACAACTACAAGGAAGCCATGGTGGGCCCGGAGTTTGCAAAATGGAAAAAGGGGATTGACAAAGAGATTCAGTCCATGTATGACAATCAAGTTTGGAACTTGGTTGACAATGTACCAGGTCGTAAGACTGTCGGGTGCAAATGGATCTTCAAAAAGAAGACCGACATGGATGGGAAAGCACTCACATATAAGGCGCGGTTGGTTGCAAAGGGCTTTACTCAACATGAATAACCATCACCAAAAGATCGATAGATTCATAAACATTGTCACGAATCATGGTACTAACCTTGCCATCTACCCACATACAGCTCCTTAGAATCCTCATGACTTCCCTCGATTCGAGTATGGATCATGTGCTTCCAGTAGTATGGGCCCAATACTACCTTTCACACCTATCTATACTTTTTTCAAGAATAATCCCGAATCCTCTAAGTTACCTCCTCATAATGAGACTACCAAAACCCACTAAACAACGTACCATGCATACTACAACACTTCCTAGGCTATCATAGGATGCCAACTCACCCTGCCATCAGCTGCCGGAAGACCCCCATTAGTGCCAATTAACTAACTACTTCATGAATACAATCACATGTAACATAACTTAATTAATCTTAGATTAAAAGACTCAACCCTACAACGGCTGGACTCAAACAAGAGTTGCACAATAAGGTCAAACACTTCACTCTAAGATTATTTAACCTTTGCAGCATGTAACTTAACATATACGTTTAGTAGTTAACTCACACCCGAAAGGGTCCTACTAAACATCAAGCAAGCAACATTCGAGCAGAAAATCTCTATAGGAAATTAGGCATCATAATTCAGGCAATTCTATCATGCAATTCCTAAAGATCCCTGCCTTATATATAGCATGCAGTTTATCATAATCATCATAAGTAATAACAATGTGGGTATCTTGGAGTAAACTTTCCTGCTTCGGATGATTGTAGACATCTCATCCTTCTTTGGTTACCTTTGAAAACAATTTTTGAATTTTTTTTGGAAACTTTTACAAATCCTTAGTTTGAGTCTGGATTCACATGAATGCTCATACAATTCTCTTAAACCAGGTTCTGATACAAAGTTGTAACATCCCAAAAATCAAGGTAAACTTTTCGTTTTTAGAATCAAGCCAAAAACCATAATTGTTACAAAACATAGTTTCCAAAAGTTATAGTTACGAATCAGTGTATCCCAAAATCAAATATCATAAATCTAAAGGATGTGTACGGTCAAGCCTTCACCTATCCCCAATCATCTAAAATATCTGAAACCATAACAATCAAACTGTAAGCCAAAGCTTAGTGAGTTCCCCTAAAGTACCACGCACAACCAATACATATAACAACATGCATATATGAGCCTTCATCCTGACTGGACCGCCTCGCAGGTCCTGCAACCTATCTGGACCGCTCTCCTAGCCTTTGGCTTGACTGGACCGCCTCACATGCCTTCACTCTATCTAGAGCGCGCCAGGTGTCTTGGCCTTCAACACAAAGAAGGACCGCCTCAACCCAACAAACCATAACATGTCAACATATACAATAACAATCAATAACCAACAATAAAGGTAATCATACAAATCTACCAATCTAACGCATACTCAGTGAACAATGTAATCATATAGATCTACCAATCTAATGCATACTCAGTATAGCAACAATCCAATATACGAGGATACAAAATCCAGTGGGTTGGCCTTAATGTGTTCGACCCACAAAAGTATAGTGAGGAGGACTCACCTTACAATCTAAAAAGATAGTTGAACACATCACAACTCCAACTACTAACTCTACCGGTCACCTATACAACAAACAATAACCTAGTCTCAAAATACTACTCAAAATACCCAAAATACCCCTAAGTCAAACTTGGTCAAAATCCTGGTCAAAGTTAAGTAAAAAAGTCAAACTGACTGAGTACGCCCAGCGTACTCAGTCACTACGCTGGGCGTAGTCTTGACTCACCCAAACCATGAGGTTCTAACCCAGTACACACAACATACCACTTGGTACACCCAACGTGCTCCGCATGGGTCCAAATATTCTCATTAAGTGCTTATTCCTTAAAAACCTTTCATCCAGATTCAAATCTAGACCCAAAACATCATTCTAAGTCATAAAGTTTCCATCTTTATGACTTTCCATGGCTAGAAAAGGCCCAAAAGCAAAAATCCTAACTTAATAATCCATTAAGAAATCATAACTCTTGCATGGAGGGGACAGAAGGACCAATATCATATTTTTATGGTTCCTAATAGCTTCATAATGGATAAAGTGTCCAACTTTAACTTTATCCATCAGGATGGTCTAAATAACCAAGATTTAGTCTCAAAGGGACGAAAAATGCATCTTTCTCAACTTAATCCATTAATTCCAAGTCTCTAACATTCAGATCTGAATCAATATGATGTTTAGATGGGTAAAGTCAAGGTCACAAACTTTCAAGATCTAAACTTTATGCACTAAAATGACCAAAAAGTGACAAATATGAATACTAACAAGATCTATGAAACTAATGAGCAAGTTTGAAGCTTTGTACTCACAAAGGTCCAGAAATGATGTAATCTTGCTGGATCTATGCTTGAATCCTTCTTCGATACACTTTGTTACTACCTTGTTCTTCAAGATCCCACCTTCTAATGGAGAAATAAGCTCATAAATGATGCCAATGCCTAAAATAAGTGAAAGGAGGCTAGGGTTGCGGGTTAGAGGCTCAAGAGGGTGGATGCTCATGATTGGATGGACCCAAAAGGGGTTAGAGGCCTTAAATAGGGATCAAAACTATTAGATTAGGGTTTTAACATTGCGGTGGTACGCCTAGTGTACCAAAAGTTACGCCCAACGTAACACCCTAAAATCGTGTTCCTTCAACTTAGTACGCCCAACATACTACCTAGTGTACGCCCATCGTACGTCCGGACTTCCTTTTTCATATTAACTTTAAACAACCACAACTTCTTCATTTCAAATCCGTTTTTAGTGATCTTTATATCCATGGAAAGGTATTGACGAGCCCCATAATAGTTACTTATAACTAAAAAGATTTGGAACTAAAATCCTTAATTCATGCAAGAAGCCTGAAACATTACCTTTCTCACTTTACCCCTTAGCTTCTAACGTACGATCCAAGGTTTAAATTACTTATCCAACACCATCAACATCCAAAAGAGTCTAAACTCCATTCTCTTGAAAACCAAGGCTTACATGGTTGAATTACGATCCATAAACCCTGAATTAAGAAATGTCCCAAAACAAGATCTTACATTTTACCCACTCGACTCCTCTTTATACACCAACCTTGATTTTTAACTTGCTTTGAGGCGTGTCATGCAAAACACTTTATCCCAAGTGGGTTGTTGCCAGTTGTTCTCCTTCGCCTGTAAAAGAAAACACAATGTAATTTATCTATACTATTATATAAAACATATTGATCATTTCATGAAATTGCTTTTTTTTTATCCTAAAAGAATTATATGCATTAGGGGTGGTGACTTCAAATTACTAAAGTTTTTCAATACAATTAGTTTACCAACTTCATGCGATGTTGTCCCATGCTAAAACTTTCCTAGAAAGACATTTCCGACCCTTTAAAAGAATACTCTGAATAAAAGAAGTTGATAACGCCATCCAAGATACACGAGGGCTTCCTGAACATTCTTAGAACGTCAGAAAACAAGCAACCAAGGCAGCTAAAAGGGCTGTAAATGTCTTTCCAAGGAAGTTTTAGCATGGGACAAGATCGCATGAAGTTGGTAAACTAATCGTATCTATAAACTTTAGTAATTCTGAAGTCGGCTAATGCTTATAATGCTTATAATGCTAGAAAACAAGCAACTAAGGCAGCTAATGCTTATAATGCTTTTAGGATAAATAAAGCAATTTCATGAAATGATCAATATGTTTTATATAATAGTGCATATAAACTACATTGTGTTTTCTTTTGCAGGCGAAGGAGAACAATTGGCAGCAGCCCACTTAGGATTAAGGCCTCATGCATCTTTAAACGATCAAACATATGCTCCTGAGTGACATTAACATCTTTGTTTCAAACATAAACATAACAAATTAACAAACAAAAACATACAATTTTTACAATTTAAAGCAAGCAAAGCATACCGCTTTAATAATCTAGCAAAACAAAACATGGCATTTAACAATCTATCAAACCAAAACATAACTTTTAGAATTTCAACAACCAAACATAACTACTTAAACCCTAAGTTTAACAAATTCAAAATTTTAACAATTTCAACAATCAAACATAACTACTTAAACCCTAAGTCAAAGAACATATATTATTCTAACACATAAAAAAACCCGACCTAAAATTTTGGGAATTTAAGACCCTAGTATTTAGAATTTCAAAAAATAAAAAGTTAGGGTTTTACCTCAAATTTTATAAATAAGAAAGAAATAATCAACAAAATCGAGATAGGAGGCGGTCCGACTTTAATGGAAGCGATGAAGGTGGTTTCCATGGTGAAGACAACGATGGGGTAGCAAGTTATTGGTGGTGTTGTTTTTGTTTTTGTTTTTTTTTTGCCTCAGACATGAAAGACTGGAGACAAAAAGAGTTTAAGTAACCATTTATATATTTTTTATATGTGTTTTTTTGTTATCGTTAAAATTAATCTCAACATTTAAAAAGGACCCAAACGTCTTTACATGAACATATATTAAATAGCACACTAATATAATTAAACTAGTCGAATCCCCGCGCGTTGCGCGAGAATAGAATTATATAGTTAAAATAATAACTTTTACCAAATTATTATTTAATATATCTACTTTGAAACAAAATTTTAGTAGTAAGCAAACATATAGTTACCATATTAGTTTTATTAAACATTATAGTTTAACTTTTATGTCATTGTGATATGTACAACTATTTGATAATTTTATTAACCGTTTAAAATTGTGTAAATTATATATACAAAATGAATGATAATATTACGGGTAACGAAACATATGAACAAAAATATGAACTGCAACTTTTAAAAACATAAAAATAGAAAAACATATATTATAACATTTGTATTAATATATATATATATATATATATATATATATATATATATATATATATATATATATATATAAAACGAATAATAAAAAATATAAAAATAAACACTATAACTTTTAATAACATAAAAACACTAAAACATCTATTATCACATTTATATTAACTCTTCATATTTAAATCACAAATCTCTTCAAATTTTAATGAGCAAAACTTTACAACCTTATAAAAAAAAGGAAAAAATAAAAAGTATTATTAGTGATTACTAATTAATAATCATAAGTTAAAAACTATTGAGTTGTAACTAATAAATATACATAAATGAGAAAACTCTTAAGTTGTAGTGTGAGTTTCAAATTAATGCGGTACTTGGAAATGTGTATTTATTATTATTATTATTATTATTATTATTATTATTATTATTATTATATTCGCTAAATAATTGGTTTTGATGCATCATTTTAATCCCTTCAATTATTAAACATAAAGATATTTAATTATAAATTTATAACATACATAGGTGCATATACATGTTAAACAAATCACATATAATATATATATTTTCGTAAATGTCATATTTAATTCTTGTCGTAGTAATATGGATAAATTACTTTCATATGAAGAATATATCATGATAAGTCTATTATAATTACATATCAAATGTTAAAAATTATGTTATCTTTTAAATATTGTCTTTTAAATATGTTGTGTAGGATAACCCAACAAAAAAATAATAGAAAATAAACATAATCAGAATAGAACAACTACAATCAAATAAATAAGAGCATTGGATGGTTGAATATATAAATAAAGATGTTACATAAACATACATTTAAATCAAAAGAAAAAACTAATATTCATCATCTTTGATCAAACAAAAAAAAACTATATCCGTTTTCTGAATCTTCTTTCTTCATTTAACACCATTCAACCATAGAAACTTGATGACAATTCTTCACTAACCTGCAATCAAAATATTTTTCTTGAAAAAGAAGAATCAGAAAGATATTCTAAGCAAAACATTGATGTTTGGAGAGTCACATTCAAGATTGAGTAATACCTACAAATCACATATAACGATTAAATGAGAAATTGAATATAAAAAAGAATAGAAAAGCTTCATTTGTTTTGGTTGAAAGATATTCCAAGCAAAACATTGATGTTATGACATCCTTCTTACATGTAAGATTTTACATAACACAAAAGACATAAAAGATTGACATTTTTATAGTAAACTTTTCACTAAATGCTAATTAAACATAATATAAGTTATAAAACTTTTAAGTGTTAAATCATAATTAAGAAAATTTTTGAGTTGCATTAGTTAAAAAGGGAGGGTTTCAAATGAATGTGGTTTGAGGAAGTTAAAAAATGGGGGTTTCAAATGCATGAGATTCAAGAAAAAAATGCTAGTTTTATAAGTATGTATGCTAGGAGCCTTCAATTTTGAATTTTATTTAATAATAACTAGGAAAAGGCCCGTACGTTGCACGGGTCATTCTTTTTAGAAAAAAATCAATGGTAGAAGAATATGATAGACGAAAATTACAAAGAATAAATAAAATAGATTGAATTTTGCAATTTTTTAGAAAACATATGACAAAAGTCTGGATGTTAAAAAGCTTGAGTTGATAATAGAAGAAAAAAAAAGTATCAAAATAGAATAATGTTGAAAAATGAGAGAAAAAACTATAAATAGATTAAAGAAAAGGAACATTTTAAGAAATATAAAAAACATGTGAGAAAAGTCACAACTAAATCGTTTTAGAAAAAATAAATAAAGAATAAAAGAATATTGTTAAATAATAAAGAATAAAGAAAAAAGGTTGTAAAGAAGTAAAAGTGAAAGTTTAGTTGCAAAAATATAAAAAAGTAAAAATAAAATGACAAAATAAGATGATAAGTTTGTTGAAATTTTAGTGGCAAATTTGTAAAGAAAGAAAATAATGTGGTAAAATTATAAAGGGGAGAAGTTTCCTGTTGAAACTTTCCACGTCCTTTAATATATATATATATATATATATATATATATATATATATATATATATATATATATATATATATATATATATATATATATAATCGACTCTATTTATTTATCAATTAAGTTGTTTTTAAAATTAATCAGACAATGGTAAAAGTTGAAAAAAAATAGCGTTTTCGTTATATTAAATTTGAAAAGAAAAAAAACCAACGCTTAACGGTCAAAAAATGAAAAAATTATGAAATATGGGTACTCCGTGGATAAAATCATCCACAGATTTCCTACAGACTTGAAAGTTTTTCTAGTTTTAACCATTAAACCATGTTTTTGGGTTCTCATTCATAAAATTTAATATATCAATATATTTCTTTGTCTCATCAAGTTATCATATAAATACATGCATACATACTTAATAAATCAATGTATTATTTGATTCATCAACTTATTATACGCACAAATATGTAGGTGTATTAGTTTTAAAAGCTGATGAAACAAAGAAATGCAATGTTTTATTAAATTGTTAGAAACATAGAATGAAAAAAAAATGTTTAAGTGTTGAAAAATAAAAAATATATTTTGGTTTGTGGGTAATCCGTGGAAAACCACCCACAAATTACCTATTGACCACAATCGATTTTTTTTACCATTAAACGTTGTTTTATTCATGCCGTATTTAACACAACTTAATCAATTAATATATTGACTTGTTTGCAAACTTATTTTAGAAATACACTTCAAGACACATAAAGACACTTATGCATGCATACATACTTAATAAATTGCTATACTCCTTTGTTTCATCAACTTATCATACATATGCATACATACTTAATAAACTGATATACTAATTCGTTTCATCAACTTATTATACATATACACACATATGTATGTGTGTGTATAATACGTTGATAAAACAAAGCAATTCAATTATTTATTAAGTTATGTCAAATATGGAACGAAAAAAACAACGTTTAAGAGTCGAAAAATGAAAAAAAAAACAATTATCGTGTGTGGGTAATCCGTGGATAATCACCCACGGATTGAAAAAGTTTTTCCATTTTTGATCATTAAACGATGTATTTTTTTGTTCCATCCTTAATAAAGTTTAATAAATAATTATACTTCTTTCTTTCATTAACTTAGTATGCACATACATGAACACATACTTAATAAATCAATGTAGTGTTTATTTCATCAACTTATTACACACACATATATGTACGTGTTTTAGTTTAAAATTTTGATGAAACAAAGAAATGAAATGATTTATTGAATTCTTAGAAACATGGAACGAAAAAATCAACGTTTAAGGGTCGAAAAATGAAAGTCGGCTCTGGTATGTGGGTAATCCATGAAAAATTACCACATACAGTAATCGTTTTTTTTTTTTTTTTTTTTTCCTTTTTTTGACCATTAAATATTGTTTTATTCCTTCCATATTAAACACAAATTAATCAATTAATGTATTGATTTGTTTGCTAAAGTTATTTCACAAATACACTTAAACATACATAAATACACTTACACATGCCTACATACTTATTAAATCGATACACTCATTTATTTCATCAACTTATTATATACATACAATAATATGTATTGTATGTGTATATTAATTTGATGAAACAAAGCAATGCAATGATTTATTAAGTTGTGGTAAAGATGGAACGAAAAAAACAACGCTTAAGGATCGAAATATGAAAAAACATTCCGTTCTATTGGTAATCGGTGGATAATCACCCAAGGATTTCCCACCTTCTTGAAGAATTTTTCCATTCTTGACCATTAGACATTGTTTTTTTGTCCCATCCTTAATAAACGTTAATAAATCAGTCTATATCTCTGTTTCATAAAGTTACTATACACATATATGCATACATAGTTAATAAATAATGTATTGTTTGTTTTATTAAATTATTAATCATATACATATGTATACGTAGAAGTATAATAAGTTGATGAAAAAAAGATTTGCAATGATTTATTAAAGCATTAGGAACATGGAACGAAAAAAATAATGTTTAAAGATTGGAAAATGAATAATCGGTTTTCGTTTGTGGGTAATCCATGGAAAATCAACCACGGATTACCCACATATGATAATAGTTTTTCCATTTTCGACCATTAAACGTTGTGTGACATCTCCATTTTCATTGTCAGAAAAGACCGATTTAATTTGCTTATTTAATTTAGAGTATTCTTTTGAAACAATTATTTATGCGAAATTTGCCCCAAAACGTGGTAATGATATTATCGAATTATTTTCAAAGTAGTGTGTTTTATTAAAGATTTCGGGATGTCATCATCAATACGGAAACATAAGCATAACGAAATATTAAAGACCTTAGATTAATTATGTAACGTCTCGAAATTCAAGACTAAAAATTTCTTTTATAAAACAGTACTTAAAACATAACCATCAATCCATAACATAATCAGAGTATTAATTTCCAAAACATGTGTTCATTATCAGAGTAAAACATCCCAGGCTGCCTAATCTGTGGTGTGTGCCATGCGATCACCCCGAGCTCTTCCTTCTGCTACCGGAAGTACCTAAAACCAAAACTGAAAACCGTAAGCACGAAGCTTAGTGACTTCCCCAACCTACCACATACCATGCATATCCACATACTGCACATACTGGGCCACACCCGCTATTCTGGACCTCGCCCCCTACATCAGGCCTTGCCCGCTACAACGGCCCCGCCGCTCCAGGCTTCGCCTGGCTTCGAGCCCCGCTCGGATACAAATCTGTTTCGTTTAGGCCTCGCTTGTCACTGGGCCTCGCCCGCCAACATCTACTAACACATAACATATCACAACACATAAACTAAACATATACTACCGAATCCTGTTCTCAAGGCCTCACCTATCTTGGGCCTCGCCCATGTCCTGCAACTGATGAGTCATGGAACTCCATCCACGCTCCTACTGATAGTGAGATACGGGCCCGACCCACACTCACTCTTTTCCCTAACCTGGGCCTCGCCCCTACTCTGCTGCTAATGAGACATGGAACACCGTCCATACTCCGCTGTTGGTGAGATACGAGACCTTGCCCACACTCACCTTCCTACCAGGCACATACATGTGTCACACAGACAACAAGTATAACTATCATACAAACCATTCCTTGGGCACCCGCCCACTACACTGGACCTTGTCCTGAATATCATACTAGCATACTGTGCCTAGTGCTAACCCCCCGGGTCTTCCTACTCATAACTACATGGGCAGGCATTATGGCCGTAGACCCATTCACACAAGGGGAGACTCACCTTCACTTGCTGATAACCCCTCTAGCTGCTGCCCGACAACTCTCAGAACTCCTGCTCCACTAGCTCCCCGAGCTACCAACATCAATATAACACTTAGTTTAATTGTCCTCCGAAAGTCAACTAAGTCAACTTTGGTCAAAGTCAAAGTCCTGATCAAAGTCAACCTTCCAGGTCAACCTTACTCGCCGAGTTCATATGCTCGGAGTCCTTCCATTCACGACTCGAATCGCCGAGTCAGCCCATGACTCGTCGAGTCCACCGATTTCCGAGTCCTGTCCTGTCCAACTCACTGAGTCTCCACCCGACTCACCGATTCGGGTCTTAACTCGAAGGGTTCGGGGTTTCGCGACCTGACTCGCCGAGTCCAAGAACAGACTCGCCGAGTTGTTCATCCAACTCGTCGAGTTCCTCCTAATCTTCATACTACTCGTCGGGTCCACTCGAAGGACTCGCCGAGTCTATCCAGTCCTTCATACATTCAGAAGCTTTTTGAGTCATGCAGGGACTCCAAACTGTAGATCCACTCTTCCAAGGCCTATTCCTCACGTAAAGTTGCAAACTTTACGTGTAGCTAAGGAGATCTAGGCCCAAAACACTCTATACTCGGGTTTAAGACAACCATGCTTCACTTACACCCCCAAAGACTGATACTTAATGACTCTTTAGGCCATAATACACTTAGATCTGAAGTAGCAACTTCAGATTTGGGCTCCAACTCGAAATGATTCAAGGACATGGCATAAAAGCCCCAAAACTCATAGCCAAGATAGATCTAGATGCAAATGAGTCCAAGTACTAGTTTATTACCTCCAAATGCTCTGCAATGTCTTCCCAATCCCAAATCTATAGCCCCTTCTCGCACCTCCAAGATCCTTCTTCCTTCTCCAAGCTTTAAAGCACTATTCAAGGCAAGAATTAGCCCAAAAACGGATATGGTGGCTAGGGTTTGGCGTTCTGGGTTAGAGAGGCAGTAAAGGAACCCTAGGGAAGAGAATGAAACGTTTAAATAGGCTCCAAGTCTCGGATTTAGGGTTTCCCTCTTCAGACCGGACTCGCTGAGTCCATACTCTGACTCGCCGAGTCGGTCACTTACTCCTCGACCCGGATCCCGCTTGGACTCGTCGAGTTCCTCCTTGGACTCGACGAGTTGACCCCCTAGACTTAAGGTTCTCTTTCCTTTCTTGGTCTTTCTGATTTTGGGTGTTACCAATTAAACTAGTGACCTAATTGGGACATCCCCAAAATCTCGGCCAGAAAAGACCGATTTTCATTTATGCTTTTAAAATAATTTCAGAGTAAATCCTTTTGATTTGAAAGAGTTGCGGAATTTGTTCCCAAAAACTAAACATGATAAAACAATATTTATCAAAACATTTCATAAAGAAATGTATTTTCATTATATAATAGAAACTCGGGATGTCATGTTCCGATACAGACCATAAAGCATAAACGATAACAATTACAAGTCATTCAACAAATATATACATATACAGACTTGTAAACAAAACAACTTGATGATTCATCCATCTTACACCCTTGCGCCACTTCCTGTAATACAAATAAACTGAGTGGGTTAGGTTTGGGAGCCTGGTGAGCATATAGGGTTTTCAACCCACAATAAATAATTATATTTAATTCCACCAACCAACAATAACCCAATTACCCATTCTCGTTATTCTCACTTTACGTTCCTAACACAACTAACACAAGGGACCTAGTCTTAGAATATTTCATCGGGGTGACAACACATGCATTCGGGGGTTTCCCGGCAATATATGTCAAATAAGGCAACCATGAAGGGGATGGAGTACAACGAATGAACACCCAAGTTCATTAACACCTACAGGTGGCGAACCTGCTAGCGTTCCATAGGATTGTCTAGAAAAGTCTGTGGTCGTCATCTAAACTCCGCTAGATGACTGAATCAAAAACAACATCGAGGCCTCTCATCTGTTTATCACATGTCAACTATCTACCCATGTTCTACCCAACATATTAGTAGATAAAAATATATATTTTTATACATAGTTTAAAACCAGTATAGCATGTTCAATCAATACATATTCCACATAACAGATGAGGCACCCACACATAACACGTATTTCATAGAGAATAAATCAGATCTATGAGATAGAAGAAACTGAATATACATTCACACATATAACAACAAAATATACACATAACACGTATTTTATATAAAATACTTCATAATTATGCGTTAGAAGAAAGTAACTACACACTCACTTGATCAGAAGATGATCGGACAGCACTACGGCTTATAGAGGTAGTATTCTTCGGCAGATCTGGAAGATCTTCACAAAAACCGGACTCCTCGTGGGCAGAGCTTCGGCTCGGGAATCGCACTTCTCGGGATCTTCGAGACCCCGGGACTTGCTTCGGGGCTCGGGAATGATACAGGGGCTTCGGGATATTTCGGGCACGAAAAACAATGCAAAACGGGAGAGAGAGAAGAGAAAAAGAGCAAAAATATCGGCAGCCCTCGCAACCCTTTTATAGGAGGCTAAGGTCTCGCAGTACGCTGGGCGTACTGCCTCGGATCGTCATTGCATGCGTCATCGGAGCACTCGAGTCCGAGGCGGTGCATGCATCGGGGTACGCTGGGCGTACTCAACTATGCTGGGCGTAGTTCAGATCAGAACGGTGACTCCTCCCCCCATCAGATATTATCCGATATATATATATATATATATATATATATATATATATATATATATATATATATATATTAATTAATTAATTATTTAATAAACTTCAAAAATTCATATCTTCATCGTACGAACTCCGTTTTCGACGTTCTTTATATCCACGCGTAGGTGAGACTACGCTCTACAACTTTCGTTTAGACTCCGTCGGCTAATTTTGACTTTATTTTTATTATTTATTTTTAGTAGGCCGGGACAAGAAAACTCCGTTATAAATTCATAACTTCTTCATCCGACGTCCGTTTTCGCCTATCTTTTCATCATTTCACTACAATTAACGAGATCTTCGATTCTCGTTTATATTGTTTCGGATAAAAACCACTCGGTCTCAAATCGAGTATTCGGGCTGCATACTGCTAAGTCGAAACTTAGAAAATTCATAACTTCCTCATACGAAGTCAGATTTGGGCGTTCTTTTTATGCACGCTCTCGGTTTAACGAACTCTACGACTTTCGTTTAGATCACTAAGGCTAAATATCGCTCTAACATAAATTTCACTTTTTACGTCATTCAACGTTGCCGGTTCTGTCGCGAAACTTCGATAGGTCATAACTTCTTCGTTATAACTCGGATTTCGGCATTCTTTATATCTTCGGAATCCTTGTTTCGACCACTAATTCTTTATGCAAAGATATCGGGCTTATCTCATACTTTAATTTTGATGCTTATTTTATTCTTAATTCATTAAATTATAATAATTAAGAAAATAAACACATAATTCACATAATACTCAAATATTTCATCATTAATACTTCAAAAAGAGTTACAAGGGTTAACCTAGACTATTACATCAAGGATAATACCTAGCCTGGAAACGCGGGCGTTACACTAATACTCCTCGAACCTCTTAGCATAATGTATCGCTACATGTGGTATAATAAACTAAGTGGGTCAGGTTGGGAAACCCGATGAGTACATAATGTTTTCAACCAACAATAATATAGTTAATATGTTTAATTATCAAAAAATTAACCCAATTTCCCATCCCCATTATCTTCTTTATCTTTAAGAATCTACCCTAATCATCATTTTGCTGACAATACTAATTTAGGGATTCATCCGTGATACGTGTCGGTAGGTTTTCTTCTATATTCATTCCTAAGGATTTATCCTAGGGATCATCTTCTTTGTTGACAATATTATTTTAGGGATCCCGCTATACATGTCAATAGGTTTTAGAGTACATATGGTGAGCACATAGTTCAAAAACACCCGAGCGTTGCGAGCCTGTTAACATTTCACTAGACTGTTTCAGTTTGAAAAGTTGATGAAAGAAAGAAATGTAATGATTTATTAAACTATTAGAAACATAGAACGAAAAAAAATCAAAGTTTAAGGGTCGAAAAATGAAAAACGGTTTTGGTATGTGGGTAATCAGTGGAAAATCACGCTTGGATTACCCACAAACCACAATCATTTTTCTTTTTTCGACCTTTAAATGTTGTTTTATTATTTCCATCTTTAAGACAACTTAATCAATTAATGTATTGATTTGTTTGTTGAACTTATTTCACAAATTCACGTAAACATACATAAATACACTTACACATGCATACATACTTAGGAAATCGATATTGACATTTGTTTCATCAACTTATTATATGCATACATGATACATACATGTGTATGTGTATCTGTATATTAAGTTGACGAGACAAAAGCAATATAATGATTTATTAAATTATGATAAAGATGGAACGAAAAACACCATGCTTAAGGGTTAAAATATGAAAAAAGAATTCTGGTATGTGGGTAATCTGCAGATAATCACCCACGGATTTCCCATAAATTTATAGAGTTTTTCATTTTCGACCATTAAATGTTGTTTTTTTCCGTCCTTCATAAAGTTTAATAAATCAATATATTTATTTGTTTCATTAACTTTTTATACACATATATACATACATACATATTTAATAAATGAATGCATTGTTCGTTTCATTAACGTGTTATACACATACTTATGTAAATGTATGAGTAGAATAAGTTGATGAAATAAAGAAATGCAACGAAGTTATTAAATTATTAGGAAAATGGAACAAAAAACAATGTTTAAGGGTCGAAACATGAATAAACGGTTATGGTCTGTGGGTAATCCATGGAAAATCACCCAAGACAAGGAATGTTTTCCTATTTTTTGAACTTTGTGGGTAAACCGTGGGTGATGACCATATTTTTCCCATGGATTTTCCACAAATTTATTTATGTGGATAGTCCATGTGTACTCCGTGAGAAGTACTTTATAATATTATGATTTTTTAATAGTGGAAAATCCATGGCAAATGTGTGGGTAATTACCCACGAATTTTGTCCATGAGTAATTTTCGTGAGTGAAAGTCCATTGTGTAGTAGTAAGTGCTTATCATATTCTCTTATCCGACCATTGAAAAGAACTAATACATGATGCCAAACAAAGATGCTATAAATTGCAATCTCGAATACCCCTTTAAACAAATATACTATAAATTGAAAATAACTTATTTTCTTGGGTGAAAGTACATTGTGTAGTAGTGTAAGTTGTTTAAACAAGCAATTTCAAATAACCCCTTAAACAAATATACTATAAATTGCATATACACATATTCCACTCCAACCAAAATATATTTTATGAGAAATTTGACACTTAACATAATTAACAATAATACATCATTAATCACTTAAATGAATGGTAATAAACATGGAAATGCTACGTGACATATTATCAATTTAATATAAAGGTTATAACAAAAAGAAATTAAGTAATCCAACCCATATAGATGTGATTGTATATAAAAATAATATTTCTTTTTTGTAAATTGTCAATATTGTCCAAAATAAAGCATTCCGGAAATAAGTTTGGAATTTCAGAACACCGGAGTGACATTCCATATATTATTACTTTTTGTTTAATTATGGTTTGGTTGTTAAAATTTATATGGTCACTAAAAAAAGATGTATTTCAAAAAAATACCTTAAAATGTATGAAAACCCTCAACTCTATTACAAAAAAATCTTTAAAATAATTATAAAAGATGTTATTCAAATCAATATGGTTCAAGATAAATCATATATCTTGAACCATATTCATTTAAACTCACACTCTTTCATTTTATACTAATTAAATACCTTATTAATTAAAATATTTTGTCTATATAAAAAGATTATTTTATGTTTGGTTACCCATAATGAAAGAAAGAGTAACTAAATATGGATATGATAGTCAACCATTTGAAAGCCTAAAAAGTATTTGGATAATTTTCTAGGTTTCAATTTATATTTACATATTTTATGTGTTACTTTCGTTAGATTTCAAAAAAATATTTATCCTTGTGTATTTGAAGCAAAAAAAAAAAAAAAATGACTGTTAAATCTATTCGTTACAATTAATTGAAGATGTATGCTCTTAGTTTGAAAAATCTTACGATTTTTTTTTCTGATTCAATTCCATTGTCGGATATGTAACTAATATAATTATAAAAGTGTAATTATAGTATTCATGCTAATTTAACTCGAATGTATATGATTAGAAAATTTTGACAATATGATGATTTGTTCAATTTGAATGTAAAAAAGCCCAAAAAAATGAAAATAATTCTCCATCTTTATAAATCTTATAAAAGAAACAATCCAAGTGAATATGCTAAATATGTATAACATATTCATTTTAAACATCCACAACCTTTCAAATTTCAACCAATTAATAGTGATTACTCAAGAGTTTAAAACATATCTTATAATTACTTAACTAAATGATTTTTTATGTTCCTGAAATTAATGTCATTTACTAACAACTTTTTTGTTATCTCCTTATTTATACATATTATTAATATATAAGTAAGATTCACCTACAAAACATTCATATATTTGAAGTGCTTTGTGATTCAAATACAAAGAATTGAAAAATATGAATAGTTGAAGAAATAGTTTTAGTCACAGAAAAAAGTAAGAACTTTATATTTTTCTTAATGTACGAAACATATTTATAGATTATGTTGATTTCTCTCTCTCGCTCTCTCTCTCTCTCTCTATATATATATATATATATATATATATTATTTTTGTGTGATTTTATGAATAGTTAATATTTTCTTGAATATAAATTTGGTAATATATGCTTTGTCATTTTTATGTTAGTTAATCATATAGTACTTCATATACTTTATTACTTGTTATATATAAAGTTCAAGATATGTATTATATATATATATATATATATATATATATATATATATATATATATATATATATATATATATATATATATAGGGTTAAGTTCAAATGAGAACACTATTTAATGTGAGAACGTGAGAACACTACTTTACGTTACTATTCTACTATGAATTTAATATGTATAGTATTGTAGTAATTATAATATGAATATATTCAATTTTATATTGCTATTCTACTATAAATTTTTTATATATATGTAGTAATTTAGTAAATTCTAATGTGAATGTTAAATATGTGATTGTTTATATATTCGGTGATGAATAATGTCGTAAAGCTGTACATACAAAATTTTAATGTGAATATTAATGTGTGATTGTTCGTATATTTGTTGATAAATAATGCGATGTCGTTGTATATACAAAATTCATAGTTGAATAGTAACATAAAGTAGTGTTCTCACGTTCTCACATTAAATAGTGTTCTCATTTGAACTTAACCATATATATATATATATATGTATATATATATATATATATATATATATATATATATATATATATATATATATTAAAAAACTTTTAAAAGAGGTCATCCAAGTGAATATGCTGTAAGATATGTTATATACTTACACCATATTTATTTGGAACCTGCACAACCATTTCAAGTTACAACCAATTAATAACAACCACTCAAGATTTTTTTACTTCATATACTATAACTACTTAACTAAATGATTTTTCCATTCAGTTTTATAGAAAACAAAAATGTACAATGTGGAAAATAGTTAACATTTAATAGGGTATATGCATCATATGAACGATCTATGTCATACACCTTGATAACAACATACAACGAACAATTAAACCTAGTATAACCCTAGTGTAATTCAAAATTACCAAGTGTAGAGTTACATACCTCTTGATTTGTTGTAATAAACAAATCACTTTAGTCTACTAGTAGTGTAGGTCCTGGAAAGCTTAGCACCAAAAAGATGGTGCCTCTAATGGCTTACACCCAAACCCTAGAACTAGAAGACATAAGGAGAGAAGAGTGATCAAATTTTCAGCCAAATTACCTTCTTGGAAGAGTATGAACGAAAACTGATGGCCTTAGGGTCCTATTTATAGTTTAGGTAACTAAGGGACAAAGAAAATTTTCAATACTTAAATAATGGAATTAATTTCAATTCAAATCTTTTTCCTTATTTACTACCAGGAGGCTTCGGGAAACCCTAGAATCCCTCCTAATTTCGTTCACCACCTATATGGGTTCTAGAATTTTCATTCCTTGCTCATTTATGAACAATTACAATTCAACCATTGAGACCTTTAATTAATTCTAATTAATGCTGAATTAATTCCAAATTGATTCCGATTAATAATTAATTAATTCTATTTGACTTCATATTAACTTATTAATCATATAAATTAACAAATAATTTTCTATTTCCAATTAATATATGTATCATATAATATATTAATAAATCATTTCCTCATAGTTTCTAATTAGTTTATTAATCATATAATAATCTAATAAATCATCCTCTATCTACAAATGTCATTCTATCCAAATTCTAGTTATGAGGGCAACCCTAAAAAGACTTTGTTTATAATTACAAGAATATACCAATTTAGTTACTGGCATAGACACATTAATCAAATAGTCTCCCACTTGGATAAGTCTATAACTACAATTGCAAGTATAGACCTTGAACTAAACAACATAGAGTGCTTTCCAAAGCCACTACCGAACTGTGATTCGAATCAAATGTTAGCTATTCCATCATTCTACAAGATATCACATGGACTTGAGACATGGATTAGAATAAGTCTCATAGTCCAAGATTCTGTTTCTCGATTTCTCGATTTATAATGACTGGATTTAGACCACTAATTGAAAACATCAATTTAGTCCGAGCTCGGCCAAGCACTTCAGATGTCGGCAACAAATCATCGAGGGGCCCAAATATATCACTTTTCCTGTTAAGTCAAAAGAAACTAATTACTTTGACTTATAGTCATACATTTTACTAACCAAATCGTGCATGAAATTACTCTTTATAACACCCAGTTACGAGTTGCGTTTGGGTAAACCAATGCACAACTAATTCGTAGACTACAAACTATATATCTCCTCTTAGGAATAGCAGATATTATTGTCTTAGAATTACTCGTGATAAAATTGATGAAGTAATCTATAAGTGTGAGTTTATCCAATACTTAAAATCTATATTTTCAAAGGACTCATGAATATTGTAGCAATTCCAATTGCAATGTATTAATCTCAATCGTCAATCTACAATTAACTCATGACAATATTAATTTACTACTTACTTCCAAAAGTATATGCGACTGTGGAATTTTTTAATAATATTAAAATTACTCATGGAAGTAAACATACAAAGTGAAACACAATAATTAATTAATTAACTACGTTTTCAAAATTACTGAATATAAATAATTCCTATTATTTAATCACCATAACAATTACGAATTTATTCAATGTATAATGTTTCAAGTAATCAACTAACCACTTGAATTAGATAACATTGGTCATGCTTATGTTATGAGCATGCATACTATGCGTCTCTATAGTCCTTCTATTGTGAACAGATCCATTAGACACTATCATATTGATGTATATTTCACAATTCCAAATTCTTGTTATTATTGTCTAACATGTAGCGGAATTCGAACTTTTCATGCATTGTCTTACTATGATGTCAAGGTTCTTAAGTCACTAAGCCTTTAACATTACAAAATGTTAAACTAGAACTTGTCATAAGAAACAATTCTGTGGTTATGAAGCCTTAAATTCAAGATAAATTCCTTGAACACCTCTCTTGAATTAAAGGTTCCAACTCACATGTAGATTTGAAAACATATTCCGTTATGGAAACATTTCCATATGCCATATGACGACCAATTATGACCAAGAATCATCTTAATTCAAAACGCGTAATCATGGTCCATCCTATAATAACATACTTCTAACTGTCCACAAGCAACCAATTCTTTGGTAAAACCTTAGAATGCTCTTGATAGTTGATTGACAACTTCAGTCACATGCAATTCTAATCCTTTTCACATAATGCTAAAATCATTTGAAAAATAGAACAAGCAAATATTATAGCAGATGTGATCGATCCTATATCCAAAACATATGTGACTCGAATCATTATTACAAGGGTCCAATATACATACATCTCCTTGCTATAATATTTCCATATACTGAATCCCCAATGTTGAAATATTTCAACATTCTATTCATATATGTATTTAACTAAGTTCTATTAAACCATTCAATCTAAACTTTAGATTCGTAATGAAGTATGAGTGTCCTCTCCTTTATGCCCACTATAACGAAACACTTCCCAACTTTTGCAACTTGCAAATTAGAGACATTGTTCCCTATGGATAGTATTGTCAACAAAAAATCATAAAAATTATGCTCCCACTAGATTTGAAATATACTTAGAAATCAATTGGACTTCTATAAATCAATACCATTGACTTTCTCATGGAAGTGCTGCAACGTCCGCAGATCCGGGCTAGTCAATTTAGAGGCAATAGGGGTCGAAAACGACTTCTCGGCAAAAGATTATTTAGAATAAATATTCTTGACCACGTTATAGTATATGTTAGAAGGTTTTCGTACATATAAAGAGGGGATAATGACTTGAAAGGGTAACGAACTTCCGACTTTTATCATATTTAGTCACTAAACTTTTTTTCGTTATCTATTTGCCATTGAACTATTGAAACTATTCATATATTACCCTTATGACCGGCTGTTACCGGTCATAAGGGTAAAATGTGAACAGTTTCAATAGTTTAGTGGCAAATAGATAACGAAAAAAAGTTTAGTGACTAAATGTGAAAAAAATCGAAAGTTCGTTTCCCTCTAAAAAGTTCAATGACTAAATGTGAACAAACTTCCTATTGTATTATGTTTTAGCAAATTATTTATTTTTGTTTAATTGTAGCAACATTTGTTGATGAAGAAATCTATGAAATAAAAAAACAAAATGTAACATCCGGATTTCCAAGTATCATAATTTAAGTATTTTTCTTTTGAGTTAAGAAGAGAGACTCGACGAGTTGACGCCTCAACTCGTCGAGTAAGGTCGCGACTGATGACTCAGATTAATGAATGGACTCGACGAGTCGGTGAGGCGACTCGACGAGTCCGCGTTGTTGGCAGAAACCCTAAATCTTTGGGCCCGAGCCATATTTAAAGGCACTTATGACCTTCAATTGCGATTACCTTTCCCATAAGTGAGAACCCTAGCGAGCTTGAGTGTGTAGAGTGAAAGGAAGAGCTATCTTGAGCTTTTTGGTGTGATAGATCTGGACCCTTCTAGGTCCAGAGAGCCGAGAATATGAAGTTTTAGTAGAGTAAACCTTGGGGTTCGAAGTTAGGAAGCATTTATGGGACTTTTATGGTATATATAGTTATTTTCATCTTACACATAGATATGAAGTATTTTATATGAATTACGTGCTATGTGTGCATATTATTTGAATACTTGTTGTCTATGCTGGATGAACGATTTTATACATGTTTTAAAAGATTTAAACGGTATATTTATTTTATATCTACAAATATGTTGCGGATGAAACATGGGTAGATGAAATAGTTGGTGTGTGATGAAATAAAATGATGAGAGATAGGTAATGATAAAAAGGTGATGATAATTAGGTAAATCGATGATGATGAATATGTGATGTAGGATGAAAGGAGATACCATAACCTTAACCGACAATGTGGCGATGTAGTCATCTACCAGAGTATAGATGACGACCACAGACTATTCTAGACAACTCAGTGGAAACACCAGCAGGCCCATAACCTGTAGGTGATGAATTATGAGTTTATGCGATGTTGTAACTACGTATTCATGCGACGATACTCTAACCCCTTACTATGAATTACGAGTTCAGATGATGTTGTAACTACATATTCATGGGATGTCACAAATTCCGCATGCCAAACTAATGGTCATAATTAACATCAGTGAGAATGGTTCATTTTTTTGTAAAACCAAAATCAGATTGGAAATTTTGATTTTTTATTTTGGAAAATGTCAAACCATTGGTTTTTTATTTCGGTTTTGGTTTTTTGTTTTTTTTAAATATATTTTAAGGGTTCTGTTTTTTTTTTATTTCATAGATTTCTTCATCAACAAATGTTGCTACAATTTAACAAAAATAAATAATTTGCTAAAACATAATACAAGAGAAAGTTTGTTCACATTTAGTCATTGAACTTTTTAGAGGGAAACGAACTTTCGATTTTATTCATATTTAGTCACTAAACTTTTTTTCGTTATCTATTTGTCATTGAACTATTGAAACTGTTCACATTTTACCCTTATGACCGGCAACAGCCGGTCATAAAGGTAAAATGTGAACAGTTTCAATAGTTCAATGGCAAATAGATAACGAAAAAAAAATTTAGTGACTAAATGTGACAAAAGTCGAAAGTTCGTTACCCTTTCAAGTCATTATCCCTATAAAGAACGCCGAAATCCGAGTTATAACGAAGAAGTTATGGTCCGTCGAAGTTTTACAGCAAAACCGGCACGGCACCGGGAAGCGTAAAAAGTGAATTGACGATAGAAGACTTTTTAGCCTTAGTTTTCTAAACCAAAGTCGTAGAGTATGTTAAAACGAGAAAATCCATAAAAAGAACGCCCAAATCTGACTTCGTATGAGGAAGTTATGATTTTTCAAAGTTTCGGCTTAGCAGTGTACAGCCCGAAACTTGAATTTTAGTTCAAGCGGTTTTTGGGTTACGCAACCTAAATGAGAGTTGAAGATCTCATTAATAGGAACTCAACGGTAAAAAGATGGACGAAAACGGAGTTTGTATGAAGGAGTTATGAATTCTTCGAGGTCATTTAGCAATCTAAATGCCTCCTACTGTTAAATTTGAGATCGATCGAGAATTAGCCGACGGCGTCTAAATAAAAGTTGTAGATCTTGTTTTTACCTACGCGTGGAAAAAAAGAACGTCGAAAATGGAGCTCGTATGCGAGATTTATGATTTTTCTAAGTTTGAAGGCTGATACGCGATGTTGGGTGACGTGGCGCGATCACAGCCATTGCTTTCTCTCCAAGGAAAGCCATCAGATGATTACACATGGCACCAACTCAGCGAGTAGGTCCTCCAACTCGGCGAGTCCATAAGGATTTCACACTATAAGTAGATGTGTCGGGTTCCCTCACTTCCTCACACCTTCAAACCTTTCTTTCTCTCTCTAGTTTCTCTCTCTAAGCTCCCTTAAGCCCCCTAAAGCCTAGGTAAACCCCCTAGCACCCGAAGGAATGCTCGAGGCTCCCGGATTCCCGAGAAAAAAGCCTTTCAGCTCAGGAACGCTGCTCCAGCGAAGCCCGGTTTTCGAGAAAACCCACTATAAGTGAGCTACGCCTAACCTATCTTTAGTATAGCTTATATTTTAATATAGTAATGTTATTAGGACCTTATAATAAGTATTTGGGCTATTATTATGAGTTATATTGAGTGTTATTTAATGCTTATATAATAATAATAATAGTCAGACTATTAATTTGTCGTGGTTATTGTTAGACTAAATCCTAGTAGTATTGGTACTAAGTTTTATTGAAGGAAATTTTTTTTGAGAGTATCGAAGTGCTATCCGAGTGCTGAGTCACCACCTAATCAAGTGAGTACATAGTTACTTTCAGCTTACACATAGATATGAAGTATTTTATATAAATTACGTGTTACGTGTGCATATTATCTGAATACTTGCTATCTATGCTGGGTGAACGATTTTATACATGTTATAAATGATTTAAACGTTATAATTATTTTATATCTACGAAAATGTTGGGATAAGACATGGGTAGATGTAATAGATAAAATATGAGTTGGATGATGAGTTGAGAGGTGAAATAGACCGTGAGGTGAGGGTGAGAGGTGGACGATGTGAGAAGCCTTTTTCCCAAATGATGGCCACGTCATTCAGCAGAGTATGGATGACAACCACAGACTATTTTAGATAGTCCAGTGGAACACTAGCAGGCTCGCAACCTGTAGGTGTTGTGAACGACTTGTTCACCGGTGTACTCTAAAAACCCATTGATATGTATTGCGAGTGGACTCTCGAAAATGATACTATCAATAAAACTCGGCAGATGCGCCTAAAGGACTCTACCGGCAGGAGCGCCTAATAGAGAGCCTCTTAACCCCGACAGATGCGCCTAAAGGACTATTTCGGCAGATGCGCCCCATAGAGAATGTCATAATTTTGGCAGCCGCGCCTAAGTGACAGAACTAGCAGTTGTGCTTGACAGATGTGTCATTTACAACGATGGAATTAATACCTATTCCTTAGGATACTCCTTAGTAATAAATGAACGAGGAATAGCTGATTCTTATGGTAGATCCTTAAGAATAAAGAAGACAATGGGGATGGGTAAATGGGTTGATTGTTTAATTGTTTAAACATAATAATTATATTATTGTGACTTAAATTAATTAGGAATTAATTTGGTGACTTAAAGAGATTAATTAAATAAAGGGGTATAAACTATCAATTGTATGATAGTTAGACTTTGGGCTATAAATCCCTTAAGGATAATAGTGGACGATTTCTAGGGCTTAGGATAAGCTTAGAATTCGTCCAAGGGGTTATCTATTAGGGTATTGGATTTCTTAGGGCCTAAGTTATCCAATTAGGGTTTAAGGGTGAAACCCTAGGAGCCTTACAAGTATAAATAGACCCCAAGGATCAAGGGAAATCGACACTTGTGCTTAGAGAAGAAACCCTGGCTGATTTGATCCCCTTTTCTCTCTCTCTCTCTCTCTCTCAAATCATCCTCTTGCTAGTTGGTGTTTGTAAGCCATTAGAGGAGTGACAATTGTGACTCTAAAGCTCCAAGAGCAAGAAGATCAAGCAAGTGATTCAAGGTAAACTTCTAATCTCTGATTTCATATTGTTATTATACTCAATTAGCCATTAGAAGTATTGGATTCAATGTATGTTCAATTAGAGAAACCTAGATCCAAGCATTAGGGTTGCATGTGCACATAGGAATGTTCGTATGGCTAAAACCCATCAGTGGTATTAGAGCCTAGATTGGTTTCTATTGAATTGATGAATTGATTGCTTGTTTGTTGCTTAAAAAATCGTTTTTTTGTCCTCTGCCTGATGAACTCGGTGAGTCCCATGGTGGTACTCGGCGAGTAGGCTCAACTCGGCGAGTCCATCAGGGTACTCGGCGAGTTTGAGCGTCAGAAAAAGGAAACTTCGGGATTTCTTGATGTTTATCTTTGAGATACTTGCCTTAATCATATTAGATCAATATAAATCTGATTTTATGATATATATGAGTATATTCTTGACCTAATTGAAGATATTTATCAATTAATAAAATATTTGTTTCCTTATGTGATAATTGATTAATTATTTTAATTTAATTGGTAAATTGTTTTGCAAGAAATCATTAAATAAATCCAATATGGATAATTATGTGATTAATTGTTAATTTAGATTATTTTTTATTTGATTCCCCATGTTTTAAAAGGTTTAAAACTTGCCCTCAAGTTTTGAAATTTATGTTTTGTAATTAAAAGTTTAATTTAGACAATTTAAATTTCAAACCCTAGAATTTTTACAAGTTTAAAATTCAACCCTATACTAATATAATATTACAAGATTAATATATATATATATATATATATATATATATATATATATATGTATGTATGTATGTATGTATAATTAAAATGCTAGTCTTACCGTTAGTAGGCCTCATTCACGAAGCCGGTCTATAAGGTGGGTATAAGGTTGCTGCCTATAAAATGGCGCTTAATGGGTGTACACTCACACCCACCGCTTGCTTGATCGGTGGAGGGTCGTTATCCGAACGGGTAGGATAGGGCAACCTCATCTCTTCATTAAACGTATAATATGAAATACAAAGTAACTACATGTTTTTAAAATTTCCCAATCTTAGTTACTTTAGGAAAAGTGAATTGATGCAATCCCATGAAATTACACTTTGCACCCTTGCTAAGAAGTTAGTGGAGCGTGTGTGGTTTACCGGCACACTAATTGGTTCTAAGCAAAGGCGGAAAAGGGTGATTCATTGTTTATCATAATTCGATGGAGCGTGTGTGGTTTACCGGCACATCGAATAGGTGATCGTTACAATGAAGGCACCCTATGAATTTGCATGGTAATTCACACCCACTTTGTGATCCTCAGTATCCCAGTCACAAACGAGAGGGGCATATCGAGATTTAAACATGCCATTGAAAAGTTTCAATGAATCTCATCCAAACCTAGGAATTCTCAATACATTTTGAACTTAAAGTTATGTTTTCGTGATGGAGAATTAGTGAATCGTCATTCACTTACCTTCAAATTGTTTGCATGTTAGATTATGGTATCCCTTTTCTAATATGTAAATATTGTTGTTGGATCCTAGCCCTAATTTTTCTTATTGGGTGATAATTAGGGATTCATATTCTAATCTATCTTTGTCCTTTCTATTTGTAGATGTCGAACGCAAACAACGCTGCTGCTGGTTCATTCATATTGATGAGCCTTTATCAAAAGGTGACTTTCGATGGGACGAACTTTAGCGAATGGATAAGATACATTCGCACAATTGCTCGCTATGAGGACAAGGAGTATGTCCTAGATGAGAAGCTCGAAAAAAAATCAACCCAGAAATCGCTACTCCGGCTGAAATGACTGCTTTTGAAACTCATGAACATGATGCAACGAAGGTACATTGCATCATGATAGCCACCATGAATGCCGAATTCCAAAAGTCCTATGAGGACATGTATCCGTACGAAATGCACCAAGACCTATTGGAGAGATACCACCAAAACGCGAGGCAAGAGCGTTACGAGATTTTCACTAACATGATTTCCGCCAAAATGGGTCATGGAGAATCTCTTACCGTGCACCTGCAAAATATGCAAAGGTATGTCGACCGTCTTCGCAAGTTGAATGTTGACTTTGGGGAAGACTTGGCGATCGACATGGTGCTTCACTCTTTGCCTCCGTGTTACAATCAATTTAGGATGACCTACCACATGAACAAAGAAGAGGTCACCCTAAGCAAGCTCCAAGGTCTCCTTAGGGTTGCTGAAAGCAACCTCAAGGACAAGTCTGTTGCACCCGCTCCCAATCTACCTGCTGCTCCTGTTTTGGCCATAGGGCAAGGAAGAGGCAAGAAGAGGAAGGCTCCGTCTAAGAGCCACCGCAAGGGAAAGTCCCGAGATGGTTCCTCTTCTAGTGGGACCAAAGTTGATCCTGCTAAACCCTGCCCTAACCCTAAGGAGGCAGAGTGCCATCATTGCCATAAAATAGGGCATTGGAAGAGAAGCTGCCCAGACTACCTGCAAGCCATAAGAGAAGGAAAGATCAAGCCATCTTTCGCAGGTATATACACAATTAAATCTAACGATTCATCTCATGCTATTTCTTGGGTCCATGATACCGGTTGTGGTTACCACATTTGTTCTGAATTGCAGGGACTAAGAAGAAATAGGGATGTGGAGCATGGAAGAATAAATCTAATCATGGGGAACAAAAGATCGTCGCCTGTGACCAAGATTGGAGTGTATTCTTTAGTGCTTAGGAATGGTTTATGTTTAGATTTGAACAATTGTTGCTATTCGCCAGAAAAGGCGAGGAACATCATTTCATTTCATGGTTTGTTTAGACAAGGTTTTAGATTTTCTTTTAATAATGAGAATGGTTCTATTCTTGCTTATCTAAATGGTGTCTTATATTTTGAAGCAATACCGTGTAATGGAATTTATGAAACTGTTATGATTGTAGATAACTTAGGAAATGATGTTTTATGAATGGATTCTTCCAATGGTATGGATAGAGCATCCTTGTGGCATTGTCGTCTTGGACATGTCAACAAGAAGCGCATAGCCCAACTCAAAAAGGATGGAGTGTTGGAGTCATTCAACCTTAGGGAAGATGACACATGCGAGTCTTGTTTGCTTGGAAAGATGACTAAGTCACCCTTCAATAGTACATGTGAAAGGGGTGAGGGTCTATTGGACCTAATACATACCGATGTATGTGGACCGTTTAGATCAACCACGAAGGATGGGAACCGCTTCTATGTGACTTTTACCGATGACTATAGTAGATATGGGTATATCTACTTGATCAAGCAAAAGTCAGAAACGTTTGAAAAGTTCAAAGAGTTCAAGAATGAAGTGGAGAATCAATTGGGCTGGAAAATCAAGATGCTTCGATCCGATCGAGGAGGAGAGTACCTAAGTCTTGAATTCCACGACTATCTCAAGGAGTGTGGAATAGTTTCACAATTGACGCCACCTAGGACACCGCAGTTGAATTGTGTGGAAGAAAGGCGTAATAGAACCTTGTTAGACATGGTTCGCTCTATGATGAGTCGTGCTTCACTACCTATCTCTTTTTGGGGGTATGCCTTAGAGACTGCCACCCATATCCTTAACTGAGTCCCTACTAAGAAGGTTGCCAAAACACCTCACGAGATGTGGATAGGGAAAGCTCCCTCGTTGGCACATATCAAGGTTTGGGGTTGCGAGGCTTTCGTAAGACGAGATACTCACAACAAGCTCGAACCTCGTAGTGAGCGATGTATTTTCATCGGCTACCCGTAGAAATCTTTTGGATATCTCTTCTATAGACCGAAGGACAATGTTTTCTTCGTTGCGAGGAGAGGAGTTTTCCGAGAGCGAGAACTCATAAGCCAAGGAGACAGTGGGAGGCAAATCGAGCTTGAAGAGATTCAAGAGTCGATAGATGAAGGAACCTCTACCGCTGGCGCTTAACCCGAGGAGGAAACTCCGGTTGAACCGATTGACGAGTCATTACCTCTTAGACGTTCTGAAAGAGTTAGAGTTCAACCCCAGTTTTATGGTTTTCATATTGCTACCGAAGGGGACACGTATATTAGTGATGGTACACTAATAAACCTTGATTAACCTAATAGCTATAAGGAAGCCATGGCAGGCCCAGAGTCTGCGAAATGGAAAGAGGCGATGGACAACGAGATTCAGTCCATGTATGAAAACCAAGTTTGGAATTTAGTTGATAATGTGCCCGGACGTAAGACCGTTGGGTGCAAATGGATCTTCAAGAAGAAGACCGCCGTGGATATAAGCATACACACATATAAGGTGCGATTGGTTGCGAAGGGCTTTACTCAAACTCCCGGAGTTTACTACGATGAGACCTTCTCACCAGTTGTGAAGATAAAGTCTATTAGAGTGATGCTAGCTATTGCCGCATTTCTTGATTATGAGATTTGGCAAATGGATGTCAAAACCGCTTTCCTTAATGGAAAGTTGGCTGAGGATGTTTACGTGGATCAGCCAGAGGGTTTTGTCTATCCAAAGCATCCAAATAGAGTGTGTAAGCTTGAAAAGTCCATTTATGGACTTAAGCAAGCGTCTCGCAGATGGAATCTTTGCTTCGATGAGAAAGTCAAAGAGTTTGGATTTGTACGAAGCGAAGATGAATCATGTGTATATGTCAAAGCCAGTGGGAGTATAGTAAGCTTCCTCGTTCTGTATGTCGATGACATTCTACTCATAGGAAACAACGTCCCGACTCTGCAGGAGGTTAAGTCCTGGCTCGGGAAGTGCTTCGCTATGAAGGACCTCGGAGAGGCTTCCTATATTTTGGGAATAAGGATAGTGAGAGAGCGAAGTAAGAAACTAATAGGACTTAGTCAGAACACTTACTTAGATAAGGTAATAAAACGTTTTAGTATGGAAAACTCGAAGAAGGGAGAATTACCGATACAAAGTAATGCCAAATTGAGTAAGACTCAAAGTCCAAGTACCGAAGCTGAAATAGCAGAAATGAGCCGAGTACCATACGCTTCCGCAGTTGGCTCAATCATGTATGCTATGACTTGTACTTGCCCCTGATGTAGCCTTTGCTTTGAGCATGGTTAGCAGATATCAAGGGAACCCTGGCAGAGCCTATTGGATTGCGGACAAGAATATCCTTAAGTACCTACGGAGGACGAAGGAATGGTTCTTAGTCCTCGGAGGGAGTGATGACTTGAAGGTGCGAGGGTATAGTGACGCCAGCTTTTAGACCGACAGGGACAACTACCATTCACAGTCGGACTGGGTCTTTACCCTGAATGGAGGAGCTGTAACTTGGAAAAGTTCCAAGCAGGAAACCGTAGTTGATTCAATGTGTGAGTCAGAGTACATTGTAGCGAGCGAAGCGTCGAAGGAGGCAATATGGTTGAAGAACTTCATTGGTGATCTTGGAGTTGTACTTGCCATAAAGGAGCCCATGGAAATTTTCTGTGATAATGAAGGAGCGGTTGCCTTGACCAAGGAACCGAGGGATCATGGTAGATCTAGACATATCGACAGAAAATATCACTTTATTAGACATAGAGTAGAAGAAGGACAACTCGTGGTGAAGAGGATATCATCAGAAGATAACCCAGCAGATCCGCTTACGAAGGGACTGAGCAGGGTTAAGCACTTGCAGCATGCTAGGAGTATTAGGCTGAAGGATGATATTAGTATAGATTAGATAGTATTAGAAACGTGTAATAGATAAATGTAATTAACATTTGATGATTAAATAAAGGAGTATTATTTATGACTAATGTTACTGTCTTGTGTTAATTGTTTAACTATTGTTTCATTTTTTTTTGCATGTTTTGACTTCCAGAATAATTGAGTTAATTAAGAATAATCGAATTATTCAAATTGTCCCCAATCGTTCATATGTTGGAAGTAGGTATGAATGAAGATTGTCATGAATTGGTGTGTAGACTGTCTAAATGGTATTAGACATAGCAAAAGGTTGCTGCAACGTTCATGAGTGCTTATGAACTAGTTTTGAGCATTGGAACAAACCCGCGCTTGCTGGAATCACCTTATGGAATGTGATAAAAGGGTGATCGCAAGACGATAATATCATATGGTCTTAAAACCAAGATATATGGTTTGTTGTTTGTTAATTGGTTGTACATTGATAATGCGAAACCGCATTAGTAACTTGAGGTAATAAAACACATTGTTGTGTATAGTTGATTAATGAATAAGTAAATGCATATAAGTCGAAGTTTATCTGTTACTTTTATCCTAAGAGGGTAAAAGTGATATCTCGGCCGCTCGATGATTTGATTTGACTTATGTGCCGGGCCCGGTCAGAACTGAATTGATGTGTTCGATTAAGTTCTATGTCAAATAAATCGGAGATCGAGAAACCAAATGCTAGACAAATTAGTTCCATAGAATTGTCAGCATGATATCTAAACAGAGGACTGTAAGATCCCTTATCTGAAGGATGAGATTGATTAGATAAGAGTTTGACAACGTCTTTGAGAGCTACGATTGCTAATCGGAATATACTTGTATATAGTTACTAGACTTATCCAAGTGGGAGACTGTTGGAATAGTGTCTAAGGCTGCAACTATATTAGACAAGTATTTGACCCGGTTGTGCATGGTCCTTTTGGGTTGCCTTCACCATAGTAACTTGACAGGATGATTTATTATGAGAGAAGAAATATTATTTATATATTATGAGAATAATATAAGGAATAATAATATTGTTATTTGATTAATATAAGTCATAAATTAATTAGGAATTAATTTGGTGACTTAAAGAGATTAATTAAATAAAGGGGTATAAACTGTCAATTGTATGATAGTTAGACTTTGGGCTATAAATCCCTTAAGGATAATAGTGGATGATTTCTAGGGCTTAGGATAAGCTTAGAATTCGTCCAAGGGGTTATCTATTAGGGTATTGGATTGCTTAGGGCCTAAGTTATCCAATTAGGGTTTAAGGGTGAAACCCTAGGAGCCTTACAAGTATAAATAGACCCCAAGGGTCAAGGGAAATCAGCACTTGGGCTTAAAGAAGAAACCCTGGCCGATTTGATCCCCTCTTCTCTCTCTCAAATCATCCTCTTGCTAGTTGGTGTTTGTAAGCCATTAGAGGAGTGAAAAATGTGACTCTAAAGCTCCAAGAACAAGAAGATCAAGCAAGTGATTCAAGGTAAACTTCTAATCTCTGATTTCATATTGTTATTATACTCTATTAGCCATTAGAAGTCTTGGATTCAATGTATGTTCAATTAGAGAAACCTAGATCCAAGCATTAGGGTTGCATGTGCACATAGGAATGTTCATATGGCTAAAACCCATCATGTTGGTAAGGCCAACCCACCGATACTTAGATGAAACAATCAGGATGGAGGAAATGACGGGCGTGGATGCAAGTATAAGGATTACATGGCATCTAAACCCCCGAGTCTTTCTGGAAGCCCATCACCGGTGGAAGTTATGGACTGGATCTTCGAGATGGAGACAATGTTTGAGAGTTGCGAGTCTAGCAACAAACAGAAGACCGCCCTTGCGGTCCCTCTATTAAAGTCTGGAGTACTGAGCTGGTGGAAGCTACTAGCTAATTCAATGCCTAAGGGAGAAGCTAGTAAAATGTCTTGGGAGGATTTTCTGGTGCAGCTGAAGATGCAATACTGCTCTGAGCAGTATCTTCTGGAAATCAACAATGAGTTCCAAAACCTGGAGAAGGGAAGAATGAGCGTTACAGAATATGCCGCAAGCTTTACGGAAAAGATGAAGCTGGTTCCTTACCTAGTCCCAACCGAAATCTCCAAGGTTAACAAGTTTGCCCATGGATTACCAGCAGACTTTGGTCCACTGGTCAAGCAAGCAACCACTTTGAAAGCTGCCATCTGGGCAACCAGGAATGTTGAGACCCAGATTAGGGAAAAGGGTCTGGAGAGAGCCGAGGTTGGCGAAAAGAGGAAGTTTGAGGGGTCTGCGAAGCCCGATGAGAGAAGCAAGTCCAGTACAAGGAAGTTTAGAGGAGGAGGGAGTGAAGAAAGATGGTGCGAGAAGTGCAAAAAGAAACACTCTAGAAAATGCGGTGAGGAAGTGACTTGTTTCAAGTGTGGAAAGCATGGGCATTATGCCAACGAGTGTAAATTCAACAAAAGGGTGTGTTACGAATGTAATGAGGAAGGGCACTTCAAGCAAGATTGCCCAAAGAGAGAGGGGGCTACAAAGCCAAATGTGCCGCCAAATCCAAAGGCAAGAGCATTTCAAATGATCGTTGGTGAAGCAGATGACAATGCGAGGATTCAGGAGTGAAGGCTTGACATCCGAAGTTCGAGTTATGAAGTAGCCATATAATCATATGATGTAGCCTATTAGAGGCATAGCCTAGGGTGAACTTGAACACCTATGTAATAGTTTCAAGGAATAATAAAAACCTTCGTTTTGATATTTGATGTGTTAAGCTGTTATGTGATTTTCTTGTATGGTGACTTGGAAAAACTGTGGGAGAATACTTGGGACGAGTATGAGTAGGTGTGAAAGGTAGTAGAGGCCTATACTACCAGAAGCACAAAACTCACACTTGGATCAGAGAAAGTCACAAGGTTACCAAGAAGCTAGTAATTGATTTCGTTTTATTCAAGTATGTCGTTACCATTGTTTCGGTAATGACTAAGAAAATTGTTGATATTCCGACCCTAGTGGTCATATCGAATCGATTCAGACTACGGTGATTATGTTGTGTGGTTCAGAGAACCAAGTTCGATGTAGCATCTAACTTAAGACGGAAGATTCGAATAAAAAGCGAACAATAGAGGTATCACGAAAAGTTGCTTGTAGCTAGAAATGCTACATGTTAAAGTGTGATTATATCACATTAGAACATGAAGGAAGGCATAACCTGTCTTAGAATTTAAGTCTAAGAGACCTGAGTCTAAACGTGCATCACATGATGATAGGTCATAATTTGGAGTCTAACCTAAAGTAGAGAGCAGGTGCACGAATTAAGTACTGCTTACAGTAAATAAGTCTAAGAGATAGACTTGAAGGAATATAGAAGTTATAATTATTGCCTAGGATGAAGAGATGACATATGGAGTCATTATACGAGCCCCGTTTCATTAATGATTCCGGGACGTAATCATCCAAAGGGGGAGATAATTGTAAAGCCCGCAGATCCGGGCTAGTCAATTTAGAGGCAATGTGGGTCGAAAATGACTTTTTGGCAAAAGATTATTTAGAATAAATAATCTTAACCAAGTTATAGTATATGTTACAAGGTTTCCGTACATATAAAGAACAACAAAATCCGAGTTATAACGAAGAAGTTATGGCCCGTCGAAGTTTTACGGCAAAATCGGCACGGCACCGGGAAGTGTAAAAAATGAATTTACGATAGAAGACTTTTTAGCCTTAGTTGTGTAAACCAAATTCGTTGAGTATGTTAAAATGAGAAAATCCATAAAAAGAACGCCCAAATCTGACTTCGTATGAGGAAGTTATGATTTTTCAATGTTTCGACTTAGCAGTGTACAACCCGAAACTCGAATTTTAGTTCGAGCGGTTTTTGGGTTACGCGACCTAAATGAGAGTTGAAGATCTCATTAATAGGAACTCGACGGTAAAAATATGGACGAAAACGGAGTTCGTATGAAGGAGTTACGAATTCTTCGCGGTCATTTAACAGTCTAAACGCCTCCTACTGTTAAATTTGAGATCGGTCAGGAATTAGCAGATGGAGTCTAAAAGAAAGTTGTAGATCTTGTTTTTAACTACGCGTGGAAAAAAATGAACGTCGAAAATGGAGCTCGTATGCGAGAGTTATGATTTTTCTAAGTTTGAAGGCTGATACGCGATATTGGGTGACGTGGCGCGATCACAGCCACTGCTTTCTCTCCAAGGAAAGCCATCAGATGATGACACATAGCACCAACTCGGCGAGTAGGTCCTCCTACTCGGCGAGTCCATCAGGAATTCACACTATAAATAGAGGTGCTGGGTTCCATTCATTCTCACACCTTCAAACCCTTCTTTCTCTCTCTAGAACTTCTCTCTAAGCCTCCCTAACCCCCCTAAAAGCCTAGGGAGCCTCCCTAGCACCCGAAGGAAGACCCGAGGCTCCCGGAGTCCCGATAAAAGAGCCTTTCGACTCGGGAACGCTGCTCCAGCAAAGCCCGGTTTTCGAGAAAACCCGCTGTAAGTGAGCTACGCCTAACCTATCTTTAGTATAGCTTATGTTTTAACATAGTAATGTTATTAGGACCTTATAATAATTATTTGGGCTATTATTATGAGTTATATTGAGTGTTATTTAATGCTTACATAATAATAATAATAATAGTCAGACTATTAATTTGTCGCTGTCCGAGTGCTGAGTCACCACCTTTCACGTGAGTGCATAGTTACTTTCAGCTTACACATAGATACGAAGTATTTTATATAAATTACGTGCTGTGTGTGCATATTATTTGTATACTTGCTATCTATGCTGGATGAATGATTTTATACACGTTTTTAATGATTTAAACTATATATGTATTTTATATCTACAAAATGTGTTGGGTAAAACATGGGTAGATGTAATAGTTGCTGTGTGACAAAATAAAATAATGAGAGGCCTCGTTATAGATGTTATTGATGATCCAGTCATCTAGCGGAGTATAGATGACGACCACAGACTATTCTAGACAGTCCAGTGGAACACTAGCAAGCTCGCAACCTGTAGGTGTTTATTCGAACTGTGTGTTTATTCGAACTGTGTGTTTATTTGAACTGTGTGCTGACCAGGTGTACTCCATCCTCCACATGGTTGCCTTTAGGACTTTCATTGCTAAGGAATCCCCTTAGCAGTAGTGTCCATCCCGATGATAGTACTTAGACTAGGTCCCTTGTGTTAGATGTTTTAGGGACGTAATGTGAGGATAACGGGAATGGGTAATTGGGTTGATTGTTTGATGTTTAAAAATAATAATTATATTATTGTGGGTTGAAAACCCTATGTGCTCATCAGGTTTCCCAACCTGACCCACTCAGTTTATTTATATCATAGGTGTTGTTATGAAGTCACATTACACTGAGAGATTAAGAGATGTAGATCACTAGTAAGTTCTGTTTATGCTTATGTTTCTGTATTGACGATGACATCCCAAACGTTTTAAAATAAATAAAATACGTTTCTTCGAAAATGATTTGATAACGAATTTATTATGTTTTTCTGGGAACAAATTCCGCAACATTTTTATGAAAAGAGTACTCTGATTTTTATAAAGCATAAACAAAATCGGTCTTTTCTGGCCGTGATTTTGGGGATGTCACAGTTGGTATCAGAGAATTAGTTTAAGCGAACTAGTATATGTTACAAGGTTTCCGTACATATAAAGAACAACTTCTCGGCAAAAGATTATTTATAATAAATAATCTTAACCGACACGACACAGGGAAGCGTAAAAAGTGAATTTACAATAGAAGACTTTTTAGCCTTAGTTGTCTAAACCAAAGTTGTAGGGCATGTTAAAATGAGAAAATCCATAAAAAGAACGCCCAAATCTGACTTCGTATGAGGAAGTTATGATTTTTCAATGTTTCGGCTTAGCAGTGTACAACCCGAAACTCGAATTTTAGTTCGAGCGGTTTTTGGGTTACGCGACCTAAATGAGAGTTGAAGATCTCATTAATAGGAACTCAACCGTAAAAGGATCGACAGAAAAGGAGTTTGTATGAAGGAGTTACGAATTCTTCACGGTCATTTAACAATCTAAACGCCTCCTACTGTTAAATTTGAGATCGGTCGAGAATTGGCCAACAAAGTCTAAATGAAAGTTGTAGATCTTGTTTTTACCTACGCGTGGAAAAAAAGAACGTAAAAAACGGAGCTCGTATGCGAGAGTTATGATTTTTCTAAGTTGGAAGGATGATACGCGATATTGGGTGATGTGGTGCGATCACAGTCATTGCTTTCTCTCCAAGGAAAGCCATCAGATGATGACACATGGCACCAACTCGGCGAGTAGGTCCTCCTACTCGGCGAGTCCATCAGGATTTCACACTATAAATAGAGGTGTCGGGTTCCCTCAGTTCCTCATACCTTCAAACCTTTCTTTCTCTCTCTAGTTTCTCTCTCTAAGCTCCCTTAAGCCCCCTAAAGCCTAGGTAAACCCCCTAGCACCCGAAGGAAGACCCGAGGCTCCCAGAGTCCTGAGAAAAGAGCCTTTCAGCTCGGGAACGCTGCTCCAGCGAAGCCCGGTTTTCGAGAAAACCCACTGTAGGTGAG
The DNA here is from genome assembly GCF_051521515.1 of Lactuca serriola. Classification (NCBI taxonomy): domain Eukaryota; kingdom Viridiplantae; phylum Streptophyta; class Magnoliopsida; order Asterales; family Asteraceae; genus Lactuca; species Lactuca serriola. Next base: position 257,690,070 of record NC_136415.1, on the reverse strand, counting down.
CTACACCTAACCTATCTTTAGTATAGCTTATATTTTAATATAGTAATGTTATTAGGACGTTATAATAAGTATTTGCGATATTATTATGAGTTATATTGAGTGTTATTTAATGTTTATATAATAATAATAATAGTCAAACTATTAATTTGTCGTGGTTATTGTTAGACTAAACCCTAGTAGTATTGGTACTAGGTTTTATCGAAGGAAAATTGTTTTGAGAGCATCGAAGCGCTGTCCGAGTGCTGAGTCACCACCTAATCAAGTGAGTGCATAGTTACTTTCAGCTTACACATAGATATGAAGTATTTTATATAAATTACGTGCTACGTGTGCATATTATCTGAATACTTGCTATCTATGCTGGGTGAACGATTTTATACATGTTATAAATGATTTAAATTGTATAATTATTTTATATCTACGAAAATGTTGGGATAAGACATGGGTAGACGTAATTGATGAAATATGAGTTGGATGATGAGTTGAGAGGTGAAATAGACCTTTAGGTGAGGGTGAGAGGTGGACGATCTGAGAAGCCTTTTTCCCAAATGATGGCCACGTCATTCAACAGAGTATGGATGACAACCACAGACTATTCTAGACGGTCCAGTGGAACACTAGAAGGCTCGCAACCTATAGGTGTTGTGAACGACTTGTTCACCGGTGTACTCTAAAAACCCATTGATATGTATTGCGAGTGGACTCTCAAAAACGATACTGTCAATAAAACCCGGCAGATGCGCCTAAAGGGCTCTACCGGCTGGAGCGCCTAATAGAGAGCCTCTTAACCCCGACAGATGCGCCTAAGGGACTATTTCGGCAGATGCGCCCCATAGAGAATGTCACAATTTTGGCAGCCGCGCCTAAGTGACAAAACTAGCAGTTGTGCTTGACAGATGTGTCATTTACAACGATGGAATTCGTACCTATTCCTTAGGATACTCCTTAGTAATAAATGAACGAGGAATAGCTGATTCTTATGGTAAATCCTTAAGAATAAAGAAGACAATAGGGATGGGTAAATGGGTTGATTGTTTAATTGTTTAAACATAATAATTATATTATTGTGGGTTGAAAACCCTATGTACTCACCATGTTTCCCAACCTGACCCACTCAGTTTATTTATATCACAGGTGTCGATATGAAGTCACATTACACTGAGAGATTAAAGAGATGTAGATCACTAGTGTAAATAAATGTAAATTCCGTTTATGCTTATGTTCCTGTATTGACAATGACATCCCAAACGTTTTAAAATGAATAAAATATGTTTCTTCGAAAATGTTTTAATAACATATTTATCGTGTTTTTTTTTTCTGGGAACAAAGTCCGCAACATTTTTATGAAAAGAAGTATTCTGATTTTTACAAAGCATAAACAAAATCGGTTTTTTCTGACCGTGAAAATGGGGATGTCACAAGTGCAAATTCCTATTTCGCGATGCTTCGTTAAACCTCTAATTAGGCTTCTTAAGATTATGAACTTTATATGGATAGTGTATGTGTTCAAACTCTTTCAAGAAGTGATAAACATAGCTCCTGGAGGTCTAAACAATTCATTTCCATTCCTCACAATTCAAAATATGAAGAAGGATGTCATTATTATATTTGTGAATTTGAGAATTTAATTAATACAACCAATATCCATATTGATCATTATCGGATCTTTAAAATTTTTCAACAAAATTATTTCCTCGTAATCATTTTCATGAATTAGAGTGAAACCTTTTGCCACCTAGATTTAAAGTTGCGTATGTTCGCATCCATATGGATCTATAATTTCCAACCTATATTCATAAGACAAGGTTCAGGACAAACCAAAGTCAAAATTAGTTTTCCTTCATGGACTGAACTTAGCTATTTCCATGAGAATACACACGAGAATACGTCAACAAAAACTATTGGTGAGTTCTATAGGTTTTGACTTTGTTTGTATTGCTTAAAACAAGATTTTTTCATAAAAGTCAACTATTACCAGATTTTACAAAAATGTTACTTTTAAAATTCAGAGTGATAAAACAACAATGAGAAGTGTCATCCTGACTTAAGTGTAAATGTAATTGTAATCCCATACAAGTATGGATGTTGATTCACTTATAAAATTAATACTCTTAAGTGTTAATTTTATTTAAATAATAGAGTAAATCTTTATAAAACGTAGAATGTTTAACCGAATAGTTTGTGCAAAACATAGTCAACAATGTTACCAAAATGATCGTGTGAGACCCAATACTTGTAATCTGATACAAATATTCATATTAATTCACTGATAATAAATAAGTAAACTTATCTTATTTTCTTGAAGTGATATATTGAGTGTTTATTTGATATAAATAAGCACTAACATTCTGTTTAACATTATGTAAATCGTTATACTACATACAACCTTATCCCAATTTGTATTAGTATTTCTGTATCCGAAATTTTGTTACAATTCCCAAATGCTTATGTTCGGAAACTTTTGGTTGTAAAGCTTGATAAATGTGTAAAGCTACAAAATTTTTCCTGTACAAGTTTTGGTTACAATTCCCAATTGTTTATGTTCGGAAACTTTTGGTTGTAAAGCATGATAAATGTGTAAATGACCATTAACCAACACATTTCCAATCATTTATACCATAAGACTTTTAACATGATCATTTTATGAACAACTTGTTATAATTAACACCTTTGTATCCATAAAGTGTGTGAATTAAAACATATCATAAGTTGTGTTTCTATTATCTACAACAAGTCTTTGTGCATGTTTTTGAAAGACAAAACAAAATTAATCTAGAATGTCGATTCTATCCCTGTTTTAGAAAAGTTCTAGAAAAATCAAAGTGAGTTGGAATTAGGAACCGTAAACTCAAAAAGCTTAGAAATTGAGTTTACTTTGTCCATGATATTTTTACCTGACTTTATGTGGATTCTAAATAGGGTGAAAATGGCCATTTTTAAAGACTGGATTGAAATGTACTAAAATGATATGCAGTTTGGTAAAAATCATCATAAGTTGTTGAAAAATCATATGAATGTGTGCGAGCAGTCCCTGAAAAGGTATTGATCTAAAATACTTGTATATGGAACAAATTTGCGAACCATAGGGTTTAAGAAGGCCAAAAAAGGTCTTGAATAGACCGCAATTTTTCTGCAAAAAGCTGAAAATTAGGCTTAGAAATGTTTAGAGAAATAACATGTATTTTCAGTTAATTAAGCCTTTATATCATCCAACTATAAATCATTTAGCATGTATTTGTTGGATTAGGTGTCTAAGCCCATAACTATATTTGGTATGTACTTGACCCGATAGTAGCATGGTCCTTTTGGGTTAACTTAACTGGATGAATTATAGAGAAAGAGGTTAATTATGATTTATTAGTATATAATGGGAATAATATATTAAAACATAAATCATATTATTTAATTAATATTGCTCAAGAATTAATTTAGAATTAACTTTATGGTCAAAAGAGATTATATAAATTTAGGGGACTGATATTATAATTATAAGATAATTGTAAAATGGGTTGTGGATCCCTAAGTAAAGGGATGGACGAAATTCTTGTGGAGGCCCATATAGAATTCGTCCATGGTAAGGTTTTTGGAAGGATCCTATGGGTTACTTAGGGCTTAAGCAACTAGATTAGGTATGTGACTAAAACCCTAACACCTCAGCTATATATAGACCCCTTGGGACTCAATATTTCGTCCACTTGAACCCTAGAAGGATCTTAGAGCCGAAATTAGTATCCCTCGTCCTCTCTCTCTCTCTCTCTCTTTCTCTCTCTCTCTCTCATATTCCTCCAGCTTGCTATTGGTGTTTGTGATCGATTAGAGGTATTACACTTGTGATACTAAGCTCTCGAAGGTTAAGGATTCTACAAGTTACAATTGAAAGGTAAGATTCTAACTTTTTGTTAGTTATAATTTTTGATTTTGTATGCTAGATTAGGGTTTATAGGTTGGATGATTATTGCATGTGCAATAAGATAAAACCTAGATCCAAAGCTTTAGGGTTTGCATGTGCATCATAGGATTGTTGTAATGCTCAAAACCCATCAGTATTCTCCCCCAAACCTGTAAAACATAAAAGAGGGGCTGTAGAAACACATTTTTGTCGCGTAATGTTATTCGGTTCGAGAAAGAAGTTTCCGGTTCCAACGAAGCTTGAGATTTGAATGATTTTTGGGATGTCGTAACCCATAAAGACATACATTAACAATAAGTTAGAATTTTATCAAGCTTTAAATCACTTAAAACAAATGACTTTTATGAGAAAAAGGAAATGTAGAAATCATATAGTCACCTAGTTTTTCTTGGATCTAAAGTGTGTTACCAAAAGAGCGTTGAAACACAAGGATTCTAAAGAACAATATGAAGGTTTTCTTAGGTTTATAGACACTCGAAACCAGAACTTTTATGGGATGTTTAGATCTCAAAATATGGCAGAAAAATTGCAACTTTTTGTAGGTTGTATAACACTAAAAGAACAAGCACTGTTTTGGGTTATTGCTGTCACGATTTTTCCAACCAAGAAGTAAGAAAAAGAGTGGTTTAGCCACTGTTTTGATAACCCATTTTAGTGTAGTGAATCAACAAATTTTTAGAGGTGTTTTGGGGTTGGAATCTTGACCAAATAAAGGAAGAAAGAGGCTGAAATGGTGCCAAAAAACCGTGGGGCAGCAACACCTTTCTTGCTCTCGGTTTTGGTAGATCACGAAGAGGAAAAAAGGAGCTAAAATGGCTGAGTTTGAGAGTGATCTTCAAGTGATTTCCTAAGAGCATTTGGCTGGAATATGAAGGGGAAATGAGGAAGCATGGATCTCTTATTTATAGAGGAAGGATAGTGGAGAAAATATCTAGCAAATCTTATCCAATATAGGATAGAATTTACCTTGCAAGTTACATCCCCACTTGCAAGTTTAGTTTGTTAGAGATATGAGTTAGTTACTTGGAGATAGGAAAGTAGTTTAGTTAGTTATAGATATGAATGGCGACTAACTTAGTATTGGATTAGGTGTCCAAGCCCAAAACTATAATTGGTATAAACTTGAATTAATAGTAGCACAATCATTTTCGATTGCCCTCAAACCTAGCAATTAGACATTATATTTTTGGAGAGAGAGGTTGATTTATTATTTGATTAATAAATTGAAATAATAATTTATTAATATATTATGAGAATAATATATTAATTAGAAATAGTAATATTTAATTAAAAAATTAATCAGAAATTAATTGGAATTAATTTTGGGATTAATGAAATTAAGTAAAAGTGCAAGGTCTAATGTGCAACTATTCAATAGTTAAACAAAAGGCTCCAGAACCATTCACCAGGAGGGTGGACAGTTTCTAAGGGATAATCTAGGGTTTCTAGATTATCCTATGCGGATAAATATGGAGCTGGATAATTACCAATTTGATATATTATTATTATATTCAGATTAGGGTTATCCAGGGCTTCCTTGTGCCACTATATAAAGGACCTTAGCCCTTGTATTTTCGACCAAAATTCAATTTAAAAGGATAGCCAAAATTCTAAACCTCCCATATCCTCTCTCTTAAGTCATTATCATGCTAGTTGGGTGGGATTCCGTTAGAGGCACGACACTTGTGGTGCTTGCTTTCAAGAGATCAAAACAATGTTATTTGCTCTTATAAAAACATAACAAAAGTTTTGTAGTAGACCTTCGAACAAGCTATCACGAGTAATGGTCACCACTTTCACTATCTTCACTGGTGACCATACCTCTTCTTAATTCTTCCCCAAGACTGCGTGAAAGATAATCTTCAATATTTTGAATTCTTCTTTCTCATTGAAGTCGTACTTTCAAAAATCATACCTCTTCTTCATAGTTTCGAGCGAATCTTCACTTTCACTTTCACTATCTTGACAGTAGAGTTTTCTATGTCATAACTCTTTTTAGGCACTTTTCGAAAATCATCAATTAATCCTATAGCAACAACATCTTCAGTTGTCTCATAACACCACTGCTTGTTAGGATCACCCTTGTTCAAGCCAGGTGGGTCATTTGCTCTTCACCTTAGTATGTTGTTTATCTGCCTTTGTTTTTGATTTCAATGGCTTGTTGCTTCTTCTTCTCTTCTTCTGATTGAACAATAGGAATTGATTTTCCTTTATCCTTTGGACCAACACCCAAAGTTGATTTATTAGGGATTGAACTTGAACCTCCTGCTCCTTCGTTTATTGAAATTCCTTTCGTCAAGGGTCTTGTTGTTGTTGTTGTAGATGTTGAAGTAATGGGATTCATTGGAATAGTTGTTGGGATTTGAGTACTCATTACCTTTCCTATAACAACTCCAGAATTATCACCTGTATTCTCCGACGAACTAGCTCCTCTTTCTCCCCTTGCGACACATGCATAACATAAGGGGCATTCGTTAGGAGTCTAAGAACTAACCTCCTTGTTGGATCCAATTCAACCTTAATGTTGGTCTCAATATTAGAAACAATTTGAGAAATGGATTCTGGAGAAATCGTCGATTGAGCCGAAAGAATTGTTTTGATTTCGGTTAGAAACTCCTCAACTTTAGCAAACAACTGAGTGTTGCCTTTCACCTTGTCTTGAAGACCAACTGTGTAATCTTTTTTGAAAGAAGTGATGTCTTCAATCAAGTGAGTTGATGCTTTAGCAACCACATCCATCTTCTTATGAAGAGTCGAAGAACATTCAACAAAATTTTTAACTTCAGACTTGAACAAAGTTCGAATATCATGATGTTCTTTCAAAACATCATGGAGCTTAGAAATTTCACCATTAAGATTGGTAGAATGATTGATAGGCCTTTACTTTCTCCACTTTTCAACATCATCTATTAGAGATTGCAGACAAGTATCTTGAGCTTTGAGAAGAGAATCAACTTCGAATTTAGTCACAGAATGCATGCTTCTAGTGTCAACCAAGAACTATAATATTGAATTCATTTTAGAATTCAATATTTTGAATTGTTTTCCTGACATGATCATTTCATCAGGAATGTTCTCCTCCTCTGGATGAAACTGAATATCAACAAAAGATACCATGATATCATAATCATCAACTTCATATTTGGGTTGTGAATTCTAAGTGGATTAAGATGAAAAGAGAGTTGCAATAGGTTCTTGCATGATTTCAGAATATGTTGGTGAAATAGTGGATATTGTAATAGAAGTAGTAATTGGTGATGATGGTGGTGGTAAAGCTTTTGAAGTTTTGACTATGGAAGTTTCAATAGTTGATGTATCGATGGTAGATGTGACAAAAGATTCATTGTTGTGTATCCCTGCATCCATGTTGACATTTGTGCCCCTATTAGATAAGTCCAAAGTGATGTATAGAGTTTCAACCTCCTCTCTTTTGAGACTCGATATGTGAAACCCCGGATGGTTTGATAAGTTTCTTCTCAGGGATATTGATGTTTTCTTGATCACTCAAATTGATGTTTGTATCTGTATTAGATACATTTACACTGACATCAGGATCCCTTGTATCCTTGGGATTCGAATCGACACGAGAATCCCTTCGAGGTGATCCAATATAAGAATCCTCGATTTGAATATCTGACCTTTCATTGCCACTATCATCTTCAGTTTCACCTCTCAAATTTGCAAGCGGAACTTGATCTTTACGCTTCTTTTTGTGTAACTTTTGAGCCATGTCAATAACTTGATGCTTCTTAGAAGCTGGTAAACTAGGAAACAAAACTTCTCGAATAAGAAGACCTCTCTTGGTAACATGTAACTTTCGAATCTTCATTGTACCTTTCGTAGAAGAACGAGGGTTTGAAGATTCAATAACTGGAGATTTAACCCTTTCAAATACTGGCTCATGAGTAGTTGTCTTGATCAGAGATGCAGAAGAATTCTTAGCTGGTTTCTTCGTTAGTTTGAGAACCCCAGTTTTTGTGGGAATTATTTCTTTGACAAGCTCCTCCTCCACAAGTTGTGATTTTTCAACTGGTTTAGTTTTCTTGTAATCCTTTGAAGCTTTAGTTGCACCTTCTACCCCCTTTTGTGGAAGAACCCCAGTTATAATAGAAGAATCAGTAGAAGCTAAGTATTGAACCAAAAAATTGATTTTTTGGGATCAACAAGCTTGAGCATCGAATCTGGAATTCGAGCAACAATGAGAAAAGCGTTGAGATCATCAACGAAAACCCTATGTGCAACCATTATCGAAAACTCAGCTGTTTCGACATCAGTTGGAACAAAAATATTCTCTTGACTATAAACCTCCTTTAATATCAAAATCCAAAATTAAGCACTTGAAACACCATTTGTGAGGTTTAAGTGTGAGATTGAGGTTCCAAAATCTTCCCAAAGATAAGAAGCATACTCAACACCCATACCATAGTATAACCCCGCCACGAATTAATAAACTTCAAGCTTGGGTTTGTTGAGCCCAGAGCTTCGTCCTCTTATACATCGTAGCACAATTCCAAAGAGAAATCCAAATACAAGAAAGTCCAGACTTCTTAAAAAGAGTTATTCCATTAAGAGTCGATTGGTGCCCCATTTCATTGAGCATATGAACTACTTGATCATTAGTGACTTCATAGAATGTACTGGAAAGTGGTAACTGTAGTATTTGGGCAAATTGCTTCTGAGCAAGCTTCTTGGTCTTGAAATTTGAGAGTTGAAACGTAACCACCTTAGTAGACTTGTTGAATACAACAGCTGATGCAACAAGTGAAATCCATGTCGTCGGAATAGCAAACGATGAAGACAGTGTTGTCGAGAAGATAAAATAGTTTAGAATTTAAACAAGCATCCATAATTACTCCGTATATTGATCAAGTGATGGAACTAGATAAAGACTAGTGGTTTGAATCTTCATCATCGGTTGCGATACGTCTTCATCGTTATTGGTTCTGTGATCAACATTGTATTGAGAAGTAGCCATTGTAAAGAATTGTTGAGAATTGGAGAAAGAAAGAACAATTAGGGTTCTTGATGTTTTGATCAGAGAGCATAAACTTTGATAAGGAAATAATTATCTTCCTTTTATAATTGGAGGTATTTTTGAATTTGAACCGGTAACTAATAAGAAAATCCCACATATTGTGTTGGTTACTTAACCGACATTGTAAAAAGCTCCATGTCATAAAAGTGATCATCACGTTCTCTTCAATTCCTATAAAACTCCTGAACTATCACGTCGACCATGTCGTTCGCTGTTCCCAATTGGATAAGAAGCATCACAAGTTTTGATCCGCAAATAAGTAGTACATGTATTTTGACACCAAGAGACTGGACAAGATCCCAGTCCAATAAAGAACCATCCTTTGGCATGGAGGTAGGGCTCATTTGCTTTTGGGATTGAGTAGAGAAATCATATGCCATTCTTTGCGAAATCGTAAGACCGAGTTGATATTATTCAGATCCTCCAGGATTTCAATGCAAATGTGTGCCAAAGAATAATATAGAAGCAAATTGTCACACCCCCAAACCGAAATGGTGGAAACGTCTGGGGGCGGGTGACTATCATGTAAAGTATCATAACAGTTGAGTATAAATGATCAAAGCAACACAACCAACTTATATATAATTGAAATAGTTACATCATTTGTATGCGTTACATGTTTCAAAAGACAATTATAATATGTTGTCAAAATATTTGTTTACACGCCTTAGCGTCTTATCCCCAATAGCCAGTGGTTACCTGCTTAACTGATTCCCTGAGAATACAAGCTATTTGAAAAGAGTGTCAACAATTAAGTTGGTGAGTTCATAAGCATTTGTAATATGTAAACCTCTCTTTGTAAAGTAATAGTGTTTATCTTACCTGAAAATCCTATATTTTCCATAAAATGTTTTGTAGTTTTAGTGTACCAAGGCCATGATTTATAAGTATTTTCTATACTTAAAAATAGTATTACACAGTTTTAATCATGTATATAAAACCATTTGAAGAAATGCTTTTACATAAACTAAAAGTGTCATTGTTACTTTATTTGAGTTTTTATAACCGTACTGATGACCGATGATGGCCTGTCACGATGTTCTTCAGGCGTTAGAATGTTATGATGTTTGTCACCCCAGACCTGCCGGTCAAACTATAGCTAACAGTTTAGGTGTAGGATTGTCAGTCTCGTATAGATCTATACACAAGTATCACGTTCTCCCTCCAGGATTCTCTAGTTATAAAACATGATTTTCGTTTGTACTTTGTAAAGTACCATGAAGATAATGACTCACAAAGTTTGCTCAACGAGTTTCAAAAGAGTAAAGTTCCATAAACTGTATATCTATAGTTTATCGTATCGTTATGTTTTTACCAAAACTTTTCCCGTAATAATATAGAAATTTGATAGTAAAACCTTTTTATGTGATTATCACTTTTCATAAAAAGATAAACGTATTTGAATACTTGCTTTTTAAAGTAAGTTTTCTTGTGTGTTATTTGTATTCCCCCTAAAAATATTGAAAAGACTTTTAAAATATAGGGGTATGAACTCACAGGTTAAGGTGGTGATTCGGGCAACACTTCGCTTCTTAATATAACCTCTTTTGACGAAACCTTGAGTTTCTGCTGAAAATCGGTTTCTACGCGGGCAGAGACTCAAACCGAAAAACTCTTTTATCAGGGACTTCGGGTGCTTCGGGGCTTTCTTCTAATGTTTAGGGAGGTTCCCTAAGCTTAGGGAGGGGGGGTTGGGTGGGTGGGGTGTTAGAGTGACATTGAGAGAGTATAAATAGTGAAAGAAAGAGTAAAGTTGCAACATAAACTGGGCAACCTCGCATGATATTTATAGGAGGAGTCTGGTCTTCAGTACGCTGGGGGTTCTACGAGGGACGCGGCGCGTTCCGGTACGTTGGGCATACCTTCGTACGTGGGTCGTAGGGTGGAACGTTGTGACAACCCGATATTTCAACTTTTTGTAATGACCTAAAAGGTCAAGTATTGTAACCACTTTTGAGTTAATAAAATTAACTTTCATAATAAAATGTCCAAATAGTTCTATTTAAATTCCTTCTATATTTAAATGTCTTTAAACCATGATCGTATGAAAAAAAGAACGCCCAAATCCGACTTCGTATATTGAAGTTATGAATTTTCCAAGTTCAGCTTAGCAACAGACAGCTAAAAACTCGAATCGGAGATCGAGTGACTTTTGGCCGGAATGACCTAAACGAGAATCGAAGGTCTCGACAATGGTATTTCAGCAGTAAAAAGTCTGGCAAAAACCGACGTCAGATAAAGAAGTTATGAATTTTTGAAGAAATTCCTTAAACACGATGAGTTATAAAATAAATAATAAAAATAATTTTGGAATTTGCCAACGGAGTCTAAACGAAAGTTGTAGAGCGTAGTCTCACCTACGCGTGGATATAAAGACCATCGAAAACGGAGTTCGTATGAAGAAGATATGATTTTTTGAAGTTTATTAAATAAATTATATATTTATTTAATTCAAAAATCAAGCCTTATCCGAAGAGGAGTCAGCGTCCTCATCCGAGGTACGTGCTGCGTACCCCTGTACGCCCTGCGTACCCGAGGGACTTGGCCTCGGATCGTCCACGTCGCCCTATGCGAGGCTACCGACCCGTCCGACCCGCCGTCCCATCCGACCCGCCAGACTGATCCGTCCCATCCGAAGCCGAGGCAGTCGAGGCTTCGGTCATGCATGACGTACGCGTACGCGCTGCATACGAGTGTACGCCCCGCGTATGAGGCTTCTCAGACCCCCCTATAAATAGCATGCGAAGGCTTTCGAGAAAAATGCTCATTTCTCTCCTTTCTCTCACGATATTGCCTCGTTTTCCATGCCCGTTCAAACCCGAAGCTCTGGTCTTTTTGCTCAAGTCCCGAGGGTCGATTTTACTCCCGAGATTCCCGAGAATCCCGAGAAAAATCCCTTTCCCGAGACGAAACTCTGCCCGGTTTTCCATCTCGCTATCTTCAAACGTTCAAGTGAGTTCATACCCCTTAATTTACCTTTTAAATGTTCTATAAATTCTTTTATATGCTTTCAAGGGGGGGGGGATTACAAGTAAAAACACACGAGTATTATCGTGTGTTACATAAAGAACTCTTTTATATGCTTTTATATATCCAAATCACATGCGATTTACAAACCTTATAAGGAACTTTCATATATATAACATATGTTAAAATAGCATTCTATCTTTTGAAATATAAATTGTTGTAATGCATGCATAAACTAAACTTTTCTTAGATTATATGTATACTTGTCTATCTTAGACCCTACACCAAAAATCTATGCTTTCATAACAAATGATTCCTTTTCTAGGTATTTCTAAACAAACGAGACACACTTTTAGAAAACTATAATAGGTATAGTTTTACGAACAAATTTCTAACTCTTATGTACTAGAAACATGAATTTCAAGAAGTCACTTTCGTATACAAGAACAAACGTAACATTTTAACAAGTAGATCTGTTTTTATACCACGGTTTTGTGAGACACTAACTTCATGTACGTTCGAGTACACATTTCAAGTCCTGTATTATATACCAGAATCCCTTGGAGGGGGAGCATGGTGTTTGTGTATAGATCTATACGGGCTTGACAACCCGCGCCCTGACTGTTAGCTGCAGTCCACCGTTTGGGGTGACAAACGTCATAACATTCCAACACCTGAAGAACGTTGTGTATAGGCATTCCGAGTCAATAGTATGGTTATAAAACTCACATGGGGTATTAAAAATGCATTGATTTACAAGGTTTTTCATACACATTGGTTATTTTACACTTACATACATTTTAGAAACAAACATTGGTCTTGAGTGAAGGCTAGTTTTATACTAGTAGAAAATATAGGATTTTCTAAACACAAACAAACAAAGACAAAACATTTCATTTCATACAAACATTGTCACTTAAATACTTATGAAACTCACCAGCTTAAATGCTGATCTACTCTTTCAAAATTACTTGTATGTCCCAGGAAATCAGTAATTTCAGGTATTCATTACGCTTTTTGATGAAGGGATGCTGCGGCGCCAGTTTAATCTCGTATTTTGACATCATATTGTAATTGGTTTTGAACATGTAACTTTTGACAAATGTAAACTTTCAATTATATATATGATGGTTGTATTGCTTTCTTTACTATGTATTCATTTGTTACGTTACCACATGAAGTCATCCGCCCCCGAACGTTTCCGCCGTTCAGGTTTGGGGGTGTGACAGATTGGTATCAGAGCAATGTTTATAGTGAACTAAGTATATCGAACCACATAAGATATACAAACTATAAATGCTTAAGGGACTAATACTCTCTGACAAAACAAATTTTCTTTTTACGCTTAAGCAGCATCGCGTCCAACTTAAATTGATAGTTCATTTAAGTACAATTACATGCATACGACAAATTATTTTCATGTTATCCAACTATACAAGTATTTAGACAAGTTGACACTACGATTGAGACTCGATATATGTAATCAGATTTTGGACAAATATAGAGTGATCAACTATATTTGCCCGAGATTGGACCAATGTATATCGAGGAATGATCGTAGTAAGCAACAAGTCAAAACTTACCAAACCATTACTAGAATCAAACACAAGAATTTAAATACTATAGGAGTATTTGCTATCTAAACTAGTTTAACTTACATGTTTTGCATGTTTCAACTTTATTCCATTCTTATAACCCTATTTCTCGTACAGTTAAATGGCTGGATTTCACCACCCTGGCGACCCCTACTTTCCCAACCAAGGCAACGGAGGATGGATCGAAGATGATCCCGAAGAGGACGAGGAACCCATAGAAGTGGGTGATGACTCCGGTACCGACTCAGAGCAATCACATGCGGAGTCGAAGCAATCAGATGCGGAGTCAAGCTCGAAGCGCAACCTACGTCGCATGTAGTGCTTGTCAAGGACTCAAATTTTGTTATAGCTTAGGACATCGGCTAAAAGTCTTTAAATTTCTCGAACTTTGTAATCGGAGACCCTTTTAGGGGTCAAATTTTCATGATCGTTGTAACAACTTTTATATTAATATAAGTGACACTATTATTACTATGTTAAGTATTTCGTTCAAACCTTGAAAGGTCCTTGTGAAACCAAATACTTGTTTCATACCTTCAGTCTTACAAATAACTTTCATTCTTCTATTTTAAGACTCATACTATCATCTATTGTTGAACTATAGCGATTTAGTTCATGAGACACATACATTTTTTGTTCTATGAAATTCTTATCCTTGTCTTTTCAACCTATAGTTGAAGGATGCCTCCGCGTAGAAATCCAAGGCGAAACAACGGTGGGGAAGCACCTGTACCACCACCACCTCCACCACCTCAATTTGATGCTGTTATGTTCCAAGCAGCAGTCACCGCATCGGTGGTAGCTGCCATGTCACAGATCAATAACTCGAGTACTAATGGCTCGGGATCTGGCACACACCCATCCAACCATGGCGAAAGTCATGGACAACCTCGAGAATGCACCTATATGGACTTCACTAATGCCAAGCCTCGAATGTTTTATGGAACTGGTGGTGTGATGGCCCTGAGGCAGTGGATTGAAAGGACATAGGCAGTCTTTGAAATCTGCTCCTGTCCCGAGCACAGCAAAGTCAAATTTGCAACTTTCACCCTTATTGATAAAGCTTTAACTTGGTGGAATGGCCACGTTAAAGTACTTACCCTAATCGTGGCAAACTCCATAAGCTGGGAGAGCCTAAAAGCCATGATGATGAGAGAATACTGCCCATAGGGAGAGATTCAAAAGCTCGAACACGAACTATGGACTCTCGGAATGGTTGGTACCGACATCGCTACTTATACCAACAGATTCTGCGAGCTGGCAATCCTTTGTCCTGATACGATTGCTCCCGAGAGCAAGAAAATAGAAAGGTACATCTGGGGACTGACGCCCCAAATTTGATCAAGCGTGTTAGCTTCCAAACCTGACACCTTTGAAAGTGCTAAGGAGCTGACACAATCTCTGATTGACTACGGAGGTCATCAGAACTCAACCACTTCTGCACCAGAACCACAGAAAGGAAACAATAACAACAACAACTACAACAACAACAACAACAACAACAATAGCAGGAAGAGAGTGTGGAATAAAGGGAAGGGTGGGTCTTCCCAAGAATCCACAAAGAAGCAACTGGTTTCAGTGAATGCTGCCACTGTACCTACTACAGCTCCTACAAATACCTACCCAACAAAGCCTTATGTAGGTAACCTCCCAAAGTGCACCAAATGCAATTACCACCACCATGGACCTTGTCGGGAAATGCAGTGCGCTAACTGCAACAGGAAGGGACACACAGCCCGTTTTTGCAAGGACCCGCCAAAGCCAATCACTCAAGTTCCCGGTGCGGGTGTAGGACAAACTTGCTACGGTTGTGGCGAGGTGGGCCACTACAAGAGGAACTGCCCTAAGGCAGCAGGCACCGGCGGTGTGGGACGAGTTTTGGCAATAGGCCACGACGAAGCTGTAGCTGACCCAACTATAGTTGCTGGTACGTTCCTTCTCGATAATTCATATGCATGCATATTATTCGATAGTGGAGCGGAGAGAAGCTTCGTGAGTCAAAACTTTATTCATTTACTTAAACCTAAACCTAGCAAGTTAGAAAAATCATTCACTGTAGAGATGGCCAATGGCAAAACCGAAAACACTAACTGCATATACATGGGCTGTACGTTAACTTTAGACGGCCATTCTTTTCCAATCAATCTCATGCCGGTCCAAATTAAAAGTTTCGACGTCATAGTCGGCATGGATTGGTTGAGTCTCCTTCGCGCCGACATCATGTGCTTTGAAAAAGCAGTCTGTATTAATCTCCCTAACAACGAAACATTAGTTATCTACGGCGACAAATCAAGTACAAACCTTCGCATAATTTCGTGCATCCAAGCTCGAAAATGCTTGCGGAAAGATTGTCGAGCATTCCTAGCGCACATCGTTGATACAAGTCAAGAACTGAAGGACATCAAGAGCATCTCGGTAGTACGCAACTTTCCCGATATCTTTCCAGAAGAACTACCAGGATTACCACCGAACGCCAAGTCGATTTCAGAATCGACTTAGTTCCAGGAGCTACCCAAGTAGCGAAGTCGCCTTACCGTCTCGCACCAGCAGAGATGCAGGAACTTTCCATTCAACTTAATGAACTCCTTCAAAAAGTATTCATAAGACCAAGTTTCTCACCTTGGGGAGCACCGTTCTTGTTTGTAAAGAAGAAAGACAGATCGTTCCGTATGTGCATCGACTACAAAGAGCTGAACAAACTTACTGTCAAGAACCGTTATCCTCTACCCCGTATTGACGACCTATTCGATCAACTTCAAGGAGCGAACTACTTCTCAAAGATAGATCTACGATCCGGATATCACCAATTACGAGTTCTGGAGGGGGATATTCCAAAGACAGCTTTCCGAACTCGTTATGGACACTACGGATTTGTAGTGATGCCGTTCGGATTAACCAATGCACCAGCAGTATTTATGGACCTAATGAATAGGGTTTGCCGTCCTTACTTGGATCAGTTCGTCATCGTCTTTATCGATGATATACTTGTCTACTCCCGAAGTGAGGAAGAGCATAGTCAGCACCTACGAAAAGTCCTAGAAACACTACGAACGGAGAAACTCTATGTGAAGTTCTCTAAATGCGAATTTTGGATTCGAAGAGTTGAATTTTTAGGCCACGTTGTTAGCGAGAAAGGTATACACGTGGACCCCTCCAAAATTAAGGCCATTGAGAATTGGTCGGCACCTAAGACACCTACGGAAATTCGTCAATTTCTAGGTCTCGCTGGCTACTATCGCAGATTCATAAAGAATTTCTCTAGCATTACGAAACCTCTTACTACATTAACCCAGAAAGGCGTGGCCTTTGACTGGGAAGCGAAACAAGAGAAGGCATTCCAGACACTAAAACAGGCCTTGTGCACCGCACCGATACTATCCCTCCCCGAAGGGATAGAAGACTTCGTAGTGTATTGCGATGCGTCAAATCAAGGACTTGGTTGTGTTCTTATGCAGAGAGGGAGGGTTATTGCTTATGCCTCCCGACAGCTTAAGACACACGAAGTGACCTATACAACACACGATCTCGAGTTAGGAGCAGTGGTATTTGCCCTGAAGATCTGGAGACACTACTTATACGGAACAAAGAGTACTATTTTCACCGATCACAAGAGCCTTCAACACATTTTCGATCAGAAGGAACTCAACATGCGACAACGACGATGGGTTGAGTTACTAAATGACTACGAATGCGAAATTCGTTATCATCCTGGCAAGGCCAACGTAGTAGCTGACGCCCTCAGTCGAAAGGAATACACTGGTCGGAGGGTCAAATCTCTGACTATGACTATCCATTCCCACTTATCCACACAAATTAAGGAGGCACAAATGGAAGCTTTGCAACCTGAAAATGTGGCGGGTGAATCCCTGCGAGGAATGGAAAAGAATCTAGAAGTCAAGGGTGGCGGAGCCTACTATCTCATGGACCGAATCTGGACCTCGAAACATGGTGGTTTCAGAAACGTAGTCATGACCGAAGCTCACAACTCAAGATATTCCGTTCACCCGGGTTCAAATAAAATGTATCTGGATCTTAAGAAACTGTACTGGTGGCCTAACATGAAAGCAGAAATTGCTACCTTCGTGAGTAAATGTCTTACTTGCGCTAAGGTTAAGGTCGAGTATCAGAAACCGTCAGGATTACTACAACAACCAGAGATACCAAAATGGAAATGGGAGCGGATTACTATGGACTTCATAACCAAGTTACCCAAGACGACAAGTGGACTCGATACCATATGGGTCATTGTCGACAGATTGACCAAATCCGCGCATTTCCTACCCATCAAGGAGACTGACAAAATGGAAAAGCTTAGGAAGCAGTGCGACTGCATGGTGTTCCGATATCCATTATCTCCGATCGAGATAGTAGATTCACTTCAAGATTCTGGCAGTCACTACAAAGTTCCCTGGGAACTAGGCTAGACATGAGTACAGCCTACCGCCCACAAACAGACGGACAAAGTGAGAGAACAATACAAACTTTAGAAAATATGCTGAGAGCCTGTGTGATTGACTTTGGAAAGGCATGGGATATCCATTTACCCCTTGTCGAATTTTCATACAACAATAGTTATCATACAAGCATAAAGGCTGCTCCGTTTGAAGCCCTCTATGGTCGAAAGTGCAGATCCCCTTTGTGCTGGACTGAAGTTGGCGATACCCAATTAGCTAGAGGAAGAGTTCCTGAAAGCACTCTCACAGGTCCGGAAATCATACGAGAAACGACAGAGAAGATCTTTCAGATTCGTGAACGATTGAAAGCCTCTAGAGACCGACAGAAAAGCTACGCTGACCAAAGGAGGAAACCTTTGGAATTCCAGGTAGGAGACCACGTCTTATTAAAGGTCTCACCGTGGAAGGGTTTAATACGCTTTGGAAAGCGTGGGAAACTAAATCCAAGATACATAGGGCCTTTCGAGATTCTTGCCAGAATCGGCCCTGTGGCTTACAAGCTTAACCTACCGCGCGAACTTAGTAACATCCATCCAACCTTCCACGTCTCAAACTTGAAAAAGTGTCTGTTCGACGAGACTCTTGTTATTCCACTCGACGAGATCGAGATCAACGAGAGCCTCAACTTTGTGGAAGAACCAGTAGAAGTCATGGACCGAGAGGTCAAACAAACAAAAAAAAAGTCGCATACCCATCGTGAAGGTTCGCTGGAACGCCAAGCGGGGACCTGAATTCACATGGGAACGCGAAGATCAGATGAAACAAAAGTACCCTCATCTCTTTCATGTTCACTAGTATCTTTACTACTTTAAATTTCGGGACGAAATTCTCTCTAACGGGGGGATGATGTGACAACCCGATATTTCAACTCTTTGTAATGACCTAAAAGGTCAAGTATTGTAACCACTTTTGAGTTAATAAAATTAACTTTCATAATAAAATGTCCAAATAGTTCTATTTAAATTCCTTCTATATTTAAATGTCTTTAAACCATGATCGTACGAAAAAAAGAACGCCCAAATCCGACTTCGTATATTGAAGTTATGAATTTTCCAAGTTCAGCTTAGCAACAGACAGCTAAAAACTCGAATCGGAGATCGAGTGACTTTTGGCCGGAATGACCTAAACGAGAATCGAAGGTCTCGACAATGGTATTTCAGCAGTAAAAAGTCTGGCAAAAACCGACGTCAGATAAAGAAGTTATGAATTTTTGAAGAAATTCCTTAAACACGATGAGTTATAAAATAAATAATAAAAATAATTTCGGAATTTGCCAACGGAGTCTAAACGAAAGTTGTAGAGCGTAGTCTCACCTACGCGTGGATATAAAGACCATCGAAAACGGAGTTCGTATGAAGAAGATATGATTTTTTGAAGTTTATTAAATAAATTATATATTTATTTAATTCAAAAATCAAGCCTTATCCGAAGAGGAGTCAGCGTCCTCATCCGAGGTACGTGCTGCGTACCCCTGTACGCCCTGCGTACCCGAGGGACTTGGCCTCGGATCGTCCACGTCGCCCTATGCGAGGCTACCGACCCGTCCGACCCGCCCGTCCGACCGACCCGTCCGACCCGCCGTCCCATCCGACCCGCCAGACTGATCCGTCCCATCCGAAGCCGAGGCAGTCGAGGCTTCGGTCATGCATGACGTACGCGTACGCGCTGCATACGAGTGTACGCCCCGCGTATGAGGCTTCTCAGACCCCCCTATAAATAGCATGCGAAGGCTTCCGAGAAAAATGCTCATTTCTCTCCTTTCTCTCACGATATTGCCTCGTTTTCCATGCCCGTTCAAACCCGAAGCTCTGGTCTTTTTGCTCAAGTCCCGAGGGTCGATTTTACTCCCGAGATTCCCGAGAATCCCGAGAAAAATCCCTTTCCCGAGACGAAACTCTGCCCGGTTTTCCATCTCGCTATCTTCAAACGTTCAAGTGAGTTCATACCCCTTAATTTACCTTTTAAATGTTCTATAAATTCTTTTATATGCTTTCAAGGGGGGGGGGGGATTACAAGTAAAAACACACGAGTATTATCGTGTGTTACATAAAGAACTCTTTTATATGCTTTTATATATCCAAATCACATGCGATTTACAAACCTTATAAGGAACTTTCATATATATAACATATGTTAAAATAGCATTCTATCTTTTGAAATATAAATTGTTGTAATGCATGCATAAACTAAACTTTTCTTAGATTATATGTATACTTGTCTATCTTAGACCCTACACCAAAAATCTATGCTTTCATAACAAATGATTCCTTTTCTAGGTATTTCTAAACAAACGAGACACACTTTTAGAAAACTATAATAGGTATAGTTTTACGAACAAAGTTCTAACTCTTATGTACTAGAAACATGAATTTCAAGAAGTCACTTTCGTATACAAGAACAAACGTAACATTTTAACAAGTAGATCTGTTTTTATACCACGGTTTTGTGAGACACTAACTTCATGTACGTTCGAGTACACATTTCAAGTCCTGTATTATATACCAGAATCCCTTGGAGGGGGAGCATGGTGTTTGTGTATAGATCTATACGGGCTTGACAACCCGCGCCCTGACTGTTAGCTGCAGTCCACCGTTTGGGGTGACAAACGTCATAACATTCCAACACCTGAAGAACGTTGTGTATAGGCATTCCGAGTCAATAGTATGGTTATAAAACTCACATGGGGTATTAAAAATGCATTGATTTACAAGGTTTTTCATACACATTGGTTATTTTACACTTACATACATTTTAGAAACAAACATTGGTCTTGAGTGAAGGCTAGTTTTATACTAGTAGAAAATATAGGATTTTCTAAACACAAACAAACAAAGACAAAACATTTCATTTCATACAAACATTGTCACTTAAATACTTATGAAACTCACCAGCTTAAATGCTGATCTACTCTTTCAAAATTACTTGTATGTCCCAGGAAATCAGTAATTTCAGGTATTCATTACGCTTTTTGATGAAGGGATGCTGCGGCGCCAGTTTAATCTCGTATTTTGACATCATATTGTAATTGGTTTTGAACATGTAACTTTTGACAAATGTAAACTTTCAATTATATATATGATGGTTGTATTGCTTTCTTTACTATGTATTCATTTGTTACGTTACCACATGAAGTCATCCGCCCCCGAACGTTTCCGCCGTTCAGGTTTGGGGGTGTGACAGATTGGTATCAGAGCAATGTTTATAGTGAACTAAGTATATCGAACCACATAAGATATACAAACTATAAATGCTTAAGGGACTAATACTCTCTGACAAAACAAATTTTCTTTTTACGCTTAAGCAGCATCGCGTCCAACTTAAATTGATAGTTCATTTAAGTACAATTACATGCATACGACAAATTATTTTCATGTTATCCAACTATACAAGTATTTAGACAAGTTGACACTACGATTGAGACTCGATATATGTAATCAGATTTTGGACAAATATAGAGTGATCAACTATATTTGCCCGAGATTGGACCAATGTATATCGAGGAATGATCGTACACAAGAATTTAAATACTATAGGAGTATTTGCTATCTAAACTAGTTTAACTTACATGTTTTGCATGTTTCAACTTTATTCCATTCTTATAACCCTATTTCTCGTACAGTCAAATGGCTGGATTTCACCACCCTGGCGACCCCTACTTTCCCAACCAAGGCAACGGAGGATGGATCGAAGATGATCCCGAAGAGGACGAGGAACCCATAGAAGTGGGTGATGACTCCGGTACCGACTCAGAGCCGGAAGTTATCGATCCACCACCCACCCATACGACTTCCGTTTTTGTTTGTCTTTATACCTTTGAACTACTATTGATGAGATCTTCGATTCTTGTTTAAGTTGTGTCGGCTAAATTTGCTCGGTCTATAATTCGAATTCCAGGCTGTACACTGCTATGCCGAATCTTAGAAAATTCATAAGTTCCTCATACGAAGTCAAATTTGGATGTTCTTTTATACACTCTCTTGGTTTAACTTATGTTACAACTTTCGTTTAGATTGTTAAGGCTAAAGAGTATTTTATTGTAAACTTACTTTTCATGTCACACAGAATTGTGTCGGTTCTGCCGCGAGACTTCGATAGGTCGTAACTTTTTCGTTATAACTCGGATTTCTGTGTTCTTTATATCTCCGGATCCTTGTCACGACCACCACTAGTTTATTCCTAGACACCGGGTTTATCTAACATTTTATTTTAATTTATTATATCTTTATTACTTCAAAACGAGTTATAATGGTTAATCTAAATTATTACATTAAGTTACATTGTGAATTTACTGGTGCATGGTATAAGTTTAGACCTTGATTGATCTAGAATGTTTCCAGTTGTGACACAAATTCAGAAAACTTTAGATAATGTGATATCAAATAACCTTTGATACAAAAGAAAAATAGATGCTGGGCAAAGATCTCTTCATTCGACATCAAGAGAGATGAAGAATTGCTTGCTTGGTTTCCCATGAATTACAATCAAATACTTGTTGATGAGTATCGAAGGGCTTCTTTTTGATTGGTTTTGAAGGCGGCTTCAAATTTTCACAAGATCAGAACTTAACATAAGAGTGAGACATTCATGCAAAATTACTTGGATGACCAGTGTAGTCAAGAACAAGTATGGTTAGAGATTATTTTAATGGCAAAATTTTAGAAAAGATCTTCAGACGGAAATCTCACTCCAAGAAAAAAGTAAAGTATTGGATCTTTTTGTGCAAAAACGTCTTGGTGTTAGAACGTTTTATCAAGATCATGCAATTCGAATAGAATGAGATTTTAAATATCAAAATGGTATTGAAACAACTGTTTCATGGAAATCTTGAACATGGTTGTTCACTGTCAATTCCTTGATAGTTAGGTTTGTTGGGTTTCATATTTATCACATAAGAATGACTCAGGATCATAAACACAGATTTGTGACATACCTATAACCTGGTTGGTTTCGACTAGAGATGGTTGGGGTGTGTGTCATAGTTTGTAATCATGTAAGAATTTTAAGGTGAAAAAAGATTAGCAAAAGAACTCATTGTACCTCTACTCTAAATTTTGACCAAGCATAAAACTCTTTACTCATCATGAGAAGAGTAAGGTAGCTCTTCGACTAATGTGAATACAACGTGATTGAGAAGCAATTTTCATGTTGAAAATTTAATTAAGGTTCCGAACACATCGAGTCTATGAGGCTTGAGGACAACATGCTGCAACATGCTTCTAGGGACATTTAATTAGTACATAGTTTCGAGTAATACCTATTCCCTTAAAAATGTGGTCATTTGGCATGCGAATAAGGATCATGTTGTTACAATGAGATTCCAACCATAATATTTTTGTATTTTTGATTTTTAGAAAACATAATAAGAAAATCTTGTTGTATTTTTGGTTTGTAGAAATCAAATACAATAATAAGAAAATCTTTTTGGATTTTTGATTTTTTAGAAATAAAATACAAAAATAAGAAAATATTTTTTGGATTTTTGGTTTTAGAAAAACAAGACAAAAATAATAGAACAAAAAATATTACCAAGATATGTTTGAACCATAGGCTAACAAGCATCAGTCATGGGTTTTGCATCAAAAGACTTCCATCATATGCAAATTGTGTTATGAATGATTCATAGAGAAGTCGAATGCAGACGCATTCAAATGCTGAACGTGAAAAGTAACCTCTGAAAAAAACACAAATCGTCAAAGTTGAGCAAAAAAAACATGAAAAATATACCTACTAATCGAAAGTGTGAAAAACAATCGAAAGTAAGATAAACATATGTTCATGTTAGTTTCAAGAAGAGTGTGGAGTAGAAGATGCGTCCATCATCCCAGACCATTCAAAATCCTTAAGAATGATTTTTCAGGTAAAGGTTTTTTAAAAATATCAGCTAGTTGATCTAATGTTTTGACGAAATGGACTTCAATATTTCGATCTTTAACATGATCTTTGATAAAGTGATATTGAATAGAAATATGTTTAGTTTTTGAGTGTTGAACTGGATTGTGTAAAATTTGAATTTCATTTTGAGAGTCACAATACAAAGGTATTTTCTTCATGTTTATCACATAGTCTCTCAATTGGATTTGAATCGAAATTACTTATGATGTACATGCCGCTGCAGCAATGTATTATGCCTTAATAGTCAAACTCGAAACACATGTTTGCTTTTTCGATTTCCAGCTCACAAGTTTTTTGTCCAATAATTGACATCCTCCTGTTATGATCTTTCGATCTAATTGGTATCCACCCAGGTCCGTATTAGAAAAGGCTTGGATTAAGAATCCTATCTTTAAAGGATACCACAATCCCAACGAAGTTGTTCCTTTAAGGTATCAAAAAATATTCTTGACTGTATTGAGATGGGGTTCTCTTGGTACTTGGCATAATTAAATACAACCAACATTATAGCAGGTGAAGTTGCAGTTAAATACAAAAGCAAACCTATCATGCTTCTATACGTTGTTAAATCCATAACATGCTTATCCAACGAAGGACTTAAGTGCGCGCTAACTGCCATAGGTACTTTGACTTGTGTGTTATTCGTCATGCCAAACCTTTCGAGTAGATTTTGAGTATATTTCTCTTGGTTGATAAAAATTCCTTTCCTTCTTTGACGAATATCCAAACCTAAAAAGTTATTGATTTTACCCATCATACACATTTCGAGCATCAAATGTTCCCTACTTCTTTCGAAATAAAGTAGGATCAACTGATCCTTGTTTGAATTTAGCGAGTTTCAAAAAAATTGTCGGAGTTGCATAACAGGCACGAGGTGCTTGTTTCAACCGATAGACCACCTTGTCTAAAATATAATAGTGATCAGGATACTTATTGTTAACAAAACCTGGTGGCTATTCGACATACATAATTTCTTCTAGAACACCATTGAGGAACTTACATTTGACATCCATTTGATAGACGTCGAAATCCGTATGAGCTGCATATGCAAGAGAAATTCATACCGTATCGAGTCATGTGACAGGGGAAAAGGTTTTGTTGGGAATAACCTTTTACGACTAGTCTCACTTTGTTTCGAATAATATTGTTTTATTTATCAGTTTTGTTTTTAAAAATCCATTTTAGACGAGTTAAAGAAACATCCTTAGGTTTAGGAAATAACCTCCAAACCTTGTTTCGTGTGAATTCCGCAAGTTCGGATTGCATTGCAACAACCCAATCAGAGCGTTCTAATGCAACCTTGATTGTTTTTGGTTCTAATTTCAAATTGAAAACATTAAACATACATAATTCTTGATGAACATTCAACGCCTTATTTCGAGCTTGAATCCGGGCTCTATTCAATACACCATAATTTGGATCACCAAGAATCTGTTCTTTCGGATGAATTTTTGTCCATTTGTCAATTAGAGTGGAGGTTATGGAAGATCATAGTCTAAAGGTGTATCTTCATAGATGTCATCAAATTCAGAACATTCACCTAAAATTGTGATGAGTTATAAAACAACTCTTTGATCGACTAGATCTTCGTAACAGGTAAGCGGAGAATGTAAAAACAGTAAACAAACACAAGTATGAATCAAAGTGTGTCGAATGATTAGATTACTCGATCCTTAGCAGAGCTCGACTAAGAACTTCCACTGTAGAGGATTCTAGGGTTACAAAATAAGAATGATGATATTGCTGAACAATACTGATAAGATTAAAACTTAATCTTGAAGATCGATTAGATCTTAAACAGGTAAAATAAAGATCAAACAGCAAGAACACGAAAACAATAAACAACTCAAGAATGAATCAAACGTGTCGAATGATTATAAAACAACCCTCAGAAGAGCTCGATCAAGAACATCAACTGTAGAGGGTTAAAAGGTTTATAGGAACAATGAAGAAAATCAAAGCTATCGTAATTCTCTCTATTGTATTCTAGATCGTTAACATAATATGCATGCAAGCATATTCTTATATAGTAAACCTAACAACTCACGGTTGGATAGGCCCAAACCGGAGTACAAAATAATTGGACTATTAACCGAGCCCAATGACGCAATACTAAACGAATCTGCAACCCAACAATCTCCCCCTTTGCGTCAATTGGAGCGAGATCTTCACTTCTTACTTGGGCCAGCAGCAGCAAGAACCTTCTTCTTTACAGTCTGAAACAGACGAGAGATAAGGGCGAGTATCGTCTGTCTGAATCGGATGTACCACTGTATCATATCATCGAAATATTTGATATCATCTGCTGTATTCTCTTTACACCGATGGATGATCCCTAACACATGCTCAAGACAAACAGTGGTATAAAGATGTTTATCCGCTAAGGCAAAGAGACATTTCTGTCCTTCAGCCCTAGTGAACATGACCGGATTTCTCCTTGGGTCAATCTTTCCCATCTTCATCTGATTGAGATCACTGGCTGAGCCAACAGGAGAGATCTTCGGTTTCTTCTTGAAGACTATGGCTATCTCCTGATCCATCAAGGCGACCTCCATGATGTAACAAACTAACATCCTTTTGAGATGGTCTATAATCGGACCATATTCAGCTTCATTCGTCAAGAGGATGTTATGCAGAACGATCCAATCATGGGGGTTGAGGTTCGGCAGATCTGCTAAGGATATGAGATGTTCGGTTCTTGCAGACCCTCTGATCACCCTGAACCGAACGTTGATGAATCTCCCTTCGGTATATGGCTTCAAAACCCGAACATTAACGATCTTCTGAGCGCTCCATGTTTGGTACTGTGGTTGAGCGGCCTTCAGATAAAAGTCAATTAACTCCCGATCAACCTTAAGATTAGGATGAGGGACTTCAAAAATGTTGGAGAAGGCGTGGAAGATAAACGCCTTTCGAGTCAAGGGCATATCAAACTGCTTATCGACAGAATTGTAGCAGTCGAAGGAGATCACTGGTTCGAGCCATAGGATGCTTGGAGTATCTATAGCCTCCTTTATCATTCTCTCTCGAGTCCAAGCAGGGAAAAGAGTCTTCCTGCTCTCGAGGAGATCGTGGGCTTCTTTCTTCTTGCGTTCGGCTTCTTCAGCTTCTCGCGCCACACGAATGTTATCACTTTCAACATTGCGACTATTTTTGCATTTCAGCAAGTCAGCAATGGTTTCTTTATCATCTTCATCTTCTTCCTCAGCTATCTTCTTTCCTTTATCCTTCACACCCGAACTCGAAGTTTGACCAGTAGGAGGAGGTTCGGTTGTGTGAGCAGCTTTTGAGGAAGGAGGAGGTTTCGATCCGGACTTCACTTCTCCCCCTTGTTTCGGAGTGGACACGAAACTAGGTAGCCCTTCAATTTTGCTGAGAAGGTCCAGGGCAGGAGCAAGTTTTTCAGCAAGGGTTTGCCTCACCGAATGATTGAGAATCGGATCGTGTGCTTCCAGGATGTTGGATAGGGCAGAGTGTACATCCGAAACACATGTTTTGATAACCTCCCGTTCGGATCGAAGAGCATCAATTTGTTGCTGAGAGTTAGAAAGCTGAGCGCTCTTGACCTTGAGGGCGGTGGTTTTACTAGCAAGAACGTCCATTAACGAGTTTTCGGCAGCGAGATCCTCTTGAAGTTTAGAGAGACGCTCGTCAATGGAGGCACGAAGGGCCGAGTTGTCGTCGTTGATGGATTGGCGAAGGGTAGCGAACGAATTCAACTCCGTTGAGACGAACGTGGCCAATTGTTGAACGATTGGTTCTAACGTTGTCTTTGTTGCATCTGCGCTCTCCTGTAAGGATTGTAACAGGAAAGAGGCTTCATAGAATAGTTTATCGACTTTTGCGGTCGCTGCCTCAAAAGCTTTTGTGGAGGCGTCAATTGCTGCAGTGGCAGAGGCGACGGAATCATGCTGAGCCCTGGAGAAGGCATCAACAATCTTCTGAAGAGCGGCTTCAGAGAGAGAGGACTGAGTGTTGGAGGATGATGCAATAAGCATGTCAACCTTTTCGTGCAGCTCCTTAAGATGCTTCTTTGTTACTGGAGCTTCCTCATCATCGTCGCTTTGGACCTGAAACGGACTAAAGTAGACCGAATCGAAGGTCATATTTTCCCCTCCAAGGAAAGGGTTATCTCCATCAGAGGCATGATCTGGAGATGTTGGGGGTGGTGAAGCTGGGGGTGTTGTGGTATGAGTTGGTTCAGGTTGAGTGTTGGTGGGGGTAGTTTCGGGTGGCGGTTGAGTGTGGATAGGTTCGGTTGATGGTTGAGTTTCGGTTGTATGAGGAGGTTCGGTTACAGGTGGTGTTTCGGTTGCATCGGTATGAACCCCCGTATCAGATACGTTGGTTGTAACCTTTGTAGTAGTTGTTGTTGTTGTATCAGTGAAAATGGGTGGTGGTATAGGGAAAGAGGTTTTAGGAATGGTGGTAGAGAGGTTTATGGTGGGAATGGAAGTAGGGATTGTTTGAGTAGGAGAGGGAATTGGTGAGACATGGATTTCCATGTCTGGGGTAGGTGATCGGGGTGGGGTGTTGCCTCTTGGAGGGGTTTCGCCTCTTTGAGAGCCGTCCGAATCCGAACTCTCACCTTCTGATTCACTCGAAGAGGAAGCTATTATGAGTTTGCGCTTCGGTTGAGTCTTCCGCCTCTTCGGCTACGGGGATTGTACTGCTTTTGTTGGTTTCCTTTTCCTGGGAGAAGGACCTTTAGTCCCTTTGGTCACTTGCTTCCCTTTATCAGCCTTTTTGCCTCTATGAACTAGCTTATCAGCATCATGGATGGACTTGAGCATTTCCTATGTGAGTTCCCTAGGTCCAGACGCCTTGAACTCCTTAATAGTCCTGATGATCCTGCTGTTAGATGGAACATCGCTGTACATGGTCTCCGGAATTGAGCCAATGAAAGAGAACTTGGATGCATCTGAGACGATAATCTTCGTGGTATGAAAAGTACCGATCGAAGACATCGATGCACCGGCAGCAGTGGGGACATCGAACTTATCCATCGCCCACTTGGTGATGAGAGTCCAGAACCGTGCATACGACACCTCAGAATGTCGTGAAGAAGAAGAGAGGCTCTGGATGAGTTGTTGCCAGAGAACAACCCCATAGTCAAGATTGACACCGTTGTAGACGCCATACATTATCGACAAGAAGAGTCGACTAGAGCCGCCGGATCCTGAGCTCCGTTCAGATAAGTCCTTGAAGAGGACCGTGAACATGTCGTTCCACTGTGGCGGCAAGCATGATTTTTTAAATTTCGCGACGGAGGTGAGCACCTCCGTGTACCCCATATTGTAAAACATATTGTAGAGATGCCCAATCGGAATCGTCTCCGGATTAATCCTTGAAGGGTCAGCAGCAAACCTTAGCAATGCGCCAAATCGTTGCCTTGAAATGGAGGTCTTGTGATCAGAAACCTCGAAGAAAACCCTATCGACTGCTTTATCATAATGTGCAGTCGCATACACCTGCGATAGGAGCTCCATGGGCACAGACTCAACCCTAGAAAGTGCAGGAGCGATTGGTGAGTACTTCAGGCACTCGATGATCGGAAACATGTAGGAATCGTACGCCTGAGGGGTTAGGTCAATCACCAAACACTGTTGAGGGCGAATGGGAAGGATGTGTGAGGTGGCATGGACTGAGGATGATTCTGCCATTGTTGAAGTTAGGAAGAGGAAGATGAACAGTAAAGGCTTTAGGGAATTTTTGCTCTCTTGGAAATTCGGATGCAGTAAAGAGGTAAAAAGGAGAGGAGACTGCCTTTTATAGTGGGTGTTTAGGAGAGAGAAAAATCTGTTCAAATCTTCTATGGAAATACGAAAAGGTTTTCCCAGAATGACAGATGCGTGACAGTTAAGGTATGCGATGATCACGCATGAGAAAGAGTGTCAGATTCCTTGGAACACGCCGCCCAACAAGCGCCGTTTCAGAAGAAACCGTTTCAAATCCACACGCGCCTGTTTAGTGCCAGAGAGGAACCGCTTAATATTCTCCCACGCGTCCATGACGTCAGTTATGGAATGGGCGTTTCATATTCGCATGCATCCCTTTTTACCGCCGTTTGAAATTCAATCCATTTATCTCCCGCCTGAGTCAGCAACCCTTTCATCTTATCTGTGTAACGGCATCTTTTGAAGGATACTCCCACGTGGATGATTTTTGACCACGTCTTAATAATTAACCACCAATGCAATAAAACTGCCTATAATTATTAGTACAAGAATTTCGGAAAATCAAAGATTTTCGTGCTAAGAGTGTAAAAAGAAAAGAAATAAAGCAACTCTGTTTAGGAATAAATGTGATGTCAATAACGACACAAAACAAATGATCCCGGGCACGAATCTCTTCCTTCAAGGTCATGAGAGACCTCAAAGTGTTGATGTGGTTTCCCGTTGAATGACGATCAAACATTTATTAATAAATGTTGAAAGGCTTCTTTTAATTAGGCTACTTAAGGGTGGCTTTCGCTTTGATGCAACAATTCTAATCTTGAAATAAGAAAGAAAGTGAACAAAGTACTTGTGAGACCGGTGTAGTCTGTTGAACAAGTAGGTAGAAATTAATTTTAAAGTGGCTTGGAAGATATGAAATCTTAACACAAAAAATGTAAAACTGGATCCCAAGGGAAGAAATGTTATGGGGTTTTAACAATATCATAGGAATCACACAAAATAAAAATTGAGATTTCATCAAGGTACATCCGTCAATTCTTTGGTGAAAACTTGAGCAAATTAATTGTTCACCGTCAATTCAGATTTGGTGTTGAATTTTGGGTTTCACTCAGCTCGTAGTGGCACGAAACTAAGATCATAAACACAGTTGTTGTGTAACCATAAACCTCAGTGGTAATTTCTGAGAGTCTCAAGGGTTACGTTGATGAAACGAATGTAATGGAGATGGTGTAAGAAATTAAAGTACCTCAGCTGCAAAAATAAGGACCAAGCAGAAAACTCTTATCTCATATGAGAAGAGAGTGAGGTAGCTCACGATTAGAATAAATGTGGTAGCCTAATTGGGAAAACAAGGTTTGTTTATACCAGGTCATTAAGGCTATTATTCAAAATCTTATGAGGCTTGGGACACATACAACAGCATGCTTCTAGGGACACTTAACTAATCCATCAATTTTTATCCCCATAGACGAACGAACACACAAAAAAAATTAAAAAAAAATATATTTTTGGAATTTTTGATATATAAAAAAAATAAAATAAAAATAATAAAAAATAAAAAAATAAGCAAGAAAAAAAATAAGACTTAGAAAGATTAAAAAAAAACTTTGGAAAAAATTGGTAACCGAACCCGAACGTTCGGTTGGTTTCGGTTGAGAACAATTTTGAAAAACCGAACCCGAGCGTTCGGTTGGTTTTGGTTTTGGAAAATTTTGAAAAACCGAACCCGAGCGTTCGGTTGGTTTTGGTTTTGGAAAATTTTGAAAAACCGAACCCGAGCGGTCGGTTGGTTTCGGTTTTGGAAAATTTTGAAAAACCGAACCCTAGCGTTCGGTTGGTTTCGGTTTTGGAAAATTTTGAAAAACCGAACCTGAACCTTCGGTATGTTTCGGTTTTGGAAAATTTTGAAAAACCGAACCCGAACCTTCGGTATGTTTCGGTTTTGGAAAATTTTGAAAAACCGAACCCGACCCTTCGGTAGGTTTCGGTTTTGGAAAATTTTGAAAAACCGAACCCGAACCTTCGGTAGGTTTCGGTTTTGGAAAATTTTGAAAACCAAGGAATTGAGGCTAGTAATAAGAAAATACTTTTGACAATAAGATAAACGACTTTGTACATGAAATTTACAAGCAAGAAAACTACCTTTGAAGTGATGAGCGAGTGAGATGATTCAACCGAACCTGAACGTTCGGTCAATTTCGCTTCTTACGATTGAGGTTGAGAGATAGTTTGAGGTACTGACTCTGATTCCATCATACCTAGCCCTTGTAATATTCTGTTGAATGACGCTTCAGGAAGAGCTTTGGTAAAGACATCAGCCAGTTGATCCGTGGTTCTAACAAAGTGTACTTCGACGTTTCCATCTTCCACATGATCTTTGATGAAGTGATACCTCAGTGCTATGTGTTTGGTTTTGGAGTGTTGCACTGGATTATGACAGATCCTAATTGCACTTTCAGAGTCACAATATAGTGGGATCTTCTTCATATTGAGTCCATAGTCTCGAAGTTGACTCTGGATCCAAATCACTTGAGAGGTACAGGATGCAGCTGCTATGTATTCAGCTTCGGCAGTAGACAAAGACACGCGCGTTTGTTTCTTTGATTGCCAGCTAACCAACTTCCCGTCAAGAAATTGGCAGCCACCTGTGGTGCTTTTTCTATCGAGTCCACATCCTCCAAGGTCTGCATCTGAGTAGGCTTGAACGAAGAAACCTGAGTTGGAGGGATACCACAGACCTAAGGAGGCAGTTCGCTTGAGATATCGTAGGATGTTCTTCACTGCAAGCATGTGAGGTTCGCGTGGGTTTGCCTGAAATCTAGCACAGTAACACACAGAAAACATAATGCCAGGCCTGCTAGCAGTGAGATACATCAGTGAGCCTATCATTTGTCGATAGAGTGTGATATCAACAACCGGTTTGTCCAGGGGTGGGGTGAGCTTGGTGCCGAATGCCATTGGGACTTTGACTTTGGAGTCTCCCATCATACCAAACTTTGATAGGAGAGTCTTCGTGTAAGCTTCCTGATTAATAAAGATGCCTTCGGGTCCCTGTCTAATATTTAAGCCAAGGAAAAAGTTAATAGGACCCATTGAGCTCATTTCAAATTTAGTCTCCATCAGCTTTCTGAATTCAACTGTTAGGCTGGGATTCGTTGAGCCAAAGATGATATCATCGACATAAATTTGAACGATCATAAGGTGGTTACCTTCCTTTTTGCGAAAGAAGGTTGGGTCAACCGAACCTTGTTTGAATTTAGACATCTTTAAGAATTTAGTTAGCGTTTCGTACCAGGCTCTCGGAGCTTGTTTCAATCCGTATACAGCTTTATCCAGAATGTAGCAATGATTTGGATATTTTTCGTTCACGAACCCAGGAGGTTGCTCCACATACACTGTTTCTTCGAGTTCTCCATTAAGAAATACGCACTTGACGTCCATTTGGAAAACTTCAAAGTTTTTGTGGGCAGCATAGGCAAGGAATATTCTGACGGATTCAAGCCTAGCTACAGGAGCGAAAGTCTCTTCATAATCAATCCCTTCCTCTTGACAATATCCTTTCACTACTAGACAAGCTTTGTTCCTTATGACGTTTCCTTCCTTGTCCATTTTGTTCCTAAATACCCACTTGAGACCAACAACCGAGGCTTCTGGCGGAGTTGGAATGAGTCGCCAGACTTTGTTCCTTTCAAATTCGTTCAGTTCGTCTTGCATTGCTTGAACCCAATCGGAGTGATCAAGAGCAGTGTTAACTGTCTTCGGTTCAACCTTTGATACGAATGAGTTAAACATGCAAAATTCAACTTTGGAAAATAAGGATGTCTGTTTGCCTTGAGTTGTGATCGGGTTAGAACCTTTTCAGAGACATCACCAACAACTTGAGAGACAGGATGATCTCTGGTCCATTTGGTGAGAGGAGGGTAGTTTGGATCAAAGGTTGGATCCAGTTCAGCATTGATCATTTCTTCTGGCTCGGATTGGCTTTCGTAGTCGAATGACATATCAGCTTGCTCCCCCTTGATAGATGAGCTATCAGGAATACTTTGAGAATCTTGAGCTTCAGAGGTTTCTTGTGGTGCTGGTCTTTCAGGCGTTGATGCACCTTCGGATGGTGAAGCACTCTCGGTTAGCAAAGTGCTTTCGGTTGGCAAAGTGCTTGGCTCCCCCTCAACTTGTGAGCTTGGCTGGGATGATGATGGTAGATTCTCCTCCTCGACTGAAGCATTGGGTGATGGAGGTTCGTCAGAGTTTGATCCTCCTTCATTTATTCTCCTGGCAGCTTCTTCGACAATTTGCCTCAAGTGATCTACTTTATTATCTGTGGCGCCTGCTTCTGAGAGAGTGGCTTTCTCTGGTTCGTCGAATAGCTCCAGAAACTTCTCGTATAGATTAGCGATCGAGACCGTAACCTGGCCAGTTTGAGGAAAGATTTCCCCTGCAGTGTTTTCACTGGCCTTTAGCCTTTTGACATAGCTATCATCGAAGGTCACGTAGTAAGTTTCTTCAATTTTCTTTGAACGCTTGTTTAAAACCTTGTACGCTTTAGAAGTGAGAGAATAGCCCAGAAAGATTCCCTCGTCGGCTTTGACATCGAACTTGTTGCGGTGTTCCTTAGAGTTAAAGATGAAACACCGTGAACCGAACACGTGGAAAAATTTTACATTGGGCTTCCTGTTGTTGAGAATCTCATAAGGTGTGAGCGTGAACCGTTTGTTGAGATATGACCTGTTCTATGTAAAACAAGCAGCAGAAATAGCATCAGCCCAAAAATAAAGAGGTAAGGAAGCGAAACTTAGCATGGTTCGTGCAGCTTCACACAAAGATCGGTTTCATCTTTCCACAATTCCGTTCAATTGAGGTGTGTAGGGAGCTGAGAAGTTATGGCTTATTCCCTTTTCTGTCAGGAATTCTTCAAATTCTCTATTTTTGAATTCCAGACCATTGTCGCTCCTGATGTTTCGAACGACCTTCTTCAGCTGTACTTCAATCTGCTTGATAAACACCTTTAGCTTGTGAGTCACTTCAGATTTAAGCTTTAGAAAGAACACCCATGTAAAACGCAAAAAGTCATCAACAATAACAAGAATATACTTGCTACCACCAATGCTTTCGATTGATGAAGGACCATACAAATCAACATGAAGTAATTCAAGTGGTTCAACAACTTTAGTGTTAATTATAGATGGATGACTTTGACGACTCTGCTTCCCCATTTCGCATGCAGCACACAAATGATCTCTATCATACTTGAGCAGTGGAAGACCTCGAACATGACCTCCAGTGACAAGTTTGTTGATGTCTTTAAAGTTGAGATGAGAGAGTCTTCGGTGCCATAACCAGCTTTCGTTAGATTGTGCTTTTGATAACAGGCAGATAGTTGGGTTTCCTTTGATAGGTTTGAGGTTTAGAGGAAACATTTCACCCTTACGCTCTGATTTGAGAATAAATTTCTTCATCTTTTTCTCAATAATTTCAGAACCTTCATCGTCGAATGAGACTTTGAGACTGGTACCTCCAACGAGATGAGATACACTGATGAGGTTGTGTTGTAGTCCTTCCACGTATGCCACCTTCCTTATAGTGAAATCACCATTGGTAATCATTCCATAGCCTTTTATGGCGCCGAAGGAGTTATTTCCAAATTTGACGTTTCCACCATTTGAAAGAGACCGGTATTCCCTGAGCTCTTCTTTCCTCTCTGTCATGTGACGTGAGCAGCCACTATCAATGTACCATTCTTTGTCAAACTGCTCGTCACTTATAACCTGCAAAAATTAAGCAGATTTAGGAACCCAAAGTTTCTTGGGTCCACGTGAGCCTTTCACAGGTACAGGAATAGTAAGAGAGATGTCAACAAGATATGTTCATTTTATTAGTGTTGTTTCATCTTTCTTTTTGATGGTAAAAACTTTGATTTTATTAGGATTAGGTGCGTTCGGTTTAGACTCAGATTTAGACACCGAAACCTTCTGTTTCCCTTTTTGTTCAACTGAAGATTGAGATTTTTGAGAAGGAACAGAATGAAATTTAGAACGAGGTGGAGAGGAATTGGAAGAATTAGAAGAATTAGATGAGTGAGAATGAGAGGGTTTAGATTGAGATGACTTCTTGGCTGGAGACTCTAGGTAACCCTTTTGTTTTTGATCATTGGTGAGACTGACCTTAGAGTTTTGATCTCTTTTGATTTCAGAACTGAGCCTTTGCTTTCGGTTGGTTTCGTTCTCTGAACCGAACCTTTGCTTTCGGTTGGAGTTATTCTCAGAACCGAACCTTTGCTTTCGGTTGGTTTCGTTCTCTGAACCTAACCTTTGCTTTCGGTTGGAGTTATTCTCAGAACCGAACCTTTGCTTTCGGTTATTGTGGCTCTCGTGCATTTCAACAGGATTTTTCTCATACTTCAGGTTCTTGTCTTGATGTGAAAAATAAGCATTCTGGGATTGCCAGAACTGTTTTCTTTCAGAGAGATTCTTCCTGTATCTCTGATTCCTTTGACGTTTCTGATTCCTCATCTGCTTCGGTTGATGATGGATGTTGGCTTTCATTTTCGGAAGGAATGTCTTTCGTACCACTAGTACCACTAAGGAAGTTTCACTAGATGGAGTATCTTCTTTTGCCGGACTTCCATTTTCTTGAGGAATGTCTTTCGTACCACTAGTACTTGGCACATCAAAATTATCTGGCTTGTTCAAGGGTTCTGGTACGTATCTACCTTTACTTTTCCATGAGGTCCTTTCTGATAACCCTACCGTTTCATCAGCATTATCGATTGGAGCGGACCAGAAAAACTCATCGCAGCCATCAACATTGTCTTCGTTTACAATTGCTGTGAGTTCAGCAGTCTGATGTTCGGTTACTCCTGTGACCTTGTACACTTGATTTGGAGTGGTCCTAACCTTTTGATACACAATGGCCTTCTCTGCTAGGATCGGGGACTTTTGTTGGGACAATCGAGCGAACTCCACTGAATTTTCTGAAATTAGATTCTTGTGGTTTTCAGGTTCGCTTTTCACAAATTCTGAGCAGTCAACCGTGTCCTCTACAGAAATTTCACTCATATTGTCATCCTCATTAAGCTCAGATGCATTTTCAACATCAATTTTGTTTTCTGAGCTCAAGTTGGAGTTTAAAGAGTCAAATTTTTGTATAGTTTCGGTTCTCAGTTTAAGTCTATCATTTTCATCCAAAAGGTTTTTAAGCATGTCCTTATGGTCTTTGGATTTAATGAAAGATTCTATTTTGTCCAGTCCATACATATAGGTCGGATTGACGTCATCAGATGATATCACACTCTCACAATTATAAGCTTCAACATCAATTTCATCCTCCTTAAACTCAAGGAAGGGCAAAATCATGCGATGAATCTTTTGTCCTATTTCACAATCCAAGTGATGCTGAGTAATATTAGTGTAAAGACGTTTAGCAATCAAACAAAAAACATTTCGCTGTTTCAAAAGCTTTAAATTGTCTCTTTACAAATAAATGTTTTCATCTTTTATTTTAACTAATTCTGACTCCTTTAATTCGATCCACATGCGCCATTCCTCACTCTTCGAAGACACCCTGCTTAATTGATCAGTTAGGTTAGAATTGGTGACCCGAGTTTGAGTTAAACTACTATCTAGATGAGAAATTCTTGAATTAACACTTTTTAGTTCTTTTTCATATGAGCACTGTGGAACTTTAAATGAAACAAAAACCGATTGTACCTTCTTGATCAGTTCATCGAGCTCGTTGAACTGCACGCTGAACGGTTTGGCTGTAAAGCACATATCCTGCTGCTCCTTCGGTTCATTGCTTCCACCATCAGTGTTGTATCCCCTCATCTGAGATACGTCAGACACCATCAAGCACCTTTCTCCACTGCTTTCCTCTTTTGCCACACAAGCTTTTCCATGAGAGGGCTTCCTCACTTCATCGTCTTCAGAATCGGTTGACCAAACCTCCATGCCACCGAACTCGTCATCAACAAACGAACCCTGCACAATTAGAGCATTCATAGAAGGGTTAGTGGTAGATTTCTTCTTCCTTATCTCATCAAGCTTTTTCTGCAGCAAAGCTTCCTCATCCTTTTCCTCATCCTTTTCAGCCATCTTTTTGAGGACACAATCCTTTGCATAGTGGTTCTTTCCCCCACAATAGTAGCAGCTTACTCCAGAATCACCTTCTGCCTTCGGTTCCTTCTTAGAATCTTCAACCTTCGGTTCATCTTTAACTTTTTCTGAGTTATAACTTCCCTGCCAGTTCCGGTTTTTGTTGTTGAGGAATCTCTTCTTGATGAACCTCTTGGGGTTAGATACCATCATAGCATAATCTTCAGATGTGAGGTCATAATCCTCCAAGTTGAGGTCTTCGTCCTCCATTACAGCTTTACTTTTGGACAAGAGAGCCAACGAACCTAGGCTTGAAACCACATTCTTTTCCTGCAACACAATCTTCTCCTGAGATTTGAGAATACCCACCAGTTTCGCCAAGGAATATGATTTAAATTGCTCATGGGCTTTAACTGTAGACACCACTGCTCTCCACTCTGATCTTAGACCATTTAAAAACGTAACCTTCTGCTCAATAAGCTTCTTTTCGATGTCATGTTTGATCATCTTGCTGAGAAGATGATTGAAGCGATCGAACGTTTGGGTCACAGTTTCTTCGGCTCCTTGCCTGAATTCTCCAAACTCAGACAAGAGTAAGGTTTGGATAGAGTGTTCAAGATCCTCGTCTGTAGAGTACAATTCACGAAGCCTATCCCAAATTTCCTTTGCCGTCGTGCATGAGCTTACCAAGCTGAAAGTGTCGGACTGAAGGGCGGATCTGATCAATCTTAACGCCTTGATATTACACTGGAATTTATCTTTTTCATCTTGCGCAATATCTTTAACATCTTTCAGAAGATCATTATACTCCTTTTGAGTTTTAATAATCCTTGAAGTTGCAGAATGAGAAAACGGACCATAAATAATTGCTTCCCAGATGAGGTATCCATTATCCTCAGATCCTATAACGTAATCTTCAAAGTGATGCGCCCAGACTTCATAATCGTGGGTGTATAGGATGGGAATCTTCGTTGTTGATCCAATGCTGTTTGAAATATTGATGGGATTCGATTGCGACTCGTCCATAATGATCGAATAACCTGTTCAAAGATCAGACTTGTAATAAATCAGATTAGGGCAAAACAATAAATATCAAGATACGTCAATAAAGATCAAACAGCAAGAACACGAAAACAATAAACAACTCAAGAATGAATCAAACGTGTCGAATGATTATAAAACAACCCTCAGAAGAGCTCGATCAAGAACATCAACTGTAGAGGGTTAAAAGGTTTACAGGAACGATGAAGAAAATCAAAGCTATCGTAATTCTCTCTATTGTATTCTAGATCGTTAACATAATATGCATGCAAGCATATTCTTATATAGTAAACCTAACAGCTCACAGTTGGACAGGCCCAAACCGGAGTACAAAATAATTGGACTATTAACCGAGCCCAATGACGCAATACTAAACGAATCTGCAACCCAACAAATACTTTTTTAATCAATACTAATCATCATGTTCTAGGATGCATTCAGGCATCTATTTATACTAAACCTTACAAAACTCACGGATGGACAGGCCCATACCGATATTGGACTAGCTAACAAGCCCAATAGACGCAACACAAAATACGACCCAACAATCTCCCCCTTTGCATCAATTTGGAGCGAGACTACTTTTTCTTCTTGCTTGGGCCAGCAGCGGGAACCTTCTTTGTTGTATCAAACAGACGTGAGATAAGTGCAAGGATAGTCTGTCTGAACCGAATGTACCATTGAATCATATCATCGAAGTACTTGATATCATCCGCTGTGTTCTGCTTGCATCGATGGATGATCCCTAAAACGTGTTCCAAACAGGCAGTGGTGTAGAGATGCTTGTCTGCCAAGGCGAAAAGACATTTCTGTCCTTCGTTCCTGGTAAACATGACAAAGTTTCTCTTTGGATCAATCTTCCCCATCTGCTTCATGTTGAGATCACTGGCAGAGCCAACAGGAGATATGGTAGGCTTCTTCTTGAATACGCTCGCTATCTCCTGATCCATCAAAGCAACTTCCATGACATAGAAAACAAGCATCCTCTTAAAGTGGTCGATGATCGGACCATATTCTGCTTCGTTAGTAAGAAGGATGTTGTGCAAGATAATCCAGTCATGGGGATTAAGGTTGGGAAGATCTGCAAGTGAGATGGCATGTTCGGTCTTGGCAGATCCCCGTAGTACCTTGAACCGAACGTTGGTGAAGTTGCCTTCCTTGAACGGCTTTAGGACCCAACATTGACGATTTTATGAGCGCTCTAAGTTTGGTATTGTGGTTGAGCTTCCCTCAGGTAAAATTCGACTAAGTCCCGATCAACCTGTGGATGAGGATGGGGGAACTCAATAATGTTGGCAAAGGCATGAAAAACAAACGCCTTTCGGGTCAGTGGCATGTCGAACTGAGAGTCGACAGTATTAGAACGATCTAAAGAGATCACAGGTTCTAGCCACAAGATACTTGGTGTTTCGATGGCTTCTTTAATCAGCTTCTCAAGAGTCCACGGAGGAAAAAGAGTTTTCCTGCTCTCGAGAAGGTCGTGGGCTTCTTTTTGTCTTCTTTCGGCTTCTTCAGCCTCTCTAGCCACACGAGCATTAATGTCAGCCTCTTTGTCTCGACCCTGTCGCTTCAATAGGTCGTCAATTGTCTCCTTGTCATCTTCATTGCTCTCCTCAGCAATCTTCTTTCCTTTGTCTTTTACATCGGAACCGGAGGCTTGGTCTATTGGAGGAGGTTCGGTTGTGTATGTTGCTGTTGAAGAAGGAGGCGGTTGAGACATATTCACTTTTTCTCCCCCTTGTTTCGGAATGGAAACAAAATCAAGTAGCCCCTCAATTTTGCTGAGTAGAGAAAGGGCGGGAGCAAGCTTCTCTACAAGGTCACGCCTCACAGAATAGTTGAGGATTGGGTTATGTGCTTCAAGGATGTTTGAGATAGCTGAGCGGACATCCGAAACACACGACTTAACCACCTCTCTTTCAGATCGAAGAGACTCAATCTCCTGTTGAGAGTTGGAGAGTTGAATGCTCTTGACCTTCAGAGCGGTAGTCTTCCTTGCGAGAGCATCCATGAGAGAGTTCTCGGCAGCTAAGTCTTCTTGAAGCTTGGAGAGACGCTCCTCAATGGTTGTTCTGAAAGCTGAGTTGTCGTTAGAAATTGTTTGACGAAGTGAAGCGAACGACTTCAGCTCTGATGCGACTGAGTTAGCCAGCTGGTTGACAATGGGTTCCAGCTTTGTCGTGGTGGCTTCAGCGGTTTCCTGTAAAGATTTTAAAAAGGAAGAAGCATCAGTGAATAGTTTATCGACTTTTTCGGTTGCTGCCTCACAGGATTTGGTTGAGGCGTCTATGGCTGCAGTGGCGGAATCGATGGAAACTTGATGAGCTTTGGAAAAAGCCTCAACAATTTTCTGAATGGCAGCTTCAGATATGGAGGACTGAGACGTGGAAGACGAGGCGATGAGCGAATCTATTTTGTCATGTAGCTCCTTGAGATGCCTCTTTGTGACAGGAGCATCATCATCATCGTCACTTTGAACTTGAATCGGACTGTAATAGACCGAGTCAAAAGTCATATCCTCCCCGCCAAGGAGTGGTTCTTCATCCTCTGATGCATGAGTAGGAGAAGATGGTGTTGGTGAAGCTATAGGCTCGCTAGTAGTAGTAGTTTCGGGATGGGTGGTGTGTTCGGCTGTTGGTGTGAGTTCGGGTGGTGAGGTGGATTTGGGTGCGTCCGTATGAACCCCCGTATTAGATACGTTGGTTCTTACGTCTGCAGTGGTGGTGGTGGTTGCTTCGGTAAATATGGGTGGTGGTACTGGGATGGAAGTGGATGGGATTTGAGTGGTGGAAGTTATGGGGGGAATAGAAATAGGAATAGTAACTGGTGGAGAGGAGATAGGAGAAGTAGAGAAGTGAACTTCAGGGGTTGGAGATCTTGGTGGAGTATTACCACGAGGGGAGCCTTCAGAAGCAGAACTCTCTTCCTTAGATTCGCTTGAGGATGAAGCGATAATCAGTTTTCGCCTCGGTTGGGTTTTTCGCCTCTTCTGCGGTGGAGATTGATCAGCTCTGGTGGTTTTCCTCTTCTTGGGAGATGGGCCTTTTGCTCCCTTTGCAACCTGCTTTCCCTTATCAGCCTTCTTTCCTCTGGGCGCAGGCTTGTTAGCCTCATGGATTGACTTGAGCATCTCTGGAGTAAGCTCTCTCGGACCAGAGCGTTTGAACTCCTTGTACGTTCGAATAATCCGGCTGTCAGCAGGAACATCACCATACATTGTTTCAGGGATAGACCGTTGAAGGGAAATTTTGAAGCATCCGAAACAATGATCTTCGTGGTATGGAAAGTACTAATCGAAGACATTGGAGCACCAACAACAATGGGGATGTGGTACTTGTCCATCACCCATTTAGTGACAATAGTCCAGAACCGGGCATAAGAAATCTCTGAGTGTCGAGAAGTGGAAGAGAGACTCTGAATGAGTTGTTGCCATAGGACCGACCCGTAGTCCATGTTGATGCCATTGTAGATCCCGTACATGATTGATAGAAACAGACGACTTGCCCCGTCGGATCCAACACTTCTTTCAGACAAGCCCTTGAAAAGCACAGTGAACATCCCATTCCACTGAGGGGGCAGGCACGATTTCTTGATTTTCGTGACCGTGGTGAGCACCTCAGTGTACCCCATGTTGTAGAACATGTTGAACAGATGACCCATCGGAATGGTTTCAGGATTAACCCTCGAAGAATCATGTTGAAACCCTAACAACATACAAAACCTCTGCTTGGAAATCGACGCCTTGTGCTCGAAGACATCGAAGAAAATCCTGTCGACAACCTTATTGTAGTGAGCTGTAGCAAAAATATGTGACAGGAACTCCATGGGAACAGCTTCAGCCCTGGTAAGAGCAGGAGCGATTGGGGAGTACTTCAGGCATTCGATGATTGGAAACATGAAAGCGTCGTACGCCTGAGGAGTGATATCAATGATCAAACTCTGCTGGGGACGAATAGGCAAGATGTGAGAAGTTGCATGAACATATGAAGAATCCGCCATTATTGAGATGAAGATGGGAGAGATGATGAACAGTAGAGAATGGAGGAATTTCTTGCTCTCTGGGAATATAGGTGCAGTAAAGAGGTAAACGGTGGTGCACATTGCCTTTTATATTGTGGGTAAGGGAGATAGAAGAATCTTTCCCAAATCTTCGATTGAAAAACGAAGAGTTTTTCGGAGGCGACTGACGCGTGACAGTTGGGGTTGCCGATGATTACACAGGAGAGAGAGTGTCAGTCCCTAATTACACGCCTTCCCATCAGGCGCCGTTTGGAGATGAAAATGTTGCTAGTCGCACACTTTGCCTTCTTGCGCCGTTTGAAATCAAATCGATTGGACTCCCGCCTGAGTCATCATTTTGTCATCTTATCCCTTTAGAGTATAACGACATCTTTAAAATAAAATCGTCCACGTGGATCAAAATTAACCACAAACTTTTATAACAACCAATCGAATTAAAATGCCTTGAATTAATGAAACCAGAATTTTGGAAAATCAAAAAGATTTTCGTGCTGAGTGTGTAAAAGAAAAAGAAATAAAGCAACACTTTTGAGGGATTATGTGATGTCAATAAAGACACGAAACAATGGATCCCGGGCACGAATCTCTTCCTTTAAAGTCAAGAGAGACCTTAAAGTGTTTGTGTGGTTTCTCGTTGAATAACGATCATACACTTATTAAGAAGTGTTGAAAGGCTTCTTTTAATTAGGCTTATGTGGTTGGCTTTCGCTTCAATTCATAATTCCTGATCTTGATATAAGATAGAAATCGAATGAAGTACTTGTGAGACCAGTGTAGTCTGTTGAACAAGTAGGTTGGAGATAATTTAAGTAGCAAGGTAAACGAATATATGTGAAATCTCAAAAGATTAAAACTGGATCTCAAGGGAAGAAATGTTATTGGATTTAACAATTTCATAGGAATCACTCAAAAGAAAAGTAGAGATTTCACGTTGTACCCAA
Source organism: Lactuca serriola (assembly GCF_051521515.1). Lineage (NCBI taxonomy): Eukaryota > Viridiplantae > Streptophyta > Magnoliopsida > Asterales > Asteraceae > Lactuca > Lactuca serriola. The sequence goes on along the minus strand of NC_136415.1, from coordinate 257,646,447 downwards.
TGGATAAGTCCGTCAATTCATTAGTGAAAGCTAGAGCAAGTTAATTGTTCACCGTCAATGCATAGTAGGTATTGAATTGTGGGTTTCACTTAGCACGTAGTGACATGAAGCTAAGATCATGAACACAGAAATTGTCCATCCATAAACCTTAGTGGTAATGTGTGAGAGTCTCAATGGTTACGTTTGTGAAGCGAATGAGATGGAGAAAAGTGATGTAGATGGTGTAAAGAGACCAAAGTACCTCTGCTGTGAAAAATAGGGACCAAGCAGAAAAACTCTTATCTCATGTGAGAAGAGAGTTAGGTAGCTCATGATTAGAATAAATATGAGAGCCTAATTGGGAAGACAAGGTTTATTTGTACCAAGTCAGTAAGACTATTATTCAGAATCAAGTGAGGCTTTGGACACATACATCAGCATGCTTCTAGGGACACTTAGCTAGTGAAATAATTTACCCACAAAAAGACATACAAAAAGATAAAAGCCAAAATTAAAAAAAATAAAAAATATATTTTTGGAGTTTTTGAATTTACTAAAGAAAAGGAAAATAATAAAATATTTTTGGAATTTTTGATCGAAATAAATAAGACATAAAAAAAACAATAAAAAAAATGTTGGAACCGAACCCGAGCGTTCGGTTTATTTTGGTTGAGAAAATTTTGGAACCGAACCCGAGCGTTCGGTCTATTTCGGGTGAGAAAATTTTTGGAACCAAACCCGAACGTTCGGTCTATTTCGGTTGCCAAAAAAATAAGTTTGAAAAAGAAAAGAACTTTGACAATAAGATAAATGAATTTGGAAAAATAATACAAAAGATTTACAACCAAAGAAACTACCTTTGAGTGATAAGCGAAGATCAGATGATACATCTGAACCCGAGCGTTCGGTTCATTTCAGTACACCAGAACAAGACCCGAACCCGAGCGTTCGGTCCATTTCGGCATACAAGAGACCCGAACGCAAACGTTCGGTCTATTTCGCTTCTTACTTTTGATCGTGAGAGGTAATTTTTGGTACTGACTCCGATTCCATCATTCCAAGCCCTTGTAGAATTTTGTTGAAAGAAGCTTCAGGAAAGATTTGGTGAAGATGTCAGCCAGTTGATCAGTGGTTCGAACAAAATGAATTTCGACGTTCCCATCTTCCACATGATCCTTGATGAAGTGATACCTCAGTGCTATGTGCTTAGTTTTGGAGTGTTGCACTGGGTTATGACAAATCCTAATTGCACTCTCAGAGTCGCAATATAGTGGGATCTTTTTCATATTAAGTCCATAGTCCCGGAGCTGGATTTGGATCCAAATCACTTGAGATGTACAGGAGGCAGCTGCGATGTATTCTGCTTTAGCTGTAGACAGGGATACACAAGTCTGTTTCTTTGATTGCCAGCTGACCAACTTCCCGTCAAGGAATTGGCAGCCTCCAATGGTGCTTTTCCTGTCTAGTCCACAACCTCCAAGGTCTGCATCTGAGTAGGCTTGAACGAAGAAACCTGAGTTTGATGGATACCATAAACCGAGAGAGGTAGTTCGTTTTAGATACCGGAGTATGTTCTTCACTGCAAGCATATGAGGTTCACGAGGATTCGCCTGAAATCTAGCACAGTAACAAACAGAAAACATTATATCAGGCCTGCTAGCAGTAAGGTACATTAAAGAATCGATCATCTGGCGATATAGCATAATATCGACTGCTGGGCTTATCCAAGGATGAAGTGAGCTTGGTGCCGAACGCCATTGGAAATTTAACCTTTGAGTCTCCCATCATGCCGAATTTAGCAAGGAGAGTCTCGGTGTAGGCTTCCTGGTTAATAAAGATGCCTTCGGGTCCCTGTCTAATATTTAAACCAAGAAAAAAGTTAATCGGACCCATTGAGCTCATTTCAAATTTAGTCTCCATCAGCTTTCTGAATTCAGCTGTTAAGCTAGGATTCGTTGAGCCAAAGATGATATCATCGACATAGATTTGAACAATCATAAGGTGGTTACCTTCCTTCTTACGAAAGAAGGTTGGGTCAACCGAACCTTGTTTGAATTTGGACATCTTTAAAAACTTGGTTAGCGTTTCATACCAGGCCCTAGGTGCTTGTTTCAGTCCATATACCGCTTTGTCGAGAATATACCAGTGATTTGGGTACTTTTCATTTACGAATCCCGGAGGTTGCTCCACGTACACCGTTTCTTCAAGTTCTCCATTTAGAAATGCGCACTTCACGTCCATTTGGTAGACCTCAAAGTTCTTGTGTGCAGCATAGGCAAGAAATATTCGAACAGATTCCAGCCTAGCTACAGGAGCAAAAGTTTCCTCATAATCGATTCCTTCCTCCTGGCAGTATCCTTTCACCACTAGACGAGCTTTGTTTCTTATTACATTGCCTTCATTCTCCATTTTATTTCTGAAGACCCATTTGAGACCAACAACCGAGGCATCTTTAGGAGTTCGAATGAGGCGCCAAACCTTATTTCTTTCAAACTCATTAAGTTCGTCTTGCATAGCTTGAACCCAATCAGAGTGATCAAGAGCAGTGTTTACTATCTTTGGTTCAACTTTTGAGACGAATGAGTTAAACATGCAGAACTCTACTTTTGAGAATAGAGAAGTTTGCTTTGCCTTCAGTTGAGATCGGGTCAAGACCTTTTCAGAGACATTACCCACAACCTGTGAAACAGGATGATCTCTGGTCCATTTGACAAGAGGAGGGTAATTTGGATCATAGGATGAATTCAATTCAGCATTTACCATCTCTTCTAATTCAGATTGACTGTCATCGTCATAAAACATATCGGCATTCTCCCCCTCGACTGATGAGCTTTCAGGTGTGTCTTGACTTTCCGGTGCTACAGGAGGTTCGGGTACAGTTGAGCTTTCGGGAGCTACAGTACCTTTGGGTGCAGTAGAGCTTTCGGGAGCTACAATACTTTCGGGTGCAGTAGAGCTTTCGGGTGCAGCTGGAGAAGAGTACTCCCCCTCAACTTGTGAACTCGGCAGTTTTGAAGAAGATGGATTCTCCCCCTCAACTGAAGCACCGTGCTGAGAAGGTTCATTTGGAACTGATTCTCCTTCACCCAGTCGTTTGGCAGCGTCATCGACGATTTGCTTCAGATGGTAAACGTTGTTGTCTGCTGCATTGGCTTCTGAGAGAGTAGCATTCTCTGGTTCATCGAATAACTCCACAAACTGCTCAAACAAATTTGCAATCGAGGCTGTGACTTGGGCTGTTTGAGAGAAAATTTCTCCAACTGTTTCTTCCGTGGCCTTCAGCTTCTTGACATATCTGTCATCGAAAGTCACATAATAAGTTTCTTCAATCTTCCTCGAATGCTTGTTTAAAACCCTGTATGCTTTTGAAGTAAGAGAGTATCCCAGAAAAATCCCTTCGTCGACTTTAACGTCGAACTTGTTACGATGTTCTTTAGAATTGAAGATAAAGCATCGTGAGCCGAATACATGGAAGAATTTGACGTTTGGCTTCCTGTTGTTGATGATCTCACAAGGAGTAAGAATGAAACGCTTATTGAGATAGGACCTGTTCTGTGTAAAACATGCTGCAGCAATAGCATCAGCCCAGAAATATAGAGGTAGAGAAGCGAAACATAGCATGGTTCGGGCCGCCTCACACAAAGATCGGTTTCGTCTTTCGACAATCCCGTTTTGTTGAGGGGTGTAGGGGGCTGAGAATTTGTGACTGGTTCCTTTTTCTACTAAAAAGTCTTCAAATTCTTTATTCTTGAACTCCAGCCCATTGTCGCTTCTGATGTTGCGAACGACTTTCCTCAGCTGCACTTCAACCTGCTTAATAAACATCTTTAGCTTGAGAGTTGCCTCAGATTTGTGCTTCAGAAAGAATACCCATGTAAAACGTGAAAAGTCATCAACAATAACAAGAATATACTTGCTACCGCCAATGCTTTCGATAGAAGATGGACCACACAAGTCGATGTGAATTAACTCAAGTGGTTCAACGACTTTAGTGTTTATGATGGATGGGTGACTTTGACGACTCTGCTTCCCCATTTCACACGCAACACACAAATGTTCTCGATCAAACTTGAGCAATGGAAGACCCTGAACATGACCTCCGGTGACAAGTATGTTGATATCCTTGAAGTTGAGATGGGAGAGCCTTCGGTGCCATAGCCAGCTTTCGTCAAAATGTGCTTTGGATAATAGACAGATAGCTGGATTTCCTTTGATAGGTTTGAGATTGAGAGGAAACATTTCGCCTTTACGCTCCGATTTGAGAATCACTCTTTTTGTTTTCTTCTCTATTATTTCCGAACCCTCGTCATCAAACGAAACTTTAAGACCGGTACCTCCAACAAGCTGAGATACACTGATGAAGTTATGTTGTAGCCCTTCAACGTACGCAACCTTTCTAATCGTGAAGTCTCCATTTGTAATCATCCCATAACCTTTTATCGTGCCATATGAGTTGTTCCCGAATTTGACATTCCCGCCGTTTAGAAGAGATCGATATTCCCTCAGCTCTTCCTTCCTTCCTGTCATGTGACGTGAGCAGCCACTGTCAATATACCATTCTTCGTCGAACTGTTCGTCACTGATAACCTGCAAAAATCAAGCAGATTTAGGAACCCAAAGTTTCTTGGGTCCACGTGAGCCTTTTACAGGAACAGGAATAGTAAGAGAAATGTCAACAAGATATGTTCTTTTTATTAAAGTTGTTTCAGTCGGTTTGGATTCAGGTTTAAGCGTTTGGGCCTTGGAATGCTTTTGATCATTCTTGACTGAGGAAACCTTCGATTTTCCTTTCAAATCTGTTGAAGATTTTGGATTTTGAGTTTGAACATAATTGGATTTAGAATGGGGTTGAGAAGAATTAGAATGAGAGAATTTAGACTGAGAAGTTTTCTTGTCTTGAGGTTCTAAGTGACCCTTTTGTTTTTGGTCATTAGTGGGAATGAACCTTGAACCTTGGTAGCTTTTGCTGTCGGAACCGAACCTATGCTTTCGGTAGCTGATGTTCTATGAACCGAACTTTTCCTTTCGGTTGTTATTCCTTTCAGAACCGAACTTGTCCTTTCGGTTACTTTCTTGCGGTCTGACGGCACTTTTCTCTGACTTTGAATTTTTGTCATGATAAGAGAAATGGGCGTTTTGAGATCGCCAAAACTGTTTTCGTTCTGAGAGATTCTTTTTGTATCTCAGATTTCTTTGTTGCTTTTGATCCTTCACTTGCTTCGGATGTCTGTGGATGTTGGCTTTTTGCTTTTGCTTCCTGTCAGCCGGTTCACTTTGAACAGATGATGTTTCGCTTGTAGGAGTGACTTCTTCTACAGAAACTTCTTTTGCACCACTAGTACTTGGCACATCGAAGTTGTCAGGCTTGTTTAGTGGCTCTGGCACATATCTGCCTTTGGTTTTCCAGGATGTCCGCTTTGACAGACCAACGGTTTCGTCAGCATTATCTATAGGAGCAGACCAGAAAAACTAATCACAGCCATCTGCTTTATCTTCATTTAGTATGGCCGTGAGTTCGGCTGTCTGATGTTCGGTTACTCCTCTGACCTTATATACCCGATTTGGAGTTGTTCTCACCTTTTGGTACACAACAGGCTTTTCTTCAAGAATCGGGGACTTATTTTGGGACAAACGAGCAAACTCCACAAAATTTTCAGTGAAGTGATTAAAAAGCTTTAATCTATGAAGATCGATTAGATCTCAAACAGGTAAGTAAATATAAAACTGTAAGAACACGAAAATAAGAACGAAACAAGAGTGAATCAAACGTGTCGAATGATTAAACAAAATCCTCAGAAGAGCTCGATTAAGAACATCAACTGTAGAGGATTAGTAGGTTACAAGAACGATCAAAGAAATCTGTAATACTATCGTTACGCTCTAGAATCATCGTTAACCTAATATGCATGCAAGCATATACTTATATATTAAACATAATGGGCTCTCGGTTGGATAGGCCCAAACCGGAATACAAATAAAATAAATAAACATTCGAGCCCAAAGACGCAACACTTGAGCAAATCTTCAACCCAACAATCTCCCCCTTTGCGTCAATTCGAGCGAGACCTTCATTTGTTACTTAGGCCAGTAGCGGAGCCAGGTACCTTCTTCTTCATAGTGTTAAACAGACGAGAGATCAGTGCCAGAATCATCTGCCTAAACCTGATGTACCATTGGATCATGTCATTGAAGTACTTAACATCATCCGCTGTATTCTCTTTACACCTTCGAATGATCAATAGTACATGCTCTAGACAAGCAGTGGTGTAGAGATGTTTGTCAGCTAAAGCAAAGAGACATTTCTGTCCTTCTGCTCTAGTGAACATGTCCGAATTGCATCTCGGGTCGATCTTGCCCATCTTCATCTGATTGAGATCACTGGCCGATCCCACAGGAGCTATCTTCGGTTTCTTCTTGAAGACAGTAGCAACCTCCTGATCCATCAGGGCAACCTCCATGATATAACAGACAATCATCCTCTTGATATGGTCTATAATCGGACCATATTCAGCTTCATTCATCATGAGGATGTTGTGCAGAACAATCCAATCATGAGGATTTAAGTTCGGTAGATCCACCAGGGAGATATGATGTGCAGTTCTTGCAGATCCCCGAATCACCTTGAACCGAACGTTTATGAATCTACCTTCGGTGTAAGGCTTCAGTACCCGAACGCTTACTATCTTCTGGGCGCTCCAAGTTAGATATTGAGGACGAGCAGCCTTCAGATAGAAGTCGATGAGCTCCCTATCAAGCTCAGCGTTCGGATGAGGGACTTCAAAGATATTTGAGAAGGCATGGAAGATGAATGCCTTTCGAGTCAACGGCATGTCGAACTGCGAATCGACAGAATTATCGCAGTCGAACGAAATCACCGGCTCGAGCCATAGTATGCTGGGAGTGTCTATGGCCTCTTTGATCATTCTCTCCCGAGTCCATGCAGGGAAGAGAGTCTTCCTGCTCTCGAGGAGATCGTGGGCTTCCTTCAGCTTGCGTTCGGCTTCTTCAGCCTCTCGCGCCACATGATTTACGTCTTCATCCACATTGCGACTGTTCTTTCGTTTCAACATGTCCGCAATGGTCTCCTTGTCTTCATCTTCATCTTCTTCCTCAGCTATATTTTTCCCTTTGTCCTTCACACACGAACCCGAAGCTTGACCAGTCGGAGGTGGTTCGGTTGTGTGAGTAGCTTTGGAGGAAGGAGGTGGTTTCGATCCGGTCTTCTTCTCTTCTCCCCCTTGTTTCGGAATGGACACGAAACTAGGTAAGCCTTCTATTTTGCTGAGAAGGTCCATGGCCGGAGAGAGCTTTTCAGCAAGGGTTCGCCTCACCGAATGGTTTAGAATCGGATCATGTGCTTCTAGGATGTTGGATAAGGCAGCGTGTACATCCGAAACACATGTCTTGATGACCTCCCTTTCGGATCGAAGAGCTTCCAGCTGTTGTTGAGAGTTGGATAGCTGAGTGCTCTTGACCTTTAGGGCGGTGGTTTTGCTTGCGAGAACGTCCATCAAAGAGTTTTCAGCCGCAAGATCCTCTTGTAGCTTAGCAAGACGCTGATCGATGGAGGCACGAAGGGCCGAGTTGTCGTCGCTTATGGTTTGGCGAAGGGCAGCAAACGAAGTCAACTCCGTTGAGACGAACTTTGCGAATTGCTGAACAATCGGTTCCAAAGTTGTCTTGGTAGAATCCGCATTCTCCTGCAGTGACTTCAGCAGAGAAGAGGCGTCTGAGAATAGTTTATCGACTTTTGCGGTCGCAGCCTCACAGGCTTTGGTAGAGGCGTCGATGGCGGCAGTTGCTGAGGCTACCGAATCATGCTGAGCCCTGGAGAAGGCATCAACAATCTTCTGAAGAGCAGCTTCAGATAAGGAGGACTGTTGGTTGGAAGAGGAGGCGAGAAGTAAGTCAACCTTCTCGTTGAGCTCCTTAAGATGCTTCTTTGTCACTGGAGCATCATCCTCTTCATCACTCTGAACCTGAAATGGACTGAAATAGACCGAATCAAAGGTCATGTGATCACCGCCAAGAAAAGGGTTTTCTCCTTCAGAGGCATTTTCTGGAGACGGAGGGGGTGGTGAAGCTGGGGGTGTTGTGGGTTTTGAGGATTCAGGTTGAGTATGGGGTGGGGTAGTTTCGGGTGGTGGTTGAGTGTGGGTATGTTCGGTTGTATGGGTTTCGGTTTGTGGTGGTTCGGTTGCGGGTGGGGTTTCGGTTGCACTGGTATCAACCCCCATATCAGATACGTTGGTTGTAACCTTTGCAGTGGTTGTTGTTGTAGTAGTGAAAATGGGTGGTGGTATAGGGAAAGAGGTTGGGGGAATAGTGGTAGTGGGGTTTATGGTCGGAATGGAAGTAGGGATAGTTTGTGTGGGTGAAGGGATGGGTGAATGATGGATTTCCATGTCTGGAGTAGGGGATCGGGGTGGGGTATTGCCTCTTTGAGGGGTTTCGCCTCCTTGAGAGCCGTCCGAACCCGAACTCTCACCTTCCGATTCACTTGAAGAGGAAGGGATGACAAGCTTGCGCTTCGGTTGAGTCTTCCTCCTCTTCGGCTGTGGGGACTGGGCAGCCTTTGTCTGTTTCCTCTTCTTGGGAGAAGGACCCTTAGTAGCTTTGGTCGCTTGCTTCCCTTTGTCTGCCTTTTTGCCCCTTGGCACCGGTTTGTCCGCATCGTGGATGGACTTGAGCATTTCCGGTGTGAGTTCCCTTGGCCCTGACTGTTTGAACTCCTTGATCGTCCTGATGATACTGCTGTCAGAAGGAACATCGCCATACATTGTCTCCGGAATTGAGCCAATGAAGGAAAATTTGGACGCATCAGAGACGATTATCTTGGTGGTATGAAAAGTACCAACCGAAGACATCACTGCACCAACAACAGTAGGGATATCCAACTTATCCATCGCCCACTTGGTGATGAGAATCCAGAACCGGGCCAGCGACACCTCAGAATGTCGAGATGAAGAAGAAAGGCTCTGGATGAGCTGTTGCCAGAGGACCAACCCAAAGTCCAAGTTAATCCCGTTGTAGACCGCATACATGATCGACAAGAAAAGGCGATTGGCACCGTCGGATCCTGAGCTCCGTTCCGACAAGCCCTTGAAGAGGACTGTGAACATGCCATTCCACTGCGGCGGCAAGCATGACTTCTTGAATTTCACAACGGAGACGAGCGCCTCCGTGTACCCCATGTTATAAAATATGTTGTAAAGATGGCCCACTGGAATCGATTCCGGATGGATTCTTGAAGAGTCAGTAGCAAACCCTAGCAGAGTGCAGAATCGCTGCCTTGAAATCGAGGTCTTGTGATCGGCAACTTCAAAGAATACCCGCTCAACTGCTTTATCGTAATACGCAGTTGCATACACCTGTGAGAGAGCCACCATTGGTACAGACTCAATCCCTGAGAGAGCTGGAGCTATTTGGGAGTACTTCAAGCACTCAATGATCGGCGACATGTAGGAGTCGTACGCCAGAGGGTTGAGATCAATCACCAAACATTGTTGTGGACGGATGGGAAGGATTTGTGAGGTAGCATGGACGGAAGAGGATTCAGCCATTGTTGAAGGTATGAAGAAGATGATGAACAAGAAAGATTTTTGGGAGTATTTGTTCGCTTGAAATTTCGGAGGTAGTAAAGAGGTAAATGGTGGTGAAGACGGCCTTTTATAGTGGGTGATGGAAAGAGAAAAATCGTTTCAAATCTTTTATGGAAATACGAAAAGGTTTCCTGAGTGACAGATGGATGACAGTTGAGGCGTGCGATGATCACGTAGGAGAGAGAGTGTCAGATTCCTAGGATCACGCCGCCCAACAAGCGCCGTTTCAAGGAGAAAACCATTTCAATTCCTCACGCGCCTTTAATTGCCAGAGAGATGACGCTTGGATTTCGCACACGCGTCCACTTTGTTAGTAAAAGTGTGGCCGTTTCAAATTCACACGCGCCCATTTTAATTGCCGGTTGAAATTCAATCCTTTTAATTTCCCGCCTGAGTCAGCAACTCTTCGCCTTATCTTTTTGAATCGCATCTTTTGAATTAACTGCCCACGTGGAGGATTGTTGACCACGTCTTAATTATTAACCACCAATTCAATAAATCAGCCTGAAATTAATTAGTAACGGAATTTTGGAAAATCAAGGATTTTCGTGCAAAGAGTGTAAAAAGAAAAGAAATAAAGCAACTCTTTTTAGGATTAACTGTGATGTCAATAATGACACGAAACTGATGATCCCGGGCACGAATCTCTTCCTTCAAGGTCAAGAGAGACCTTAAAGTGTTAATGTGGATTCCCGTTGAATTACGATCAAACACTTTTTAAGAAATGTTGAAAGGCTTCGTTTAATTAGGCTACTTTAGGGTGGCTTTCGCTTTGATGCAACAATTCTAATCTTGAAATAAGAAAGAAAGTGATCAAAGTACTTGTGAGACCGGTGTAGTCTGTTGAACAAGTAGGTAGGAATGTATTTGAAAATGGCTTGGAAAATATAAAATCTCAAAAAAAATAAAAACTGGATCCCAAGGGAAGAAATGTTATGGTATTTAACGATTTCATAGGAATCACACAAAATAAAATTTGAGATGTCATGAAAGGTTATCCGTCAATTCTTTGGTGAAAACTTGAGCAAATTAATTGATCACCGTCAATTCAGTTTTGGTGTTGAGTTTTGGGTTTCACTCAGCTCGTAGTGACACGAAACTGAGATCATAAACACAGATGTTGTGTAACCATAAACCTCAGTGGTAATTTCTGAGAGTCTCAAGGGTTACGTTGATGAAACGAATGTAATGGAGAAGTGTAATGGAGATGGTGTAAGAAGCTAAAGTGCCTCTGCTGCGAAAATAAGGACCAAGCAGAAAAACTCTTAACTCATGTGAGAAGAGAGTGAGGTAGCTCATGATTAGAATAAATGAGGTAGCCTTATTGGGAAGACAAGGTTTGTGTATACCAGGTCATGAAGGCTGTTATTCAAAATCTTATGAGGCTTGGGACACATACAGCAACATGCTTCTAGGGACACTTAAGTAATTCATCAATTATAACCCCATAAACGAACGAACACACATCAAAAAAAAAAAATATTTTTTTGGAGTTTTTGAGATTTATGAAAGAAATAATAAAGAAATAAAAGAAAAAAAATTGAATAAAATTAAACAAATAGTAAGAAAAAAAATAAGTCTTAAAAAAAACTTTGGAAAAAATGAAAAACCGAACCCGAACGTTCGGTTGGTTTCGGTTGGGAAAAAGTTGAAAAACCGAACCCGAGCGTTCGGTTGGTTTCGGTTGCAGAAAATTTTGAAAAACCGAACCCGAGCGTTCGGTTGGTTTCGGTTCCAGAAAATTTTGAAAAACCGAACCCGAACGTTCGGTTGATTTCGGTTCAACTAAATTTTGAAAAACCGAACCCGAACCTTCGGTAGGTTTCGGTTCAACAAAATTTTGAAAAACCGAACCCGAACCTTCGGTAGGTTTCGGTTTTGGAAAATTTTAAGAAACCAAGGATTTTAGACATGCAATTGGAAAATATTTTCAACTCTAAGAAAAACAATTTTGTACACGTAATATACAACCAAGAAAAACTACCTTTGAAGTGATGAGCGAGTCAGATGATTTAACCGAACCCGAGCGTTCGGTTGGTTTCGCTTCTTATGTTTGAGGTTGAGAGGTAGTGTGAGGTACTGACTCTGATTCCATCATACCTAGCCCTTGCAATATTCTATTGAATGATGCTTCAGGAAGAGCTTTGGTAAAGACGTCAGCCAGTTGATCAGTGGTTCTTACGAAGTGAACTTCGACGTTTCCATCTTCCACGTGATCTTTGATGAAGTGATACCTCAGTGCTATGTGTTTGGTTTTAGAGTGTTGCACTGGGTTATGACAGATCCTAATTGCACTTTCAAAGTCACAATATAGTGGGATCTTCTTCATATTGAGTCCATAGTCTCGAAGTTGACTCTGGATCCAAATCACTTGTGAGGTGCAAGAAGCAGCGGCTATGTATTCCGCTTCGGCAGTAGACAACGACACACACGTTTGTTTCTTGGATTGCCAGCTGACCAACTTCCCGTCAAGGAATTGACAGCCACCAGTAGTGCTTTTTCGGTCGAGTCCACATCCTCCAAGGTCAGCATCAGAATAGGCTTGAACGAAGAAGCCTGAGTTGGATGGATACCATAGACCTAAGGAGGTGGTTCGCTTGAGATAGCGTAAAATGTTCTTTAATGCAAGCATGTGAGGTTCGCGTGGGTTTGCCTGAAATCGAGCACAATAACACACAGAGAACATGATGTCAGGCCTGCTAGCAGTAAGATACATTAGTGAGCCTATCATTTGACGATAGAGCGTGATATCAACAGCCGGTTTGTCTAGGGATGGAGTTAGCTTGGTGCCGAATGCCATTGGGACTTTGACTTTGGAGTCTCCCATCATACCAAACTTTGCTAGGAGAGTCTTCGTGTAAGCTTCCTGATTGATAAAGATGCCTTCGGGTCCCTGTCTAATATTTAAACCAAGGAAAAAGTTAATAGGACCCATTGAGCTCATTTCAAATTTAGTCTCCATCAACTTTCTGAATTCAGCTGTTAAGCTGGGATTCGTAGAGCCAAAGATGATGTCATCGACATAAATTTGAACTATCATAAGGTGGTTACCTTCCTTTTTGCGAAAGAAGGTTGGGTCAACCGAACCTTGTTTGAATTTAGACATCTTTAAGAATTTAGTCAGCGTTTCATACCAGGCTCTCGGAGCTTGTTTAAGGCCATACACAGCTTTATCCAGAATATAGCAATGTTTTGGATACTTTTCGTTCACGAACCCAGGAGGTTGCTCCACATACACGGTTTCTTCGAGTTCTCCATTAAGAAATGCACATTTGACGTCCATTTGGAAAACTTCAAAGTTTTTGTGGGCAGCATAAGCCAGAAATATTCTTACAGATTCCAGCCTAGCTACAGGAGCGAAGGTTTCTTCATAATCAATTCCTTCCTCCTGACAGTATCCCTTTACAACCAGACGAGCTTTGTTCCTTATAACATTCCCTTCCTTGTCCATTTTGTTCCTAAAGACCCATTTGAGACCAACAACCGAAGCATCTGGAGGAGTTGGAATAAGGCGCCAAACTTTGTTCCTTTCAAATTCGTTCAGTTCGTCTTGCATTGCTTGAACCCAATCAGAGTGATCGAGGGCAGTGTTAACTGTCTTCGGTTCAACTTTTGATACAAATGAGTTAAACATACAAAACTCAACCTTTGAAAATAAGGATGTCTGTTTTGCCTTCAGTTGTGATCGGGTCAGAACCTTCTCAGAGACATCTCCAACTACTTGAGAGATAGGATGATCTCTGGTCCATTTGGTAAGAGGAGGATAGTTTGGATCAAAGGTAGGGTCTAGTTCAGCATTGATCATTTCTTCTGGCTCGGATTGGCTATCGTAATCAAGCGTCATATCATCATGCTCCCCCTCGATTGATGAGCTTTGAGAAATTTGAGGTTCAGAGGTTTCTTGTGGTGCTGGACTTTCAGGCGTTGAAGCACCTTCGGTTAGAGAAGCACCTTCGCTTAGAGAAGCACCTTCGGTTGCGGTTGTAGAACTTGGCTCCCCCTCGACATGTGAGTTTGGCTCCCCCTCGACATGTGAGCTTGGCTCCCCCTCGAAAGAAGCATTGTTGAATGGAGGTTGATTAGAAGTCGATCCTCCTTGATTCATTCTCCTTGCAGCTTCTTCGACAATCTGCTTCATGTGGTCAACCTTGTTGTCTGCTGCACCTGCTTCTGAGAGAGAAGCTTTCTCTGGTTCATCAAAGAGCTCCAGAAATTTCTCGTACAGATTAGCGATCGAGACTGTGAGTTGGCCAGTTTGAGGAAAGATTTCCCCAGCGGTGTCTTCTTTGGCCTGTAGCTTTTTCACATAGCTATCGTCAAAGGTCACATAATATGTCTCTTCAATTTTTCTCGAACGCTTGTTTAGGACCCTGTATGCCTTAGATGTGAGAGAGTAACCTAGAAAGATTCCCTCGTCGGCTTTGACATCGAACTTGTTGCGGTGTTCTTTAGAGTTAAAGATGAAACACCGTGAGCCGAACACATGGAAAAATTTCACATTGGGCTTTCTGTTGTTTAGTATCTCATAAGGTGTGAGCGTGAATCGCTTGTTGAGATAACACTTGTTCTGTGTAAAACAAGCAGCAGAAATAGCATCAGCCCAAAAATAAAGAGGTAAGGAAGCGAAACTTAGCATAGTTCGGGCAGCTTCACACAAAGATCGGTTTCGTCTTTCGACTATTCCGTTCTGTTGAGGTGTGTAGGGAGCTGAGAAGTTGTGACTTATTCCCTTTTCTGCTAGAAACTCTTCAAACTCCTTGTTCTTGAATTCCAGACCATTGTCGCTCCTAATGTTGCGAACGACCTTCTTGAGCTGTACTTCAATCTGCTTGATGAACATTTTCAGCTTATGAGTCGCTTCAGATTTGAGCTTTAAAAAGAACACCCATGTAAATCGTGAAAAGTCATCAACAATAACAAGAATATACTTGCTACCACCGATGCTTTCGATAGATGAAGGACCACACAAATTGATATGAAGTAATTCGAGTGGTTCAACAACTTTTGTGTTAATTACAGATGGATGACTTTGACGACTCTGCTTCCCCATTTCGCATGCAACACACAAATGATCTCTATCAAACTTGAGCAATGGAAGACCCCTAACATGACCTCCAGTGACAAGTCGGTTGATATCTTTAAAGTTGAGATGAGAGAGTCTTCGGTGCCACAACCAGCTTTCATCAGATTGAGCTTTTGATAAAAAGCATATAGCTGGGTTTCCTTTAATGGGTTTAAGATTTAGAGGAAACATTTCACCCTTTCGCTCCGAGTTGAGAATTACTTTCTTTGTCTTTTTCTCAATAATTTCAGAACCTTCATCATCGAATGAGACTTTAAGACCTGTACCTCCAACAAGCTGAGATACACTGATGAGGTTGTGTTGGAGTCCTTCCACATAAGCCACCTTCCTTATAGTAAAGTCACCATTTGTTATCATCCCGTATCCCTTTATGGTGCCGAAAGAGTTATTTCCAAACTTGACATTGCCACCATTTGTAAGAGATCTGTATTCCCTGAGCTCCTCTTTCCTCCCTGTCATGTGACGCGAGCAGCCACTATCGATGTACCATTCTTCGTCGAACTGCTCGTCACTTATAACCTGCAAAAATTAAGCAGATTTAGGAACCCAAAGTTTCTTGGGTCCACATGAGCTTTTCATGGGAACAGGAACGGTAAGAGAGATGTCAACAAGATATGTTCGTTTTATTAGTGTTGTTTCATCTTTCTTTTTAATGGTAAAAACTTTTATCTTATTAGGATTGGGTGCGTTCGGTTTGGACTCTGGTTTGGATTCATTGACCTTCTGTTTGCCCTTTTGTTTAGCTGACGAATGAGATTTTTGAGAACGAACAGAATTAGCTTTAGAGCAAGATGGAGATGAATTGGTGGAAGTAGAAGAATTAGATGAACTGGAAGGAGTGGGTTTGGATTGAGAGGACTTCTTGGCTGGAGACTCTAGGTGACCCTTTTGCTTTTGATCATTGGAGGGACTGACTTTAGAGTTTTGTTCTCTTTTAACTTCAGAACCGAACCTTTGCATTCGGTTGGAATCGTTCTTTGAACTGAACCTTTGCTTTTGGTTGAAGTCATTCTCAGAACCGAACCTTTGCTTTCGGTTGGTATTCTCTTGTGAACCGAACCTTGGCTTTCGGTTATTGTGGCTCTCAGGCTTTCCGACAGGATTGTTTTCACACTTCAGATTCTTGTCTTGATGTGAGAAGTATGCATTCTGGGATTGCCAGAATTGCCTCCTTTCAGAGAGATTCTTCATGTATCTTTTGTTCCTTTCACGTTTCTTATTCCTCATCTGCTTTGGTTGATGATGAATATTTGCCTTCATTTTCGGTTTTTCCTTGGCTGGTTCCTTTTGAACTGAAGGAGTTTCACTTTGAGCTGAGGGAGTAGAGGGAACGTCTTCTTTTGCCGAAATTTCATCCTCCTTAGGAATATCTTTCGTACCACTGGTGCTTGGCTCATCGAAATTATCTGGCTTATTCAAGGGTTCAGGTATGTATCTACCTTTACTCATCCAGGAGGTCCTTTCAGATAAGCCCACCGTTTCGTTTGCATTATCTATTGGAGCTGACCAGAAGTACTCATCACAGCCATCAGCATTGTCTTCGTTTACAATAGCTGTGAGTTCATCCGTCTGATGTTCGGTTACTCCTGTGACCTTGTATACTTGATTTGGAGTGGTCCTGACCTTTTGATACATAACTGCTTTCTATGCTAAGATCGGGGACTTTTGTTGGGACAATCGAGCGAACTCCACTGAATTTTCAGAAATAAGATTCTTGTGGTTTTCAGGTTCACTTTTAACAAATTCTGAGCAGTCAACCGTGTCCTCTACAGAAATTTCACTCATGTTGTCGTCCTCGTTAAGCTCAGATGCATTTTCAATATCAATTTTGTTTTCTGAGCTTACGTTGGCGTTTAAAGAGTCAAATTTTTGTATGGTTTCGGTTCTCAGTTTAAGTCTATCATTTTCATCCAAAAGGTTTTTAAGCCTGTCCTTGTGGTCCTTGGATTTAATGAAGGACTCAATTTTGTCCAGTCCATACGTGTAGGTCGGATTGATATCATCAGACGATATCACACTCTCACAATTATAGGCTTCAACATCGATCTCATCCTCCTTAAACTCAAGGAAGGGCAAAATCATGCGATGGATCTTTTGGCCTATTTCACAGTCCAAGTGAAGCTGGGTAATATTAGAATATAGACGTTTTGCAATTAAACAAAAAACATTCCGCTGTTTTAACAACTTTAAATTGTCTCTTTGTAAATAAATGTTTTCGTCTTTTATTTTAACTAATTCTGACTCCTTCAACTCGATCCACATCCACCGCTCCTCACTCTTCGAAGACACCCTGCTTAATTGATCAGTTAGGTTAGAATTGGTGACTCGAGTTTGAGTTAAGCTACTATCTAGATGAGAAATTCTTGTATTAACATTTTTTAGTTCTTTCTCATATGAGGATTGTGGTACTTTAAATGAAATGAAAACCGATTGTACCTTCTTTATCAGTTCATCAAGCTCATTGAACTGCTGGCTGAGTGGTTTGGCCGTAAAGCACATGTCCTCCTGCCCCTTCGGTTCATCGCTTCCACCATCAGTGTTGTATCCCCTCATCTGAGATACATCAGACACCATGAAGCATCTTCCTCCACTGCTCTCCTCCTTTTCCACATAAGCCTTTCCATGAGTAGGCTTCCTCACTTCATCGTCTTCTGAGTCGGTAGACCAAATTTCTGTGCTACCGAACTCGTCATCAGCAACCGAACCCTGCACAATAAGAGCATTAATAGAAGGGTTAGCGGTAGACTTCTTCTTTCTCAAATCATCCAGCCTTTTCTGCAACACAGCTTCCTCATCCTTTTCATCATCCTTTTCAGCCATCTTCTTAAGGACACAATCTTTAGCATAGTGGTTTTTCCCACCATAGTAGTAACAGCTTACTCCGGAATCACCATCCACCTTCGGTTCCTTCTTGGGCTCCTCAACCTTCGGTTCATTGTTAACCTTTTCTGAACTGTAACTCCTCTGCCAGTTTCGGTTTTTATTGCTGGGGAATCTCTTCTTTATGAACCTCTTGGGATTGGACACCATCATAGCATAATCCTCAGACGTGAGGTCATACTCCTCCAGGTTGAGGTCTTCATCCTCCATCACAGCTTTACTTTTTGAAAGGAGGGCCAACAAACCAAGGCTTGAAACAACGTTCTTCTCCTGCAGCACAATCTTCTCTTGGGATTTGAGAATACCCACCAGTTTCGCCAAAGAGTATGATTTAAACTGCTCATGGGCTTTGACTGTAGACACCACTGCTCTCCATTCAGACCTCAGACCATTTAAGAATGTAACCTTCTGCTCGATAAGCTTCCTTTCGATGTCATGTTTGATCATCTTGCTGAGAAGATGATTGAAGCGATCGAACGTCTGGGTCACTGTTTCTTCGGCTCCTTGCCTGAATTCTCCAAACTCAGATAAGAGCAAGGTTTGGATAGAATGTTCAAGATCCTCATCTGTAGAATATAGTTCGCGAAGTCTATCCCAAACTTCCTTTGCCATCGTGCATGAGCTGACCAACCTGAAGGTGTCAGACTGAAGGGCGAATCTGATCAACCTTAGCGCCTTGATATTGCACTGGAATTTGTCCTTTTCATCTTGTGCAATATCCTTCACATCCTTCAGCAGATCATTGTACTCCTTTTGTGTCTTAATAGTCCTGGACGTTGCAGAATGAGAAAACGGTCCATTAATGATGGCTTCCCATATGAGGTACCCATTATCCTCAGATCCTATCACGTAGTCTTCGAAGTGATGCGCCCATACTTCATAGTCATGGGTGTATATGATTGGAATCTTCGTGGTTGAACCGATGCTGTTAGAAATATTGATTGGATTTGATTGCGACCCGTCCATTATGATCGAAAAAACCTGTTCAAAGATCAGACTTGTAATAAAGCAGATTAGGGCAAAACAATAAATATCAAGATTTGTCAATAATGAGATGGCGGCTCAATAAATATCGGAAGTTGCGGAAAAACCCTAATTGAAACCTTTTCACAGAAAAGATGTGTATTGATTACACAGCCTCCCGCTCTGATACCAATTGAAGAGATTAAAAAGCTTTAATCTATGAAGATCGATTAGATCTCAAACAGGTAAGTAAACATAAAACTGTAAGAACACGAAAATAAGAACGAAACAAGAGTGAATCAAACGTGTCGAATGATTAAACAAAATCCTCAGAAGAGCTCGATTAAGAACATCAACTGTAGAGGATTAGTAGGTTACAAGAACGATCAAAGAAATCTGTAATACTATCGTTACGCTCTAGAATCATCGTTAACCTAATATGCATGCAAGCATATACTTATATATTAAACATAATGGGCTCTCGGTTGGATAGGCCCAAACCGGAATACAAATAAAATAAATAAACATTCGATCCCAAAGACGCAACACTTGAGCAAATCTTCAACCCAACATTTAGAAATATGATTTTTGTGGTTTTTGGGTTCGCTCTTGACAAACTCAGAACAATCGACTTCATCCTCTACAGAAATTACACTCATATCATCATCCTCATTAAGCTCAGATGCGTTTTCAACATCAATTTTATTTTCTGAGCTCAAGTTGGCATTCAATGAGTCAAACTTTTGTATGGTTTCGGTCCTTAGTTTCAATTTATCGTTTTCATCCAAAAGGTTTTTCAGCATGTCCTTATGGTCCTTGGACTTTATAAAAGATTCGATTTTGTCCAGACCATACATATAAATCGGATTCACATCATCAGACGAAACTACATTTTCGCAATTATATGCTTCAGCATAGATTTCATCCTCCTTAAATTCAAGGAAGGGCAAAATCATGCAATGAATTTTCTGCCCTATTTCACAGTTAAGATGAAGTTGAGTGATGTTAGCATAAAGACGTTTAGCAATTAAACAAAAGACATTTCTTTGTTTCAAAAGTTTTAAATTGTCTCTTTGCAAATAAATGTTTTCGTCTTTGGATTTAATCAACTCCGACTCCTTCAGCTCTATCCACATCCTCCGTTCCTCACTCTTGGATGGCACCCTGCTTATTTGGTCAGTTAGGTTAGAATTTGTGACTGGTGTTTGAGTTAAACTGCTATCTAGATTTGAGATTCTTGAATTTAAGCTTTTTAATTCTTTTTTATATGAATTTTGTGGGACTTTGAATGAAACAAAAACGGATTGTACCTTCTTGATCAATTCATCAAGCTCATTGATCTGCACACTGAGAGGTTTTGCTGTGAAGCATAGGTCCTCTCGCTCCTTGGTGTCCTCATTCCCACCGTCTGTATTGTATCCCCTCATTTGAGATACATCTGTCACCATCAAACACTTCCCACTGCTTTCTTCACCTCTTGCAACATACGCCTTTCCATGAGATGGCTTCCTGACTTCATCATCCTCTGAGTCGGTTGACCAGACCTGCACGCCACTGAACTCATCATCCGCTGCCGAAACCTGCACAATTAAAGCATTCATTGAAGGATTAGTAGTAGCTTTCTTTCTCTTGATCTCTTCCAGCTTTTTCATCAACACAGCCTCTTCATCTTTTTCCTCATCCTTCTCTGCCATTTTCTTTAGAACACAGTCTTTGGCATAGTGGTTCTTTCCTCCACAGTAGTAGCAGTTCGCACCAGAATCTCCTTCAACTTTCGCCTCTTTCTTTGGTTCCTCTGTCTTCGGTTCCTCCCTAACCTTTTCAGAACTATAGCTTCCCTGCCAATTTCGGTTCTTATTGGTAGGGAAACTTTTCTTAATGAACCTCTTTGGATTCGACACCATCATTGCATAGTCTTCAGAAGTAAGATCATAGTCTTCTAAGTTGAGATCTTCATCTTCTACCACACTTTTGCTTTTGGACAGGAGGGCCAAGGACCCTAAACTAGAGACCACATTTTTCTCTTGCAAAACAATCTTTTCTTGGGATTTCAGAATCCCCACCAGCTTTGCCAATGAATAAGATTTAAATTGCTCATGAGCTTTAACAGTGGACACAACCGCTCTCCACTCGGATCTAAGGCCATTCAAAAAGGTTACTTTTTGTTCAATCAACTTCCTTTCTATCTCGTGTTTGATCATCTTGCTATGAAGATGATTGAAGCGATCAAACGTCTGAGTGACAGTTTCATTAGAATTCTGTTTAAATTCACCAAACTCAGACAAAATTAAGGTCTGAATAGAATGCTCCAGATCTTCGTCTGTGGAATATAGCTCTCGCAGCCTATCCCAGATTTCTTTAGCGGTGCTGCATGAACTCACCAACCGGAATGTATCTGATTGAAGAGCGAATTGAATCAGTCTCAATGCTTTAATGTTGCACTGAAACTTTTCCTTTTCGTCTTGAGCAACATCCTTTATGTCCTTTAACATATCATTATACTCTTTCTGAGTTTTAATGATTTTTGATGTTCCTAAGTGAGCAAACGATCCAGAAACGATTGCTTCCCAAATAAGGTATCCATTTTCTTCCTATCCGATGACATAATCTTCAAAGTGATGCGCCTAGACTTCGTAATCCTGGGTGTAAAGAATAGGAATTTTCGTCGTTGATCCAATGCTGTTTGAGATGTTGATGGGATTAGATTGTGACTCGTCTATGCTTGATCGTTTAACCTGTTTGAAAGATCAGACTTGTAATATTTAATATTAGGGCAAAACAAATAAATGTTGAGTTACGTCAATTATGGAATGACGACTCAATAAATATTAGTTAATGCGAAATAACCCTAACCGCAAACTCTTTCACAGAAAAGATGTGTATGAATTACACAGCCTCCTACTCTGATACCAATTGATGAGTTATAAAACAACTCTTTGATCGATTAGATCTTCGTAACAGGTAAGCGAAGAACATAAAAACAGTAAACAAAACACAAGTATGAATCAAAGTGTGTCGAATGATTAGATTACTTGATCCTCAGCAGAGCTCGACTAAGAACTTCCACAGTAGAGGATTCTAGGGTTACAAAATAAGAACGATGATATTGTTGAACAATACTTTTCTAATAAATACTAATCATCATGTTCTAGGATGCATGCAAGCATCTATTTATACTAAACCCTACAAAACTCACGGATAGACAGGCCCATACTGGAGATATATATTGGACTAGCTAACGAGCCCAATAGACGCAACACAAAATACGACCCAACAAATTGAAGTATTATCAGTTATATCTTGAAAATCATTTTCTTGATCATTTCCATTATCATGATTCGATTCACTAGGCTCCTCCTCGACCAGTGATGCTCCCCCTCAACATCAACATGGTAAGGCCTATGCTCCCCCTCAACAATAGTTTGATTTGTCATATACTCCCCTGTTGAGAGGAAAACTTTAAGCAAACGTTAGTCACAAGATAATATAATGCGGAATAAAGTTAATCTCGAGGATCTTGTTAGG
Source organism: Lactuca serriola (assembly GCF_051521515.1). NCBI lineage: Eukaryota > Viridiplantae > Streptophyta > Magnoliopsida > Asterales > Asteraceae > Lactuca > Lactuca serriola. The sequence goes on along the minus strand of NC_136415.1, from coordinate 257,624,415 downwards.
TCAACAATAATACACTAGAAAAGTTAGATGCGGAAAGATATTGACAACAAGTTATATCAAGTAGACACCAAGTTGATTCATAATGTGGTTTGTATTCAAACACATGTTGGTAAATGTGATCAACTTAAGGTGAAGAGGGAATCAGATTATCGGTTAAGATTATAGAGATGAAGATGAACTATCTTAGTATTTCATTAAGAGTTCAGGAAGGGGTGTTTGATACATGATGATGGAGACTCTACTTATAGAGTCTCAAAAATTTACATTGAAGATTAAAATAATACTAAACAACTAACTATGGTGACCATGAAAGGTTCACCAAATAATACAAAGTAAACAAGCAATGTTAGTTAAAGTAATATAAAAGTCTTCTTGCGTCATCTTCACTCTACAATTCATCTCACAACTCTGCAACTCTTGAAAGCACCGTCTCCGGTAGAAGCTTAACAACGGTATCACCAAGTGCAGAAGGTCTGCGGTTCTTTATAGCCGAAGAGGGTCACTTTTGTTTCAACAATTTTCCCCAAAGTGACCTCTCAGCTTTTTACTTTATTTGCTAAATTTCAGGAACTTGATGATAATCCACCAAAATTTCCTCACTTCAAACAACCATTAAATTCTTCTTGAGGTCTCGAAGTTGAGTTCATCTATTGTATGCTTCGATCTTTGCACTGAAGCCAGAGTGACATCAAGTTGTTTCTTAGTCAGGCGGTGGAAATATCTTGGATTCCTTCAGTGTAGTCTGGCACTGGCTCAAAAGGTGAAAAGTCAAGTTTGTGGCAAGGATTAGGTGAATTTCAGCATCGATCTTCCCAAAGTCACATACCAATGTCCTTAAGAGTTCACAAGCTCTCTAAAAGACAACTTTCATCTAGGAATTTTTTTTTCAGCCTTAAACTGAAATACCCGAGCTATCAAAAATATTTCTTCGGGGTTCATACACGCAAAATCTGCTTGACTGCGGATGAAATCACTTCTTCTAGTCAGGGTATATTGAAAAAAATTCACTTTTCATGAATTTTCTGACTTTGTAGTTCTTTACCCCGTCTGGTCTATCAATTGCCCAGATATTCTCATACTTGGAGCCATGCTTATCATGAAAGAGGTTTAATTGTTCGAACTCCATAGGAAGTCTTCTATTACCGGAAGGCTGAGATCGAGAGATTGAAATACAGAAAAATATCTGGAATTGGGTGAGATTGGAATGTCCCAATATCCATGAGATGGAGGTTCAACATTATTGAGGTGGGAGTATATTCAACATCAAGAAGTCTGCGGGTTGAGTTCACCCATGAATTTATTAGGGTTTCATCAAATGAAGTATCAAACCCTTGTTTCTTCTATATTTTTCATCCGCAAATTTGGCTACTCTCCAGTCCCTTTTCTTTTGAGCTGTGGCTAGAAAGTCATCAGAATGATTTGAAGACTTACTTCTTCTTCTTCTTCTTCAATGTTCTTGGAGTGATGAGATGGTGATTGATGAGAGATTGATTTTTTTGGAGACTGTTAAGGAGACTTTTGTGGTGTGGACCGAGGAGTTGGAATTTTATTGTGCTCTGCGGTAGTAGATTGATCTCTTGGAGGAGTTTTATGAACATATGGAGTTTTGGACTTAGAATTTTCTTGTTCTTGGTTTGGATCTCTCTCACTTCCCCTTTTGAGGAAGCAGGCTCCGGCTGCTCCCAAACCATTGTTTTAACCCATCAATTTTCTGAAACGTATCATGGAATTGGGTTTTCATTTGATCACAAATATCTTGGTTGTTCGGAATCTGTTACTTGAAGAGTAGTTGATAAATTTCCCTGGTGAGGCGGAGAATTTTGTCAACACTCTGATTTGCGGTGAGTGATTGTCTTAATCCTTTGATGGTGTCTTGGAGTACAGTATACCCTGATTCATATGCAGTGTGGGTTTCCTCAATAAGCTTTTTGGAGTTTCCTTCTTGAGTCTGCAGTGTGTTGTGAAGAACGTCTTTCAACTTCTTTACCTCCGTGATGAAATTTTTAGCTTTGGATATGAAGTCCTTGTGATATGCTGTTCTTCGATTGTCAAGATCCCGTATACCCATTTCAATTCTTACAAGAATGCACTCTATGGTCATTTGCTCCCTTGTTTCCAACCTTTCAATACGTTCAAAAAGAATTTGTGGTGAGGGAACATCGGGGTCCTGCGGTGCTCTAGTGGCGAATGAGGCTAAGATTTGGTCAACATTAGCTTGAAGATCCATAAATTCTTTCCTTGACACTGCTATCTTCTTTTTCTTATTGGGATTTGGTTTCAAAGTGGGGTATTGAGATCCACTGGATTCTTCATCGTCAAGAACCATGATAAAATCTGCAGAAGGAAGGGGCTGCTGAACATCATCAAAGTTATAATCATTAAAGTCCAAACATAGGAGCTGAACTGATTTTGATTGCGGTTCTATCAATATTTGAATCGTGGACTTCATCGTTTTGAGGAAGATTAGAAGGACCAAATACATTCTCCATGTTGTGAGATTGTTGAACAATAAGCTCCATTCCATACATCCATCGCTGAATTACCAAAATATCGTGAGTTATTTTGGCGTTGTTGAAAATTGTAGCCTGGTACTTAGCTACAATTTAGAGAGATTCTTCTTTTTGTTGTTGTTGTTGTACCTGTTGTGCTTTTCTCGCCTTCAGGTCCCTTTTGAAGGCTTCAAACTTTTTGATCTCAGACTCAATCGTTAGCCAGTATTGAGACCAAAAGTCATCAGATGCATAACCGTTAAATCCTTGGTTCGCCGAGGTGTCCCTCGGGTTCATGGATCCCTGCATATTTGTGATCACCATGCCTAAACCACTTGAAAGTAATGAAGGCGGTACATGATTTCCAGAGCTTCCTCGGTCTCCTTGACCTAAAGTCAAGTTTGGCCTCTGCTCTGTTCCAGAAAGGGCTAAGAAATAAGTGCCCTACGGTGCAACAGGTGTTTCGAGTGTATGTGTGACTTGAAGAAAAATGGAGCGCATCTCTTCGGGTTCAAAGACATGCAATCGTGATGCCCTGGAGACCTTAGGGTGACTCGTAACAATTGGATCCAATTGGGTTCTAATTGGGGGTCTGTCTCCATCATGAGATGAAACATATACACTTGATGTATCTGAGTAGTGAGTGGGGGTTTTTGAGGGTGAGACTGCGGTGACTCGAATGGCTATAGGAGTCTATAGTGAGACTTCGGTATGTGCCATGGTATGTATTTGGCCTTGACTGGGGGTGATTGAGGTCATTCACGGGGGGATCAAGAGTTTGGGAAGGAGATTGTTGTGACATCCCCGTTTTCATGGCCAGAAAAGACCGATTTTGTTTATGCTTTGTTTGAAAATTAGAAAAACATTTTAAATAAAAGTGTTGCGGAATTTGTCCCAAAACAAAATATGATAAAGATTTATCAAAAGCATTTCCATAGAAATGTATTTCATTAAAAAGAATCGGGATGTCATGTTCGATACAGATCATAAGAATAAACAATAAATCATAGGCCTTACTACATTATTCTATATTTACAGGCCTAAAATCCCTTAATCTCTCATCCCAAGACATCACATCTATGCTCATGCGCCACTACCTGTAATACAAGAAACTGAGTGGGCCAGGCTTGGGAGCTTGGTGAACACATATGGTTTTCAACCCACAATAAATATGTTTATTAACTTTATCAAATCAAACAAACCCGATTACCCGTTCCCGTTATCCTCACTTTACGTCCCTAAAACATCTAACACAAGGGACCTAGTCTAAGGACTATCATCGAGATGTACACTACTGCTAAGGGTTTTCCTTAGCAATAAATGTCCTTAAGGCAACCATGTGGGGGATGGAGTACACCTGGTGATCACACAGTTCAAATAAACACCTACAGGTTGCGAGCCCGCTAGTGTTCCACTGGACTGTCTAGAATAGTCCGTGGTCTTCATCTATACTCCTCTAGATGATTGAATCATCAATAACATCTATAATGAGGCCTCTCATTATTTTATTTTATCACACAACAACTATAGCATCTACCCATGTTCTACCCAACACATTTTGTAGATATAAAATACATATACAGTTTAAATCATTTAAAACGTGTATAAAATTGTTCATCCAGCATAGATAGCAAGTATACAGATAATATGCACACACAACACGTAATTTATATAAATACTTCATATCTATGTGTAAGCTGAAAGTAACTATGCACTCACTTGAGAGGTGGTAACTCAACACTCGGACATCGCTTCGATACTCTTAAAACAATTTTCCTTCGATAAAACCTAATACCAATACCACTAGGGTTTAGTCTAATCATAACCGCGACAAATTAATAGTCTAACTATTATTATTATTATTATTATTATTATTATTATTATTATTATTATTATTATTATTATTATATAAGCGTTAATTAACACTCAATATAACTCATAATAATAGCCCACATAGTTATTTTAAGGACCTAATAACATTACTATAATTATTTGAAAACTATATTAAAAATTGCGTAAGCGTAGCTCACTTACAACGGATTTTTAAGAAAACCTGGCTTTGCTCGGAGCAGCGTTTCTGAAACCGAAAGACCCTTTTTCTCGGGACTCCGGGAGCCTCGGGGCTTCCTTATGGTGCTAGGGGTTTTATCTAGGGTTAGGTGTGGTTTGGAGCCTTAGAGAGAGAAAGATTTTAGAAAGAGAATGAGAAAATGTGTGAAAAATCGGGATACCCTCGTCCCCTTTTGTAGCCTGCGAGGCCTCAGACTACGTTGGGCGTAATCCTTGGCTACGCGACGCGTTCCCTCAGATAAGGATTCCAGCTCGCACCCACTCTCGGACCCGCACAAGATCAAGTACGCCGGGCGTACCCTGCTTCGGACGCAGGGCGTAATGCGAGGCTTCGTGGCGATCATCGGATGCGAGGCCGTGCTCAGCAAGCAACGGCTGGGATTTGGCCACATCACCACTTCCTTGCAGATTTCGCAATTTTCCTTCCTGACTTCTAAAAATCATAACTTTCGCATACGAGCTCCGTTTTCGACGTTCTTTATATCCACGCGAAGCTGGGAACGTACTCTACAACTTTTATTTAGACAACGTCGGCTAATTTTAACTTTATTTTAAAAGTTATATTATTAACAGGCCGGGACATGATTGGTTCGTTAAAAATTCATAACTTCTTCATCCGACGTCCGTTTTCGTCCGTCTTTTTATCTTTATGCTACAATTAACTAGATCTTCGATTCGTGTTTAGGTCGTGTCAGCTAAAAACCGCTCGATCTATTATTCGAATTTCGGGCTGTACACTTATAATCCGAAACTTCGAAAAATCATAACTTCCTCATACGAAGTCAGATTTGGGCGTTCTTTTTATGGATGCTCTTGGTTTAACATATTCTATGACTTTCGTTTAGATCGCTAAGGCTAAATATCGCTCTATCATAAATTCACTATTTACGCTTCTCGGTATTGTGTCGGTTCCATCGCGAAACTTCGATGGGTCATAACTTCTTCGTTATAACTCGGATTTCGGCGTTCTTTATATCCCCGGAATCCTTGTTTCGACCACTACAAATTTGTATAAAGATATCGGGCTTATCTCACACTTTAATTTTGACACTTATTTTTATTCTTTATTAATTTTACATTTATAATTAAATAAGCACATAAATACACATAATACTCAAATATTTCATCTTTATTACTTCAAAAAGAGTTACAATAATTGACCTAGACTATTACATTATAAAAAATGCTTAGCCCTGAAACCCAGGCGTTACAATTCTCTCCCCTTTAGGATGATTCCATCCCAGAATCATGCATCAGCAAACAGATGTGGATAGCGACTCGTCATGTCATCCTCTGTTTCCAAGTGAGATTTGTCCCATTCGAATGTTTCCATCGGACTAGCACTAAGTCGACCATCTTGCGTCGTAACTTCTTAGTCTTACGGTCAACAATTGCCTCAGGCTCTTCGATCAGCCTCTTATTCTCATCCATCCTTAACTATGAGATTCGAATTATGTCGGGAATTTCTCCAGTGAATTTCCTCAGATAACACACATGGAAGGTGTTATGAATACCCTCGAGTTCTTCGTGAAATTCCAACTTGTAAGCTTTGTTCCCAATCTTCTGAAGAACTTTAAACGGTCCAGTAAACCTTGGACTCAACTTCCCTCGTTTCCCGAATCTTTTAAGTCCCTTCCACGGTGAGACCTTAAGCAAAACGGAATCCCCAAATTCAAAAGTCATTGGTCTTTTTTTCTTGTCAGCGTAGCCCTTTTGACGATCCTGAGCTGCTAACATCCTTTCCCTAATCACTTTCAACTTCTCAGCAGTCTCATGGACTATCTCGGGGTCCATAAACTTCTTCTCTCCGGCTTCAAGCCAACAAGACGGCGTACGAAGCTTCTGTCCATACAAGGCTTAATAAGGTGCCATCTTGATGCTTGAGTGGAAACTGTTGTTGTAGGAGAATTCTACCATAGGTAAGTGCTTGTCCCAATTCCCTTGGAACTCAAGGGTACATGCTCTCAGCATATCTTCCAGTATTTGAATCGTTCTTTCACTCTGACCATCAGTTTGGTATGCAGTACAAAAACACAACTTAGTACCCAACTCCTCTTATAGACTCCTCCAAAACCTTGACGTGAAGCGACTATCACGATCTGATACGATTGTAAGAGGAACACTGTGAAGTCTTACAATTTCCTTCATGAAAGGATTTGTGAGCTTATCCATATACCACTTCTCGTTGGCTACTATGAAGTGTGCACTCTTGGTGAAACGATCCACGACTACCCAAATCATGGCGTGTCCGTTCTTCGTCCTGGGCAGTTTAGTCACAAAATCCATGGTGATGTCTTCCCATTTACCCATAGGTATAGGTAAAGGTTCTAAACTCCCATACGGTTTTTGATGTTGTGCCTTAACTCTCGCACATGTCACACACTCAACCACGTACTTTGCAACATCGAGCTTCATCGTCGGCCACCAATAGTAGGGTTTTAGGTCCCATATACATTTTAGTGCTACTGGGATGAATCGAGTACATGGTCTTGTATGCTTCTTCCATCAGAAGGTCTCTTATTCCTCTCGTCTTAGGTACCCAAATCCGATCTTGAAATACCTTCAGTCCTCGACTGTTTGTACCGAACACTAACGTTTTTCCCAAACATTCTTCCTTTCGGTCATTCTTCTCTAAAGCTTCTTCTTGAGCTTTCCTGATACTTTCCACAATCGTCGAGACGACTTCGATTCTCAATGCTCTTGGCCTTTTCCTTTCAAGATTGACTTTCCGACTGAGAGCATCAGCAACAACATTTGCTTCATCGGGGTGGTAAAGTATCTCACAGTCGTAGTCCTTGAGTAACTCTAGCGAGCGTGGTTGCCTCATGTTCAATTCTTTCTGATTAAAGAGATACTGGAGACTCTTATGACCAGTGAAAAGCTTGCACTTTGTGGCATAGAGGTAATGTCTCCATATCTTTAAGGCAAATATTACCGCCGCCAACTATAGATCATGAGTAGGGCAGTTCTTTTCGTGCGCTTTCAATTGTCGAGAGGCATATGCTATCACCTTTTCTCTTTGGGTCAGAACACAACCCAACCCGACTCCAGATGCGTCACTGTACACCGCGAAGTCTTCAACTCCATCGGGTAGAGAAAGTATCGGTGCTTCACATAACTTCTTATTTAGCTTCTCTAATGCCTTATCGTGTTTCTCACTTTGTGTATATGTTGCTCCTTTGTGGGTTAAAGCTGTCAATGGAGAGGCTATCGAAGAAAAGCCTTGGATAAATCGTTGGTAGTACCCAGCTAATCCTAGAAAGCTTCAAATTTCTATGGGACTTTTCAGACGTTCCTACTTCATCACTGCCTCGATCTTTGCGGGGCCAACCATTATCCCTTCTTGGTTAACCACATGACCCAAGAACTGGACTTCTCGTATCCAAAAGTCACATTTGGAGAACTGAGCGTAAAGCTTCTCCTTCTTTAACACTTCCAACACTTCCCGTAGATTCTTGCCGTGCTCCTCCTGGCTTTTCATGTAGATCAGAATGTCGCCGATGAACACTATCATGGATTTATCGAGGAATGGTTTACAAACCCTATTCATCAAATCCATGAATGCTGCTGGAGCATTGGTTAGTCTAAATGACATAACCAAGAACTCGTAGTGTCTATATCTCGTTCTAAATGCAGTCTTCTCAATATCCTGCTCTCTTACCTTCAGTTGATGATATCTTGACCTAAGATCGATCTTTGAGAAGTAGCTCGAACCTTGCAGCTGATCGAATAGGTCATCAATCCTCGGCAAGGGATACTTGTTCTTCACCGTTGCCTTATTCATCTCTCGGTAGTCTATACACATTCTCATACTTCCGTCCTTTTTCTTCGCGAATAACACTGGATCTCCCCAGGGTGATGAACTAGGTCGAATGAAACCGTTGTCCAACAGCTCCTGAAGTTGCGTCATAAGCTCCTTCATATCCGTCAGTGCTAATCGGTAAGGTGCCTTTGCTATCGGTGTTGTACCTGGTAACAAGTCTATCCAAAACTCCACTTGCCTATCAGGTGGTAATCCGGGAAGATCTTCGGGAAAGACTTCCGGATAATCACATATGACCGGTATATTTTGCACCTCTTTCTTTTCCTTCTTAGCATCAATCATAAATGCCAAATATGATGCACATCCTTTGGACAAACATTTTCTGGCTTTCATCAGGGAGATGATTCCCGAATTTACTCTACATTTGTCCCCGTACACCATAAATGACTCCTTTTCCACGGGGATTTACCCTAACTATCTTCTTTCGGCATAATATCTCGGCATCGTTGGCGCTAAGCCAATCCATACCCAAAACGATGTCGAAACCATTTAACTCAATGGGTAATAGCTCTTCGTGGAACTCGTTTCCATTTAGGTCAATGACTACGTTCTTAATACGATTACTAACAGGTACGAACCTACCACTTGCAACTTCTACAATCAGGGCATTATCAAGTTTTTCTATAGGCACGGCTAGTTTTCCACCAAATTTACACGACACGAAAGAGTAGTTGGCTCCGGAATCAAATAGTATATTGGCAGGCAAACCATTTACATCAAAGGTACCTGAAGCGACGTCTGCTGCCTCCTTTGCAGCCTCAAGCATCATCTGGAAGGCTCTCACCTTTGGCTTTGGTGGAACGTTGGGCCTTCCCGCATCTTTCTTCTTTGGGCAATCCTTAGCAATATGCCCTTCTTCACGGCACTCGTAGCACACCCTCTTGTTGATGGTGCACTCATTGGCATAGTGCCCCATTTTCCCACACTTGTAGCAGGTTACTTCCTCGCTACATTTTCCCGAGTGCTTCTTCTTTTACTTCTCGCACCATTTCAATTTATTTCCTCCTCCCCCGAGCTTCTTTGAACCGAACTTGCTCTTCTTTTTGTTGGGTTTAGCAGACCCTTCAAATTTCCTCTTCTCGCCAACCTCAAATTTGCTGGTAGCTCTTCCCTTAATCATATCCTCCACAGACTTGGCAGCCTAGATAGTTGCCTCCAGAGTATGTGCCTGACGCACTGGCACCGCGTACTCCTATGGAAGTCCCTTTGCGTACTTATCAATTTTCGTCAGCTCATCCGGAACAAGATGCAAGGCAAACTCCATCTTTTCTGTGAAGTTGTTCGTGTATTCATCGATTGACATGCTTCCCTTCTTCAGGGTTAGAAACTGGTTCTCTAGCTCGAGCAGGTTTTGAGCTGAGCAGTACTTTAGTTTGAATTGCACCAGAAATTCTGCCCATGTTAGTTGTAGGGGCTCGTTGGGGCTTAAAGTCTTCCCCAAGGTATTCCACCAACATACATCTCTTCTTCGAGACTGATGCACTGCAAACGTGGTCTGTAGTTTTCCTCTGCAACCGCACGTCATGAAAGCTAACTCCATCTCCGAGATCCAATCCATGACCCCAATCGGATCTTCTTTTCCAGTGAAAGTCGATGGCTTGCAAGTCAGAAAATCCTTGTACTTTCATCAATTTCTCTCGACTCTGTCATCTTGGTTGTTTTCTTGAACTATTGGTGGGTTGACTTGACCAACGGTTCCACTGTAGTTTCCCTCCTCAGTCTGCCCTTCGTTCAACTCGGGCTGTTCGATCTGTATGGTTGCTTCCTCTCGATTTTGTTGGAGCAAACGTCTGGTTTCCTCCATTTGACGATCCAACATTGCCTATATCATCGCTTGTACTCGGGCCATCGTTATTGGCTCAGCAGCGGCTACCACATCCGGTATTTGCTCAATCATTGGGGGTTGGTTTCTGTTCCCATTTGCATTCACGTTTCCACTATGGGTCCTTTCCATCTTGATATACACCGAATAAGGTGAATTTAGATCTTTATTTAGGACCGATGTTCAAATCATCCTTATCTCTCTGAAATGTTTACATGCTAGTTCTAATATCGTAGTCGTACATTTAGAATCCTAAACACATAAGGTTTCCAGATCCGGTCGGCAACAGACCATAGATCCGAAAAAATAATAGCATGTCAGGCACAAAGCATTTAGCACATAAAAAACATTTTAGGCATAATTCCTAAAATAAGCTAGTGCTCACACCTCACAATCATCGCTTAGCATTCTAAGTTTAAGTCTAGAAATACTAGAAATTCCTAGTTCGCTTAAACTAATGCTCTGATACCAACTATGACATTCCCATTTTCATGGCCAGAAAAGACCGATTTTGTTTATGCTTTGTTTGAAAATTAGAAAAACATTTTAAATAAAAGTGTTGCGGAATTTGTCCCAAAACAAAATATGATAAAGATTTATCAAAAGCATTTCCATAGAAATGTATTTCATTAAAAAGAATCGGGATGTCATGTTCGATACAGATCATAAGAATAAACAATAAATCATAGGCCTTACTACATTATTCTATATTTACAGGCCTAAAATCCCTTAATCTCTCATCCCAAGACATCACATCTATGCTCATGCGCCACTACCTGTAATACAAGAAACTGAGTGGGCCAGGCTTGGGAGCTTGGTGAACACATATGGTTTTCAACCCACAATAAATATGTTTATTAACTTTATCAAATCAAACAAACCCGATTACCCGTTCCCGTTATCCTCACTTTACGTCCCTAAAACATCTAACACAAGGGACCTAGTCTAAGGACTATCATCGAGATGTACACTACTGCTAAGGGTTTTCCTTAGCAATAAATGTCCTTAAGGCAACCATGTGGGGGATGGAGTACACCTGGTGATCACACAGTTCAAATAAACACCTACAGGTTGCGAGCCTGCTAGTGTTCCACTGGACTGTCTAGAATAGTCCGTGGTCTTCATCTATACTCCTCTAGATGATTGAATCATCAATAACATCTATAATGAGGCCTCTCATTATTTTATTTTATCACACAACAACTATAGCATCTACCCATGTTCTACCCAACACATTTTGTAGATATAAAATACATATACAGTTTAAATCATTTAAAACGTGTATAAAATTGTTCATCCAGCATAGATAGCAAGTATACAGATAATATGCACACACAACACGTAATTTATATAAATACTTCATATCTATGTGTAAGCTGAAAGTAACTATGCACTCACTTGAGAGGTGGTAACTCAACACTCGGACATCGCTTCGATACTCTTAAAACAATTTTCCTTCGATAAAACCTAATACCAATACCACTAGGGTTTAGTCTAATCATAACCGCGACAAATTAATAGTCTAACTATTATTATTATTATTATTATTATTATTATTATTATTATTATTATTATTATTATATAAGCGTTAATTAACACTCAATATAACTCATAATAATAGCCCACATAGTTATTTTAAGGACCTAATAACATTACTATAATTATTTGAAAACTATATTAAAAATTGCGTAAGCGTAGCTCACTTACAACGGATTTTTAAGAAAACCTGGCTTTGCTCGGAGCAGCGTTTCTGAAACCGAAAGACCCTTTTTCTCGGGACTCCGGGAGCCTCGGGGCTTCCTTATGGTGCTAGGGGTTTTATCTAGGGTTAGGTGTGGTTTGGAGCCTTAGAGAGAGAAAGATTTTAGAAAGAGAATGAGAAAATGTGTGAAAAATCGGGATACCCTCGTCCCCTTTTGTAGCCTGCGAGGCCTCAGACTACGTTGGGCGTAATCCTTGGCTACGCGACGCGTTCCCTCAGATAAGGATTCCAGCTCGCACCCACTCTCGGACCCGCACAAGATCAAGTACGCCGGGCGTACCCTGCTTCGGACGCAGGGCGTAATGCGAGGCTTCGTGGCGATCATCGGATGCGAGGCCGTGCTCAGCAAGCAACGGCTGGGATTTGGCCACATCACCACTTCCTTGCAGATTTCGCAATTTTCCTTCCTGACTTCTAAAAATCATAACTTTCGCATACGAGCTCCGTTTTCGACGTTCTTTATATCCACGCGAAGCTGGGAACGTACTCTACAACTTTTATTTAGACAACGTCGGCTAATTTTAACTTTATTTTAAAAGTTATATTATTAACAGGCCGGGACATGATTGGTTCGTTAAAAATTCATAACTTCTTCATCCGACGTCCGTTTTCGTCCGTCTTTTTATCTTTATGCTACAATTAACTAGATCTTCGATTCGTGTTTAGGTCGTGTCAGCTAAAAACCGCTCGATCTATTATTCGAATTTCGGGCTGTACACTTATAATCCGAAACTTCGAAAAATCATAACTTCCTCATACGAAGTCAGATTTGGGTGTTCTTTTTATGGATGCTCTTGGTTTAACATATTCTATGACTTTCGTTTAGATCGCTAAGGCTAAATATCGCTCTATCATAAATTCACTATTTACGCTTCTCGGTATTGTGTCGGTTCCATCGCGAAACTTCGATGGGTCATAACTTCTTCGTTATAACTCGGATTTCGGCGTTCTTTATATCCCCGGAATCCTTGTTTCGACCACTACAACTTTGTATAAAGATATCGGGCTTATCTCACACTTTAATTTTGACACTTATTTTTATTCTTTATTAATTTTACATTTATAATTAAATAAGCACATAAATACACATAATACTCAAATATTTCATCTTTATTACTTCAAAAAGAGTTACAATAATTGACCTAGACTATTACATTATAAAAAATGCTTAGCCCTGAAACCCAGGCGTTACAATTCTCTCCCCTTTAGGATGATTCCATCCCAGAATCATGCATCAGCAAACAGATGTGGATAGCGACTCGTCATGTCATCCTCTGTTTCCAAGTGAGATTTGTCCCATTCGAATGTTTCCATCGGACTAGCACTAAGTCGACCATCTTGCGTCGTAACTTCTTAGTCTTACGGTCAACAATTGCCTCAGGCTCTTCGATCAGCCTCTTATTCTCATCCATCCTTAACTATGAGATTCGAATTATGTCGGGAATTTCTCCAGTGAATTTCCTCAGATAACACACATGGAAGGTGTTATGAATACCCTCGAGTTCTTCGTGAAATTCCAACTTGTAAGCTTTGTTCCCAATCTTCTGAAGAACTTTAAACGGTCCAGTAAACCTTGGACTCAACTTCCCTCGTTTCCCGAATCTTTTAAGTCCCTTCCACGGTGAGACCTTAAGCAAAACGGAATCCCCAAATTCAAAAGTCATTGGTCTTTTTTTCTTGTCAGCGTAGCCCTTTTGACGATCCTGAGCTGCTAACATCCTTTCCCTAATCACTTTCAACTTCTCAGCAGTCTCATGGACTATCTCGGGGTCCATAAACTTCTTCTCTCCGGCTTCAAGCCAACAAGACGGCGTACGAAGCTTCTGTCCATACAAGGCTTAATAAGGTGCCATCTTGATGCTTGAGTGGAAACTGTTGTTGTAGGAGAATTCTACCATAGGTAAGTGCTTGTCCCAATTCCCTTGGAACTCAAGGGTACATGCTCTCAGCATATCTTCCAGTATTTGAATCGTTCTTTCACTCTGACCATCAGTTTGGTATGCAGTACAAAAACACAACTTAGTACCCAACTCCTCTTATAGACTCCTCCAAAACCTTGACGTGAAGCGACTATCACGATCTGATACGATTGTAAGAGGAACACTGTGAAGTCTTACAATTTCCTTCATGAAAGGATTTGTGAGCTTATCCATATACCACTTCTCGTTGGCTACTATGAAGTGTGCACTCTTGGTGAAACGATCCACGACTACCCAAATCATGGCGTGTCCGTTCTTCGTCCTGGGCAGTTTAGTCACAAAATCCATGGTGATGTCTTCCCATTTACCCATAGGTATAGGTAAAGGTTCTAAACTCCCATACGGTTTTTGATGTTGTGCCTTAACTCTCGCACATGTCACACACTCAACCACGTACTTTGCAACATCGAGCTTCATCGTCGGCCACCAATAGTAGGGTTTTAGGTCCCATATACATTTTAGTGCTACTGGGATGAATCGAGTACATGGTCTTGTATGCTTCTTCCATCAGAAGGTCTCTTATTCCTCTCGTCTTAGGTACCCAAATCCGATCTTGAAATACCTTCAGTCCTCGACTGTTTGTACCGAACACTAACGTTTTTCCCAAACATTCTTCCTTTCGGTCATTCTTCTCTAAAGCTTCTTCTTGAGCTTTCCTGATACTTTCCACAATCGTCGAGACGACTTCGATTCTCAATGCTCTTGGCCTTTTCCTTTCAAGATTGACTTTCCGACTGAGAGCATCAGCAACAACATTTGCTTCATCGGGGTGGTAAAGTATCTCACAGTCGTAGTCCTTGAGTAACTCTAGCGAGCGTGGTTGCCTCATGTTCAATTCTTTCTGATTAAAGAGATACTGGAGACTCTTATGACCAGTGAAAAGCTTGCACTTTGTGGCATAGAGGTAATGTCTCCATATCTTTAAGGCAAATATTACCGCCGCCAACTATAGATCATGAGTAGGGCAGTTCTTTTCGTGCGCTTTCAATTGTCGAGAGGCATATGCTATCACCTTTTCTCTTTGGGTCAGAACACAACCCAACCCGACTCCAGATGCGTCACTGTACACCGCGAAGTCTTCAACTCCATCGGGTAGAGAAAGTATCGGTGCTTCACATAACTTCTTATTTAGCTTCTCTAATGCCTTATCGTGTTTCTCACTTTGTGTATATGTTGCTCCTTTGTGGGTTAAAGCTGTCAATGGAGAGGCTATCGAAGAAAAGCCTTGGATAAATCGTTGGTAGTACCCAGCTAATCCTAGAAAGCTTCAAATTTCTATGGGACTTTTCAGACGTTCCTACTTCATCACTGCCTCGATCTTTGCGGGGCCAACCATTATCCCTTCTTGGTTAACCACATGACCCAAGAACTGGACTTCTCGTATCCAAAAGTCACATTTGGAGAACTGAGCGTAAAGCTTCTCCTTCTTTAACACTTCCAACACTTCCCGTAGATTCTTGCCGTGCTCCTCCTGGCTTTTCATGTAGATCAGAATGTCGCCGATGAACACTATCATGGATTTATCGAGGAATGGTTTACAAACCCTATTCATCAAATCCATGAATGCTGCTGGAGCATTGGTTAGTCTAAATGACATAACCAAGAACTCGTAGTGTCTATATCTCGTTCTAAATGCAGTCTTCTCAATATCCTGCTCTCTTACCTTCAGTTGATGATATCTTGACCTAAGATCGATCTTTGAGAAGTAGCTCGAACCTTGCAGCTGATCGAATAGGTCATCAATCCTCGGCAAGGGATACTTGTTCTTCACCGTTGCCTTATTCATCTCTCGGTAGTCTATACACATTCTCATACTTCCGTCCTTTTTCTTCGCGAATAACACTGGATCTCCCCAGGGTGATGAACTAGGTCGAATGAAACCGTTGTCCAACAGCTCCTGAAGTTGCGTCATAAGCTCCTTCATATCCGTCAGTGCTAATCGGTAAGGTGCCTTTGCTATCGGTGTTGTACCTGGTAACAAGTCTATCCAAAACTCCACTTGCCTATCAGGTGGTAATCCGGGAAGATCTTCGGGAAAGACTTCCGGATAATCACATATGACCGGTATATTTTGCACCTCTTTCTTTTCCTTCTTAGCATCAATCATAAATGCCAAATATGATGCACATCCTTTGGACAAACATTTTCTGGCTTTCATCAGGGAGATGATTCCCGAATTTACTCTACATTTGTCCCCGTACACCATAAATGACTCCTTTTCCACGGGGATTTACCCTAACTATCTTCTTTCGGCATAATATCTCGGCATCGTTGGCGCTAAGCCAATCCATACCCAAAACGATGTCGAAACCATTTAACTCAATGGGTAATAGCTCTTCGTGGAACTCGTTTCCATTTAGGTCAATGACTACGTTCTTAATACGATTACTAACAGGTACGAACCTACCACTTGCAACTTCTACAATCAGGGCATTATCAAGTTTTTCTATAGGCACGGCTAGTTTTCCACCAAATTTACACGACACGAAAGAGTAGTTGGCTCCGGAATCAAATAGTATATTGGCAGGCAAACCATTTACATCAAAGGTACCTGAAGCGACGTCTGCTGCCTCCTTTGCAGCCTCAAGCATCATCTGGAAGGCTCTCACCTTTGGCTTTGGTGGAACGTTGGGCCTTCCCGCATCTTTCTTCTTTGGGCAATCCTTAGCAATATGCCCTTCTTCACGGCACTCGTAGCACACCCTCTTGTTGATGGTGCACTCATTGGCATAGTGCCCCATTTTCCCACACTTGTAGCAGGTTACTTCCTCGCTACATTTTCCCGAGTGCTTCTTCTTTTACTTCTCGCACCATTTCAATTTATTTCCTCCTCCCCCGAGCTTCTTTGAACCGAACTTGCTCTTCTTTTTGTTGGGTTTAGCAGACCCTTCAAATTTCCTCTTCTCGCCAACCTCAAATTTGCTGGTAGCTCTTCCCTTAATCATATCCTCCACAGACTTGGCAGCCTAGATAGTTGCCTCCAGAGTATGTGCCTGACGCACTGGCACCGCGTACTCCTATGGAAGTCCCTTTGCGTACTTATCAATTTTCGTCAGCTCATCCGGAACAAGATGCAAGGCAAACTCCATCTTTTCTGTGAAGTTGTTCGTGTATTCATCGATTGACATGCTTCCCTTCTTCAGGGTTAGAAACTGGTTCTCTAGCTCGAGCAGGTTTTGAGCTGAGCAGTACTTTAGTTTGAATTGCACCAGAAATTCTGCCCATGTTAGTTGTAGGGGCTCGTTGGGGCTTAAAGTCTTCCCCAAGGTATTCCACCAACATACATCTCTTCTTCGAGACTGATGCACTGCAAACGTGGTCTGTAGTTTTCCTCTGCAACCGCACGTCATGAAAGCTAACTCCATCTCCGAGATCCAATCCATGACCCCAATCGGATCTTCTTTTCCAGTGAAAGTCGATGGCTTGCAAGTCAGAAAATCCTTGTACTTTCATCAATTTCTCTCGACTCTGTCATCTTGGTTGTTTTCTTGAACTATTGGTGGGTTGACTTGACCAACGGTTCCACTGTAGTTTCCCTCCTCAGTCTGCCCTTCGTTCAACTCGGGCTGTTCGATCTGTATGGTTGCTTCCTCTCGATTTTGTTGGAGCAAACGTCTGGTTTCCTCCATTTGACGATCCAACATTGCCTATATCATTGCTTGTACTCGGGCCATCGTTATTGGCTCAGCAGCGGCTACCACATCCGGTATTTGCTCAATCATTGGGGGTTGGTTTCTGTTCCCATTTGCATTCACGTTTCCACTATGGGTCCTTTCCATCTTGATATACACCGAATAAGGTGAATTTAGATCTTTATTTAGGACCGATGTTCAAATCATCCTTATCTCTCTGAAATGTTTACATGCTAGTTCTAATATCGTAGTCGTACATTTAGAATCCTAAACACATAAGGTTTCCAGATCCGGTCGGCAACAGACCATAGATCCGAACAAATAATAGCATGTCAGGCACAAAGCATTTAGCACATAAAAAACATTTTAGGCATAATTCCTAAAATAAGCTAGTGCTCACACCTCACAATCATCGCTTAGCATTCTAAGTTTAAGTCTAGAAATACTAGAAATTCCTAGTTCGCTTAAACTAATGCTCTGATACCAACTGTGACATTCCCATTTTCATGGCCAGAAAAGACCGATTTTGTTTATGCTTTGTTTGAAAATTAGAAAAACATTTTAAATAAAAGTGTTGCGGAATTTGTCCCAAAACAAAATATGATAAAAATTTATCAAAAGCATTTCCATAGAAATGTATTTCATTAAAAAGACTCGGGATGTCATGTTCGATACATATCATAAGCATAAACAATACATCATAGGCCTTACTACATTATTCTGTATTTACAGGCCTGAAATCCCTTAATCTCTCATCCCAAGACATCACATCTATGCTCATGCGCCACTACCTGTAATACAAGAAACTTAGTGGGTCAGGCTTGGGAGCTTGGTGAGCACATAGGGTTTTCAACCCACAATAAATAAGTTTATTAACTTTATCAAACCAAACCAACCCGATTACTCGTTCCCGTTATCCTCACTTTACGTCCCTAAAATATCTAACACAAGGGACCTAGTCTAAGGACTATCATCGGGATGGAAACTACTATTAAGGGGATTCCTTAGCAATAACTGTCCTTAAGGCAACCATGTGGGGGATGGAGTACACCTGGTGAGCACACAGTTCAAATAAACACCTACAGGTTGCGAGCCTGCTAGTGTTCCACTGGACTGTCTAGAATAGTCCGTGGTCGTCATTTATACTCTGCTAGATGACTAGATCCTCAATAACATCTATAACGAGGCCTCTCATTATTTTATTTTATCACACAACAACTATTACATCTACCCATGTTCTACCCAACACATTTTGTAGATATAAAATACATATACAGTTTAAATCATTTAAAACGTGTATAAAATTGTTCATCCAGCATAGATAGAAAGTATACAGATAATATGCACACACAACACGTAATTTATATAAATACTTCATATCTATGTGTAAGCTGAAAGTAGCTATGCACTCACCTGAAAGGTAGTGACTCAGCACTTGGACAGTCCTTCGATACTCTCAAAACAATTTTCTTTCGATAAAACCACTAGGGTTTAGCCTAACGATAACCGCGACAAATTAATAGTTTGACTATTATTATTATTATATAAGCGTTAAATAACGCTCAATATAACTGATAATAATAGCCCAAATAATTATTTTAAGGACCTAATAACATTACTATAATTATTTGAAAGCTATATTAAAAATTGCGTAAGTGTAGCTCATTTACAGCGTATTTTAAAGAAAACCGGGCTTTGCTCGGAGCAGCGTTTCCGAAACCGAAAGACCCTTTTTCTCGGGACTCCGGGAGCCTCGGGGCTTCCTTAGGGTGCTAGGAGTTTTGTCTAGGGTTTAGGAGTGGTTTGGAGCTTTATAGAGAGAAATATTTTAGAGAGAGAATGAGAAAATGTGTGAACAATCCGGAGACCCTCGCCCCCTTTTATAGCCTGCAAGGCCTCGGACTACGCTGGGCGTAATCCTTGGCTACACGACGCGTTCCTCGGATAAGGATGCCAGCTCGCACCAGTTGGCTCGTGCCCAATCTCGGACCCGGACAAGATCAAGTACACCGGACGTACCCAGCTTCGGACGCGGGGCGTAATGCGAGGCCTTGTGGCGATCATCGGATGCGAGTCCGTGCTCAGCAAGCAACGGCTGGGATTTGGCCACGTCACCACTTCCTTGCAGATTTCAGAATTTTCCTTCCCGACTTCTAAAAATCATAACTTTCGCATACGAGCTCCGTTTTCAACGTTCTTTATATCCACGCGAAGGTGGGAATGTACGCTACAACTTTCGTTTAGACTCCATCAGGTAATTTTGACTTTATTTTAAAAGTTATATTATTAAGAGGCCGGGACAGGATTGGTCCGTTAAAAATTAATAACTTCTTAATCCGACGTCTGTTTTTGTCCGTCTTTTTATTGTTACGCTACAATTAACGAGATCTTTGATTCTCGTTTAGGTCATGTTGGCTAAAAACCGCTCAATCTATTATTCGAATTTCGGGCTGTATACTGATAATCCGAAACTTCAAAAAATCATAACTTCCTCATACGAAGTTAGATTTGGGCGTTATTTTTATGGACGATCTCGGTTTAATGTATTCTACGACTTTCGTTTAGATCACTAAGGCTAAATATCTCTCTATCATAAATTCACTATTTACGCTTCCCGGTATTGTGTCGGTTCCGTCGCGAAACTTTGACGAGTCATAACTTCTTTGTTATAACTCGGATTTCAGCGTTCTTTATATCCCTGGAATCCTTGTTTCGACCACTAAAACGTTATATAAAGATATCCGGCTTATCTCACACTTTAATTTTGACGCTTATTTTTATTCTTTATTAATTTTACATTTATAATTAAATAATAAGCACATAAATACACATAATACTCCAATATTTCATCTTTATTACTTCAAAAAGAGTTACAATAGTTGACATAGACTATTAAATTGTCAAAAATGCTTAGCCCTGAAACCCGGGCGTTACAATTGTTGAGCTTGAATAGAAAGCTCTGTGGGCTTAGCATTTCGTTTCTTTGAGGGAAACACTCCCTTTTTGACAACATTCAAGGGTGTTTTCTTTTCAATAGAATTAACCCTTTTGGATTTTGGTTGCGGATCATGTGTTGTGGTAGATTGACTGGGTTTTGAGGGTTGTGGTTGTTGGTTCGGGGTTGCGGTAGGCTGAGTGGGTCTTGGCGAGGAAGAGTGATATGTGGCAATATCACTCGTAGCCATTATATGGTCAGCTACCTCCATGTTTGTGAGTCCAATGGACTCCGAAATGTACATGGGTAATCTACGGATATGGCCAAAAGTAGTTTGATCTTTAGAAGGGTTATACCTCTTTAGATCGCAAACTGAGAAGAGGTTGGTGACGTTGCCCATGCTAAGCTGAGAATTCTTGTTTGGATCAACAATACACAATGACTAGAACCTTGTAAACGTAAGCTCTGTCCTTCCTTATTTTGGTGCGTCCTTGGAGACGTATTGCAAGAAATCATCCCCATTGATTTGGCCGTAGTTGACTGCATTCCCTATGAAAATTCTCCAAACAATGTCCATAAGTTGTTTCCCCATGTTATCAGTGCCACTAGATCTGCCTGATCAACTACGAATGATTTAGTGGCACACAAATTGCCATACAGTTGGCAATCTGCTCTTCTTAATCTCACCAACACCCTTGAGTTTTACTTGGTACATCTAATAAAGGGCAGAGAACCCATCCGCTGTGCTGGGAGAATAGAAATTCGTTAAGGAAGGAACCCTGAGATTGATTGCAGAGAGAAACTTCTTTATAGTTAGAACCACCAAAGTGTCGTCAATCAAGTTTAGATGAACTTCTTGATAGTTATGGCTTGGTATGAATGCTGAGAAAGCACATCGAAACAAGACTTCTTGTGGTACAACTTCTGTGAACGAATCGAACGCCCCAAACATGTATTGTGTTGGAAGAAACTTTATCATCAACTTGATTTCTTCATTGTAACTGGGATGATCTTTAAAGATGCCACAGTAATTGATGGCAACAATTGACGGAGTGAGATCTTTGATTGTAGTTTATGAGCCGATTGGGTGTGTAGATCCTGAAGCTTTGGACTGCTTCTTCGAAATGCCGAATTTCACCATGATTTCAGAAAAGATGTGAGAACTTGCTGGAAAAGGTTTTTAGCAAGAAGATGAAGGAGTTTGTCGAGAGAGTTCAGATAGCGTAAAAGCTATCTTGGGAAGCATTAGGGATTTTTATATCTCCAAATTCAAAAGTTATAGATAAAAATTTAATTACAAGTGTTAACGTTAAAAACCTTTGGGTTTTTACCATTATCAGATGAATTGAAAATAAATTATAAACAAATTATTCTCGGAAAAGGTTGGACACTAAATGTATTGTAGGTCCATGATGTCCCGCCGAATAAACGTGGGGTGAGACGTGTTTTTATATGTTGTAAAAATGGGGAAGTGGAACGGATTGGACCCCAAAGGCTACATGACACGACCGGATGCGAAAAAGGCTTTTTTAAAAATATTTTATTTAAAGAAAATCGATTTATCTATCTTTTAACCAAAAATAGATCTGAATGAGGAAAGTTGATTGAAAAGGACTGAAGAATTTATCTATGACAAAATGAATGTTAGAAGAATGTTTCGGATTTCATTAAGTAGCACACATTGTTTTTTATAATACTTGTGAATCAATGACTGCGGGTTCAATTGATATGATTGCGGTAGTGTTAAGTGCGTCTGCGGTAGCTGAAAGACAAGCTAGATCATGAAGGTTAGAAATAAAAGAAATAAAAAGACCCGTATAATGTATAGATCATAAGTGATTTTAGTATACAACGCATACTGAGGATCAATTATGAAGTGTATACTATATTAGTTATTCTATAAGGGACTGTAGTGAAGAAAACGCTTCAAGAGTTTTTATTTTGAAAAGAAAAGAAACATTTCATTCACACCCGGAGACCTGACACGTTCTGCGGTAGCTACTCTTTCAGAAAGAAATGCAGGTCAGGGTTCATCAATCCTAACATTTCCAAAAATCCATTTAACTTAGTGGAGTTGAGTGCCTTGGTGAAAACATCAGGTATTTCTTTGTGAGTTGGCACAAAAATGAGTTTGATGTTACCTTTGAGGATATGATCTTTGATGAAGTGGTACCGTAGCTCTATGTGTTTCGTCCTAGAGTGATGAATAGGATTATGAGAAATAGAAATTGCACTATGAGAATCACAATAGATGGGAACACATAGTATTATGTACCCGTAGTCCAAGAGTTGTGTCTTCATCCAAAGGACTTGAGAACAACAACTAGCCGTGGCCACGTATTCTGCCTCCGCGTTAGACAAAGAAACACAATTTGTTTTCTTGAAGACCAGCTTACTAATCTGCCACCGAAAAACTGACATCTACCTGAAGTGATCTTTAGATCGAGTCTACACTCGACATGATCTGCATCGGTAAATGCTTGTAGACTGCAGTCGTTCGCCGCAGAGTACCAGAGACCCATGGCTTTGCTTCCCTTTAGATAACTGAAGATTTTCTTGACTGCGGTCAAGTGAGATACTTTGGGATCAGCTTGGTACCGAGCACATAAAACCATAGCAAACACAATCTCTGGTCTACTAGTAGTGAGGTACATCAATGAGCCAATCATTCCTCTATATGTATTGTGATCAACTGACTTTGCGGTAGGGTCAACTGAGATTTTATACCGAAAGGTCATTGGTGTTGGGTTTTATGTACTATAACACTCCTATGGTTCACATACAACCCTAATGCTTTGGATCTAAGTTTTCTGTAGTTATACATGCAACAAAATATCCAAATCATGAAACCTATGACTAGCATACAACTTTGAAGTTTGAACCATAAAACAAGTTAGTTAATTACCTCTTTGTTGTAGCTTAAAGGGTTTTGGCCTTTCAAGAGCTTAGCACCTCAAGTGTGATGCCTCAAATGGTTCGCAAAACACAAGGAGCAAGAGGAGGACAAATGAGAGAGAGGTTAGATACACCAAAATTAGCTATACTCTTGTTTTAACCCTTGTAAGTCCGATTTTTGGCTAAGGGGTTATATATATATATATATATATATATATATATATATATATATATATATATATATATATATATATTGTGTAGGATTCCAAGGGTCACTTGTAAACCCTAATCCATAAACTTAGGCTTATCATCCAACAACTCATATGGACTAACTCTTCTAGGACTCTCATATAAACCTAGCCCATCATGGATCAGTAGCCCAAACCATATGTATCACTGATTTACATAATCAGTCCCCGTTAATTTAATCAGTCTCTTTTGATCACTAAATTAATTCCAAATTAATTCTTGATCAATACTAATTAAATAATATGATTTCTTAATTAATATATTATACTTATAATATATTAATAAATCACAACTAACCTCTTTCTCAAATATCCTTCCTATCAAATTGCTTTGATGAATGCAACCCAAAAAGGAGCATGCTACTCCCAGGTCAAGTACAAACCAATTATAGTTATGGGCTTAGACACCTAATCCAACAGTCTTCCACTTGGATAAGTCTAATAACTATAACTGCAGGTACGACTTCAAAAACCCGACTAGCAATCGTAGCTCTCAAAAGCCACTGTCGAACTCTGATGCGTCCATTAGATAAGGGATGATATATTCCTCCATTCTACAAGATATCGTATGAACTGAGACATGGATTATAATCATTTTCTCTGTTTACGTGTTGTTTCTCGATTTCCGGTGTATGAAGACTGACTAATTGAACAAATCAAATCAGTCCAGGCTTGGCCAAGCGCTTAGGGTGTCATCACTAAGTCATCAAGGGGCCCACATATATCGCTTTTATCCCACATTGGGTAAAAGGAACGGATAAACTTCGAATCATATGCTTGTTGCACTTACTTATCAAATGACACATAACAATACATTTTATAACACCAAGTTACTGTCAAATGTGTATCTAACCTTTTATATATATATATATATATATATATATATATATATATATATATATATATATATATATATATATATATATATATATATATATATATAACCCCTTAGCCATGATAAAAATCGGTTGCACATAACTCACATGTCTTGGTTTCAAGAATATAAGATATTATCATCCCACAATCACTCATGATAAAAATCCATGAAGTGATTCACGTGAGCGTGAGTTTAATCCAATACTCAAATCTTATTATAGGAGTACTCATGAACACTGCAGTAAACTTGTGCTATGTCTAAACACTTAGGTGTTGTTTATTATTTGGAAAAAACCTCTTTAGACCTCTATTGCTGCGCGGCGCAGCACAAGCGTGTCACTTTTCATCTCGCAGCTGTTTGTTTTTTAGAAGTCTTCAGATTAAAAAACCTCTAAGCGTGTTCTTCTTGGCGCAACACTTGTTTTGCCTCTTCCTACTTCTTCCAACCTCTCCTTATTTTTTTTGCTAAAATATTGATTATATATTGCTGAAATCTTATTTCACATTTTTTGTTGTTTATTCTTGTTGAAATTTTTTTCTTTTTTTTATATTGAATAATAATAATTTGTTGATGAAATATTGTAACAACCCAAAGTTTTCCATCGCCGAAAAACCCATTCTACCCGTATAACTCGTCGTATATCGAAATGTCCCGATGTCCTTTTTGGGTTAAGTTAATTAAATTTATATGTTTATTATGATCCAATGAGTGTCCAAACCCTTAGGAACTCATGAAACTAGCCCAAAAACATTCGTTTCAAAAAGTTTAGAAACGTCCCCGCCGGGTGACGGAAACTTAATCGGGTGCGACCTAAAGCCTCGTTTAAGGCCGGTATCGGGTAGAATTCCACCGTGTCCAAGTTTTGGGAACTATATAAACATGTTAAACCTTTCATTTGAAGCTTTTTCCCTCTCTCTCTCTACTCTCTCTCTAACCTCTCTCCTAAAATCCAAGTTTATGGGTCCAAAACTCAATTTTAAGGCCTCAAATTCCTAAGGTACCTTCCTAACTTTATTGTATAGCATATTTGGCTTCCAAATTTGAGATTTAAACATGAAATTGGACAAAATATATGAGTTTACGGCCCAGGAAGCTACCTAGGCCATAAACACTAAGTTTGAAGGGTTTTGAGCCCTTAAACCCCTTTCTAGACAATTTTGGACTTTAGATATGGCTTAATGGCTTCATGAATTGAACTTATAACATTTAAAACATGGATTTTGATGGAATTGAAGGAGTTTACGGCCAAGGCACAAGCTTGGGCCGTAAACTCATATTTATGGGGTTTTCTTGACCTTAAACCCTTCCAAATCACTAATAAGGCTTAGATATGAATTATAGAACATTGGTTTTAGCATTTGGACACTTGAAACATAAATTTTGAGGGGTTATTGTGAGTTTACGGCCAAGACAAGTGCTTGGGCCGTAAACTCCTTAAAATATGGCAAAAATTCATTTTAAAGTGTTGTAAAGCCCCTATAACACCCCTAAAGCCTTGAAATGAATTTTAGAAGTCCTTACAAACAAGTTTTTGGCATTAAAACACATGGAAATACTCTCTAGGAGAGTTTACGGCCATGAGGGGGGTCTCATAGGCCGTAAACTCCAAAAACCCCTTCAAAACATCAAGCAAATGCATGTAAAGCCTTGAAACAATTTTACCAATCACATGTGATTTATTTGGAAACCAAAAACACAATTTTTCTTGAGTATTTAGGAGTTTACGGCCAGGAGCCTAGGCTAGGCCGTAAACTCCCATAAATAAGTCATTTTGATGATTTAAATCCATTCCAAGCCTTTAAATCCAAACCTAGAAAAATTCCCTTAAGTGATTTAAGCCATTTTTGCCCTTAATTCACCCCACCATGAGTTTACGGCCGTAAACTCATGGGGAGAGGGTCATATGGCCGTAAACTCCCTAAGGAGTGTTCCTTTGAAGTCCTAATTCATTATCCTAACTATATGTGTCCCTAAACGCCACCCGGGTCCCTCCAAACACTTGTATCGGGGTGTTTTCGCGACTAGAAACAAGTGTCCCTATCAAATAATCAATCTAAGTCCTAATTAGATACAAATGTGTATCTTTACAAGCTCCGGATCAACTCTTAGCATCCAAATCGTCACATTTCTCGTCCGGTGAGTTCATACCCCTACGCCCTTTTCCGTGTTTTTCAATGTTTTCAGGGGGGGGGGGGGAATACAAGCAAACTATAACTGTTTTCAAATCATAACATTGATGTGTTTTAAATAATATCTGGCAAACTTATAAATACTTTTACTTCTTATATATTATGCTGAGCGTAAGGAATGATTTATCAATTACAACTAAATGGATTTTAGTTAAGAAAATAACCAAATTAATCAAATTATTATGGGAATAATTTGGGGTTCTATATTTCTCTTTATATCATGTACTGATATCTGTATAAAGTTATTAGATAAACTATGTCTGATTCAATTTATCTCCGTATCATTTGAATGTATTGCTAGATAATTTCATAGTATGTATCTATTTTCACTATATCATGTTTTCAAAATCGTTGTATGTTTGATATCGTATAAGAATCCTGTGAATAGTTTAGTCACTACCCTTTATAGATGATCAGTAAATCCTCCCCGGAAGTGTAACCAGAGTCTCCTGGAGGGAGAGCGAGGAATTTGTGAATAGATCTATTTGGGACTGACAATCCCACACCTTAACTGCTAGCTACAGTTAGGCGGGCACGCCTGAGGTGACAAATTCTGTATATCGTCCGACGTCTGACTAACGTCAAGGAGGTCTCATTGTCGTATCAGCATGGTTACCCGAATCACAATACGTATTAATATAAACTTATTCACAGCTGGGATTTTGTTTAGAATCTATATCTTGTTCGGGATGATAATCCCATGGTCTTGTATCTATATCTCGTTCGGGATGGAAATCCCATGGTTTTAAATCTATATCTTGTACGGGATGGTAATCCCATGGTTTTAAATCTATATCTTGTACGAGATGGTAATCCCATGGTTTTAAATCTATATCTTGTACGGGATGGTAATCCCATGGTTTTGAATCTATATCTTGTACGGGATGGTAATCCCATGATTTTATCTAACTATCTTTTATCAAATTCGGGATAGTGATCCCATGGTTTTATCAAATAATCTCATATCTGATTCGGGATAGTAGTCCCATGGTTTTCAATCTATATTTTCTAGTATATCAAACTATCTTGTAACTAGTTCGGGATGTTAGTCCCAAGGTTTTCAAACTACTTTCTATCTACAGTTCGTGTATATTATGGTACTTCATATCGTATTCGGGATAGTAATCCTATGATTTTCAAAATATAGTTTTGTGTATTAAACTATACTCTGTTTTATTCAGTAAATCTTGCATTTAGGAAAATATGGGATTTTCCTGGGGTTAACATATAACGTGTAACTGAATTGTAACGAAAGTTAACCAAACTAACTTTACATAAGAAAATATGGGATTTTCTTGGATAACAAACCTTTTTGGAAAACTAAAGAAAACCGATACATTTTCACAAAACAAAACCGCTTATGAACTCGCCAGTTTTATGCTGATTTTCAAACTGCTTGTATTCTCAGGTCCGAGTTAGACAGGTACCCGGTGATCTCTTTTGGTGAAGATGGAGTGCGTGGAGGACTCGTCTCGTTTTGTTCATATGATATATGTATAACTTTTGTACAATTTACTTTTGAACCAAATGTAAACTTTCAAATATATTTAATGTAATGGTTGTTTACTATGATTACTATGTACATTGGATTTGATACACAACTTGGAGTCAACCCCGAAAATGTTTCCGCCTTTGATTTTCGGGGTGTGACAAATATCATTACTGTATGCTAAAATATCTTTATTTTTTTTTGTTAAAATATCATTATTTTTTCCTGAAATATCATAAATTCCTGCCGAAATATCATACATTATTAAATTTTCGGTATTAAAAAACTATTTTTGGATTATAAAATCAGTTTATTTTAATTTTTTAATATCTGCAACAGCATGCAGATGTTAAAAAAACAAACACGCCTCTTATTACAGTCTGCAACCATTTGGTCCACCTCTTCTACTGTAGAGGGTTGTAGAGGTGGTTCACAGACTTTATGAATTTTTGCTTCAAAAAAACTAACAACACCTTAGACAATCTACAGTCAGATCCATGACATCCTTACCTCATTACTTACTTCCAAAGTATGATTGACTGTGGATGTTTGAATAACCTAGTTATTCGGGAAGTAAAGACATGCGAAGTAAAACACAAGAATAATCGAATCCAATATGGTCTCAAAACTTTTGAATATAAATAAAACACCTTATATTTAATCACCATACTGATTACATATTATTCATTGTATAATGGTTCGGCTAATCAACTTAATACTTGAATTAAGAAAATAGTTATCCCATACTCCAAGCATGCACACTATGTTTATCTATGGTCCTTTCTTTGTGAAATAGATAAATTGTAACCATTTCCAATGACACTCATTTCACAATTCCAAATCCTTATCGTAAGTGTAAGAATACCAAATTCTTGCCATTTACCGTAATCTATTAGATTCTAAACTATAATGCAATGATCCTTTTATAATATCAATGCACCAAAGCTATAGAGACTTGGACAATGATATTACAAAGTACTCCACTGGAGATTGTTACAAGACAATTCCACAGATGCGAAGTCTCACATTCAAAGTACATTCTTTTGAACATCCTTCTTGCATTAAGGTTCCTAATCTTACACAGACTTTATGATTAACTTCCACTTGTGGAAACATTTCCATATTCCCAATTTGATTATCACTTCTAAACACGAGTTACCTCTTCTCAGAATATGTCAATATGGTCCTTCTGAAATTATACTATACTTTCAACTGTCAACGGGCGACCAATCCTCAGTGAACCTTAGATTGTCCTTGACAATTGTTTAACAAATTTAGTCATATCTTGTTCTAGTCCTTTTTCCCTCTTAATGCCCTAGGCATTTGGAAAATTAGAACATATTAATATTATCACATATGTAATCGATCCTATACCTGAAGCATATGGGATATGATACATAATGTCTTACATAAAGACATGATACTTTACCAGTCTCTCGCAATAATATTTCCACATATAGAATTTCCTTATGTTGAAGCATTTCAACATAACATTCATATATATTCTTGACTAAATTTGATTAAAATCTCAATCTAAGATTTTAGATTTGAAATAAAGTATGAGTTTTTCTCCCTTAATTATAGCAAAACAACTTTTCAATCTTTGCCACTATGCAAATTGAAGCTTTTATTTTCTATACTTAACATTGCTAAATTGCAACACCTACCATAATAATTATGCTCTCACTAGCATAATAATTATTATCTTACTAGCATAGCACTTATGCTCTCAATAGCTTTGACATGTACCCAGAAATCAACTGGACTTCTAGAAATCATTACTTTTTGACTTTCTTACCAAAGTTCAGATTTCTGATACAAGATGCTTCTATAAGACTTTATATAGGCTTCTCAAACTCATACACCTCTCCTTAGATAGCTCACATGTGTGTCTAAACAATTTTAGATCTTACAACTGGAAGTCTCAAATGTTTAGACCTTTTTCCATTTCTCACAATTCGAACTATGAAGAGGGATGTCGTAATCATAATCGAATTTGAGAATGCAAGTTTCACAATTGCTATCTCCTTAAAATCTACTTAGTGAAAGTGTTTCCTCACAATCATTTTCATGAATTGGAGATAAACCTTTGTCACTTAGATTAATGGTATATGTGTTCCTATCCATGTGAATTTGTCATAACCATAATCACATGACAAGGTCAGTGACAAATCCAAACTCATATGGACTGAACTTGTTCAATCTTAATTTCTTGCCACTTGGCAGCACAAGGGCCTACCATGTCTTCCAAGTTGCTTAGCAGCTTACCCTTACTGATCAATGAACTTTCACTGAACAAGGTGCTTTGCCTTATGCGTTAAAATGAGAACTCATAGGACTCACATGCATAGTCAACTTTAACTGGAATTGGCACATAAACAAGAATATGTCAACATGATAGGTTATTAACCTCAAGTCGTGTGCTAGTGATAAACAATTGGTTTACTCTTGATTAGTTCTTGAAACTATTCAAGACCATTAAGACTCTCAATGAACTTTTGACATATAAAGTTCTTTGTCAAGAACCATTTCTTGACAACTATATATTTAGGAGTTAGTATGAGACCTTATCAAGACAACACTTCATGTAATTGGTCTTAGTTGGTCTTTGTTTTATCAAAAACATCCCAACTTCCAATTTCAAATGTGCATGAATAAGAAACATTTCTAGTCCACATTTCATGAGGCATTATAAACCTACTTAAGATATATCACTCAATGTACAATCTTGGAGTATGACTCTAAGACTTGATTTTGGAACGAACTATGATTCACCTTTTGATTTAACCATTTCAACAATTCCCGATTCCTCTTCTTGTACACTTAGAGGATCAATTGCGATATGGTTCATAATCACTAAGATGATTATAAAACACGATATTCAAGTACTCTCCTTTCCTTTCAGATTGGAGAAACTATTATCTTTCTGCGTAATTTGATTCTTCTCATTCGTTTTGCTATACATTGAAACTTTTTCAACGATTCAGAATTATAAATAATCTTATAACCATAACTATATTTACTAAACATTTAGTAAATAATGATGAATAGTCTTATTGTTCTTTGTGGTGGACCTGACCAGTGCACAACCAAGTGTACCCGATCCCCTAGTCCTTCACTTTACTCACTTATACACTTGAACAAGGAATTAGTCTGAATTTCCGAAAGATGAAGGTTCTCATTCATCATAAAATACAAGTTGCATGATTCCAAGTTTCTATCCAGTTGAAACTTCGGTGATGAGAATCTTTCCTTATTTGGTAAAGTTTGACACTACCACAAATGAAAGAATCAAATCTATTTTCCAATATTACTTAAGTATAGAAACATACAAACATAAATTTTCACAAAAGCCATTGCAAGGTAATATAAAACAAGATAAAATCAAATTTTTATTTATTTATAAAATACGGAAAAAACTTTTCCTTACAACGCAGTTACAAATGAAAACTATGTTATTACATATTCCTAAGCAATCTACCATAACTCTTAGCAGCAACTCACAAATCTGATCAATCGAACCATGCGATTGAAATCCATCTCTTCGCGATTAGACTCATCATACTCGTCTTTTAAGCTCCCTTTCTTTTCTTTGATCCTTCAAAACATCAAAATGAAATCTTATCACATCATGTATTAAGAATCTAGAAATAGGAACTTAATAGAGTTAGATAGTGGATTTACACTTTGACTTTACCATCCTTGTGGTCCTTCAGGTAGATATGACAACTTCTCATCCAATGTCCCTTGTCTTGGCAGTAGAAGCAAACAAATTCTTTTGGAATGGCACACGGGACAATCTCAGACTTAACCTTTCTCTTTACCATTTGGTCAAATGATTTGACCATGGTCGATCCCTTTCCATTGGGAAGAGAAGACTTTTCTAGACTTCTAATGTTTCCATTGTCAATGTCCATGGAAGTTTGAGAAGTAGATCTTCCAATCAAATTTTCTTTACCAGTGCACCAAATCATTTCTGTTTCATCATCAATTAGAAAATAGGTAAGTTCGATGAGAGTCACGTCGTGATATGTCACATAGTAGTCTTTAACAAACTCACTATATTACTTAGGAAGTGATTGAAGAACCAAGTCAACAACTAACTTCCTCGTGACAACGACTCCTAACATTCTCAGCCTGTAAATATGCAACTTCATCTCCAAGACATGAGCACATACATACTTTCTATCTTCATGTTTGCTTTCCAGTAGGGCTTGAGTGATCTTGAACTTTTCAAGTTTTTGGACATGTGGGTTAGGGAGAACTATTATAGGAGGTGGAGGAAGTGAAGCACGATTTCCATTTCCACGATCCAATCGTGGAATATCATCTTCAAGAGGAAATCTTTTTCCAAAAGATTCAGGAAGACCATAGTTGTCAGAACTAGACATCTACAAGGGAGAAATTCAAGTTCATTGATTTAAGTCCTTAATATAACACCCAAAACGAAATATTAATGCTAGGACCCAGCACAATGTTTTACAATTCGTAAGAGGGATGCCATAATCCAATTGCAAAATATTTGAAGGTAGGTAAATGATGCTTTACCAATTCCCACCATGAAAAATGAAAATGAACATTAGGTTTTAAATGAAATTAAATTCCTAGATTCTTTGAGATTCATTGAACTTTTCAATGGCATGTTTAATCTCGATTATGCCCTTCAAGTTTGTGAATGGGATACCGAGGATCACAAACAAGGTGTGAATAACCATGCATATTTGCTTGGTACTCTCGAAGGCATCTATCACCTAATCAATGTACTGGTTGATCACAAACGCTCCATTAATCTATGACGATCTCCGAGCTACCCATTGCCATCCTACATTAGTCCCAGATTAGTGTGCCGGTTAACCACATACGCTCCACTAACGACTAATAAGGTGCAATGTGCAATTTCATGGGTTAGCATCAAATTCACATTTTACCTAAAGTAACTAAGATTGGGAATTTTTAAAAGGTTTAGTTACTTTATATTTCATTATACTTTTAATGAAAATGTCTTATCCTACCCGTTCGGCTAATGACCCTCCACTAGCCAAGAGTGCGGTGGGTAAGAATGGATACCCAATGGCGGTCATTTTACAGGCCGATTCCTTAAACACCCCTTATAGACCAGCTTCGTGAATGAGGCCTACTAACGGTAAGACTGACTTTTTACTTACACATATATAATATATTAAAATTTTAATTTTATATGGTACAAAGGTGTATTCTAAACTTTTAAAATACTAGGTGGTTTAATCTATTAATAAATTAGACTTTTAATTTAATTAAGCTTAAACCATATCGTTATGCATTTATTAATTCTCTCTTTTAATTAAACATTTAATGAATTTAATAAACTCCATAAGAGTGTAATTTGAACTATTAAAAAAACATTAAGGTTCTAAACATAAAATTCAAAACTAAAACTATTTAATTAATTTTTAAGTTATGAAACCAAGAGTTGCACCTTTTAAAACATTTCAATGTTTCATAAATGAGACTTTCAACTTTCAAAACTTGAGGGCAAGTTTTGTAACTGTTGAAAACCTTTTGGATTCCAAACTTGATGGCAAGTTTTGTAACTCCTTTAAAAAACTTTTGGGTTCCAAAACATGATGACAAGTTTGGTAACCTCTTAAAAAATTTAGATCAAATTTTCAACTAATAAAATAATCATAATTTTCTCTTTTACCAATTTGACCTAATACAACTCTTATAGCAAGATAACTTCAAATCAAAGAATTACAAATAATTAGCTTATCATATAAACTAGTAATTATTTCAAGATTTGACAATTTATCTTTTAATTGGATGAGAATAACCATTGCCTTATCATAAAAAATAATTTTTTATAAGTCAAAACAATTTAAGGCAATGATCCTAATCTAATTCTGGCCAAAAACCCAAAAATCTTGCCTACAGACTGCCCAAATCGTCGAGTCAGGGTATGGAATTGACGAGTTCATCCCTTGATGATCCAAATCGAAGAGCTCATTCATGGACTCATCAAGTTCAACAGTTAGACTGCAATTTTTTTTTCAAATTTCCAGCTTTAAACAAATAACCAATGCGTCTATATACAAACAACCCATGACACTGATACCACTATTGGGTTTTATGTACTATAACACTCCTATGGTGCACATACAACGCTAATGCTTTGGATCTAAGTTTTCTCTAGTTATACATGCAACAAAAATATCCAAAACATGAAACCTATGACTAACATACAACTTTGAAATTTGAACCATAAAACAAGTTAGTCAATTACCTCTTTGTTGTAGCTTAAAGGGTTTTGGCCTTTCAAGAGCTTAGCACGTCAAGTGTGATGCCTCAAATAGTCCACAAAACACCAAGAGCAAGAGGAGGACAAATGAGAAAGAGGTTAGATACACCAAAATCGGCTATACTCTTGTTTTAACCCTTGTAAGTCCGATTTTTGGCTAAGGGGTTACATATATATAGTGTAGGATTCCAAGGGTCACTTGTAAACCCTAATCCATACACTTAGGCTTATCATCCAACAACTCATATAGATTAATTCTTCTTGTACTCTCACATAAACCTAGCCCATCATGGATCAATAGCCCAAACCATATGTATCACTGATTTACATAATCAGTTCCCGTTAATTTAATCAGTCTCTTTTGATTACTAAATTAATTCCAAATTAATTCTTGATCAATACTAATTAAATAATATGATTTCTTAATTAATATATTATACTTATAATATATTAATAAATCACAACTAACCTCTTTCTCAAATATCCTTCCTATCGAATTGCTTTAATGAATGCAACCCAAAATGGGCCATGCTACTCTTGGGTTCAAGTACATACCAATTGTAGTTATGGGCTTAGTCACCTAATCCGACAATTGGGACCTTTTTCGAGGAACAATTACCCATTGAAAACTTCTTCAACAATTCAGTGATGTACTTCTCTTAATGAATGAATATCCCTTGAGGGACCTGTTTTAACCTGAAGATCTAGAAAGA
Organism: Lactuca serriola; assembly: GCF_051521515.1. NCBI lineage: Eukaryota > Viridiplantae > Streptophyta > Magnoliopsida > Asterales > Asteraceae > Lactuca > Lactuca serriola. The sequence continues at coordinate 257,589,218 of NC_136415.1, read as the reverse complement.
GATTAATCTCTCTATTCATGCTAATCTGAAACTTGTTTTCCATGAGCTTTGAAAATTCATCCACCATTCCTTGATCTGTCGAACTTGAAGATGATATCATCCACATATATTTGAACAAGCATAAAGTGATTGTCATTTACTCGTCTAAATAAGGTGGGATCAATCACACCTCTTTTGTATCTCATGGTCACAAGAAACTCAGAGAGAGTCTCATACCACACTCTAGGTATTTTCTTTAGACTATAGACTGCTTTCTCCAACTTGTAACAGTGATATGGAAACTCTAAGATTTCAAAGCCTGGAGGTTGTTGCAGATAGACTTCCTCTTCAGTTCGCCATTCAAGAAGACACTTTTTACATCCATTTGATGAACCTTGATGTTTTTGTGAGCAACATACGCTAAGAAGATAGGTGTGGCTTCCAGTCTTGCTACAGGGGCATATGTTTCATCGTAGTCAACACCCTGAAGTTAACTATATCCCTTGGCGACTAATCTTGCTATGTTTCTAACTATCGCACCAGATTCATCTAACTTGTTCTTGTAAACCCATCTTATACTGACGATCGTGTGACCTTTCGACTTTCGTACCAATTTCTACATTTTCTTTTGTTCAAACTCAGCTAGCTCTTCTTGTACTGCAATGATCCAATCGGGATCCATAAGTGCTTCTTTTGTTGTTATGGGATCGACCAAATACATAAATGATGCATAATGAAAATGGTTATTTAAATCAACGGAGGATCGAGTTTAAATACCTGAGGATGGGTTCACGATTATTTGAATCGGTGGGTGATCTCTTGTCCAAACCTATAGTCGTGATTGCTGATGGTCTGCGCTGCACACGAAGGAATATACTTTACATCAGAGGAGTCTTTGGGTCTGTTTGAAAAGGGTAGTCCCCCCTTAGTTTTTGAGAATCCTGCTGAATCATCTTGGACGGTTGGATTTGGTTCTCCATCTGTTGGAGGAGGTTCCCCGTGGATTGAAGATGGGAGTTCCCCCTAAACCGATGACGGTTCCCCATGGACAAGTGACGTTGGTTCCCCCTAGACTATTGAGTGATGAGCAATCCTTGGATCACTTCTAATATCAACGTTTTCGTCTTCTTCATTAGAGTGTTCAGAAACGATTGATTGGTTAGTTGGTCTGCATGTAGACATTGGAGCAGCACCTTCGAGTACTGGAACCTCGATGGTTGTCACTGGTTAATGATTAGAACTCCCCTTAACCGGCGATGTGGAAGTATTGAGTGACGAGTCTTCAGACAAGATAGGTCCAGATACTACTGTGTGTTGTTGTTTTGCTACCAGAGACTCCAAAATTTCTGAGAGATGCGCTGTCTTTGCGGGATCGAAGAGGTCATCATAGTTAACTTCTACTCTGTTCAATGGACCCAAGGAAGTGGGGATGTCACTTTCCGTAATATACTTTGTCTCTATGGGAGGAGCAGTGTTGCGGACATAATAGTCATCGAATTCCATATAAGAACCCGGTATGCAACCTTGTTGGTGGAATAACCCAGGAAGATGCCTTTATTCGACTTTGATGCAAACTTGTTAAGATGATCTTTGTTATTGACCACAAAACACCTGTAACCAAAAATATGAAAGAAGCGTACATTGGGTTTTCGGTTGTTGAGACCTTCATAGGGAGTCTTGTTGAGCCGTTTACAAACAATGCTTCGATTCTGAACAAAGCATGCAGTTGCCACTGCTTATACCTATAAGTAGAGAGGAAGATTGGCAAAATTAAGCATCGATCTAGTTGCTTCAAAAAATGTTCTGTTTCTTTGCTCCACTATTATGTTTTTTTGTGGTGTGTAGGGTGCCAAGAAGTTGTGACTGATGCCCTTGGAAACCAAAAAAGCTATTTAAGAGCTGATTAGTTAATTCAGTCCCATTATCAATTCTTATCCATATGACCGGTAGCTTAATTCGAAGCTCTATCTCCTTGATGAAGTTAATCAAGGTCTATGGTGTATCCGACTTTAGTCTTATAAAGAAGAACCAAGTGAAACGAGTGAAATCATCAACTATGACCAGAATATATTTATTGTGGTAAAGACTGGCTATAGTAGATGGACCGCAAAGATCGATGTGAAGGAGGTCTAGAGGTTCAACGATTGAGGAATCAATGACCAGAGGATGGCTTCCCTTAGTTTGTTTTCCACATTCACAGGCTGAGCAAAGAGTATCGTTGTTGTACTTCAAGATTGGTTGTCCTCGAACTAAGTCTTCAATGACAAAGTTGTTGATGTATCTGAAGTTTAGATGTGATATTTTGTGGTGCCATAACCAACTCACTTCAGACGCTGCCTTTGACAGAAAAACACAGCTACGGTTTGTCGATGATGAGAGAGACATCCAATGGATACATTGTCCCTTCGGCTTTAGATTTGATGAGGCATGTGCTTCTGTCATTCATCATTATGTAACAAAATACACTATCGAATTCAACTTGATGCCCTGCATTACATAATTGTCCCACACTTATCAAATTGTGTTTAAGACCCTCTATGCAAGCAACTCGCTGAATAGAGAAGCTTCCCGTAGTCAATAGTCCATAACCTCTGATAGTCCCATTCACATTGTTCCCAAAGGTGACGTGTCCGCCACCACTGATTAGCCTAAAATATCGAAGGTATTCCAACTTTCCCATCACGTGCAAGGACCAGGCACTGTCGATTAACCATTCTTCCTCATTTTCCTCCTTGCACATTTCCTACACAACCAGTTGGTTAGTTTGGACACCCAAACAAGTTTGGAGCCCTGAGTAACGTGGGAAACTTTCTAAATGGATACATGCATTTGGGACTTAGGAATAGGTTTCTTTTCAGGTTTAGATCCTAGTCCAGGATGTTTTACAACTTTTAGAATATTACGAGTCTTGATTGGGCGTGTCTTCTCTAGTGGATAAAGTCCAAAGGCGAGGTTTGTCTCATTTATCCAGACACCGTATTTTGTCAACGGTCTAGATGGTGTGGTTGGTTTCTTGTGACCGGTCCTTGAGTGGTGTTTGGTTGGAGTGCCCTTGGGACTTGAAAAAGTTTTGTCACGTGTCCCAAAGCTCGGTTTTGACCCTGTGATTGGCTGATGCGATTTTGAAAACTTTGGAGTTGGCAAAATACCTTTCCATTTTGGATTTGTTAAGCAATATTGTGGAGGTGACCTGACTGCTCTTTAAAATTTTGCAGGAGTGTTTGAATCAAAATATTTTGTCACTGTACATTCCTTTTTGCATGCTCCATCGACTGCAGTGTGTTTTTGAAAAGTTTTTGCAGTGATGATTTTTTCTAAATTCCTTTTGTTTGAAAACTTGGTGTGATTTTTGAATGCTTTGTTTTTTAAATCAGCTTCCCATTTTTTACTTTGGTACCTGACTTCCTTTTTCAAAGACAAATTTGCTTGGGTTTTTGGTGAAATAACATCAGAAACATTCAACTACGGATTTTTGAAATTCTTTGATCGAGATGAAAACCGAGGACTAGAATCATCTGAACTAGAAAATTCATGACGTTGAGAACATTTTCCAAATTCAAAATAATCAATTGGTACTTTATGCATGATAGGCTGAAGGGTAGTTATAGATTTAACTGGAGTCTGCGGTAGAGAAGACTGGACTACCACAGAGTGAATTTGTGATGATTTTTGATTGGGAAAAGTCATGGAATTAGTTGTGCATTTAACTGGAGTCTGCGGTAGAGAAGAATGAACTACCACAGAGTACGTCAATGGTTATTTATGGTCATGACATGTTTTGGAAGACAAAGATGGATTGTCTACAACTAGCTCAGGTCCTTCCAAAATGATTTCTTCGTCCACAACTGAGCTGGAGTGAGAACCGGGACTAATTGTGCCAATAATGGGTAAGGATTTATCAGAGATACCCGAGGATCCAGGAAGAATATCCTCAATGACAAAATTGTTTCTAAATTCACGATGTCTACCGAAGTGGCACTGGATGTCTTCGGGGTACGTCTTATCATTAACTGGAAAATGAAAGGTTCGATCTGGTGAGACATAGGGACGATCAACATTAAACCTGGGAGAGGTGGTCTCATTGGTTGAGTACCCATTTGACCATCCCCAATTATAAGTGTTGTCTACGGTCCTATTGTTAAGTAAGTTTTCAATAGCTTCACTTTCAGTAAACAATTTTTCAATTAAAAGTTCTAAACATACAATATCTTTTCGGGAAAGATCCCATTGATTCAAAGCCATATCTAACTGAGTTTCACTTAACATCCTAACATCTTTTTCTAACAACAAATCCTTTTCTAACATAGTGACCTTAAACTTATTATCTTCTAGTCTTTCTCTCACATGGTATAACTCTTGGCTCACTATATTATTTTTGTCTAGGGCTTTGTTATAGTCTAAAAGGACGGCAACACATGTTTTATTAAGTCTTTCTATATAAGGCTCAAATCATGCATGCTATAATTATTTGACTGAATCAGAAGTTTTACCTGCTCGACAATTCTAAGTCTTCCGTCCTTTTCCATGTAGCAATAATTCTGTAACAACGCAAATTTTCAAACAAATTTTTCATTTTAAAAATAAAGTACTTTCATTCAAAACAAGGCGTAAATAATTTAAGTGTCATGTCAAATACAAATTGTCTAAATCCCAAGATCATAAAAACATCCTTCAGTGTGTACAGATCACGCCGGCACCTTCCCACGGTCCTCGCTAGTACCTGAAACACATACATAACAACTGTAAGCATAAATGCTTAGTGAGTTCCCCAATATACAACTTACGCACATACGCCTTTACAGGCCCTGACCTTCCGGTCCATGTGTCTCAGGGGACTTCCGTCCCTGCTGGGTAAACCTTCCGGCCCTACCCACACCGACCTTCCGGTCCATCACACAACATATTGCCTTCCGGCCCATAACATATTGCCTTCCGGCCCATAATATAATCGCCTTCCGGCCCATGACATACATAGCACATATAACAAATAACTTACCACATATAGCATACATATCACATATCATATCTGACCTTCCGGTCACACAGTCAACCCTTCCGGGTTCAGTATAGTGAGAAGACTCACCTCGTAAATGTCGAAAGCTAACAAATCCCAAAGTCACTCGTACTCGATCCGCCGAGCTACAACCTCCCTATAACATCATATATCTCTTATTAACACTTTTATCTTCTAAGTTTAACTGCCCCTAAGAAGTCACACATAGGTCAACTCTGGTCAACGGTCAACGGTCAACTTGACCGGACTCGGCGAGTGCCATGACGACTCGGCGACTCTAGACGTCCTCCAATTCTCTAAGATTCCCTTCTACTCGTCGAGTATCCTCCTTGACCCGACGAGTTACTCCTGGAAGAATCGTGGGGCCACCCCGATTCCACTCGCCGAGTCTGAAGAATAACTCGACGAGTTCCAGTTAATCTTCAAGCTACTCGTCGAGTCTGTTCATCGGACTCGGCGAGTCCATGCCATGCAACCACTCAAACTGCTTTCTAAGGTCAGAACTGCTCCGACCATTCATAGGTCTGGCCTTCCTAGACTGATCCATCACGTAAGGTCCTCATTTCGGTGCTCATGATACACCCCAAGACTTATAATATACATATTGACCTAAGGCATAAGGATTCCAATCCAAAACCTTCATCAATTCCCGAAATGCACAGGCATGAGACATTCTGGACCTCCAAAGGTCCCAATACAGGGTTACAATCGATTGGGGGACTAGGGTAACATTCAATCTAATCACAAAAGGGTTCCATAAACCCTAATTCCATAAACACATCAACATAGCAGAGTATACCCGAATTCTTACCTGGATGATGTACTCTCTGTGTCCCCAATCCTCAGAATGTGACTCCCTTGCTGTTCCTTTAGCCAAGCCCTTCTCTTCCTTGCACAACAACTCCTTCAAAATCACCAATGGCCTTTAACCTTGCTCCAGATGCACACAATCGATTTAGGGTTCCTCTCAGAAGGCTAAAATGAACAATGACGGCTAATAAGTCCCTTTTATACGTCCCAAACCTGAACGGTTAGGGTTTTCGCTAAACAGCGCAGACTCGCCGAGTCCATATCCGGCCTCGTCGAGTCCAGTTGCGAACCCGCGACCAGGTCTGCGATCCTACTCGGCGAGTCTAGGCTCCAACTCGCCGAGTCCCCTCTTAAAACACCCCAAAAACATAATTTTAACAATACCTGAGATTCCGGGCTGTTACAATTCTCCCCCACTAGGATTAGACTTCGCCCTCGAAGTCTCACTCTGAAAATAGTTCCGGATGCTGCTCCCGCATCTCACGTTCCGGCTCCCAAGTCATTTCCGATCCCTTCCGGTGTTGCCACTAAACCAACACCAGAGGTACCTCCTTGTTCCTCAGAACCTTGATCTTCCGATCCCTGATGGCCACTGGTCTCTCAGCATAATTCAGGCTCGCATCCACCTGAATATCCTCTAATGGAACCACTGCCGAATCATCGGCTATGCACTTCCTCAATTGCGACACATGAAAAATGTCGTGGATTTGCCCCAACTCCGCTGGCAACTCCAAACGATAGGCTACCTGGCCTATCCTTGCAATCACACGAAATGGCCCAATATATCGGGGCCCCAACTTGCCCCTCTTCCTGAATCGAATCACCCCTTTCCAAGGAGAGACCTTCAGGAGAACGAAGTCGCCGACTTGAAACTCAAGCTCGGATCGGCGCCTGTCTGCATAACTCTTCTGTCGGCTCTGGGCGGTCAATAACCTCTGTCTAACTTGCTGAATCTGCTCTGTTGTCTGGAGCACGATCTCCGTGCTGCCCATCACTCTCTGTCCCACTTCTCCCCAGCAAATGGGGGTCCGACACCTCCTACCATACAACAGCTCAAAAGGTGGCATACCAATACTCGAATGATGGCTGTTGTTGTAGGAAAACTCTGCCAAGGGTAAATACGCATCCCAGCTACCCCCGAAGTCTAACACACACGCTCGAAGCATGTCCTCCAGTGTCTGAATCGTCCGCTCGCTCTGACCGTCTGTCTGGGGATGGTATGCGGTACTAAAATGCAATCTAGTACCCAGCTCCTCATGGAATTTCTTCCAGAATCTGGAAGTGAAGCGCACATCACGGTCCGAAACAATCGAGATCGGCACCCCATGCCGAGATACCACTTCTCTCACATATATCTCTGCCAACTTCTCCGCTGAAGAACTCTCGCTGATGGCAAGGAAGTGTGCACTCTTCGTCAACCTATCCACAATCACCCAAATGGCATCGACTCCTCTGGCAGTCCTCGGTAATTTGGTGATGAAATCCATAGTGATCTGTTCCCACTTCCACTCGGGAACCTCCAATGGCTGCAACTTGCCATGCGGTCTCTGGTGCTCGGCCTTAACCCTACGGCAGGTCAAGCACCTCTCAACGAACCATGCGACGTCCCTCTTCATACAGGGCCACCAATACTCTTTCCTCAAATCCAAATACATCTTCATAGCACCGGGATGGATCAAGAATTTCGATCTATGAGCCTCTTCCATCAAAGTAATACGCGTACCGCCCACGAACGGTACCCAAATCCGACCCTGAAACGTCAGAAGCCCTCGTCCGTCCTTAACGAACTCTGAAATTAGCCCAACGACCCGCTCTTTCTTCTGCATCTCTGTTCGCACAGCCTCGGCCTGTGCCCCACGAATAGCATCCAATACTGGAGTCATCACACTCAATCTCAAACATACATCTCGCAATGAGTGCTCTCCGCCCTGCGGCTCAATGCATCGGCTACCACATTAGCCTTGCCTGGGTGGTACAGGATCTCACAATCATAATCCTTGACCACATCCAACCACCTCCTCTGATGAATATTTAGGTTGGGCTGAGCCATCAAGTACTTCAAGCTCTTATGGTCCGTGTATATCGTACATCGAACCCCATACAGGTAGTGACGCCAAATCTTGAGAGCGAACACTACTGTCCCCAACTCTAAATCATGCGTGGGATATCTCGCCTCATGAGGCTTCAGCTGCCTCGACGCATAAGCTATCACATGACCCCTCTGCATCAACACTGCACCCAGTCCCGAGATCGATGCATCGCAATATACTACAAAATCTTCCATCCCTTCCGGGAGAGCTAATACCGGGGCTTCGCACAACCTTTGGCGAAGTGTCTCAAAGGAGGTCTGCTGCTCGGGTCCCCATGAGAATGCAACACCCTTCCGGGTCAATCTGGTGAGCGGCACTGCGATCTTGGAGAAATCCTTAATAAATCTCCGATAATACCCTGCCAATCCAAGGAAACTCCTGATCTCAGAGGGTGACTTCGGCACCTTCCAACTCATCACCGCCTCAACCTTGGCCGGATCGACCAATATCCCCTCCTGATTAACAACATGTCCTAGAAATTGGACCTCCCGCAACCAGAAGTCACATTTGGAGAACTTTGCATAAAGCTTCTCCGATCTCAAAACCCCAAGGACCTCCCTCAAATGTTTTTCATGCTGCTCTCTAGATCTCGAATACACTAGAATGTCGTCGATAAATACAATCACTGACCGATCCAACATCGGCCTGCAAACCCTGTTCATGAGATCCATGAACACAGCCGGGGAATTGGTGAGCCCGAAAGGCATCACCACAAACTCATAATGCCCATATCGCATCCTAAACGCTGTCTTCTGGACGTCCTCATCCCGCACTCTCACCTGATGGTACCCTGACCTCAGATCGATCTTGGAAAACCAAGATGCTCCCTGCAACTGATCGAATAAATCATCGATCCTCGGTAACGGGTAACGGTTCTTGACCGTCAACTTGTTCAACTCCCGGTAATCAATGCACATCCGGTGTGAACCATCCTTCTTCTTGACGAACAGAATAGGTGCTCCCCACGGCGAGCTGCTCGGCCGAATGAATCCCTTCCCCAGCAACTCCTGGAGCTGCAAGGACAACTCTTGCATCTCAGGAGGTGCAAGACGATAAGGCACCTTAGCAATAGGCGCGGCCCCTGGAACCAGGTCGATACCAAACTCTACTTGCCTCACAGGAGGTACTCCCGGCAGCTCCTCGGGGAAAACATCTGGAAACTCATGCACCACTGGGACCTCCTCAACTGACCTTGGTCTCTCGGAAACCTCCCGCGTATCCATCACATACGCCACAAAACCCTTACAGCCCTGCTGTAGACACTGCCTCGCTCTAGCGGCCGAACAAAAAGCTGATCCCGAACGGGTACCCTCGCCGTACACCAAAAGGACTCCCCCACTATGGTCTCGTATAGTCACCAGCTGACGCTCACAGTCGATGACGGCGCCGAATCGGCTCAACCAGTCCATGCCCACGATGACACAGACGTCACCCATCGCAATAGGAATCAGGTCAATCGGGAACTCAACCCCAAAAATCTCTAGCACGCATCCCCGAAGAACCTCCGTGGCACAAATCACTCTCTCGTCAGCTATAGAAACTCTCAAGGGTCGGCTCAACGACTCACGACTAATGCTGATATGCTGACTAAAGGCTAAAGATACAAAGGACCTACTCGCACCCGAGTCAAATAACACTAAGGCAGGCACAGAGTTCACAAGGAAAGTACCTACGCGTATAATAACATAAGCATAACATCTCGACATTAAAATAATTACATGAATTACAGCATACCTGCCACAACATCGGGCGCAGCGCGGACCTCCTCCGTAGTCAGCTGAAAGGCTCTTCCCCGAGCCCTCGGGGCCTCGGCCTTCACCGGTCGAGTCGCAGTAGCTCTGGCAGCAGGTGCAGATCCCTGAAGAAGCTAAGGGCACTCGGCCTTCCGATGGCCTGTCTGGTTGCAATGAAAGCAAACCGTAAACCCCTTGGGGCACTCCCTAGCAATGTGCCCCTCCTTGCCACACTTGTAGCAAGCACCAGATCGACATGCCCCATCATGACCCTTGCCGCACTTTCCACAAGTGCGGCCCTTCGAACCTCCTGTCCTCGAATCGGCGGACTTTATCCACTTGGCTGCCGGCTGGGACTGAGCCGGTCGCCGGTCCACCCGCTGAGACTCGGCCTCCTCCCTGGCCTGGGTCTCCAACTCGATCTCACGCTTCCTAGCATTCGCTTGAAGCTCAGCAAAAGTATGGTAGGTGGAGTTTGACACAAACTCCCGGATATCCCTCCTCAACACACCCAATTACCGGCTCATCCGAGCCTGATCAGTGGACACCAGCTCAGGGCAGAACATCGCCCTCTCATGAAACTTCCGCGTGATCACCGCAACAGAATCAGTACTCTGCTTAAGGGTTAAGAACTCCTGAACCAATCGTTCCCTCTCCACCGGGGGAACGTACTCGTCCCTGAACATAGCAGTAAACCCCTCCCATGTCACTGCTGTAATCTCTGCCAAAGTGAAGTTCGCCGTCGCGAACTTCCACCAATCCTTCGCTCCCAGACGGAGCTGGTTCAAAGCGAACCGTACCCTCAGGTGCTCCGGGCATGAACAAGTGTAGAAGCACCCCTCTATATCCGCGATCCACCTCATCACAGCAATCGGATCCTGCGCCCCATCGAACTCAGGTGGCTTCGTGTTGCTGAACTCCCGGAACAGCAACGAGTCACCCACCTGTGGCCTGGCAGCGGCCACAGCTGCGGTAGCTGCAGCGGCTGCAGCTTCAGTCAATGCGGCGTACCGCTCCTCAAACGTCTCCATCAGGGTGGTCTTAATAGACCCAAACATCTCCGGGATCTCAGCCCGGATCGCCGCAGCTACCTCCTCGTGAATCATCTGACGAATCTCCTCGTCACTCACACCGCTCGAACTCGCTCCGTGGCGTGGTCTAACCATGATGTCTCTGAAATACAACATAGAACTATCAGAGACTCCATCGAGTATAATCACACTCGATAACGCAACCCTACTTAGTCTCCGATATTCAGGGATTCTTACTTGGGTCTCCCACTGACCCGGTGTCTTCGGTAGTATGGGCCCAATACTACCGACCACACCGCATCAGCATTCATCCCAAGTCTTCCTCCCCAAACCCCGGATAGTGAGTACTCTACTTCTGTTATGCACTATATACTCGTACACTAGCAAAGCATCTCATATCGGCAAACTTCCTTAGACTAAGGTATCACAATTCAGGCCACTCTAGTCCTATCATGAATACCTAGTCTTCTAGCATGCATAACAATTCATATCATATAATATTGTAAGGTATTTTGGGGATCTTTACCGTTCGGGTGCTGACTGATCGTACACACTTCTTCTTTCTTGTTTACCACAAAATCATTCATAAAAGTTTATGCCTTTATTTGTAAAAGTTTTCCTCAAATCCTCGGTTTGAGTTCAGTTACGCCCGAAGGTGCACCCGAATCACTCAAACCAAGGCTCTGATACCAATTGTAACAACGCAAATTTTCAAACAAATTTTTCATTTTAAAAATAAAGTACTTTCATTCAAAACAAGGCGTAAATAATTTAAGTGTCATGTCAAATACAAATTGTCTAAATCCCAAGATCATAAAAACATCCTTCAGTGTGTACAGATCACGCCGGCGCCTTCCCACGGTCCTCGGTAGTACCTGAAACACATACATAACAACTGTAAGCATAAATGCTTAGTGAGTTCCCCAATATACAACTTACGCACATACGCCTTTACAGGCCCTGACCTTCCGGTCCATGTGTCTCAGGGGACTTCCGTCCCTGCTGGGTAAACCTTCCGGCCCTACCCACGCCGACCTTCCGGTCCATCACACAACATATTGCCTTCCGGCCCATAACATATTGCCTTCCGGCCCATAATATAATCGCCTTCCGGCCCATGACATACATAGCACATATAACAAATAACTTACCACATATAGCATACATATCACATATCATATCTGACCTTCCGGTCACACAGTCAACCCTTCCGGGTTCAGTATAGTGAGAAGACTCACCTCGTAAATGTCGAAAGCTAACAAATCCCGAAGTCACTCATACTCGATCCGCCGAGCTACAACCTCCCTATAACATCATATATCTCTTATTAACACTTTTATCTTCTAAGTTTAACTGCCCCTAAGAAGTCACACATAGGTCAACTCTGGTCAACGGTCAACGGTCAACTTGACCGGACTCGGCGAGTGCCATGACGACTCGGCGAGTCTAGACGTCCTCCAATTCTCTAAGATTCCCTTCTACTCGTCGAGTATCCTCCTTGACCCGACGAGTTACTCCTGGAAGAATCGCGGGGCCACCCCGATTCAACTCGCCGAGTCTGAAGAACAACTCGACGAGTTCCAGTTAATCTTCAAGCTACTCGCCGAGTCTGTTCATCGGACTCGGCGAGTCCATGCCATGCAACCGCTCAAACTGCTTTCTAAGGTCAGAACTGCTCCGACCATTCATAGGTATGGCCTTCCTAGACTGATCCATCACGTAAGGTCCTCATTTCGGTGCTCATGATACACCCCAAGACTTATAATATACATATTGACCTAAGGCATAAGGATTCCAATCCAAAACCTTCATCAATTCCCGGAATGCACAGGCATGGGAAATTCTGGACCTCCAAAGGTCCCAATACAGGGTTACAATCGTTTGGGGGACTAGGGTAACATTCCATCTAATCACAAAAGGGTTCCATAAACCCTAATTCCATAAACACATCAACATAGCAGAGTATACCCGAATTCTTACCTGGATGATGTACTCTCTGTGTCCCCAATCCTCAGAACGTGACTCCCTTGCTGTTCCTTTAGCCAAGCCCTTCTCTTCCTTGCACAACAACTCCTTCAAAATCACCAATGGCCTTTAACCTTGCTCCAGATGCACACAATCGATTTAGGGTTCCTCTCAGAAGGCTAAAATGAACAATGACGGCCAATAAGTCCCTTTTATACGTCCCAAACCTGAACGGTTAGGGTTTTCGCTAAACAGCGCAGACTCGCCGATTCCATATCCGGACTCGTCGAGTCCAGTCGCGAACCCGCGACCAGGTCTGCGATCCTACTCGGCGAGTCTAGGCTCCAACTCGCCGAGTCCCCTCTTAAAACACCCCAAAAACATAATTTTAACAATACCTGAGATTCCGGGCTGTTACAAATTCCTCCGCAGGTTCATAGATCCGTCTTTATCACTAGTTGCCACCATACAAATTTTCCCTTTGTTCTTGTTGTTTTCAACTTATTCCTCTTTATCTCCCGAGGAACATACCTGATGATCCCTTTTCGCTTGAGCAACATAAGCTCTTGCTTTCTCTTTTTCTTGATCCTCCACTTCTTGTACCATTCTGAGGTAAAATGCCTTGTCTCTTACCATGCTTGATTTGCAGTCTCGGGCAAAGTGGTTTTCTTTATGACACTTATGACAAACAATTACTCCATCTTTGTCTTAGGTAGTGGTACCTAAGTCTGAAGATTTGTTGATCTGTGGGGTGCCTTTTGCCGGAGGAACATTCTTTGGCTGAGATGGATGATGAGGTTTTCTAGGATATCTTGAATGGTTACTTTGCGGTTTGAAATTGCGGTTAAAGGGAGGTTTGGTGAACTTTTGGTTTTTCTGGAAAGAGAGTGGTGGGAGTTTGTTAAATTGTTGGCTGACCAGGGTAATAACATTTTGAAACTCTTCTTCATCATCAAGTTCTGCATTAGCTTCGTATGACTGCGGTGAGGTGTCATATGATGGTTGGTATGATGACTCTATGGTATATGGGTACTGAGTGGTTTTGAACTGTGGGATTTGAGCTATAGGGGCGAGCGGTCCACCCAGGTCATCACAATCCTTTAACACCATTGATTCTTGGGCTTGAAGTTCATCGTAGAGTTTAAACAGTGAAAGTGTGTGGATCTTCCTATCTCCTTGGACTATCATCCTGGTAGTAGTCCAATGTTTACCTAAACCATTTAGGAATTGCAAGTTTATTTGCTTATTACTCCAGACTATACCAACATTTGACAGCTTCGTGATGATGAGGTTGAACCTTTTGAATGAATCATCAAGACTTTAACCGGGAAGAGCTTTGAAGTTTTTAACCTCATTGAGAGCCGTGGTGAGTTTTTTTGTCTTGAGCTTTTTCTGACCCTTTGTAAAGATTCTTGAGCACATCCTAGATCTCATTGGAAGATTTTCAGTTGACGATGATTTCGAAGTTGTCTAGAGCAACACCACATGAGATTTCATAGAAGGCTATGGCGTCTTTCTCCATTTTGTCGAGGTCATATTTGTGGGTCAGTTCATTGCTACCTGACCTCCATCTAGTCATGCCTAAGCACCATCTGCTTGAATGGGAGTAAGAACAGGGACATGAGGTCCTTCTTCCACAGATCTCCATACATCTCTACTAAGCCTCTTAAGATACCTTTCCATTGTCTGAGACCAATGGTGGTATTCACTTGCAACAAGTATTGGAGCTCTGTGCGAGCCTCCAACACTGTTGGAAATGTTCAATGAAAAAGCTTGTGCCATATTTCCCATTTTTAGAATGAGCTAAAGTGGTATAAAAGGCTTTCTAAACTCAGAGTTATGTTTAAAAAGCAACCACTTTGGTTCTGATACCAATTGTTGAGAGAAAAACTTTGAACACACGTTAGCCACAAGATATTATAATGCGAAATAAAGTTAATCTCAAGGATCTTGTTAGCGCAACAATAATAAGTTAAAAAAGTTAGATGTGGGAATATAAAGGAAATATAAATGACAACAAGTTATATCAAGTAGACACCAAGTTGATTCATAACGAGGTTTGCATTCAAACACAGGTTATTAAATGTGATCAAATTAAGGTGAAGAGGGACTCGAATTATCAGTTAAGATGATAGAGATGAAGATTAATGATCTTACTATTTCATTAAGAGTTTAGAAAGTGGTGTTCAACACATGAAAATGGAGACTCTATTTATAGAGTCTCAAAAAGTTACATTGAAGATTAAAATAATACTAAACAACTGACTACGGTGACCATGAAAGGTTCATTGGATAATACAAAGTAAACAAGCAATGTCAGTTAAAGTAATATAAAAGTCTTCATGCATCATCTTCACTCTGCGGTTCATCTCACAACTCTGTGGCTCTTCAAAACATCATCTCCGGTAGAAGCTTAACTGCGGTATCACCAAGTGCAGAAGGTCTGCGGTTCCTTATAGCTGAAGAGGGTCACTTTTTGTTTCAACATCCCCCTCAACATATGAATCATGTCTTTTGTTATGAGATGTCAAAATCAAGTGCTCCCCATCCACTTGATCATCAACATTCACTCTTTTATCATTTATTCTTGAAGTTGATGAAGAATATGCTTTGTTTTCTTCATTTGTAATTGTCGAATCATCAGAGTGTTTCGATGCCTCATGAATTTAATTATCATGAGTATTGATATCTGCAATAATGGAACTATTAGAAGTACCACAAATTAAATCAAGATCAATAACATAAGAAGTCAGTTGCTCAGATTAAACATTTAATTATGCAATAATTGGTTTTTGAACAAAAGTCTATTCAACTCTTTTGACATAATGATAATTGAATGTGTGATTGAAAGTTTCTTTGAGCTTCCTAATTCTCTTGTTTAATACCCTATAGGCTACATAATTTTGAGAATATCCCAAGAAAACCCCCTCATCAGCTTTTAACTGAAATTTGGAAAGATTGTCCTTGAGATTCATGATGAAACATCTGCACCCAAAAACATGGAAAAATTTGACATTATGTTTCCTTTTGTTTATAATTTCATAAGGTGTTATGTTAAAATGATGATGAATGAAAGAACGATTTAGCGTAAAACAAGTAGTCGAAACCACTTTTGCCCAAAAGTATCGTGGCATGGTGAACTAAGTGAGCATCGTTCTTGCAGCTTCACACGAGGAACGATTCTCCTTTCGACAACACCATTATGTTGCGGTGTATATGGAGATGAAACATTATGTGATATTCCCAATTCTGTAAAAAAGGAATCAAGAATTCAATTCTTCATTTCTGTTCCTTTATCACTTTTTATCCTTTGAACTTTCCTCTTTAAGCTCAATTCAATGTTCTTGATAAAATCAATCATCACTTCAACATTTTTAGGCTTCTGTAGAAGAAAGAAACCCAAGTAAACCTGGAAAAATCATCATAAATGACTAGTATGTACTTCTTATTAAGAGACTCTACATTTGAAGGTCCACATAGATCAATGTGAAGAAGTTCCAAAGGTTCAACGATTTTAAATCTATGATGATCGGATGACCTTGACGATGTTGTTTATGTTCACATGCAACACACAATGAATCATTATCAAATTTTATAATAGCTAAACCTCAAAAAAGATCATTAAGAACTAGTTTATTAATATTTTTGATGTTGAAATAAGAAAGACGTCAATGCAACAACCAATTGAGATCTGAAAATGCTTTCGACAATATGTATACAAAGGAAATGCTTTCGACATCAAGAGTGAACATATCTCCCTTGGTTTAGACTTTTACATAATATCCTTCATTTCTTTGTTAGAGATAACACTTCCTTCCTCATAAAAAAGAACCTGATTACAAGTGCCAACAACTAGTTTTGAAAGACTAATCAGATTGTACCAGCGATCAGTTAGAAAAATTTAAGCCTCCAAGACCTTTTGGGTCCTTGAACATTAGTTTGGAACACATTGTGAAACGAAGAACCTAAGACCCAATTATGAACTTGCGATATCAAACTATCAATTAAGTCAATTTCATTGGCTTCAGGTATCGAAATGTAATCATGCAGTGTGGAAGGTTCAACAATGACTTCCAATTTCTCATTCTTTTTCTGAGAAGTATCAACATTCGTCATTAGAATTTCATTCCACTTTCGCACTATTGGAGTGGATTCTTGAGATGAAGTGCTTCCACACATCGAATCATTCAAGTACTTCTCGTAAGTAGTTTGCATTTTCTCTTGAGAATACTTTCGAGATTGATATTTTTTCCTTTTTGTTCGAGCCAATGGTTGATGTTTTTAACATCATTTAAACCTTTTGTGAATGAACTTTTCATATTTTGTGTTGAATTAGGATTTGGAAAGTGTGGGTTTTTTGGTTTGTAGGGTTAAGCCTTCCTTCTTATAACCTCTAGCTTCTCAAATTGTCTTTTGGGAAATGATTTTTGTGAATGATTTTGATAACAAACACCATTTTGTTGCGAAATTTTCTATTTTGATCAAAAAAATTTTTTAATTTTTAACAAACTTCCATGGTTCGTTTCTTTGACCAACACTCCTTTGATCACAATTTTGAACAAACTTCCCTTCTTTTTTATTTTTAACGAAATTCCTTAGGACCATAATGTTGAACAAAACTCTTTTGACCATGACTTTGAACAAAATTTCCATTTCTATGACTTTGAAAACCGTGTGAATGAAATTGATTTTGGACATTGTTTTGACTCTTTTGAAAACCATTTTGTTTTTGAAATTGTTTGTTTTGTAAGTTCTTTGGATTTTGTGAAAACGTCTTAACTGTTTTGTAGGATTTTTGTTTAAAAGCCTTTTACTTGTAAAAAGCTTTCACATTTTTCCAAAAGACTTTATTTTGAACTTTTGATTTTGAAAGTCCTTCCTCAGAAATCAAATTCTCTTCTTTTCCTTTGAAAGTTTGTGATTTCACTTTTTGATGTTTTGAATCATTAGGTGAAGAATCAACACATTTTTCTTTGTTTTTATTATTAACAACATAATTTTCTGTTTTTACTGCCCAATCTCGTTTTAATTTTTGTTGTTGAAAATTTGTTGAGTTTTTGTTCAGCAAACTATTTTCAACAATGTTTTGATTTGAATTGACAGCCTTCTTTCGTTATACCTTCATTATCTTCCTTTACCAATTTGTTCAACTCTAGATCCACATTATCACCATATCCTTTGGTGACAAATACTTGATTTATAAACATAACTTTTTTGAATCCTTTAACCTAGGATAAACCACTGAATTTGATTCAAGATAATGTTTCCTGTATTTTTCAACACATTGGAATACTCCTTAGAGTCATCAAAGAATTGCTTAACAACAACTCTTGGAATTGGTTTATCATTCGAAACATCATCAGCATCACTTACATAATCTTCAACCACAACATGATCACAAGGATCACAGACTTTGGATGTCATAGGTTGATCACTGTTTACTTTTGACATTGAATCATTACACTCTTTGCCTTTAGCCATAGAATTGTCATTAATGACAAACAATCGTGAGCAATCGAAACATTCCTCAACCTCAATTTCACTGATATTGTCAGAATCATCTTCGATATTAGCAAAATTTTGTTGAGAACCAGGTTTCGACTTCTCAGTCATGTTCAAAATCTTGACTTGTTCGTTTTTAGTTATAGTCTCATTCAAAATATGCATAAGATCATCAAGATTCAAATGTTCATTAATATTAAAAATCCCATACACATACGAATCATTTGGAACACACATGGGCAAGGGAAAGACATGGAAAAAAAATCATTTTTGTCTTTCATGGTTAGGTCGACCCCACACAATCCTCTTAATGGCCCAAATCAATCATAACTTGGCGTATCGGGATCCCGATGTCGGAATTTTTTTTCAAAACTGTCGTTAGAGTGAGCCGAATTCAAGGATTCCAAAAACATGAACGGATTAATTTTTCGAGTTATATTACAACAGTAAATTGCGTTTAAAGGTTCACGTATAAATGACTCGAATGCTCGATTTTTCAACTTTTGCAATTATTTTCGCTAAAAATATTTTGAGTATGAAATTAAATACTAGACCATAGCCTAAGTCCGAAAATGGTTTCGGAAGTTATGTCGGAGGTGTGCAAGTGTCTCAACAGATTAATTCTGTTTTAGTAGTTTAAAGAAAGTCAAAGTTTTACTGGTTATTTTCTTATAATTGTCGTATCTTTTTCATACGAACTCCATTATGGATGTTCTTAATATTTTTGGAAAGAGGCGAACATGTACTATCAGATTTTAATGTTTGCTTCACTCATAACTACTTGGTAGAAATTTTCAATTTTTCAGACAAGTTAACTATGGTTGTTGTTTGAGCTGTTTGATTTGTTTGTCAGTTTACACATTTGGAAGTAAGATATCATCTGGTATCTTATAATAGTTGAAATGAACTCATTTATTTTACATTACATGCACTAAAACTCAATGAGTTAAATTACAAATAGATTTACTGTGAATTAACCGTTCATAGTCTTTGACCTAAATTATGAGATGTCACGGTAAGTTTGTGATGTCTCCTAATAATGTAGGCTACAACTACCATTCACTGACATAGTATTGCGAGATTTCATCACCGTGTGGGTTTATACGCTGAATCATTAATCACTTTTATTAGAAGAAAAACGATAAGAGTGGTATGATGCATGTAATACATTCCGATATGAAATGTACCCATCAACAAAGATTTTTCTAATTCTCACCAGCGTCTGGGTTCATACGCTGAATCATAAAATTTTAAAGAAGAATATATGGAGAGAATGGATTGATGTGTGTGATAAGCTGTGGTGTTTTAGCTTAACCATCAACATAGAATTTCAAAGCTCTCATCGGTGTATGATACATTATGCTGAATCATAAAGCTTTAAAGAAGAAAATATGGAGATAATGGATATTTTAGTCACGTTGAGGTGGAATCAGCATGAATCATCAACAGTGATAACCCATCAACAAGAAATGGTTTCATCCCTGTATCATAGAGTTCTAGAATCACAGATCTTCCATCAATTATGTAGTGGTACCATGTCATACCTTAATCATTAAAGGACCCAATACGTAACTATTGTGCTGATGACTATGCAATAAGAGTAAGACATTGGGTTAAGCTCAATGTTTCAACAGAACATGAGACTTGATGCATACGACAAGCATGCTTTTATGGGTAAGTCAGGTAAGATAGTTAACTAAGAATAAACCCCCAAGCCTTTCTTCTTCTTCTTCTTCTTATTATTATTATTATTATTATCATTATTATTATTATTATTATTATTATTATTATTATTATTATTATTTAAAATTTGGACCAGACAATCTCACTTAGAAAGTTTAGACGATGTTAGACAATCAGCGTGAGGGAGTGACTCAATGTCATCTCAGCAGATGATCTCGTTGATGAGATACTTAGAGAGATTTAGGCATACACAACAACATGCTTCTAGGGACAATGTATAGTCAATAGTTTCATACTTGGCTCATGAACTTCCACCGTCATATCCTTTAAAATGGCACATTATAATTTAATAAATATATGTGGCGTGCAATGTCACACCCCGAAAACCAAAGGCGGAAACGTTCCCGAGGTTGACTCCATGTTGTGTATCAAATCCAAAGTACATAGTAATCACAGTAAACAACCATTACATTACATATATGTGAAAGTTTACATTTGGTTCAAAAGTAAATTGTACAAAGTTATACATATATCATATGAACAAAAGAGACGAGTCTTCGGAGCACTCCATCTTCATCAAAAGATATCGCCGGGTACCTGTCTAACTTGGACCTGAGAATACAAGCAGTTTGAAAATCAGCATAAAGCTGGTGAGTTCATAAGCGGTTTTGTTTTGTGAAAATGTATCGGTTTCCTTTAGTTTTCTAAAAAGATCTGATATCCAAGAAAATCCTATATTTTCTTATGTAAAGTAGTTATCTTTCGTTACAGTTCTGTTACAAGATATAAGTTAACCCCAGGAAAATCCCATATTTTCCTAAATGCAAGATTGATAGAATAACACATAGTATAGTTTAATATACAAAACTATAATTTTGACGAGCTGTAGATAGAAAGTATTTTGAAAACCTTGGGACTAACATCCCGAACCAGTTATAAGATAATTCGATAAAGACCATGGGATCACTATCCCGAAAATAGATATAAGATAGCTTGATAAACCATGGGATCACTATCCCGAAACTAGATATATGATAGATTGATAAAATCATGGGATTATCATCCCGTATAAGATTTAGTTTCAAAACCATGGGATTACCATCCCGAACGAGATATAGACACAAGATCATGGGATTATCATCCCGAACGAGATATAGACATAAAACCATGGGATTACCATCCCGAACAAGATTTAGATTCTAAACATATCTTAGCTGTGAATAAGTTTATATTAATACGTATTGTGAGTCGGGTAACCATGCTGATACGACAACGAGACCTCCTTGACGTTAGTCAGACGTCGAATGATATACAGAATTTGTCACCCCAGGTGTGCCCGCCTAACTGTAGCTAGCAGTTAAGGTGTGGGATTGTCAGTCCCGAATAGATCTATTCACAAATTCCTCGCTCTCCCTCCAGGAGACTCTGGTTACACTTCCGGAGAGGATTTACTTGATCATCCATAAAGGGTAGTGACTATCTCACAAGCTAGTATTAAACTATTCACAGGATTCTCATACGATAACAAACATACAAAGATTTTAAGACATAATACATAAGGAGTATAAGAGTTTATAAGTTTGCCAGATATTATTTGAAACACATAAATGTTATGATTTGAAAACAGTTTTGCTTTGCTTGTATTCCCCCCTGAAAACAATTAAAAACAGTGAAAAAGGCGTAGGGGTATGAACTCACCGGACGAGATATGAGACGGTTTGGATGCTAAGAGTTGATCCGGGGCTTGTAAATACACGAGGTTCCTAATTATAATGTAAAGATACACATTTGTATCTAATTAGGACTTAGATTGATTGTTGGATAGGGACCATTGCTTCTAGTCGCGAAAACACTCCGATACGAGTGTTTGGAGGGACCCGGGTGGCGTTTAAGGATGTGAAATGACACTAGGGACTTGGGACTTGAGTTTACTCCCCATGAATAAACTTATACAAGAGTTTTTGGTCCAAAACACCCATTCCCCATGAGTTTACGGCCGTAAACTCATGGTAGGGTGGTTTATGGTGCAAATTTGGGTCATAAATGGATGTGGACACTTGGAAATGCTTGGATTAATTTTTCTTAAGGCTTGGATTGAATTAAAAACATCATTTACAATACATAAGGGAGTTTACAGCCTAGGCATGGGGTCTTTGGCCGTAAACTCTCAATTCTCCAAGATTTAGTGTTTTTAGGGTGTTAAAATCAATCACATGTGATTCTAAAAATTCCCACAAGCCTAGAAATGAGTTTGTATGGAACATATGAGGGTTTTATGGAGTTTACGGCCCATGAAACCCCCTTCATGGCCGTAAACTCTAATATATGGTGCTCCAAGGTGTTTCAAGGTCTAAAACTTGCATGAAAGGACTTCTAAAATTCATCTAAGGGCCTTAGGGGTGTTTAGTTTGCATTCTAACACCAAAAATTTTGGAGTTTACGGCCCAAGAACAAGCCTTGGTCGTAAACTCTTAGAAATCCCACAAATGATGTGTGTTTAGGCCTTTAAAGTATTTTTGGTTGGTCCCTTGATTTATTCCAAGGCTTTTGGTGGTGTTGGATGGCTTTCTAACACCTTAGAATTGGATTTATGTCAAGTTTTGGGGAGTTTACGGCCCAAGCACTCTCCTTGGCCGTAAACTCATCTAAATCCCCCAAAATTCATGTTTCAAGTGTCCAAATGCTAAAACCAAGGTCCTATAATTCATATCTAAGCCATAGAAGTGATTTGGAAGGGTTTAAAGGCATGAAAAACCCCATTAACATGAGTTTTCGGCCCAAGCTTATGCCTTGGCCGTAAACTCCTTCAAAGTCCTCAAAATCAAAGTTTCAAATGTTCTAAGTCCATATCTTGAAGTCCCTTAGCCATATCTAAAGTCCAATTGAGTCTAGGAAGGAGTTTAAGGGCTAAAAACCCTTCAAAATGGTGTTTACGGCCTAGGCAGCCTCCTGGGCCGTAAACTCACATATATTGTCCAATTTCATGATTAAATGTCAAATTTGGAAGCTAAACATGCTATAGATTAAGGCTAGGAAGGTACCTTAAGGATTTGAGGCCTTAAAATTGAGTTTTGGACACTTAATCTTTGGATTTAGGAGAGAGGTTAGAGAGAGAGTAGAGAGAGAAGGAAAAAGCTTCAAATGAGTGCTTAAACATGTTTATATAGTTCCTAAAACTTGGACACGGTGGAATTCTACCCGATACCGGCCTTAAACGAAGCTTTGGGTCGCACCCGATTGAGTTTCCGTCACCCGACGAGGATATTTCTAAAATTTATGAAATAAATGTTTTGGGCTAAGTTCATGAGTTCCTAAATGATTTGGACCCTCATTGAATGATATTAGACATATAATTTTAGTTAACTAAACCCGAAAACGACATCGGGACATTTCGATTTCCGACGAGTTATTCGGGCAGAACGGGTTTTCGGCGATGAACAACTTCGGGTTGTTACATTATCCCCTCGTTAGAGGGAATTTCGTCCCGAAATTCAAGGAATAAGATACTGATCATGGATTGGAATGAGATACGAATGGATTTGTTGCTTCGGATCTTCACTTTCTCAAGTGGAATCAGGTCTCTACTGGGCGTTCTAACGAATTCTCATTATCGGGACTTGTCTTGGTTTCGCTTCTCGACTCTCTCTCAATTTACGATATCAATCTGCTTTCTCGTGGAAGTTCCAACCCTGAACGACTTCAGTTTCTTCAAGGAATCATTAGGGTTTCGTTGGGCAGACGCTTCTAAGGATTCGAGACATGATGGTCTAGATAGATAGTACTAAGTTCTAAGGGCATCCGAAACCTGAAGGTTGCTGAATCGATCTCTACGAAGATCTCGAAAGGTTTGATGTGGGACTAAACTAGACGCTCGAAAGAAACTCCTGGGAATTCTTCGGGATAGACATTTAGAGGGAATAGTTGCTAACTTCCCGTTTCTCAATAATCACAGAAATGAGGAATGTGTGATAATTTACATTGGGAAAACTTGTGAGTTCTAAAGCATAAAATGATATGGAAGTTTGATGCCGAAGATCACGAGAACCGGGTCGAGAAAGAAATCTAGACGAGCGACCCTTTCGAAAGTAAAGATAACAACATGTATGAGACTTGGTCATTTCATGTTAAACATAGCATCAAAGTATTTTCATAGAAAGGTTTTTCCCTTTTTAAATCGAATGGAACAAAACAGTCCTCCGGACTGAGGATTCAATCTATAAGTATGAAGTTAGTGTTCTCTATCTCACTAGTTAGTCGTCTCGACGGTATACATTTCGATTTCATGCGAAGGATTGAGTTTAGAATACGTTCGAATAGATAGATAACAGGTTTCCCTTTTGCACCCAAAATCGAAAAGAGTTGCAAGTATAAAAATTATCAAAGAGAGATATACCTGCGGCAACAGAGGGATTTGTGGTTGTAGCTGTCTTGGGACAATTCCTTTTGAAGTGCCCAGCTTCACCACAATTGTAGCACGCCAGACTGATTCCCGCTCCAGATGATTGGTTTGTTGGCTTGGCTGGTTTTCTACAGGTTCGCGCAAGATGGCCCTTATTGCCATAGTTGTCACAGATCCTATCGCGACATGGACCAGGAATGCGGTGGTGGTAGTTGCACTTACCACACCAAGGAAGGGTACCAGTGTATCCACTGGTGGGAGTTTGGGCTGTGGAACCTACAGCTGAAACAACAACAGGGGCAGTAGCAGCATGGACTGCTACCGTTTGTTGTTTCTTAGAAGACCCTTGCGTACTCTGGGCCTTCCGCTTGTTCCAGGATTTCTTTTTACTTCCGCCTCCACTAGTGACTGGCTCGGGGGTAGTAGCTTCTTCATCAGAGTTGTCTTCGTGATCTATCAGGATTTTCGCAAGGCACTTAGCACTGTCATATGTGTCTGGCTTCGCAGCCAAGACATTCCCCTTTGTTGGCTGGGTCAACCCCCAGATGAACCTCTCTATCTTTTTACTCTCCGGGGTAACCATTCCCGGACAAAGTAATGCCAGATCATCGAATCTTGAGGTATAAGCAGCTATGTCGGAACCCTTCATCTTAAGGTTCCAAAGTTCGTGCTCTAGCTTCTGAAGTTCGCCCCGAGGGCAATACTCTGCGAGAAGAAGCTCTTTCATAGCTTCCCAACCCATAGCATTGGCTACAGGTAAAGTTAAGGATTTGACTCGGCCATTCCACCAAGTCAGGGCTTTGTCTAGGAAAGTGCAGGCAGCAAACTTGACTCTATCAGACTCCGAACAGCTGCATATTTCAAAGATTGATTCGATTCTCTCGAACCATCGGGTTAGGGCAATGACACCCCCTGTGCCATCGAAGAATGTCGGTTTTGCGTTCATGAAGTCTTTATAGGAACCCCCTTTTTGGTGTCCCTGACTATCTTCTGGGTTTTGGGATTGGGGACCACCTCTTGAATTACTAGAGTTCATTTGCGACATGGCTGCTACCATTGCAGCAGTCAGAACTGCTGAAGCGATGCAAGATCAAGTTGAGGAAGAGGTGATGGCGGAGGAGGATTGTTGTTGTTCCTTGAGCTGGGTCTCTTTCTTGGAGGCATCTTGATCTAAAAAGATCAGGAAAGAGAGGATCATAAGTCCTCTGAATTGAATCAAGAGATATGGGACAGGAGATATCTCATCAAGGCAAATATAGCATCATACAAAGCGATAAAGCAGAAAGGAGTTATCAAGATAGAACATTTTCATCGCTAGAGAAATGATCAAGGAATAACGCGTATACAAGAATTTCTACAAAGGATCGGCTCGAGAAATACTCCCATAGTATTTCATGGTTCGCTGCAGCGTCGATTTGTTGTTTGGGATATTGGGTAAGTTTTAGGTATGCCGCATGCCACAGTCACTCCCAAGCACATGTTGGCCGTGTCTCGAATGAATATAGTTGGCCAGGCTATATTGACCCTAGACACGACTACATAACTGCCCAGGTTTAACCGCAGTGTACAACACCCATTTACTTATGTTTTGTTCTACTTGTAGTTACGGATTTCGACGGCTCGACATACTTAAATACTTTTGAAAATACTTATATCTTGTAGGATACTTTTAGTTCAGAGCACTTAGGCCCCTTAATGTTTATAGTTTTATACCATGTAAGGTTTGGTATACTCTGTTCACTATAAACAAGGGCTCTGATACCAATCTGTCACACCCCGAAAACCAAAGGCGGAAACGTTCCCGGGGTTGACTCCATGTTGTGTATCAAATCCAATGTACATAGTAATCACAGTAAACAACCATTACATTACATATATGTGAAAGTTTACATTTGGTTCAAAAGTAAATTGTACAAAGTTATACATATATCATATGAACAAAAGAGACGAGTCTTCGGAGCACTCCATCTTCATCAAAAGATATCGCCGGGTACCTGTCTAACTTGGACCTGAGAATACAAGCAGTTTGAAAATCAGCATAAAGCTGGTGAGTTCATAAGCGGTTTTGTTTTGTGAAAATGTATCGGTTTCCTTTAGTTTTCTGAAAAGATTTGATATCCAAGAAAATCCCATATTTTCTTATGTAAAGTAGTTAAGTTATCTTTCGTTACAGTTCTGTTACAAGATATAAGTTAACCCCAGGAAAATCCCATATTTTCCTAAATGCAAGATTGATAGAATAACACATAGTATAGTTTAATATACAAAACTATAATTTTGACGAACTGTAGATAGAAAGTATTTTGAAAACCTTGGGACTAACATCCCGAACCAGTTATAAGATAATTCGATAAAGACCATGGGATCACTATCCCGAAAATAGATATAAGATAGCTTGATAAACCATGGGATCACTATCCCGAAAATAGATATATGATAGATTGATAAAATCATGGGATTATCATCCCGTATAAGATTTAGTTTCAAAACCATGGGATTACCATCCCGAACGAGATATAGACACAAGATCATGGGATTATCATCCCGAACGAGATATAGACATAAAACCATGGGATTACCATCCCGAACAAGATTTAGATTCTAAACAAATCTTAGCTGTGAATAAGTTTATATTAATACGTATTGTGAGTCGGGTAACCATGCTGATACGACAACGAGACCTCCTTGACGTTAGTCAGACGTCGAATGATAT
This sequence comes from Lactuca serriola, assembly GCF_051521515.1. Lineage (NCBI taxonomy): Eukaryota > Viridiplantae > Streptophyta > Magnoliopsida > Asterales > Asteraceae > Lactuca > Lactuca serriola. The sequence goes on along the minus strand of NC_136415.1, from coordinate 257,562,299 downwards.
ACATAATTTGTCACCCTAGGCGTGCCCGCCTAACTGTAGCTAGCAGTTAAGGTGTGGGATTGTCAGTCCCGAATAGATCTATTCACAAATTCCTCGCTCTCCCTCCAGGAGACTCTGGTTACACTTCCGGAGAGGATTTACTTGATCATCCATAAAGGGTAGTGACTATCTCACAAGCTAGTATTAAACTATTCACAGGATTCTCATACGATAACAAACATACAAAGATTTTAAGACATGATACAATGAAAATAGATACATACAACGAAACTATCTGGCAAAACATTTGAATTATACGGAGATAAACTGAATCAGACATAGTTTATCTAATAACTTAATACAGATATCAGTAAGTGATATAATGAGAAACATAGAACCCCAAATTATTCCCATAATAATTTGATTAGTTTGATTATTTTCTTAACTAAAATCCATTTAGTTGTAATTGATAAATCATTCCTTATGCTCAACATAATACATAAGGAGTATAAGAGTTTATAAGTTTTCCAGATATTATTTGAAACACATAAATGTTATGATTTGAAAACAATTTTGGTTTGCTTGTATTCCCCCCCTGAAAACAATTAAAAACAGTGAAAAAGGCGTAGGGGTATGAACTCACCGGACGAGATATGAGACGGTTTGGATGCTAAGAGTTGATCCGGGGCTTGTAAATACACGAGGTTCCTAATTATAATGTAAAGATACACATTTGTATCTAATTAGGACTTAGATTGATTGTTGGATAGGGACCATTGCTTCTAGTCGCGAAAACACTCCGATACGAGTGTTTGGAGGGACCCGGGTGGCGTTTAAGGATGTGAAATGACACTAGGGACTTGGTACTTGAGTTTACTCCCCATGAATAAACTTATACAAGATTTTTTGGTCCAAAACACCCATTCCCCATGAGTTTACGGCCGTAAACTCATGGTAGGGTGGTTTATGGTGCAAATTTGGGTCATAAATGGATGTGGACACTTGGAAATGCTTGGATTAATTTTTCTTAAGGCTTGGATTGAATTAAAAACATCATTTACAATACATAAGGGAGTTTACGGCCAAGGCATGGGGTCTTTGGCCGTAAACTCTCAGTTCTCCAAGATTTAGTGTTTTTAGGGTGTTAAAATCAATCACATGTGATTCTAAAAATTCCCACAAGCCTAGAAATGAGTTTGTATGGAACATATGAGGGTTTTATGGAGTTTACGGCCCATGAAACCCCCTTCATGGCCGTAAACTCTAATATATGGTGCTCCAAGGTGTTTCAAGGTCTAAAACTTGCATGAAAGGACTTCTAAAATTCATCTAAGGGCCTTAGGGGTGTTTAGTTTGCATTCTAACACCAAAAATTTTGGAGTTTACGGCCCAAGAACAAGCCTTGGCCGTAAACTCTTAGAAATCCCACAAATGATGTGTTTTAGGCCTTTAAAGTATTTTTGGTTGGTCCCTTGATTTATTCCACGGCTTTTGGTGGTGTTGGATGGCTTTCTAACACCTTAGAATTGGATTTATGTCAAGTTTTGGGGAGTTTACGGCCCAAGCACTCTCCTTGGCTGTAAACTCATCTAAATCCCCCAAAATTCATGTTTCAAGTGTCCAAATGCTAAAACCAAGGTCCTATAATTCATATTTAAGCCATAGAAGTGATTTGGAAGGGTTTAAAGGCATGAAAAACCCCATTAACATGAGTTTTCGGCCCAAGCTTATGCCTTGGCCATAAACTCCTTCAAAGTCCTCAAAATCAAAGTTTCAAATGTTCTAAGTCCATATCTTGAAGTCCCTTAGCCATATCTAAAGTCCAATTGAGTCTAGGAAGGAGTTTAAGGGCTAAAAACCCTTCAAAATGGTGTTTACGGCCTAGGCAGCCTCCTGGGCCGTAAACTCACATATATTGTCCAATTTCATGATTAAATGTCAAATTTGGAAGCTAAACATGCTATAGATTAAGGCTAGGAAGGTACCTTAAGGATTTGAGGCCTTAAAATTGAGTTTTGGACACTTAATCTTTGGATTTAGGAGAGAGGTTAGAGAGAGAGAGTAGAGAGAGAAGGAAAAAGCTTCAAATTAGTGCTTAAACATGTTTATATAGTTCCTAAAACTTGGACACGGTGGAATTCTACCCGATACCGGCCTTAAACGAAGCTTTGGGTCGCACCCGATTGAGTTTCCGTCACCCGACGAGGATATTTCTAAAATTTATGAAATAAATGTTTTGGGCTAAGTTCATGAGTTCCTAAATGATTTGGACCCTCATTGAATGATATTAAACATATAATTTTAGTTAACTAAACCCGAAAACGACATCGGGACATTTTGATTTCCGAAGAGTTATTCGGGCAGAACGGGTTTTCGGCGATGAACAACTTCGGGTTGTTACATGCAAGGTCATGATACAAGCAAATCTTTAACAATGAACAATATTTTCAAGGAATGGTATGCACAATGTTCTTTATATATATTTTCATCTTTCATACTATAATAAATCGAACAATGTTGTGTACATTTAATTACATTATATTTTTATCCTTTTGACTTCTAATTAGAATTTGACAAAAAATTATGCTACAAAGTAAGTTTCCCATTTAATTTCACAAATATGTTGATTTTAAGCAGTTTGATCATTCTCCTCCATTTCACTATCTTCGGTTTGAACCCTTTCCTATGTCCCTTGTTTTTGGGTTTCTTCAACTGTCACACCCCAAAACCAAGAACGGCGGAAACGTTCTGGGGCGGAGGACGTCATGTACAGTATCACAACAATGAAAAGTAGTAAACAATCAACAACATCATCCATTGCATGCATTAATAATATAATTATTATACAAGTGTGTTCTGTCAAATTTTGATAAACACTAAAGCATAAATCAAAATGAAAGATGAGTCTTGAATTAGATCCATCTTCTCTAAACCTTGCATCGGTACCTGTCTATGATGACCTGAGGATACAAGTAATTTTGAAAGCGAGTATTAGCTTTGAAGCTGGTGAGATCGTAAGTATTTTAGTGTCTTAATTTGTATGTAAGAATTTGTTTGTATTGAAAATGTATGTGAATCGTAAGTATTGAAAATGTATGTAAAACAACTGTAAGCGTTTGAAAAACTCTAGAAATCCCTATGATTCCTACTATTATAATAGGGAGTCTTCTACCAAGACTTAACTGATCTATATGTAGCCTTCTACCAAGGCATCTAGTGTCTCTGTGTGTCTCTTGTAAGAGTGTGTATTTTCCCAAGTCTGACTATCATTAACGAAAAAGATAGTTTCTACATTACCTTGCGTCGTGTGAATGTTCACGAAGCGAATGTAATGGGAAAATGAAATAGTACTATGATGTAGTGTCGAACTACAACCGTACCAATTACCTAAAGTCTAGGGTAATTCTTCTAAGTACTGTAGCATTTGTAATAAATAACTACATCGGTACTCAACTGCCTTATTTGAGGGATAAGGTATAATGTGATGTCTAGATCCCAGACTATACGCTCCCCTATCAAAGGGATTTTGGGACCTACCCACGACCCCTGCATGTATGCAAGCCATGAGCATCCACATTACTATGATCATGTATACTCGATATAACGATCACAATTGCGTTGTGATTCATCGGTATAGTTAGATCCTGAACTGGTTCCATGCTATAGCACCTAGTGACGTCTGTTCTATGTATATGTAAGCGTACTCATGTAAGTGTGATCATATAATTGTGCTCATGTAAGTGTGATCATGTAATAGTATAGTAATGTACTGTAATGTTCTACGTGTGCTAGTTGTAATGTGTGTTCTCTCTCTATCTAGCATCTATAGTAATGTACTGTAATGTTCTACGTGTGCTAGCTGTAATGTGTGTTCTCTCTCTATCTAGCATGTATAGTAATGTACTGTAATGTTTTAGAAAGTATTGACTCATGAATGAACTGACTCATTGTATGATATCGTGTTCTAGTATCTTCCTAAACTACCTATATGGTAGTTTACTAGTAATCTAACTGGTACGTATGGACATGGATGAATACCCTTGCTACCCAAGGGCATTGGATGAACTGGAAGGACCTTTATGACTATATATGTACACATGATATATAACTAATATTTAAACAACCTTCGGACGAGTACCCGATATCCCACCAGACCACATCCAAATCGAGGAAAAGGAAACAAGGTGGATAGCCTTCCTATGTCTTTTAAACATTACTTATATAACTATACATATATAGGCATGCAATTTATAATATAAAAGCATAAAATAATTTTTGTAAAACCTTTCAACATAATTATTATCTAAGAAAAGATCGACTTGATGTCAATCTATAAAATGGTTTGAAAGCATGGGTTTGATAAAACAGTTTAAGTATAAATAAACATTTGTTTGAACTCAGTTGTAAATGAGTTTGAAATGAAACATAAAGAGTAAAATGTACAGTTTAATAAGGAGTTTTAAACATATAAAGTGTTTATGAAAATCATTTGAAGGAAACTGTTCGGTAAAATGGTTAATGAGTAGTAAATCATTTGAATGCTGCTTATTAATCACACGTGATTGATATAATAATTAGCGTGATTCTACTTGTATCCCCCCATAAAACATTTAAAAATAGTTAAAACATTGATTAAGGGGTATGAACTCACCTGTTGTGGGTGATACGGATGAACTGAAGAGGTAGGACTGCTAGGTGTCAAGTGAAGTCTTGAACACACTCTATGATCCTAGTTAACATATAATACCACATATATGTAACAAATTAGTCTATAAACGAACTAATAAACAAGTCAAGACACCCTAGGACATGCTAAACACCTTTATCAAGTGTTATTAGCCTCTAGGATTGCATATAAGTGTTTGTAGGGAATGCTTTTGTGTGTAGGGCTCAAGGAAAACTCCATAAGGGAGTTCATGACTCTAAAGACACTACTAAATGAGTTTACGGTTGTAAACTCATGAGTTTACGGCCGTGAACTCATACTTATGTGCCCATTTGATGATTGATGCTCTATGAGGTCCTAAGAAGCATTTCTACTTAATGGCTTGGTCCTTGAAAGAGTTTAGGGCATAATATAACTCCTTTTAGGAGTTTACGGCCGTGGGACCATATCCCTTGGAGATTACGGCCGTAATCTCCCGTGGGAGGATGTTTATGGTGTTTTCAAGTCCTTAAATTAACTAGGAACTAAACTAGGGTATTGTACAAGGCTTTAGAAGAGTTTATAGCACCATTTGGCACTATTTTATGGAGTTCACGGCCCTAGAACTTCTTGGGTCGTGAACACCTTACTCTTGGTGTTCTAAGGGTGTTTGCTAGTCATAAACTCATTAGGGTACATGTCTAAATTAGTCTCTTGGCTTAAGGAAGGTTTTTAAGGAAGTGTTGGTTCACGGAAGTGAAGGTAGTAGTGCGAATGGATGATTTAGAGTATGAGGGTTGAACGTTGTGTCTGTTACAGTGGTATGGAATGACATCATGATGAGATGTCTACTGAGGACGCAGAAGGGATTCCACGGGTGTAGAGCCAGGAGGCTCGGAAGGGATCCAGGGAGAGAATCCTGGACTCTCAGTGTGATTCTGATCAGGGTATTGGGTATGTATCAGTGGTTCATCCTGGGGGGGGATGTTTGAGGATATCATCAGTGTATTGGGTCTTCCAACCTGTGGGTGTTGGGGCTAGTTCAGCATGTGTATGTGATTGCACGAAGAGAACTCGTGAGAGTTCCTCTGAGAGTGAGAATGGGTCTCTCAGTCGTTCCGGAATGGACAAGTGGGCTTTGGATCGGGGATCCGGTGGTTCATGGTTTCCTAAACCTTATGGGTCGAGTGATCGTTGAGAATTAGAGCAGAGTTGCATCTTGGGTAATTCTCGGTTATTGAGAGTGATGATCAGGGGTACAGTCGATGCCCGGTTCGAGATGGTGATCAGGACACCGTGAAGGAGGGGAAAGTATGTTTGAGTTTCGATATTTATGCCTTGAGAGACCTGGGCCGGTTAAGGCCCGGTGGAGCGTTGTGGGAATATCCTTGGAGTTGAGTTGCTGTAGGCTTCGAGGGCGAAGCCTAATATAAGTGGGGGAGAATTGTAACATCCCGGAATAGCAAGAGTAGAGTTGAAGGGCTAAAAGTGTTATTTGGGAAAGAGCGACTCGGCGAGTCCATGGACGGACTCGGCGAGTAGAGTCGCGGCTTGGTCGCGTGTTAAGCAGCCGACTCGGCATGTCGATGAGATGGACTCGGCGAGTAGGCGCTGTGTGGAGAAAGCCCTAATTCTCGGGGTTGAGCCCTATTTAAAGAACATTATATCCTTCCCCCAGCCTCTTTATTCCCTCTTGAAGTCCAGAAACCCTAGAAAGTGTGATTGAAGAAGATTGGAGCGTATTTGGAGCATTGGAGGAGTTTGTTGAAGGAATCTTGTGAGATTGAAGGCTTGGGGCAAGTGGCTTTGCTTGGATTCGAATTTCATTGCAGTTGGGGCGTCCATTGGAGGTAATATCTCGTTCTTGGACTGATTGTATGTTGTTTCTTCATTTTAGGGTTTGTGGGATCTTCTCTATGGATGAAATTGGAAGTCTAGAGGTTAGATCTGAGGTTGCTACCTCAGATCTGAAGTGGAGAAGAATCAGAGAGCATGAAAGTCCCTATGTTGGACTGTTTAGTGAAGCTTGCATGTCCCAAACCCTAGTTATAAGTGAATAAGGCCTAGATCTCTTTGGATTCACGTAAAGTTTGCCACTTTACGTGATGGATGAGTTGTATGAGACTAGACCTATGTTTTGGATCATTTGCATGGCCTGGAATGCTTCTGAGTGGATTCAGACCAGTGGTACTCGGCGAGTCACATGAGCGGACTCGACGAGTTGCTTGAAGATGAGCTGGGACTCGGCGAGTTGGAAGAACAACTCGGCGAGTTGGATGAAGATGGCCTGGAACTCGGCGAGTTGTATGAACAACTCGGCGAGTAGGTTGATGATAGTCTTAGACTCGGCGAGTCTGTTCTTGGACTCGGCGAGTCTTGTCGAAGAGTCCCGATATTCCCTGGTTGAGTCGAGAATCGGCGAGTCAAGGGATGACTCGGTGAGTTGTGTGCGAGGGGACTCAGAGTTGTTGGACTCGGCGAGTCTCGGAGTGACTCAGCGAGTTAGGTCGCGGATTGAGTGAAGTTCTGATTATAGGAACTCGGCGAGTCATAGGGTTGACTCGGCGAGTAGGGTCAGTCAGGGGTTGACTTTGATTGAGGACTTTGATTTTGACCAAGGGTTGACCGTTGACTTTTAGGGTTTGGTCAGCGATGTGGCCTTTGGGCCAAGAGAGGGGTAAAATATTCTTTTACCCTTAAGAGGGTGCATTGAGAGGATTGATTCTAGTCTCGAGAGTTGTAGTCATGAGAGTTTTGCCTTACGTGTTAGGCGGTGGCGAGTTCGGGATTCAAGTATGGAGATATCTGCTTTCTGCTTGCCAGGTGAGTCTTCTCACTATACTTTACCTTGAGTAGGTAATCAGAGCTATGTGTTAGTGTGTGTATGTTATGTGTTGTACTGCATTATTTCTATGTGATTTATGCGGTGCATGTTTTCAGAGTTGGAACCGAAGGGATCCTAGAGTTAGAACCGGAAGGTTCACAGACTGAGGAAGTGAGAAAGGTTTTCAAAGAAATAATTTTCTAAAGCGAATAAGAGTTCAAAGAGAAAACGAGAAAGAGCAGTGTGTACAATCAGCCAGAGCCCGAACGGTGATTTCCCAAAATACCCTTACTCTTGTGTTATGAGATATTATGATGCACTTTATGAGATATTATTGCATGCTAGAGACAGGCTAGGTATTCCATATATTAGGACTAGAGTGGCCTGATTTGTGATGCCTTAGCCTAGGAATTTCTGTGATATGCGATGTGCTTTTGAGTATGTGATGAGTGAGGATATTTGATTGGAATCCTTTAAGGGATTGGAGTAGAGGAGTAATCTAGGGGGAGATACCTAGATGAGTACTGTGGTACTTGGAGAAAGATTAGTTAGTGCCCGCGAGGGGAAGAGTTGCAAAGTTCGGTGGTACTTCCGAGGAGGAGCAGAGCAAGCGGAGTTATCACCCAGAGTGAGTCATATATATTATTCGATGCTCGAATGCTGCTTGCTTCGTGCTTTGTGGAACTCTCAATGATGGGAGTCAGCTACCAAGCGAATATGACGATATTCAGGAGGTAGATGGCTCGCATCATTAGGAGCTCTTCAGCAGCTGATGGCAAAGAAGTGTTGGAATCTGGGAAGAGCCTAGGGAGTAACCTTAGCCAGATGAGTGCACTGGCAGGGTAGAGAATTTCGCTAGGGAGCGAGCACGCGACGTAATTGGTGAACTAGAAGGTCGAGCAGCTACTTAGGAGCTCCGGGATAGTCCGTGTGGAAAGTATGGGTAGATGTGGCAGGTAGTATGGGCCCGTACTACTGAAAGCAGAGGACCCATACTTGATACAGGGAGTATTCTGAAGATTCTAATGAGCATATTGAGGAGTGATGTTATGGTTCGAGTACCATACATCGGAGCAGATTGAGGAGTGATGTTATGGTTCGAGTACCATACATCGGAGCAGATTGAGGAGTGATGTTATGGTTCGAGTACCATACATCGGAGCAGATTGAGGAGTGATGTTATGGTTGAGTACCATACCTCAGAGCAGATTGAGGAGTGATGCTATGGTTCGGGTACCATACACCGGAGCATATTGAGAAAGGATGTCATGGGATGAGTACCATGGTTCGTAGTGAATGATGCTTGTGATTATCTTGTTATCTGGTCATGATTGATGAGGTAGAGATTGGACGCTATGGGTTTTAGGCCTGTAGGCCATGATTGAGTTTGGAGAGGCATCCCTCGAGAGGGAAGTCGAGTGCCTATCAGAGTATTTTGGTAAGGAGTTAGAGGGAGAGGAGAATTTCGGTCTGAGTTGAGCAATCAGTCGATAGAGCAGAGGTCACCTTCTATGTGGGTGGTGCTATTTATGTTCGTGTGCAAGAAACGAGAGGCCTGATGTTTTAGTTTTGGGTTTGGGGGTAAACCCTGCAGGTCGTTATCGGTGATGATTTCTCCCAGAGTATCAGGTAGCATGTGTGCTGCGAGGCAGTGACTTATCATGAGCAGACAGTCAGTTGGGACTGAGGTAGTCGAGGACCACACCACACCTATTTGAGAATAGTAGGATGTGGTGTAGTGGTATCAGTGGGGAGTTTAGTCGAGTTTTGCAGTGCAGAGAGTTTTCATCTATGTTGGGAGTGGGTCCCTGTCCTTGGGACGATTCCGGTGTTGGAGCGTTGGTTGATGAGTTGAGGTGAGAAGTGCGATGATTTTGCGGTTCAGTCTATGAGCCAGGGATGTTATTGAGCAGTTGACATGCTTAGTGCTAGATTGGTATGAGATTTGGAGTGACTAGAGGCAGTCGTGATGAGAAGTTCTTGAGGAGTTCATCAGAGGTTCAGAGTATAGGAGGTTGATTGATTTCCTTAAGGGGGAATTATCGGGCATTGTGTAGCACTTTCCTGGGGCAGGTGCGATTTCGTTGGTGAAAAATAGTTGTGGGTTGGTTGTGTGCTAATTGGTGATGGTTCGAACCCTAAGTGGGGGAGAACCGGGTACAGTATGTAAGAAAGCAGAGATTTGTCAAGAGTAGTTATAAGTGGAGTATAGAGATATGCTGTAAGAAATCATGAGACCAGAGATGTCGGTGGTCGAGGAAAGGGGTCAGAGTGAGTTAATGCGGGAAGTACTTGATGAGAAGGATGAATGTCTCCACGGCAGGTGTTTGGTGTTGTTGCAAGTAGATAGTGAATGATTAGGCAGCCAACTCCCGGGTCGGTATGTGTATCCTTGTTTGGATTTTGAGCGGTGGAAAATGGGTTCGGGGAATTATCAGCGTATTTAGTAGCGTTAGCGTTTTCTTGTATTCCAATTGAGAAATTGGATACACCGAGATTGCAATTTGGAAAATGCAGATCTAATTTTGGGGTTCAGAGGAAATGTATTATTGTGTCTATATGATGCTTGGGGCAGGAGATCAGTGGTTGTGGCAGGATCTTGTGATGTTCTGTTGGGGTATTCTGAGATATCCAGGTATGATATCTTTATTTCGGAGTTACTCGTGAATCTTGAATTGAATCAGCTTGTGGTATATCAAATATCTATGGATCTAGTGGGAGCCCTTCGAGTATGGGCATCCAAGGAGATTATTTGAGAGAGTGGATTTTCGCAAGGGTGGGCATTTGTTATGTTGATTGCCTCCAGATTCTGTGATGGATATTCGAGTCGAGTATGGGTAGCCACTGATGATAAACTGCGGAGCACGAGCTAGTGGAGTCAGAGGGTGTTGTGATACTGCGGGGAGCCGTAGTACTCACTAGTCAGAGGGTGTTGTGATACTACAGGGAGCCGTAGTACTCACTAGTCAGAGGGTGTGTGATACTGCGGGGAGCCGTAGTACTCACTAGTCAGAGGGTGTTGTGATACTGCGGGGAGCCGTAGTACTCACTATTCAGAGGGTGTTGTGATACTGCGTGGAGTCGCAGTACTCACTAGATGGCAAGAGAATGTGATGTTGGAATGTTTTCCGAGTAATGTATGATGTGGAAGAGTTTTGGGTTTGAGTAGCCCTAGTATTGAGTCTTAGGAGCCTGGATGTTGAATCGGGGGCGAGACTGGGGTCTCCGTCTCTGTCGGGAGATGCGGTGAGATGCGCAAGGGATATGCGCAGCAGAAACCGGAGATCAGAGCTGAGACGATCCTCGATTGGATCGTATTCTTCTCGCATGAGGAAAAGAGGATTTCATGACTTGCGTGTCACTGGGCAAGGAGAGTGGTCACGGGGAAAAGGTTAGTGAGATGTTTGGATCATGTTATGGGTGACTTTTGGAGGCTCAGCTGTGGAGTCAAAAGCTAACCTGGTGCTCAGTCTCGAAGAGGGATATGAGAAATGAGCTAGAGCTTATCATGAGGTTGTCTGAGGACACTCCAGAGCGAGTGAGCGATTCAGACGCTCGAAGTCATGCTTCGGGCATGTGTATTAGATTTCGGAGGAAGCTGCGGCACGTAATTATCCCTGGTTGAGTTGTCCTATATCAACAACCATCATTAGTGCATTGGTATGCCGCCCTTTGAGCTGTTGTATAGGAGGTGGTGTCGGACCCTCATTTGCTGAGGAGAGGTAACGCATGGACCCGATAGTCCTTGCAAGCAGATCCAGAGCATGTGCGATACATGGAGTAGTGGCAAGGTTGTCAAGTGGATTTCCCTAGGTAAGGGAAGAGAAAGGTATGTAACCCTAGGGGGGGAAGTGTTGGTTCACGGAAGTGAAGGTAGTAGTGCGAATGGATGATTTAGAGTATGAGGGTTGAACGTTGTGTCTGTTACAGTGGTATGGAATGACATCATGATGAGATGTCTGCTGAGGACGCAGAAGGGATTCCACGGGTGTAGAGCCAGGAGGCTCGGAAGGGATCCAGGGAGAGAATCCTGGACTCTCAGTGTGATTCTGATCAGGGTATTGGGTATGTATCAGTGGTTCATCCTGGGGGGGGATGTTTGAGGATATCATCAGTGTATCGGGTCTTCCAACCTGTGGGTGTTGGGGCTAGTTCAGCATGTGTATGTGATTGCAAGAGGAGAACTCGTGAGAGTTGCTCTGAGAGTGAGAATGGGTCTCTCAGTCGTTCCGGAATGGACAAGTGGGCTTTGGATCGGGGATCCGGTGGTTCATGGTTTCCTAACCCTTATGGGTCGAGTGATCGTTGAGAATTAGAGCAGAGTTGCATCTTGGGTAATTCTCGGTTATTGAGAGTGATGATCAGGGGTACAGTCAATGCCCGGTTCGAGATGGTGATCAGGACACCGTGAAGGAGGGGAAAGTATGTTCGAGTTTCGATATTTATGCCTTGAGAGACCTGGGCCGGTTAAGGCCCGGTGGAGCGTTGTGGGAATATCCTTGGAGTTGAGTTGCTGTAGGCTTCGAGGGCGAAGCCTAATATAAGTGGGGGAGAATTGTAACATCCCGGAATAGCAAGAGTAGAGTTGAAGGGCTAAAAGTGTTATTTGGGAAAGAGCGACTCGGCGAGTCCATGGACGGACTCGGCGAGTAGAGTCGCGGCTTGGTCGCGTGTTAAGCAGCCGACTCAGCGAGTCGATGAGATGGACTCGGCGAGTAGGCGTTGTGTGGAGAAAGCCCTAATTCTCGGGGTTGAGCCCTATTTAAAGAACATTATATCCTTCCCCCAGCCTCTTTATTCCCTCTTGAAGTCCAGAAACCCTAGAAAGTGTGATTGAAGAAGATTGGAGCGTATTTGGAGCATTGGAGGAGTTTGTTGAAGGAATCTTGTGAGATTGAAGGCTTGGGGCAAGGGGCTTTGCTTGGATTCAAATTTCATTGCAGTTGGGGCGTCCATTGGAGGTAATATCTCGTTCTTGGACTGATTGTATGTTGTTTCTTCATTTTAGGGTTTGTGGGATCTTCTCTATGGATGAAATTGGAAGTCTAGAGGTTAGATCTGAGGTTGCTACCTCAGATCTGAAGTGGAGAAGAATCAGAGAGCATGAAAGTCCCTGTGTTGGACTGTTTAGTGAAGCTTGCATGTCCCAAACCCTAGTTATAAGTGAATAAGGCCTAGATCTCTTTGGATTCACGTAAAGTTTGCCACTTTACGTGATGGATGAGTTGTATGAGACTAGACCTATGTTTTGGATCATTTGCATGGCCTGGAATGCTTCTGAGTGGATTCAGACCAGTGGTACTCGGCGAGTCACATGAGCGGACTCGACGAGTTGCTTGAAGATGAGCTGGGACTCGACGAGTTGGAAGAACAACTCGGCGAGTTGGAAGAACAACTCGGCGAGTTGGATGAAGATGGCCTGGAACTCGGCGAGTTGTATGAACAACTCGGCGAGTAGGTTGATGATAGTCTTAGACTCGGCGAGTCTGTTCTTGGACTCGGCGAGTCTTGTCGAAGAGTCCCGATATTCCCTGGTTGAGTCGAGAATCGGCGAGTCAAGGGATGACTCGGTGAGTTGTGTGCGAGGGGACTCAGAGTTGTTGGACTCGGCGAGTCTCGGAGTGACTCAGCGAGTTAGGTCGCGGATTGAGTGAAGTTCTGATTATAGGAACTCGGCGAGTCATAGGGTTGACTCGGCGAGTAGGGTCAGTCAGGGGTTGACTTTGATTGAGGACTTTGATTTTGACCAAGGGTTGACCGTTGACTTTTAGGGTTTGGTCAGCGATGTGGCCTTTGGGCCAAGAGAGGGGTAAAATATTCTTTTACCCTTAAGAGGGTGCATTGAGAGGATTGATTCTAGTCTCGAGAGTTGTAGTCATGAGAGTTTTGCCTTACGTGTTAGGCGGTGGCGAGTTCGGGATTCAAGTATGGAGATATCTGCTTTCTGCTTGCCAGGTGAGTCTTCTCACTATACTTTACCTTGAGTAGGTAATCAGAGCTATGTGTTAGTGTGTGTATGTTATGTGTTGTACTGCATTATTTCTATGTGATTTATGCGGTGCATGTTTTCAGAGTTGGAACCGAAGGGATCCTAGAGTTAGAACCGGAAGATTCACAGAGTTAGAACCTGAGGGTTCACAGAGTTTGGGTGCACGGACCCATAGAGTTATGGCCTCGAGTGGCTTATATGTGTTATGTGTGTGGTATTTTGAGGAACTCACTAAGCTTCGTGCTTACAGTGTTTTGTGTTATGTTGTTTTCAGGTTTCTTTCAGTATCACGGGACGGCACCGGCTTGATTGTACACACCAGAAAAAGAGTCATATTTTGGAGGATCCTGGTTTTCTATGCAAGTGAAAATGAAGCTATGTTTTGTAATTCAATTATTAATGAGATTTTAAACAAGTGTTCTAAGATTAAAATGATTATTTTAAATGAAAATTTTGTCTTGAAATTTTACGGTGTTACACTTTACTTCTTACTCATCATAGCAACATACTTTCATTTCCTAACCAGTATAAGCGATATGTAATTTGAACCTTGTAATGTGATAATAAGTGTTATATTACATCTTGATACTATCAGTTAAAAAATGAGTTCTCCATATGAAGTTTAGCAAGTTTAATTAGATACTCACATTCAACTTACGGCTGCTAAATGACAACAGAACAAAGGATTTGACAATTTCTTAGAATATTTGGAATAATTAATTTAAAACAAATATATATTCTTAGAATATTTAGATTAATTAACCTAATTATAGAGATAACTGGTTTCAAGGTATGGTATTTACATCTTCTGTTGATTAGCCACGTAGACATCAATTTTCATAAATGCATCATCAATTTCTCCATTACAGACATCTATTTTTTATATTTCATATGACAACATAGGTTTCCAACAATTCATCATCACATAATTTTGCTATTACTAAAGGATTATAAGGAAGGGTGGATTTTCAACAATTTATCATTAACTTTGCTAGTACATAAGGATTATCAACAAGGATTGTTTATCTATAACTCAGTGGCAATTGATTTTTAGCAATGCATCATTAAAATGGGAATGAACATGCTACTAACTCTAATATACTAAATTAGAAAGGCTAGAATATTATACTAGAAGCTAATATATAAAACATAATTCCTACAATATTTGACTACACAAATCAAAATTACTAGAATAATATGATATATAAATCAGAATGACTAGAATATTTTACTAAACATCAATGTTTCAAAATCCATCATCGGTTTTTCTATTACACACATCGATAAGGAATTTCAATATGTAAACTTTAATATTCAACAATTAATCTTCAATTTCTCTTCTACTAAAGACTTATCATAAAGGATTGATTGCTATCCATTTTCTATAATTTCATATCAGAACATCGATTTCAGAAATTCATCATCAAAGAATTTTGCTATTACTGAAGGATTATAAGCAAGGTTCGATTTTCAAAAATTTCATAATTTGTCATGAACTTTGTTGTTACATAAGATTATCAACTCATCGACAATCGGTTTTCAGCAATCCATGATAAAAATGGGAATGAACATGATACTAAGCAGAATGGCTAGAATATTATACTAGAAGTTTATATACAAAATAGAGTGCCTACAATATTATACTAGAAGTTAATATACAAAAATTACATATTTTACTACACAAATCAAAATGAAAAGAATAACATACTATACAAAATCAGAATGACTAGAATATTGTACTAAACATCAATGTCTAACAATTCATCATCACTTTCTCTATTATAGACATCTATAAGTAATTTTGAGATTACGTCGGTTTTCAACAATTCATCATCAATTTCTCTATTACCTAAGGATTATCATAAATAATTGATTTTAGACATCGATTTTTTTTTTGTAATCTCATATCGGAACATCGGTTTTCAGTAATTCATCATCAAAATTTTTTGTTATTACAAAAGGATTAAAAACAATGACCGATTTTCAGCAATATATCATAAATTTGCTATTACATAAGGATTATCAACAAATATCAATTTATCAACAACTCATAATCAATCGATTTTTGTAATTCATCATAAAAATGAGAATGACTACCATACCAACTCTAATATACACAATTAGAAGAAATAGAATATTATACTAGAAGCTAATACACAAATCCAAAAAACTAGAAATTTTTACTACACAAATCATAATGATTAGAATAATATATTATATAAAATCAAAATGACTAGAATACTGTACTAAACATCAATGTTTAACAATTCATGATCATTTTCTCTAGTACATACATCGATAAGGAATTTCTAGATTTCAACATTTATTTTCAGCAATTCATCATCAATTCTATATTATCAAAGGATTATCATAAATGATCGATTTTTAGTAATTATTCATCAATTTTTCTACTATAAAATAAGTATCAGCAAGAATCAATGAAAAACTCATCAACAATTTCAAATTTTTGCAATTAATCATCAAAATTAGAATCGATAGAATACTAACTCTAGCATACAAAACTCATAATTACTATAAAAGTATACTAGAATCTCACATACAAAACAATACATAATGATTAGATATTGTACTATACGAAATTATAACTAGTAGAATACTGTTTTGAAAGCTAAAGATGAGTTTTTGTTGGAAAATGGCTTTATGTCATTTCTTTTTGGAATGGTTACTTCTCTTTAGTTCTTTAGACTAAACTTCAGTACATGCTATTTTAATCACTCTATGTACTTCATATGATGACATTGGTGATTCATCTTTTATATTGAGAAGGGGAATTGGAAACTGCTTCTCTCGAAAAAGACATTGTTGAAAGATGAAATCAAAGCCTTTGATGGGTATAAGTTATAAAGTCGATTCTTTAAACTAGAATGAAACAATCTGAATAACATAATTAAGGTTTATGATTTTGAATGGTCGTCGATTCCTTCTATTTGGAAGGATAGGATTTATGTGAATTTAATGGATGATAGATTAAAGAAAGAAAGTACCTGTCTATATGATTTTGATTCCCTAGCACTCTTTTAGATTTGACGTTGGTTTTTTTTAACAAGAATAGAAATTAACTCTCTCTGACAAACTTTGCTTCAGTTTGCATCAATTGGGAGAATGGTTAATGAGGATATGATTTGTGGTATTGATTTGATACACTAAGGTTATTCGACTTAGAGACTATAAACTCGAATTATTCAGCGATTCAGTTACACAATTCGAAATTTGAATAACTTGAATTAATACATGTTTTGTGAAGGAATTGTTGATAATCGAGATTGAATAAGAAGGTTGAAATTAAGAATTAGAAGGAATAAGAATTTGTTGATAATCGAGATTGATCGAGGGTTTTCTGATTGTTATTGGCTACATGAATCAATGAGGATTTTTTTTCGTGTATGAATCAGAGGATGAATTTGAGCTAGAATCAAAATAAAGAGCTTGACTTTTCAATTTCGATTTAAGGTTAATCTGAGAAAAATTTGTGATGGAAGGGTTTTCTGTAGAGGTCGAGTTTTGTTGTGAGGTGTCGAAGTGTCTTATGTCTTGTTTAGTATCGAAGTCTGTAATGAAGTATTCGTTGAATGTATTTCATAAGGGAAAATTTAAATCTCGAAGCATATAAGTCTTAGCCCTTATGTAATTTTTGCTTACTTATGTCATTCATATAAATAGGGATAAGTATAAGAGTTAGAGAAACTTTTGGCACGTCGTGTTCTTTAATCTACCTTACTCTTGAATCTTTCAGAAGTGTCAAATGAGCCAAACAGATTATATTTAAAACTTGTGTTGTAGATTCAATTCATACTCTAATTTCATTTTTTTACTCGATTCATAAGAACTACATTTGGTATAAGAGTAGGATTCTCTCAATTGATTTCTGGTTTTCTCTTCAGTCCAAAAGTTTTTGAATCGTTGTTTTTGATTCAAAAGTATTCCGCACTTTTGATCCATAAAATATTTTCTAATCAATTGTTTTGACTTGATTCTGCCTTTTGTCTGATAAATCGAGATTTCAGTGATTGATTTCTGAAAGATTCATTCCTAAAATTCTTCATTCTGAAGCTTTTCATCATTTGTGTCCGTACAACAATAACAAACTTCAACATGAACACTATGATCTCCTTCTCTCATCTTCTTGGTTCTTTAACTAAAAATCCAATGTATATTCCTAAATATTCTGAGCAATGGGTGGATAGAATGGAAGATTATCTCCATGAAATTCATGAAGATATTTTAAGCTGTATTACTGGTGGAGAACGTCCTAGTGAAAGATTACATCAAGTTGGAACTGTTAGTTCTGATCCAAGTGTTGTATCACAAGCAGATAGAATAAAAGCAAATAACAAAAGATTCTTGCATGAACTTCACGGTGCTCTTACACCGGTGGTGTATAATTACGGTCATGGTTGTAAAACAACTAAGGAGATCTGGATACTTTGAAGGAAAAGTATCAAGGAAGTGAGAAGACTAGAAAAAGTTATGTGAAGCAATGTCTGCTTGAATTAGGTGAATTTAAATAGAAGGCGATAAAGACCATTGAAATGTATTATGATCATCTGAATGAATTAATTTTCAAGTGCAGTCGTTATGGCGTTAATCGTTCAACTATGGAGTATAATTTAACTTTCTTGGCATGACTTCTAAAGGAGTGGAGGAACATTAGTCTAATGATCAAGACACAACAAAGCTTCGACAATTATTCTCTAAGTGATTTTTATAATGTTTTGAAGGCTCATGAATGTGAGATAAATGAAATTCATGAAGAAGGAAAACTGAGTTTGGGTGGTCCTCTGGCATAGGTTTCAAAAGTTTCTGGAAAAGAGACAGAAGTCAAATCTGTTGATGTTAATGGTTCTGATGATGAAGGTAATGTTTTGAACTCAGATGACGAAGTTGTGGTGTATTATTCAAATAACAAAGTCAAAAAGTTTTTCAGGAAACCATTTAATACGAAGCTTAAAGGAAGTGATTTCAAGGGAAACTCTTCTGGGAAGAATGTTAGAAAAGAGTCGAAGTTTGAGAAGAAAGAGAGTAAAGCTACTGAAGAAAAGGTGGAAAAGAAATTTAAAGTAGATTCTGGTTTTGACTGTCACTACTGCAATGCTGCGAATCATATGGTTGCTGACTGCATATTGAGGAAGAGAGAAGAAAAGAAGGAAAGAGTGAAGGATGAATCCTATTATGTAGAAAGTCTGGAGGAAGTGAGAGCAAGGATGAAGGGGATGTCTCTTGTAGCTAAGGTAAGTATTGATGGGGATGACACTTATCAAATTTGGTCATTTGGAGCGGACGAGGAAGAAATGAGGAACCCAACCCATGGTGCACTCTATGCGAAGTATGAAGAGGGTAATGAGGATGTGGAGAAGGTGACCGGTAGATGGTTCATTTCAACCAACTCACACAAGTCTCCAGTGAATTGGAAGGTATGTTCTCTTCTTGAATCCTTTAATATAACTTCTAGTTCATATGATTTTGTTATATCTGATTTTGATGAGACTATTACGTATGTTAATGACTTGCTTATTTCTGTTAGTAGTGATGCTAAAAAATCAAATTCATTACTGGTAGAATCCCAGAAAAAGTTGGAGTCGAAGAGAAGTAGAATAGAAAATTTAGAATTGTAGTTAAACAATATTACTTGTGATAGGGATCATTTGAGATTAGATAATTTTATTTTGTTAAAACAGCATAACATCTACTGTAATTTGGCCAAAAGACTTTTGCCCTTTTGTTATTTGAAAGGGAGAAAATAGGTTCAACTTCCTATGACTATGAGAAAAAGATTTCTGAGTTTGACAAGGTCCCAAATGATTCATATGCATATGGTATTGTTAAAATATATGAATGTTTGGATGCTAATGATTTGGTTCATATTGTGAATGAGACCTTGACCAAAACCGAGCAAATCAAAATTTTGAAAAGGACTAAGAATTCGTCATTTGATTCTTAACACAATTTTGATGATATCGAAGATGAATCTGACAATATCAGTGAAATTAAGGAGGAAGAAGTTGTTGATTGTTCTCAATTTTTTGTCATTAATGTCACTTCTATCGGTAAGGATAACGAAAATTGTAATGATTAATTGGAAAAGGTTAACACTGACCAACCTTCATCTTTGAAAGTTAATGACTAGGACCGTGTGATTGTCGAAGATAGCCAAACTGACAGTGATAATGATGAAGAAGATGTTCCCATCAAAACAACGATTCCATGGGTTGTTTTCGATCAAGTAAAAGAGGAAACAGAGAAATTTGGAAACAGTAATGAAAGAAAAGGGTCCTCATTATCTTGAATCAAACTTAGCTATTTGTCCAAATATCAAGTGTATAGATGATGTGGTGCTTCTAAATAAAGTGTTTGTTACATCAGGAAATGGAGATAAAGTGAATCCTGAAATCAACAATATTGTTGTTGAAGATAACCAAGGAGTTTCGAAAGAAGGGCTTTTCTCAAACCAAAGCACCTTTGAAAATACTCTTACCAAGAACTCATCCGCTTTTCAAAGAGAAAAACCAAAACGAAATTGGGAAGCTAAATCAGAAAAAGAGAATGATGTCAAACAATCAAAGCACGAACCAAAGTTTATTGACAAAATATTGAGTCACGTAAGAAACAAAATGTTTTGTAAACAAAATTGTATGAACAAAAAAAGGCTGAAAAAGTTAAGACTTTTTCACAAAATAAGTCTTTTGCTCAGAACAAACCCGCTCAAAAACAAAAAAAATTTTCAGAAAGTTATTCAAAAGTACAAAAATCAATTCAAAAACCAGATGTTCAAAAACTAAGAAATGAGAATTTTGTTCAAAATCAACATCAAAGGAATTTTGTTCCTAATTATAAAAATGCAAGGTTTTCACAATACAATTTTCAATGAAATGGTTTTAAACAAGATGAACATCCAAATTTTCATCGATTTCAAAATCAAAGACGATTTTCGAATGGAAATCAAAACTATAATCAAAGATCTATTGGTTATAACAAACTTTTTAAAAACAATTTTCATAACCATGCCAACAATCTATTCCAAAAAGAGAATTCGACAAGTTGGAAGTCAACAACAAGAGACATGAACCATATAAACCAAAACCACCTCACTTTTCTAATCATGTTTCGAAGCAGCCAGTGAAAGCTTCATTCGTAAAAGGGAAGTCTGCCACAAAGAAGATTAATAATTGGCTTGACGGAAAAGGAAAACTTTATGAATCTGGAAAGTTTTCTCAAGAAGAAATCAAGTCTGCTTACGAAAGCTACTTGAAAGAGTCCCAAACCGGTAGTTCTTCATCAAAGGAGTCGAATCCCTTTGTTCAAAAGTAGAAAGCATTTCCCAAAGAAAATGTTGACGTAAAACGAATAGTTGAGGATAAAGGGAAAGTCTGTGTCGAACCTGTTGGATTAGGTGTCTAAGCCCATAACTATAATTGGTATGTACTCGACCTAAGAGTAGCATGGTCCATTTGGGTTGCCTTCACCAGAACAGTCTGATAGGATGAATACTTGAGAAATAGATTATTTATGATTTATTAATATATTATAAGTATAATATATTAATATGAAATCATGTTATTTAATTAGTATTGATCAAGAATTAATTTGGAATTAATTTAGTGATCAAAAGAGACTAATTAAATTAACGGGGACTATTTATGTAAATCAATGATATATAGTGTTTGGGCTATTAATCCATGTTGGACTAAGTTTATGAAAGTATCCATAAGAGTTAGTCCACATGAAATATGGATCAAAACCCAAGTGTATGGATTAGGGTTTACCCATGAATCTTGGATTCCTACACTATATAATGATAACCTATAGCCTAAAATTGGTTGCACAAGTTTTACACTAGTATGTTCTTGGAGTTCATAACCAATTTTGTATGCTAGTAACCTCTCTCTCAAGTCTACCATTTGTTCATGGTGTTTTTCAACAATTTAAGGCATCACACTTGAGGTGCTAAGTTCTTAAAGGCCAAACACAACAAGCTATAATAAGAGGTAATTCTATAACTCATTTTTATGTTGTATATGTCAATTGTATGCTAGTTGTAGGCTTCATGATTTGGAAACAATAGTGCATGTATAATTAGAGAAAACATAGATCCAAAGCATTTAGGGTTGTATGTGCACCATAGGATGTTGTAGTATACAAAACCCAACAGTGGTATCAGAGCCATTTTTTTCTGTTATATTTGATGCTTGTTAATTCTCAAAGATAAAAAAATCAATTTTCTGGCCTCTGACTGATGAACTCGCCGAGTCCACTGGCTGACTCGACGAGTCCACTTAGTAAAAGGGCAACTCGACAAGTCAGGTTCATGCACTCGTCGAGTAGGTGCTTTTGGTTGCAGAATTTCAAGTTTATGGCCAAGAATTGCACTAGGATCATTACCACAAACTATTTTGTAATCATAAAAAATTCTATTTTCTTATTTGGTAATGATAATCCTCTTCCAATCAAAAGATAATTGTCAAAATTTCAAGATTTGTATTAGTTTATATGATAGGCTAATTTGTTGTAAATTGTTGATATGAATTGTTTTGAGTTATGAGTTTAACTAGATCATTAGAAAAATTATATGATAATTTTGCTTGGTAAAAATTTGATCTTTAATGTTTTTGAAGTCTTCCTAACTTGTTCTCAAGTTATGGAACTTGAAAAGTTTTTCCATAAAAACCACATTAAACTCATAATTTATGGAAATCAAAGGTTTTTCAAGAGTTACAAAACTTGCC
This sequence comes from Lactuca serriola, assembly GCF_051521515.1. NCBI lineage: Eukaryota > Viridiplantae > Streptophyta > Magnoliopsida > Asterales > Asteraceae > Lactuca > Lactuca serriola. Next base: position 257,540,121 of record NC_136415.1, on the reverse strand, counting down.
CTCAAGTTTTGGTATTTGAAAAGTCTCAAATTAAAAAACTCTTGTAATTAAAAGGTGTAACTCTTGAGTTCATAAATTAAAAAAATTAATTAAATAGTTTTTAATTTTCAATTTTTTATATTTAGAACCTTGAAGTTTTGGAATAGTTCAAATTGCACCTTATGGACTTTATTAAAATAATTAAAGGGTTTAATTAAAAGAGAATTAATAATTCCATAATGATATGGTTTAAGTTTAATAAAATTAAGAGTATAGTTTAATTAATAGACTAAACCACTTAGTATTTTAAAAGTTTAAAATACACCCTTATACTACTATAATATTAAAAGTTTAATAATTATATATGTATAAGTAAAAAGTCAGTCTTACCTTTAGTAGGCCTCATTCACGAAGCCGGTCTATAAGGGGGGTATATGGTGGAGGGTCGTTAGCAGAACGGGTAAGATAAGACATTCTCATTAAAAGTATAATGAAAATACCAAGTAACTAAACACTTATAAATTCCAAATCTTAGTTGCTTAGGAAAAATGTGAATTTGGTGCTAACCCATGAAATTGCACTTTGGACGTTGCCAAGTCGTTAGTGGAGCGTGTGTGGTTAATTGACACACTAACTTGGACTAGTAAGGGTGGGAAAGGGTAGCTCGATGTTTTTCATACATCAATGGAGCGTGTGTGGTTAACCAGCACATTGATTAGGTGATAAATGACTTTGAGAGTACTAAGCTAATTTGCATGGTTATTCACACCTTGTTTGTGATCCTCGGCATCCCAGTCACAAACTTGAAGGGAATCATCGAGATTAAACATGCCATTAAAAAGTTTAATGAATCTCAAAGAATCTAGGAATTTCAATTCATTTAAAAACTAAAATTCTATTTCGTTTTTCATGGTGGAAATTGGTAAATCGTCATTTACCTACCTTCAAATATTTTGCAATTGGATTACAACATCCCTCTTCCGAATTGTAGAATATAGTGCTGGGTCCTAACCTTAATATAGTCATTTGGGTGTTATATTAAGGAGTTAAATCAATCAACTTGAATTTCTCCCTTATAGATGTCTAGTTCAGACAACTATGGTCTTCCTAAATCTTATGGAAAAAGCCTTGCTTATAAAGATAATATTCCACAAGACGACCAAGGTGAAAGATTAATCCCTTCTTCGTGCTGTAGTGGAACTTCTCTTCCTCTACCTCCTCCAATTATTCTCCCTAACCCACATGGTCAAAAACTTGAAAAGTTCAAGGTCACTCAAGCTGTATTGGCAAGAAACCATGAAGATGGAAAGTCTGTATGTGCTCACATCTTGGAGATGAATTTGCATATTGACAGGCTGGGATTGTTTGGTGTCGAAGTTTTGAGGAAGCTGGTTGTTGACTTGGTCCTTCAGTCACTCCCTCAGTCGTATGGCGGGTTCATTAAGGGCTACTATATGACAAACCACGACATGACCGTTATTGGTCTAACCCATTTGCTTGTTGTTGCTGAATCAACAATGATTTGGTGTACTGGTAAAGCAATTGATTGGAAGATCTACTTCTCATGTTTCCATGGACAAAAGTGACAATCCAGAAATGATTTCTTCTCATAGGAGAGAGAAACTGGTTAAAGTCAAAAAGTTTGAACTTAAGAGAATGGCCGGTTCGGGAATTGTGTCATGTGTCGATGCGAAAGAAATCATTTGTTTCTACTGCCATTTAGAGGGACATTGGTTGCGATGCTTCCATGTCTACCTGAAGAACCACAGGGATGGTAAAATCAAAGTGTTTGACTCTGCTTCAGGTAAGTCCACTATCTAACTCTATTAAGTTCCTGTTTGGAGATTCTTAATACATGATGTAATGTAATTACATTTTGATGTTTTGTAGAATCAAAGGAAGCTTAAAAGAAGAGTAGGCCAAGTCTGATCGTGAAGAAATGGATTTTGATCACATGGTTCGATGATTAGATACTTGAGTTGCTACTTAAGAGTTATGATAGACTGCTTAGATATATTTAGAATCAAAGTTTTCATTTGTAATTGCATTGAAAGGGAAAGTTTTTCGCGTTTTATAAATAAATAAAATTTTGATTTTGTTTTATTTTATATCTCTTTACAATGGCATTTGTGAAAATTGATGCTTATATATATTTTAGCAATGTTCAATATGGATTTGACTCTTTCGTTTATGGTAGTGTCAAAATTTACCAAATAAGGAAAGATTCTCATCACCCAAGTTTCAGTTGGATAGAAACTTGGAATCATGCAACTTGTATTTTATGATGAATGAGAGCCTCCATCTTTGGGAAATTAAGACTAATTCCTTGTTCATATGTATATGTGAGTCAAGTGAAGGACGAGGGGATCAGGTACAGTTGGTTGTGTGCCGGTCAGGTCCACCACAAAGAGCGATAAGACTATTCATTATGATTTTCTAAAGTTTAGTAAATATGGTTATACTTACAAGATTAAGTATAATTCTGAAACATTGGAAAACTTTTAATGTATAGCAGAACGAATAAGAATAATCAAATTAGGCAGAAAGATAAAAGTTTCTCCAATCTGAAAAGAAGGGAGAGTACTTTAGTATCGTGTTTTATGATCATGTAAATGATTATGAAAGACCATATCACAACTGATCCTCTAAGGACACCTTAGTGCACTTGTATGACTAAGAAGAGGAATCGTGAATTGTTGAAATGGTTAAATAAAAAAAGGTGAATCATACTTCATTCCAAATCGAGTCTTAGAGTCAATCTCCAAGATCGAGCCTTGAGTGACATAATCTTAAGAGAAGTTTATAACACTTCTCAAATGTAAAGTAAAATGTTTTCTACTCTTGTACATTTGAAATTGGTAAGTTGTGATGTTTTGGATAATACAAAGACCAACTAAGACCAATTGTGTAAAGTGTTTGTCTTGATAAGAAACCGTACTAACTCTTGAATATTTGTTTGTCAAGTAATGTCTTTTGACAAAGAGAAACTTATATGTCAAGAGGTCAGTGGGAGTCTTAAAGATCTTGAAAAGGTTCAAGAACTAATCAAAAGTAAACCTATTGTTAGTCACTTGCTCACGACTTGAGGTTTATAACCTATCGTGTTGACATATTCTTGTTTGTGTGCCCATTCCAGTTAAAGTTGATTATGCATGTGAATTCTAAGAGTACTCAATTGTATTCATAACTACTTGGAAGCAATGGTAGGCCCTTGTGCTGCCAGGTCACAAGAAATTAAGATTAAACAAGTTCAATCCATATGAGTTTGGATTTGTCACTGACCTTGTCTTTTGATTATGGTTATGACAAATTCACATTGATAGGAACACATACACCATAAAATATAAGTGTCATAAGGTTTCTCTCCAACTCATGAAAATGATTGTGAGGAAATGCTTTCACTAAGTAGATTTTAAGGAGATAACAGTTATGTTATTTGCATTCTCAAGTTCGATTATGATTACGGCATCCCTCTTCATAGTTCGAATTATGAGAAATGGAAAATAGTTTGAACATTCAAAACTTATTGTTGTAAGTTCTGAATAGTTTAGACACACATATGAGCTTTCTAATAAAAGGTGTATGAACTTAGATAAGGCTTATCGAAGCATCTCGTATTAGAAATCTGAACTTTGGTAGCAAAGTCAATAGAGTATTGATTTCTAGAAGTCCGACTGATTTCTGATACATGTCAAAGCTAGTTGGAGCATAAATGCTATGCTAGTAATTAAATAATTGTTATAGTGGGAGCATAATCATTATGTTAAGTGTTTCAAGTTAGCAATGTTAATTATAGAAAACAAAAGTTTCAATTTGCAAAGTTGCAGAGTTTGGAAAATTGTTTTGCTATAATTAAGGGAGAGGAACTCATACTTCATTTCGAATCTAAAAGCTTAGATTGAAATTTTAATTCAGTCATAAACATATGTGAATGTTATGTTGAAATGATTCAACATAAGGAAATTCCATATATGGAAATATTATAGCAAAAGACTGGTCAGGTATCATGTCTCTATGTAAGACTTTATGAATCCTGTCCCATATGCTTCAGATATAGGATCGGTTCTATATGATATAATATTCATGTGTTCTATATTTCCAAATGCCTAGGACATTAAGAGGGAAAAAGGACTAGAACCAGATATGACTAAAGTTATTAAACAACTGTCAAGGACAATCTGAGGTTTACCAAGGATTGGTTGCTTGTGGATAGTTGGAAGTATAGTAATGAATAAGCAATATTTATATAATTACGAATAGATACGATTCTATTAATAATGAATAGTCATATGATAATTATGGAAAACATTTCCATAATGAGAGTTGGATATCGAAATCTATGGGTAAGTTAGAAACTTTTACTCAAGAAGGATGTTCAAAAATATGTGCTTTGAATATGAGACTTCGTATCTATGGAATTTTCTTGTAGCAATCTCCATTGGAAAGTTTTGTAATTGGCAAAGAGTCTATGTCTTGTGTACATAGTCGTTACAAAATGATCACTGCATATAAGCTTAGAATCTGATATGCATAGAATCTAACAGATTACAGTAAGTGGCAGGACTTAGTATTCTTACACTTACGATACCGATTCGGAATTGTGAAATGAGTGTCATTGGAAATGTTTACAATTGATCTATTTCACAAAGTAAGGACCATAAGTAAATGTAGTGTTCATGCTTGGAGCATGGGATAACTATTTTTTTTATTCAAGTATTAAGTTGATAAATCGAAACATTATACAATGAATAACGTGTAATCAATATGGTGATTAAATAAAAGGTGTTTTATCTATATTCATAAGTTTTGAGACCATATTGGGTTCAATTATTATTGTGTTTCAAACCATCCACAACCGATCATACTTTAGAAGTAGGTATTGAGGCAAGACTGTCATGAATCTGACTATAGAATGTCTAGGTGATTTAGACATAGCAAACGTTTGCTGCAATATTCATGAGTACCCCAGGAATAAGATTCATGTATTGGATTAAACCCATGCTCATCTGAATCACTTCATGGATTTTATCACAAGTGATTAGTGAGACGATATTATCTTATATTCTTAAAACCAAGATATGTGAGTTGTAGTTTACAAGTCGGTTGCACATTGATAAATGTAAATACACCATTAACTTGGTGTTATAAAACATATTGTTGCGTGTGATTTGATGGGTAAGTACAAGAAAGCGTTTGAGTCGAAATTTATCCATTCCTTTTACCCTTAGAGGGATAAAATCGATATTTGTGGGCCCCTCGATGATATAGTGATGACAACCCTAAGCGCTTGGCCAAGGCTGGACTGATTTGATTTGTTCAATTAGTCAGTCGTCATAAATCGGAAATTGGGAAACAAAAAATAGATAGAGAGAATGATTATAATCCATGTCTCAGTCCATATGATATCTAGAATGGAGGAATATATGATCCCTTATCTTATCGACGCGTCATTGACTAGGTCAGAGTTCGACACCGGCTTTTAAGAGCTACGATTTCTAGTCGGGATTTTGGAGTTATACTTGCAATAATAGTTATTTCGGGATTTTGGAGTTATACCTACAATAATAGTTATTAGACTTATCCAAGTGGGAGATTGTTGGATTAGGTGTCTAAGCCCATAACTATAATTAGTATGTACTCGACCCGAGAGTAGCATGGTCCATTTGGGTTGCCTTCACCAGAACAATCTGATAGGATGGATATTTGAGAAAGATATTATTTTTGATTTATTAATATATTACAAGTATAATATATTAATATGAAATCATGTTATTTAATACCATTATTGATCAAGAATTAATTTAGTGATCAAAAGAGACTAATTAAATTAACGAGGACTGATTATGTAAATCAGTGATATATAGTGTTTGGGTCTATTGATCTAAGTTGGGCTGAGTTTATGAAAGTATCCATAAGAGTTAACCCACATGAAATATGGATCATAACCCAAGTGTATGGATTAAGGTTTACCCATGACTCTTGGATTCCTACACTATATATATATATATATATATATATATATATATATATATATATATATATATATATATATGATACCCTATAGACTAAATTTGGTTGCATAAGTTTTACACTAGTATGTTCTTGGAGTTCATAACCAATTTTGTGTGCTAGTAACCTCTCTCTCAAGTCCACCATTTGTTCATGGTGTTTATGAAACATTTGAGGCATCACATTTGAGGTGCTAAGTTCTTAAAGGCCAAACACACCAAGCTACATTAAGAGGTAATTTTATAACTCATTTTTATGTTGTTTATGTCAATTATATGCTAGTTGTAGGCTTCATGCTTTGGAAACAATATTGCATGTATAATTAGAGAAAACATAGATCGGAAGCATTTAGGGTTGTATGTGCACCATAGGATGTTGTAGTATACTAAAAACAGCAGAACCTACACCAATGAATCATTTCATTTCGATTCCTAAATCCATAGAAGTTGACTTGATCGATAGTTTGAAATCTAAGGTTCGAAATTGGGTTTTAGGTTCATCGTTTCATAATGCATTTCACTCTAATCACCAAGGACCCAAAAAGCCCTGCGGACTTAAATTATTTAATTGATTGCAGGTTTTGTGTGATGAGATATACAATGAACACTGGTACATCGAAAGTATTAAAGTTTGGGAATAACCAAAAGTGCAAGGTTAAAGGTTGTGGGAAAGTAACGAATGGAATGTTACAGTCAATCGAGTGGCTTATGTTGAAGGTCTTCAACACAACTTGATAAGTGTTTCACAACTTGTTGTGGGCGCTAGTAATAAGGTAGTCTTCGATGAGGAAGGTAGTGTTATTTCGAACAAAGAAACCAAAGAGGTTTTAGTCAATTATAACAGGAAAGGAGATATGTTCACTCTTAACATCAAACTAATTATTGGTGTACCCTCTCTTTGTTTACTTTCGAAGGAATTGTCTGATTTGAGCTGGATGTGGCATCGAAGGCTATCTCATCTGAATTTCAAAAATCTAAATAAATTGGTGGTAAATGATCTTGTTTGAGGCTTAACTGTTTTAAAATTTGATAAGGATTCGTTGTGTGGAGCTTGTGAACATGGAACGAAACATCGTGAAAGTCATCCATTTGTCATCGATTAGAAGATCATTGAACCTCTGGAACTTCTTCACATTGATCTTTGTGGGCCTTCGACTGTTGAGTCTCTTATCAAGAAGCGGTACGTATTGTTCACTGTTGATGATTTTACACGGTTTAATTGAGTTTACTTTCTTTGAAAGAAGTAAGAAAATTCTCAATTAATGATCGATTTCATCAAACACACTGAACTCAGTTTGAGGAAGAAATTCAGAATGATTAAAAGTGATAATGGCTCAGAATTCAAGAGTAATGTTCTTGATTCATTCTTGGCTGATCTTGGAATAACGCAAAAATTTTCATCTCCTTACACACCACAACAAAATGGTGTTGTCGAAAGGAGAATCAGCTCTCTATGTGAAGCAGTAAGGAGAATGCTTACCTATGCGAATCTACCACAATATCTCTGGGCTGACACAATTTCGACTGCATGTTTCACTAAAAATCGCTTTTTTATTCATCGTCATTTTAATACCACCACGTATGAAATCCTTAACAATAAAAAACCAAATGTGAAAATTTTCCATGTTTTTGGTTGCAGATGTTTCATAATGAATATAAAAGATAACCTTTCAAAATTTCAGTCTAAGGCTGATAGAGGGTTATTCTTGGGATATTCTCATAACTCTGTTGCGTATCAGGTGTTGAACATGCGAACAAGAAATATTGAAGAAACTTTCAATCTAACTTTTGATGATTATTATGTCAAGCGTGTCATAAAGACTTTTGAACAAAATCAAGTTCTCATGGAAACAAATGATGAGTCATAAATTGCTAATTCTTTTGATTTTGACCATGAATTAATTTTTGGTGTTCTTGACAGGGCAATAGATGCAGAACTTCTTGGTAATGGTAATGATATTATTGAAGCATCGAAACATTCTTATGATTCGACAACTACACAGGAAGATGATGTTTCTCATTCTACAACAAACTCTCCAATTCATGTTGAAAGTCAACCAATGTTACAAGGTGATCAAGTGGAGGGGGATCACTTGAATTCGCATGATGATGTCGAGGGGGAGCATGGATGTTCGACTACTAATGTCGAGGGGGAGCATCCAAATGCCAATCCAATGGTTGAAGGGGAGCAAATTGGAGTTATACCTACAAATTTAAATGACCAAATTGATGTTTTTCATAATGTAACTGATAATTCGTCTAATCCAAGTGAAGGTTCTGAAATCAATGAAATGTTTGAAGAGGCACCTTTGGATTTTGATCCTGCATATCCATCTTTGGAAAGATGGACACATAATCATCCAAAAGAACAAGTTCTTGGTGATCCTCAAGCTGGAGTATTGATAAGGGCTCAGCTTCGTGCTAAAAATGAGGTACTCAATGTATATCAATAATATTGCATTTTTAATGTTTTTCTTTCAAAAATCGAACCGAAATTAGTTAAGGCTAGTTTGGAAGATCCTAATTGGATTGTTTCCATGTATTATGAACTTGTTGAATTCGAAAGAAACAAGGTTTGGAGACTAGTGCCAAGAGCTGATGATGTATTAGTTATAGGCTTAAAATGGAATTTTAAAAAATAAAACTAACAAAGAAGGAAATCTGGTTCAAAATTAAGCAAGGTTGGTTGTTAATGGTTATTCGCAACAAGAAGGTATTGACTATGATGAAACCTTTTCCCATGCTGTGAGAATCGAGGTTGTTTGAATATTTCTTGCTTATGCAGCACACAAAGACTTCGATGTTTATCAGATGGATGTCAAGTGTGTGTTTCTTAATAGAGCATTAGAAGAAACTGTGTATGTTGATCAACCACCAGGTTTTTTAAATGATAAATTCCTTGATCATTACTATATTCTCGAAAAAGCTATTTATCGATTAAAACAAGCACCTCGAGCATGGTATGCAACTCTTACTAATTTCTTGAAACAGTCAAAATTTAAAAAAGGGTCAGTTGATCCTACTCTATTTCTAAAGAAAGTGGGGGATCACTTAATGCTCGTTCAAATTTACGTAGATGATATTATTTTTGGCTCTAGTGACCCTTCATTATCAAGAGAATTTGAAAACATGATGAAAAGTCAATTCGAGACGAGTATGATGGGTAAGATCAATAATATTCTGGGATTGAATATTCATCAAAGCAGAGATGGAATTTTCATAAATCAAGAAAAAGTATTCTCGTAATCTGCTTGACAAGTTTAGATTAAAGAATAGTTTGAAATTGCGAGTACCAATGGACGTCGGCACAAGCTTAGGACCTTCATTGGGCATGCCTACTGTCGATATTACGTTGTACAACAGCATGATCGGTTCGTTACTATACTTAACTGCTAGTCGACCTGACATTATCTTTGTTGTTTGTAATTGTGTTAGGTATTATTCGAATCCCAGGGAACCCCATTTAACAGTTGTAAAGAATATTTTTCTCTTTCTCAAAGGCATAATCTTGTTGGGTTTGTGGTACCCTTCGAAAACAGGATTCTTCATTCAAGCATTTTCTGATGCAGACCTTGGTGGGTGTCAATTTGATAGAAAAAGCACTACTGGTGGATGTCAACTTTTGGACGGGAAACTTTTTAGTTGTCAATCGAAGAAACAAACTTGTGTTTCGATTTCCACAGCAAAAGTAGAATATGTTGCTGCTGCAGCTTGCACTTCTCAAGACATTTGGATACAAAGTTAATTTGTGATTATGCAATCACCATGAAAAAGATACCTCTGTATTGTGATTCACAAAGTGCAATATGTATCTGCCATAATCTGGTGCAACATTCAAAGACCAAGCATATAGCACCTCGCTATCTTTCATCAAGGATCATGTCGATGATGGAAATATCGAGGTTTGTTTTGTTAAAACAATAGCTCAGCTTGTTGATATCTTTACCAAACCTTTGGATGAAAATTTATTTCTTAGGATCTTTTCTGGATTAGGAATGATTGATGTAATTGTAGTTCCCAGTTTAACTTCGTCATGAGCTAAAGTTGAATCAAAACATTGTTGACTGATTTAGAAGTTACTATTCACTATTCAGCGTTCAACATGCTTCTTTTTCGACATCTCTCTGAATGATTCAGAACATAACTCGTTGTCTGAATAGACTTGATGTTTTAAAGTCTGATATCTTTATGTTGATGTCTCTCATTTCATATGTCAAGTCACATTTTCTTGTTTTTCATAATTTTTTTACAAAATAAAAAATACCAAAAAGATTTTAATTCTTTCGTATTTACCTTACAAAAACAACAAAAATCCAAAAATATTTTGTTTATTTTGTTTTTTAAATTTCAAACATAAAATATATCAAAAAGATTTTCTTCATTTTTGTATGTTTTTCGTTTAAAAACAAAACAAAATCCAATTTTGTTTGTGTGTTTCACGATTTGTTTGTGTAACTCTCGAACAACAATTTCTGGTGCACATTGCTTTGCAGCTAAGGGACAGGTATAATTTCAAATCTTTGTACAAGTTAGGTGTCCCTAGAAGCATGCTGCAACATGTTGTCCTAAGCGTCATCGACTCAATGTGTTTCGAAGCCTTAATGGATCTCTCATCATGAAGACTCCTTCCCAATCAGGCTATATTCACATTAGTCACTTAGCTACCTAACTCTTCTCATATCGAGTTAAGAGTTTCTTTCTTGGTCCACATATAGCAGAGGTACACCATTTCTTTGAAACCAATCGTTTTCACCTTAATGTTCTTTCACGATCACACACAATGACACATACCCAAGACATCTCTGCTCGAAACCCACAAGGATATAGGTATGTTAAATCTATGTGTTAATGATCTTGATTCATGAGTCCATGATGAAAGTGAAACCCAACAATCTCAACTTTTAAAGGAATTGACAGTGAACCTTATGTTCAAGATTTTAATGAACCACTTGTTTCAGTACCACGCTTCGATATTCAAAAACATATTCCTTCCTTATGCGTGATCTTGATAAAATATTCAATTCCCAAGATATTTTTGCCCAACAAGGTCCAGTACATAATTTTTTTTTGGAATATTCATTTCAACTTGAATATCTGTTTGATCGTTACTTACACTTAAATGTGTCTTATCACACTTGTCACTGACAGCACTGGTCATACAAGTAATTTTGTTCAAGTTCCTCACACTTATGTTAAGTTGTGGTATTGAAAAAAATTGTGCCTACCTTTCAAGCCACTGTAAAAGAAGCCCTTCCATACTCCTCTATGAGTATTCGATTGTAATTCACAGGAAACCACACAAGATGTTAGACATCTCTCTTGATGTAGAACGAAGCAATCTTTTCCCGAGATCTTACTGCTTTTATGTCAATTTTTATTTGACATCACATAACCAATTTCTTTTTATTTGTTCTCATGTCATTCTTTGGCACAATTTTGCACTGAAATCCTTGAGAGCTGAGTAATACCAACTCAGGCTGAAGATTTTGCAAAGTATGGCATATGACTTCTCTTCTAAACCCAAAAGCAAATGAGCCCAGCCTCCATGCCGAAGGTTCAGTGAAAACTCTTATCCTCTTGGGGCAAGCAAAATGATTGATTGATGTGATGATTTGGTTGCTTCATGGTTTTCAAGAAAAATGTTCTGATTAGTTTTCAGACGTGGAGATATATATGGCTACAAGCCCATTTTTCACGGATACATGTGGCATGATATTATTGATAACTACTTCAAATTCAAACTGTGTATTAAGTATAAAAGGATTTTGGGGGTCACAAATTCAAACTTTATGTATCATGTTTAAAGCTTTTCCCCGAATTCTCTTTCCTTATACTTACCTCATAACTCAAAACTTCTAGCCCTAACAATGGCGACAACCAATATTCATGTTCATCCTTCTCAAACAACTAATAATGCTACATCTCAACCTTTGTTGAAGATTCAAAGTACCAATTAACGAGTTAAACCAGATGTATCAAAGTGCCAGAAGTGTTAAAGATGCTAATCATTGCTCTTAATCACTCTGTGCTTTCAACAGTGATGACTTCTTCTTTTTCTGTACCAATGTCTTGGTTATCTTTGGCCGGTTCCGCTGTTGTGTTCAATAAAACCTCCAAGATTGTTACATCCAAACTCACAAATGAGAAAAAAATACAAGCTCTCCAAGAAACACTTTGCCCAAATCATGAAAATTCCAAATGTTGGACCTTTCTATGAGGTTACAAATGAATAGGTGGTTCACATGTTTAATGAGATGGGTCATCAATCCTCACTCACCAAAATCAGTCAGTTTAAAAAGTCTTCTTTATCGTGTATGTGGAACGTCTTGTTTGGGATATTTGTTCGATGCGTAACAGGTCGAAGTGTTGGTCTTGATAAAGCTAAACTTGAAGTTTATGCTATGATTGTTGGACTCTATTTGTGACATCCATAAAATTCATAAAAGTTTCAACTTTTTCAAACATTCAAAAACCACCATTTATTACAATTTTTTTTCAAAATATTTCAAGCTTTAGAGAATCCCGAAATCATAATATAAAATGTGAGGAGGTGCACGATCAAGCTTCCGGCTTCCCTCGATCATCCGAAGTACCAGAAACAAAATCCACAACTATAACCTCCCAACTTTGTGAATTTCCCCCAAAATACAGATACATGCGAACAATACACATAATAACAATAACAACATGCAATGGGTCCACTGCTCTACAGATTGGATCATGAACCCACAATATTAGTCTGGCATGCCCTCCATGGGCCTTAGCTCATATCTGGCTTTCTCTTGAGCTCACAACATAATTATGGCTTGCCCTCGGCCCACAGGTTATATCTGGCTTGCTCCTTCAGTCTCAGACTGGAATACAAATGATTGTCCCTCGGTACGAGTCTGGCATGCTCTGCCAAACCCTCAGCTCGTATCTGGTATGCTCATGAGTCCTCAATATGAGTCTGGCATGCCCTCCCTGTCCCTCAGCTCATATAGGACATACTCCACAGTTTATTGGCTACAACACGGAGCGGTACAACCTCAACCCAACCTACACAAAATGTCGACATGTAATGGATAAATACACATACAGATAATCTGACAGTATCATAGGTAGTCCTACAGATCTACCCGGCTAGCATATATAGCTATCATACATATCTAATACAACTCACCTCACAAACATCACAAACTGAAAAAAATCCAACTCTTGAATCACAGCTCTAAACTCAACTGCCTACAACCACCAAGTAACTAAATCCATCAAAACCCGAAATACCCAAAATACCCTTAAGGTCAAACTTGGTCAACCATGGTAAAGGTCAAAGTTAACAGTCAAGGTCAATAGTCCATATCGACCCAACTCGTCGAGTGCATCTATAAACTCGTCGAGTTCCTCCAATATCCAGAAGACTGAAAACCTGATCTAACTCGTCGAGTTGTTGGGACAACTCGTCGAGTTTTCCCTGTCATAACCTATTCAGGCTCTTTTTCGCGAATCCAAAGCCCTAAACTCTAGATATGGTCCTTTGGGACAGAAATATTACGTAAAGTTGCTAACTTTACATCCATGCATGGTACCCAAACGCTAAAACACTAAAACAAGCTTATGAAGGGACATAGAGCATGGAAGAGGGCCAAGGCTTGATAGAGCTTGTAACTTTAAGCCCAGGGAGCCATAAAACATCTAGATCTGAAGTGAAAACTTCAAATAATGTATCATTCCAAAAATAACTCCAATATGACCAAGAATGACAATTTACTTTTATAGAAGAAGATCTAAGCAATGAAAGGCCAAGTTATCGACTTTATATCTCAAAATGGGTGCCACAACAGAGTAAACACCAGATCTACAACCTCTCCCTTCAATAATGCAGCACCCACTTCAAGTTCCTTCAAGAAGAGCAGCACCAAAGAACACTCTTTAACCTCTCACACACTCAAAAGGGAAATGTAACACACGATTTAGGTTTTCTCTGGACTGAGGGGACGGTAAGGGTGGCCAGCCATGATTCATAAGTTCTTTAAATATGCTACAAAAGCCTAAAAACTAGAGTTTCATAGTTAGCCGTCGACTCGTTGAGTTTTTCTCAATAACTCGTCGAGTAAGGAGCTTCCTACAGGTCGAGTTTGAGGCCATCAACTCGACGAGTTCCAAAGGAAAATTGTCTTTTAAGCCATAAACCTCATACCTGGGAATCGAGATGTTACAAATCTCCCCCACTTGAACTAGTCTTCATCCTCGAAGCTTGATGCGGTGAATAAATCTGGATAATGCTCCCGTATCTTGGCCTCCGGCTCCCAAGTCCACTCGGATCCCTTCCGATGTTGCCATTGTACCTTTAACAAATGTATCTCTTTGTTACACAAAATATTCACCTTCCTTTACAGTAAAGCCATCGGCCTCTCAACATAATTCAGGCGCTCATCCACCTGAATTTCATCTTGGCACAACCACATCCTCATCCAATACTGAAATGCCCCAATGTATCAGGGACAATCTATACGCCGCCTTGCTAACCCTGGTAATAATCCGAAATGCCCCAATGTATCAGAGACCCAATTTTCCCCTCTCCCTAAAGTGGATCACACCCTTCCAAGGTGAGACCTTCAACAATACCATGTCACCCACCTGAAACTCCAACTTAGATCTGTGCCGGTCGGCATAACTTTTCTGCTGACTCTAAGCAGTCTAAAACTGCTGTCTGATCTACTGAATCATCTCGGTAGTCTGCAGAACCACCTTAGTCCGACCCATCACCCTATGACCAACCTCGCCCCAACAGACTGGGGTATGACATCTCCCTGCATGGGCAGAGATGCCGTACCCCAGTCTGTTGGGGCGAGGTTGGTCATAGGGTGATGGGTTAGGTAGGAACATCAATGCTGGAATCGAAGCCGTTGTTGTAGGAGAACTCTAAAAGGGTTAGGTAGGAGTCCCAAATCCCACCAAAATCAATGACACATGCTCACAACATGTCCTTGAGATTCTGAATGCTTCGCTCACTCTGGCTGTTGGTCTGCAGATCATAAGTTGTCCTAAAATTCAGTCGCGTGCCTAGTTCCTCATGGAACTTCTGCCAGAAACGGGAGGTAAACTGAACATCACGGTTCGAAACAATAGAGGCCATAACCCCATGGCGAGCTACAATCTTGATAATATACACATCGATCAACTTCTCGGCCGATGAGCTCTCCCAGATTGCAAGAAAATGGGCACTCTTGGTCAATCGATCCACAGTGACCCCAATAACATCAAAACCCCTTTCCGTTCTTGGCAACTTGGTGATAAAATCCATCATGATCTACTCCCATTTCCATATGGGAAGCTCCAAGGCCGCAACTTGCCATGTGGCCTCTGATGCTCGGCCTTGACCAGCCTTCAGGTCAAGCACCTCTCAATGTACCAAACGATCTCTCTCTTCATGCATGGCCACCATTAACTCAGACTCAGATCCCGATACATCTATGTAACCCCAGGTGAATAGAGAAGCGAGACTTATGTGCCTCCTCCAATACAATCTGTCTGACCCCACCAGACACAGGAACCCTTACCCGACCACAATGTCTCAACAACCCACGACTGTCCAGGACAAATCAGGTGATCTCACCCCTGATCCTATCATTCTTCTAATGCTCCTCCCGAACTCCCTCGACCTGAGCCTCTCTAATGAATCCCACCATCGGAGAATCCACGGAGATCCTCATACAGGTCACACCAACAGACGACCCAACCGACTTGTGGCTCAAAGCATCCACCACCACATTAGCTTTACCGGGATGGTAAAGGATCTCGCTGTCATAATCGTTAACTACGTCTAGCCACTTGTGCTGCCTCATGTTCAGGTTCGGCTGATCCATAATGTGTCTCAGACTCTTGTGATCCGTGTGGATGGTACAATAAACCCTATATAGATAGTGCATGTAGATCTTGACGATGAACACCACTGCTCCCAGCTCAAGATCATGTGTGGGATATCTCGTCTCATGCGGCTTCAGCTGCCGTGAAGCCTAAGTTATCACCCATCCTCTCTGCATGAGGACTGCTCCCAACCCAGTGATGGACGACGCATCACAGGAAACTACAAAATCCTTGACTCCCTCAAGGAGTGTCAACACTGGGGCCTCACGAGTCTATGGCGCAGAGTCTCGAAAGTTGTCTGCTGCTCAGGGCCCCACAGGAAATCTACCCCCTTCCACGTCAAACGAGTGAGGGGAACTGCAATCTTGGAGAAATCCTGAATAAATCTTCGATGGTACCCTGCCAATCCTAAAAAATTCCTGATATGCGAGGGAGATTTCGAAATCTCCCACTGCATCACCGCCTCGATCTTGTCCGGATCGACCAAAATCCCATCCTAGTTAACGAGATGTCCAAGGAACTGAACCTCTCGCAACCAAAACTCACATTTCAAGAACTTAGCATAAATCCTCTCAACTCTCCCAGAAGCTCGCGGAGATGCTCCTCACCCTGCTCTCTGGTCTTGGAATACACAAAGATATCATCAATGAATACAATAACTGAGCGATCGTGTGTGACAACCCAAAATTTCTAACTTGTGCATTCTTAAATATTTATTAAAGATAGCCTCGTTTTCCTATTTTATAATAAGTTTTGGGTCTATTTGGGTGCTTGAGGCTTAGTATAGCCTAGATATAATTCTTAAGAAGGGTGAGAATGTGTGTAGCATCATAAAATCGGGTCAAACACACCCAACAAGGTGTGTGTGGCCGCACACCCGAGTGTGCGGCCAGCCAGCTGCACACAGCCAACCGCACACCCCGCTTACCCTCACACTCCAGCCTATATAAAGGACCTAAGTCAACCTTACACCCTTTTTCACACTCCTTCAAGTTGGAAGATTCTCTCTCAAGATTTCTTCAAGTTTTCCCCTCCAATCATCAAAACAAGTAAGTAAACACCCTTAGATCTTTACTAAAACACATTGGAAAGCCTTTGCCTCGAGTTTGATCCATGAAATCATCATTTTAGATGATCTTCACGTGTGTACGGCCACACATACATCATGTGTGACCGCACACACATCTTTTGGCCCTAAAATGGGCTTATACACTCACCCAAGCTTAACATCGACCAAAACACCTTCTTAGAATCATCACAAAGCCTTGGAAAATCGATTTGGTCAAGTTTGTAGGAGTGTGTACGGCCGCACACACCCTTTTAGGGTCCAAAATGGCCCAAAACTCCCAATCCGGCCAAGCAATGGTCAAAACGCCTTCACTAAAATGTCCCAAAGGCCTGGAAACACGATTTTGACACACTCCATAGTGAGTGTGCGGCCGCACACACTCTTGGCCTCACACTCTAGCTGCACACACACAAAAGCCATGCTTTTGTGGCCTTACACTCCAATATAGGGCTATACACTCCTTATGTGCAACCATATGAGTTGATAACACTTAATTCTAAGTGTTTTATGTCCTTAGTACATGTCCCTATCATCATTAGTGGTGATAACTACTAATGTATTCATATATATGTAATTATATGTTACATATGATTCACTTGCGCTCAAGACTCAATTTGACACCCAACAATCCTATAGCGATCTCTCATTCGAGTTACTCACAGCAGGTGAGTTCATACCCCTTAATCGACCCTTTTAAATGTTTTTAAATGCTTTTATGGGGGGGGGGGTGGGGAATACAATTTGAATCAAACAATTTATAGTATTAATAACTTGCAACCAAAAGGATCTTCTATATTGTTAACTGCTTGCCAACAAAACTGCTTTAAATGTTTATCAAACTCATTTGTCATGTTAAATTGATATAAAACTCTTTCCAAACTCTCTTAAACTTCTTTTGTTCCCAAACCATATCTACACCAATATATTTATATAAGTAAGACTTGAAGGACTTAGGACTGATAGCTCACCTTACATCCTGTTCTTGTTTGATGTGGACTTAGGGTATATTGTTATCTGTCCGACTGTCGCTGAATTCTTAGTTATATATTATATATATTTGCGTTGGATATAAAATTCTTCACTTCAAATCAAAACCTTTGGGGTTTCAAAGGCATGCAACCAACATTTCTATCTAACTATAATAGGTATAGTTAGGGATTACCGCTCATTACTACTATTACCATGACACTTACTATAGTTTGTATAGTTTAAGACTCAATACATGTTAAATACTATGCAAAAGGGAATACTATATACTATACAAGAGAAGACTCTATACATCATACCAAAAAGTACATTTTACACTAATACAAGAGAATACAATAAAACAGAATGTGACATACTACTTCTCAATATGACACTTCACTGTGCTAGCGCCTTGTAACCAGAGTCTCCTGGAGGGAGAGCGGGCATTATGTGTATAGATCTATACAGGACAGACACTCCCACATCTCGATTGCTAGCTACAGTCCGAGCCGACTAGGCCCAAGGGTGACAAAATATCACCATACTACGTGTGACCTGGAGAGTCATCAGTTATTTGATCGTCAATCAGCATGGTTACATATGAGTTCACATTCGGACCTTTAATTAGCACATTAAGAATTAAAGGCGAAACAGACTCCCCGAGGTGTATTGTACATTTAATACTATCTGGAGTCTGCACTTTTGTTACATTCAGACGGCAGTGACACTGCTGGGGTAAATCATTATTTTACCAATTACTGTACATGAATGAAGTCTAAAACTATATTTTCATACTTATAGTTTCACTGGGAAAACTTTTACATTTTCAAAGGATCAAATATACAGTTAACCGGGTCTTGGTAGAAGACTACTTTTACTGGAAAAATATAGGATTTTCTAGGGATCATACTATTTTCAATCATTGATGACAGCTATTATATTACATGATTGTAAACACTTTTATACAAGCAATGACACTAAATACTTATGAACTCACCAGCTTTATGCTGATACTCGTTTCCAAAATAACTTGTATTCTCATGTCATCAGTAGACAGGTACAGGTGCAGCTTTTGAGAAGATGGAATCCATACAAGACTCGTCTTTTGTTTTGATTATACTTTTGGTGTCTAACAAACTGTACGTAACACATTTGTATTACATCTATTATATTAATGTAATGGATGTTGTTGCTTGTCTTTACTATTATACATTGTTATGATACTGTACATGGCTTCCTCCATCCCAGAACGTATTCCGTCGTTCTCGGTTTTGGGGTGTGACAGATTGGTATCAGAGCATTGTTTATAGGGAATCAAGTATATCAACCCATAAAAGATATACGAACTATAAACACATCGGTATTAAAACACTCTGACCAAGAATATATGCTTTTAAGTAATAAAATATTTAACTAAGTATATATATACATCCATTCATACAAAGGGTCAGTATCATACTAGAACAGAACAAAAGTATTAAGATTGTTGAACAACACAATTAGGCTTAGAGACATATAGTCAAATCTGGGTGGATGTAGCCTGATCAACTACATTTTCCTAGGAGTGACTAGCATGTGCCTAAGAGTGGTTGTGGTGTTGCAACAAGTCTAAAAACTTACCAACATTACTACAAGAACATTAGAACAAGAATACCATAGGAGTTTTCTGCATTACTATAAATTACATATGTAAGAACTAAAAAGGTCGTTACTAGTAGAGCAATGGTTGCTAAGTGGGTACTCTACGGTTACATGTGACTAAGGTGCTATAGACTTAGAATATGTGATCTTTGCTTTACTTCCTGTTCCTTGTTTGGTTGAGGATTTAGAGTTAGGGTCACTTATTCGAAGCTCTATTTTTTTCGGTCGCATGTAATTGGTATGCACTATGCAAGTATTGATCTAACTAATAACGATCATCTTATAAGTATCTTAGATTGGAACGTCTATTAACTATTCTTTCCCCATTCTCGCGTAGATAGCATGGCTGGTTTCCACCTACCCGACAATTCGTACTATCCAAACCAAGGCATTGGAGGATGGCTTGATGAGGACCTAGAAGATGATCATCCGATCCCTTTGGATGATCACCGTGCAGAAGGCTTTTCGGATAGCTCCGACTCCGAACCAGAAGTCAACAACCTGCCCCTAATAGCTCCAAACCCCAACCCCTGTCTAGCATTTCAAGGTCCCACTCCCATGTGGGCAACAACCTTGAATCGATGGAGCAATGAACAGGGTCAGCCTTTATCTTTCAACGAAGACCGAAGCTTCTACAACATAAGCGAGGGTGGCTCGGCTGATCGAGCCCTACCCGTCATGGTCCGTAGGATTGCTAGGAATGTCGAACAGAGTCATGCAGCCATCGGCAGAGTCGTGGAAATTGACACCAACTCTAACCTTAACATTGTCCGTATCCGCCAACTTGAAGAATCTATTGATAGGACTAGGAGGTCCAATGAGGCTCTACAGCAACAACTAGCTGCATCCCAAGCCGAAGTCAGGGAACTCCGAGTGCGTCAGAGGGCTCAGGAATGACATCTTCAAGAAGTTGTACGCCAACTGGCTGATCTTAGGGTTCACCCCAGACATACCTGTCGCCAGTAGAAGATGTCAACTCATCTTCCTCTTTTGTTTAAGGAATAGCCTTTTCTTTTCTATGCTCGGTAGAGCACTTGTCTGTAAACATTCCTAAACTTGAAAGTACTCCAACTAGACTTCTAAGTTGTCAACATTTTCCCTTGTGGTTTGATGTAAGACCTACTGTTAGGTCGTTTTTCCCAAACTTATTTGCATCAGTAATACCAGTAATATTGGCAGTTATCTAATCTGTTGGAAAAGTCTATACTCTTATATTCCTCTACTCTGTGTTATGACTCTATCTCATAGTTGGGCTATGACAATTCCGTCCATGAAACACTCTCATCATATGTAGGGTCGATTCTTACTGTTACCATCACTTTTCATATCTTTTAAGTAAAAGATGCCGCCTCGTCCTCGTCCAAATAGAGGCAGACCTGCAGCTCAAACTCCACCTCCTCCTCCGCAGTTCAATGCGGTGATGTTTCAGGCAGTTGTAACTATAGCTGTGATTGCAGCTATGGCCCAAATAAATTCTGGTGATGCAAGTGGAGCTGGAATGGGCACCAACTACAGGCATGGTGAAATCCACCGGCGTACACAGGGGTGTACCTATAAGGATTTCATGAACTGCAAACCAATATTCTTCAATGGGACCGGAGGAATCATTGCACTGTCCCAATGGATCGAAAGAATTGAAGCCATCTTTGAGATGAGCTCTTGCCCTGAGGAAAGCAAGATAAAGTTTGCTACTTGCACCTTCACTGAAAGGGACCTGACATGGTGGAATGGCCATGTCAAATCACTCTCCTTGGTAACAGCCAACGCCATGGGCTGGGACACACTGAAAGACCTCCTAACAAGGGAGTACTGCCCCAGAGGCGAAATTCAGAAACTTGAGGAGGAACTCTGGAACCTCAAAATGAAGGGGACCGACATAATGGATTATACAGCCAGGTTCTGCGACCTGGTAACACTATGTCCTAACATGGTCCCTACTGAGAGCAAGAAAATTGAACGATACATATGGGGTTTAGTGCCCCTGTATCGAGGGAATGTTTTAGCATCACACCCTACAACCTTTGACAGTGCCAAGGAATTGGCCCAAAGGTTTACTGATCATGAAGTTCCTTCCACTCCTTCAACGAAAACAAAGGTTGCCACTACACCGACCAAGACATCTGACAACAAGAGGAAGCGGTGGGACCGAAAGAAGGGCAAGTTAACTCAATCCTTTTCCAAGAACCAACAGACTGTGGCTGTCCATGCTGCCACTACTCCTACTACCCCTGTGCCAGCCAAAACCTATGCTGGAAACCTACCCAAGTGCACTAAGTGCTCCTTCCATCATAACGGCCCCTGCCGTGAAGTGCACCGCACTAACTGCGACCGGAAGGGCAATACCACCCGGTTTTGCATGTCTCAGCCCAGACCGATCAATCAAGTTCCCAACACCGGAGTGAGCCAAGCATGCTATGGTTGTGTCGAGACAGGGCACTTCAAAAGAAACTATCCGAATGCTGGGAATACAGGAGGAACAGGAAGACTACTTGCTATTGGCCAAAATGAAGCAGTAGCAGACCCCACAGTAGTCACGGGTACGTTCCTTCTTGATAACTCTTATGCTTGTATCCTATTCAATAGTGGGGCAGAAAGAAGCTTCGTAAACCAAAACTTTAAACACTTAATTAAACAATCCCTGCAACCATTAAAAGAAACCTTCATCGTAGAAATGACTAACGGAAAGACAGAGAGTTCTAACGAGATCTACATAGGTTGTACCCTCACGCTAGATAACCATTCGTTCCCAATCGACCTCATACCAGTATCGATCAAGAGTTTCGATGTCATTGTAGGCATGGACTAGTTGAGTCTCCATCATGCCGATATCCTGTGCTTCGACAAAGCCATCCGCCTAAACCTACCGAATAACGAAACCTTGTTAATCTACGGAGACAAACCCAGTACGAGTCTTCACATCATCTCAATTATCCAAGCCTAGAAGTACTTGCGTAAGGAATATCGTGCATTCCTAGCACACGTCGTCGACACGAGCCAGAAAACAAAAGACCTAAAAGACTTCCTTATGGTACACAACTTCCCTGACGTCTTTCCTGAAGAGCTACCAGGTTTACCTCCCCAACGTCAGGTCGAGTTCAGGATCGACTTAATTCCAGGAGCTACCCCCGTAGCCAAATCGACCTATTGTCTAGCGCGTGCTGAGATGCAAGAACTGTCCGGTCAACTTAATGAGCTACTCAGCAAGGGCTTTGTAAGACCAAGCTTCTCACGGTGGCGAGCACCGGTCTTGTTCATAAAGAAGAAAGACGGATCGTTCCACATGTGTATCGATTACAGAGAACTCAACAAGCTAACGGTCAAAAATCCTTACCCTATTCCTCGTATAGACAATTTGTTTGACCAACTGCAAGGGGCGAGTAACTTTTCCAAGATTGATCTGAGATCCGGGTATCACCAGTTACGAGTGCTTGAGGAGGATGTCCTGAAAACAGCCTTCCAAACTCGTTACGGACACTACGACTTTGTAGTAATGTCGTTCGGTCTGACCAACGCGCCCGCAGTATTCATGGACTTAATGAATAGAGTGTGTTGTCCTTACTTGGATCAGTTCGTCATCGTCTTCATTGACGAAATACTTATCTACTCTCGAAGTAAGGAAGAGCATAGTAAGCATCTACGACAACTCCTAGAAACCCTATGTTCGGAGAAGCTATACGCGAAGTTCTCTATGTACGAATTTTGGATGCGAAGAGTTGAATTCTTAGGACACGTGTTTAGCGAAGAAGGAATCCACGTGGAACCATCCAAGATTAAAGCTATTGAGAACTGGTCAGCACCGAAGACACCTACAAAAATTCGTCAATTTCTAGGCCTCGCTGGCTACTACCACAGGTTCATACAGAACTTCTCTCGAATCGCGAAACCCTTACAACGTTGACCCAGAAAGTCGTGACCTTTGACTGGGGAGAAAAACAAGAGAAGGCATTCCAAACCCTGAAACGAGCCTTATGCACCGCACCGATACTATCCCTCCCCGAAGGGACAGAAGATTTTGTGGTATACTGTGATGCATCCAATCAGGGGCTCGGTTGTGTTCGGATGCAACGAGGTAAGGTCATCGCCTACGCCTCAAGGCAGCTGAGGACACACGAGGTCAACTACACCACACACGACCTTGAATTAGGAGCGGTTGTATTCGCCCTAAAGATCTGGAGACACTATATGTACGGTACAAAGAGCACTATCATCACAGACCACAAAATCCTACAACACATATTCAACCAAAAGGAGCTCAATATGAGACAACGACGGTGGGTCGAGCTACTCAATGACTACGAATGCAAAATTCGTTATCATCCGGGTAAAGCCAATGTAGTAGCAGACGCCCTAAGTCGGAAGGAATATTTTGGTCGAAGGGTCAAATCATTAACAATGACTATCCATTCACAACTATCCGCACAGATTATGGAGGCTCAGCTCGATGCCTTGAAAACTGAAAATGTAGCGAGAGAATCCCTGCGAGGAATGGATAAGAACCTAGAAGTTAAGGGTGACGGAGCCTTATATCTCGTGGACCGTGTCTGGACACCGAAACATGGTGGTTTCAGAGACTTAGTCATGAAGGAAGCGCACAAGACTCGATATTCCGTCCACCCAGGTTCAGATAAGATGTATCTGGATCTCAAGAAATCATGTTGGTGGCCTAACACGAAAGCAGAAATTGTTACCTTCGTAAGTAAATGCCTTACTTGTGCCAAGGTCAATGTCGAATACCAGAAACCGTCAGGCCTACTCCAGCAACCGGAGATACCTAAATGGAAGTGGGAACAGATCACTATGGATTTCATAACCAAGCTACCCAAGACAACATGTGGGCTTGATACCATATGGGTCATCGTCGACAGATTGACCAAGTTCGCGCACTTCCTACCCATCAAGGAAACAGACAAGATGGAGAAACTCATAAGAACATACATTAAGGAGATCGTATGACTGCATGGTGTTCCTATATCTATTATCTCCGATGGAGATAGTAGGTTCACCTCGAGGTTCTGACAGTCATTACAAAGCTCCTTAGGAACAAGGCTGTACATGAGTACAGCCTACCACCCACAAACCGACGGACAAAGTGAGAGGACTATCCAAACTTTGGAAGATATGTTGCGAGCCTGTGTGATCGAGTTTGGAAAGAATTGGGATACTCACTTACCCCTCGTCGAATTCTCTTACAACAATAGTTATCACACGAGCATCAAGGCTGCTCCATTTGAAGCCCTTTACGGCCGAAAGTGCAGATCCCCTCTGTGCTGGGCTGAGGTGGGTGACACTCAGTTAACTAAAGGTTGAATTCCTGACAGCATCCTCACAGGTCCAAAAATCATTCGGGAAACAACAGAGAAGATCGTTCAGATTCGTGAACGATTGAAAGCCTCTAGAGACCGACAGAAAAGCTACGCAGACAAACGAAGAAAACTCTTGGAGTTCCAGGTGGGAGACCAAGTCCTTCTGAAAGTCTCGCCCTAGAGAGGCTTGATACGCTTCGAAAAGTGTGGAGAGATGAATCCAAGATATATAGGGCCTTTCGAGATTCTCGCTAGAATCGGTCCCGTAGCTTACAAACTCAATCTACCCCGCAAGCTTAGTAACATACATCCTACCTTCCACGTCTCGAACTTGAAAAAGTGCCTATCCGACGAGACCCTTGTAATCCCACTCGACGAGATCGAGATCAACGTGATTCTTAATTTTGTGGAAGAACCGGTGGAAATTATGGACCGAGAGCTCAAGCGAACAAAACAAAGTTGTATCCCGATAGTGAAGGTTCGCAGGAACGCCAAGCGAGGACCGGAGTTCACTTGGGAGCGCGAGGACCAAATGAAACTTAAATATCCTCATATTTTTACTTAGTTATTTGTATAAACTTAACTACTTGAACTCTAATTTCTAGATGAAATTCCCTCTATCGGGGGGATGATGTGACAACCTGAAATTTCTAACTTGTGCGGTCTTCCATTTTTATTAAAGATAGCCTTGTTTTGCTATTTTATAATCAGTTTTGGGTCTATTTGGGTGCTTGAGGCTTAGTATAAGCTAGATATAAGTCTTAGGAAGGGTGAGAATGTGTGTAGCATCATAAAATTGGGCCAAACACACCCAACAAGGTGTGTGCGGCCAGCCAGCCACACACAGCCAACCGCACACCCCCCCTTAGTGTAACGCCCGTAGATCCGGGCTAGTCAATTTAGGGATAATAGGGGTCGGAAATGACATTTCGGCAAAAGATTATTTATAGTAAATAGTCTTAACCAAGTTGTAGTATATGTTATAAGGTTTACGTGCATATAAAGAACGCCGAAATCCGAGTTATAACGAAGAAGTTATGGCTCGCCGAAGTTTTACGGCAAAACCGACACGGCACCTGGAGACGTAAATAGTGAATTTACGATGGAGGACTTTTTAGCCTTAGTGATCTAAACTAAAGTCGTAGAATATGTTAAACTAAGAAAATCCATAAAAAGAAGTTATGATTTTTTAAGATTCGGCTTACCAGTGCACGACCCGAAACTCGAATTTTAGTTCGAGCGGTTTTTGGATTACACGACCTAAATGAGAGTTGAATATCTCATTAATAGGAACTCAACGGTAAAGAGATGGACGAAAACGGAGTTCGTATGAAGGAGTTACGAATTCTTCGCGGTCATTTAACAGTCTAAACGCCTCCTACTGTTAAATTAGAGATCGGTCGAGAATTAGCCAATGGAGTCTAAATGAAAGTTGTAGATCTTGTTTTTACCTACGCGTGGAAAAAGAAGAATGTCAAAAATGGAGCTCGTATGCGAGAGTCATGATTTTTCTAAGTTTGAAGGCTGATACGCGATATTGGGTGACATGGCGCGATCACAACCATTGCTTTCTCTCCAAGGAAAGCCATCAGATGATGACACATGGCACCAACGCGGCGAGTAGGTCCTCCTACTCGGCGAGTCCATCAGGAATTCACACTATAAATAGAGGTTTCGGGTTCCATTCATTCTCACACCTTCAAACCCTTCTTTCTCTCTATAGAACTTCTCTCTAAGCCTCCCTAACCCCCCTAAGAGCCTAGGGAACCTCCCTAGTACCCGAAGGAAGCCCCGAGGCTCCCGAAGTCCCGAGAAAAGAGCCTTTCGGCTCGGGAACGCTACTCCAGCAAAGCCCGGTTTTCGAGAAAACCCGCTGTAAGTGACCTACGCCTAACCTATCTTTAGTATAGCTTATGTTTTAACATAGTAATGTTATTAGGACCTTATAATAATGATTTAGGCTATTATTATGAGTTATATTGAGTGTTATTTAATGCTTATATAATAATAATAATAGTCAGACTATCAATTTGTCGCGGTTATCGTTAGAGTAAACCCTAGTAGTATTGGTACTAGGTTTTATCGAAGGAAAATTGTTCTGAGAGTATCGAAGCGCTGTCCGAGTGCTGAGTCACCACCTTTCAGGTGAGTGCATAGTTACTTTCAGCTTACACATAGATATTAAGTATTTTATATAAATTACGTGCTGTGTGTGCATATTATCTATATACTTGCTATCTATGCTGGATGAATGATTTTATACATGTTTTTAATGATTTAAACTATATATGTATTATATATCTACAAAATGTGTTGG
Organism: Lactuca serriola; assembly: GCF_051521515.1. Taxonomy (NCBI): domain Eukaryota; kingdom Viridiplantae; phylum Streptophyta; class Magnoliopsida; order Asterales; family Asteraceae; genus Lactuca; species Lactuca serriola. The sequence goes on along the minus strand of NC_136415.1, from coordinate 257,512,989 downwards.
GTAAAACATGGGTAGATGTAATAGTTGCTGTGTGACAAAATAAAATAATGAAAGGCCTCATTATAGATGTTATTGATGATCCAGTCATCTAGCGGAGTATAGATGACGACCACGGGCTATTCTAGACAGTCCAATGGAACACTAGCAGGCTCGCAACCTGTAGGTGTTTATTCGAACTGTGTGTTTATTCCAACTGTGTGTTTAATTGAACTGTGTGCTCACCAGGTGTACTCCATCCTCCACATGGTTGCCTTTAGGACTTTCATTGCTAAGGAATCCCCTTAGCAGTAGTGTCCATCCCGATGTTAGTCCTTAGAGTAGGTCCCTTGTGTTAGATGTTTTAGGGAGGTAATGTGAGGATAACGGGAATGCGTAATTGGGTTGATTGTTTGATGTTTAAAAATAATAATTATATTATTGTGGGTTGAAAACCCTATGTGCTCACCAGGTTTCCCAACCTGACCCACTCAGTTTATTTATGTCACAGGTGTTGTTATGAAGTCACATTACACTGAGAAATTAAAGAGATGTAGATCACTAGTAAGTTCTGTTTATGCTTATGTTTCTGTATTGACGATGACATCCCAAACGTTTTAAAATAAATAAAATACGTTTCTTCGAAAATGATTTAATAACGAATTTATCATGTTTTTTTGGGAACAAATTCCGCAACATTTTTATGAAAAGAAGTACTCTGATTTTTATAAAGCATAAACAAAATCGGTCTTTTCTGGCCATGATTTTGGGGATCTCACAGTTGGTATCAAAGCATTAGTTTAAGCAAACTAGGAATTTGTAGAAAATTTATAGACTTAAACTTAGAATGCTAAGCGATGATTGTGAGATGAGTGTCTACTATATATTTTAGACACAAGCACTAGTTTATTTTAGGAAATATGCCTAAAATGTTTTATGTGCTAAATGTTTTATGTTATAGCTAGAAACATACCTTATATGCTATTATTTGTTCGGATCTATGGTCTGTTGCCGGCTGGATCTGGAAATTTTATGTGTTTAGGTTTCTAAACGTTTAATTACGATATTAGAACTGGCATATAACTTTTCAAAATGATAGGGAGAATTATACGTTGATCATAAATAAAATCTTCTCTATCTAAATTCTCGTCACTCTACACCGGACATCTAAATTTTATGTATAGATCGATATGATGAACACTCAAAGTGGATTTGGAGATAGTAACCCACAGCCTAAGCCACTAGTGAATGAGCATGCACCAGAATTAGTAGTTGCACCTGAGCCAATCACGATGGCAGAAGTACGGGCAATGGTGCAGACGATGTTGGATCGACATATGGGGGAAACAAGGCGCTTACTTCAACAAAGTAAGGACAAACTTATGGTGCCAATATGCTAGGCACCTGCTCTTGAGGCATCCATCAGGGTTAAGATTCGCAAGAAGAGGAAATTTGAGGGATCTTCAAGGTCCGACAGGAAAGGCTTATTCTCACAGTCTAGAGAAGGAAGAGTTGAAGCAAAATGGTGTAATAGGAGATGCCCTAAGGAAGTGACCTACTTCAAATGCGGGAAGATTGGTCATTATGCCCATAAATGCTCAACCAAGTAGGAAGTTTGCCTTAAGTGTAGTGGAAAGGGACACTTCAAGCAAGATTGTCCGATGAGAACAACAACGCCAAATGTACTGCAAGAACACTATGAAGGATACAATGAGAAGGTGACTTGCTACAAATGTGGAAGGACAGGGCATTACTCCAGCAAGTTCACGTTTAAGAGTAAGGTGTAATATGGATGTAACAAAGAAGGACATTTATCTAGGGACTGCCCGAAGAAAAATGAAGCAGCAGGAGCGAATGCACCTCCAGAGCTAAGGAGCATCCTTGACAAAGCAGCTGGCAATGCAAGAAATCGACCCTTTTAAATGTTTTTAAATGCTTTCATGGGGGGGGAGGGGAATACAAGTTGAATCAAACAAGTTATAGTATTAATCAAATGTGATTTATAACTTGCAACCAAGAGGATTTTCTATACTTTTAACTGCTTGCCAACAAAACTGCTTTAAATGTTTATCAAACTCATTTGTCATGTTAAATTGTTATAAAACTATTTCCAAACTCTCTTAAAATTCTTTTGTTCCCAAACCATATCTACACCAATATATTTATATAAGTAAGACTTGAAGGACTTAGGACTGATAGCTCACCTTACTTCCTATTCTTGTTTGATGTGGACTTAGGGTATATTGTTATCTGTCCGACTGTCGTTGAATTCTTATTTATATATTATATATATTTGCATTGGATATAAAATTCTTCACTTTAATTCAAAACCTTTGGGGTTTCAAAGGCATGCAACCAACATTTCTATCTAACTATAATAGGAATAGTTAGGGATTACCGCTCATTACTACTATTACCATGACACTTACTATAGTTAGTACAGTTATGAGTCAATACATGTTAAATACTATGCAAAAGGGAATACTATATGCTATACAAGAGAACACTCTATACATTAGACCAGAAAGTGTTGGATTAGTGTCTAAGTCCATAATTATTTTGGTATGTACTTGACCCGATGGTGCATGGTCCTTTTGGGTTGCCTTCACCAAAGCAACTTGATAGGATGAATAATGGAGAGAAAGGATTAAATATGATTTATTAATATATTATGAGAATAATATATTAAAGGAGCAATCATATTGTTTAATTAATATTAGTCAAGAATTAACAAGAATTAAGTTTGTGGCTAAAAGACATTAATTAAACTTAAGGGACTAGAACTATCAATCGTGTGATAGTTGAATATTGAGCTAATGGGCTCCATATTAAAGGAGTGAATCAATTCTATGGGGAAACCCATTAGAAATCGTCCAAAGGCCTTTAAGAAAGGAGCTCATGGGTTGCTTAGGGCCTAAGCATCCAAATTAGGGTTTCCTTGTTAGATAACCCTAATAGCCTCACTATTTAAAGAACCCTTATGCCCCAAAAACGTGGACAAAAACTTCTTCTAGGGTTTCCACATGTTTAGGGCAGCCTCTTTCTCTTCTCTTCTTCATCCTCTTACTCTTGGTGTTTGTGAACCATTAAAGGAGTGACATTTGTGACTCTAAGCTTTCTAAAGTCAATACAAGAAGGATTTGAGATTGTTATTGCTACATAACAATCAAGGTATGATCTAAACCCTAATTTATATGTTATATTGATTATCATATTCTGGATCTAGGGTTTATAGTCTTGGATGAATTGCATGTACAATAGAGAAACCTAGATCCCAGCATTAGGGTTTGTATGAGCACATAGGATGTTCTTTATGGCTAAAACTCATCAGTGGTATATGAGCCTAGATTGGTTTCTATTGTATTGATGCATATTTGAACGAAATCAGCACTGAAAGTCAAAATTTTTTGATTCTGAGTGTTTGACTCGCCGAGTAACTTGGTGCACTCGCCAAGTCAGTTGTACTCGACGAGTCCAGGTCCAGACTCGACGATTCAAATCGTCTGACAGCTAATATTCGCGATTTCTTCCTGTCTTAGCTTTGGATAATTACCATAAACATATTTTTGTTATAAAATCCAAATTTTATCAATATTTGGTGATTATCCTTACCTAAATTGAAGATAATTGTCAAAATTTAGATAATCACTTGTTTTATTAGATAAAATTTGATTATTTGTAATTTAGATTTGAATTATCTTGTGAAAAGTTTCAATTTTTCCCCTCTAGGTTTTATAGTTTAAATTTGAACTCAAAAGTTTTATTTTTGAAATTTAAATAGTTGATACCCTAATGTTTTGAAAAATGTTTCAAAACTTGCCCTCAAGTTTAGGAATTTAAAAGTTGATTAAAAGTTTAATTTAGGAATGTTAAATTCTAAAACCCTAGTATTGTTTTGAAAAGTTTAAATCACACCTCTATGGTTTTATTAATTAATTGAGGGGTATAATTAAAAGAGATTTAATAAATCCATATTGTTTTGGTGTACAATTTAATTAAATTAAAAGCATAATTATTAAATTAGAACACCTAGTATTTTAAAAGTGTAAAATACACCCTATACTATATATAACATTAAAAGTCTAACATTATATATATGTATGAGTAAAGGTCAATCTTACCATTAGTAGGTCTCATTCACGAAGCTGGTCTATAAGGGGTGTTTAAGGAAATTGCCTATAAAATGGCGATTGAATGGGTATCCACTCTTATCCACCGCACTCTTGACTAGTGGAGGGTCGTTAGCCGAACGGTTAGGATAGGACAAAACCTTCCATTATAAGTATAATGAAGTATAAAAGTAACTAAATGTTTTCATAAAATTCCCAATCTCAGTTACTTTAGGCGAAAGTGAATTGACGCAATTACATGAAATTACACTTTGTGCACTTGCGAAGACGTTAGTGGAGCACGTGTGGTTAACCGGCACACTAAATGGTTCTAAGCAAAGGTAGAAAAGGGTGACTCAATGTTTGTAATAGTTTGGTGGAGCGTGTGTTGTTAACCGGCATACCGAATAGGTGACTGTAACATGTGGGGGCACCATGTAAGTTTGCATGGTTATTCACACCCACTTTGTGATCCTCGGCATCCCAGTCACAAACTAGAGGGGCATATCGAGATTTAAACATGCCATTGAAAAGGTTTAATGAATCTCAAAGGATCTAGGAGTTTTCATAGATTTAAAACTTAAATTTCTTTTTCGTTTTTCATGGTGGAAATTAGTGAATCGTCATTCACTTACCTTCAAATATTCTGCAACTAGATTATGACATCCCTTTTCTAGGTTGTAGAATATTGTGTTGGGTCCTAGCCTTAATATCTCATTTGGGTGATTTATTAAGGACTCAATCAATCAACTAACTTGAATTTATTTTCTCCCGTTTTGTAGATGTCAATGTACGACAACTATGGTCTTCCCAAATCCCGTGGAACAAGCATTCCACATGAAGATGATATTCCACGATTCGATCGAGGAACAAGAGATCATGCTTCACTTCCTCCTCCTCCTCCCGTTATTCTCCCTAACCCACAAGATCGAAGAATTGAAAGGTTCAATGTCACTAAATCCCTATTGGAAATGAAACATGAAGATGGTAAACCCGTGTGTGCCCACGTTCTAGGAATGAAATCACACATCGATAGGTTGATAATGTTGGGTGTGTCATTTCTGGATAAGTTGGCTGTGAACTGGGTTTTGCAGTCACTTCCCGAATCATATAATGAGTTCAAAAGAAAGTATTATATGATGGATCATGACGAAAACCTCATTGACCTAACTTACATGCTCATTGCTGCTGAATCAGAAATGATTTGGCAAAGAAATGGAGCGTATTTGTTGGGAAAGTCAACAAACCATGCTTCCGAGGATGTTCTAGGAGAACCGACCTGCATTTGCTGCCAAGAGAAAGGGCATTGGATACAAGTCTGCCCTAAGAGCCTGAAGAGTCCAGAAGATGGGAGAGTCAAAGAGTATGGTTGTGCTTCAGGTAAAATCCACTATCTAACTCCATTAAGTTCCTATTCGTTAATTCTTAATACATAATGTGATGAGATTACATTTGAATGTTTTGCAGGATCAGTGAAAAGAGAGGAAGCTTGATGGAAAAGCAAGATGTGTCTAATCATAAAGAAATGCATCTCGATCGCAGGACTTGAAGATTAGATTTTGAGCTTAGAAAGTTATGATAGAATTGTTAGGAATATTTGACTACATAGTTTTTCAGTTGATTTTGCATTGTAAGGACAAATGTTTTTCCGCTGTTTTTATGAATAAAATAAATTTTGTTTTGACTTGTTTATTTATTTATTTCCTTGCAATGAAATCATTATGAAAATTGATGTTTGCATATTTCTACAATGAATGGATAATATTCTTAATTATGTTAATAGTGGAAATGTCAAGAATTTACCAAATAGGGAGAGTTTCTCATCGCCCAATTTTCAATTGGACAGAAACTTGGAATTATGCAACTTGGTTGCACGATGAATGAGAAATTTCATATTTGGAAATTAGACTAATTCGTTGACAAAGTGTCAAGTGAAGGAGTCAAGTACACAAAGTTGTGTGTTGATGAAGTCCACCACAAGAGTAACAAAGATATTCGTCATGATTTACTAAAGGATTAGTAAATATGATTATACTTATAAGAATAAGTGTAATTCTGAATTGATTAAAAAGGTTTAAATCAATAGTAGAACGAATAAGAAGAATCAACCAGGCAGAAAGATAAAAGTTTCTCTATTCTAAGAAGAAGGGAGAGTACCTTTTATGCTTTATGATATATCTTGATGACTAAGAACCATATTTCAATTGATCCTCTAAATAAGTCATAGTACTAGTGTATGTATAAGAAGAGGAATCGAGAATTGAAAAAATGGTTAAATCAAGAAGTCAATCATACTTCATTCCAAAACAAGTCTTAGAGTTAAGATTGTGACATTGAGTGAAAAGTCTTAAAAAGGTTTATAACATTCATCAAATGTAGAATTTGGAAAAAGGTTTTCTTAATCTTGCACATTTGAAATTGGTAAGTTGTGATGTCTTGGATTAGACAAGGACCAACGAGGACCAATTTTATGAAATGTTTTGTCTTGATAAAGGCTACAATAACTCTTCAATATTTGTTTGTCAAGAAATGTTTATTGACAAGAGAATCTTATATGTCAAGGAGTCAGTGGGAGTCTTAATGGTCTTGAAAGGTTTCAAGAACAAATCAAGAATAAACCTTATCGATCATCACTAGCACACGAGTAAAGGTTTACAACCTATCGTGTTGATACTACCTTGTTTCTGTGCCGTTCCAATTGAGTTAATTATGCATGTGAGCCTATGAGTTCTCATTTGAATGCTTAAAAGGCAAGGACCTTGATCAATTGAAAGTACATTGATAGGAAAGGGTGAGCTGCTTAACTACTTGGAAGACATGGTGGGCAGTCGTGTTACCATAAGGCAAGAAATCAAGATTGAGAAAGTTCAGTCCATATGAGTTTGGATTTGTCGCAAAGTTTGGTTTCGACAAATTGACATGGATATGAACACATACACCATTAAAATCTAAGTGTCATAAGATTCCCTCCTTCATGAAAATGATTGTGAGGAAATGCTTTCACTAAGAAAGATTTTAAGAAGATAGTGATTGTGAAAATTGCATTGTTAAATTCGATTATGGTTACAGTATCCTTTTCCATGATTTGAATTATGAGATTTGGCAATTAGTCTAAACTGTTTAAGACACACATATAAACTATCTAAGGCAATGGTATGTAAGTTTAAGAAGCCTTGATAAAAGATTATCAAAGCATTGGGTATTAGAAATATGAACTTAAAGAAATTCAATAGGCATTGTTTTTCTGAAAGTTAAGTTGTTTCTGAATACATGTCAAAGCTAGTGGGAGCATAAGTGTTATGTTTGTAATAATCATCGTGATAGTGGGAGCATAAATGTTATGATTACATGATTATTAAGGCAAGTATTGAAAATTAGCAATATTAATTATAGAAAACAAGAGTCATACTTTGCAAAGTTGTAAGGGTTGAATAGTTGTTTTGCTATAATTAAGGGAGAGAATATTATGCTTCATTTCAAATCTAAAGCTTTAGGTTGTGGAATGTTAATAAATATAGTCAAGGATACATAGTGTGTTCTTTAATTTCGATTATGATTACGACATTCCTCTTCATAGTTCGAATTATAAGAACGTAGCACATAAAATATTATGACAGAAGATTGATAAAGTATCAAATCTTTATGCAAGACATTATGCATCGTGTCCCATACGCTTCGGGTATAGGATCGATTGCAAATGCTATAATATTTGACCAATCTAAAATTTTCCAAATGTCTAGTGCATTTAGAGGGAAAAGGACAAGAATCGGTTTTGACTAAGATAATTAAACAACTATCAAAGGACGATCCAAAGCTCGCTGAGGATTAGTTGCTTGAGAGTAGTTGGAAGTATAGTATTGGATGGACCATATCGACGTTATTATGAATAGAAAAGATTCTATTAAGAATGAGTTGTCATATGGAAAATATGGAAATGTTTCCATATTTGGAGTTGGATATTGAGAATCAATGTCTAGATTAGAAACTTTTATGCAAAAGGATGTTCAAAGGAATGTACTTTGAGTGAGAGACATCACATCTAAGGAATTGTCTTGTAACAATCTCCGATAGAGGACTTTGTAATTTCATTGGCAATGGTCATTGTGACTTTTGTGCTATGACATTACAAAAAGGATCATTGCATAAAATGTTAGAATCTAGCATATTCTATAAGTGGCAAGAATTTGATATTCTTTCACTTGTAGAATGGATTGGGAGTTGTGAAATGAGTATGATTGGAAATGTGTTCATTTGATCTATTTCACAAAGTAAGAACCACAGGTAAACATTGTGTGCATGCTAAGAGCATGGGACAAGTGTTGTAATTCAAGTAAGAAGTTGATTACCCGAAACAACAAATAATGAGTAATCGATATGGTGATAAATAAAAGGTGTTGTATTTATACTCAAAGGTTTGAGGTTATATGGGATTAGTATTATTCTTGTGTTTCACTTTGCATGTTTTGACTTCCTGAATAATTTAATTGGTTTAGAACAGTCAAATTATTCAAACGGGCCACAGTCGTTCATATGTTGGAAGTAGATATGAATGAAGACTGTCGTGAATTGGTGTGTGGATTGTCTAAAGAGCATTAGATATAAGCAAATGTTTGCTACAACATTCATGAGTTCTTATGAATATGATTTGAGCATTGGATTAAACCAATGTTTTAAAAACCGGTTTGCACCGGCCGGTCGAACCAGTTGGACCGGAAACCGAGAGAGGGAGCGGTTTAATTATCACCGGTTTAACATTAATTTCTGAACCGGATTGAACCGGCCGGTTTTTAGAAAAAACCGGTTGAACCGGTCAAAATAAACCGATTGAACCGGTTAAACCGAATAAAAACACATGAAAAAGAACCATTTACATAATGAACATTGGTGATTTTTTTTCAAATATATTTAGTTTTCTCTAAATAAAAACATATGGTAAAAGTTATAAATTCTTTTGATGTTTTTCTATTCATCAAAAACTATATTTCGTTTCGGTATTATATTTTATTTTCTTTTTGACGTATATGGATTGATGTAAAATAGTAAAACTTATGGGTATGTGTTATTTTAATGTATTTGGATTCATCTACAACTTATTTTTATGTGTATTTTTAATGTTTGAACTTGTAAACATCATATTCCTAATTTCTATATGTATGTATGTGTAGGAAAATAGAAAAAAAAACATGAAAAATATAAAAACCGGTTCACCCGGCAATCGAACATTGGATTAAACCCACGCTCACTTGGATCACTTTATGGATTGTTATCCTAAGTGATTAGTGAGACGATAACATCTTATATTCTTGAAACCGAGATGTGTGAGTTGTATCTTGCGAGTCGGTTACACATTGATAATATGTAAACGCACCAGAAACTTGGTGTTATAAAATATATTGTTGTGTGTGATTCGGTGAGTAAGTGCAAGCGAGCATTGAGTCAAAGTTTATCCGTTCCTTTTATCCAAAGTAGGATAAAAGCGATATCTATGGGCCCCTCGATGATTTAGTGATGACACCTAAGCGCTTGGCCAAGCCGGGACTAAATTGATGTGTTCAATTGTAGTCTGTTGTCAATTGTCATAAATCTGAATTCAGGAAACAACACATAGACAGAGAGAATGATTTAGATCCATGTCTCAGTCTATACGATATCTAGAATGGAGGAATATATGATCCCTTATCTTAAGGACACGCGTATCTGATAGGATCAGAGTTGGCAGCGGCTTTAGAAAGCTACGATTGCAGATCAGGATCTGAAGTCATACGCAAAATAGTTATTAGACTTATCCAAGTGGGAGACTGTTGGATTAGTGTCTAAGTCCATAACTATTTTGGTATGTACTTGACCCGATGGTGCATGGTCCTTTTGGGTTGCCTTCACCAAAGCAACTTGATAGGATGAATAATGGAGAGAAAGGATTAAATATGATTTATTAATATATAATGAGAATAATATATTAAAGGAGAAATCATATTGTTTAATTAATATTAGTCAAGAATAAATAAGAATTAAGTTTGTGGCTAAAAGACATTAATTAAACTTAAGGGACTAGAACTGTCAATTATGTGATAGTTGAATATTAAGCTAATGGACTCCATATTAAAGGAGTGAACGAATTCTATGGGGAAACCCATTAGAAATCGTCCAAAGGCCTTTAAGAAAGGAGTTCATGGGTTGCTTAGGGTCTAAGCATCCAAATTAGGGTTTCCTTGTTAGATAACCCTAATAGCCTCACTATTTAAAGAACCCTTATGCCCCAAAAACGTGGACAAAAGCTTCTTCTAGGGTTTCCACACGTTTTGGGCAGCCTCCTTCTCTTCTCTTCTTCATCCTCTTGCTCTTGGTGTTTGTGAACCATTAGAGGAGTGACATTTGTGACTCTAAGCTTTCTAAAGTCAATACAAGAAGGATTTGAGATTGTTATTGCTACATAACAATCAAGGTATGATCTAAACCCTAATTTATATGTTATATTGATTATCATATTCTAGATCTAGGTTTTATAGTCTTGGATGAATTGCATGTACAATAGAGAAACCTAGATCCAAGCATTAGGGTTTGTATGAGCACATAGGATGTTCTTATGGCTAAAAGCCATCAGAAAGTACATTATGCACTAATACAAGAGAATATACTAAAACAGAATGTGCCATACCACTTCTCAATATGACACTTCACTGTGTTATCGCCTTGTAACCAGAGTCTCCTAGAGGGAGAGCGGGCATTATGTGTATAGATCTATATGGGACAGATACTCCCACATCCCGACTGCTAGCTACAGTCCGAGCCGACTAGGCCCAGGGGTGACAAAAGGTCACCATACTACGTGTGACCTGGAGAGTCATCAGTTATTCGATTGTCAATCAGCATGGTTACATACGAGTTCACATTCGTACCTTTAATTAGCACATTTAGAATTATAGGCGAAACAGACTCCCCAAGGTGTATTGTACATTTAATACTACCTGGAGTCTGCACTTTTCTTACATTCAGACGGCAGTGACACTGCTGGGGGTAAGTCATTATTTTCCCAATTACTTTACATGAATGAAGTCTAAAACTAAATTTTCATACTTATAGTTTCACTGGGAAAACTTTTACATTTTCAAAGGATCAAACATACAGTTAAGCGGGTCTTGGTAGAAGAATACTTTTACTGGAAAATATAGGGTTTTCTAGGGATCATACTATTTTCAAACATTTATGACAGCTATTATATTATAGGATTGTAAACACTTTTATATAAGCAATGACACTAAATACTTATCAACTCACCAACTTTATGCTGATACTCGTTTCCAAAATAACTTGTATTCTCAGGTCATCAGTAGACAGGTACAGGTGTAGCTTTTGAGAAGATGGAATCCATACAAGACTCGTCTTTTATTTTGATTATACTTTTGGTGTCTAACAAACTGTACAAAACACGTTTGTATTACATCTATTATATTAATGTAATGGATGTTGTTTCTTGTCTTTACTATTATACATTGTTATGATACTGTACATGACGTCCTCCACCCCAAAACGTATTCCGCCGTTCTCGGTTTTGGGGTGTGACATCGAGCAATGGCCTACAAACTCGATTCATCAAATCCATGAATAACACCGGCGCATTGGTGTGTCCAAACGGAATCACCACGAACTCGTAATGCCCATATGTCACACCCCGAAAACCGAAGGCGGAAACATTTCCGGGGTTGACTCCACGTTGAGTATCAAATCCAATGTACATAGTAAGTAAAGTAAAACAACCATTACATTACATAATAAAGTTTTACAGTTGTTTCAAAAGTAAAGTTTGTACAGTTGTGATACATAGTATATATAGACAAAATGAAACGGGTCTTCATGTACTCCGTCTTCTGATCAAAAGAAATCTTCGGGTACCTGTTCTAACGTTGACCTGAGAACACAAGCGGTTTGAAAATCAGCATAAAGTTGGTGAGTTCATAAGCGGTTTTTGTTTGTGAACATGTTTCGAGTTTCCTTTCTGTTTTTGAAATGTTATATGCACCAAGAAAATCCCATATTTTCTTAATAGTTGGTTATTGTTTCACAAATGTAAGGTATAGTAAGTTTGTACACTGAAAACATGTTCATTCATGTGAAAATGTATAGTTGGTTATCTGACTGGTTAAACTGTTCTGTTTACTTATCATGTATTACCAGGAAAGTCCCATACTTTCCTTATTGTATGTTACAAATTGTAAAAGATGTAATGTTATCCAGTTTGTTACTCTTTCTAGTTAGGTAAGTGATACCCAGAAAAGCCCCATGCTTTCCTGCATGTTGGTTTCAAATGTAAACGATGTTAAGGATGTAAAAGATGTAATTGTGATTAGTTTCCATGTTTTCCCCAGGAAAGTCCCGTACTTTCCTGAATGTTAGTTACAGTATGTGAAAGATGTGAAAGATGTAAAGATGTATAAAGTAATTCATTATTACTATAAGTAAATCTCTGTTATCCTAATTGCGAGTTCCATAACCATACAATAGACTAAAACCTGTGGCAATAAGTAGTCCACATGTGGCAATAAGTCGTCCACATAATTATGACTTTCGTCACCCTTGAACCATTTCGGTTCGGCTGTAGCTAGTAGCCAGGTGTGGGGTAGTCAGCCCCGTATAGATCTATACACTCAAGTCACGCTCTCTAAATACCAGAGATTCTGGTTATGGGTGTAGTCCTCCACTCGCGTATTTCGGTGGAGTGTTCTCCGAGGACGTGTCTCCAATCATACAGGATTAACAAATTTACTAGTGATAATATGATAGTCCTTCACTCGTGTATGTGTGTGAAGTATTACCGAAGACAAAACAGTGTACGAATTATATTGTTCATGTGTTATAATGTCATGCTTTTAACTGATAAAATGTAGAAAACATTTGTGAAATATATAAAATATAACCGTTTATAAAATCCATTTCACAAATACATGTTTAAGTGAGCTGTATGTTCTACTGGTTATCAATTACGTATATCAGTGTTAAAAGCATATGGATTGTGAAACACACGCACACGAAAATAAGTTTTGAGTATAAGAAAACCCTTGTACTTTGCTTGTGTTCCCCCCCTGAAAACAGTGAAAAACAGTGAAAAAAGTAGGGGTATGAACTCACCGGACGAGAAATGTGACAATTTGGATGCTAAGAGTTGATCCGGGGCTTGTAAATACAGGAGGTTCCTAATTATAATGTAAAGATACACATTTGTATCTAATTAGGAATTAGTTTATTCATATGATAGGGACACTTGCTTCAAGTCGCGATAACACTCCGATACAATTGTTTGGAGGGACCCGGGTGGCGTTTAAGGACGTGAAATGACACTAGGGACTTGGGACTTGAGTTTACTCCCCATGAGTAAACTAATAGAAGAGTTTTTGGTCTAAAACACCCATTCCCCATGAGTTTACGGCCGTAAACTCATGGTGGGGGTGGTTTATGGTGCTAAATAACTTCTAACACTTAGGGAATGTTTCTAGGTTTTGTTCTAAATGCTTGGAATGGATTTAAATCACCAAAATGATTAATTTATGGGAGTTTACGGCCTAGCATAGGCTCCTGGCCGTAAACTCCTTAATCCTCATGAAAATGGTGTTAAATGTTGTTAAAACAAATCACATGTGATTAATAGGATTAATCCAAGACCTAACATGAGTTTTATGGGACATTTGAGGGGTGTTATGGAGTTTACGGCCCATGAGACCCTCCTCATGGCCATAAACTCTTCTATAGGGTGATATAAAGTGTTTCAAGGTCTAAAACTTGCATAGAAGGGCTTCTAAAATTCATCTAAAGGCTTTAGGGGTGTTTAGTTTGCATTCTAACACCATAAATCTTGGAGTTTACGGCCCAAGAACAAGCCTTGGCCGTAAACTCTTAGAAATCCCGCAAATGATGTGTTTAAGTCCCTTAAACTATTTTTGGTTGGTCCTTTGATTTATTCCAAGGCTTTTGGTGGTGTTGGATGGCTTTCTAACACCTTAGAATTGAATTTATGCCTTGTTTTGGGGAGTTTACGGCCCAAGCACTCACCTTGGCCGCAAACTCACATAAGTCCCTCAAAAGTTATGTTTCAAGTGTCCAAATGTTAAAACCAAGGTCCTATAATTCATATCTAAGCCATAGAAGTGATTTGGAAGGGTTTAAGGGCATGAAAACCCTAGTTTAATGAGTTTACGGCCCAAGAATGACCCTTGGCCGTAAACTCCTTCAAACATTACAAAGTTCATGTTTTAATTGTTTAGGGTCCATATCTTGAAGCCATTTAGCCATATCTAAGTCCCAAACTTGTCAAGGAGGGGTTTAAGGGCTTAAAAACCCACTTAATATGAGTTTACGGCCAATGAATGCTCCATGGCCGTAAACTCATGAATATGGTCATAAATCATGTTTTGAACTTGAACTTGAAGGCTAAGGCGGTTACTATACAAGCTAAGGAGTGTACCTTAGAGATTTGAAGTCTTAAATTTGAGTTTTGGACCCTTAAACTTGGATTTAGGAGAGAGGTTAGAGAGAGTAGAGAGAGAAGGAAAAAAGCTTCAAATGGATGCTAAAACACGTTTATATAGGTCTTAAAACTTGTACGCGGTGGAATTCTACCCGATACCGACGTTAAATGCGGCTTTTGGTCGCACCCGTGAAAGTTACCATAACCCGATACGGCAAATTCTAGAAATATTCCGATCACTAAAGTTGGGTGTTAAAATGATTTCTAAATGTATTAAGACACCCATTAAGTCATTTTAAATGTGTATTAATAAATGACTTAATTATACAAAAGATCGTAAATCGAATTTGGAATGACGATTGGTTGCGCGAGTTGGACTACAAAGAGTTACAATAATTTATACGGAAATTTCGGGTTGTTACATTATCCCCCCGTTAAAGGGAATTTCGTCCCGAAATTCAAAGTTTAAAACACAAGACAAGATACAAATCATGGATCAGAAAAGAGTTGTGGATACTTCTGTTTCATTGAATCTTCCCTTTCCCAAGTGAATTCCGGTCCCCGCTTGGCATTCCAGTGAACTTTCACTAACGGGATGCGACTTTGTTTTGTACGTTTGACTTCTCGATCCATGATTTCAATCGGTTCCTCCACAAAGTTAAGGTTTTCATTGATCTCGATTTCGTCTAAGGGGATTGTTAGGGTTTCATCGGATAGGCACTTTTTGAGATTTGAAACATGGAAGACAGGATGAATGTTACTGAGTTCGTGAGGTAAATGAAGTTTATAGGCAACTGGACCGATCCTGGAGAGGATCTCAAAGGGTCCAATGTACCTTGGATTAAGTTTCCCACGCTTACCAAAGCGTACAGTGCCTTTCCAGGGCGAGACTTTTAACAGAACACGGTCTCCAACCTGGAATTCTAGTGGTTTCCGACGATTATCAGCGTAACTCTTTTGACGATCACGTGAGGCTTTCAGTCGGTTACGGATTTGAATGATCTTTTCGGTGGTTTCGCGGATGATTTCAGGACCAGTGAGAGCACTGTCGGGGACTTGACTCCTGGCTAACTGTGTATCCCCCACCTCGGCCCAACACAGAGGCGATCTACACTTACGATTGTATAGGGCTTCGAACGGAGCAGCCCTAATGCTGGTGCGGTAACTGTTGTTGTACGAGAATTCGATCAAGGATAGATGTGTATCCCACTATTTTCCAAAGTCAATGACACATGCCCTAAGCATGTCCTCCAGGGTTTGGATTGTTCTCTCACTCTGTCCATCGGTCTGAGGATGATATGTCGTGCTCATATCTAGTTTGGTTCCAAGGGCTTTCTAAAGGGATTGCCAGAATCTGGAGGTAAACCTGCTATCTCGATCAGAGATAATGGATACAGGTACACCGTGTAGACGTACTACCTCCTGGATGTAGATTCGCGCAAGTCTTTCCATCTTGTATGATTCTTTAATTGGAATGAAGTGAGCGGATTTTGTCAAACGATCGACAATTACCCAAATGGTATCGTACCCACTAGAACACTTGGGTAGTTTGGTGATGAAGTCCATGGTAATCATCTCCCATTTCCACTCGGGGATCTCGGGTTGTTGGAGCAGACCTGAAGGTTTCTGATGTTCGATTTTGACTTTGGCACAAGTCAAGCACTTGCCCACGAATGTAGCTATCTCAGCTTTCATGTTTGGCCACCAGTATTGTTTCTTGAGATCCAAGTACATCTTGTCAGAACCTGGGTGAACAGAGTATTTGGTTTTGTGCGCTTCTTCCATGACCATTTCCATGAATCCTCCGGATTTGGGAATTCAGATTCGATTCATGAAACAGTGAACTCCGTCACCTCTGATCTCAAGTTTCCTTTCCATCCCTCTCAGGGTTTCATCTGACATGTTCTCGGGCTTGAGGGCTGGTAGCTGGGCTTTTCGGATTTGTATGGGTAAGTTGGAATGGATGGTCATCGTCTGGTTCTTCACTTTGTGGCCTGCACTCTCCTTTCGGCTAAGGGCATCTGCTACCACATTGGCCTTGCCGGGGTGGTAACGGATTTCACACTCATAATCACTGAGTAATTCTACCCATCGTCGTTGCCTCATGTTTAAGTCTTTTTGATTAAAGATGTGTTGTAGGCTCTTGTGATTAGTGAAGATTTTACACTTGGTTTCGTAGAGATAATGTCTCCAAATCTTTAATGCAAAGACTACGGCTCCTAGTTCCAAGTCATGTGTAGTATAGTTGACCTCGTGTGCCTTCAACTGTCTTGAGGCGTAGGCCATCACCTTTCCTCTTTGCATAAGCACACAGCCTAAACCTTGATTAGACGCATCGCAGTAGACGACGAAATCCTCTGTCCCTTCGGGCAGAGACAAAACAGGCGCGCTGCATAAAGCTTTCTTCAATGATTGGAATGCAGTTTCTTGTTTATCAGTCCAACAAAAGGGTACACCTTTCTGTGTTAGAGTGGTTAAAGGTTTGGCGATTTTGGAAAAGTTCTGAATGAATCGTCGATAGTAGCCGGCGAGACCCAAGAATTGACGAATTTCTGTGGGTGTTTTCGGTGCCGACCAATTCTCTATTGCTTTAATTTTGGAAGGATCTACATGAATACCCTCCCCGCTTACCACGTGACTGAGGAAAGTTACCTTCCGTATCCAGAATTCACATTTGGAAAATTTCGCGTATAGTTTTTCGGATCTAAGGGTCTCCAACACTAGCCTCAAGTGTTGTTTGTGGTCTTCTTCGCTTCTGGAGTAAACGAGGATGTCATCAATGAACACGATGACGAATTTGTCTAAGAAGGGACGGCACACCCAGTTCATCAGGTCCATGAACACAGCCGGTGCATTGGTTAGACCGAAGGGCATCACTACGAACTCGTAGTGTCCATACCGAGTCCTAAAAGCTGTCTTGGAAACATCATTTTCCTAGACTCGTAATTGATGGTACCCTGACCGAAGGTCTATCTTAGAAAAGTAACTGGCTCCCTGAAGTTGATCGAAGAGGTCATCTATTCGTGGAAGAGGATATCGGTTCTTAACGGTCAACTTGTTCAGTTCACGATAGTTGATACACATCCGAAAGGATCCATCTTTCTTCTTGACAAACAGAACCGGAGCTCCCCAGGGTGAGGAACTTGGTCTAATGAACCCTTTACTTAGCAACTCATTGAGTTGACTGGATAACTCCTGCATTTCTGCCGGAGCTAAGTGATACGGAGATTTTGCTATGGGAGTAGCTCCAGGAATTAGGTCAATACGGAACTCGACCTGACGTTCGGGGGGAATTCCTGGAAGTTCTTCGAGAAACACATCGGGAAAGTTACAGACTTCGGGGATGATCGCGAGGTCTCTAACTTTTTGTTTCTCGTTGATCACATGAGCTAAGAATGCAACGCACTCCTTTCGTATGAGCTTTCGAGCTTTGATGCAAGAAATGATATGAAGATTGGAACTGGGTTTATCGCCATAGATTACGAGAGTTTGATCCGAAGGAAGATTGAGATGGATAGCTTTTTCATAACAAAGAATGTCAGTATGATTGGGACTCAACCAATCCATGCCAATGATAACATCAAAGCTCTTAATGGAAACGGGCATGAGATCTATAGGAAATGAGTGATCGTTTAAGGTAAGTGTACAACCTATGAATATATCGTTAGCGCTTTCTTTCTCTCCGTTAGCCATCTCGACGGTAAACGTTTCAGTTAGTGGTTGAGGATTTGGTTTTAGATTATGTTTGAATGTATGAGTAACAAAACTCCTTGCAGCACCCGAATCGAAAAGAATACTAGCATATGAGTTCTCAAGAAGGAACGTACCCGAAACAACAGTGGGATCAGCAACTGCTTCCTCCCGTCCCATGGTTAGAATCCTTCCAGTGTTATCAGCAGTTGACTTCTTGGGACAGTTCCTTTTAAAGTGCCCAACTTCTCCACAGTTGTAGCAGGCTTGACTAACACCTGCTCCCGATGATTGGTTGGCTGATTGGGTAGAAGTCCTGCAGAATCGAACTGTGTGCCCTTTCTTACCACAGTTGGTGCAAGACAATTCTCGGCAAGGACCAGGATGATGATGGTATTTACACTTGTCACACAGAGGGAGGTTACCAGCATATTTACTGGTAGGAGTTGAGGCTGTGGATCCCATGACAGAAACAGCAGCAACAGGGGTAGTAGTAGCAGCATGGACTGCTACCGTCTGTTGTTTCTTGAAAGATCCTTGAGAAGATTGACCCTTCTTCTTTTTCCAGAATTTCCTCTTTTCACCACTCCTTTGAGTTGGCCTAGAAGTGGTAGTGATTTCCTTAACATCGTCGCTGTGATCAATCAGAATTTGAGCTAAAGTCTTGGCACTATCATAAGTATTCGGACGAGCAGCCAAAACATGACTCTTTATCGGTTGAGATAACCCCCAAACGAACCTTTCGATCTTTTTGTTTTCAGGAGTGACTAATCCCGGGCAAAGAAGTGCGAGATCATCAAATCGGGAAGTATATGCAGCAATGTCAGAACCTTTCATCTTCAAGTTCCAGAGCTCGTGCTCCAATTTCTGCATTTCGCCACGGGGGCAGTACTCAGCAATGAGAAGTTCTTTCATGGCCTCCCAGCCCATGGCATTGGCTACGGGTAAGGTCAGAGATTTGACTCGGCCATTCCACCAAGTCAAGGCTTTATCATCGAAGGTACAAGCCGCAAATTTAACTTTATCAGACTCTGCACAAGCACAGATTTCGAAAATGGACTCGATTTTCTCGAACCATCGGGATAAGGAAATGACACCTCCAGTGCCATTAAAGGATGTTGGTTTCGCGTTCATGAAATCTTTATAGGAACTCCCTCTTTGGTGCCCCTGACTACCTTCAGGGTTTTGAGATTGAGGACTACCTCCTGAACCACTAGAGTTCATTTGCGACATAGCTGCTACCATTGCAGCTGTCATCATCGTCTGGAGTGATGCTAGGTCAAACTGGGGAGGGGGTGGCGGCGAAGAGGGATTGTCGTTGTTCTTTGAGCTGGGTCTTTTTCTTGGAGGCATCTTGATCTAAAAAGATCAGGAAAGAGAGGATCATAAGTCCTCTGAATTGAATCAAGAGATATGGGATAGGAGATATCTCATTAAGGCAAATATAGCATCATACTAAGCGATAAAGCAGAAAGGAGTTATCAAGATAGAACATTTTATCGCTAGAGTAATAATCAAGGAATAACGCGTATACAAGAATTTCTACAAAGGATCGGCTTGAGAAATACTCCCATAGTATTTCATGGTTCGCTGTAGCGACGATTTGTTGTTTGGGATATTGGGTAAGTTTTAGGCATGCCGCATACCACAGTCACTCCCAAGCACATGTTGGCCGTGTCTCGAATGAATATAGTTGGCCAGGCTATATTGACCCTAGACACGACTACATAACTGCCCAGGTTTAACCATAGTACACAACACCCAATTACTTATGTTCGGTTCTACTTGTGGTTACGGATGACGACGGTTCGGTATACTTGTATACTTTTGAAAATACTTGTAGTTTGAAGATACTTTTAATTCAGAGCACTTAGGCCCTTTAGTGGTTATAGTTTTATACCATGTAAGGTTTGGTATACTTCATTCACTATAAACAAGGGCTCTGATACCAATCTGTCACACCCCGAAAACCGAAGGCGGAAACATTTCCGGGGTTGACTCCACGTTGAGTATCAAATCCAATGTACATAGTAAGTAAAGTAAAACAACCATTAGATTACATAATAAAGTTTTACAGTTGTTTCAAAAGTAAAGTTTGTACAGTTGTGATACATAGTATATATAGACAAAATGAAACGGGTCTTCATGTACTCCGTCTTCTGATCAAAAGAAATCTTCGGGTACCTGTTCTAACGTTGACCTGAGAACACAAGCGG
Source organism: Lactuca serriola (assembly GCF_051521515.1). NCBI lineage: Eukaryota > Viridiplantae > Streptophyta > Magnoliopsida > Asterales > Asteraceae > Lactuca > Lactuca serriola. Next base: position 257,492,542 of record NC_136415.1, on the reverse strand, counting down.
TTTGAAAATCAGCATAAAGTTGGTGAGTTCATAAGCGGTTTTTGTTTGTGAACATGTTTCGAGTTTCCTTTCTGTTTTTGAAATGTTATATGCACCAAGAAAATCCCATATTTTCTTAATAGTTGGTTATTGTTTCACAAATGTAAGGTATAGTAAGTTTGTACACTGAAAACATGTTCATTCATGTGAAAATGTATAGTTGGTTATCTGACTGGTTAAACTGTTCTGTTTACTTATCATGTATTACCAGGAAAGTCCCATACTTTCCTTATTGTATGTTACAAATTGTAAAAGATGTAATGTTATCCAGTTTGTTACTCTTTCTAGTTAGGTAAGTGATACCCAGAAAAGCCCCATGCTTTCCTGCATGCTGGTTTCAAATGTAAACGATGTTAAGGATGTAAAAGATGTAATTGTGATTAGTTTCCATGTTTTCCCCAGGAAAGTCCCGTACTTTCCTGAATGTTAGTTATAGTATGTGAAAGATGTGAAAGATGTAAAGATGTATAAAGTAATTCATTATTACTATAAGTAAATCTCTGTTATCCTAATTGCGAGTTCCATAACCATACAATAGACTAAAACCTGTGGCAATAAGTAGTCCACATGTGGCAATAAGTCGTCCACATAATTATGACTTTCGTCACCCTTGAACCATTTTGGTTCGGCTGTAGCTAGCAGCCAGGTGTGGGGTAGTCAGCCCCGTATAGATCTATACACTCAAGTCACGCTCTCTAAATACCAAAGATTCTGGTTATGGGTGTAGTCCTCCACTCGCGTATTTGGGTGGAGTGTTCTCCGAGGACGTGTCTCCAATCATACAGGATTAACAAATTTACTAGTGATAATATGATAGTCCTTCACTCGTGTATGTGTGTGAAGTATTACCGAAGACAAAATAGTGTACGAATTATATTGTTCATGTGTTATAATGTCATGCTTTTAACTGATAAAATGTAGAAAACATTTGTGAAATATATAAAACATAACCGTTTATAAAATCCATTTCACAAATACATGTTTAAGTGAGCTGTATGTTCTACTGGTTATCAATTACGTATATCAGTGTTAAAAGCATATGGATTGTGAAACACACGCACACGAAAATAAGTTTTGAGTATAAGAAAACCCTTGTACTTTGCTTGTGTTCCCCCCCTGAAAACAGTGAAAAACAGTGAAAAAAGTAGGGGTATGAACTCACCGGACGAGAAATGTGACGATTTGGATGCTAAGAGTTGATCCGGGGCTTGTAAATACAGGAGGTTCCTAATTATAATGTAAAGATACACATTTGTATCTAATTAGGACTTAGTTTATTCATATGATAGGGACACTTGCTTCAAGTCGCGATAACACTCCGATACAATTGTTTGGAGGGACCCGGGTGGCGTTTAAGGACGTGAAATGACACTAGGGACTTGGGACTTGAGTTTACTCCCCATGAGTAAACTAATAGAAGAGTTTTGGTCTAAAACACCCATTCCCCATGAGTTTACGGCCGTAAACTCATGGTGGGGGTGGTTTATGGTGCTAAATAACTTCTAACACTTAGGGAATGTTTCTAGGTTTTGTTCTAAATGCTTGGAATGGATTTAAATCACCAAAATGATTAATTTATGGGAGTTTACGGCCTAGCATAGGCTCCTGGCCGTAAACTCCTTAATCCTCATGAAAATGGTGTTAAATGTTGTTAAAACAAATCACATGTGATTAATAGGATTAATCCAAGACCTAACATGAGTTTTATGGGACATTTGAGGGGTGTTATGGAGTTTACGGCCCATGAGACCCTCCTCATGGCCGTAAACTCTTCTATAGGGTGATATAAAGTGTTTCAAGGTCTAAAACTTGCATAGAAGGGCTTCTAAAATTCATCTAAAGGCTTTAGGGGTGTTTAGTTTGCATTCTAACACAATAAATCTTGGAGTTTACGGCCCAAGAACAAGACTTGGCCGTAAACTCTTAGAAATCCCACAAATGATGTGTTTAAGTCCCTTAAACTATTTTTGGTTGGTCCTTTGATTTATTCCAAGGCTTTTGGTGGTGTTGGATGGCTTTCTAACACCTTAGAATTGAATTTATGCCTTGTTTTGGGGAGTTTACGGCCCAAGCACTCACCTTGGCTGTAAACTCACATAAGTCCCTCAAAAGTTATGTTTCAAGTGTCCAAATGCTAAAACCAAGGTCCTATAATTCATATCTAAGCCATAGAAGTGATTTGGAAGGGTTTAAGGGCATGAAAACCCTAGTTTAATGAGTTTACGGCCCAAGAATGACCCTTGGCCATAAACTCCTTCAAACATCACAAAGTTCATGTTTTAATTGTTTAGGGTCCATATCTTGAAGCTATTTAGCCATATCTAAGTCCCAAACTTGTCAAGGAGGGGTTTAAGGGCTTAAAAACCCACTTAATATGAGTTTACGGCCAATGAATGCTCCATGGCCGTAAACTCATGAATATGGTCATAAATCATGTTTTGAACTTGAACTTGAAGGCTAAGGCGGTTACTATACAAGCTAAGGAGTGTACCTTAGAGATTTAAAGCCTTATATTTGAGTTTTGGACCCTTAAACTTGGATTTAGGAGAGAGGTTAGAGAGAGAGTAGAGAGAGAAGGAAAAAAGCTTCAAATGGATGCTAAAACACGTTTATATAGGTCTTAAAACTTGTACGCGGTGGAATTCTACCCGATACCGACGTTAAATGCGGCTTTTGGTCGCACCCGATAAAGTTACCGTAACCCGATACGGCAAATTCTAGAAATATTCCGATCACTAAAGTTGGGTGTTAAAATGATTTCTAAATGTATTAAGACACCCATTAAGTCATTTTAAATGTGTATTAATAAATGACTTAATTATACGAAAGATCGTAAATCGAATTTGGAATGACGATTGGTTGCGCGAGTTGGACTACAAAAGAGTTACAATAATTTATACGGAAATTTCGGGTTGTTACACCATATTGAGTCCGGAACGCGGTCTTCTCCATGTCCTCCTCTCCCACCATGACTTGATGGTATCCGGACCTCAGATCTGTATTGAAGAACGAAGATGCTCCCTGCAACTAATTGAAAAGATCATATATCTGTGGAAGAGGTTAACGATTCTTCACCGATAATTGTTCAGCTCCTGTAATCAATCCACATCCTGTGTGAACCATCCTTCTTCTTGACGAACATAATCGGCGCTCCACATAGAGAACTGCTCAGACGGATGAGCTGCATGCCTAGAAGTTCCTACAACTGAGATGACAACTCCTGCATCTCAGGTGGTTCCAAACGGTACAATGACTTAGCAATAGGGGCCACACCTGGCACAAGGTCGATCCTGAACTCAACCTGCCTCTTAGAAGGCACTCTGGGTAACTTCTCTGGAAATACATGAGTGAACTCTCTGACGACTGGGAAATCAAAATATGAAACTGAAACCTGATCCCTGGACCGCGTATCCACCACATACACCAAATAACCCGCATACCTGTACTATATATATTCCCGAGCCCTAGCTGCTAAGTAAAACCAAAAACCTGGCCTGGTGGCCTCCCGATAGATAACCAGTTCTCCCACACTTGGGGTTCGAACTACCACACGATGTCCCTCGCAGTCGATCATGGCACCAAAACGGCTCAGCCAGTCCATACCCACGATCACACATACATCCCCCATGGGGACCAGAATCTAGCTAATTGGGAAAGACACCCCAAATATCTCTAAAACGCGGCCCTGGTAAATTGATGAAGCAGAAACCCCGTATTCGTTGGCGATAGAGACTCACAATGGACACTCTAACTCTCCCATGGGTAAATTAAACTCCCACCTGAAGGATTGAGAGACAAAAGAGCGACTCGCACCCGAGTCAAACAATACTAAAGCAGGCAAGGAGTTCACTAAGAACGTACCTATCAGAGGTACAACCATATCAGCATAAAACAAACATAATCAAAATTATAAGGGATAGAAACATACTAGTCACCACATTTGATGCTGCTCCTGCCTCCTCGACAGTAAGCTGGAAAGCACGACCTCGATCCCTCGGGGGATCTGCCCTGCCCTGACTCCCCTCACCAATCCTCAAAGTACTGGAGCATGCGCCAGCATGGCAGCGAATGATGGAGAGTTGGCCTTCACATGGCCAACCTGGCCGTAGTGGTACCAAATCCTGGAACTGAGTGTTGGAGCCTGCTGGTGACAATCCCTAGCCATATGACCCTGCCAACCACAATCGTGGCACCCAGATGATGACCGACAAGCACCTTCATGTGCCTTGCTGCACTTTCCACAAGTGAGGCCCCTAGATGTGACATCAGCGGTCTTAAACCACTTTGGCATAGGCTATGACTGCATCGGGACTGTCTCTCCTCCCTCAACTGAAGCTCAATCTCCAACTCATGCCGCCTTGCGACCTCCTATAGTTCCAACAAGGTATCACATCTCTACGTAGAAACAAACTGCCTGATATCCATCTTCAGCATGCTCAGATAACGGAACATCTGAGCCTGCTTCGAAGCAAACTCATGGCAAAAACATCGCTCTCTCAGTAAACATCCGGGTGATCTCCGTCACCGACTATGATCCCTATCCCAGGTCTAAGAACTCCTGAGCCAACCTCTCTCACTCAACCAGTGGAATGTAGCGAGTGTGAAACATTTCCTTGAACTGATCCCGTGATACCGCAACCCTGTGCTCATCAAAGTATGATCTATACACAAGTCTCCACCAGTCCTTCGCTTCGAACCTCAGCATGTTCAGAGCGCACCTAGCCTTCTGGTCAACAGGGTATGAACAAGTGAAAAAGCATCCATCAACATCAGATAGCCACCTCATGGTAATGATCGGGTCCTGAACTCCATCGAAAGTCGGGGGCTTCATGTTATTGAAGTCCCATTACTGAAAGGCATGACCTGCCCCACAACCTACAGCCGCCACAGCTGATGAGGCTGCAACGGCATCCATTTCAACAATGGTTGCATAACGCTCATCAAAGTACTCAACCGTAGCGGTCTTAATAGACCCAAACTTCTCCGAAAACTGAGCTTAGAATAGTGCAACGACGTCATCATGCAAGATCTCTGGAATCTTGATATCCAACTCATCTAATCTCATCTGACCGACGGTCCCTGGCAATGCTCGCCCGCCCTTGCTGCCAGCTCCTGATCCCGACCCGGATCTAGTCTCAAATCGTCTCGTAGTCACCATTCTAAAAATACATCAGGAAGATATCATACATTCCATATAAATAACGGGGAACCAACTCCTAACAAAGCCCTAGGGTTTTGTGACTTCCTTGCTACGCGTATGGGTCCTATGCTTTCAGAAGTACGGGCGCATACTACCTTCCACACCTACCAATATTTGTCTCAAGGATCATCACATCGCCCTAACAATACTAACAAGCATGGATATATACTCAATCCTCACTCCCTAAAGGAAGGCAAAATATCTTCCGACTGGCCGACCGACCCTACATGACTCATCCATGAAACTTCCACCAACCATGCAACACTCGTGTATGCTAGTCATACATAACAATGGATCATATAGACAGCTGAATACTCGGTCCTACTCTAAGCCCACAACCAGACAAAGAACAAGAAATAAAGCCAAACCAAATATTCTCAGGCTATAGAATCTTAGTTATGTATAACTATGACACATACACTAAGCAACTAGTGCAATGATGTCAATTCCACATAGAAAAGAACCCTAGGCTATCAGGCATCATATAATCAGGTAGCTCTATCATGCAATTCCTACAGATCCCTAGCCTATCACTAGCATGTTGTTCTAACATATCTCAATATCAAATAACAATATGGTATTTTGGGGTCTACTTACTGCCTTTGGCTGATCGTATATGTCGCATCCTCCTTTAGTATTTTGAAAACCATTTTGAAAATCTTTCCTTAGTTTGTGACTGGATTCACATGAGTGTTCCTCTAATTCACTCAAATCAAGAATCTGATACCAACTTGTGACATCCATAAAGTTCATAAAAGTTTCAACCTTTTCAAACATTCAAAAACCACCATTTAATACAAAATTGTTTTCAAAATAATCCAACCATCAGAGAATCCCATAAATCATAATATAAAATGTGAGGAGGTGCACGATTAAGCCTTCGCCTTCCTGCGATCATCGGAAGTACATAAAACGAAACCCACAACTGTAAGCCCGAAGCATAATGAGTTTCCCCAAATATACTGATACATACAAACAATACACATAATAACAATAACATTATGCAATGGGTCCACAGCTCTACAGATTGGATCATGAACCTACAGTATGAGTCTGATATGCCCTCCATGGGCCTTAGCACATATCTGGATTTCTCTTGAGCCCACAACATAATTCTGGCTTACTCTCGGCCCACAACTTATGTCTGGATTGCTCCTTCAGTCTTTAGACTGGAATAAAAATGATTGGCGCTTGGTACAAGTCTGGCATGCTCTGCCCGACCCTCAGCTCGTATCTGGTATGTTCATGAGTCCTAAGTATGAGTCTGGCATGCCCTCCTTAGCTCTTAGCTCATATCTGGCATACTCCAGGGTTTTTTGGCAACAACACAGAGCAGTACAGCCTCAATCCAACCCACACAACATGTCGACATATAACAGATAAATACACATACAGAAAATCAGACAGTATCACAGGTAGTCCTACGGATGTACCAGACTAGCATATCAAGCTATCATGCATATCTATTACATACTCAACATGCCAATAACTACTATTATATCAATCCACTAGGCCGGCCTTAGTGTCGTAGACCCCTAAGTATAATGAGGGAAACTCACCTCACAAACATCACATACTGACAAAATCCAACTCTCGAATCGCAGCTCCGAACTCAACTGCCTACAACCACCATGTGACTAAATCTATAAAAATCCTAAATTACCCTCAAGGTCAAAATTGGACAACCATGGTCAAGATCAAAGTCAGCAGTCAAGGTCAATAGTCCATGCTGACCCAACTCATCGAGTGCATCTATAGACTTGTCGAGTTCCTTCAGTCTTCAGAAAATCGGGAAAAACCCTACCCAACTCGCTGAGTAGCTAGAACAACTCGTCGATTTCCTCCAATATCCAGAAAACGGGAAAACCCGATCCAACTCGTCGAGTTGTCAGGACAACTCGTCGAGTTTTCCCAATCTTAACCTATTCAGCGCCTTTTTCATGAATCCAAAGCCCCAAACTCTAGATCTGGTCCCTTAGGACTGAAATATCACGTATAGTTTTTAACTTTACATCCATGCATAGAACCAAGAGGCGAAAACACTAAAACAAGCTTATGAAGGGACATAGAGCATGGAAGAGGGCCAAGGATTGAAAAAGCTTGAAACCTTTGGGCTAAGGAGCCATAAAACATCCAGATCTGCAGTGGCAACTTCAAATGATGCATCATTCCAAAAATAACTCTAGTATGACCATGAATGACAATCTACACTCATAGAAGAAGATATAAGAAATGAAAGGCCAAGGTATCGACTTTATATCTCAAAATGGTTGCCACAATAGAGTAAACACCAGATCTACAGCCTCTCCCTTCAGCTATGCACCACCCACTTCAAGTTCCTTCAAGAAGAGCACCAAAGAACACTCGTTAACCTCTCACACACTCAAAAGGGAAGGTTAGGTACGATTTAGGGTTTCTCTGGACTAAGGGGACGGAAAGACAGGCCAGCCATGAGTCATAATTTCTCTAAATAGGATGGAAAACCCTAAAAATTAGGGTTTCATAATAAGCCATCAACTCGTCGACAAAATTGTCTTTTAAGCCATAAACCTCATACTTGGGAATCAGGATGTTACACTATTATGATCTAACTATTGATTATGTAACTCAATTATGGGAGAAGTTTGGTGCTAGTATCTCACACACAAATGTTTCCAATAGTGTTTCGTGTGCTAGATATTGGAGTCTGATTCTGCATGATGTTTATGAGAAAGAATGGATTCTTGTTCCGTTAGATGTTCCCAAAGCAAAATTTACCATCTATCAACATTCAAAGATTGTTGAAGATGATTCATAGATATTTCCTACTGTTGCAAGAGTTCCGGATGCCATTCCTTGAAAGGTGGATCCGATGAATCCTGCTCTTGTTGCTTACCTTACAATAATCAATCGTGTTATCAAAATAGGGGTTTTGTTACCAAAGGGAATAGAAGGTTAGTCGAAACGTGTAAAAAGCTCCAAGAAATCCAAAAAGGTTGAAAAACCTAAATCTATACATGAGGTAGTAGAGAAGGAGGTCACGAAGCCTGTCAAAGAAACTGTTGTTCATGCTGGATATAGTGTCTAAGTCCATAACTATATTTGGTATATACTTGACCCGACCCGGCATGGTCCATTTGGGTTGCACTTCACCCGAACAATTTATGGATAATATTTGAGAATAGTACAAGTTATGATTTATTAATATATTATAAGTTCTAATATATTAATATAAGATCATATTATTTAATTAGTAGTGATCTATAATTAATCTAGGATTAATTTAGTGATCAAAGATATTACTAATTAAATATGGGCTTCTATATTTATATAGTGTGGGCTTATGCTTATTTGGAATGGGCTAGGCTTGGATGGAGAAGTCCATGGATACTCCATGGAGCTTTGACCCATGGATCTCATGGAAATGAAGAGACATGGGTATTAGGGTTTACATGGATGTAACCCTAATCCACCACACTATATAAAGGAGGCTTTGGCTCTTAAAATCATGTTAGTTGACACATGTTGAGGTGAGGGCCGATTTCAAGAGAAGTGTGACCATTCTCTCAAAGTTCCAAGTTTGTGGTGATTTGTGACTTTCATTTGAGGCATCCACATTATTGGTGCTAGGCTCTAAAACTCCAAGGAATCAACTACAACTACAAGGTAAGTGTTTCTACTAGCTTTATTTGATTCAAGTTCCCCATGCCATGCGAGTTAGGATATAAGCCTTGGAAAAATAATTATTTGCATGTATCTTAGACAAACATAGATCCAAGGTTTATTAGGGTTGCATGTACACTTAGGAAGTGTTAGAATGCTCAAAACCCATCAGTTCATGATGTTCAAAAGGAAGTGGTGCCATCAAAATTAGGTGTTCTTAAAAGAATGAAGATGTTGGCACATAGACCTCGTCATTCACCTGAACAGAGGCCTATTATCAAAGATGTTCATGTGAAGTCTCTTTCGTCACCAAAGGACGTATAATTGTTTCAAAAACAAAGCGGATTCGCAAACCCCAACTCAGTCACAAGGGTATAGTTATTTGCAAACTCCCAGCTCTAGTTTCTCCGGCTTCAAAGAAGCAAAGAGCTCATGCCATGGTCAAGAAGATCAAGAAGAAAGAGAAGATATTACAAGATCCTCTTGATGAGATTGTGGTCGAGACAAAATTTGAAGATGACAGTGATCAGTCTTCACTTCACAATCATAATATGGGCTTCAGTTCACCTCAAAGGGACTCTCCATTCAAGTCAACTTTCGAGGAGACTGGAAGTCTTGGTGGCTTTGTTAAAGCATTTAATGTAGACACAACCACTAATTTGGGTGATTTTTTAAATCCATCCATCCCTGAGCAGACTAGTGTCTACCACCCGAAGTCTCGATTATTGAATCTGTTACAGAGGAGGCTCGAACTTTAGGCATCCCTATGAACATTTCTAATATGGACATAAATGTCAAAATGTGTGATGGAATGTCGACTCATGAAGCCCAAGTTATTTTGAATGTTCTAACTTCATCTATTCCTATTTCCATTGTTATTTCATCCACAATCGAAACAATTGTTATTGACACTTCTACTTCCTTACCACCATTTATTACACCTACACCCACTTCGTTACCAGCTTCGACTACTTCACCTACATTACACAACATTCTCAATCAACCTATCACTTCTTTTTTCGCTTCTGAATCAACCGAAGTTCCAAATTCTACTCCTGAAGTTGATAAAGATGATGATGATTTCATGGTTTTGTTTGCTAATATTCAGTTTGATCCTAAGGAGAAGAATATTCCTGATCACATGTTGATGTCAGGAAAACAGTTCAAAATCATGAACCATAAATTGAAATCTTTGCTAAAGATTCAAGCTGACACATGGAGTCGTAATACGGTGACTGGGATCGAAGTTGAAGTGCTATTGAAGTCTCAAGAGCATAGACTGAAGACTTCTATGGAACAAATTGAAACGAAACATGAAGAACATTTGAAACGTCATGTTGAGAATTTTCAATATGAAGTTAAAGAACATTGTGAAGTAGCTAAAGAGAGACATGCTCTATTTGTTGAAGGTATCCAAAAGGTTAAAAAAATCTGTCAATTTGAAGGTGGAGTCCCTCATGTTAGAAATGTTGAAGGAGGTGACTAAGCTTGCACAAAGCCACAAGTCTCTTCATAAAAAGTTGGATATTGTTTCTAATGTAGTTTGAAAGCTCATGGAAAATATTACTACTTTTTCAACAAAAGATTCAACAGTGGTAACCAAGATGGAGGAATTTTTAACAACTTTGAAGGAGTCCATTTCGAAGCTTGATTCTTCTCTAAACTCCTTAGCTTCTCAGGATTCGTTATCTTAGATGTTTTCTCCATTGGAGTAAAATTTAAAACCTGAACTAGCTCCTCTACTTAAACTAGTGAACTTGATGACAACTGATGCCCCACCTATTAAAATAGGGGTGAAAGGGGGAGAAAAGGATGTTGGATCATCAAAGTATTATGATAAAGGTAAGGTAGTTGGGAAGGTATTAAGTACACAAATTCCAACTTCAATGGCAAGTAACTCAACGATAATGACTACAAAGTCATTGGCCAAAGACATAGTCATTGGTTCAACTGTTGGGGGTTTAAGTTCTAAGCCACCACTTTCGAATCAAGCTAAAGGTGATAGAGGGAAGGGCATAGAGAAGGAAATGTCTGAAGAATAGGAGAAAAAAATAATGTTGAAAAGGAAATTGAAAGACAAGGACAAATCAACAATATATTGAGGCAAATGCAAGGTGATCCTCCAGGTCTTGAAAAAGGAGATCCCACCTAAGAGTTTTGCTATGAAACCATTGAGCAACTTGTTTCGCTTGGAGATATGTTTGATTTTTTGAAAGTACCAAAGAAGAGCTATGCGATATAGAATTCATATTTCAACCAACTATATTTTCCTATCAAATATAGGATGTTTATATCAGCTCATTATCAATTTGTGGAAAATTTCGAAGATAATGAGGAGTACAAGAAGCTGAAGTTGAGATTTCATGTAGTTCTTGGGAAGAACGAAGAAGAGGTTCGGTCCTTAGTGATAATAGTTAAAGTTTTGGGTGTTGCCAAGTATCAACTTTTCGAAGGACTATTGCATAAATTTTGTTTTCACGTGGTTTGTGCTAATAATGTGGCTTGTGATTTAGAAGTTGCAAATTTTCCTTTGATGAAACTCAATGATCTTGTTAATGTTGCGAAGATCTTGAGTTGTGTTGGTGTATCGAAACTTCAAGTGAACAACAAAGAAGACTTCTTGATTGGTTTCACACATATCAAGATTTTCATTGGCAACCACTATGATTGTCTGGCCTTAACGGGTGTGGAGCTTGCTTTAGCAATGGGAAGACAAATAACTATGCCACAATCATTTCTGAAAGGTCAAAGAAGTTTGGAAGATGGAGAACTATGTGTTAAGCCATTGGGAATTGTATTTGTTGGAAAGAATAAGAATCAGAAGAATACAAAGTTTTTGTTTCAAGTAGCTGATGTGGAAAGATATAAAAATTCGCAATATATGAATCTTCTTGTTTGTATAAATAATTACAAAAGGAATACAGATGGAGATTAATTTGAGATTCGCAAGACAATCATTTGGTACACGTAGATCATAAGAGTTCTTCATCAAGCAACGAAGATGCTAATGACTTACGATTCGACACTACTCACAAAGGGTGAGAATGTAGAGGTCGAATCATGTTGTGAGGTGTCGAAGTGTCTTATGTCTTGTCTAGTATTGATGTCTGTAATGAAGTATTCGTTACATGTATTTCATAAGGGAACCTTTAAATTTCGAAGCGTATAAGTCTTAGCCCTTATGTACCTTTTTCTTACTTCTGTCATTCCTATAAATAGGGATAGGTATAAGGGTTAGAGAAAATTTTGGCACTTCGTGTTCTTTACTCTACCTTACTCTTGTATCTTTCAGAAGTATCAAGTGAGCCAAACAGATTATATTTACAACTTGCGTTCTAGATTCAATTCATACTCTACTTTCATTTTGTTTACTCGATTCATACGAACTACATTCGCTTGATGAAAGGGTTTTGTGTAACGAAAGGCATACAAATACGTTTGTGAATGTGCCAAGTTACATTTCTTCCCCTCCGTGTATACTAGTTAATTACAAATTTTGTGTTATTTATACAAACTACCACCGCCAGTTTTTTTTTTCTTTTTTTTTTATTAAATCTGAACAACATATCAATTTTGATGAAGGACTAAGATTTGGTCCTCATGTCTTAGAAAATATAGGTGGTCCCAAACGAACCCAACCGTTTGTGTGTGTGTGTGTGTGTGTATATATATATATATATATATATATATATATATATATATATATATATATATATATGGACTAATATCATTAAAGTCCCATGTTTTTGGCACTAGATTGAGAAAAGTCCTAAATTTAATTTTTCGTTTATTGTGACCACGATATTTTTGTGGAATTATCACTTGAGAGATAATACCCGGTAATGAGCAGGTAATTTTTTCCATTCTGTCACCACTAACCTATTCCCTAGCCATCACCTTTCACGAACCATCAATGATAAAGGGTTTCATGCTTTTGAGAAGGGTTTGACACTGAGAAGGGTTTCACAGTCCCTAATTTCGCAATTTGAAGCTCTAAAATTGTTGGTGAAGTAAGGTGGAGTATAAGGGTACATGTATGGATACAAGAAATTGATGATTCTGAGGGTGGTTATCTTTCTCTATGGAGTATGGAGTTCCAAGTTTGAACTAATAAGTTGTTTTTTTATGAAACAGATGGCTCCTACTTATGGAGCTAAGAAGCCTAAAGTGCCTAACCTCCCTGAGAAGACATACCTTCCAGACTCTGACTCCGATGTTGATGCATTTTACTGCAGCTTCTTGTATTTTTCAGAAGAAAGTTTCAAAGCCCCCTCAAAACTATGTGATGATCATTTTCTTAACTTATTTTGTGACGAAAACATATTAAGGAGGAGTATTGAAGGAATGGTAGATGATAGAGACATTCCTGGTGTCTAAAAAAATGAGCATGCCTACTTAGATGAGGATGATGAAGATGTTGGTTTCGAGTATAGGGTGCATGACCCCAATGTTGATTGGAAAGAGATGAGGCCCTGACTAGGAGACTGTTATGAATCGCCTGCTCAACTCAGGTTTTCTTTAACTAACTATGCAGTCCATGGAGGATACCAACTTTATTTTGAAAAAAGTGATAAAGTGAGAGTTATAGCTATGTGTAGTAGTGGAAGTAGTGACAATAAAAAAATGCAGTGTCCATTTAGGGTTGCAGTTGGATGGAAGTACAATGAAAGGACATTCTAGATTAAATTTTGTATTGAAATTTATCTATGTGCTAGGAATTATCACTTTGGTTCCCTAGTTACTAGAAATTGGTTAGCTATACACTACCTGAAAGATGTAATCATGAAGCCCAAGATGACATTGCTAGAGATGCAGTTAGATATGCTACAAAGGTTTTCAATGAGTGTATATGTTGGGAAATGCCAAAGAGCAAGAGCTACTACAATAGGGTTGATAGAAGGATAGTTAGTAGACCACTATGTCAGGGTTCGGGACTATGCAGCTGCAATTAGGTTGAGTAATCCGGGTACAACTTGCTTGGTGGAGGTAGAAATTAATTCGGGGTGTAACTATTTCAAAAGGTTTTATGTTGGCTTCAAGGCTTTCAGAGATGGATGGAACAGAGGATGTAGAAGGGTAATAGGACTAGATGGTAGTTTCTTGAAGGGGCAGACAAGGGGGAGATTTTAACTACTATTGGGAGGGTAATATTGCCATATTTATACATATTTTTAGGCAATATTTTAATACATTTTTATACATATCTTGGTTATTTGCAAATATAAAAGGTACTTATAAGATTGAATTGTATTTTGCAGCCAAAAGGAGTCATCTAGAAGAATAAGGACCAAAAGCGATAAGGATAGGAACTTTGGAGGTTTAAAGCTTAAAAGATGAAGAATTCAACAAAAAGACAACCTCATGACGTGAGGAATCATATCTTATGATGTGAGTAGTGAGTTTCTAGAAGATAAGCATCCAGAGGCCAGAGTCTATGTTCGATACAGATTAGTAATAGTCTCACGATGTGAGAAGCCTTTTCTCTTGACGTGAGGAGGGTAATTTTGAGATCTATAAATATCCTTGGTGCTTACGAATTTAGGAGGTTGGCTAGAGAATAAAAGTGTCTGAAGATGATTTCCAGAGAAGAAGAAGCCAGAGAATTTGTATTAACACCTAAGGAAGATGAAGGAATTGAAGATAACAACTTTACCCTTAATTTGGTACATTTGACTATGTTTTTAATCACTAAGATTATGAGTTTGATTTTACCCATGAGTAGCTAAATCTCGTTGCTTTTGTTTAGCTAGATGAAACTTGAACTCATGGATTAGTTATTTTATTATGGATTTTTCTAGTTGGTTATTGCTTGTCTTGGATTGTTAATACCTAGCATGCAAAAGTTAGATATTTAGATTGCTTAAATTATTATTCTGTGGAGCTTACTGAACATTAACTTACATGAACTTGACACCTAGTAATTTAGTGACAATTAGATTATTAGAGATAAGATCGAACCAATCTTAGGTGCGGGATTGTCAGTCCCGTATAGATCTATACACAAGTATCACGCTCTCCCTCCAAGAGATTATGGTTTATAATACAGGGCTTGAAATGCATACTTGAGAGTAAGTTGAATTTGAATGTCTCATAACACTTAGTATTAATAGATTTATGAAAGAAAAGTCTATATTTCGTGTAGATGAAGGTATTTCATTTTCACAATGTTTACGTAAAGATGTAATGAATAACTGGTAAACTATACCCATTATAGTTTTTCCGAAAGTGTGTACCATTTGGTGAGAAAAACTCGATGTAATACTAACATTGTATATAGTTTGTATGTTGATATCGAAGTTGTTTAACATTTATAAAATGTAGGTGGTGTATTTGAATCTGAATAAAACGATGAGTTTTTCTCGTATTTCACTTGTATCCCCCTCCCCCATAAAATATGAAAAGACGTGAAAAGAAAGTAAGGGTATGAACTCACTTGGAAAGTGTGGCAATTTGAAGAAAGAGATCTTTTTCTCGGGCGGCACTTCGACCGGAAAGTGGCGAGATTCTTGGGGTTTCGGACCTTCATCGAGGCTGGGGTATGAAACCGAGGTGTCGGGGTCGTCTCGGGATGCTAAACAGAAATGTGAGAGAGAAAATAGAAATGAGCAAGGAAAGTCGGAGGTCTCGCAAGGTATATATAGGTGGACTGCCAGGCCTCGTATGTTGGGCGTACTCCGAAGTACGCTGGGCGTACCCTCGTACGCGGGGCGTACGTTAGCGATGACGTCTCCAGTCTCTGGTCTTCGGATGGGATTGCCGTAGTGGGTGTAGGGGCGACGTGGCCAGTCCGAGTCCGTGCATTATGTACGCTGGGCGTACTCCTTCAGATAAGCCTCGAAGTGTGTGCCAAAAACTTCAAAAATGCGTAACTTTCGAATACGATCTCCGTTTTCGACGTTCTTTAAATCCACGCGTAGGTGAGAATATTCTCTACAACTTTCATTTAGACTTCGTCGGCTAATTTTGACTTTAATTTTTAATACTTTATTTTAAATAGGCCGGGACAGGATAATGTCGTTAAAAATCCATAACTTCTATATCTGATGTCCGTTTTCGTCTATCTTTTTACCGTTGTACTACTATTGTAGAGACCTTCAATTCTCGTTTAGGTTGCGTCGGCTAAAAATCGCTCGATCTTTATTCCAAGTTTTTAGCTGTCTACCGCTGTTCCGAAACTTAGAAAAATCGTAACTTCTTCATACGAAGTCAGATTTAGGCGTTCTTTTTATGCACGTTCATGGTTCAATGTAATCTACGACTTTAGTTTAGGTGTCTAGGGCTAAAAAGTATTTTATTGAAGTTTCACTTTTTACGTTTATCAGTGTTTTACTAGGTGTGTCGTGGATTTTCGATTGGTCATAACTTCTTCGTTATAACTCGGATTTGAGTGTTCTTTATATTTTTAGAAACCTTGGCACAATATCTAACACTTTATGCATCCCAATTTAGATTCTAAAACACTTCCTTTTTTGACGCTGATTTCTTTGGTTCTAAACAGTTCATTATATTTGACTTTTTGAATGTTACATTGGTTTGAAAAATATCGGGTTGTCACATCATCCCCCTGTTAGAGGGAATTTCATCCCAAAATTTATTCTAAGATAGAGTGCTAGGAAAAAGATGCGGTTACTTTTGTTTCATCTGATCCTCATGTTCCCAGGTGTATTCTGGTCCTCGCTTGTCATTCCACCGGACCTTCGCAATGGGTATGCGGCTTTGTTTAGTTCTTTTAATTTCCCGATCCATGATCTCTACTGCCTCTTCTACGAATTAGAGATTCTCGTTGATTTCAATTTCTTCCAGAGGGATAACGAGGGTCTCATCGGACAAGCACTTCTTTAGGTTCGATACGTGAAAGGTAGGGTGTACGTTGTTGAGTTCCTGCGGTAATCGAAGTTTGTAAGCCACCAGGCCAATCCTGGCAAGGATCTCGAATGGTCCGATATACCTTGGGTTTAGCTTTCCACGCTTTCCGAAATGTATTAATCCCTTCCATGGCGAGACTTTTAGTAGTACCCGGTCTCCAACCTGGAATTCCAAGGGTTTTCGTCTTTTATCGGCATAACTCTTTTGTCTGTCTCCTGAAGCCTTTAGTCGCTCCCGGATTTGAAAAATCTTCTTCGTAGTTTCTCTTATGATTTCTGGCCCAGTGAGAGTGTTGTTCATTTCCTGTCCTCTTGCTAGTTGTGTGTCACCCACTTCAGCCCAGCACAGAGGTGATCTGCACTTTCGGCCGTAGAGGGCTTCGAATGGGGCAACCTTGATGCTAGTGTTGTAGCTATTGTTGTACGAAAACTAGACCAATGGTAAATGGGTGTCCCACGCCTTGCCAAAATCGATCACGCAAGCTCTCAGCATATCTTCTAAGGTTTGTATGGTTCTCTCACTCTGGTCGTCGGTCTGTGGGTGATAAGCGGTACTCATGTCCAACCTCGTTCCTAGAGATCGTTGTAGCGACTGGCAGAACCTCAAGGTGAATCTACTATCTCGGTCCAAGATAATGGATACTCGCACACCATGCAGTCGTACGATCTCCCTGATATATGTTCTAGTTAGCTTCTCCAGTTTATCCGTTTCTTTGATTGGTAGGAAGTGCGCGGATTTAGTTAACCTGTCGACGATCACCCAGATGGTGTCGTGTCACACCCCAAAACCACGAACAGCGGAAACGTTCAGGGGTGGAGGACGTCATGTACAGTATCACAACAGTGTAATATAATAAACAAGCAACAACATCATCCATTTCATTATAAGTAAAGTTTTAATACATATGTGTTCTTACATTGTAGTAAGACACCAAAAATATACAATCAAAATAAAAGACGAGACTTGTCTGCTCCGTCTTCTCAAAACCTGGCCTCCGTACCTGTCTACTGGTGACCTGAGAATACAAGTTATTTTGAAAGCGAGTATCAGCTTTAAAGCTGGTGAATTCATAAGTATATAAGTGTCATTGCCTTGTTTGTGAAAATCTGTTATGAAGGCCATGTAAATCGTTAAATGAAAATGTTGATGTAAGTATGAAAAACCCTAAAAAATCCCTTATTATCTATCAGTTTGAGATGTAGTCTTCTACCAAGACCCGAATGTTTTGTTTGTAAAATGATAATTTTCCTTTAATTGTTTAGTACCGAAGTAATTAGTCTAACTGATCGTTTATGTGAAAGTATCACAAATAATGTAAACAGGAAAATGTACTACTGTAAGTGTTGTCACTGGGTACTAGGACTGACACAGCATATGTAACTGTTATCCCAAGGTACTAGGGTTAACACGACCTATATAACCTAATGAACATCCGAATATTGTCCAATTCTCCTCTGTAGCAGCAGCAGGTGGAAGGAAGGGTTAGTCCCTGTAAAGGTACTCCTAGTATAAGTAATAACCGTAGGCATCCGTAGATGTTCATTACCCACTGTTGCTAACAGATGGGTTCTGGAATGGTTAGTCCCGTCCATATATCCCGAGGTACTGGGGATAGAGGCCCATCTAGATATCCCGAGGTACTAGGGATAGGGTCCTGTCTAAATATCCCGAGGTACTGGGGATATGCCGGAAGATTTACACAGAAGGTACTAATAAATCATCCTCGTAATTCGAGATACAAGTATTCATGTTAACGTACACAGTTAAGTGTATCTACGTAAAGGTACTCATGTAATGTGTTCATGTATCAGGTAAACATATGTAAAGGTACTCATGTATCAGGTAAGGTACTAGTAAAGACTCATAAATGAATTGACTCTTGTGTGATTCCTTGTAATAGGAATACTGTTTTGTTATCTTCAAATTATCCCTATGATAATTTACTGTAATCTAACTAGTTGATCATGTAAGTTTACACACTCTTACTACTCAAGGGTGTGGGAAACTAAATGAAAGATGCAAACTATAACATCAATACATATATAAGGATATAAGTGTATATGCATAGTTTAGTTCAAGAACGTAAAAATGGTTTTGTAAGACATCTTATGTATTGACAATGATTAACAATAACCTGAGGTCATTTTAATATACATTTCAAAGGTAAAAACTTTTGATAACAATGTGTTTTTAAGATTTGAAACCATTTCATGCATCACATTTTGTAGTATGTGAAATTCGGTAAATGACAAACACAGTTATAAAATACATATCAATGATTTAATAACATGTTTGTTTCTACTTGTATTCCCCCCACTAAAGCATTTAAAATCATTTAAAACATTGATTAGGGGTATGAACTCACCTACAGTTGGTGATTGGGATGAACTGGACGGTATCGGATTGCTAGGTGTCAAGCGAGGACTTGTACACACACTACGATCCTAATGAACATATAATCACACATATACGCATTCAATTAGACTTAAATGACTAATTGATAATGTTTAAGATATCCTAAGGAAACTCCTGATCTCAGAGGGTGACTTTGGCACTTCCCAACTCATCACCGCCTCAACCTTGGCCGGATCGACCAATATCCCTTCCTGATTAACAACATGTCCTAGAAATTGGACCTCCCGCAACCAGAAGTCACATTTGGAGAAATTTGCATAAAGCTTCTCCGACCTCAATACCTCAAGGACCTCCCTCAAATGCTCCTCATGCTGCTCTCTAGATCTCGAATACACTAGGATGTCGTCGATAAATACAATCACTGACCGACCCAACATCGGCCTGCATACCCTGTTCATGAGATCCATGAACACAGCCGGGGCATTGGTGAGCCCGAAAGGCATCACCACAAACTCATAATTCCCATATCGCGTCCTAAACGTTGTCTTCTGGACGTCCTCATCCCGCACTCTCACTTGATGGTACCCTGACCTCAAATCGATCTTGGAAAACCAAGATGCTCCTTGCAACTGATCGAATAAATCATCGATCCTCGGTAACGGGTAACGGTTCTTGACCGTCAACTTGTTCAACTCCCGGTAATCAATGCACATCCGGTGTGAACCATCCTTCTTCTTTACGAACAGAATAGGTGCTCCCCACGGCGAGCTGCTCGGCCGAATGAATCCCTTCCCCAGCAACTCCGGGAGCTGCGAGGACAACTCTTGCATCTCTGGAGGTGCAAGACGATAAGGCACCTTAGCAATAGGCGCGGCCCCCAGAACCAGATCGATACCAAACTCTACTTGCCTCACAGGAGGTACTCCCGGCAGCTCCTCGGGGAAAACATCTGGAAACTCACGCACCACTGGGATCTTCTCCACTGACCTCGGTCTCTCGGAAACCTCCCGCGTATCCATCACATACGCCACAAAACCCTTACAGCCCTGCTGTAGACACTGCCTCGCCCTAGCGGCCGAACAAAAAGCTGATCCCGAACGGGTACCCTTGTCGTACACCGAAAGAACTCCCCCGCTATGGTCTCGTATAGTCACCAGCTGACGCTCACAGTCGATGACAGCGCCGAATCGGCTCAACCAGTCCATGCCCACGATGACACAGACATCACCCATCGCAATAGGAATCAGGTCAATTGGGAACTCAACCCCGAAAATCTCTAGCACGCATCCCCAGAGAACCTCCGTGGCACAAATCACTCTCTCGTCAGCTATGGAAACTCTCAGAGGCCGACTCAACGACTCACGACTAACGCTGATATGTTGACTAAAAGCTAAGGATACAAAGGACCTACTCGCACCCGAGTCAAATAACACTAGAGCAGGCACAGAGTTCACAAGGAAAGTACCTACACATATAATAACATAAGCATAACATCTCGACTTTAAAATAAATACGTGAATTACAGCATACCTGCCACAACATCGGGCGCAGCGCGGACCTCCTCCGCAGTCAGCTGAAAGGCTCTCCCACGAGCCCTCGGGGCCTCGACCTTCACCGGTCGAGTCTCAGTAGCCCTGGCAGTAGGTGCAGATCCCTGAGGAAGCTGAGGGCACTCGGCCTTCCGATGGCCTGTCTGGTTGCAATGAAAGCAAACCATAAACCCCTTGGGGCAATCCCTAGCGATGTGTCCCTCCTTGCCACACTTGTAGCAAGCACCAGCCCGACACGCCCCATTGTGACCCTTGCCGCACTTTCCGCAAGTGCGGCCCTTCGGACCTCCCGTCCTCGAATCGGCGGACTTGATCCGCTTGGCTGCCGGCTGAGACTGAGCCGGCCGCCGGTCCACCTGCTGAGACTCGGCCTCCTCCCTGGCCTGGGTCTCCAACTCGATCTCGCGCTTCCTGGCATTCGCCTGAAGCTCAGCAAAAGTATGATAGGTGGAGTTCGACACAAACTCCCGGATATCCCTCCTCAAAACACCCAAGTACCGGCTCATCCGAGCCTGCTCTGTGGACACCAGCTCGGGGCAGAACATCGCCCTCTCATGAAACTTCCGCGTGATCACCGCAACCGAATCAGTACCCTGCTTGAGGGTTAAGAACTCCTGAACCAATCATTCCCTCTCCACCGGGTGAACGTACTCGTCCCTGAACATAGCAGTAAACCCCTCCCATGTCACTGCTGTAATCTCTGCCAGAGTGAAGTTCGCCGTCACGAACTTCCACCAATCCTTCGCTCCCAGAC
Source organism: Lactuca serriola (assembly GCF_051521515.1). Lineage (NCBI taxonomy): Eukaryota > Viridiplantae > Streptophyta > Magnoliopsida > Asterales > Asteraceae > Lactuca > Lactuca serriola. Next base: position 257,471,136 of record NC_136415.1, on the reverse strand, counting down.
GGAGCTGGTTCAAAGCGAACCGTACCCTCAGGTGCTCCGGGCATGAACAAGTGTAGAAGCACCCCTCTATATCCGCGATCCACCTCATCGCATCAATCGGATCCTGCGTCCCATCGAACTCAGGTGGCTTCGTCTTGCTGAACTCCCGGAACAGCAACGAGTCACCCCCCTGTGGCCTGGCAGCGGCCATAGCTGCGGTAGCTGCAGCAGCTGCAGCTTCAGTCAATGCGGCGTACCGCTCCTCAAACGTCTCCATCAGGGTGGTCTTAATAGACCCAAACATCTCCGGGATCTCAGCCCGGATCGCCGCAGCTACCTCCTCGTGAATCATTTGACGAATCTCCTCGTCACTCACACCGCTCGAACTCGCTCCGTGGCGTGGTCTAACCATGATGTCTCTGAAATACAACATAAAACTATCAGAGACTCCATCGGGTACAATCGCACTCGATAACGCAACCCTACTCAGTCTCCGATATCCAGGGATTCTTACTTGGCTCTCCCACTGACCCGGTGTCTTCGGTAGTACGGGCCCAATACTACCGACCACACCGTATCAGTATTCGTCCCAAATCTTCCTCCCCAAACCCCGGATAGTGAGTACTCTACTTTTGATATGCACTATCTACCTGCACGCTATCAAGCATCTCATATCGACAAACTCCCTAGACTAAGGCATCACAAATCAGGCCACTCTAGTCCTATCATGAATACCTAGTCTTCTAGCATGCATAACAATTCATATCATAACTCATCTCATAACATAACATTGTAAGGTATTTTGGGGATCTTTACCGTTCGGGCGCTGACTGATCGTACACACTGCTTCTTTCTTGTTTACCACAAAATCATTTATAAAAGTTTATGCCTTTATTTTTAAAAGTTTTCCTCAAATCCTCGGTTTGAGTTCAGTTACGCCCGAAGGTGCACCCGAATCCCTCAAACCAAGGCTCTGATACCAATTGTTACAACGCAAATTTTCAAACAAATTTTTCATTTCAAAAATAAAGTATTTTCATTCAAACAAAACATAATTATTCCAAGTGTTATGTCAAAATACAATTCATAGAATTCCCAAGATCTCAAAACATCAATCAGTGTGTACACATCACGCCGACGCCTTCCCACGGTCCTCGCTAGTACCTGAAACACATACGTAACAACTGTAAGCATAAATGCTTAGTGAGTTCCCCAATATACAACTTACGCATATACGCCTTTCCAGGCCCTGACCTTCCGGTCCACAACACAACACCTTCCGGCCCATAACATAATCGCCTTCCGGCCCATAACATATTGCCTTCCGACCCATATAAACATACATAGCACGCATAACAATTAACTTACATATAGCACGTATATCACATATCATATCCGACCTTCCGGTCACACAGTCAAACCCTTCCGGGTACAGTATAGTGAGAAGACTCACCTCGTGGATACTGAAAGCTAGCAAATCCTGAAATCACTCGTGCTCGATCCGCCGAGCTACAAACTCCCTATAACACCATATATCTCTTATTAACACTTTTATCTTCTAAGTTAACTGACCCTAAGAAGTCACACATAGGTCAACTCTGGCCAACGGTCAACGGTCAACTCGACCGGACTCGGCGAGTGCCATGGCGACTCGGCGAGTCTAGACGTCCTCCAATCCTCTAAGATTCCCCTTCTACTCGTCGAGTATCCTCTTTGACCCGACGAGTTACTCCTGGAAGAATCGCGGGGCCACCCCGACTCAACTCGCCGAGTCTGAAGAACAACTCGACGAGTCCCAGTTATTCTTCAAGCTACTCGCCGAGTCTGTTCATCGGACTCGGCGTGTCCATGCCATGCAACCGCTCAAACTGCTTCCTAAGGTCAGAACTGCTTCGACCATTCATAGGTCTGGCCTTCCTAGACTGGTCCATCACGTAAGGTCCTCATTTCGGTGCTCATGATACACCCCAAGACTTATAATTTACATATTGACCTAAGGCATAAGGATTCCAATCCAAAACCTTCATCAATTCCCGAAATGCACAGGCATGGGACATTCTGGACCTCCAAAGGTCCCAATACAGGGTTACAATCGTTTGGGGGACTAGGGTAACATTCAATCTATCCACAAAAGGGTTCCATAAACCCTAATCCTCTAAACACATCACCATAGCAGAGTATACTCGAATTCTTACCTGGATGATGTACTCTCTGTGTCCCCAATCCTCAGAACGTGACTCCCTTGCTGTTCCTTTAGCCAAGCCCTTCTCTTCCTTGCACAACAACTCCTTCAAAATCACCAATGGCCTTTAACCTTGCTCCAGATGCACACAATCGATTTAGGGTTCCTCTCAGAAGGCTAAAATGAACAATGACGGCCAATAAAGTCCCTTTTATACATCCCAAACCTGAACGGTTAGGGTTTTCGCTAAACAGCGCAGACTCGCCGAGTCCATATCCGGACTCGTCGAGTCCAGTCGCGAACCCGCGACCAGGTCTGCGATCCTACTCGGCGAGTCTAGGCTCCAACTCGCCGAGTCCCCTCTTAAAACACCCCAAAACATAATTTTAACAATACCTGAGATTCCGGGCTGTTACAATTCTCCCCCACTAGGATTAGACTTCGCCCTCGAAGTCTCACTCTGAAAATAGTTCCGGATGCTGCTCCCGCATCTCACGTTCCGACTCCCAAGTCATTTCTGATCCCTTCCGGTGTTGCCACTGAACCAACACCAGAGGTACCTCCTTGCTCCTCAGAACCTTGATCTTCCGATCCCTGATGGCCACTGGTCTCTCAGCATAATTCAGGCTCGCATCCACCTGAATATCCTCTAATGGAACCACTGCCGACTCATCGGCTATGCACTTCCTCAATTGTGACACATGAAAAGTGTCGTGGATCTGTCCCAACTCCGCTGGCAACTCCAAACGATAGGCTACCCGACCTATCCTTGCAATCACACGAAATGGCCCAATATACCGGGACCCCAACTTGCCCCTCTTCCTGAATCGAATCACTCCTTTCCAAGGAGAGACCTTCAGGAGAACGAAGTCGCCGACTTGAAACTCAAGCTCGGATCGGCGCCTATCTGCATAACTCTTCTGTCGGCTCTGGGCGGTCAATAACCTCTGTCTAACTTGCTGAATCTGCTCTGTCGTCTGAAGCACGATCTCTGTGCTGCCCATCACTCTCTGTCCCACCTCTCCCCAGCAAATGGGGGTCCGACACCTCCTACCATACAACAGCTCAAAAGGTGGCATACCAATGCTCGAATGATGGCTGTTGTTGTAGGAAAACTCTGCCAAGGGTAAATACGCATCCCAGCTACCCCCGAAGTCTAACACACACGCTCGAAGCATGTCCTCCAGCGTCTGAATCGTCCGCTCGCTCTGACCGTCTGTCTGAGGATGGTATGCGGTACTAAAATGCAATTTAGTACCCAGCTCCTCATGGAATTTCTTCCAGAACCTGGAAGTGAAGCGCACATCACGGTCTGAAACAATCGAGATCGGCACTCCATGCCGAGTTACTACTTCTCTCACATATATCTCCGCCAACTTCTCCGCTGAAGAACTCTCGCTGATGGCAAGGAAGTGTGCACTCTTCGTCAACCTATCCACAATCACCCAAATTGCATCAACTCCCCTGGAAGTTCTCGGCAATTTGGTGATGAAATCCATAGTGATCTGTTCCCACTTTCACTCAGGAATCTCCAATGGCTGTAACTTGCCATGCAGTCTCTGGTGCTCGGCCTTAACCCTACGGCAGGTCAAGCACCTCTCAACGAACCATGCGACGTCCCTCTTCATACAGGGCCACAAATACTCTTTCCTCAAATCCAAATACATCTTCGTAGCACCGGGATGGATCGAGAATTTCGATCTATGAGCCTCTTCCATCAAAGTAATACGCGTACCGCCAACGAACGGTACCCAAATCCGACCCTGAAACGTCAGAAGCCCTCGTCCATCCTTAACGAACTCTGAAATTAACCCAACGACCCGCTCTTTCTTCTGCATCTCTGGTCTCACAGCCTCGGCCTGTGCCCCACGAATAGCATCCAATACTGGAGTCATCACAGTCAGTCTCAAACATACATCTCGCAATGGAGTGCTCTCCGCCCTGCGGCTCAATGCATCGGCTACCACATTAGCCTTGCCCGGGTGGTACAAGATCTCACAATCATAATCCTTGACCACATCCAACCACCTCCTCTGACGCATATTTAGGTTGGGCTGATCCATCAAATACTTCAAGCTCTTATGGTCCGTGTATATCGTACATCGAACCCCATACAGGTAGTGACGCCAAATCTTGAGAGCGAACACTACTGCCCCCAACTCTAAATCATGCGTGGGATATCTCGCCTCATGAGGCTTCAGCTGCCTCGACGCATAAGCTATCACATGACCCCTCTGCATCAACACTGCACCCAGTCCCGAAATCGATGCGTCGCAATATACAACAAAATCTTCCATCCCTTCCGGGAGAGCTAATACCGGGGCTTCGCACAGTCTCTGGCGAAGTGTCTCAAAGGAAGTCTGCTGCTCGGGTCCCCATGAGAATGCAACACCCTTCCGGGTCAATCTGGTGAGCGGCACTGCGATCTTGGAGAAATCCTTAATAAATCTCCGATAGTACCCTGCCAACCCAAGGAAACTCCTGATCTCAGAGGGTGACTTTGACACTTCCCAACTCATCACCGCCTCAACCTTGGCCGGATCGACCAATATCCCTTCCTGATTAACAACATGTCCTAGAAATTGGACCTCCCGCAACCAGAAGTCACATTTGGAGAACTTTACATAAAGCTTCTCCGACCTCAATACCTCAAGGACCTCCCTCAAATGCTCCTCATGCTGCTCTCTAGATCTCGAATACACTAGGATGTCGTCGATAAATACAATCACTGACCGATCCAACATCGGCCTGCATACCCTGTTCATGAGATCCATGAACACAGCCGGGGCATTGGTGAGCCCGAAAGGCATCACCACAAACTCATAATGCCCATATCGCGTCCTAAACGCTGTCTTCTGGACGTCCTCATCCCGCACTCTCACTTGATGGTACCCTGACCTCAGATCGATCTTGGAAAACCAAGATGCTCCTTGCAACTGATCGAATAAATCATCGATCCTCGGTAACGGGTAACGGTTCTTGACCGTCAACTTGTTCAACTCCCAGTAATCAATGCACATCCGGTGTGAACCATCCTTCTTCTTGACGAACAGAATAGGTGCTCCCCACGACGAGCTGCTCGGCCGAATGAATCCCTTCCCCAGCAACTCCTGGAGCTGCGAGGACAACTCTTGCATCTCTGGAGGTGCAAGACGATAAGGCACCTTAGCAATAGGCGCGGCCCCCGGAACCAGATCGATACCAAACTCTACTTGCCTCACAGGAGGTACTCCCGGCAGCTCCTCGGGGAAAACATCTGGAAACTCACGCACCACTGGGACCTTCTCCACTGACCTCGGTCTCTCGGAAACCTCCCGCGTATCCATCACATACGCCACAAAACCCTTACAGCCCTGCTGTAGACACTGCCTCGCCCTAGCGGCCGAACAAAAAGCTGAACCCGAACGGGTACCCTTGTCGTACACCGAAAGAACTCCCCCACTATGGTCTCGTATAGTCACCAGCTGACGCTCACAGTCGATGACAGCGCCGAATCGGCTCAACCAGTCCATGCCCACGATGACACAGACATCACCCATCGCAATAGGAATCAGGTCAATTGGGAACTCAACCCCGAAAATCTCTAGCACGCATCCCCAGAGAACCTCCGTGGCACAAATCACTCTCTCGTCAGCTATGGAAACTCTCAGAGGCCGACTCAACGACTCACGACTAACGCTGATATGTTGACTAAAAGCTAAGGATATAAAGGACCTACTCGCACCCGAGTCAAATAACACTAGAGCAGGCACAGAGTTCACAAGGAAAGTACCTACACATATAATAACATAAGCATAACATCTCGACTTTAAAATAAATACGTGAATTACAGCATACCTGCCACAACATCGGGCGCAGCGCGGACCTCCTCCGCAGTCAGCTGAAAGGCTCTCCCACGAGCCCTCGGGGCCTCGACCTTCACCGGTCGAGTCTCAGTAGCCCTGGCAGTAGGTGCAGATCCCTGAGGAAGCTGAGGGCACTCGGCCTTCCGATGGCCTGTCTGGTTGCAATGAAAGCAAACCATAAACCCCTTGGGGCAATCCCTAGCGATGTGTCCCTCCTTGCCACACTTGTAGCAAGCACCAGCCCGACACGCCCCATTGTGACCCTTGCCGCACTTTCCGCAAGTGCGGCCCTTCGGACCTCCCGTCCTCGAATCGGCGGACTTGATCCGCTTGGCTGCCGGCTGAGACTGAGCCGGCCGCCGGTCCACCTGCTGAGACTCGGCCTCCTCCCTGGCCTGGGTCTCCAACTCGATCTCGCGCTTCCTGGCATTCGCCTGAAGCTCAGCAAAAGTATGATAGGTGGAGTTCGACACAAACTCCCGGATATCCCTCCTCAAAACACCCAAGTACCGGCTCATCCGAGCCTGCTCTGTGGACACCAGCTCGGGGCAGAACATCGCCCTCTCATGAAACTTCCGCGTGATCACCGCAACCGAATCAGTACCCTGCTTGAGGGTTAAGAACTCCTGAACCAATCATTCCCTCTCCACCGGGTGAACGTACTCGTCCCTGAACATAGCAGTAAACCCCTCCCATGTCACTGCTGTAATCTCTGCCAGAGTGAAGTTCGCCGTCACGAACTTCCACCAATCCTTCGCTCCCAGACGGAGCTGGTTCAAAGCGAACCGTACCCTCAGGTGCTCCGGGCATGAACAAGTGTAGAAGCACCCCTCTATATCCGCGATCCACCTCATCGCATCAATCGGATCCTGCGTCCCATCGAACTCAGGTGGCTTCGTCTTGCTGAACTCCCGGAACAGCAACGAGTCACCCCCCTGTGGCCTGGCAGCGGCCATAGCTGCGGTAGCTGCAGCAGCTGCAGCTTCAGTCAATGCGGCGTACCGCTCCTCAAACGTCTCCATCAGGGTGGTCTTAATAGACCCAAACATCTCCGGGATCTCAGCCCGGATCGCCGCAGCTACCTCCTCGTGAATCATTTGACGAATCTCCTCGTCACTCACACCGCTCGAACTCGCTCCGTGGCGTGGTCTAACCATGATGTCTCTGAAATACAACATAAAACTATCAGAGACTCCATCGGGTACAATCGCACTCGATAACGCAACCCTACTCAGTCTCCGATATCCAGGGATTCTTACTTGGCTCTCCCACTGACCCGGTGTCTTCGGTAGTACGGGCCCAATACTACCGACCACACCGTATCAGTATTCGTCCCAAATCTTCCTCCCCAAACCCCGGATAGTGAGTACTCTACTTTTGATATGCACTATCTACCTGCACGCTATCAAGCATCTCATATCGACAAACTCCCTAGACTAAGGCATCACAAATCAGGCCACTCTAGTCCTATCATGAATACCTAGTCTTCTAGCATGCATAACAATTCATATCATAACTCATCTCATAACATAACATTGTAAGGTATTTTGGGGATCTTTACCGTTCGGGCGCTGACTGATCGTACACACTGCTTCTTTCTTGTTTACCACAAAATCATTTATAAAAGTTTATGCCTTTATTTTTAAAAGTTTTCCTCAAATCCTCGGTTTGAGTTCAGTTACGCCCGAAGGTGCACCCGAATCCCTCAAACCAAGGCTCTGATACCAATTGTTACAACGCAAATTTTCAAACAAATTTTTCATTTCAAAAATAAAGTATTTTCATTCAAACAAAACATAATTATTCCAAGTGTTATGTCAAAATACAATTCATAGAATTCCCAAGATCTCAAAACATCAATCAGTGTGTACACATCACGCCGACGCCTTCCCACGGTCCTCGCTAGTACCTGAAACACATACGTAACAACTGTAAGCATAAATGCTTAGTGAGTTCCCCAATATACAACTTACGCATATACGCCTTTCCAGGCCCTGACCTTCCGGTCCACAACACAACACCTTCCGGCCCATAACATAATCGCCTTCCGGCCCATAACATATTGCCTTCCGACCCATATAAACATACATAGCACGCATAACAATTAACTTACATATAGCACGTATATCACATATCATATCCGACCTTCCGGTCACACAGTCAAACCCTTCCGGGTACAGTATAGTGAGAAGACTCACCTCGTGGATACTGAAAGCTAGCAAATCCTGAAATCACTCGTGCTCGATCCGCCGAGCTACAAACTCCCTATAACACCATATATCTCTTATTAACACTTTTATCTTCTAAGTTAACTGACCCTAAGAAGTCACACATAGGTCAACTCTGGCCAACGGTCAACGGTCAACTCGACCGGACTCGGCGAGTGCCATGGCGACTCGGCGAGTCTAGACGTCCTCCAATCCTCTAAGATTCCCCTTCTACTCGTCGAGTATCCTCTTTGACCCGACGAGTTACTCCTGGAAGAATCGTGGGGCCACCCCGACTCAACTCGCCGAGTCTGAAGAACAACTCGACGAGTCCCAGTTATTCTTCAAGCTACTCGCCGAGTCTGTTCATCGGACTCGGCGTGTCCATGCCATGCAACCGCTCAAACTGCTTCCTAAGGTCAGAACTGCTTCGACCATTCATAGGTCTGGCCTTCCTAGACTGGTCCATCACGTAAGGTCCTCATTTCGGTGCTCATGATACACCCCAAGACTTATAATTTACATATTGACCTAAGGCATAAGGATTCCAATCCAAAACCTTCATCAATTCCCGAAATGCACAGGCATGGGACATTCTGGACCTCCAAAGGTCCCAATACAGGGTTACAATCGTTTGGGGGACTAGGGTAACATTCAATCTATCCACAAAAGGGTTCCATAAACCCTAATCCTCTAAACACATCACCATAGCAGAGTATACTCGAATTCTTACCTGGATGATGTACTCTCTGTGTCCCCAATCCTCAGAACGTGACTCCCTTGCTGTTCCTTTAGCCAAGCCCTTCTCTTCCTTGCACAACAACTCCTTCAAAATCACCAATGGCCTTTAACCTTGCTCCAGATGCACACAATCGATTTAGGGTTCCTCTCAGAAGGCTAAAATGAACAATGACGGCCAATAAAGTCCCTTTTATACGTCCCAAACCTGAACGGTTAGGGTTTTCGCTAAACAGCGCAGACTCGCGGAGTCCATATCCGGACTCGTCGAGTCCAGTCGCGAACCCGCGACCAGGTCTGCGATCCTACTCGGCGAGTCTAGGCTCCAACTCGCCGAGTCCCCTCTTAAAACACCCCAAAACATAATTTTAACAATACCTGAGATTCCGGGCTGTTACAATTCTCCCCCACTAGGATTAGACTTCGCCCTCGAAGTCTCACTCTGAAAATAGTTCCGGATGCTGCTCCCGCATCTCACGTTCCGACTCCCAAGTCATTTCTGATCCCTTCCGGTGTTGCCACTGAACCAACACCAGAGGTACCTCCTTGCTCCTCAGAACCTTGATCTTCCGATCCCTGATGGCCACTGGTCTCTCAGCATAATTCAGGCTCGCATCCACCTGAATATCCTCTAATGGAACCACTGCCGACTCATCGGCTATGCACTTCCTCAATTGTGACACATGAAAAGTGTCGTGGATCTGTCCCAACTCCGCTGGCAACTCCAAACGATAGGCTACCCGACCTATCCTTGCAATCACACGAAATGGCCCAATATACCGGGACCCCAACTTGCCCCTCTTCCTGAATCGAATCACTCCTTTCCAAGGAGAGACCTTCAGGAGAACGAAGTCGCCGACTTGAAACTCAAGCTCGGATCGGCGCCTATCTGCATAACTCTTCTGTCGGCTCTGGGCGGTCAATAACCTCTGTCTAACTTGCTGAATCTGCTCTGTCGTCTGAAGCACGATCTCTGTGCTGCCCATCACTCTCTGTCCCACCTCTCCCCAGCAAATGGGGGTCCGACACCTCCTACCATACAACAGCTCAAAAGGTGGCATACCAATGCTCGAATGATGGCTGTTGTTGTAGGAAAACTCTGCCAAGGGTAAATACGCATCCCAGCTACCCCCGAAGTCTAACACACACGCTCGAAGCATGTCCTCCAGCGTCTGAATCGTCCGCTCGCTCTGACCGTCTGTCTGAGGATGGTATGCGGTACTAAAATGCAATTTAGTACCCAGCTCCTCATGGAATTTCTTCCAGAACCTGGAAGTGAAGCGCACATCACGGTCTGAAACAATCGAGATCGGCACTCCATGCCGAGTTACTACTTCTCTCACATATATCTCCGCCAACTTCTCCGCTGAAGAACTCTCGCTGATGGCAAGGAAGTGTGCACTCTTCGTCAACCTATCCACAATCACCCAAATTGCATCAACTCCCCTGGCAGTTCTCGGCAATTTGGTGATGAAATCCATAGTGATCTGTTCCCACTTTCACTCAGGAATCTCCAATGGCTGTAACTTGCCATGCAGTCTCTGGTGCTCGGCCTTAACCCTACGGCAGGTCAAGCACCTCTCAACGAACCATGCGACGTCCCTCTTCATACAGGGCCACAAATACTCTTTCCTCAAATCCAAATACATCTTCGTAGCACCGGGATGGATCGAGAATTTCGATCTATGAGCCTCTTCCATCAAAGTAATACGCGTACCGCCAACGAACGGTACCCAAATCCGACCCTGAAACGTCAGAAGCCCTCGTCCATCCTTAACGAACTCTGAAATTAACCCAACGACCCGCTCTTTCTTCTGCATCTCTGGTCTCACAGCCTCGGCCTGTGCCCCACGAATAGCATCCAATACTGGAGTCATCACAGTCAGTCTCAAACATACATCTCGCAATGGAGTGCTCTCCGCCCTGCGGCTCAATGCATCGGCTACCACATTAGCCTTGCCCGGGTGGTACAAGATCTCACAATCATAATCCTTGACCACATCCAACCACCTCCTCTGACGCATATTTAGGTTGGGCTGATCCATCAAATACTTCAAGCTCTTATGGTCCGTGTATATCGTACATCGAACCCCATACAGGTAGTGACGCCAAATCTTGAGAGCGAACACTACTGCCCCCAACTCTAAATCATGCGTGGGATATCTCGCCTCATGAGGCTTCAGCTGCCTCGACGCATAAGCTATCACATGACCCCTCTGCATCAACACTGCACCCAGTCCCGAAATCGATGCGTCGCAATATACAACAAAATCTTCCATCCCTTCCGGGAGAGCTAATACCGGGGCTTCGCACAGTCTCTGGCGAAGTGTCTCAAAGGAAGTCTGCTGCTCGGGTCCCCATGAGAATGCAACACCCTTCCGGGTCAATCTGGTGAGCGGCACTGCGATCTTGGAGAAATCCTTAATAAATCTCCGATAGTACCCTGCCAACCCAAGGAAACTCCTGATCTCAGAGGGTGACTTTGACACTTCCCAACTCATCACCGCCTCAACCTTGGCCGGATCGACCAATATCCCTTCCTGATTAACAACATGTCCTAGAAATTGGACCTCCCGCAACCAGAAGTCACATTTGGAGAACTTTACATAAAGCTTCTCCGACCTCAATACCTCAAGGACCTCCCTCAAATGCTCCTCATGCTGCTCTCTAGATCTCGAATACACTAGGATGTCGTCGATAAATACAATCACTGACCGATCCAACATCGGCCTGCATACCCTGTTCATGAGATCCATGAACACAGCCGGGGCATTGGTGAGCCCGAAAGGCATCACCACAAACTCATAATGCCCATATCGCGTCCTAAACGCTGTCTTCTGGACGTCCTCATCCCGCACTCTCACTTGATGGTACCCTGACCTCAGATCGATCTTGGAAAACCAAGATGCTCCTTGCAACTGATCGAATAAATCATCGATCCTCGGTAACGGGTAACGGTTCTTGACCGTCAACTTGTTCAACTCCCGGTAATCAATGCACATCCGGTGTGAACCATCCTTCTTCTTGACGAACAGAATAGGTGCTCCCCACGACGAGCTGCTCGGCCGAATAAATCCCTTCCCCAGCAACTCCTGGAGCTGCGAGGACAACTCTTGCATCTCTGGAGGTGCAAGACGATAAGGCACCTTAGCAATAGGCGCGGCCCCCGGAACCAGATCGATACCAAACTCTACTTGCCTCACAGGAGGTACTCCCGGCAGCTCCTCGGGGAAAACATCTGGAAACTCACGCACCACTGGGACCTTCTCCACTGACCTCGGTCTCTCGGAAACCTCCCGCGTATCCATCACATACGCCACAAAACCCTTACAGCCCTGCTGTAGACACTGCCTCGCCCTAGCGGCCGAACAAAAAGCTGATCCCGAACGGGTACCCTTGTCATACACCGAAAGAACTCCCCCACTATGGTCTCGTATAGTCACCAGCTGACGCTCACAGTCGATGACAGCGCCGAATCGGCTCAACCAGTCCATGCCCACGATGACACAGACATCACCCATCGCAATAGGAATCAGGTCAATTGGGAACTCAACCCCGAAAATATCTAGCACGCATCCCCGGAGAACCTCCGTGGCACAAATCACTCTCTCGTCAGCTATGGAAACTCTCAGAGGCCGACTCAACGACTCACGACTAACGCTGATATGCTGACTAAAAGCTAAGGATACAAAGGACCTACTCGCACCCGAGTCAAATAACACTAGAGCAGGCACAGAGTTCACAAGGAAAGCACCTACACATATAATAACATAAGCATAACATCTCGACTTTAAAATACATACGTGAATTATAGCATACCTGCCACAACATCGGGCGCAGTGCAGACCTCCTCCGCAGTCAGCTGAAAGGCTCTCCCGCGAGCCCTCGGGACCTCGACCTTCACCGGTCGAGTCTCAGTAGCCCTGGCAGTAGGTGCAGATCCCTGACGAAGCTGAGGGCACTCGGCCTTCCGATGGCCTGTCTGGTTGCAATGAAAGCAAACCATAAACCCCTTGGGGCAATCCCTAGCGATGTGTCCCTCCTTGCCACACTTGTAGCAAGCACCAGCCCGACACGCCCCATTGTGACCCTTGCCGCACTTTCCGCAAGTGCGGCCCTTCGGACCTCCCGTCCTCGAATCGGCGGACTTGATCCGCTTGGCTGCCGGCTAAGACTGAGCCGGCCGCCGGTCCACCTGCTGAGACTCGGCCTCCTCCCTGGCCTGGGTCTCCAACTCGATCTCGCGCTTCCTGGAATTCGCCTGAAGCTCAGCAAAAGTATGATAGGTGGAGTTCGACACAAACTCTCGGATATCCCTCCTCAAAACACCCAAGTACCGGCTCATCCGAGCCTGCTCTGTGGACACCAGCTCGGGGCAGAACATCGCCCTCTCATGAAACTTCCGCGTGATCACCGCAACCGAATCAGTACCCTGCTTGAGGGTTAAGAACTCCTGAACCAATCATTCCCTCTCCACCGGGGGAACGTACTCGTCCCTGAACATAGCAGTAAACCCCTCCCATGTCACTGCTGTAATCTCTGCTAGAGTGAAGTTCGCCGTCACGAACTTCCACCAATCCTTCGCTCCCAGACGGAGCTGGTTCAAAGCGAACCGTACCCTCAGGTGCTCCGGGCATGAACAAGTGTAGAAGCACCCCTCTATATCCGCGATCCACCTCATCGCAGCAATCGGATCCTGCGTCCCATCGAACTCAGGTGGCTTCGTGTTGCTGAACTCCCGGAATAGCAACGAGTCACCCCCCTGTGGCCTGGCAGCGGCCACAGCTGCGGTAGCTGCAGCAGCTGCAGCTTCAGTCAATGCGGCGTACCGCTCCTCAAACGTCTCCATCAGGGTGGTCTTAATAGACCCAAACATCTCCGAGATCTCAGCCCGGATCGCCGCACCTACCTCCTTGTGAATCAATTGACGAATCTCCTCGTCACTCACACCGCTCGAACTCGCTCCGTGGCGTGGTCTAACCATGATGTCTCTGAAATACAACATAAAACTATCAGAGACTCCATCGAGTACAATCGCACTCGATAACGCAACCCTACTCAGTCTCCGATATCCAGGGATTCTTACTTGGGTCTCCCACTGACCCGGTGTCTTCGGTAGTACGGGCCCAATACTACCGACCACACCGTATCAGTATTCGTCCCAAATCTTCCTCCCCAAACCCCGGATAGTGAGTACTCTACTTTTGATATGCACTATCTACCTGCACGCTATCAAGCATCTCATATCGACAAACTCCCTAGACTAAGGCATCACAAATCAGGCCACTCTAGTCCTATCATGAATACCTAGTCTTCTAGCATGCATAACAATTCATATCATAACTCATCTCATAACATAACATTGTAAGGTATTTTGGGGATCTTTACCGTTCGGGCGCTGACTGATCGTACACACTGCTTCTTTCTTGTTTACGACAAAATCATTTATAAAAGTTTATGCCTTTATTTTTAAAAGTTTTCCTCAAATCCTCGGTTTGAGTTCAGTTACGCCCGAAGGTGCACCCGAATCCCTCAAACCAAGGCTCTGATACCAATTGTTACAACGCAAATTTTCAAACAAATTTTTCATTTCAAAAATAAAGTATTTTCATTCAAACAAAACATAATTATTCCACGTGTTATGTCAAAATACAATTCATAGAATTCCCAAGATCTCAAAACATCAATCATTGTGTACACATCACGCCGGTGCCTTCCCACGGTCCTCGCTAGTACCTGAAACACATACGTAACAACTGTAAGCATAAATGCTTAGTGAGTTCCCCAATATACAACTTACGCATATACGCCTTTCCAGGCCCTGACCTTCCGGTCCACAACACAACACCTTCCGGCCCATAACATAATCGCCTTCCGGCCCATAACATATTGCCTTCCGGCCCATATAAACATACATAGCACGCATAACAATTAACTTACATATAGCACGTAGATCACATATCATATCCGACCTTCCGGTCACACAGTCAAACCCTTCCGGGTACAATATAGTGAGAAGACTCACCTCGTGGATACTGAAAGCTAGAAATCCTGAAATCACTCGTGCTCGATCCGCCGAGCTACAAACTCCCTATAACACCATATATCTCTTATTAACACTTTTATCTTCTAATTTAACTGACCCTAAGAAGTCACACATAGGTCAACTCTGGTCAACGGTCAACAGTCAACTCGACCGGACTCGGCGAGTGCCATGGCGACTCGGTGAGTCTAGACGTCCTCCAATCCTCTAAGATTCCCCTTCTACTCGTCGAGTATCCTCTTTGACCCGACGAGTTACTCCTGGAAGAATCGCGGGGCCACCCCGACTCAACTCGCCGAGTCTGAAGAACAACTCGACGAGTCCCAGTTATTCTTCAAGCTACTCGCCGAGTCTGTTCATCGGACTCGGCGAGTCCATGCCATGCAACCGCTCAAACTGCTTCCTAAGGTCAGAACTGCTTCGACCATTCATAGGTCTGGCCTTCCTAGACTGGTCCATCACGTAAGGTCCTCATTTCGGTGCTCATGATACACCCCAAGACTTATAATTTACATATTGACCTAAGGCATAAGGATTCCAATCCAAAACCTTCATCAATTCCCGAAATGCACAGGCATGGGACATTCTGGACCTCCAAAGGTCCCAATACAGGGTTACAATCGTTTGGGGGACTAGGGTAACATTCAATCTATCCACAAAAGGGTTCCATAAACCCTAATCCTCTAAACACATCACCGTAGCAGAGTATACTCGAATTCTTACCTGGATGATGTACTCTCTGTGTCCCCAATCCTCAGAACGTGACTCCCTTGCTGTTCCTTTAGCCAAGCCCTTCTCTTCCTTGCACAACAACTCCTTCAAAATCACCAATGGCCTTTAACCTTGCTCCAGATGCACACAATCGATTTAGGGTTCCTCTCAGAAGGCTAAAATGAATAATGACGGCCAATAAGTCCCTTTTATACGTCCCAAACCTGAACGGTTAGGGTTTTCGCTAAACAGCGCAGACTCGCCGAGTCCATATCCAGACTCGTCGAGTCCAGTCGCGAACCCGCGACCAGGTCTGCGATCCTACTCGGCGAGTCTAGGCTCCAACTCGCCGAGTCCCCTCTTAAAACACCCCAAAACATAATTTTAACAATACCTGAGATTCCGGGCTGTTACACGTAAACTCCCAAACTTGGGTGGATTTTGGCTTGTTTTCTTGTCCCTAACATGTATACATAAGCATCTAAGGCCTTATCATAATACAAGTGTCGGTTTTGGCTTCGTTTCGGGAGTTTACCGCCCAAGAACACCTTGGGGAGTAAAATCCTAGATCTAATGATTTATCCATCTAAATCATGTTATAAGCATCTAATAAGTATTCTAATCACTACTAGAAAGAGTTACTCATGTTTTGGTATAAAAACCCGAAGATCTGTGAGAGAGAAAATGGCTTTTCTCTAGTTGGAAATGTGAATAATGAATAAATTTGGTTCAGAAAACTATTTATAGTCCTGAAATATTTTGGCAGAAAATATTTTTATTCCAGAAATGATCTCTAATATAATAAAGTGTTGGAAAAATAGTGTTGCACAAAACCCTAGTGCACCCACTCTCCTGATATTTCCTAAAGTGTAAACCCTGAATTACTCAAACTTACGCGAACAAGTCTGAAAATTAACTGAGACTGCTATAACTTCTATTGAAGTGCTATAGTTTGTATAGAATGGAAATTTCGGGTTGTCACATGTCGAGTCCGCTTGCCGTCTTGGGTAACTTGGTTATGAAGTCCATGGTTATCCATTCCCACTTCCATTCGGGTATTTCAGGTTGTTGCAACAGTCCCGAGGGCTTTTGGTATTCCACTTTGACTTTGGCGCAGGTCTGACACTTGCCTACATAGGTAGCAATTTCGTCTTTCATGTTCGGCCACCAATACAGTTTCTTGAGGTCCAAATACATCTTATCTGAACCGGGATGTATGGAGTATCGTGTTTTATGGACTTCGTTCATGACAACTTTTCTGAATCCGCCAAACTTCGGCGTCCAGATCCGATTCATGAAGTAACGAACTCCATCATCCTTGACATCAAGATTCTTATCCATTCCCCTTAAGGCTTCCCCTGCCACATTTTCAGAATTCAAGGCTTCTATTTGAGCTTCATTGATTTGCGTGGACAGGTGTGAATGGAGTGTCATAGTTAAAGATTTCACTCAGCGGCTCGAGTATTCATTCCGGCTGAGTGCATCAGCTACCACATTAGCTTTTCTGGGATGATAACGAATTTTGCATTCATAATCGTTTAGTAGTTTTACCCACCGTCTTTGTCTCATGTTGAGTTCTTTCTGGTTGAGGATATGCTGGAGGCTTTTATGATCGGTGAAGATTGTACATTTTGTGTTGTAGAGGTAGTGCCTCCATATCTTTAGAGCGAAAACGACTGCTCCTAGCTCGAGATCGTGCGACGTGTAGTTTACCTTGTGCGTCTTCGGTTGTCTTGAGGCGTAGGCGATGACCTTCCCTCGCTGCAGTAGAACACATCCAAGTCCTTGGTTTGACGCGTCATAGTAGACCACAAAGTCTTATGTTCCTTATGGTAAGGTTAAAATAGGTGCACTACATAGGGCTCGCTTTAGTGTTGGGAATGTGATATCTTGTTTTTCTCCCCAGTCAAAGGTTACACTCTTCTGAGTCGAGGTGGTAAGCAACTTAGCAATCTTTGAGAAGTTTTGTATGCACCTTCGGTAATACCCGACGAGGCCCAAGAATTTCCGGTTTTTGTTGGAGTCCTTGGAGTTGTCTAGTTCTCAATTTCCTTGATTTTGGATGGGTCTACATGTATCCCCTCCTTTGCTGACCACGTGACCTAGGAAATCTACTTCCCGAATCCAAAATTCGCACTTTGAGAATTTTGCGTATAGCTTCTCTGTCCTTAATGTTTCCAAAACTTGTCGGAGGTGTTGGCTATGTTCTTCCTTGCTCCTTGAATAGATGAGTATATCATCTATGAACACGATCACAAATTTATCCAGGAAGGGACGGCATACTCGGTTCATCAAGTCCATGAACACCGTTGGTGCATTTGTCAATCCAAAGGGCATCACTACAAACTCGTAGTGAGCATAGCGAGTTCGTTATGCCGTTTTGGGAATGTCCCTATTGAAACATAAAAGTGACCCTTTTGAACTTATCTATCGCAACGGTTCAGTAGCTGCAGCAAATTCAGCACCGGAGTCAATCTCTACAATTGAGACTGCAATCATTCTCCATCAGCAACCATATCAGCATCCGGAGTATTCAAGTCTTTCTTATCTGCAGTCTTAGTTATTTCTTTCACTATGTAATTCACTCTATTGTCCAGCATGCCTTGCACGGCTGCTCATAGAGTTGTTCTTTTCTAAACTCTATAAATAGAGACTCTTTCTTATGTATTACGTACTTGTGATATATGTGAGTGTGAAAACTCTTAACTTCTCAATACACAAGATTTCTCATTTTTCTTATCTTCATATGTTATCAATCTCATTACTCTTCACACTCAAACTGCTACTGGAACATAACCTCTCTTCGGAGCAAGTCTTCTAGACTTAATCACTAAACTTGATCTCGCTTACTAACTTGGAGTGACTGCATTCCTTGTTATGAATCAGTTTAAGTGTATTCTTGATATAACTTTCGTCATTTATCTTTTTTTTTCTTTCCGCAACTATCTAACTATCTAAATATCTAACTTTATTATTGTTGAGCTTTTAGATCCTTAGAGATTAACTATTCTACAACTTACTTGTTCTAACGTTTGTTCAAGTGTGTCTCCAATTTTTTCTCTCAACAATTGGTATTAGAGCCAAAGTGGTTGCTTTTTGGATATCGGAACTCTGATTTTCTCATTAAGCTTTCTATACCACTAAAGCTCATTTCTCAAAAAAAAAATGGCACAATCGTTATCTCTGAATGTTTCCAATAGTGTTGGTGGTTCTAACCGAGCCCTAATACTAGTAGCAAATGAATATCATCACTGGTCACAAAGAATGGAGAGGTACTTAAGAAGATTGGGTAGAGATGTATGGAGATCCGTGGAAGAAGGACCACATGTTCCAGTCCTCACACCAATCCAAACTGACGGTGCTGCAACCAGACTAGGAGGAGGTCAACCAACTATGAGCCATCCTACCAAAGATGATCTCGATAAAATGGAAAATGATGCTGTTGCTTTTTATGAAATTTCATGTGGTGTTGCTCCTGACAACTTTGATATTATCATAAACTGCAAGTCAGCAAAAGAGATCTGGGATGTACTCAAAAATCTGTACGAAGGCTCAGAACAAGCACAAGATAAGAAGCTCACAACCGCACTCAACGACTTCAACAACTTCAAAGCTCATGCTGGTGAAAGTTTGGAAGACTCCTTCAAAAGACTCAACCTGATAGTCACGAAGTTATCAAATGCTGGTACCATCCGCAACAACCATGAAACCAATCTCCAATTCCTTAATGGTCTAGGAAGACATTGGACTACGGCCAAAATGATAGTCCAAGGTAACAAAAAGATTCACTCTTTATCACTCTACAAAATTTATGGAGAATTTCAAGCACAAGAATCCACTGTACTCAAAGACTGTGCTGACTTCGGAGGACCACTTGCTCTCATAGCACAAGCTCCACCGCAGTCACCTTACTCTTCATCGTATGACACCACACCTCAGTCATACGAAGCAGATTCTGAGTATGATGATGAAGAAGATTTTTAGAAGGCAATTGCTCTAGTTAGCCAACAGTTCAACCGCATACCACCTTCCTCTTTTTTGCAAAAATCATCAATTCAACAAACCATCATTCAACCGTAACTTCGGTCCTCAGAACAACAACTCTCGGTATCATAAAGTCTCTCAGAACAATCAACCCAAGGAGGTACTGCAGTGTCCTCAGAACAATGACTACGGTACTCAATCAGAAGACAAGACTGATGTTGTAATTTGTCACAAATGCAACAAAGAAAATCACTTCGCAAAAGACTGTAAAGCCAATGTAGTCAAGGACAGAGCGTTCTATCTCAGAATGGCTCAAGAGTTAGAAGAAAAAGAAAAGGCAAGGGTATATGTGGCTCAACTTAAACGAGACCATCAAGTTTGGTCATCAGGAGATGAAGAAGAGACCATCAGCAGTGTTACAAGAAATGGGAAAATCTGCATGCTGGCAACTGCGGATGATGATGGGTCAGCAATGTTGAACAAAAACTACTGCTAAATGGCGAAAGATGGGACTCTAAGCATCGTTGAACAGGTAAAACTCATGATCCAAACTTTAAATTATAGCATACATGATTTTCAACCCTACATAGATGATCTTAATGACACTTGTGCTGCCGTCCTTTCAGACTATAACAAAGCCTTAGATGAGAAGAACATAGCGTCCCAAGAGATGTTCCACGTGAGAGGAAGACTGGAAAACAAGAGACGTAAGATGGCAATGCTAGAAAGAGATCTAGAGTTAGAGAAAGATGCTAGAATGTTAAGTGAAACTCAATTAGAAATAGCCTTGAATCAAAAAGACTTAGCTCAAAAAGAAATTGTACGCTTGAATCTTTTAATTAAAAAATTGTTGAATGAAAGTGAGGCTATTGAAAATTTTGTAAACAATGGAACCGTGGACAATACATATAATTGGGGTTGGTCAAATGGATATCCTACTGCAATGGATTCCTCACCCCGGTTCAACAAAGACAGAGTGTATGTCCCTCCTGATAGAGAATTTCATTTCCCTCTCAATGACAAGACTTTTCCCGAAGATATTAAAACTCACTTTGGTAGATTACACAATTTGAGCAATAATTATGTCATTGAGGAAATTGTGCCTGAGGATTCTAGTCACATACGTGATCAAATTCCCATTCGTGGCACAACTCACTCAAATTCTCAAACTTCATCCGAATTTGATGAAGAAATTGTTATTGAAGGCCCCGAAGTCTCAGAGGACTTTCCATCATTGTCCTCGGACTATAATCAACTGTCCCAGAAATGTCCCACCGCAGTATCATCTAAAACTTACTCTGCAATAGTCAAGTCATCTTCGCCGTAGTTAAAAAACATTGACTGCAACTCTTTATTTCAAGGAACTACAACTCTTCAACCGATTTTTCATGAATTGCCTATAGAAAATTTTTAGGTATGCCAATGCTCTCAAATTCTAGAATCTTCAAGTTCTGATGATTCTAGCCCACGTTTTCAAAATAATCCAAAAGGTTCCAAGAAACCACAGTTGAATAACAATGACTGCGGTTCATTTTTGGCAAAAAGAGCTTTCAAAGAGGAAATTAGATCTCGAAACAAAAGTAGGCCAAATTTTTCAAAAAATAAGAAAATTCCAAAATCCAAGAGTTCAGAAAATTCTTCTTTCGTGAAAACAAACAAAAAGGAAAGTTCAGTTTCACAAGCCACTTCTACTACTTCTAACACAACCCAAAAAGGTGTCAAACCTTTTAGAAACTATGTTTTTCAGATCTACTCTTCAACTGACCCAAAATGGAAAGGAATTTAACCCACTCCAACACTTTTTAGATCAAATCAAAACAAATGGAAAGGAATTTTATCAAATCCACCTAGAGCCATTCAAAGATTTACACGTGCGAAACCTCGTTCAAAAAAAACTTTTCAGAACACAAACGTCAAATCTTTCAAAAGTTACCCACCTCGGACTAATTTCAAGTCCAACACACCCCATAAACCGCTGACCAAGCACAATGTCAGATTCAATGACAAACCCTTTTTTTGCAAATGTCAGTGCAGCTGTCAAAGGTTTTTATCTCACGTCAAGTCTAATCAAAGTCAAAAATCACGTACTTTTCAGAAAACTCGTAACAATCCAAATCTAAACAAACACCCAGGACTCGGTCTGAATAATGACAAAAGACCTGTCCATGCAACCTCGGACCATGCATCATTTAAGAATACATCAATCGTCCCTGGCTCCAAACTTGTTTGGATATCTAAGCTAACCATTTAAATCTCAGGCTTTATGCAAGGAGGAACAAGAAGGAGAATAGTTAATTGACAGTTCCTGCTCCTTGCACATGCCCGGAAATGTCACGTTCGGCAACAATGCAAACGGTGTCATCCGAGGTTACGGTGTTCTCACTACGGGAAACTTTTCTATTCAGAAGGTTGCTTATGTAGAAGGTATTAAGCACAATCTTATCAGTGTTGGCAAATTATGTAAGGCAGGACATCGAGTTGAATTTGACAATCAATTCTGTTACATAATGACGAG
This sequence comes from Lactuca serriola, assembly GCF_051521515.1. Taxonomy (NCBI): domain Eukaryota; kingdom Viridiplantae; phylum Streptophyta; class Magnoliopsida; order Asterales; family Asteraceae; genus Lactuca; species Lactuca serriola. Next base: position 257,448,932 of record NC_136415.1, on the reverse strand, counting down.
TGATCGCAGCACCTGTTTAATCAAGTCACGCTGCGAAGTCATGTTGTACCCTCTTGATGTTTCTCTCATCATTGGCAAACCGCAACTGTGTTTTCTGTCCAAAGCTGTATCCGAAGTCAGCTGGCTATGGCACCGCAAGCTCGCTCATCTCAATTTTCACTACATCAACAATCTCGTCACAGGAGAACTAGTCTGTGGTCTCCCCATTATCAAATTCAGCAATGACACTCTCTGTCCAGCGTGCGAATGCGGTAAGGAATCCAAAGCAAGTCGTCCTCTGATAATGGATTCTTCTATCTCTGAACCACTGGAGCTACTACACATCGATCTCTGCGGTCCCTCAACCGTAGCCAGTCTTCACCACAAAAAGTATATACTGGTTATTGTTGATGACTATACATGCTTCACATAGGTATTCTTTCTCAGGCTCAAATCAGAGACACCGCAGATCTTCATTAACTTCATCAAAGAAATTGAACTTCAAATCAAGCTTCCAGTCAGACGCATCCGTAGTGATAATGGAACTGAGTTCACTAATCATCTTCTGACCAGTTTTCTAGTTTCCAAAGGCATCTCTCACAACTTTTCAGCACCCTATACACCGCAACAAAATGGTGTAGTAGAAAGAAGAAATCACACACTCGTTGAAGCAGCCAGATCCATGCTTAACTTCGCCCAACTTCCTCTCTATTTCGGGGCCGAAGCAGTAGCAGCCGCATGCTTTGTTCAAAACAGAAGTATCATGTGCAAGCATCTCAATAAAACGCCATATGAAGGGCTCGACAATCGCAAACCCAATGTTCGTTTCTTTCATATCTTTGAATGTAGATGCTTCGTGATCAACAATAGAGATCAACTCAATAAGTTTGCACAGAAGTCTGACGAAGGTATCTTCCTTGGTTATTCCACTAACAAGGTTGCATATCGAGTGCTCACTAGAAGAACAAGGTTGATCATTGAAAGCTTTGATATGAAATTTGATAACTCTCACATCCACAGTGCACCTTCGTCCACCAAAACAACTGCAATCATGGAAAGTGACATTCCAGCCAATTCTAGACCTCTAAATCTAGTTGAATTCAACTATGATGATCTGTTTGATCCCGTTGAAACGGTGAAACTATCCGAAGTCTTAGTGTCATCTGCAGCTCAATAACAACATGTCGACGTATCTGGACCTTCTCTATCTGAAGTAGTATCTCTTAATACTTCCACCTCTCCGGTTGAGGGGGAAAGCTCTACTCCAGATATTGCTACAACCGTTGAGGTTCCAGTACCTGATGCTGCTTACATTCCTGCCCGAAGTAAAGTCTCACCATCAATCGAACCTTCGGACGACTCAGATGATGAACTTATAGAGAACATTGACACTAGATCCGATCCTAGAATTGTCACCGTTTCATCTGAAGTCTAGGGGGAACCTTCTCAGGTTCCAGAGGAATTCCCATATGCAATCCTGGGGGAACCTCAACCTCTGCCAATCCCTCAAGTAAACTCTGCTTCAATAGATCAAGATGATTCAGCAGGATGTTCTCAAGTCCAGGGGGAACTGCATTCTCCAACCGCAGATTCCTCTGATATCCAAGACAATTCCTTCTACCGCAGCTGCTGATCATCTAATGCCACGTCTTCATGTATGGACAAAAGACCATCCACCAGGGCAAATTATCGGCAATCCATCAGCAGGTATCCAGACTCGATCTTCCAAAGATTTCTCTGACCACTGCCATTATGCAGCATTTATGTCTTCGGTTAAACCTCGAACGATCAAAGAAGCTCTGCTTGAACCAGACTGGATAGCTGCAATGCAAGAAGAATTTGAAGAATTTGAAAGAAACAAAGTATGGCAACTTGTTCCTCTTCCACAAGGTCATACCATTGTTGGCACAAGATGGGTTTTCAAGAACAAGCTAGACGAATCCGACTCAGTCATCCGAAACAAGGAAAGACTTGTTGCCATGGGATATAGTCAACTAGAAGGTATTGACTACGATGAAAAACGTATGCTCCGGTAGCACGAATGGAAGCCATCCGGATCTTTCTAGCATATGCAGCCCACAAAAATGTCAAGGTACACCAAATGGACGTTAAGAGTGCTTTCCTCAATGGTGAACTAAAAGAAGAAGTTTACCTTCAGCAACCTCCAGGATTTGAAAATGATGAATTTCCAGACTACTGCTATAAGCTCGAAAAAGCAGTCTATGGCCTAAAACAAGCTCCAAGAGCTTGGTATGAAACACTCTCTAAATTTCTTGTCTCATCTGGTTACAAAAGAGGAGTGATTGATCCCACATTATTCAGAAAAGCAAATGGTGACCACCTTATGATGGTACAAATATATGTGGATGATATCATTTTTGGGTCTACTGATCAAGATATGGTAGATGAATTTGCAAAGCTCATGACCAACAAATTCAAAATGAGCATGAATAGAGAGATCAACTTCTTTCTAGGTCTTCAAGTCAAACAAATTCAATAACGAATTTTAATTCATCAAGAAAAATACACCACAGAACTTCTGAAGAAATACTCAATGGATAACTGCTCTTCTGCTAAAGTCCCTATGGCCTCCGGATATAAGATCTCTGCTGATCCCTCTGGTGAATTTGTGGATCACAAGACTTATAAAGGTATCATTGGTTCGCTGATGTACCTCACCGCAAGCAGACCTGACATTGTCTTTGCAACTGGTGTATGTGCAAATACCAGGTTGATCCAAAAGTATCTCACATGACCGCAGCCAAACAAATTCTTCGGTATCTTAAAGGAAGAAAATCTATGGGTTTATGGTATCCTACAGGCAACAACTTCAGTCTTCAAGCCTTCACCGATACGGATCATGCAGGTTGTAAGCTTGATATAAAAAGTACTTTAGGTGGATGTCAATTTCTAGGAGGAAGACTTGTAAGCTGGTCTTCAAGAAAACAAACGTGTGTATCTCTATCTACCGTAGAAGCAGAATATGTGGCCGCAGCCAGCTGCTGTTCCCAAGTTCTCTGGATGAAGACACAATTACTAGACTACGGGTACAGAATGTTGCGGATACCAATTTACTGTGACTCGGAAAGTGCTTTAGCTATCTCTCATAATCCTATTCAGCACTCCAAGACGAAACACATTGAATTACGGTACCATTTCATCAAAGATCATATTTTTAAAGGTAATATTGAACTCATCTTTGTTCCTACTCATGAAGAGATTGCTGATGTTTTTACAAAAGCTCTTGACTCTACAAAACTCAATACATTCTTACAAATGTTGGGAATGATGAATCCAGACCTGTAGTTCTTTTTGAAGTGTTAGCGACCGCAGACCATCCTTGGTCTCCATTGCGGTTCTAAATGAGAATTACATATGATAGATGGTTTTGATACCGCAATCTAGGTACCGCAACCATATGTCATACGTACCTCTCATGGGTCTTAATGTTCCTTTATTTCTAATTTTTGAACAAGTGTTTGTCTGAAAGATTTTCCGAAATTTCTCTTTCTCATCCGCGATGGAGTTTCTCAACGGCATTGATGAACTCATCCGCAACCACCTCAAATAAATTCCAACCGATTCGTTAACTCTTGAATCCTTGTGTGCTATTAAAGGATCCTTCATTAAATAAAATACAAACATTCCCTTTAGAAATTGTCACTTTACCTTTCTTAATAAACCCCGTATCAGACCTATTTTAGGGATGATGCCAAAAAGAATGATTCCCAAATCAATCCTTTTTCAACTTGTCCTTTCCTCTCCCAAACACGTCCAATCAGTTCCAACATTCTCTCTCATTAACCCATGCTTACCTGACGTATTACCATGCGTCCACTCCACCATTAATGCAAAACCTCCTTTTAAGATTTCTCAAATCTCTTCAAAACCCATTTAATATTCGTGTGGTTGATATTCAATCCCAGAATCGTTGATTCCCCCCAAAACCCCATTCAACTTCTTACCCCTTCTTATCGTTTACCTAGGGTTAATATCCTTTTACCCCCTTTATAAACCCTTCTTCTTCTCTATAATCGTTTACACTCTCTGATAATCGATTACTCTCTCAACTTTCCAAGAACTCACAAAAGCTCTCAAGAACTTCAATCTCACAACTCTCAATGGCGAAATCTGGTGCATCTAAGAAGCAATCCAAGGCTTCAAGCTCGATGAATCAAACCGGTTCCACATCACCAACAATCACTTCAAGCAATTTCAGGGCTGTGTTTGATGATCATACTTCTTACAATGCTCCAACAAAACTGATGATCAAGCATATCAAGAACCACATCCTATTTGGCCCGTTCGACGCATTCACCGATGTTGTTCCTGTTTCTACATTGTTTAAATGTGATCTGTCTGCATACACACCAATGGAAAACCCCCAAGAAGTGCATCTGAATCTCATCAACGACTCTCTGGTCATCTTGACCAAAGAAAAGTTCTTAACCTCCATTAACCTGTTAATCCATCCCTCAATCAAAATCTTCACTCCATCCTTATCCGATATCACTACCGCACTATACCAAATGGGTTACCAGAAACCAATCTGAGGTATTGGTGAGTTTAAGAAGAATCAGTTGCCCACAGTTTGGCAGTTTGTATGTCACTTTGTCATCCGTTGTCTGTCTGGCAGAACCGGAGGCATCGACAACATGGGACTCAAGCTCCTTGAACTTGTATGGAGCATCTTCACCGGCCGTGATGTCAACTACGATCAAATTCTTTGGGATGATTTCCTCCAGTACATTCCCAAAGAACAACCAAAGGAAAACCCAACCGACTCACTTTTGCTCACTTTTGGTCTCTGTGTATTTCTGATCTGCATGCAGATGTTGGTCTCGACATGGGAAGTGATATAAATTTCTTTGTCACTAAGGATCTCAAAAGTTATACTCCTTCCTCTGATCAAACTATCTTTGGACCTATCTGCAGGCTCCCCACACACATTCTTTCACTACTTGGTCTTTAGACTGCTAATGTATCATATCATATTGAGGCCACGGAGGGTATTAACCCATACCCTTCTACCCCACCTCTTCATTCTTCAACTATTCTTCCTGAGGGTACCGTAGCCCCCTCTGCCACTACACTCTCTAACATTTCTCAACGGAGAAAATCAGTAGCTTATAAAAAGAAAGCTACAACACCCAAAAAGAAAGCCCCAAAACAAACCGCACCCTCCAAGAAACGCAAAACCAAAACCACCACTGTATCGAGCAGTGACTTTGAGGAAGATATGTTGGGTTTTGAGCATTCTAACACTCCTAAGTGTACATGCAACCCTAAATACCTTGGATCTATGTTTTCTCTATTATACATGCAAATAAGAACATCCAAGGTATTATCCTAATCTAGCATACAAAACAATGACTATAGCAAGATAGAATACATACCTCTTTGGTGTAAAATGTCTTCATGAAGCTTGAGTGCCTAGTGCCCCAAGTGTGACACCTCAAATGGTTCACACAACACCAAATACACTTGGAATAACTTGAGAGAAATCTACACTTCATGAAAATCGGCTAGCCCTTTCTTACTCTCTCTAGTAGCCGATTTTGGTCAAGAATAAGATGCTTATATAGTTAGGGTTACACCATGTAAACCCTAATTGACATGGCCTTTCATTTCCATGATCCATGGGTACAAAAACACCATGGAGCATCATATGGGTTTTAGCCCAACTAGATAATCCATGGAGCATTAGCCCACTATATAAGTATGGATGATTTGCACAATCAACACATATATTTAATTAGTCTTCTTTTGATCACTTAATTAATCATAGATTAATTCTTGATCAATACTAATTAAATAATCTTATTATTCTTATTATTAATATACTAGAACTTATAATATAATAATAACCATAAGTGTCTTATTTCTCTCATTTAGTCTATCCAAGTGCATGATGCCATGCAACCCAAATGGACCATGCCGGGTCGGGTCAAGTTTTACCAATTATAGTTATGGACTTAGACATTAATCCAACAATCTCCCACTTGGATAAGTCTAAAACTATTATTGCGTGTGACTTCAGGAACCGACCGGCAATTGTAGCTCTCAAAAGCTTCTGTCGAACTCTGACCTTGTACATGAACTCTGACCTTTGTCAATGCCTTGTCCATTAGATAAGGGATCATATATTCCTCCATTCTAGATATCATATGGACTGAGACATGGATTATAATCATTCTCTCTATCCATTTGTTGTTTCCCGATTTCCGATTTATGACGACTGACTAATTGAACAAATCAAATCAGTCCTGGCCCGACCGAGCACTTCCATTTGTTCTACTACTTGTTGAATTATACACAAAGACACGTTTTATAGAACCGAGTTACCAAATGCGTTTTCGTGCAATCAATGTACTATCAACTCATAGTAACAACTCATATCTCTATGTTTGAAGAATATAAGATATTATCGTCTCATGATCACTCGTGATAAAATCCATGAAGTGATTCCAATGAGAGCGGGTTGAATCCAATACTCAGAACTTATGAGCACTCATGAGTGTTGTAGCCCTTTGTCCAACACCTTAGACCTCTACAAGCCAACCCATGACAGTCTTAATTCATATCTACTTCCAACATATGACCGACTGTGGATGGTTTGAATAACTTAGTCATTCCGAAAGAATAACCTAGTTTATTCGGGAAGTCAAAACATGCAAAGTGAAACACAATAATAATTGAATCCAATACGGTATCAAAACCTATGAACATAAATAAAACACCTTTTATTTATCACCATATGATTACACATTATTCATTGTATACTGTTTCAGCTATCAACTTTATTCTTGAATTTAAAACAATAGTTCTCCCAGGCTCCAAGCATGTACACATGTTTTCTAAACACTAGTCATGCCACACACCAAGTATGCATACTATGTTTGTCTATGATCTTTACTTTGTGAACTAGATCAATTGAACATAACTTCAATGATTCTCTTTTCACACTCCCAAATCCTTACTGCAAATGCAAGAATTCCAAATTCATGCGATTTACTAAAATCTGTTAGATTCTAAACTTATATGCATTGATCCTCTTGTAATGATTATGCACGAAGTCAGAAAGACTTGACAACAAACATTACAGAGCATTCCAAAGGAGATCAGCTCCTTGGAAACATCCTTCTTGCATTAAGTTTCCTTAATCTTACACAGATTGAAAAATCCTAGCTTTGAAACATTTCCAGATTCCATTTTGACTATCACTTCTGAACAAGAGTTGCCTCCTTCCAGATTATGTCAATATGGTCCTTCCAGAATTATCACTATATTTCCAACTGTCCTTGAGCAACCAATCTTTGGTAAACCTTAGATTGTCCTCGACAATTGTTTAATCCTTTTAGTCATATCCAGTTCTAAACCTTTTCCCTTCTTAATGCCCCAGGCATTTGGAAAATTTTAGAAAGGATGAATATAGCCCATGTAATCGATCCTATATCCGAAGCATATGGGACACGATTCATGATGTCTCACATAAAGACTAAACCAGTCTTTTGCCATAATATTTCCATTTCAATTTGCCAAGTTCTCATAATTCAGATTATGAAAAGGGATGCCGTAATCATAATCGAATTTTAAAACGCAAATAACGGACCCATATACAGAATTTCCTTATGTTGAACCATTCCAACATGAAATTCATATATATCCTTGACTAAATGATTAAAACCTCACGATCTAAGCTGATAGATTTGAGATGAAGTATAATTTCCTCTCCCTTAATTATAGGAAAACAACCTTTTCCCAATTCAAACCTTTTGTTTTCTATAATTAACATTGCTAACTTGCAATACTTATCATAATTAGCATGCTCCCACTAACATGATGATTATTAGCATAACACTTATGCTCCCACTAGCTTTGACATGTACTCAGAAATCAGCTGGACTTCTAGAAATCAATACCTCATTGACTTTCTTACCGAAGTTCAGATTTCTGATGCTAGATTGTTTTGATAAAACTTTATCAAAATCATACACCTTCCCTTAGATAGCACACTTGTGTATCTAAACAATTACGAAGAGGGATGCCGTAATCATAATAGTTTGACCTTTTTGCCACTTCTCACAAGTCCAGGTCAGTGTGCCGGTAAACCACACACGCTCCACTAACGACTTTGAGAATGCAAACATCACAATTGTTATCTTAGCTAAAATCTACTTAGTGAAAGTGTTTCCTCACCATCATTTTCATGAATCGGAGAGAAACCTTATGACACTTAGATTTAATGGTGTATGTGTTCTTATCCATGTGAATTGTCAAAATCATAGTCACAAGACAAGGATAATGAGAAATCCAAACTCATATGGACTGAACTCAATCTTAATTTCTTGCCACCTGGCAGCTCAAAGGCCTGCCATTGCTTCCAAGTTGTTGTGCAACAAATTGAGAACTCTAAGAACTCATATGCAAAGCCAACTTTAACTGGAATGGGCACAGAATATGTCAACACGATAGGTTATAAACCTCAAGTCGTGTGCTAGTGAAGAACTTCAGGTTTTATTCTTGATTAGTTCTTGAGACTTTCAAGACCTTTAAGACTCCCACTGTCCTCTTGACATATAAGACTCCCTTGTCAAACATCCAAGAGATAGTGCGGATTCTAATCAAGACAAACACTTCACACAATTGGCCTAAGTTGGTCTTTGTTTTATCCAAAACATCACAACTTACCAACTTCAAATGTACAAGAGTAGAAAACTTTTACTCTTACATTTGACAAGTGTTTTAAACCCTCTTTGAGACATGTCACTCAAGTTACAATCTTGGAGTATGACTCTAAGACTTGTATTGGAACGAAGTATGACTCATCTTCTTGATTTAACCATTTCAACAATTCAAGATCCCTCTTCTTATTCATAAGAATGCACTAAGATTTCCTTAGAGAAATAATTGTGCTATGGTTTCTTAATCATTAAGATGATCACAAAAACTAATACTAAAGTACTCTCCCATCTTTTCAGATTTGAGAAACTTTTATCCTTCTGCCTAATTTGATTCTTCTTATACGCTCTGTCATACATTGGAACCTTTTTCCAATGTCTCAGAATTACACTTAAGCTTGTAAGTATAATCATATTTACTGAGCTTTAGTAAACTATGACGAATAGTTTTATCAATCTTTTGTGGTGGACTTGACCAGTGCACAAGAATGTGTACTCGATCCCTTAGTCCTTCACTTGACTTACATATCCATGTGAACAAGTAATTAGTCTTAATTTTCCAATACTTGAAAGTTCTCATTCATCATACTATACAACTTGCATGATTCCAAGTCTCGGTCCAATTGAAACTTGGGTTTTGAGAATCTTTCCTTATTTGGTAAATTTAGACATTACCACAAATGAAAGAATCAATTTCATATTTCCACTCTTGCTATTAATGGAATCATATAAGCAACATCTTTTTCCTCAATTCCCATTGTAAGGATATTTTAAAATAAATAAATTCACAAAAATTTTCTTTTATTTTAAAACTTTGCGGAAAAAACTTATCCTTACAGTGCAAAAGCACATGAAAAACTTTGTTGTTATCTATTCCTAAGAAATATATCATAACTCCTAAGAAGTAGCTCAAGAATTCGATCTTCAAACTATGCGTTAGAAATCCATCTACGCGATCAGATTCAGCATATTCTTTCTTTAAGTTTCTTCACTTTTCTTTGATTCTTAACACATCAACATGTGACCCAGTCACATCATGTAATAAGAATCTCAGAATAGAAACTTAGCAGAGTTAGATAGTGGACTTTACCTGAAGTAGAGTCAAACTTATTGACTTTAACATCCTTAGGTAAATTTGGCAGCTTCGCAACCAATGCCCCTTCCTTTGGCTATATAAACATATGGACCCTTTGATAATGGTACACGGGACTATCACAGACTTAGCTTTTCTCTTTACCATTTGGTCAACCGAGTTGACTATGGCCGATCCCTTTCTATTGGGAAGAGAATGCTTTACTAGATATCCAATGTCATCATTTTCAATGTCAATAAAGTTTTAGGAAGTTGATCTTATCAAATAGATAAGATCATTAAGGGTCTTGTCATAGTCTGTTTCATAGGTGTTCCAAAAGAACTCACTATGTAACTTAGAAAGTAGTTGAACCACCAACTTTCTCAAGACTTTGACACCCAACTCTCCCGGCTTGTCAATATGTGACTACATCTCCAAGACGTGACCACACCGAGACCTTGCCTTGCCAATTGGGCTTGAGTGACCTTAAACTTTTCAAGAACTTGTGGGTTGGGGAGAATAATTGGAGGAGTTGAATGAAGTATGATTTCCAAGGGACATCATCTTCATTTAGGAAAGCTTGTTTCAAGAGATTTGGGAAGATCATAATGTCTAAACCAGACATCTTTTGGGAGATATTCAAGATAGTTGATATTAAGTCCTTAATATGACACCCAATATGAAATATTAAGGCTAGGACCCAACAAACTATTTTATAACTTAGAACCAATTTCCACCAAGATAAACAAAATGTATTATTAGGTTTTAATTGGTTTTGAAACTCCTAGGTCTGTTGAGATTCATTGAATTGTTCAATGGCATGTTTCAATCTCGAGTGTGCCCTTCAGGTTTTGTGACTGGGATGCCGAGGATCACAAAACAAGGTGTGAAGTAACCATGCAAATTACTTGGTACCCTTAAGTGTTTACCCCTCAATCGATGTGCCGGTTAACCACACACGCTCCATCGATACTATGATAAACATTAAGTTACCCTTTGCCTACCTTGTTAAATACGAGTTAGTGTGCCGGTTAACCACACAAGCTCCACTAACCGACTTAAACAAAGTGCAAAGTGTAATTTCATGGATTAGCACCTTATTCACATTTTCCTAAGTAACTAAGATTGGGAATTATTAAGAGTTTAGTTACTTAGTATTTATCATTAATACTTTTAATGAAGGGAGAATTATAGTCCTGTCAAACCCGTTCGGCTAACGACCCTCCACCAGTCAAGCAAGCGGTGGGTGAGAGTGGACACCCATTAAGTTGCCATTTTATAGGCAACAACCTTATACCCACCTTATAGACCGGCTTCGTGAATGAGGCGTACTAGCGGTAAGACTGACTTTACTCTTATACATATATATATTTTTAACTTATAATATTATAAAGTATAAGGGTTGAATTTTAACTTTTAAAAATTCTAAGGGCTAACTTGGAATTAAAGTATTCATAAGTGAAAACTTTTCAAATTCCAAAACTTGAGGGCAAGTTTTGAAACTATTCAAAACTAATTAATTCCATAACTTATGTGTTTAAAGTAGTTTTAATCCAAAAACTCTTCAAGTTCCATAACTTGAGGACAAGTTATGGAAGACTTTAAACTAATAAAAGAATTAACTTTTCTTTATTTTATAACTTATGGAATTAATTAAGGTTACACTCTTTTTTTTTATTATTATTTAATGAAGAGACTTTTGGTCCTCCATAACTTGAGGACAAGTTATGGAGTCATAAAACCATTTAATTAGAACTAGACTCTTCAGTTTTTTGTAACCTTTGCCAACTATTATGAGTTTTATGAAACTTAAATGTGACTTTTCATATAACTTGAGGACAAGTTACAAAAACACATTTTAGAATCCACTCTTAGATTAATTTGGATTGAAAACAACTATTTCACTCCACTTTTCTATTAATCTAAGCAACTCATAAGAACAAGATAATTCAAATCAAACTTTTTCATGTAATTAGTCTAAACCTTAAACTAATACAAAACATGAATCTATTGAAAATTATCTTTGGAATTGGATTAGCATGAACATTACCACAGCAAAAACACGTTTATAAGTCCAAAAACATCTTAGGGTAATGTTCCTAGTCCAATTCCAGCCAAAAAAGTCGAATTTATGTTGTCTGGGGGTCCAACTCGTCGAGTGCATGAACCAACTCGGCGAGTTGGATCGATTTGATCACTTATTAGGCATGGACTCACCGAGTCTCCTGATGGATTCGTCGAGTCAGATGATCAGACAGCAACAACTTCGATTTTTTAAGCAATTTTGCAAGTATAACAAGAAAACAAGTCTAGGCTCTGATACCACTATTGGGTTTTGAGCATTCTAACACTCCTAAGTGTACATGCAACCCTAAATACCTTGGATCTATGTTTTCTCTATTATACGTGCAAATAAGAACATCCAAGGTATTATCCTAATCTAGCATACAAAACAATGACTATAGCAAGATAGAATACATACCTCTTTGGTGTAGAATGTCTTCATGAAGCTTGAGTGCCTAGTGCCCCAAGTGTGACGCCTCAAATGGTTCACACAACACCAAATACACTTGGAATAACTTGAGAGAAATCTACACTTCATGAAAATCGGCTAGCCCTTTCTTACTCTCTCTAGTAGCCGATTTTGGTCAAGAATAAGATGCTTATATAGTTAGGGTTACACCATGTAAACCCTAATTGACATGGCCTTTCATTTCCATGATCCATGGGTACAAAAACACCATGGAGCATCCATGGAGCATCATATGGGTTTTAGCCCAATTAGATAATCCATGGAGCATTAGCCCATTATATAAGTATGGATGATTTGCACAACCAACCCATATATTTAATTAGTCTTCTTTTGATCACTTAATTAATCCTAGATTAATTCTTGATCAATACTAATTAAATAATCTTATTATTCTTATTATTAATATACTAGAACTTATAATATATTAATAACCATAAGTGTCTTATTTCTCTCATTTAGTCTATCCAAGTGCATGATGCCATGCAACCCAAATGGACCATGTCGGGTCGGGTCAAGTTTTACCAATTATAGTTATGGACTTAGACATTAATCCAACAAGATAGACTGCCCATATCTATCCTCAAGAAAAGAAAGGCAACCGAAACCACTAGCCATATGCGTGACCGGACTAATACTGAAGCCTATCAACAGGCTCCGGTAGTCCTTGGGATGGCCGCACATCCATTCAATGCCACTCTCGAATACCACTCAAACTCATCATGTGAGATTGTTTCATCATCATCTTCTTCTAAACGTGGAGACATCCCCCCAGTTGTATCTCAAGTAGATAGAATTGGTAATCGCCCTAAGGTCTCCAGGGCTTCCCGACTACACATCTTTTCTTCTGAGGAGTTAGACTCCATCCTCTTGCAAGTATCCCAAACACTACAAACACCACTTCATCTGCAGGGCATCTCTTTCGCTCATGCCAGAACTGGGCCGAGGCCAAACTTGACCACAGGTCAACGAGACCAAGGAAGCCCAGGAAATCCTACTCTGCTTACATCTGTATCAGGTGGTTTAGGCACGGTGAGCACTAATGTGCAAGGATCCGTGAACCCAAGGGACACCTTTGTGTGACAACAAGGAATTGACGATGAGGACTCAAATGACACTTGGAGTCGATATCAACGAACCACTGATGCTGAAATCAAGAAGTATGATGCATTCAAAAGGGCATTCCAAGCCCACAAGGAGCAGCAAGTCAAGCAACAACTGCAGAAGGAACAAGAAATTATGTCTGTGGCCAAATATTGGGCTAATGCCATCAGTAACGCCCACACTGCCACCACAATTCTTAAGGTTCAGACCTGGATGGACCAAATGGCTGAAACTGTGCTGAAAGCTCAAGCCTCAACCACAGCCGTAGGTACATCTAATGTTCCTCCTACTTCACCTCCTGTTCCACCTACCGCAATCAACCCATCTCAAGACAAAGAGCCAGCTATTGAACTCAGCTCGGCCCTAACCTTCGGTTTTGACGATGAAGACATTCAAGAGGTCAACAAAGCGAATCCCTCAGATGACGACCTCATGATGTTCGAGGAAGAAGAAGAATCCAGCGGTATGCCTCATCACTGAGGTAATCGCAATCAAACAAGGCTTACAAACAGCCGTTGCGGATCAAGCTGCCCAGTCCCAAAAGGCAATAGAGGAAACTCATAATGCCTATGAGTCAATGATTTCTGTCCTTCATGCAACCATCGTCCGCATGTAGAAATCCCTCACCTCAAACTTTCATGGCCCAGAGATACTTCAGCTCACAAAGGATATCCACAAGCTGCTCTTCAACTCTTCCATTCCAAACAACTCCCAACTGGCCAAATCGATGAAAGCACACTTTGCTGAGGTTTGTGCCAAAGTTGATTGACTCAAACAATGGCTTGAGGAAGCACCAGGGCTGCATTCCTCAAGAGGGGGAAGTGATAAAGAAGGCGATCGATCAAATAAATCCATCCGTCAGAGCCATCCAATCACCAAAAATAAAATTCCCACTCCGCAGCCTTCTCCTCCACCATCTCAAAATATTCCATCTCCCCACTCATCACCCAAAAACAACCTAAACCGTCCTCTGACGCCTCCTCACCTGAAGAATCTTGAGGAACATATGTCCTCAGAAAGCTCTACAGATTCTCCTACTACTGCTCAAAGGAAACATGACTGGAAAGCAGCCAAGTTAGCCGAAATCATATGGAGAGAATGCGGTTTTGACACTATGATTGATGGATCGCTGATCAACTCATGGGTCAATCCTCTCAGAAGGCTACTTGATGAAGACTACACTCCCCACCTCACATATGCTAAACCGCCATCAGATGGTTATTGGGATATTCCAATTTCTCCCAATGCTAAATACTTTGCTGTTATTGACTCCTTCGACCGAAGACTTCCTGATCACAAGCGTCTGCCAATGGAGTTCGAATGACTGACTCGCTTCTATGCGAAGCATGGCTCTTCTGTTGAAAATATTTGGTCTAACGATAGACCATACACAGTGAAGAATTACAAGATGCGGAAGTTTATGAAAGCAGATTTTGCTCAATTCACTCTGACCAGAAGAGAGCATGATTACATCCGCACCCAGGCAGACTTCCCCTGCATGAACCCCGAAGAAATATTTCTCATTGCCAGTGTTTTTCAGAACAAGTCAGAGAAACATCCTAAGATGCAGATAGCTCTCGACAAAGCCAAATCCTTCCTCAAGGAAACTGTCTGTGACTTTGCGAAGATTGATGCGGACATCCACCCCACTATTATCAAGAAATTTGACCTTCCACCACTTGAACAAGTGTCAATGCTTACAGAAGGTTTTGAAGAAAGATCTCTAGCCGCAACCAACTTCCCAGAACTTGGCATCATATTCAAACGGAAGACGGACAATATCAAATATTTCATTCCGATGAATGCCATGCATCGCCTGCCCAAGAAGCAACTTGACATATGCAAGACCACAGTAGAAAGATCATAACACACTACTGTTGAAGTCAAGTTTGAGATCTCTAGAAGAATCTTGTGGCTGAAAAATGTTAGAAAATTTTGGTGGATTTTGATCAAGTTTCTCAAACTTGATAACTAAACCAAAGTTAAAAAGGTCACTTAGGGGGAAATTGTTGAAACATAAAAGTGACCCTTTTGAACTTATCTACCATAACGGTTCAGTACCTGCAGCAAATTCAGCACCGGAGTCAATCTCTACAACTGAGACCACAATTATTCTCCATCAGCAACCATATCAGCATCCGAAGTATTCAAGTATTTCATATCCGCAGTCTTGGTTATTTGTTTCACTATGTAATTCACTCTATTGTCCAGCATGCCTTGCACAGCTGCTCATAGAGTTGTTCTTTTCTAAACTCTATAAATAGAGACTCTTTCTTATGTATTACGTACTTGTGATATGTGAGTGTGAAAACTCTTAACTTCTCAATACACAAGATTTCTCATTTTTCTTATCTTCATCTGTTATCAATCTCATTACTCTTCACACTCAAACTGCTACTGGAACATAACCTCTCTTCTGAGCAAGTCTTCTAGACTTAATCACTAAACTTGATCTCGCTTACTAACTTGGAGTAGCTGCATTCCTTGTTATGAATCAGTTTAAGTGTATTCTTGATATAACTTTCGTCATTTATCTTTTTTTACTTTCCGCAACTAACTATCTAGCTATCTAACTATCTAACTTTATTATTGTTGAGCTTTTAGATCCTTAGAGATTAACTATTCCGCAACTTACTTGTTCTAACGATTGTTCAAGTGTGTCTCCAAGTTTTTCTCTCAACAGTCCCCTTCCAGGACTCGCAGCTGGTGATACCCAGATCTTAGATCGATCTTTGAGAAGTAGCTCGCTCCTTGTAGTTGGCCGAACAGATCGTCTATACGCGATAAGGGATATCGGTTCTTGATCGTGAGTTTGTTCAGTTCCCGGTAATCGATGCACATGCGAAAAGATTCATCGTTCTTCTTTACGAACAGGACCGGTGCTCCCCATGGTGAGAAGCTTGGTCTAATGAAGCCTTTGCTCAGCAGCTAGTTTAGTTGAGTGGATAGTTTCTGCATCTCGGCTGGGGCTAGACGATATGGCGATTTTGCTACTGGGGTAGCTCCGGGAATCAAGTCGATCCTGAACTCGACTTGGCGCTCCGGTGGGACTTCTAGAAGATCTTTTGGGAAGACGTATGGGAAATTGCAGACTTCTGGTATGTCTTTAACGTCTTTCGATTCTCGTTTCTTGTCTACCACATGGGCTAGAAAGGCATGATATTCCTTGCGAAGGTATTTTTAGGCCTTGACGCAGGAGATGATTTGTAAATTTGTACTGGGTTTGTCACCATAAATGACAAGAGTTTTGCCGCTTGGCAGATTGAGGCGAACGACCCTTTCGTGACAAAGTATATCGGCATGGTGAAGGCTTAACCAGTCCATACCAATGATGACATCAAAACTTCTTATAGTAATTGGCATAAGATCGATTTGGAACAAGTGCTCATTTAAATTTAATGTACAGCCTATGTACATATCGTTTGCGCTTTCCGTCTTACCGTTTACCATTTCTACTGTGAATATTTTATTGAGTTTTGGGGGTTTTTAATTAAGTAAGTGTTTGAATTTATGACTCACGAAGCTTCTCTCCCCACCACAGTCAAAGATTATGCATGCATAAATGTTGTTGAGGAGAAACGTACCCGTAACTATTGTAGGATCAGCTATTGCCTCATTCTGCCCTATTGCCAGTACTCTTCCCACACTGCCAGCATTCTTTGCTTTAGGTCAGTCCCTCTTGTAGTCCCCAGCTTCCCCACACCCATAACATGTCTGCCTCACTCCATTAACAGGAACTTGGGTGATTGGTTGCGTTGGTGCCTTGCAGAGACGGGCAGTGTGCCCTTTCCTGTCGCAGTTTTTACAGTGCATCTCCCGGCAATTACTGTGGTGATGGTAATTGCATTTGTTGCACTTTGGCAGGTTCCCAGCATATTGCTTTGTCGGCGCGGGGGTAACGGGAACAGTAGTGGGGGCAGTAGCGGCATGGACTGCCACTATTTGTTTCTTTGAAGGTTCTTGTGAAGTTTGACATTTCCTCTTGTTCCAAAACTTCTTCTTGTTGTTGTTGGCATTGCTGTCATTGTTGTTGCTCCCTTTGGATGGTTCCAGGATGACGGTTGTGACACCTTGGCAGACTCCATGATCAACGAGAGATTGTGCCAGTTCCTTGGCACTATCGAACGTTGTGGGTTTGGAAGCTAGCACACTTCCTCGAAGCTGGGGTTACAGCCCCCAGATGTACCTTTCCACCTTCTGGCTTTCCACAATCATCATTCCTGGACAAAGTATTGTCAAGTCACTGAATATATTTGTATAGCTTGTGATGTTTGAGCCTACCATCGTAAGGCCCCAAAGCTCCTGTTCGAGCTTCTGAATCTCGCCCCTTGGGAAAATACTCTCGTAGTAGCAGCCGTTTCAGGTTCTCCCAACCCATGGAGTTTGCCACCACCAGATTTAGTGACTTGACGTGGCCATTCCACCACGTTAGGGCTCGCTCGGAGAAAGTACAGGCAGCAAATTTTACTTTGCTTTCTTCGGGGCATGAGCATATCTCGAACACAGCTTCCATTTTCTCTATCCATTGGGATAGAGCCATCACTCCCCCGGTTCCATTAAAGGGGATGTGTTTGCTGTTGAAGAAGTATTTATAGGTACATTCCCCGGAACGGACTTGGTTTTGGCCATTTGTAGAGCTGTTTATCCCTCCTCCTGATCTGTTGTTACTCATTTGTGCCAATGTTGCGGTTACGGCGGCTGTTACAGTAGCCTGAAAGGTAGCAACATCCATCGATGGAGGGGGTGGTGGAGGTGGTGCCGGTGCTTCGTTTGTATTGAAACGTCGAGGATTCCTTCTTGGTGGCATGACTCTGCCACAAGTTAAGAGATGAATACTTGATAAGTCATTTGAAATGATTAAGGAAGGTTTATAAATTTTAGTTCTGAACATTTCAGTTTTTTGTATGTTAACGGAAACTTTCAAAAGGAAACAAGCGTATGATTAATGGGATACTCAAGGAAGTAATAAATGCGTGTCAATTTCATTGATATTAGTATATGATACAACGATCAGGAAAATTTAACCTTTAATAGGTCTAGGGTACATCAATGAAAATGGGAAATTTTGACAGCTTTCCGGCCTCCGAATTGTGTACTCACAATCCGTCAGGTTTACATTTATACAAGAAAAGGTAACACCAACACTTAGCCGATTGATATAAATATAGCGTTAGAAGTACGCATTCTACTCCGAGCGGGTAGGGCGTTGCGGACCATGGTAGGTAGTTGTGGAAGTCTTAGCTCGGGCTACCTGATGTTCAGCCTCGATGATACGCATCTCCATTACGGCTTGTTGCTCACGGAACTCCCTTACTTCGGCTATAGCAGCAGTAATGTCTTTCTGAAGGGAAAAGGTGTGCTCTATTATCCGATCGTGTTCTTCGTCCAGACGACGAAGACGTACAACAGTGACAGCAGTGGTAGCCCCAATGTCCAAGATTTGGATGGCATTTGCTCTTGCTTGCTCGCCTTGGTTGGCAATGCGACGAACCATGACAGGGAGTGCCCTATCAGCCGAACCCCCGTTGCGGAGGTTATAAAAGCTTCGTGCCATGCCATAGGGTGGGCGTTGCCCTTGTTCCCCGCTCCATTGCTTCAGATCCACAGCCCAGCGGGGCGTCGGGCCCTGAAAGTTTTGTCGGGGAATTGCTGCTCCTTGGGGAGGGTTATAGACCTCCAGCTCTGAGTCTGTGCTCCCACCATCTCCTTCCTCTTCTGATTCTTCGTCTGGGTCTTCCCCAGGATCCTCTTCGGATTCCTCTTCTGGTTCTTCCTCGGGAATTTCCTCTTCGTAATCCTCTTCTGGGTCGTCCTCAATCCAACCTCCATTTCCTTGGTTGGGATAGTAGGGGTCCCCGGGAATGTGAAATCTTGCCATTTCATCGGGTCGAGAAGTAGAGGTAAGAAAACTTGAGAGTAAATAGGTAATTTTTGATAAGGAAATATTTATTTGACGATTTCCTAATTTTAACTAAATATTGAGGTTTGCATGATTTCTATAGCTCTTATGGTTCTATAAAATACTCCTATAGTATTTCAAATTTGTAAGTTTGATTCTAGTCATTTCTTTGGTAAGTTTTCGACTTGTTACTCACTACGACCATCCCTCGACATACGTTGGTCACATCCAGGATAAATATAGTTGATCAGACTATATTTATTCTCGATTTGATTACATATCCCGAGGCCTAGTCGTAGTGTCGTAACTTGTCTTAATACTTTTATAAAATTTTGTTATGATACGAGACCGATGCTTGCGTGTACTTATACTTTTATATAAAAAAAATGTATATCACTTTAATTTATTAAAAGTATCGTTTATGAAAACGTTTTGTCAGAGGGTTTTTGGTCCCTTTGCATTTATAGTTTGTATATCTTATGTGGCTCGATATACTTAGTTCACTATAAACAATGCTCTGATACCAATCTGTCACACCCCCAAACTAGAATGGTGGAAACATTCGGGGGTGGGTGACTTCACGTAGTATCATAACAGTTGAATATTGTAAAGAAAGTAAACACAACCATCATATATATAACAAAAACTTACATTGTTGCGTGTAATACATGTCTCAAAAGAATATTACAAATATGATGATTTAAAATGTTTTCATAATAGACGCCTTAGCGTTCCTTCTCCAAAAGCTGATGGTTACCTGCATTATTGATTCCCTGAGAAATACAAGTAGTTTTGAAAAAGTGTCAACAATTAAGTTGGTGAGTTCATAAGCGTTTTTGTACTGAAATTTGTATGTCTTTTAGTAAAAATAAATGAACGTGTTTTCCAGAAATCCAATATTTTCTTTCCATAGTTTGAAAAAGTTCTAAAGGCTAGAGTGCAATAGCATCTTTCGTGCTCAAATGATGAAAGTGAATTTATACTCAAAATAATGTATTTACTGAATGCATTCAAAATTCTCATAAATCAAAATTATTTAAATACTTCTGTGTGAGTTTTATAACCATGCTATTGACCCAAACTACCTGTAACAATGTTCTTCAGGTGTTGTAGTGTTATGACGTTTGTCACCTCAAACCTGGCGGTCTAACTGTAGCTAACAGTATAGGTGCGAGATTGTCAGTCCCGTATAGATCTATACACAAGTATCACACTCTCCCTCCAATAGATTATGGTTTATAATACAGGGCTTGAAATGGGTACTTGAGAGTACGTTGAAGTTGAATGTCTCACAACACTTAGTATTAATAGATTTATAACAGAAAAGTCTATATTTCGTGTAGATGAAGGTATTTCATTTTCACAATGTGTACGTAAATATGTAATGAACAACTTGTAAACTATACCCATTATAGGTTTTCCGAAAGTGTGTACCATTTGGTGATAAAAACTCGATTTAATACTAACATTGTTTATAGTTTGTATTTTGATATCGAAGTTGTTTAACATTTATAAAATGTAGGTGGTGTATTTGAATCAGAATAAAACGATGAGTTTTTCTCGTATTTCACTTGTATTCCCCCCCCCCCCCTCAAAAAATATGAAAAGACATGAAAAGAAAGTAGGGGTATGAACTCACTTGGAAAGTGTGGCAATTCGAAGAAAGTGAGCTTTTTCTCGGGCGGCACTTCAACCGGAAAGTGGCGAGATTCTCGGGAATCTCGGGGCTTCGGACCTTCGTCGGGGCTGGGGTGTGAAACCGGGGTGTCGGGGTCGTCTCGGGATGCTAAACGGGGAGTAAATGTGAGCGAGAAAATAGAAATGAGCAAGGAAAGTCGGAGGTCTCGCAAGGTATTTATAGGTGGACTGTCAGGCCTCGTACGATGGGCGTACTCCTTCGAATAAGCCTCGAAGTGTGTGCCAAAAACTTCAAAAATGTGTAACTTTCTCATATGAGCTCCGTTTTCGACTTCTATATATCCACGCGTAGGTGAGAATATACTCTACAACTTTCATTTAGACTTCGTCGGCTAATTTTGAATTTAATTTTTAATATTTTATTTTAAATAGGTCGGGACAGGATAATTTCCTTAAAAATCAATAACTTCTTTATCTGATGTCCGTTTTCGTCTGTCTTTTTACCGTTGTACTACTATTGTAGAGACCTTCAATTCTTGTTTAGGTTGTGTCGGCTAAAAACGAATAAGCAATCGAAATCGCTACAAGCAACCTATTTCATACCCTTTTCGTCGTACTTCGCTCGATCTTTATTCCGAGTTTTTAGCTGTCTACCACTGTTCCGAGACTTAAAAATCATAACTTCTTCATACGAACTCAGATTTAGGTGTTCTTTTTATGCACGTTCATGGTTTAACGTAATCTACGACATTCGTTTAGGTGTCGAGGGCTAAAAAGTATTTTATTGAAGTTTCACTTTTTATGTTTATCAGTGTTTTACTTGGTGTGTCGTGGATTTTCGATTGGTCATAACTTCTTCGTTATAACTCGGATTTTAGTGTTCTTTATATTTTTCGAAACCTTGGCACAATATCTAACACTTCATGCATCCCAACTTAGATTTTAGAACACTTCATTTTTTTGACACTGATTTCTTTGGTTCTAAATAGTTCATTATATTTGATTTTTTGAATGTTACATTGGTTTGAAAAAATATCGGGTTGTCACAACGTAGGAGGAACCAACCCTCCAAAGAAATCTCCCTTTAATGATATAAAAATCAGTTTTTGGAAAGAAAAGAGGGAAAAACGTGGGTGAGTTGAACAATTCTTTGAAGGACAAAAACAAAGTTGAAGGCTTTGGTCATAATCCTAGTCCACAAGATTTTGATTAAGAAACTGATCCCAAATTTGAATTAGAAGGAACCAAACTCGAGGATGAGCCAAAATACACCTTGGGTAACATTGCCGATATTTCGATGGGAGCGTATAAGAAGAGAATTAGATATGACACTGGTCCTGGCTTAGTGCAACCAGCAATTCCCGCCACTGC
Source organism: Lactuca serriola (assembly GCF_051521515.1). Classification (NCBI taxonomy): domain Eukaryota; kingdom Viridiplantae; phylum Streptophyta; class Magnoliopsida; order Asterales; family Asteraceae; genus Lactuca; species Lactuca serriola. Next base: position 257,426,658 of record NC_136415.1, on the reverse strand, counting down.
CACAATCGAGTTGAAAGGACATATTTTTTATGTGCTTATGGATGTTTCGTTTTCCGGGAAAGATCATGAAGATGCTTACAAACACCTTGATGAAGTCAATGACATAGCTGATTATTTCAACAACCCTAATGTTCCAAGAGAGACAGTGTCGTTGAGAATGCTTCTAGTAACTTTCAAAGGAGCTGTTAAAGACTGGTTGAAGGCATTCCCACCTGGTGCCATTACTACATGGGCACAAATACGCGATCAATTCTTACAACAATTTTTCCCACCATCAAAAATAGCTAAACTCAAGAAGGCAATTGCCAACTTTGCGCAACAACTGGGTAAATCACTTTATGAAGCTTGGGATATAATGGGTTACTTAGAAATTGCCCCTAAAATGATCTTAACGTGCAACAAGAAGTCTCAATAATTTATGATGGGGTGAATGTCATGACAAGGCAATTCCTTGATTCGCAAGGACCGTTGACCAAGAAAAATCTCGTAGAAATAAAGGAATTAATTGAAGAGTTTTCCAATCATTCTCATGAGTACCTTAATCCTAGACATGAAGGGGCGAAAAGAATTGGGAATGGAGCTTCTGAAGACATGGCAACTATGTTAGCAATGTTGAACACTATGGAACGAAGGATAACAAAAATGGACCAATCCATAGATGTTATTCGTGTGGGTTGTGAAAGATGGAATGGAAGACTGCCTTTTGGATGAGAATAGGAACAAAAATGCTCAAGTATTTTACGCAATTGGAGATAAATATGATGAAAACTGGAGAAAGCCATAGAAAGAGTGGTTGTCATATGATGAATACAAGAAGAAAAAAGAAGAAAAGTATAGGAAGAATGGCTGAGGCTTTTATCAAAAAGAGCAACCACAACCCGAGAAGAAGGTTGACATTGAGTCTATGCTAGCTAGATTTATGGAGGGTTCTGAAAAACGCCATGATGAGATTGATGCGGTGGTAAGAGATCAAAGAATAACAATGCAAGACCAACAAGCTATGATGAAAGACCAACAAATTATGACGAGTGACCAACAAACTTTATTAAGAAATCATCAAGCATCGATCCAAAACATTGAAGCCCAACTTGGTCAATTAACTACTTTGGTAAATGAAAGACTATCTCCACAATTTCCCGACAAAAAGCGTCAACCACATGTTATAGTGATCAAAATTGAAGAAGATGTTATATCTGAGTTCCTAGAAGCCCTAGAAAGTGAGTCACATTGGCCTGAGCCAAAACCGAAGAAGTCAAAGATCGATGAGAAATATGTTGCTGAAACATCAAACTCACGACGTGAGCTTTCAACACTCACAACGTGGGATAAGTCTGATCAGAAAAATTTTGCTGTTGTGCAAGCTTATCATCCTCCGATTCCTTTTCCTTCTCGAGCCAGAATTCATCCACTGGAATAGGAACATTTGAAGTTTATAAAGCAAGTGAAGGGTATTCCTATATATACTCCTTTTATCAAAGCATTGTCCCATGTTCCTGAATATGCTAAGTTTTTGCAAGATTTACTCGACGCTCACCAACAATTAGAGAAAAATTCCAAGGTGATCCTTAGTGAGCAGAGTTCTAAAGTGACATTGGGAGGGTTAACAAAGAAAATGGGAGATCTTGGACGCCTCACTCTTCCGTGTGAATTTGGAAATAATTTGAAGACTTGTGCTTTAGCCGATTCTGGAGCAAGCATAAATTTAATGCCTTATTCATTCTATCAAAAGTTAAATCTTCCAGATTTAAAGGCTACAAGAATGACGATTCACATGGCTAATCGTTCAGTGACTCATCCTCAAGGCATTGTGGAGTATATATAGGTGAAAATTGGGAAATTTGTTTTGTTGTTTTTGATATGAAAGAAGATGCCAGTGTTCCAATCATACTCTGTTGTCCTTTACTTAATATTGCTTGAGCCTTGGTTGACATTTGTAAATCTAAACTTACTTTGAGAGTTGGAGATTAAGAAGTTACTTTTGGGATGGAAGATGGATTTTAGAATAATTTTGCTCAAGGTGAAGTTTTTAAAATAGATGAAGAAAAAGAGCTTGAAGAATTGGAAAACTTGATGGAAGAAGAAATTCAGTCAATTCAACAAGTTAAACACACGAAGCCACGAGCATCCGTTCCAATTGTTTTTGAAGTTTTTGCTTACAAGACTCCAACATCTTGGGTGAGTAAGGAGAGTGGATAAGATCTAGTATTTAGTGATGAAGAAGAGGTTACTTCAAAATTAAAACCGGTAATTTTGGAAAGCAAGGTTGAAGAATTGGAGCTAAAAAGTGAAGACGGGGAGAAACCTCAACTTGTGGTGACTAAGGGGGTAAAAAGGAAGCTTGAAGAAGGGGATTCTAAGAGTAAGAAGGAGAGCTCCAAAAAAGCTTATCTTAGAAGAGTTCAAGCTTACAAAAGAAGGTGGAAGGAGCAAAAGGTGACGTTGGTGATTGACACTCATATACATTCAACATGAGGAGGCATGGAGTCCGGCTCATGGCTCCAATAAAAAGAAGCGCTTCTCGGGAGGCAACCCGAGCTCGGTTTGCAATTTTTTTCTTTTTGTTTGCATTTTAATTTTTACGTTTTTAGTTGAATTTTTAGGGTAATTATTCATCAAGGGAATCTAAAATTTTAGAAAATGGCAAAAACCAAGTGTGGGATTCCTAAAAATTGAGTGGTAAATTTTTATTGAAATCGAAAGAAAAAAATTGGATTTTTGATAAAAAAAAAAAAAAAAAAAAAAAAAAAAAAAAAAAACTCGACAACATGTCGTGGGTCCAAAGCCCACTTCGTGTTCAATTAAAAGGTCCCATTATTTTAAGCCCAGACATAACTCACTACGTGAGCACTAAAGCTCACGACGTGAACTTCAAAACACGAGACCACATTTTAAACTAATCAGAAGAGCACTTTGGCCATTATTTCTCTTTACCTACAATGTGAACTCAACCCTTTGGTCTCCCCCCCAAATTGATTTCGGCTATTTCATCTGTAAAGTACCTTCTCTCTTACGTAATACCCACTTAAGGTAAACAATTCATGTTCTTGATTCTTTATGTTGACCGATTTTATAACTAAAGGTTAGGGTTTATGCTTATATCTTCAAAGTTTGCAATTACCCTGATTTTGTGTGAGATTCGACTTGCATGTTTCTGCTTTGTGCTTAGAATGACTATTAGACAAAACCCAATGTCTTATTTGGACTTATTTTTCACTTGAATGTTTTTGATTTTAAGCACTTGCCGAACTGCCTTCATACCGAGTTCACGACGTGAGTTTTACACTCACAATGTGAAAACTGAAATACAAAATTATTTTATTTTTTGTTAAAATTTAATGGCTATTGGTGTTGGGTTTTTTTATTTTACTATTTTTCAGGAATATGGGTCCGAGAAGAAATGTTGAGGAAGCACAAGGTGGTGTTTCAAACCTACACCCATTTTATGCCTTCCCTACTAACATATCTCGAGAGGTGCATAATTGGTACACCAATCGATTGGGATGGCTTCATAGTCGAGATTTTGCTATGTCCCTAACAACTAATTGGAATAAGTTAAGGGAGGTTGGATTACTTAACCAGTTGAACCTGTTTCTCACCAAAACCTTTGCGGGGATCGGGATAACTTTTACGTGCAAGGGCTGGAGCAACTTGTTTGAAATTCAAGAACGGGTTTACAATTAGTTGTGTGTGGAGTTTTTCTCGACTGTTGTGTTTCAAGACAATGTGGAAGAACCAAATTTCCCTTAAGATCTAGTTTTTCATTTCGGAGGGGAATATCGGGAGTGTAGTCTTTCTGAATTCGCTTGGAGAATGGGTTTGTATGAGGCTCATGAAACAATAACCCTGGTATTTTCTGCATTTTTACGCGGAGCTGTACAGGAATATTCTAGGGATATGTCAGGGTATGAATTTTGGAGTAACATTGTTGTTGGGAATTTCAACTCAGGCGTCTCTCCAGAAAGCGACATTAAATCTCTGATACGTCGCTTGATTCACCGAATCATCACCTTTTCTATTCACCATAAAAAGTACGGGGATAAAGTTACTAAAATTAATTTATTCTTTTGTGGACCATCTTGTCTTATACATATATATAAATATTAAATCTATAATATTATAATAGTATAAGGGTTGAATTCTAATTCATTTAAAATTCTAAGGTTTGGAATTAAAGTATGCAAAAGTGTAAGTTTACAACTTCCAAAACTTGAGGGCAAGTTTTGAAACTTGTCAAAACTTTTTAAGCCCATAACCTATGAGTTTTAATGCCTTTTAAAGAAGTGACTTTTCATTTTCCATAACTTGAGGACATGTTATGGAGCACATTAAAGGTCATTAAGATCATCAATTAAACTAACAAGCATGTCAAGTAATGTCCACGATCTAGATTAAACTCATATGAACAAGACAATTCATATCAAACAAACATATTCACAGTGTTGGAAGAAAATTAAGCATCAAAAATAATTTATTTCCAAATGAACATACCAAGGGTTCCAAAGCTTCCACATCCTAATCTTCAGATAATTCTCAAGTTGCTGCATTAAGCCAACAAATGCAATACATGCAATAACAAATGTTGCATATGCAACAAATGTATAATAACATATTCACGTCCATCATTCCTAACATCCAACCACAACCAAGGCCACAATTCCATTACAATTCCAATACACCAGCCAATGATCTCGAGGAGAAGAACGAGGATGACAATGAGAACGAGGACGACTATGAGAACGAGAACAATGAAGATTCTGATTGATATTTTATGTTTTTTTAACAATGTTTGTTGAAGACTTTTTTTTTGTTATGTAGTAGATTTTTTTTTTTTGAGTTTTAATGGTTTGCTATGGTTATTATGTATTTGATATTTTTAAAAAAAGGTTTGGTATAGATACCGAAACCTATGAAAATATTTTAAAAGAAAGCTATACAAACGACATGCCGTCGGTATAACTTTATAACTATAATAATCGTTTCACTTTTACCGATGACATGTCATCTCTAGCACTAAAATGGAAGTTGTTTGCCACCGCTCTTCCAGACGACATATCATCTGTATTGCTTAAACCTGTCTAAACGACATGTCTTTGGTAAAAGCCACCTTTATACCGATGACATTGTTGAGGTGGAATGTAGTTGTGAGGTGTCGAAGTCTGTCTGAGTCTGTCTTAGTGTCGAAGCTTGTTTGTATGTTTTATAAGGGCATTATTAGTTTCGAAAGTGTAATGTTTTCCCTTATATTTTTTGTACGCTTTTTGTTATCCCTATAAGTATGGGATGGATACTAGAGGGGTCTTAAGTTGTCTTCGACTTGTACTCTCTATATTTTGTCTGTATCTTTTAAAGCGTAATCGAGCCAACTAGATCATATTTACATCTCGTGTTCATAATTCTTTCCATACTCTAATCTCATTTCTTATACTTGATTAATCACAACTACAATTGGTATCAGAGCAGGATTCATTTAGCTTTGATATGATTTTCTTAAGTTTTCAAAAGTTTTTGAGTCTCGTTCTAGATTTAAAATTTTCCGCTCTTTTGATTCTGAAAATCATAATAGATCATCTGTTTGGATTCGATTCTGCCTTTTGTTTGTGAAATCGAGTATTCGTTGTTCGATTTCTGGAAGTTTTAATCATTAGATCTCAATTTTTGGAAGCTTTTCTCAAAATCCTTCCATACAATAATGGCGGATTTTAACATGAACACCATGACTTCATATTCTCGGTTCATCCACAAAGATTCCTATGTTGATTCCATAGTTCTATGATCAATGGGTTGATCGAATGGAGGACTATCTAAATGGAATCGATGAGGATCTATGGAATTCCATTATTGGTGGAAATCATTTTGATAGTGTGTTACATAGTGTAGGAACTGCTGCTAACAATCAAGATGTTGCTCAACAAGCTGAAAAACTGAAGAAAAACGAGAAGAGATGTATGCATGAACTCCGTGGTGCTCTTCCTCCTACTGTACACAACTATGTGTGTAGTTGAAAAACATCAAAGAAGATTTGGGATACATTGAAGTAGAAGTATCAAGGTAGCGAGAAGACGAAGATTAGTTATGTTAAGCAGTGTTTGTTAGAATTGTGACAGTTCAAACAGAAAGATGGAGAATCCATTGAGCTCTATTATGACCGTCTTAATGAACTAATCTACAAGTGCAAAAAATATGGTGTGATCAGGTTAGCAATGGAGTTCAACCTGACTTTCATCATGGAACTTCACAAGGAATGGCGTAACATTAGCTTGATGTTAAAAACTCAACAGAGCTTCGACTTCTTTTCTCTAAGTGATCTGTACTATGTGTTGAAGACACATGAAAATGAAGTTAATGAGATTGCTGAGGAAATGAGGAATATTTTGGGAGGTCCTCTGGCGCTGATGTCGAAGGTTGCAAGTAAAGAGGTTGAGAAAGAAACAACTGAAAAAGAAGGTTCAGAAGATGAAGGATTGATCGTCAACTTTGATGACGAAGCAGTGGCTTTTTACTCAAACAACCGAGTGAAGAAATTCTTCAAAAAGCCATTTAATGCGAAGCCAAGAGCAAGTGATGTGAAGGGATGTTTTTCTAGAAAAACTATGAGCGAGGAAAATAAAAGGGAGAAAAAAGGAAGTCAAGGCTGAGGATACAAAGGTGGAGAAAAGGCTCAAAGGTGACTCAGGATTCGACTGTCATTACTGTAATGGAGCGAATCACATGGAAAATGATTTCATGCTCAAGAAAAGGGATGAGAAAAAGAATAGAGTCAAGTACGAAGCCTACTACATCGCGAGGCTTGATGAGGTAAGAGCTAAGGCAAAGAGGATGTCGTTGGTTGCGAAGGGGATGACTGATGACGAAGGGACGTATCAAATATGGTCGTCAGGATCAGATGACGATGAGATGCGAAATCCCACTCATGGAGCAATGTTCGTGAGTTTTTAAGAAGAGGATGAAGAGAAAGTCACAGGAAGTTTCTTTGTTTCGACTGCTGCTCATAACTCTCCCATGACTTCATAGGTATGTTCTTTTTTAGAATCCTTTAATATTCCTTCTAGAGGATATATTTCGATGTTATCTGAGTTTGATGAAGCTATTACTTATGTTAACAATCAACTTATTTCTACTAGTAGCCATGCTAAAAAGTTCAATTATCAACTACTAGAAACTCATAAGTGTTTGGAGTCGAAGAAATATAAGATAGAGAGTCTAGATTTGCAATTAACAAATGTAATGTGTGACAGAGACAACCTTAGGACAGACAATAGTATTTTACTTAAACAATGAAACATTTATTTTAACTCTGCTAAAAGGTTGTTTGGGAAATTAACTGCATTACATCATTCAACCGAAATTAGCAAAGAACAACATAGAAAGCTTTTTCCCTTTTTGACTTTCGAAAGGGAGAAAATTGATTCAACCTCCTATGACTGTGAAAAGAAGATTTCTGAATTTCATAAGGTCCCAAATGACTCTTATGCATATGGTTTTGTGAAAATTGATGAATGCTTAGATGCTAATGATTTAGTTGATATTGTTAATGAGACCTTGACCAAAAATGAACAAATAAATTTTTGAAAAAAACTGTGAATTCGCTATCTGACTCTCAAAAAAATTTAATGATATCGAAGATGTTTCTGATGAGATTAGTGAAATTGAGGAGGAGGAAGTTATTGATTATTCCCAGTTATCTGCCATTGATGTCACTTCAATGGCTAAGGGTAAAGAAATCTGTAATGATTCTTCGCTTAAAGTTGACACTGACCAACCCTTATCTTTGAAAGTTCATCATCTTGACCATGTAATTGTCGAAGATTGTCAAACAGACAGTGATGATGATAATGATGATGTTTCAAAGGAAACAACCATACCCAGGGATGTAGTCGATCAAGTTTATGGTGAAATTGAGAAGTTCGACAAAGTGATGAAAGAAAAAGGCTCTCATTATCTTGAATCAAATTCGGTTATGTATCATAACTTCAAATGCACAGATGATGTTATCTTTCCAAATAAGGTGTTTGTTACCTCAAGAAATGGTGATAAGTTTAAACATGAAATCAACAAATTTGTTGAAGAGGATAAAAAGAAAGCTTCGAAAGCATGATTTTTCTCAAAACAAAGCACTGTCGAAAATAATCTTACCAAAATCTCATATATTTTTCAAAGACAAAAACCACAAAGAAATTGGGTAGTCAAAACTGAAAAATCAAAAGTGGAACAATAAACAAATTATATTGTTTCTCAAAAACCAAAACTAAATGATCAAAGTTTCAAAGAAAAAATTGAAAAGATTTCAAAAGAACATGGGATTTCAATGAGAAAAGCAAGAAAGAAGGTGTATTGGTAAAATATTGAGACTTGAAAGAAACAAAGTATTTTGTTAACTAAATCATCTGAAAGGAAAGAGTCTAAATCAATTCAGACTTCTTCTCAAAACAAGTCTTTTATTAAGAAAACAACCGCTCAACCACAACAAGATTTGTCAAAAGGACAATCACAAAAAATATTTTTCAAAAAGTAATCCACTAATTTCGAAGTCCAATTCAAAACCAAATTTTCAAAAGACAAACAATGAGAATTTTGTGAAATCTCAACAATCAAGGAATTATGTTCCACATCATCAACATAAAAGGTTTTCAAATAATAATTTTCAAAGAAATGGTTTTTCATCTAATGAACAAATGACTTTTCCTCAATTTCCCAATCAAAGAGGATTTTCGAACGAACAACATGTTTTTCAACATTCATCTGTTGGTTATAAAAAATGCTTTCAAAATCGATTTCAACCACACTCAAAACCAGTATTTCCAAGTTTAAAATTCGAAAAATTGGAAGTAAATGGAAAGAACAATTCTTCGTTTAAGCATAAACAACCCAACTTTCCCAACCCTCATTTGAAGCAACAAAGTAAAGCTTCAGTTGTCAAAGGCAAGTCTGATGTTGAAAACATCAATTACCGGTTAGAGGGAAAAGGCTTAGAGGGAAAAGGGAAACGTTATTAGTCTGGAAAGTTTTCAAAAGAAGAAATAAAAGTTGCTTATGAAAGCTACTTGAATGAGTCTTCGAATGGAAGCTCTTCATCCAAGGAGTCGAATCCTTTAGTTCGACATTGGAGAGTTGCTCCAAAAGAGAAAGTCAAAGTGAAACGCACTGAGGAGAAAAAGGCAAAAGTCTTTCCAATAAATAAAAAGTGAGTGACTCTCATTATATAAGGAAGTTTTGGAGAGCATTAGTTTTAGAAAGAGTTTTTATAACAAACCCATTTGTACTCTTTCTAACTATACTAATGAGAGCTTAAAAGATTTATTTACTCCATGTGTTCATGATTTGTATGATGATATACTAGATCTTTCTTATTTCATATTTTTCATCATAATCAACACCACTACAGACATGTCGTCTGAATAGGTTTATAATAAAACATTTTTTTTTGCGAAAATCAGTCCTGACTAGGCGCATTCTTCTTTCCTTCCTTTTGTTCCTCTATGAATGTATTTTGCACCATGAAAGAATTTCTTCGGCTATTGTTGCACTTGCAGTCTCATGAAGCGGCGTAACATAGCCGACTACGGGGTACACAAGCATAAACAAAGGGTTGTGAATGACGATTTTTGTAACCTCGTAAAGCGATTAGTAGATTTCAGGAGGAAGTCGTCACCTCTTCTACATTAAAACCCGGTGTCTGATAATGGAGATTGCGACTTGCGAGCTTTCTAGTGTTTTTCAATTTGGATGGGAGATTTAGAGACCGGATAAAAGAGAGTGGTTTCTTTTTTAGTGGTCTCTGATTATTGAGAGACGGTTCATTGACTCCTTTTGAATAATTAGTTACATTTTAAAGGGCAAAATTGTCATTTTCTTTGTAATTCCGTGGATATATCAAAAACTGCCTTGGAAATATCAGCACCCATAACTTTTAGTTATTTGACAAAAATGCAAAATTGGATCATATGGTATCACCACAAGGAATGAGGCCTATACCAACGATATTTCCAGTTGTTGTGCAGACGGCATGTCTTCTATAAAGCATATACCGACAACTTGTCGTCGGTAAAAAGTCGTCTGGATAGCCCCGTCGATAAAAGTGGAAAATGTCGTCGGGATAAATGTCGGCGGAGTAGGACCAGCATTGACGTATCAAAAACTGCCTTGGAAATATCAGAGATTGGGGTAGATTGTGGTTCAAACGTTGGATGAAGATTGCGACGCCGGAGAAGGACTAACATTGACGTATTATATTTTAATTGTTTTGCTACATATAATCCCCTTCCTTTGAATAACTAATTGTACTCTAAAATCTAAATACATGTTATGGGCATAATTGTCATTTTCATTTAAAATTCAGTGGGTGAATAAAAAATCCGTGGAAGGATCACCTCCCAAAAGTTATGGGAGTTTTTGGTTGAGTGGTAACATGTTTCATTCCTGTTTTGAGTGCTTTAATTAGCAACTAAGAAGAATAAAGTTGTCGTTCAAAAAAAAACAACCATTTAAGAATAAAACAAATGTTGGGTGCTTTTTTGGGTGCTTATTTTAAAGGCGAAGAGAATGAAGTCAAGACTATCTGCTCCTATAAGTTAGGTATTGCATTGTCATGATCATGATGCACGGCTTTCGCAACTTAGGTTAACAAAATATTGATTGTTAAAAAGTTATATTGTATTTAAATCCCATTTGTTTACTTTACTGTCACCTTACATGATCTTCAATTTTCGAAACAAAAAAACAAATTTTTTTTATTGAAAAGGAGCTAGCCAGAAGTTAGGAGTACAAGATGTGTAGACATGCATTTTTATGTAAGGGTTGTTACACCAATTGGCCCTTTATATAATCTACATTCACTTTCCACTATGAATGAACTTGCTATTATTTATTTATTATTTTTATGACCTTAACTTTCCATATATGTTTGAGACAAGATGTAGCCATCTATCTGCTAGCTACCCATATCATGAATACCAGCAGCTTTCCCTACTTTGCAATGGTGTTTGTACAGTTTCTTTTTGCAGGAGCAAGCATTACAATGAAGATCGGGTTTGCAAATGGACTTAATCAGCTTATATTTGTGGTTTATCGCCATTTAATAAGCACAATTCTTTTTTGCCCTTTGGCTTTTGTATATGAAAGGTAATTCATTCATCTCTACTCTATCAGTTAACTGCTAGTTAAGAGTTATATATATATTCGTAAACTATGAGCATGAAATTTACAGGAAAGAAAGACCAACGCTCAGCCTTGTAGTGATGATCAAGATTTTTGTTTTGTCATCCCTCGGATCCACAATCCATCTTAATGCATATGCATATGGTTTAGCATATACTTCTGCAACCGTGGCGAGTGCTTTGAATTGCATCACCCCCAGTTTGACCTTTCTCATTGCATTTCTTCTAAGGTAAGTTTCAGATATTATACACATATACGGATATATTGTTTCTTCTAAATTATAACTTCGTTACCAATCAGTCGTGCCAACGTGCATTTATTTAAGTAGAACTAAACAACAAAATAGCTTAACATGCAATTTCTTATTGGTTCGGTTACCCGTCTAAAGGTATTAATGGTGCATTGAACCATATCGAGTTTAATAAATTGTTATATTATCATTTTACTTCTATTATTTATTTCCTATATTGTATTGAATTATATAAAATTTCAATATAACATTTATTTTAATCGCAAAAAAATAATACATTTTTTCTGAAGAGTTTAATCAGTTGAACTCTATATCTCTTAAATAACATTATAGAAGACTTTTCGTAACTTTATTCATTGAATTTCAATAAGACATTGTTCATCATTTAACTCATCTATTAAACTATGAATTGGCTTGTTGATAAAAAAAAAAAAAAAAAAAAAAAAAAAAAAAAAAAAAAAAAAAAAAATTCTCAATTACCCGACAAAACAATGTGTTATCTATTCAGCATGAGTGATAAACAAGGATGGACAATGGCTAGGATAGTATATTATAAAATTTAACCTACATTATCTTTAAATAAATGGGTAAAGTTGTCATTTACTATCAAAGAGATGTTTTTCAAAATTAATTTAAAAAGGAATGTCATGTAGTAATCGTATGTCAATTTATTCATTTCCTATTTCTCAAGCAACCTTAGAGAAACTAATGACGACGATGACTATATCAAATAATTATAACCCATGTCTTTTTCTTCTCAATTTCACATTTTACATTTCCTTTCGAAATCGGTTTACATCCGATTGAAGGCTGATATTCATTTATTTATGTAACTTCAAAATAATTCAATCAAAATAAATACATGTATGCCACATTGCCACACGTAAGTTATACCACCAAATCCTAAGTAAAATAAATAAATAAATAAATAACACCGTTTGAGATGAAGAACGCAACTTAGTAGCCTTAATAATGGTCAATAATAAGTGCGATTATGAATTCCAATTCATTCAAAAGGTACAACCCATTTTGCCAAAAAGATGTTACAATGTTATAATAAACAACTAGATTATGACCCGCGTTAGACACGGACAATAATTAAATATATATCACATTAATAGGTGACTTTGTATTATCTTGAATTTTAATAAAAAAAATGTTAGTTAGATTCATTTTTAGAGTTTTTGAACCGAACTTATTAGATAAGAATATTTAATATTTATATTAGAGCAATTTGTTTTTTTTAATACAATAATTTTTAACATAAATGATCTATGTGATCTTTGTTTTATCACAACATATCGCGACTTCTTGATTAAAATATGTTGTGTAGTGGCTTTATGAATTGACAATGTTTTGTGTATCAACCCCCTTAGAGGCTCGTATAGCTATTTTCATATTTATCATGTAAAAGCAAAAGTAACAATAAGTTATTACATGTACCAGCAACATTAAATTATGCAAAGAAATTCGATAGACATTACAAATAAAGTGAGTTGTCATAACCATAAACATCAAATTCAGACATTGTAAATTGGTCGATTTCAAAGTATTTTTTCCTTATAAAAATTAAAATATGATTTTTCAGGCTACACCCATTCACATATACATATCTTCCGATCAAATAAATTATTACAAAAAAAATGTTATTAACAAAAATATAATATTAGTTTCATAATTTGCTAAAGGTTAACACTAATAAATAATAATGGACTTTCACAAATCTTGCATTTTGGTCACTACATCCAACTAACAAATGATATTCGGTTTAGAGGATTGATTCAAGAAGTGCATCCATGACTTTTTGTAGCTGAATTTTGAGAAATGTTAAGACCTACTAAGATATGAGAGAATGGTCTGTGAGGCTACAATTGGTTTCTATAGGGCAATACATATTCAAAATCGTTAGCACATATCTTTCCTACCTGCTTCAATTATCAAATTTAGATCAAACTTGTCAAAATCAAATTATATATAAAAATATCATAAATCTACAATTTACACTTTATATATTATTCTTAAGTTATATATTACATTTTCAACTTTAATGGTCACTCACACCTCTTTCTGTCTTATTGTTGTGGCACACATCTATATCGAAAATAAAAGAAAGAGCTATAGAGAAGAATGTTAACAGAGTGATACTTCATTGAAAACGTAGCAAGATTCTTCATAAGGCCACTAGGATCTTTTATAGACCGTTAGAAGGTCTATATAGTGACAACCGGTATGACATCCATGAGAACGCACCACTTAAAATAACAGTTTTGATTAATGTAAGTGAAAAAATCATTTAGAATGCTTACCAGTTTTGATTGTTTCCATTTGGATGTGAACATTAACATTCTTGTAGAGAAATGAAACTTCAAATGAACCATACATAGCCAAATCAACAAAATGACAACACAAAAAGAAGCCTAACTTGGCATATAACCAAATTTCAAACAGATTTCAAAAATTTTAAGGTTTTGCTGAACAATTTTTTCAATTTATCTGAATTTTATTTTATTACAACTTTATATGAGTAATCAAAAATCTAAAAGAAGTAATTATTCATTTAAATTCAATAAAAAAAATTGACAATATTGTGAAATTACATATAATTTACATGTTTGTTTATTGTCTTGGAGATACCAGACCACTTGGATATGTACTATTATTTGATTAATTAGTGCATAAATTACATTATAAAATATGAAATTTAACGATTGTTCAAATTCATTTATACTTGATTTAACAATAGAAATTTGACAAATTTATAATCATAAAAGTATGCTTAATTCAACAAATTTGTTATCAAAATTAATAGAAAACTGAGTTTCTTGAAGTAACAAGTCAAATACACAAAAACGAATAAAAAACAAAAAAACATTTGAAGATCATGTCAGAAATGTATGACCAATAAGATCTTTTTGGCACTTTTCAGTATAGACATTGTTAATCTTTTCTCATCTTCAAGATGATAAGTACAAGTGAGTAGAGAAAACAAATTAATAATCATAAAAATATGCTTAATTCAAAAAATTTGTTATCAAAGTTACAGGAAAGTATTTTTGTCGAAATAATCAATTATTAAGTATGTAGGATATTACAACTAAGGGATTTTGAGTTTTGCATCATCCTCAAGCTTCAATAAAAAAAAATCAACTAATGCTCATCACTTTTAAGTAAAAGTCTCTACAATTTAAACTTAATTATAGTAAATCTAATCAATAACGTTACAGAAAAAGGTAAGTTTAAGAATAATTACATAAAGTTATTGAGTTAGATAGTTGGAAATCGAGCAATTGTAATTTAACATGTATGAGACCGATTATTATATTCAAAATTAGAAGTATTTACTATATTAATAGGAATTAAATACAAGGTGACTGTTTTGCCCTTGATGAATTTTGGTACCATCGATGTACATTGAGAAAGAAATAGAATAATTAAAAAGATATATCACGTTGATTTGTAAACATATATGATGGTTAGTTCATAAGTTATGGCTTTAAATTTGGGGAGGAGTTTAATTTTAATTTAGGGATAACATAGAATTCAATCTTCTATTTTCTATATGTAAATGTCTTACACTTGGGTTGCGGTGACTTAGTAAGACATGTGGAAGATATAATGGATAACCTATTGACCCACGTTCAACTCATGGCACTACTCAGCCTTTGTGGCTATGGAGGTTCGTCTGCATGACTCCGTGTCATGAGGCATAGCCTCATGTTCGCAGTAAGGGATTAGTTGGTGCGTGAAAGCTGGCCCGGAAACCATCGTTAGGGAAATTCCCTTTCCAAAAAAAATGTAAAAGTCTTAGTCTTTGCCTCTCTCTAGCATCATTATAATGGAATTTATTATTTAAATTTGTAAAATTGTGGATAACATTAATATCTAAAAGATAATAATATTTCAATGGTAAATGTTTGCTAAAAAAATTTTCAATAACTTCATAGGGAATTGTAAATAATTGTTTTATAACGGTTAAAAGATTTATAAAAGTTTATAATTTCATAAAAAAATTGTAGTTTGCTAATATATATATTGAAGTTGTAATGAATAACATTGTAACAATACTTAAAAATTCACATTCAAACGAAATAATATAGTAAAAACTGATTAAAATTCTAAATTCATATCAGTTTAAACCCAAAAGGTAAATAGATGAATAATTTAACATTTCATAAAACCCAAAATGTATTTAAATGATCAAAATTCTAACCCAAAAATGAATAGTATGAAACAAAGTAATCAAAAAACAAACTCAAAAACCAAATAGTATGTAAACATAATATGAAATCAACCGTACTAAAATCATCCAACTACTCATATAAAATCATGAAAATCATATATTATTTGTCTTTCTTTGGAATTAACAGTTTTGATTTGCCTTCTCCAGAAGTACGATCTGTCATTGATGTTAATGATCATTTGGTTGAGGACATTTTTTCCATAGTATCAACATCGTAAACATCTTCCAAGTTGTGTTTTAATTCTTCATGTCTAAACACTTTTTTAAAGGATGTCCACTTAGTTAGTGGACTTGTTACAATACTTTTATCTAGATTCGAAGCGAGTGTGACGTTATCGCCAGTAAACGAAACCGCATCCTAAATATAGAAAATTAATTCATATGTCAATCTAAAAGTTAATAATATTTTAAAGTATGTAAAATATTAGATTTAGTTGTATTATATTTAAAACCTTTAAATTTAATGTGTCTTGACATCCGAATTTCGCCGATAAAACGTTAAACGAATCGGATTACGGCGCCTATATTTCTAGTACATAGACATATGTTAGTTGATCAACTAAAATATAAAAAACGAATCTAATAAGTGTAGTGTTTGTAGTATGTTTCGTAAAAGAATGTTACTTGTTCGATGTTAATTTTTTTTCCAATTCAACAGTGCTTTTATTATCAACATTGAAGTTTGAGATTGCATAACCATCAACATTGTTCTTCAAATTATAATGAGAAATTTAAATTTTGAAAGACAACTTTTTATCCAAGAGTAATTTCAAAGCGGACGGATAAATCTTCATATTACCCTCCTAAAAATGGAAAAATTAACGGTTATAAAATTAGACAGACAAAAAGTAAAAATTAGTTTTATGTAAATGAAGTTAATTACGATAACATCATTAAACTTTTGAAGCAACTCTTGTGTGTTTTTTTTTCAAAAGTTTCTTTGCGTCACGATCAAATAACTTATGGGATATCGCACCGGTAAAGTCTTGTACTATAACAGTGATTTTGAAACTAAAACCATTGATATAAACAAATTCAATAATACAAAATTTGAAAATTTAATCGAAGATTATAATAATATACATAAAAGAGTTACTGAAAACCTAGGAACAACATATACGTATTTGTTCATGTAAGTTGAAGTGTAATAATAAAAAACTTTTTTATCCTGTTTTTGATCCGTTCCACTAGCTTTGTCATCATGCATTAAAACGACTTTCATGGCTTTCTCTTGACAAACATAGGTCAACACATTAAAAAATCGATATAAAGGGTGTAATTTTGTTTTTGTAACTAAATGAATGAAACTAATATGCTTAAAATATATTGATTATTTTTTTATGACCTCTCAATAAGAACACAGTAATAACAAATAATAAGAACATAGTAAACGCAAGAAATTGAAGAAGAATAAGGAGAATAGAGTAAAGTAAGAGCTTGGCAAAAAGAATTTAAGAAAAAGATTGCTCAAGAAAAACATTGTAAATCATAGGACTCGGTCTAAAATCGTAAGAATAGCCACTTCAGTGTAATCGTATATATATAGGGTGTTTTTGAAGAAGGAAATCATTATTTTCTAAAAAAATTGGGATCCTAAGATATCATCTTGGAGATTTTCGGCTATTCTTTTGGGAAAAAAAGATATCAGCTATATTAATTTAAAACATCAAATTAATTGACTTTCTTATTTAATCAGTTTTAAAATTCAAACAATACTCTCAAATTGATTCATTTTGTGTGGGATATACTGCGAGATAAATTATGAATAATATTGACTTTAATTTTGACTCTTAAATTTTGCTGATTTAATGGGATTAGATTAGATTTTATAGGTTAATAACTTAATTATTGATATTCTTGTTTAATTAGTTTTTTTTTAAAATAAATAAATAATAAAATATAAACGAGTTTAAATTTCGAAATCAAAAGCTATAAATAAGGAAGTTAAATTAGAAACAATATTAATTAGAAAAATTGATATCATGTATATAAATAGAATGATATGTTTCAATTGATAAAATAATTACTGAATTTAAAGATTCTATATTTATTACAGATTCTATAATTAAATGTAATTGTGTTTGAATTTTATCTAGGGAAGATGATGTCAGCAGTTTGATCTAATGGTGAAAATATAGAATTAAAACACAATCAAGGGCCCTGATTGCTTCATTGGTGAATTAAGGATTCTCTTTTAATAATATTTAGAGATTAAATGAGAGTACACTGATATCAAGTTTGAAACAGCTTTAGCAGATCACATAAATTTTGAAACTTCTTATAATTTACAGAGTGTTTTTTTAGGAGAAAGTCAAATGGTAATTTTACCCGCTAACAAGTTTTCATTTTGACCTTGTGAGTTTACATCTTTCGTTCTAATCTCTCAAGTCTACCGAAACCATCCTGCAAGAGAGGAAGAATATATCTAACAATAATATAAATAATTAAATCTCAATTGAAATTTGTTTTAAATTGTTTTTATAATAATTAACTAGATTATGATCTGCGTTTAACGCGAGAACATAAATTAAATACATATCACATTAATATGTGGTTTTGTCTTATATTGAATTTTAATAAAAAAAAATGTTAGTTAGATTCATTTTTAGAGTTTTTGAACCAAACTTATTAGATAAAAATATTTAATATTTATATTAGAGCAATTTGGTTTTTTAATACAGTAATTTTTAACATAAATGATTTATGTGAACTTTGTTTTATCACAACATAATGTGACTTCTTGATTAAAACATATTATGTAGTAGCTTTATGAATTGACTTTGTTCGGTGTACCAACCCCCATGGAGGCTCATATGGCTCTTTTCATATTGGCCTTGTAAAACCAAAAACAACAATAAGTTTTCATACTGGAGAAGAAGATTGCTCAAGAAGAACACTGTAAATCATAGGACTCAATCTAAAATCGTAAGAATAACCACTTTAGTGCAATCATATATATATAGGGTGTTTTTGAATAAGGAAACCATTATCTTCTAAAAAATTGGGATCCTAACATATCATCTTGGTGATTTTTGGCTATTCATCTGGTAAAAAAAAAATCAGTTATATTAATTCAAAACTTCAAATTAATTGACTTTCTTATTTAATCAGTTTTAAAATTCAAACAATTATCTCAAATTGATTCATTTTATGTGGGATATACTGGGAGATAAATTATGAATAATATTGAATTTAATTTTGACTCTTAAATATTTTGCTGATTTAATGGGATTAGATTAGATTTTATAGGTTAATAACTTAATTATTGATATGCTTGTTTAATGAGTTTTTTAAAAAAGAAATAAATAAATAATAAAATATAAACGCGGTTGAATTTGGAAATCAAAACCTATAAATAAGAGAGTTAAATTAGGAACAATATTAATTAGAGAAACTGATATCATGTATATAAATAGAATGATATGTTTCAATTGATAAAACAATTATTGAATTTAAATATTCTATAATTATTACAGATTCTATAATTAAATGTAATCGTGTTTGAATTTTGTTTGGGAAAGATGATGTCAGCAATTTGATCTAAGGGTGGAAAACAGAGTATTAAAACACAATCAAGGGCCCTGATTGTTTCATTGGTGAATTAATGGTTCTCTTTTAATAATATTTAGAGATGGGACATACCTATATCCAAGACGACATAAGGGACACCAGCAAGAAAAGATGGAATTAAATTAAGATCAACAAGAACAATTAATTTTATTATATAGAATAGAGAAAAGGGAAGCAAGTATACACACATAGTGTTAAGCAAGAACGGCCTCCTTCGAGGCCGTATTGGCATAACTCTTAATCGTTCGACATTCAACACTCATCCTATAACGTAGAGCTTGCAATAGCCTCCATTCACCTATCTTGGTTTCAACAAATTAGCGTCTCCACTTAGTTAATAGTATCATTTGCATCGGTTATTTAAGAATGCATTAATCGGGTTAAAGTTTTCATAAAAAAAAAAAAAGATGAATGAATTTAGGGTATAGACAAGAACTGATCCAGCTTGCATAATCTAGGCGATAGATATTACTGAATCTACTTCAACATGGGATACCTAAGAGAAAAACAAATTAGCAATATTTTTAACAAAAACAATATAATGTTATTTATAAGTTTAATATATTACTTTCATCTCTAAGAGATGAAGCTAGAGAGAATTAGGTAGTTGTTGGAGTGGGAAACAACTTTTAGAACCATTTTACTTTTCATTTGAAACACCCTTTCTAGATCAGAATTTCTAACGCTTTAATGATAGAAATGCATAAATTTTTTTAGCTTTCTTAGTATATCTAGTCTCTTTAGTATCCTTGAAGTTTTTCATGAGTGTTTGGTTGCTCCCTTGATTAGAACGAAAACATATAATTAGCTAAAATTTGACAGATATGGATCATAAATGGTTTGATTGGAATCTGTCACTCCAGGCTACTCCAACTTATTTCATATGACATCCTAAAATTTAGGTCTAAAACTTTAGATAGTCAATTCACTGCGAACCTCTTTGTAACCAGACATATTGAACTTTAATGCATATTTTGAAAAATAAATACAGTTATTACAATTAAAATAAGATATCACATGTTATATTATTTCCAATTGTGGAAAATCTCAAACGAAAAATGCAACACAAATTGTAACCCTAGTTAATACATCTGAAAAACTGAAAATTTTTATTATGCTGTTGTGAGCAAAGAAAACACTTTAGTCTCATAGTACACGTTCACCTAAGTCCAGAAATAAAAAAACATCCAAAATAGAGGTCGTATGTAAAAGATACGATCGTTATCATTTGCCACTTTCCAAAAGTTAATCTGTTCGGGTTTTTGGAATCAGTATACTCGGCTCTGTCATTTGCTACTTTCGAAAAAATATTAGAAGTCGGGATCTTGGCACATAAATCTAGGAAGGTTTTAGGGACTTTATTTGGTTGGTGACATCACTAGGCTCTACCAAGCTTGCATGGAGGAGTACATGGCCAGCCCATTTTCGCTCCTCTTGGCCATAATCACATCCACTATCACCACCTTACTCCACACCGCCTTATCCTCTCACTTCAAGAGTACAATCATGGAGCTTTTGTGTGTTTGACTTACCATGGAATCATGGTGCATGGATAGCAATGTATGCTTGCTTGAGACTATAAAATGAGCCCTTGGCCTTCCTATTTCATCACACAAATCAGCCAAGTATCCCTCCCTCACTTCCTTTCTTACTTGCTCTCTTTCTCAACCAAAAACGCCCCCATCGGAGGTGGCTTTAACTGCTGAGAACCACCAGCATCCACCCTCTTTGCCCCTGTTTTGACAAGAAACCAAAACCCAACACCCCTGCCACCTGTTTTCCCTATCTCGTCATTCATCAGAGCAAAAATGGCAACAGTGCTTCTAGCATCGGCCAAGAAAAACGAAACCGAGAGGCTACCGGGCAGGCTCTTCTTCGACCACCACAACATTTATTTTGATTCTCGTGTTTCCCATTCTTTTTTGGTACTAGTCGATCAAGCCTCGAGTTATTTTATTTTTGTTTCATGAGTTTATATCAGCTCAAAACCCGGGTTAAAGTTTGTTGCTAGTTGGTGTTTTCTCGCGGTGCTTCCCGAACACGATCACACTCTCGGGTCTAAACCAAACTCACACATTTAGGTGAGGGCTTACGGCCCCATTTATAGTTTTTAAATTTTTCGGGGGGGGGGGGGGGGGGGGGATACATGTGCTCACTATTTCGTTTAGGCAAACTCTCATGAAAATCGTATATTGGTTACAAATACTACTAGTTGAAACATATATTGTTTAACGAAAACTGGTTATTAAACTTGATATATTCATATGTTATAGTTGTTTGAAAAAGGTTACGAATAGTTAAAATAAAATATCTTTCTACTAGAAACAAGTTATGATTTTATGTCATTAAACGAGTGTCATAAATCTTATAATATGTGACATTACCACCTTTGTTTCAAAGATCATAACTTACATGCATGTGTGTGTGTGTATATATATATATATACATATATATATATATATATGTGTGTGTGTGTGTGTGTATAAGTTATAAAAATTTTTACTTGAAATTTATACATGCACATGTATAAACTACTATGAGATTTACCACTTATTAAAGCGAGTACGGTACACACTTATATATATATATATATATATATATATGTATATATACTTATTAAACATACTAGACTTTATAAACTTTATGCAACGTAAATCATTTTTCCTAGTGACTTATCCACATATAGGTTAGGGCTATTCACTCTTGATCATTACGGCCCAGATGCTTATCCATGTATAAGATAGGGTAGGTTATTCGTATACATTAATTAATGGCTTTTATAGTGAGACACTATTCATAACCTAATTATAAACACTTAGTATACCCACACCACTATAACCGTTAATCCTTGGAGCAAGATACGTATGTATAGATCTATACAGGTTGACACCCCCACATGCGGTTGCTAGCCACAACCTTGACGGACCAATTGAAGCGGGTGATAAATATCTTATTCGATTCCATAACGTCTAATGAAGCGTTGTGCGGGGTACTTCAGTCACATAGTTCGGTTATAGGACTCACTATAAACATTAACATGATCTCTCTCTCTCTCTCTCTCTATAAAGCACTAATCCGATTTCTCTCTTTACAAAACAATTATAAATATCGTTTTACTTATTGAAAAACACCTTTTGGGTTTCAAAGTTTCTTTTAAGTATCTTTACAAACTCATTTTTAAGTATGGTTTACTTACTGAGAAAATACTTTTTGATCATTTTAAAAGTATCACTACTTCTCTAAGAGAAAACCTGTAACTCTCACCAACCTTGTGTTAACCCTCAAACTACATGTATTCTCAAGAGATCACTAACAAGCATTTTAGATAACAGAATAGTCATGGATTTTAGGCTAACTAGATTTCTAGTTTTTGTTATATCTGCCTGCTTGTTAAGGGTATTCATGTACTTTATTATTATTTGTATGAACCTTTTATTCAAACTTCAAGATGAAATACAACTACTGTTTTGTTATTGTTGTACTTGTACTATGTATCCAATTGCATGTGATCCATGAACTAAGTCGTACAGCTCGACATGTTCCGCCGCCTCGGTCGAGGGTGTGACAGATTGGTATCAGAGCTAAACTGGCTATGGAGAAATTGTATCCTCAAAAGAGGAATACAATTATCGCTACAAGTTCCTAATAAAAGTATAGTTTTTAATTACCCTACTTCTCGACTACTTACGGGAGAGGTGTCTAGTTTAAACTATCGCTTGGGTTGCTGGATTTCAGAACGGTTACGCGCCAAAATGGTCCTACTCTCCGGTATTTCTCACATGGTTGATCCTTACTTGATAGTCTTGGAGTACAAAACAAAAATTAATAATACTGCAAACCTCACCAACAATAAATATAAGATTTATGTATACTCTGACCTGCGATGAGAACACTTAATAAAATTCTAACATATCTTCAACTACAAGTAATAAGTCAATCCTTTAAGTTAAATACCTCGAAAAAGGTTGGTAACATACATAAGTCATACCATAAATAAATCTTGATTGCGCACCTATGTTAATTACGGTGGGGTCAGTGCATAACCCACACTAATATAGACTCTCCTTGCACAAGGGATTGCCACGGCCTTGGCTACATATGAAGCTTCCCGGAATGAATATTCCCCAGGAATAGCGGAAATAGTGGCGGTATTCTAGTCGTTAACCAAAAAAATTCTAGATCCTATTCATACAAGGGTTTCTTAGCCTGCAAACTTTGATTGATCTACAGCATGGAAGGAGTTATTGGTTTATCCTGCTGGATAGAGAAAATAGAGGCAGTGTTTTGCATCAGTTCTTGCACTAATGACTGCCGAGTCAAATATGCTACTTGTACGCTAATGGATTTTGCCCTAACTTGGTGGAATAATCATGCCAAATCCCTAATAATCGATGCATCTAATGCCATGGGTTAGGAACCTTTAAAACAAATGTTGATCAAGGAGTATTGTCCTCAATAAGAAGTCCAGGTTCTATAACAGGAGCTTTGGAATCTCACTATGAAAGGATCGGAGGTAACTACCTACGCCTCCCAATTTAACGACCTTACAAAGCTTTACCCGGTGATGGTGAACCCAAAATACAAAAAGACTAAAAAGTACATCTGGGGATTAGCTTCGCCAATTCAAGGTCTGGTTAATACATCTAGACCTACCATCTTTGATAGTGCTAAGCGATTGGCCTATCAATTGACTGAGTAGTGTATCTATTAGGGTACCATGATCCCACAAACTGAAAAGAACTAGACAGGGAGTACAAAACAATAGTTCCATCGTAAATCAAAAGGGAACTTTAAGCATCACAAACCCGAGTAAGAACCCGTGGTTGTTTACGCCACAATTACAAACAATCTCTCCCCATATAAGTCCTACACTGAGACTCTACCCTATTGTAATAAGTGTAATTTCCATCATCTCGGAAATCGTAGGGATATGGTCTGCAAAAACTATAACTTAAGAGGAAGTCGTAACTGCTAAGAATGCAATCAACCAGGCAGATTAGGAAGGACTGTCCGAAACTAAAGAATTAGGGTGGCCATGAAAGAGAATTTGTAATTGGTGCTGGAGATGCTTGCTATTACCAACTGTGGTTACTGGTATGTTTCCTATCAACAATATTTATGCTTTTGTATTGTTTGATACTGGTACTGATAAAAATTTTATTTACCATAAGTTTAGAAGCATGATTAACCATAAATCATTCACAATTAACGAAGATTACATGGTAGAACTAGCAAACGACTAGTTAGAAAGCACTTTAGAAATACTCACCAATTGCATTCTCATCCTAAATAATCATGTTTTTTCACGTCGAGCTAATGCCTATGACCTTTGGAAGTTTCGATATAATCATAAGAATGGATTGTTTATCACCACATCGAGCGGAGATTTTATGTTACAAAAAGGTCGTCCGACTACCCTTACCCAACAATGAAGCCCTAGTGATTTACAAAGATGCTTCATTTTCTTAGTCCATGTGGTGGATATGTAAGGCCAGGGTAAGGAAATCAAATACATTCCGCAAGTGTGCGACTACCTGGATGTATTTCCAAAGGATGTGCCTAGAGTACCTCCAGTCAGATAGGTCAAATTCCGAATCGATCTGATCCTGGGTGCAGCCCCAGTGGCAAGATCTCCTTATCATCTGATTCTATCATAAATGCAAGAAATCTCCAGTCAACTCCAAGAACTTCTTGACAAATTCTTTATTCGGCCAAGCTTGTCTCCATGGGGAGCTCCGATATTATTTGTTAAAAAGAAGGATGGACCATTCTGGATGTGCATCGACTATCGATACTTGAACAAACACACCATCAAAAACTGATATCCACTCCCGATGATTGATGACCTGTTCAATTAGCTACAAGGATCTTGCTACTACTCGAAGATTGATTTGAGATCCAACTATCATCAACTCAGAGTTCAAGAAGTAGACATTCCAAAGAATGCATTCATGACTCGGTACATTCACTACGAGTTTCTAGTTATGCTATTCGTACTGACCAACGTAACTAGTCGTATTCATGGACCTTATTAATCGGGTATATGAACCCTATTTGGATAAATTTGTGATCGTGTTCATCGATGACATATTAATGTATTCATGAACCAAGGAAGAACAAGGCCAACACTTTCAATTAATTCTGGAATTGTTAAGAAATGAGAAATTGTATGCAAAGCTCTCTAAATGTGAGTCCTGGATGAGTGAAGTGCATTTTCTCAGCCATGTGGTCAGTAGTGAAGGGATTCATGTCAATCCCGCGAATATTGATGTGGTTAGGGATTAGAAAGCACCAACGAACCTAACTGAATTACGCCGATTCCTAGGACCTGCGGGCTATTATCGAAGATTCATCGAGAATTTCTCCAAAATAGCCAAGCCTCTAACTTCTCTAACCCATAAAGAGAAGAAGTTCGATTGGGGAGATAGACAATAGTCTTCTTTCTAGAAATTGAAACAATTGTTGTTCTGTGCACCTATTTTGTCTCTTCCAAAGGGAAGAAAAGACTTTGTAGTATTCTGCGATGCCTCTCCTAAGGGTTAGGATGCGTATTGATGTAAAGGAATAAAGTCATTGCATACACATCCAGACAAATTAAGCGAAACACAACCAACTACACTACCCATGACTTAGAATTGGGAGTGATAGTTTTTGCCTAAAAAATTTAGAGACACTGCCTATACGGAACAAAGTATGTCGTGTTCACTGACCATAAAAACCTTCAAAACATCTTCGATCAAAAGGAGCTCAACATGAGACAGCAAAGGTGGTTCGAATTGCTAAATGATTATGAATGTGAAATTTGTTGTCATCCTGGTAAATCGGATGTTGTAGCAGACACTTTAAGTAGCAGACGCTCAGCTAGAAGGACTCAAACTCAAAAATACCATAAAAGAAAACCTACGTGAATGGGCAAAAGTCGGTTAATGCTTTACTTGCTCCATAGTCAAAGTAGAGTACCAGAAGCCATTTGGTCTACTACAACAACTGTCATTGCAAGAATGGAAATGGGAATAGATAACCATGGACTTCATAATGAAGTTTCCAAGAACTTCAAACATTTAATACACCATTTGGGTAGTGGTTGACCATTTGACCAAGTTCGCCCACTTCCTAGCCATCAAAGAAACTGATATAAAGGAGAAACTCAGTTGGACCTATCTCAAGGAAATAGCCAGACTAATGGTGTGCCAATATCTATTATCTCGGATCGAGATAACATCTTCACTTCCATATTTTGGCAATCATTATAGAGGTCCCTCAGAACCAAAGTAGACATGAGTATTGCATATCATCCTCAAACGGATGGATAGGGTGAAAGGATGATAAAAACTCTAGAAGATATGCTCTGCACTTGTATGATAGACTTCGGTAATGCATGGGATACTTACTTACAACTAGTTGAGTTTTCATACAAAAATAATTATCACTTAAGCATAAAAGCTGCTCCATTCGAGCCCTTGTACGGACATAGATTTCATTCTACGATATGTTGGGTAGAATTTAGAGATACTTAACTGGCTAGAAAGCATGTTTGAGATACTCTACTTACTGATCCTGATATCATCATGAAAGAACAGAAAAGATTGTTCAGACAAAGGAACGATTAAAGGTCGCATGAAGTCGTCAGAAAAGATATGTTGACGTGAGACATAAACCCCTAGAATTCAAAGTAGGAGACCGTGTC
Organism: Lactuca serriola; assembly: GCF_051521515.1. Classification (NCBI taxonomy): domain Eukaryota; kingdom Viridiplantae; phylum Streptophyta; class Magnoliopsida; order Asterales; family Asteraceae; genus Lactuca; species Lactuca serriola. The sequence continues at coordinate 257,399,757 of NC_136415.1, read as the reverse complement.
CTACTAGGTCACACCATGGAAAGGTGTCATTATATTTTGAAAACCTGGTAAACTAAATCTCCGATACATCGGACCATTTTAAATTCTGGAAAGGGTTGGTACGGTGGCTTACAAACTTAACTTACCTGAAGAACATAGAAAAGTTCACGATACCTTCCAAGTGTATAATCTCAAGAAGTGTCTCTCTGATGAGAACCTTATTATTCCTCTCAATGAGATCCAGGTCCACACTAAACTTCACTTCATGGAGGAACCCGTGGAGACCATAGATCAAGAAATCAAAAGCCTTAAACAAAGTCGCATACCTATAGTAAAAGTACGATGGAACTCTCGTAGAGGGCCGAAGTTTACTTGGGAACGCGATGATCAGATGAAATAGAAATATCCACAACTGTTCAGCGGTGCTCCCTCCATTAAGGAACAAAATAGTATGGAATGAAATAATTTTGGGATGAAATTCCCTTAATGGGGAGGTAATGTGACAACTCATAATTTAGGTATAAAATTATAAACAGTCATTTCAGAGCAGGCCTTTTTGTAACCTGACCTATTAAGCTTTAATGCATAGTTTGAAAAATAAATAGTGTTATTACAATTAAAATAAGATATCTGATGGTATCTTACTTCCAATTATGGAAAATCTCAAAAGAATAATACAGCACAAACTGTAACCCTAGCTAACCAAACACTTTAGTCTCATAGTGCATGTTCACCTGAGCCCGAAAATATAAAGAACGTCTAAAATGGAGTTTGTACTCAAAAGATACGACCTCAGATGGAAATTCTAAGAATGTTTTTGGACTCAGGTTATGGTCTATTGTTTGATTCCATACTCAAAATATTTTAAGCAAAAATTTTTTGTAAAAGTCGAAAAATCGGACATTTTAGGTCAATTAAACGCGAATCTTTAAATGCTATTTCCTGGAGTTCTACCACTTGAAAAATTAACCTGTTTGGGTTTTTGGAATCAGTGCACTCGGCTCTATCATTCGCCACTTTTGAAAAAAAAAATATTAGACATTGGGATCTTAGCATATAAATCTAGGAAGGTTTTAGGGGCTTTTTGAGGTTGATGACATCACTGGGCCCTACCAAGTTTGCATGCAAGAGTATATGGCGAACCCTTTTTCCATGCTCTTGTCCTTAATCACGTCCACCATCAACACCTTACTCCATCACCACCTTACCCTCTCACTTCAAGAGTACAAGCATGGAGCTTTTGTGTGTTTAACTTACCATGGAAGCATAGTCCATGGTTAGCCATGCATAGTTTTTTGAGACAATAAAATGAGATATTGGCCTTCCCATTTCATCACACAAATCAGCCAAGTATCCCTCCCTCATTTCCTCTCTTCCTTGCTCTCCTTCTCGGCCAAAAACTCCCCTACCGTAGGTGGAATTAACCGCCGAGAACCATCCACCCTCCACCCTCCTTTTGCCTATATTTTGTCGAGCAACCACCACCCAACACCCCCTAGCACCCACCTTTCCTCGTCCTCCACCTGTTGTCCCTATATCGTCATTCGTTGGAGCAAAACCGACAGCAACACTACCACCGTCGGCCAAGAAAACCGAAACCGGGAGGTTGTCGAGCACCCCTCCTTTGATCACCACCACATAATTTTGATTCTCATGTTTCCTATTCTTTTGTTGCTCTATTCGATCAAGCCTTGAGTTATTTTGTTGTTGTTTCGTGAGTTTATGTCAAGTCCAAACTCATGTTAAAGTTTGTTGCCAGTTGGTGTTATCTCGCGGTGCTTCCCGAACACGATCACATTCTCAAGTATAAACCAAATTCACACATTAAGGTAAGTTCTTACAACCCCTTTTTATAGTTTTTATACATTTCAGCAGGGGGGGGGATAAATGAGCTCACTGTTTCATTTATGCAAACTCTCATTAAAATCGTATCTTGGTTACAATGATTCCAAGTTAAAAGATATAGTCTTTAATGAAAAGTAATTACTAAAATTGATATATTCATATGTGATAGTTGTTTGAAAAAGATTAAAACTAGTTAAAACAACATATCTGTATTCCTTTTAATTTTATAATATTTTATCGTTTTGACTACTCGTAATTTGGTTTTGTGAAATTCACAAATGAATTTATGAACATTGTGAATCTGAATTGTATATAAATAAAATTTTAGAATTCATAATGTGAATCTGACTTACTATTATTTATAGTGACAATCAAAAATGTATATAATTTAGTTCTCAACATTCATAATGTAAATTTAAAGTAAAATTTCAAAGAAAAAAATTGTTTTGTGCACCAACACGAATGTCTATTTAAAGAGCACATAAAACTATGCTTTTTGATATTTGTATTTTCTTTTTTTGATAAAAAAATAAAACTAAAAAAACAAAAAAATGAAGTGAGTTTATTTTTAAAAGTAGTTTTGCAAAGTTCTCATTAGAATTTAAGCTATATATAGTTTAGTTTTCCGAATTCATAATATGAATCTAACTTATTATTATTCAATGTGACACTTATATATATATATATATATATATATATATATATATATATATATAGAGAGAGAGAGAGAGAGAGAGAGGGAGAGAGAGAGAGAGAGAGAGAGTTAGTTCAGTTTTCAGCATTCACAATACAAATATGAGTTAAAATTTCAATTTTTTAATCAATAGAATGTCTATTTAAAGAGTACCAAAAATTATAAATTTTGATATATATATATATATATATATATATATATATATATATATATATATATATATATATATATATATATAATAAAAAACTAACAAAATGAAAAAAGATTGTTTTGAAAAAAAAGTTATTTTTTATGTATTAATATGGATGTTTATGAAAAGAAGATTAAAAATTATGAATTTTAGTAAATTCTTTTTTTTCCGATAAATAATTAGTCATATAAATAAAAATAAAAACTGAAAAAAAAAGTGAGCTTTTTTGTTATGATTTGATGCACGTCCACTCTAAGTGATAAAATTGATGTATATATATATATATATATATATATATATATATATATATATATATATATATATATAATACAGATGGAAATGGCAATTTATAGGATTCATTAAAAAATAAAGAATACTTTCCTTCGAGAAGGTTTTCCTCTATTCGACATAAATGTTTTTTTTAACGTCTTATTTGATTGGATATTCATTCAAATTAAGAACAGAAGCTTGTTATTTTTTTTTTCCTATAATCAAAATGAAAATAATTTTGCTACCACGGAGCCCTTTCTATTTATTAATTCAACCCAATTCGAAATGGCTTTGATTTATTCTCTTTCACTAATTTAAAGAAGGTTTGTACCATGTGTAATAAATTATTCTTAGAACTCTTATATGATATGCTATTTTCTTCATTCGTTCCTTTTCAGGATCAATCGTGGTTTCCCAAACTTTATCAATGGTATGGAAGAATTCCTCACTTCATCTGATGTGTAGAAGATCTTAATCGTACTTAAAAATCGAATATTCTAACATTGTGTTAGCAACCCAAATAAAAAACATGTATATAGATACAATTAGAATAAAACAAAATAATGAAATAAAAGCATTGAAGTATGAAATCAAAAAATATATAAAAAAAAAAAGTATAATCTATTTAAAACATAAAAATGTCTAAATCTAATAAAAATAAAATAAAAAAATCTTCTGATAAAAAGAGAAATAAAGAAATGAAAAATATGCTCCACTATTTCTATGTTATCCACCTTTCAAAAGAATAAACATAGTGACAATTTGATTTTTCATCGCCGTAGTAAACACGAGAGAAAATAAATTTTCTTTCTTCGTCTTTACAATACAAAAAAAGAAAATAAAAATAATAATAGGAGGACATTGTGACACGTGCACTAAAAAAACATGTTTATAACAAAGAATTTACTAAAAGAATAAATTAAATTTAGGTGAAAGATAGGAATTGAACCTATGCATGGTGGAGTCACAATCCATTTTTTTGATCTGGTTGGCTACTTCCTCCCCTCTAATACTACTATCTAGTATTTCTATATTTTTCCATTTACATGCAGAAAAAGAGCATATTATTTCATTATGATTTCTGAAATCAAAGTAATAAATAAATAATTAAATAAATATATTTTTTTTAACTATTTTAGAATGAAATTCAAATGAAAATCAAACTTCATAAAAAATGGTGGAATGATATATAAACCTCTAAATTAATACAAAGAGAAAATAAACAAAAGACCTTGTTATTTTTAAAGAAACTATATAAAACAAATACTATTAAATAAAAAAGAGGAACAATAGCTTTCTCTAGTTTTATCAAGAGGGTGTTATTGTAAATTTTTTAGTTCCAAAACTCCTATACAATTACAATAAGACCAAAGTCTTATCCATTTGTAGATGGAACTTCGATAGTATCTAAGTCTATAGGTAAATTATAAGGATTACATTCATGCATAACTTCTATAGTATTTGCATTTAAGTATTTGTTTTATATAGTATTTGCATTTAAGTATTTGCATTTAGCACTATAATTTTTCATTTTTAACTATTCACGAAATATTCTTTGAGTTTTAAGTGGAACTGAAATTTATATTGAAGTTGACTTTGTAATGTTATATTTAAATTAACAATTTAAGTATTTTGTCCAAATTGTTCAAAAGTTGTAGCTTTAAATTGAGAATGGTTTACATACAACAACATATTAAATCTAATAAATTAAGTATAATATGTTAAAAGTTAAAGACAAAACTTTCTAAGTAGAAGTAAAAATATTATTTTAATATTGAAATTTAGTTTATTTACGATTACACTTTAGGTTTGATACTTATATAACCTTATTAACCAACTTATAATCATTATTAGAAAGACACTACAATTTATCACTTTTAACTATTTACAAAATATTCTTTAGGTTACTTAAGTTTAACTAAAATTTATATTTAAGTTGATGTTGTAAAGTTATATTTAAAATAACAATTTAAGTGTTTTACACAAATTGTTCAAAAGTTGTAGCTTTAAAATGATAATGGTTTACATACAACAATATATTAGACTTAATAAATTAAGTATAATATGTTAAATGTTAAAAACATAACTTTATAAGTAGAAAAAAATATATTCTTTTAATATTGAAATTTAGTTTATATATGATTATACTTTAGGTTTCATATTTATTTAAGATTATTAACCAACTTATAATCATTATTAGAAGGAAACTGAAAAGTCATTGGAGTTTTAAATGAATGTGGTTAAAGGAAAGATGAGTGGGAGTTTCAAATGCATGAGATTCAAGAAAAAATGCTAGCTTTATAAGTATACTAGACAAATGCACGCGCGTTGCGCAGTGGGATAATTATGTAGTTTAATATGGTTATATATGGTTTAATGTATTGTGAATAAGCCATACATAAAACTTGTATGTGATTAAATAGCATGTATATTTTTTGATTTACAGATTTTTTATCATAATAAATAATGAAATTTTTTTACTATTAGTTTAAAATTTTAAATATAATTTTTATGTACACATTAGTATCTAATGTAATTAGTTGGTGACTGATTAGATATGGATTCTCATTTGTGGTCGTCTATTTATATTGAACCTCATAAAAATACATATTTAACGACTTTTGTTAGTTTTACTATTGAATAGAAAATGACGCCGTATTTTAAGTAATATAAAAAAATTTCATTCTCAATCTATTTTAAGATAGTGACATATTTTAAGTTATTATAAAAAAAATCATATTCTAGAACTAATGAAAAGAAAAAACGGAGCCAAAATTTTTAACTATAATAAAGTTGATCCAAATTAAAAAGTGCTCAATGGAAGATAATATCATTCAATAAACATCATAAGATATTACGTTATATTCAAATTACAGAGATCATTTTTGTAAGAGTTATTCAAAATATATGAGACTATAGTGCCTAATACAACAATGTAATAACCAAATGACCCTAACATATTTTAAATGAAATATAATTATAATATATTATCTATGCAACTAAATTTCTACACAACATGTGAGATTCGTCTACTATATGATATTCTTCTAATATATTATATTATGGTATAAACATTATATTTGGAAAACCACTTTAAGTTATATTGTAGTTTAAAACACTAAATTTGTGATGGGCTGTATTTGACACACATTTGTGTATTTATATCTATATTATATATTTAAAACAAATCTTATATAAACATCCAACCTAAATATTCATCTTCAAGTTTTCTTTCTTCGCCACGTAAACAAACTTTTGTTATAACGCCAAAAATGGAATAAAAGACACATAATTATAGGATCATGATATATTGTATTTTAATTGGGGCTTGTACAAAACATGCATGAGCATATATTATTAATTTATCTCTTGTTTTGGGTAATTTGAATAAGATAGCTTTAAATCCAATGTATCAAACGGATTACCCATTTACTAAAGTCTAAAACCCAAAAACTCAAACATGTTCTAATACCATACAAATGCATGAGGTTTTAGCAAATTATTATCTCATATGAATTACCATTAATTATGTGTGATTAATTATTAAGAAGGTGAAAAGGTTTGGGGGTTTCAAATGCATGACAATCAAGGGAAAATGCAAGCTTTATAAGTATATGTAAGATATATATATATATATATATATATATATATATATATATATATATATATATATATATATATATATTAGTTGTTTATCCGCGCCAAGCGACGGGTGCGAATAGTTTTTTTTTCATAAATTAGTTTCCTTTAGGCGCGAGCTACTTGCGGCCTTTTGACAGACTATTTTGTGTCGGATAGTTTATTTCAACGAAAAATTTATAGCTAGGTTCATATTCGTATACTTTCAGGGCATTTGGGACCGTTTAGGGGGGGGGGGGGGGGTTCAAAACGGTATTTTTTTAACTTCTAATATCTGGAAAAGTATTTTTTGGGTATCCGAGATATTACATGGGTGAAAATTGATCTTCAGAAACCTCTCAAACTTTGTATGAACAACAAACTAAAGATATAATTAATGAAAACAACATTTATTTAATATACAAAAATCGATTTTTTATGGTTGAAAACCGTTATTTTAACCGATTCTAAATAATGTTATTTGACCATATTTCAGGTTAATGACCAATGAAAATGATATTTGACCATTTATTTGGTTTTGTTTTTCTATATATAAAAAAAAATTTAAAATTTTCAATCGCTAATGGTTGAAGGAGCATATATGTGTATCCAAAATTATCAAGTGGTCAATACTTAAAGGACCGTTGTAGTAAAATTGGAATTGTTGACACAAATTTCTAAAGTATGAAGATTACAACAGATCGTTAAAACTCAAAAGTTAAACAAACACACACAGTTAACTTCTAAAGCGTTAGGCAAACAGAATAAAAGTCTTTATTTTTCATTTTTGCTACATATTTGTAGCACATAAAACCCAAAAGTTATAACTTCGGAAGCCTAAATATTCTCTCATGAGAAAACACATGCTTTAATATGTTTCCTGTTTAGAGTAAACCAGCTTTGGCTTCGAGTATGGGTAAACAACCTGCTAGAAAAAAAATGGAAGTCTTTGGTAAGAAAGGTGAGTGTCAAGCTCTCAAAAATTAAAAATTCTACTGTGTTTTGGTAGTGACCATTTCTCTAAAAGTCAACCAGCAATCCACATTTGTCACGTACAAAGTTTTCTATCCTTTTTTTTTTTATCTTTCTAACGTGGTGATTTTGGAATTTGAAGTCTATTTTGGGCTTATTAGCAGAACTTGAAGTCATACTTATTATTTATTATGCAAAACCACTATTTACTATGAAAATCAAGATTGACCTGGTTCAATATGTTCTCCTATTTAACTTCAAAACCAAAGAAAAAACAAGGGGCAAAATGGACCAAATTAAAACATACCCTAAAATTATGACAACAATGAGCTCTACCATGTCCACCATCTTTAATGTGAGTCTAAAAAATAACCAAGGGCAAAAAAAAAATATAAGGGCGGCAACCAAGCAACAATAATCAATAGGGGTAAAATAGTCAAAATCACAAAAGGAATTCAAATTCCAACTATCAGAATAAAATCCCCAAGGCAACCAATCATGACCTAAGTTACTTTCTGAAAATATGAAAATGATAACAAAAAAAAATTCATTTGTTCCTTGATAGTTTTTCACTAATAATATACATACAATTCCAAAAACACATAGGTACCCTTGTTGATAATGTTAATTTGGTGAAATCATTGCACAGACCTATACTCATGGTTTGGTAGGGATAGTAGAAAGTAGAAACTATAGAAAAAGCTATCAAATAAAATGCATTAGAAGTAGTAACTTACCTTTATCCATCTTTGGATGGAGTGATGTGACTTCCACCTACATTCAAACCAACAAAACCATATTAATAAATTACCAAAAACATTTTATATTTCAAAAGAAACAATGACAAAACAACATAATCATTTATTTATGTATCCAAAAATAATAAACCAAAGCAATCTCAATATGAAATCAAAAACCAAAAATGCATGAAAAATCAAGATGAAATTAACATCCATGGAAATATGTATATGAGTTTAACCATGAATCATGGCCCTCATTCCTCTCTATAGCCACAATAACCAAATAATTGCTCGAAACTGTTGCTTACCTTGAATGTTCAGTGACAGCTTCTAAAAAAGTGGCAGAAAAAAATACACAAATTGTATGAAATTAGAAACTATAGTTCAAGACTTATGAAATCCTTTAGCCACCATATAATAAAACACACAAACCAAAGAACTTAAGCAAATATAAAATAGAAGAAAAAAAAGAGATTTCACCAGTTTTTTAGGCTTGCAATAAATGGTAGATTTTAGGATTAGAAAGGGGATCTTCTTTTATCGTTTCTTGCAAGCTCCTTGCACTTTAGTAAAGTTGCTTTTGCATTAGATAAGGAATCATGAGAGAGAAAAAAAACACACACATACACACACACAAAGGGATATATATATATATATATATATATATATATATATATATATATAGAGAGAGAGAGAGAGAGAGAGAGCTTATGTAAAAGCTTAATTTAGTAAAGTTGCTTTGGCCTTAAATATCCCATTTTAATTGTATTAACCTTAAACAATCACAAAATCCAAACTAAACAATAATTTTGATACCCATACGAATGTTAACACCCAAACCACATAATATGAGAATAATATCCAGATTGCATGCCTACAGAAGGAAACAAACTCAAAAACAAAATTTTTTCCATTTCAATGGAATAACCCATTCCATTCCACTGAAGAAGGAACTGATATGCAAGTTCGATTTTGAATTTTTTTAGAGGAAAAGATGGAAGCAAGCTATGTTTGACTTAAAATAACTTGAAAAAAAACAGAAACTACACCATCAATCATAAAGTTTGAAGAACTAAAAAATCTTAAAACCCAATTAAATTAGAACTAATGCACAAAACAAATAAATACATAACATACAGATTAGAATATGAAATGAAACAAAACTTTAGTGGGTAAATGGTTTTTGAATCAAGTTTTGTCTTCCTTGATTCTTATTTGGTCCTGATTTTGTTCAATATCGTGTGTACAAAAAAACAGATGATGAGGGTCCGGTGATATATAGAAACTCTGGGACTCAAAGAAAGACAAAAACTGATTGATAACTTGTGATGAAATAAAAAATGTACCAACAAAGGGAATTTGTAAGAATAACGTACCTTGCTATAATCCAGGAGGGAGGCGATATAAACCCTAATGATCGACAACATTATATGAGAGTGAAAGAGAGAATGACAAAATAAAAACATAAGCTTGAATCCATATAGATTTAGGGCTCGATTGTGAGAATAGACCATTTTTTTTTCAATCTTCATCAAATTAGAGCAGCCCTGATGTGTTTATCACTTGGCCTTGTGGTGGGGGTTCGATGATTCATGCTAACCCGAGCCTCACGACTGCACTGTTGTTTGTATCACCCAACCAATCTAAGATCGAGTCAGAAAAATCGACGACATAAAGAGGAGTATGGTTTGAAAAGAATGCGGTGGAGACGGTGGGGGAAGTAGGTGGTTGAAGGTGGAAGGTATTCAACGAATGAGATAAGGAGAGGGTGATATAAATTGTGAAGAAGATGAACAGATGTATGGCATCACCGAGCGAAAGAAATAGTGATATAGTGGAGGGGTTGTTGGGGGATAAGGAATGAGGACCTCGTCAAGAGGCAGAAATCGAAGAAACATTGGTTTAACTTTACTCGTTCTTTGTTGACCCCATAAGTTTGTGATGCATAAACTGATTGTAAACACTGTATAAGGGCTTGTACGACTTAAAATTCAGCATTTGACTAAAAATGTTTTATAAGGTAATATATATATATATATATATATATATATATATATATATATATATATATATATATATATATATATAGAGAGAGAGAGAGAGAGAGTGAGAAAGAGAGAGAAAGAAAGAAAGAAAGAGAGAGTATGGGTCAATTGAGAAAAAAATTAAGAAACAAGAGAGTGAATCTGGACCACTCATTTCAAATATGCTGCTTAAACGCTCCAACATACCGACCCGACGAAACAGATCATATTCATGTATGAATACGTATATTTATATATGAATACATATGTTAACAAGTGATTATTGATATACGAATATGATAGTGGCGGTTGGTGATGGAGGTGGTGGTGTTGGTGGTTAGTGGCGGATGGTAGGTAGTGGATTCATATATGAATATATTTACAAGACTAGATAAATACAAAAAATATATATATACATCAAAAAGGGCTTTAGCCTTGCCATGTTGAAGTGTGTAGAAAATGTGTCTCCTAAACTATTGGGTTCTGTTAATATTAGTGTAGAATTAGGAGTAAATGATATAGTTTGTATATTTGTTTGTCGTTAAAAAAAATATAAATAATAATAAAGTACGATGAATATACAAAGTAGACTAGACAAGTACAAGGAATATACAATTGACATTGTACATTACTAAATTTTTTAGTTTTAAACAAAAAAAAAATTGAAAATGAATGTATGCAATCAATAGTATTTCTTTTCGGAAAAAAAAAAGTATTTTAATCATCAACTCGGTTTGGTGTGTCCTTCATTACGAGCCTTGCTTCTAGTTTAGAGGCATCATGCCTCTAGATTTTTTTTTTCAACTATTCTTTTAACACAATGCACATGATCTTATAATACGTTTCAATTTTTTTGCGTGATGAAAGCCTAAAGATTACGGTGTAACATTCCACAAATGAGTTTCAAGATTCAAACATTACACATCTAAAAAAATATTGTTAGTGTTTTTTGTGATTATTACTCATGTATGTGACCACTATGAATGGGTACGTCATAAGTAGAGTGCAGTTTACCTTTATTTGCTTCACATTTTTGTTTTTCAATTAAGAAAATACCGATTGTATCGCCACTATAAACTACTACTTTTTTCCATTATTATTGTCTACTTTTGATTTTTGAAGTCTTTATTTTTTTACTTTGACTTTAAATATTTTTATTTTTGATATATAATATTTGATACAAAATATATGAATGTATTTTGTTTTAAATATCTTTTCATTGTTATAAGTTTTATCAACTAATATATAATACAAATAAAAATATTTAAAGTCAAAGTTGATGAATAAAAATTTCAAAAAACAAAAGCGGATAATAATTATAAGACGAGTGGAGTATGATTATGATGTTACAACAATACTCATCCTTTTTTACTATTATTATATATATTAAGACGGGATTTACCATTATAACTATTTACTAAGCAAAATTAATGCAAACCTTCAAATTCAATAAAAAATTTCAAATCTATTATTTTCTTATTACAAACAAGTATCTTAATATAAGGATGGAGAAGGTGAAGATCAGAAGTACGAAAGGGCAAGCGAAAGTTTTGGGGACACTTATTTGCATCGTAGGATCACTTACTGTCACCTTTTGGAGAGGAGGGTTTCAATTGAAGGGGTTAGTTAACAAGCCACTAATCGACATTTATAACCCTAAAGCTTCTCACGTTCATAAAGAAAACTGGGTCAAAGGGGCAACCCTTATTTCAGCAAGCAAGATTTCTTGGAGCCTGTGGCTCATTTTCCAGGTAAAGTAAGATAATAGAATAAATGCAAATTTTTTGAAATATATCGTCGTTGAGTTATTTATTATATTTTTATATTTTCATTTCTCTCTATTAAAACTTCACTTGAAAATTAGAACACTTTCAAAGGAGTTCCCTTAGGTTGAATGTTTGGAATGCTAACATGTTTCATTCGAAAAAAAGACATAATATCATAATACGAATAAAATTGAATTTACAATGTTAGAACTTAGAAGATATGCAAATTGAGTGCATGTTGTATACCAATGATATTATTTTCCGTTTTAGCTCATAAATATGATGTATTGACTCTGACTTATGGCAATCATTTTGTAGGGATTAATACATAAGATGTATCCAGCTCCATTGTCAATGAATATTATGATATGTCTCTTTGCATCGTTGCAATCTTCTTTCCTAGCTCTCTTTTTTGCAAGAGATGTGAATCTATGGAAGCTCGAGTGGGATGTAAAACTCTTTACCATCCTTTACGGGGTGAGTTGGTTACGATTTTAGTGTCTATTAGAAATTACAGATATAATTAGTAAATTCACAAAAATACATGTTTAAAGATACTAACCAAACCATGTTGTTATATAATGATTAGGGTTTCGTGGTGTCAGGACTAACATACTACCTAGTCTTATGGTCCATCAATAAGAAGGGGCCAGTGTTTGTGGCGATGTTTACTCCATTACAACTTATTATTGTTGGAATATTTTCAGCCATTGCTTTTAATGAGAGACTTCATGTGGGAAGGTCACATCTTTTTTCCAAAACCAATAGTGACTTCTACCCCCAAATCAACAATAACTTTATTAATCTATACTTTGGTTTTCCAATGATCCAGCTTGATAGGAGCATTGATTATTATCCTCGGACTCTATTGCGTACTTTGGGGAAAAAGTAAAGACAAACTTTTCATATTATATGAGGGCAAAAACGATGTTACGAAGAAGAATAAAGCTGCTTTGGATATAGTTGTCAATGATGGTATCGTGAAGAATTCAAACAAAGTTGAATCATGATACTTTTAGATTTGATAAGTGTTAGAGATAACCAACCGATGAAATACGGTGGTTTAACTAGCAATTACTGAACATCTCAAGATAATGTACACATGATTAGGATTTTTTAAATATAACATTCTTCCCCTCTACCTTATTTGTTGGATATGATATTCATTTGTTTTTCTGGCTAGGTTTAACCATGGTGATAAGTGTTGTTAAATTTTACTAAAGTTTGATTGGGATGTTATATATATATATATATATATATATATATATATATATACACTTGTCATCATCTTAAATAGATAGGAAGAAAAATAGGAATAAAAAATAAGATGACATTTAATTTCTCTTATGTTATATATGTGTGTGTATATATATATATATATATATATATATATATATATATAAACATATAATAATAAAGATAAATGTTTTTTTTCTGACTCATCAAGGACATTTGAAGATATTTAAATCCTTAGGATCTGCACTAGGTGTGACTGATTTTAACAAATCCACTTAATTATGTAAATATATTTTAACATATCCACTGAATTATGTAATATATTGATCCAATGGCAACCTCAAGTTTGGGACTAATGTTTGGTGGAAGAACCTATAGCTTTTCGAAAGGCTTCCCTAGGCTAGTTATGCTTGATTTTGTGCTTGATTAGTGACCCGACCTGTAGCATCAGTCAAAGAATGCAAACAGGGTGGGGGAAATATTATTTTCAAGTAGAACTAGAGAATGGACACTGGTGGTTACAGAGATAGTGTTGGAAGTGACTAAGAAATAGTGTCATCAGGATAAATTTTTTTTATTGTGGTTAGGGTCAATAGATATGGGACCTTGAAGCTGACGGGAAATTTATTGTTGCTTCCCTACCTGCACCAATTTGGCTCCGAACGACATCACTCTCCAAACTATTTTCTCCCCCATTTGAAAGCACATGATGGAATCTGAAAAGCTTCTCTTTCTAATAGTTTATATTGGGAATTGATGTTCCGACTTATCTTAGTAAGGTGATTTTTGTTTTTTCTGAGATAAAATGTATGTAGTTTGCGGACCATATTTGTAGACCTTTTGTAACATCCCAAGATTCAGGTATATCCGTTTAACCCTTCCTTCTTTCTAAGTTGTCTTGTTTAGCCCTTAAAAGTGAACCAAGAAAATTGAGTACGCTGCGCGTACTCAAGGGCGTGTTTTCGACGTAGACTCCACCCGGTACGCTGGGCGTAGCGAGTCTAGACTCAAAATCCTAATTTAGACTTCAGCCCTATATAAAGAAGGCTATGGCCTTATCCTCAGCCACCATTTGAGAGAGTGAAACCCTAAAAGAGAGCCAACCTTCGTTCTAAGCTTATGTGAGTGTTTTTGGAGCTAAAAGTTCCTTTGTGTGTTAGTAAAGAAGAGGAGGAGATTCTTGTGAAGGATAGAAGTTGGAGTGCAAGCTTGGATCTGAGTTCTACAAAGGGAGATGCTTCACTTGGAGGTAAAAAGCTCAGAACTTTCCTTGTTGTTATTGTTGTGTGCTTCTTGGACCAATTTTTAGGGTTTTTGGTCGCAAGGTGGAGACTTTATGAGCAAAAGGTCTCCATAAGTCTAGATCTTCTATATTTAAGAGTATTATGAGTTGTGGGTTCATAAAAATCCAAACTTGGACGTGGATCTTAAGTCATGCATGATCTATGCTTTATGAGGAATGAGGAGAGGTGTTAGAGTGATTAGTGACCTTTACAGCCATGCAAAGGATTAAAGGTTCCGACTTTATGGAATAAAAGGCTTAGGGGAAGTCAGATCTGAAAGTTGGATGAGTGTCTTAACCTTTTAAGACCCAAAGATCAAAAGAGCATAAAATTAGGAGTTACGCGGGGCGTAATCCCAATACGCACAGCGTAGGGGGGGCGCGTACCCTGATTTTGTGAGTAACTGGGTATGCCCAGCGTACAGTTTTGGTACGCGCAGCGTAACCCGGAGGGTTGACTTTTGGTTTACTTTTAGGGTTTAGTCAATGGTTGGATCTTTGAGTCATACGAGGGGTAAAATGGTCTTTTACCCTTATGAGAGAACTTAAAGAGAGTTTAGTCTAGCCTTTGAGAGTTGTATTGATTTGGGTAATTATTCCATGTGATTAGGCGGAGGCTAGACCAGATTTACCAAGTTCGAGATTTACGGAGGTACCCGAGGTGAGTCTTCTCACTATACTGTACCTGGAAGGGTACCTATGTGTGACCGGAAGGTCTTATATGTTATGAGATGTATGCGCTATATGTTGTTATGTGATATGTATGTGTATTGTATGTTATGTATGATAAGGATCGGAAGGTCAAGATGATATGGACCGGAAGGTCAATGTGACAACCCAAAATTTAGGGCTACTATTATAACCGTCAATCTATCCGTGAATCTCTTGTTTATCCGAATTACTGATTTTTAATACACCTAAAGTAAAACAAATAATTTTATTCCATTTATTATATGATGTCATATGATACATTGCTTCCGAGTGTGTAAATTGTCAACATAATCAAACCGCTTAAATGACAATGTTAATCAATGCGTCTGAAAAACTGAAATTTTGCATTAAGCAGTTTTGAGAGAAAAAAAAACATTAAAATATTATAGTACATGTTCCCCTATTTCCGAAAATATAAAGAACGTCCAAAACGGAGTTCGTATGCAAAAGATACGACAGTTTTAAGAAAACAGACAGTAAAACACTATTTTTCTTTAATCGCGTAAAACTGAATCAATCCGTTGAGGCCCTTACGCTTTGCCGATGGGATTTTCGAGAGCGTTTTTGGACTCAGGTTGTAGTCTATTATTTAATTTCACACTCGAAATAATTTTTACGAAAATATTTACAAAAGTTGCGAAAAAGGACACCGCGAGCCGTTTTGACGCAAAACTTTAAACGCAAATTCCCGGAGTTCCATAACTCCAAAAATTAATCCGTTCGGGTTGTTGGAATCCTTAATTTACCCTCTTTCATAAGAAATTCTTGAAAACGCAATCCGATGTTGGGATCTCGATTCATCTGCATACAAGGAAATGGCCAACTTATTTCCCCTCTTGCTTCCCCGTTTGATCAAACCCACGTGACTAAACCCATATCTTCACCACCTTACCTTCTTCTTCCTCACTTGCACACTTCATCTTCAAGGTACAAGGCATGGCCTTAAGGGCTTGTGAGTGCTTCTTATGCTATAAATAAGAGCTCATAGCAAGCCATCGAACTCACAAATCTTCAGCCATCTCCTTCTCTCTACATCTTTGTGTAAATCTCTCTCACTTACACTCTCTTTACCACTCTCGGTACACACACAAACACCACATACAACCACCACTTCACCACCCTTAACCACCTTTTACGCTGTTGATACTGCCGCTGTGAGTACTCCTCCGACCCATTTAAAGTTCGTTTTATTGTTGCTTCGTGGTTCGATCATAAACCACCATGAAAAAGGAATTCATTTTTTTTATATATATACATACATGCCTGCATGCGAACATGGGAGGATGAAGATATCCTCCACTGTTCAAAGTCCATTTCCAAATAAATGCATCATACCCAAATTTCGAAATTTGTTACAAAACTAGTCATAGGTTCCTAAAACATCATTTAAAATGTTCAAAACCTACCCTCCTTGGAAATCTCTTACAAAAACAAGTCCCAAGTCTCAAACCTTTGTCTATTTTATTTATTTTAACCCCTCTGTAGAGATTTATTTGCAAAATAATAGGGCTTGAGTGGCCTTAAAATTTTCAAGAACTTGTGGGTTAGGGAGAATAATTGGAGGAGGTGAAAGAAGTATGATTTCCATGGGACATCATCTTCATTTAGGAAAGCTTGTTTCAAGAGATTTGGGAAGATCATAAATGTCTAAACCAGACATCTTTTGGGAGATATTCAAGATAGTTGATTTAAAGTCCTTAATATAACACCCAATATGAAATATTAAGGCTAGGACCCAACACAATACTTTTATAACTTGGAAGAGGGATGCCGTAATCCAAGCTATAAAATATTTGAAGGTAGGTGAATGACGATTCACCAATTTCCACCAAGATAAACGAAATGTATTATTAGGTTTTAATTGGATTTGAAACTCCTAGATCTTTTGAGATTCATTGAACTTTTCAATGGCATGTTTCAATCTCGAGTGTGCCCTTCAGGTTTTGTGACTGGGATGCCGAGGATCACAAAACAAGGTGTGAAGTAACCATGCAAATATACCTGGTACCCTTAATATTTACCCCTTAATCGATGTGCCGATTAACCACACATGCTCCACCGATACTATGATAAACATTAAGTTACCCTTTTCCTACCTTGTTAAGTCCAAGTTAGTGTGCCGGTTAACCACACACGCTCCACTAACCGACTTAAACAAATTGCAAAGTGTAATTTCATGGGTTAGCACCTTATTCACATTTTTCCTAAGTAACTAAGATTGGGTATTTATAAAAGGTTTAGTTACTTAGTATTTATCATTAATACTTTTAATGAAGGGAGAATTCTCGTCCTTGTCCTACCCGTTCGGCTAACGACCCTCCAACGGTCAAGGAAGCGGTGGGTGAGAGTGGACACTCATTAAACTGCCATTTTATAGGCAGTAACCTTATACCCCCTTATAGACGGGCTTCGTGAATGAGGCCCACTAACGGTAAGACTAACTTTACTCTTATATATATATATATATATATATATATATATATATATATATATATATATATATATATATTATTAACTTATAATATTATAAAGTATAAGGGTTGAATTTTAACTTTTAATATTTTAAGGGCTAACTTGGAATTAAAGTATTCATAAGTGAAAATTTTCAAATTCCAAAACTTGAGGGCAAGTTTTTGAAACTATTCAAAACTAATTAATTTCCATAACTTATGTGTTTAAAGTAGTTTTAATCCAAAAACTCTTCAAATTCCATAACTTGAGGACAAGTTATGGAAGACTTTAAACTAATAAAAGAATGTAACTTTTCTTTATTTTGTAACTTATGGATTTATTTAAGGTTACCCATTTTATTACTTAATGAAGTGACTCTTGAACCTCCATAACTTGAAGGCAAGACTCTTCATTTTTTTTAACCATTGCCAACTTTTATGAGTTTTATGAAACCTAAATGTGACCTTTCATGTAACTTGAGGACAAGTTACACAAACACATTTTAGAATCATCTCTTAGATTAAAATGGATTGAAAACACATAATCAATTAACTTATCTATTAATCTAAGCAACTCATATGAACAAAGATAATTCACATCAAACTTTTTCATGTAATTAGCATAACTTTAAACTAATACAAAACATGAATCTATTGACGATTATCTTTGAAATTGGATTAGCATGAACATTACCACCTCAAAAACAAGTTTACAAGTTCAAAAACAGCTTAGGGTAATGTGCCTAGTCCAATTCCAGCCAAAAAACATGAAGATATGCTGTCTGGAGACCAAACTCGTCGAGTTCTTCATGGAACTCATCGAGTTCATGCTCTAATACATGAACTCGTTGAGTTTTCTACCAGAACTCGTCGAGTTTTATGGTTTGGACAGATTTAACTTTGTAAAAACACATTTGCATCAAGTATAAGAGAAAGCAAGCCTAGGATCTGATACCACTATTGGGTTTAGAGCATTCTAACACTCCTAAGTGTACATGCAACCCTAAATAACTTAGATCTATGTTTTCTCTATTATACATGCAAATATGAAATTTCCAAGGTATTCATCATAACTAGCATAATAACATAAATTCATATGAATATATCAATTTAGAATTACATACCACTTTGATGTAAAATGTCTTCATGAAGCTTGAGTGCCTAGTGCCCCAAGTGTGACACCTCAAATGGTTCACACAATACCAAATAAACTTGGAATAGATTAAGAGAACATACACACTTCATAAAATCGGCTAGCCCTTTCACATATATTCTAGTCGCCGATTTTGTCACCAATAAGATCTTTATATAGTGTCACAATTAGCGTAAAACCTACTTGTCATGGCTTTCCATTTCCTTGGATTCATGGGTTCAAATACACCATGGAGCATCCTATGGGTTTTAGCCCAACTTGATAATCGATGGAGCATTAGCCCACTATACAAGTATGGATGATTTACACAATCAACCCATATATTTAATTAGTCTTCTTTTGATCACTTAATTAATCCTAGATTAATTCTTGATCAATACTAATTAAATAATCTTATTAATATATTAGAACTTATAATATATTAACAAACCTTAAGTGTTATTTCTCTCATTATTGTCTATCCAAATGCATGACGCCATGCAACCCAAATGGACCATGCCGGGTCGGGTCAAGTCTTACCAATTATAGTTATAGAGTTAGACATTAATCCAACAGTCTCCCACTTGGATAAGTCTTAAACTATTATTGCAAGTATGACTTCAAGAACCGACTGGCAATCGTAGCTCTCAAAAGCTTCTGTCGAACTCTGACCTTGCCGATTATCTCTGACCTTTGTCAATGACTTGTCAATTAGATAAGGGATCATATATTCCTCCATTCTAGATATCATTTGGACTGAGACATGGATTATAATCAATCTGTATGTCCATTTGTTGTTTCCCGATTTCCGATTTATGACGACTGACTACTTGAACAAATCAAATTAGTCCAGGCCCGGCCGAGCACTTACATTTGTCATCACCAAATCATCGAGGGGCCCACAGATATCGCTTTTATCCCGAAGGTAAAAGGAATGGATAAACTTCGACTCATATGGATTGTTCTACTACTTGTTGAATCATACACAAAGGCACGTTTTATAACATGAACTTACCGAATGCGTTTTCGTGCAATCAATGTACAACCAACTCATAGTAACAACTCATATCTCTAGGTTTGAAGAATATAAGATATTATCGTCTCATGATCACTTGTGATAAAATCAATGAAGTGATTCCAATGAGCGCGGGTTGAATCCAATACTCAGAACATATGAACACTCATGAGTATTGTATACCTTTGTCCAACATCTTAGACCTCTACAAGCCAACCCATGACAGTCTTAATTCATATCTACTTCCAACATATGACCGATTGTAGATGGTTTGAATAACTTAGTCATCCAGAACAATGACCTAGTTGTTCTGGAAGTTAAAACATGCAAAGTGAAACACAATAATAATTGAATCCAATATGGTATCAAAACCTATGAACATAAATAAAACAGCTTTTATTTATCACCATATGATTACACATTATTCACTGTATACTGTTTCAACTATCAACTTTATTCTTGAATTTAAAACAATAGTTTTCCCATGCTCTAAGCATGTACACTTTTTTTGCTAACACTAGTCATGCCATACACCAAGTATGCATACTATGTTTGTCTATGATCTTTACTTTGTGAAATAGATCAATTGAACATAACTCCAATGATCCTCTTTTCACAGTCCCAAATCCTTACTGCAAATGCAAGAATTCCAAATTCATGCCATTTACTGAAATTTGTTAGATTCTAAACTTATATGCATTGATCCTCTTGTAATGATTATGCACAAAGTCAGAAAGACTTGACAACAACCATTACAGAGCATTCCAAAGGAGATCAGCTCCTTTGAAACATCCTTCTTGCATTAAGTTACCTAATCTTACATAGATTGAATAGTTTCTAACTTTGAAACATTTCCAGATTCCATTTTGACTATCACTTTTGAACAAGAGTTGCCTCCTTACAGATTATGTCAATATGGTCCTTCCAGAATTATCACTATACTTCCAATTGTCCTTGAGCAACCAATCTTTGGTAAACCTTAGATTTTCCTCGACAATTATTTAATCCTTTTAGTCATATCCAATTCTAGACCTTTTCCCTTCTTAATGCCCCAGGCATTTGGAAAATTTTAGAATGGATGAATATAACACATGCAATCGATCCTATATCCGAAGCATATGGGACACGATTCATGATGTCTCACATAAAGACTAAACCAGTCTTTTGCTATAATAATTCTATTTGCCAAGTTCTCATAATTTCAGATTATGAAAAGGGATGTCGTAATCATAATCGAATTTGAGAACGCAAATAATGAACCCATATATAGAATTTCCTTGAGCCATTCCAACATGATTCCAACATGAAATTCATATATATTCTTGACTAAATTTGAATAAAATCTCAATCTATGCTTTTAGAATTAAAATGAAGTATAATTTCCTCTTCCTTAATTATAGCAAAACAACTCTTTCCCAATTGAAACCTTTTGTTTTTCTATAATTAACATTGCTAACTTGCAACCTTTATCATAATTATCATGCTCCCACTAACATGATGATTATTAGCATAACACTTATGCTCCCACTAGCTTTGACATGTACTCAGAAATTAACTAAACTTCTAGAAAAAACAATACTTTATTGACTTGCTTACCAAAGTTAAGATTTCTGATACTAGATTGCTTTGAAAAAACTTTATCAATATCATACACCTTATCTTAGATAGCTCACAGGTGTGTCTAAGCAAATTTAAGAACTATGAAAAGGGATGCCGTAATCATAGTCTCGATTGTTTAGACCTTTGCCACTTCTCACAAGTCCATGTTAGTGTGCCGGTTAACCACACACGCTCCACTAACGACTTTGAGAATGCAAATATCTCAATTCCTATCTAGCTAAAATCTACGTAGTGAAAGTGTTTCCTCACCATCATTTTCATGAATCGGAGAGAAACCTTATGACACTTAGATTTAATGGTGTATGTGTTCTTATCCATGTGAATTGTCAAAACCATGGTCACAAGAAAAGGATAATGACAAATCCAAACTCATATGGACTGATGGTATGCAAGATCCGATCGCTGCGATGAGATAGATTTCTGATATCGAGGGATGCTTCTATACGTGTTCATGTCCGGAGCATCTGAGGGTACAGTTCGTGTTGAACCAGCTCTGCTTGGGAGCGAAGGATTGGTGGAAGTTCGTGATGGCGAGATTCACTCTTGTAGAGATTTCAGAGGTGACCTGGGAGAGGTTCACCATCATGTTCAGAGACGAGTATGTTCCCCCAGTGGAGAAGGAACGACTGGCTCAGGAGTTCTTGTCCCTCAAGCAGGGCACTGATTCTGTTATTGTGATCACCAGGAAGTTTCCTGAGAGGGCAATGTTCTGCCCTGAGCAGGTGTCTACCGAGCAGGCACGCATGAGCCGGTATTTGGGCGTTTTGAGGAGGAATATTCGGGAGTTCATGTCGAACTCGACTTACCTGACATTTGTTGAGCTCCAGGCAAATGCCCGGAAGAGGGAGATTGAGTTGGAGACTCGGGCCAGGGAGGAGGTCGAATCTTAGGGGAAGGATCGGGGGCCGGCACAGTCTCAACCGGTAGCTAAGCGGGTAAAACCCGCCGATTCAAGATCTGGGGGCCAGAAGGGCCGCACTTACGGGAAGTGCGGGCAAGGGACATGATGGGGTTTGTCGATTGGGTGTTTGCTACAAATGTGGAAAGGAGAGGCATACAGCTAAGGATTGCCCCAAGGGATTCATTGTTTGCTTTCATTGCAACCAGAGGGGCCATCTGAAGGTCGAGTGTCCACAGCTACTACAGGGGTCAGCGTAGGGGTCTGCACGACTTACTGAGGGACGGCCACTAAAGGCTGAGGCACCGAAAGCTCGCGGGAGAGCTTTCCAGTTGACAACGAAGTAGATCCGCGCAGCGCCCGATGTCATGGCTAGTACATATTCATTCATTTATTTATGTTGAGTTATGATATGGTGCTTATTTTATGATATGCGTAGGTAATTTTCTTGTGAATTCTGTACCTACTTTGGTGTTATTTGACTAAGGTGTGAGTCGGTTATTTGTTTCTTTAGCGTTAGTCAGCACATCAGTATCCGGCGAGAGGCGTTGAGTCAACCTCTACGAGTTTCTATAGCTGACGAGCGAGCGGTGTATGCTACGGATGTGATTCAAGGATGTGTACTTGAGATTTTCGGTATTGAGTTTCCGATAGATCTGGTCTCGATTGTGATGGGGCACGTGTGTGTTATAGTGGGCATGGATTGGTTGAGCCGATTTGGGGTTATTATAGTCTGTGAGTGACAGTTAGTGACGATACGAGGCCCTAGTGGGGGAGTACTTACGGTGTACGACGAGGGTACCCGATGTGGGTTAGCCTTTTGTCCGGCTGCCAGAGCGAGATGGAGTTTACAGTAGGGTTGCAGCGGGTTCTTAGCCTATGTGATGGATACACGAGTGGCTGCTGGGAGGCGAAGTTCGATTGATGATGTTCCGATAGTGCGCGAGTTCCCAGATGTTTTTGCCGAGGAGTTACCGGGTGTGCCTCCCGAGAGGCAGGTAGAGTTCCACATTGATTTGGTTCCGGGGGCAGCGCCTATCGCCAAGGCGCCTTATCGCCTTACACCGCCAGAAATGCAGGAGTTTTCCTCGTAGCTTCAGGAGCTGCTGGCGAAGGGGTTTATTAGACCAAGTAGCTCACCGTGGGGCGCGCCGATCCTTTTTTTCAATAAAAAGGATGGTTCACACCAGATGTGCATTGATTACCGGGAGTTGAACAAGATGATGGTCAAGAACCGTCATCCATTACCGAGGATCGGCGATCTGTTCGATCAGTTGCAGGGAGCGTCTTGGTTCTCCAAGATAGACTTGAGGTATGGATACCATCAGATGAGAGTGCGGGATGAAGATATCCAGAAGACGGCGTTCAGAACTCGTTATGGGCATTACGAGTTCGTAGTGATGCCTTTTGGGCTCACCAATGCACTGACAGCGTTCATGGACCTCATGAACATGGTGTGCAGGCCGATGCTGGATCGGTCGATGATCGTGTTCATTGACGATATTCTGGTATATTCGAGATCTAGAGAGCAGCATGAGGAGCATCTGAGATAGATTCTCGGGGTATTGAGGACGGAGAGGCTCTTCGCCAAATTCTCCAAGTGTGATTTTTGGTTACGAGAGGTCCATTTCCTAGGACACCTCATTAACCAGAATGGGATATTGGTCGACCCGGCCAAAATTGAGGCGGTTATGAGGTGGGAAGTTCCGAGATCAGGAGTTTTCTAGGATTGGCCGGCTTCCATCGGAGATTTATCAAGGATTTCTCCAAGATCATCTTGCCTCTCACCAGGTTGACCCGGAAGGGTGTTGCTTTTTTCGTGGGGTCCAGAGTAGCAGACTTCGTTCGAGACACTTCGCTAGAGATTATGCAAGGCCCCGGTGTTAGCCTTATCGGAGGGGATGGAGGATTTTGTGGTGTATTGTGATGCATCGATATTGGGGTTGGGTGCAGTACTTATGCAGAAGGGGTATGTGATAGCGTATGCATCGAGGCAGCTGAAGCCTCATGAGGCGAGGTATCCCACCCATGATCTGGAGTTGGGGGCAGTGGTGTTCTCCTTCAAGATCTGGCGTCACTATCCGTATGGGGTTCGGTGTACCATATACACGGACCACAAGAGCTTAAAGTATTTGATAGATCAGCCCAACCTGAATATGCGCCAGAGGAGATGGTTGGACGTGGTAAAGGATTACGCTTGTGAGATCCTATACCACCCGGGCAAAGCTAATGTTGTAGCTGATGCCCTGAGCCGTAGGGCGGAGAGTGCCCCGATTCGTGACATTTGTATGCGGTTGACAGTGATGACTCCGGTGTTGGACACCATTCGGGAGGCCCAGGCAAAGGCTGTGATACCGGAGAACCGCAAGAGAGAGTGGGTGATCGGGTAGGTACCTGAGTTCGTTACCGATAGCCGCGGACTTATGACCTTTCAGGGTCGAATTTGGGTGGCATATGCATTCGGGGTACGTACCACTTTGATGGAGGAGGTGCACAGATCGAGGATCTCGATCCATCCATGGGCCACTAAGATGTATTTGGATCTAAAGAAAGATTATTGGTGGCCCTGTATGAAGAGAGATGTTGAATGGTTTGTTGAGAGGTGCTTGACCTGTCGTAGGGTTAAGGCTGAGTACCAGCGTCCGCACGACAAGTTGCAGCCACTTGTGGTTCCCCAGTGGAAGTGGGAACATATTTCCATGGATTTTAGCACCAAATTGCCAAGGACCGCGAGGGGTGTCAATGCAATTTGGGTGATTGTCGACCGGCTGACGAAGAGCGCTCACTTCCTTGCTATCAGTGAGAGCTCTTCTGCAGAGAGACTAGCAGAGTTGTATGTGAGGGAGGTGGTATCGTGGCATGGAGTACCGATCTCGATTGTGTCGGATCGAGATCTATGTTTCACTTCCAGGTTTTGGAAGAAGTTCCACGAGGAGTTGGGCACAAGGCTGCATTTCAGTACCACTTACCATCCACAGACGCACGGACAGAGTAAGCGGGCGATTCAGACGCTCGAGGACATGCTTCGGGCATGTGTGTTGAACTTCGGAGGAAGTTGGGACACGTATTTGCTATTGGATGAGTTTTCCTATAACAACAGCCACCATTCGAGTATTGGTATGCCTCCCTTCAAGTTGTTGTATGGGAGAAGGTGTCAGACGAGGGCGTGTTTTGGACGCAGACTCAAGGGTGTGTTTTGGATGCTGACTCCACCCGGTAGACTGGGCGTAGCGGGTCCAGACTCAAAGCCCTAATTTAGACTTGAGCCCTATATAAAGAAGGCTAGGGCCTTATCCTCAGCCACCATTTGAGAGAGTGAAACCCTAAAAGAGAGCAAACCTTCGTTCTAAGCTTGTGTGAGTGTTTATGGAGCTAAAAGTGCCTTTGTGTGTTAGTAAAGAAGAGGAGGAGATTCTTGTGAAGGCTAGAAGTTGGAGTGCAAGCTTGGATCTGAGTTCTACAGAGGGAAAAGCTTCATTTGGAGGTAAAAAGCTCAGAACTTTCCTTGTTAATGCTGTGTGCTTCTTGGACCAATTTTTAGGGTTTTTGGTCCCAAGGTTGAGACTTTATGAGCAAAAGGTCTCCATAAGCCTAAATCTTCCATATTTAAGAGTATTATGAGTTATTGGTTCATAAAAATCCAAACTTGGACGTGGATCTTAAGTCATGCATGAGATCTATGCTTTATGAGGAATGAAGAGAGGTGTTAGAGTGATTAGTGACCTTTACAGCCATGCAAAGGATTAAAGGTTCTGACTTTATGGAATAAAAGGCTTAGGGGAAGTCAGATCTGAAAGTTGGATGAGTGTCTTAACCTTTTAAGACCCAAAGATCAAAAGAGCATAAAATTGGGAGTTACGCGGGGCGTAATCCCAATACGCGTAGCGTAGGGGGCGCGTACCCCGATTTTGTGAGTAACCGGGTATGCCCAGCGTACAGTTTTGGTATGCGCAACGTAACCTGGAGGGTTGACTTTTGGTTGACGTTTAAGGTTTAGTCAATGGTTGGATCTTTGAGTCATAAGAGGGGTAAAACGGTCTTTTACCCTTCTGAGAGAACTTAGAGAGAGTTTAGTCTAGCCTTTGAGAGTTGTATTGATTTGAGTAATTATTCCATGTGATTAGGCGGAGGCTAGACCAGATTTACCGAGTTCGAGATTTACCGAGGTACCCGAGGTAAGTCTTCTCACTATACTGTACCTAGAAGGGTACCTATGTGTGACCGAAAGGTCTTATATGCTATGAGATGTATGTGTTATATGATGTTATGTAATATGTATGTGTTATGTATGTTATGTATAATAAGGACCGGAAGGTCAAGATGATATGGACCGGAAGGTCAAGATGACATGGACTGGAAGGTCAGGAGGTTATGGACCTAAACGTCGATAAGGGTAGGACCAGAAGGTCCACCGGGATTCGGGACGGAAGTCCCCTGAGACACTTGGACCAGAAGGTCCCACAGAGTTATGGCCTAGAAAGGTGTATGTGTTGTATGTGGTATTTTGGGGAACTCACTAAGCATTTATGCTTACAGTTGTTGTGTTATGTGCTTCAGGTACTAGCGACGATCGCGGGAAGGCGTCGTCATGATCCGTACATACTCATAGAGATTATGTTTGAGATTCTTGGAATTGTTTGTTATGATAACATTGGATACATTATGTTTTGATATTGTTTTTGATGATTAAAAGTATAACTTAAAAATGAAAAATTGTTTGAAATTTTATGTTGTTACACCTTTGTAGTAGAAGAGGTGGACCAAACGTCTGCGGTTTGAAAAAAGATGTATGTTTTTTTAACATCAGCAGACTACTAAAATAACTGATTTTTTTTAAACTTCAAATTGATTTTTTAATATTTTTATGACTTTATTATAAATAATTAATGAAACTAGATGAGCTTTTATGTATTATTGTATAAAAAAGTAAAAATAAAAATGGTACGAATTAACAAATATATTTAATAAAAACCAAAAATTTTGGTCGCAAAGTTATACCTAAAAATTATAATTAAGAATCAAAGAATTTGATATATAAATTGATGGAAATAAACTTTGATTTTTTAAGGTAAATCAATTAACAACGTACCATAAATATTTTCCCAACAAATTTACCTTACTCTATTAAATAATGTTTTATAAAATTTGACACAAAAAATATAAGAATATACTATAATTTTTTTTTTTCATGTTTATATCAACAACTTCAACGACCATTATCATAATAAATTTTTATTTATAAAATTTTCAAAAATATCCTGTTTGTTTCATCGAACTTTTTTGTAAGTATTATAACTTTTTTTTTTCAAATTGTTTATCACTAATAAAGTTGGAATAAATATAAGTGGAATAAAAACGAGAAAAATTTAGATATAAGTGTTTTTTTAGGTTAGAAGATGTTTGAAGATGTTAGAAGACTCTAGTCCACATCTGCGCCAAGAACAGGGCGCACATATATTTTTAGGTTCGTAGTCTTCAAAAAAACAAACAGTCTACAAAGACAAATGTCTGCGCGTGGTCTGAACTGCGTAGACAGAATAGGCCAAGAAGACCTACAAATAAAAAAAAATAATAATAATAACACCTAAGTGATAGATTGCATTCCTTTTGTTTTTCCTAGTCTACTGTGCACTAACATAAACACAACCATCAGCGATGGACAATTCTCATAGCCATTAAAAGCATCTCAAATGATTTGGTTAGAGGTTTTAGTTTGCCAAGAACTTAGCTACACAAATAGGAGAGTAGAATGTAATCTCAAATGGGACGAATGGTGTGTTTGCCCTTTAAATTGTCTGTAATACAATCTCAAATGTAGTCTGCCTTTTGGGCCTGCCTAGCATCTTGCTAGGTAGTGCTTTGTCAATAAAATTTGCCGGTTCTAAAAAAAAAACTTAGCTACACAATATATATCTATTGCAAAGGGTCATTATATATGTTGATTTGGGTATCGATGCCAAACCTTAACTTCGACTCAATTTTCATTGCTAATCCCTGGCAAACTTCTCCTTTTAGATTGGGCATTTTATCGGTGATTCCTTGCAATTTCATTTTTTTATTGTAGCCCCTCTCAAAACTTATGTTTATTTATTTATTTATTTTTTAGGGTAATTTCATTTATATTCTTATAATTTTCATAGTTAGGTCTATATATTCTTTTAAAACTTTAAATTACAAGTATATCCTTATAAAACATATATATATATATATATATATATATATATATATATATATATATATATATATATATATATATATATATATAGGTTTTATAAGGATATTTATTCACATTTAATTTAAAGTTCTACAAGTATATAGATGTAATTATGAAAATTTGTAAAGCTATAGATTAAATTTTCTCTTTTTCTTAAGAGAAAATTCATCAAATGACCAAAATGAGGGGGATGTTTGTAACAAATGACCAAGGAAAACACAAATTTTTTAAATGACCACGACTTTCACAGAGGGGAACTCTGCGGAAGTTTTTACGCTCTGAGGAAAGGGAAAATCGCTCCGAGGAATTGGACACGTGGGGAAAAAGACAAAAAAAATGCTTTTATACAATTCCGCAGAGAAGGGTTCTGCAGAAATGAGTGCATATTTGCGGAACGCTTGTACACTTTTTAGGAAATCGTAGCTGAAAGCAATAATTTTTTTTCTAACATTTTCTTAGAGGTGTACATATGTTCCGCAGAGCCCTCTCTGCGGAACTATGTAAAAGCATTTTTTTGTCCTTTCCCTAGGTGCCAGATTCCTCAGAGCAATTTTCCCATTCCTTAGAGCGCATGGATTTTTGTAGAGCCCCTCTCTACGGAAGTCATGGTCATTTAATAAAATTGCGTTTTTAATGGTCATTTGTTATAAACACCGTCTTCTTTGTTCATTTGATGAATTTTTTAAAAACCTATAACAAAAGTACTCTTAATTATCTATTTTAAAATCCAAACTTTAAAAGTTATATAGTAAATTTCAAAATCCGAAATTCAAAAAATTATATAATATGACATTATTATCTGAACAACTTACTGAAATCGTCCCCATGATTTGAAACTTTTGCGTGTTTGTTCACTAATTTGTTTGCACTCGGAAAGTCCCTAAAATTTTATTTAGTTGTGTTTTTGGTTTCTACAGACATAAAAAGACTATTTTACCCACATTAATTTATTTACTTTTTAAAAATTTTCAATGATTATTTTTTTATTACAAATATTTGATGCGTCCCACTTTTAAACATCCAAACTCTTTTAACTTTTCCAATTACCCTCTTCCCTAACTCCCCATCTTCTCTGTTTAAGAGAACAACCCCACCATTATCACCTTCTCCGACATAACATGTCCTCACCGAAAATTATCACTACCCCCCTTTTATATCTAAAACCTGCAACTTATATGTTTTTAATAATTAAAATAAAAAACAAACTACCAATCGGTAATCAAACGTCATGAAATGTCTCAAAAATTAAGACAAAAAAATTTCAGTTATTAAAATAATAAAACCATCATTTAGAACATGTTCATAAAATCATGATAAAATCAGAGTAGGCTAATAAACATTCAATTATATCAGAGTCATCTCGACCAAGTTATATTGTTTGTGAACCTTAACTCCTATGTAAGGTGTTGGATCGTACCAATGACATTTAAACAAAACAGTGTTTTTAATTGGGTAAACAGGGTACTCGACTCGACTTCTAAAATTTCCTCTACCTTACCATAGTAATCACATCCTTGGCTACTAACACACAATCCACTATTGATTGTTTATTTGTTTAGACCATCAGCTTCTGTGTGAAACTTGTAACCATTGACAAAGTATACACTATATAATTTCACTTTTTTGAATTGCATTTTGGAAAAGTCAGATATATACTTGTTGTTTATCCGGATCTTATGTGCCTATATGAAAAATGGTAAAACACTTAACTAGATTTAATTATAACCATAACAAAAAATAGTAAAATTAAAAAAAAATACAAAAACAACACCCACATAGGTTTTAAACCATACTACAAAGTTCTTCTCAACTTCAGCTGCAAGCTCTTGTTCATCCATATCCCCGTTAAGTTCATTCAAAACTTCTTCAAATATTCTGTATTACCATTTGAATAACATTTTTAAAGTTACTATGATGTAATAAACAAAATCATATATGTAAATGTTATTCAGAGCAATTACACAACAAATAATTATTATAACTAAAAGTGAAACATATGTTACTTACCTGATGTAATGTTTAGTCTTATCTTCGTTAAGGAGTATGTAAGTTTGGGCAGCATGCACTTCCTCATCAGACAACATTCTATTCCGGAATCTTCCATAATGACGTCCAGTATATGAAAATATATAAAACATTTCATTGTTAGCATCCGGTTGCTCATCTCCTCCTCCATCATCATTTCGAGGAAACTTTCTATTACGTGTGGGGATACCAGTCTCGAAATAATGAGAGAAAAATATTGATACTTCACGAAGCAAGTACAGGTTATCAACGGACCCTTCCACTCGAGCTTTATTTTTCACATCTTGTTTCAACTGATTTAGATATCTATAGTGAAGAATATTTAAATTATCTTACAGCGATGGTCTCTAATTTACATAGAATTATTAGGATCTCGGCTTCAATCCTTTCCATGTATTTTTGTTGTGATTGATGTTGTTGTTAATGTTTGAAGAAAATACTCAACTTTGTTAATGCTTCCTACACATGTTTTGGCAACATCTCACGAAATGCAATTGGCATCAATCTTTGCATAAAAACATGTACATCATGGCTTTTCATTCTGAACAGTCTACACCATGTTAAATCAACAAACCTCCTCAAATTAGAAACATAACCATCGAGGAAACGCAATTTCTCCACCCATTCACATATGACTTTCTTTTGATTCTTGTCCAGAGCATAGTACGCTCTTTGATTATCTTCGACTCCTTTTCTCTTCCTATAGTAGAGCTTCAGATCTCTTCTCGCTGCTACGTTGTCCTTCTTCTTCCCTTTGACATCCATTACAGTGTAAAAAAAGTTCCCAAATACATTTTTCACAATATGCATAACATCAAAATTATGTCTAATGAGGTTTGTTTTCCAATATGGTAAATCCCAAAATATGCTTTTCTGTTTCCAAGCATGATCACCACATCTTTTGTTTACATCATCAACATTTAGTTCAATCACTTTTACCAAACCTAATTGTTTAATCTCCCTTAAAGTTTGTTCAGCATTCTTACTTGGAGGAGGACCTTCTGTCACTTCACGATTCCTCTTGAACTTATATTTATCCTTTCTATATGGGTGATTTACGTCTAGAAATATTCAATGGCAGTCAAACCATGACATCTTATAGTCTGAATGCTTGTGTATGTTTCCCATAATGTGGACATGCTAGCTTACCTGCTGTAGACCATCCTGACAACATTGAATATGTTGGAAAATCGCTTATTGTCCACATCAAAGCCGCTCGTAAATGGAAATTTTGTTTTAAAGATATATCATATGTTACTACACCTTCTTCCCATAACTGCTCCAACTCTGCAACAACTGGTTGCCAAAATACATATATTTTATGCTTAGGGTTTGACGGTCCTAGCACAAGTGCATTCAAAAACATGTAAGGCTCTTTCATGCACATAGAAGGAGGCAAATTATAACGTGTTATAATAATAGGCCAAGATGAATATTGTTTTCTAAATGCTCATTGTGGTGCGAACCCATATCTACATAGGCCTAATCTAACATTACATATTTCTGCTGCAAATGAAGGATGAATTTTCTCAAAGTGCTTCCAACCTTCTGAATCAGATGGATCACACATTACTCCAGCATCATGTCTATGATTCTCGGAGTGTCATTGCATGGAAGCGGTTGTGGCTTATGAAGCATATAGTCTCTTCAACCTTGGAGTCAAAGGAAAGTAATGCATTTTCTTAATGGATACACAAGAACATCTAACCAAATTTTTTGACCGTTTGTACTCTGCATTGCAAAATTTACACCTATAAAGATCTTTGTCTCGCCTCCAATATATCATACATCCAGATCTGCAGAAGTCAATCATCTCCATAGGCAAACCTAGTGTTTGAATTAACTTTTTTCTCCCATATAAACTACCTACCATATTGTGACAACCCAAAATCTATTCCGTCATTTTTAACCTTTTCCGTTAATAAGCCTCGCTTATTTAACTGTCCGTCAACCTTTTGGAAGAGGTTAATTAATTTAAGACCTTTATAATGACTTGGTAAGGGTTGAAAAAAATTAGAAACACCCACAAAATACCCTTAAAAATGTGTGGTTGCAACCAAGTCAAAATTTGACCGTTTAATCGGGTGTGACCAAAAAGCCCCGTTTAACAGCAGTATCAGGTAGATTTCCACTGAGCCCCAACTCCAACCCCTATATAAGGGTGAGTGGAGTCCATTAGAGACTTTAACACCCTCCCCACTCTCTCTCTCTCTCTACAACTTAAATTCGAGCCAAAAATCGTCTATTTCGAGCCCCAAATGAGTAGGTAAACTATCCTAACTTGTTGTATAACTTATCTAGCCTGCAAATTCGAGTTTAAAACATAAAATAGGGACAAAATCATGTGTTTACCGCCCAAGAACACTCTTGGGCCGTGAACACCATTTAATGGGGTTTTTAAGCCCCAAAACCCCTCCAAATTGTCCCTAAGGCTTAGATATGACTTGTAGGCTTATGGAATCGGACTTAGAACACCTTGAACTAGCATTTTGGGGAGTAAACATGAGTTTACTGCCCAAGATTGTGCTTGGGCCGTAAACTCCCCTTCATGGGGAGTAAACTCATTTCCTTGTGTTAGAAATGCCCTCAACACCCCCTATGGCCTTGGAAAAATAACTAGAATGCAATACCATAGTTGTAAGGGCCTTAAACTTAAATAAAACCAAGGGAGTAGGAGTTCACAGCCGTGAACTCCCATAGAGGTGGTTCATGGGCCGTAAACTCCCATTTAGTGCCCAAATGGTGCCCAAACTCCTTCATTTGACTTGGAAAAATGCATGAGATTTTATCCTCTACCATTTAAGCCCTTAAAATACAAAAGGATATGTACATAGGAGCTTACGGCCGTAAACTCCCTAGTTTAGGGTCGTAAACTCTCATTTGGTCCATATAAGTGCCTTAAATCCAATCAAACACATTAGAATTAAACCTAGCAAAATTCCCAAATTGGTATAAGGCCTTTAAGCATCCTAGAACACCCTCACCATGAGTTTACAGCCGTAAACTCATGGGGAGTTGTCCCAGGGCCGTGAAATCTATATATAGAGTTTACTCTTGGAGAGTAAACTCCATTCCTAAGCCATTCAAGCCCTTAAAAGTTACCCGGGACACCCCTAACGCTTAATTAAAAGTGTCTTCGCACTTAGGAAGCGTATACTTGTTTAATTAGTATTAAATGTACTAATTGTATGTGAACATATGTTATCATATGTTAAATAGGTCACTAAGTGTGTCCAAGTCTTTACTTGACACCGAGCACCCAACCGGCACCTTCGTCGGATCCACTTACATCAGGTGAGTTCATACCCCTGAATGAACCTTCTAAATGTTTTTACATGTTTTATAGGGAGGGAATACAAGTTAAATATGCCAGTTATCATATCAATCACATGTGATTGATAACCCGCATGCACAAGGATTACCACACTGTAAACTGTTTTATCGGGTATGACACTATAAATGGTTTTTCTAAAATGCTTTAACTTGTTCAAATCTTTTACTTATGTTGTTTTATCAATGTTTCATTTAAAACAGATTTATGAGAGTTTTCCAAAGGTTTTCAAACTTATTTTACAAAAGAATACCCTGTCGTGATTTTCTTAAGTATAAAGTTTTTCTTCCATGTTTTGATACCCTACTCGTTATATACCACTGCCTTGTTATCCTTTTACTTAGTTGATACTTCTACTTAGTTAAACGCTTATACTTGTTTACACTCTTACTTAGCGATACGCTTCTACTTCACTTATACTTGATATCGCTTCTACTTCACTTATACTCGATACGCTCCTACTTCACTTATTGTCGTTTCTACCTCGTGATACACTTATACCTGTTAGACGCTCTTACTTCACCTGTTGTCGCTTCCACTTCGTGATACACATATATTTGGTACGTTTATACTTCGTGATTCGGTTATTCCACACAATTCGGTTATACATCACAATTTGGTTATACTTTACGATATGTTTCCACTTGTTACACACTCAACCGCAGTTAGATGTATGCCTGTGCTTGTATAGATTCATATAAATAATGATTGAAGGACTTACGAAGGTTTGTCCGCCCTATTTCCTTTTCTTCGTTGAGATGTGGTCTGGTGGGATCGGATGTCCGTCCGAAGGTCGTTTGATTCATTAGTTATATATTATGTATACAAGCATAGCCATATAGGTTTACTCTACTCAGTTCAGTTATGAGTCTCTACCTCTAGTTCAACACTTATATTGGAAACCCACTACCCACTATTTAGGATGCATCTTCGGGACACGACCTTCTCCATCATCTAGTTGGTAACCAGAGTCTCCTGTAGGGAGAGCGGACATTGTGTGTATAGATCTATACGGGATTGACATCCCCGCACCCTGACTGCTAGCTACAGTCCACGGCCTACCAAGCCAAGGAGTGACAAATGTCACATTTTGTAGACGCTTACAGGGCGTCATGTACTCTAGTGTCGGTTAGTATGGTTACGAGTATCCCAGGTTACCTTATAATTCATGGCCTTAAGGTAACGGTATTTCACCAGCAATTTACACTGTATGCTGGAAACCCACTCTCAGAGTCACACTGTTTTTAGACCTTACTAGCTGTATCTTCCATTCGATACTGTCTGGGGTCTGTATCCTCTGTTTTTAGACCTTGCTAGCCATACCTTTCGTTTGGTACCGTTTGGGGTCTGTGTCTCCCTTTGTTAGACCGAGCCAGGCGTGTCGTTCATTCGATACTCTCCTATAGTCTATGATTCCTTTGCCTTAGTCAGCAGTCTTCACTGCTGAGGCATATGTTATTTTCCCTGATTTCTCTTGCTTTCTTAAATAATCAAATTCTATATTTTGATAATGATAGCGATTAAGGGAAAACTACTCTTTACCACATAACTCCGTTCACTCTTGGTAGAAGACTGCTTTTAATAAAGAAAATATAGAATTTTCTGGAAAGGACTCTAATTTAATGGATACTCTAAAACTACTACTTTTATTAAAAGTTATTTGAATAAAATGCCACTAAATACTTATGAACTCACCAGCATTTGTAAAAATGCTGATACTCACTTTTCAAATAACTTGTATTCTCAGGTCAGCTTTAGACAGGTACATTCCAGGAGCTTCTATTGAAGACGGTTTTGTGCCAAGTTGCTCTTATACTATTACTTGGATTACTTTGTTGTATTGTAATGTAAACCATGTAAAACTATTACTATTAATGCAATATTTTGTTGTACTTTGATTACTATAATGCATGTGTTGTGATACTTGAGATGACGTCATCCACCCCAGAACGTTTCCGCCGTTCCGGTTTTGGGGTGTGACACATATTGTCACACCCCTAAACCGAGATTGCGGAAACATTCGGGGGCGGAGGACATCATGTACAGTATGATAACAATGCAAAATACTAAAACAAGCAAGAACATCCATTGCATTAATAAAACAGTTAATAGATGTGTGTTCTTTTTAAAGTAGTATAACACCTAAAATGTATAACAAAATAAAAAACGAGCCTGAACATGCTCCGTCTTCTCAAAAACCTGACTGTGTACCTATCTACTGGTTTCCTGAGAATATAAGTTATTTTTAAAGAGAGTATGAACATTTAAGTTGGTGAGTGCATAAGTATTTTAGTGTCAAAAGTTTACTCTTGTTTCATGAAATGTTTGTATTTGTTTATTAAAAATGTTTGTATCTTTCCCAAAAAATCCTATATTTCCTGCCTTTAAATGAAAAGTAGTCTTCTACCAAGACCCCACTGTTTGTATGATATATTCTCTTTCAAAGTAGTGTAAGATGTATGTTTTCACTTGAAATAGTATAAATGTATGTTTTCCATATTTGTCAAACTATCTTTACTCGAAAATAGTATGCGTCTCTCATGTGAGAATATTACTGTATGAATGTAATGGAAAAATGAAGATTTACAATAGTAATTATATAAAATACACTATTGATGCATTAACTACCTTGAAAACCAAATGGTTAATTAAAGTTAAATGTGATTTGGTTGTAACCATGTTCAATAGACTAGTATATAACACGACGTTCTTCAGACGTCGAAAATGATATGACATTTGTCACCCATAGACCTGCAAGTCCCATTGTAGCTAGCAACAAGGTGAAGGATTGTCAATCCCGTATAGATGTATACACAAACTCACGCTCTCCCTCCAGGAGACTCTAGTTACAAAACGTGACATAGCAAGTGTATTGCTATGTCATGTAATAGTGGCTCACATTTTTGTTATCTTATTCTTGTTATAGTATGTAAGTTCCTTCTTGTTCTTGTAAATGAATAGTAATTGTATGTATGTTCTTGTAAATGAACAGTAATAATATGTATGTACTGACGCATATATTGTTTCTCTGTTCTAGAAATAGTGTGCAGTGATCCTCTAAAGTATACCTATTATAGTTTACTAGTAAGCTTGCTTGAACTGTTATTGAAAAGACTCAATTTGTCTAATGTGTACAACTAAGTTAACCATATTCCTTGGAAATAATGAGATTTAATATTCAGGCATATATTTAGCAAGTATAACTATGATTTAACCGACATTCGGACTAGTGATCCTACCCTAATCCCACAACCAATTAAGGAACATGAGTTACGGTATTTAGCAATAGTCCTAAGTCCGTTTAGGCATACTTATACATAAATATGTACCCGAATATGATTTTGATAAAAATAGAAATCTAAAATAGTTTAAAAGAGTTTTTAAAATGGTCTTAACAACATTTAAGTGTAAGAAATCCTTTTGGTTTGTTTGTTTCCACATGTAAATGAATAGCACAATTATATTGTTTTCTACTTGTATTTGTTGTATTAGATGTGTAAGCCGATAACTATTATTGGTATGTATTCGACCCAAGAGTAGCATGGTCCATTTGGGTTGCATGGCATCGGAACAATTGGATAGAAAAATGAGAAAAAGGTTATTCATGATTTATATTAATATATTATAAGTTCTAATATATTAATATGAAATCATATTATTTAATTGGTGTTGATCAAGAATTAATTTGGAATTAAATTTGTGATGAAAAGAAACTAATTAAATATATGAGGATTGATTATGTAAATCATTCATTCTTATATATGTGGGCTTGTGATGCATTGTCCTTCATGTTGGGCTTAACCCATGGATACTCCATGGAGGTTAAAACCCATGGATACTCCATTGAGGTTAAAACCCATGGATCATGAAGGAAATGGAAAGTCATGGGTTTACATGGTGTAACCCTAATGAGCCACACTATATAAAGGACCCCATGGTTCATTAAATGGTGACTAGTGCATACACATAAGAAGGCAAGGCCGATTTTCATAGAGTGAACAAAATAACCTTCTTCTCAAGTTATTCCAATTGTTGGTGGTGTTGTGTAAACCATTTGAGGTGCAACACTTGGGGCACTAAGCTCTTAAAAATTCAAGACTTCAAGCTCCATCAAAAGGTATGTCATCTAACTAGACTTTTGTAGTATAGCTACCCCAATGGTATGTTAGTTAGGATGAGAACCTTGGAAAAATCATATTTGCATGTATAATAGAGAAAACATAGATCCAAGGTTTCTAGGGTTGCATGTACACCACAGGAGTGTTAGAATGCTCAAAAACCATCAGTATTCTCTCCCTAAAAGCATTCAAAATAGTAAATTGTAGGGGTATGAACTCACATTTTTAGGAGTGATTCGATATAGGGTTCGATATAGGTTGATTGATTCCACAAGCTAGTTCCTGGGACAAAAACAAGTCGTAAAGAGCAATTTATGCAACATAATGGCATTCAATTAGCAATGATAACCTCTAAGGCATTAGGGAAACAATCTAGGATGCAAGAATCACTTACCAAAGAGGTATTAGAATCGAAATCAAGTGGGTGCAAGGAGTTCACGACCAACTAGGTGTTCACGGCCCAAGAACACTTGGTGTTCTTGAGTTTACAACCCAATCTAGGTGTTCACGGCCCAACTTCTTGATGAATGATGAATAATTGAAGATTCTAAGCAAGTTCCCTTGAAGAAGAAGAGAAGGAGGATGATATTTGAGAGAGTAATGGGTGTTTTCGGTTGAAGATCTAGAGAGAAAAGAGAGGTGTTTATGGCCACAGGTGGAGAAATGAAGCATAAATCAGCCAAACACATATATAGGGAGGAGTGTGTGGTCCGAAGTGTTCACGGCCAGAGGCACGTTCACGACCGAAGTGAGTTCATGACCGCAAATCGAAGACTGATTACGGCCACAAAGGGTTTGCGGCTGCGAGACTTCTCGGGTTTGAATTTTGCACTTCTATTTTAAGAAATACTTCAAATAAAAATTTCCAAACCAAGTCTAGAATTTAAATCTATTTAAAATAAGATGAGATAGGTCAAAACGGGAAGTTTGCCTTTATTGGATAGGTTTTGACTTTTTACAAGAAAAGAAATTTCGGGTTGTCACATCATCCCCCCGTTAAAGGGAATTTCGTCCCGCAATTAAGTCTAAGAGATACACATGGACTAAGGGAAAAGATGAAGATATTTATGTTGATGGGTTTTGGTCATAAGACATCCTATGTGCTCATACAAATCCTAATGCTTGGATCTAGGTTTCTCTATTGTACATGTTTTGAATCCAAGACTATAAACCCTAATTCTAGCATATGGAAATCAATATTAACATACAATTACGTTTATGAGATTACCTTGATTGTTATGTAGCAATAACAATCCCAATTCCTCCTTGAATTGACTTTGGAAGGCTTAGAGTCACAAGTGTCACTCCTCTAATGACTTACAAACACCAAGAGCAAATGCAGAAGATACGAGGAAAGAGGGGAGGTATTGAATTCGTCCTTAGGACTTCTAGGGAAGGCTTGGACGAATTCATGAGCCTTAGGGGTCTTTATATAGGGTTGGGATTAGGGTTTCAGTCCTTATCCTTATCTAGTTACTTGCCCATCAAGCAACCATAAGATAAGCCTTGAAAAACCTATCTCTTGGACCTTTGGACGATTTTAAGGATATCCTTATCCTTGAATTCGTCCATCCTTTAACAAGGATAACCATTTCCCTATTTTGCAACTATCACATAATTACAATTCAGCCCCTCTAGTTTAATTAATTACATTTGATCACAAAATTAATTCTTAATTAATTATTGACCAATATTAATTAAACAAATATGATTTCTCCTTTAATATATTATTCTTATAACATATTAATAAATCATAATAACCTCTCTCTTTATTTATTTCTCCAATCAAGTTGTTTTGGTGAAGGCAACCCAAAAGGACCATGCACCATCGGGTCAAGTACATACCAAAATAGTTATGGACTTAGACACTAATCCAACATATGTTTCATTTGATCCTCCCGCTCCCAAGTGAATTCAGGTCTCCGCTTTGTATTCCAACGAACCTTCACTATCGGAATACAGCTTTGTTTGGTTTGTTTGACTTCCCTATCCATGATTTCTACTGGTTCTTCCACGAAGTTGAGGCTCTCATTGATCTGGATTTCCTCGAGGGGAATAACAAGAGTCTCATTAGATAGGCATTTCTTTAAGTTCGATACGTGGAATGTAGGGTGTACATTGCTAAATTCTTGAGGTAGTCGGAGTTTGTAAGCTACAGGGCCGATCCTAGCGAGAATCTCGAAAGGCCCAATGTACCTTGGACTCAATTTGCCACGCTTTTCGAAACGTATTGCACCCTTCCAGGGTGAGACCTTCAATAGAACACGGTCGCTAACCTGGAATTCCAAGGGTTTTCGTTGTTTATCTACGTAGCTTTTATGTCTGTCTCGTGAGGCTTTAAGTCGCTCCCTAATTTGCATGATATTCTCTGTAGTCTCTCCGATGATTCTAGATTGGTGAGAGTGCTGCCAGGGACTTGCTCTTTAGCTAACTGAGTATCACCCACTTCAGCCCAACACAGAGGTGATCGACACTTGCGGCCATAGAGGGCTTCGTATAGAGCAGCCTTTATGCTAGAGTGATAACTGTTATTGTAGGAGAAATCGACAAGGGGTAAATGAGTAT
Organism: Lactuca serriola; assembly: GCF_051521515.1. Classification (NCBI taxonomy): domain Eukaryota; kingdom Viridiplantae; phylum Streptophyta; class Magnoliopsida; order Asterales; family Asteraceae; genus Lactuca; species Lactuca serriola. The sequence continues at coordinate 257,359,062 of NC_136415.1, read as the reverse complement.
CTCATGCCTTTCAAAAGTCTATCACACAGGCTCGCAACATGTCTTCTAGAGTTTGAATAGTCCTCTCACTCTGTCTGTCAGTTTGTGGATGGTAGGTTGTACTCATATCCAGCCTAGTTCCTAGTGCCTTCTGTAGTGACTGCTAGAACGTCGAGGTGAATCTACTATCTCTATCAGAGATAATAGATATGGAGACACCATGCAATATCACTATCTCTCTCGGGTAGGTTCTGGTCAGTTTCTCCATTTTGTCAGTTTCCTTAATTGGTAGGAAGAGAGTGGATTTGGTTAGACGATCCACGATCACCCAAATGGTAGCAGAGTTAGGGCACGGGTAGATGTGTTTGACAGGGACGTCGAATCCTATAATGGGGGGTGAAGATGGGTTGCACCTGATCCCGCATCGGCTTGGAAGGAGAATGAAACATTTCTTTATAAGGGGTATAGATAACTTCCTTGTCATAACGCATTTTAAAGCCGTGAGGGCAACAGATCTCATAAGAACTCTGCAGTAAAGCGTGCTCAGGCGGGAGTAGTACCGGGATGGGTGACCCCTTGGGAAGTCCTCGTGTCGAGTGGCCCAAAGCAGACAATATCGTGATACGTGCCAGAGGGGGATGTTACACATATTATTCTCCTCCGGTAACACATCATTTATCAACTGGAAAATAGCATCATAACTTTGCTAAGGTATGCGATACTCTGATTTTATATTCAATCGTCTAGCTACAGCAGACAGTTGTGTGACTTTTTTACATCCAGGCCACAATTCTTTATCGGATGCATTTAGCATATCAAATAATATTTTTATCTAGTCCATTTGGCTCCTCCTCAGGATTACTAGTATTTAAATCAGGAGCCATTGCATCCATGACCATTTCTCTATAAAATATTCACCTTCATTCAAATTTGTGTTTGAATCAGCCACCCCTAAAAACGTATTGTCATCATCAATGGATGTTTCGCCATGCTTTTCCAAAAACCAATATTCCTCAACAAAACCCAACTTGTACAAATGATGCTTAACAATATCAACGTCTCTATATGGTATGTTACGACATTTGATGCATGGGCATTTGATTTTATCTGCGTCTATGAACCTATGTTGACTGGTAGCAAAATCTATGAATTTTTCACTCATTGTATGAAAACATGCCATACACAACTACGATTATCTTTTCTTTCATACATCCACTTTCTATTTGGATTGTTCATGGTGTTAAATTTGTAAAGTATACATTTAAATAACACAATATTATATGTTCATTAATGTTGCTTTGAATTAATAGATGAGATTTTAAGTAAATATATATCTAGAATATAAATATTGCAAAGGTACCTTAACAACAACTCGTTTCACAAAGCTAATGACCGCATGTTGAACCAATCTTCAAAGTTTTCTAATTTGAATTGTTGAATCACTTTTATAATTTGATAATGGATTAGAATATTTGTAGAATGGTTTAATTGAGTTTGAGAATTGCAGAAAAAATATTCAACGAAAGGGTGTCCAAGGGAACCTTCGACAACCTTTGATTTCGATGTGTTGGAAGGATACTAGGTCAAATTATTAAGTCGATATTATTCAATACTAGGTTAAAACTCATGTAGTATATGGGTAATTATAAATTTAAATAACATTCATAATAAATATAGATATAGAGCTAATTAAATTATATATTCTATATAGATTATTTTCCTTAATAATGACTTGATTACAAACTTATTTTTAATTCCGTTAACTATACTTCATTACCAAAAAAGATTTAAACCTACTTAAACATCTTAACAAGCAAAAATGACTAAAATGCCCTTTTACCAGAAAATAACAACATAAAACAAAATAAAATTATATACAACTACATATACAATACAATATAAACACTAATATTGAAAGTCCAATATTATCAACCATTTATATTTTTAAGAAATATACAAAACCTACCATACTCTACATACCAACGACAAACCATGCAATATCTTTGTGGTCCTCATCCTCTTCATGGCCTATAACACATGTCCCTTTAACAGAATGATGTGGCTCTTTACATTGGAATGTGATGGTATTCGTTGTAAGTAAATGAACAACATCAATAGTCCGCAACAAATCTTTGGCACTATCAACAACACCAGTGCACTCCCCATTATCCAGAACTGCCTTGCCAAAATAGGCATCAAGTAATTGTAAACCTACATATTAAAATAACTATCAATTAATCCAATGTATCCGTTTCAACACAACAGTAAATATTATACAACACAACACAACTAAACACTAACCCCAAACTACAAACACACATTAATTAACTATATACAAAATTTAATGTACATATATACCATACATACCTTGATCACACTGAGGAGGCCCTCTTGAAATGTCGATCATTCCAAGAAAATAAGTTGCCTCAAGATGATTTTCATCTACTACTTGTCTGAATAAAGTCATTCCTACATCAAAATTGCCATTACAAAAGCACTCATCCTGTTGACACTATAACAATATCATTAACATCAATGACACTAATTAAATATTAATAAATGGAATAGATTACATATAATTACTAAAATTACACATATCATTCTTTGTCTGAACATGGATTCAATGTTATTATGCAATGCACATGTGCATATAAATAAATCAACATTCAGATATTTGGGACCCGTTCCTTCAATCATGTGAAGGGATGTTGTTCTGAACACTTGAGGATCACCCACACCCCCCCTCCCCTGCGTCATACATCTTCTTTGAACTTAAAATTTTAAATACATAGTAAATAACTAATAAATAAGGTTGTGTTTCATCAAATATACATTCATTAGTTAATGTTTATTGAGAATTACCAAAGTCTTGTGGAGATGATGCCTTTCACGGATTCTGACCCTAATGTTACAATAATCCAACTCAAAATCTCTATTGGAAGATCATCTAACGAAGAACAACTTCTTGTATTCGACATTCTACTTACAAAATACACATTGGATTAATTGATTTCAATTTTTTTTTAAAATTAGGCGTAACTATGAAAAATAGTGTAATAGGGTATGGAAAAAAACTTACTTTCTGATGATCTAGTCGCGAGCACTGAATTCAGGAATCACTATTATCGGAAAAAATCGATTTTGAGAACGATTACCCTTCAACGATTTGGGGGATTAAGTGTTCCTCTGCAGTTTTATCATCCGAAAAAGTTGAGACATTCTGAATGGTTGAAGAACTGAAATGTCGGCATGACATCAGAAACATGATGGCGCCTTAACAATATAGAGTGCAAAAAGACCACAGTGCCCTTGAAATCATTCCTATTATGTGATTACTAAGTGTAGTTGTGTCAAAACACATTATTCAAACATGATAACCTTTTATGGGTCACAATGGACCTTTGACTATTGAAATGAAAAAGACTAAAATAACATATATATATATATATATATATATATATATATACATATATATATATATATATATATCATAATTCATAATAGAATACATTTATATTAACATTTCACCAAATTACAAGTATATATTCATGTATTGATATTCAACCAAATTACAAAATCCAAAATAGAATACATTTATGTATTGATATTAAACCAAATTACATATATATATATATATATATATATATATATATATATATATATATATATATATATATTAACATTTCAGCAAATTACAAGTACATATTCACATTAAACCAAAATACATATATAATATGCATCACTAATTGTATGAATCAAACAACCATCATATAACTACTCTAAACTAATGTCAAACATCTTAGCAAACTCAACCAAACATGCATCCCACAAACAAATATCACAATTAAACAACCAACTGTATTCATGCATAAAAACTTTTTCATATCTGGTCACAGATGGATGCTTTGCACAACTTTTATAAAAGCCATGGGTATACCATGACACCAATGACCCATATGTCATCCATGGGTATACCATGACACTATAAGTAACTACCATGTTGACCAATGACCCGTTTGTCATCCCTGGATGTTACCATGACAGTATAAGCAACTACCATGTTGACCAATGACCCGTGTGTCGACCATGGGTATAGCATGAGACTATAAGCAACTACCTTGTTGACAAATGACCCGTATGTCATCCATGGGTGTTACCATGACATGATAAGCAACTACCACATTGACGAATGACCCATATGTCATCCATAGGTATACCATGACACTATCAGCAACTACCATGTTAACTAATGACCCATATGTCATCCATGGGTGTTACCATGACACAATAATCAACTACCATTTTGACCAATGGCCCATATGTCATCCATGGGTATACCATGACACTATAAGAAACTACCATGTTGACCAATGACCCGTATGTCATCCATGGGTGTTACCATGACACTATAAGCAACTACCATCTTAACCAATGACCTGTGTCTCATCCATGGGCGTTACCATGACACTATAAGTAACTACCATGTTGACCAATGACCCATATGTCATCCAAGGGTGTTACCATGACATTATAAGCAACTACCATGTTGACCAATGACCTGTATGTCATCCATAGGTGTTACCATGACACTATAAGCAACTACCATGTTGACCAATGGCTTGTATATCATCCATGGGTGTTACCATGACACTATAAGAAACTACCATAATGATAATTAACCCATATGTCATCTATGAGTATACCATGACCCTATAAGCAACTACCATGTTGACCAATGACCCGTATGTCATACATGGGTGTTACCATGACAGTATAAGAAACTACCATATTGACAAATGACACATATGTCATCCAGGGGTATACCATGACATTATAATTAACTACCATGTTCACCAATGACCTGTTTGTCATCCATGGGTGTTACCATGACACTATAAGTAACTATCATATTGACCAATGACCTATATGTCATCAATGGGTACACCATGACACTATGAGCAACTACCATGTTGACCAATGACCCGTATATCATCCATGGGTGGTACCATGACACTATAAGCAACTACCATATTGACCGATGACCCATATGTCTTCCAAGGCTATACCATGACACAATAAGCAACTATCATGTTGATCAATGACCTGTATGTCATCCATGGGTGTTACCATGACACTCTAAGAAACTACCATATTGACCAATGACCCATATGTCACCCATAGGTATACCATGCCACTATAAGCAACTACCATGTTGACCAATTGCCCATACGTTTTTATATATAAAATTTGGTTCAAACATAACAGCATAAAGATGTATTGTTTATTATTGTTTAATTCTCGTTTATAATTTTAAATTAAAATTATGCTATGAACACCTCGTTAGTCTTTGTTCTTTCTTGACGTTATATATATATATATATATATATATATATATATATATATATATATATATGTGTGTGTGTGTGTGTGTGTGTGTGTGTGTGTGTGTGTATACCCTTTCTATCAAGCTAGAACTAATTTAATGAATTTGAATTACTAAATATTTAGCGCTAATTAGCACGGTTCGAATTATTCATTAGCGGAGTTTCAAAATACTTTGCAATTCCTTTCTCGCCAACCTACACACGTTTAGGCTGCATATTAGGGTGAGTTTACTAATTAGAAATAGGGTATACATTTTTTTTAATCATCTCTGGTGGCTAATTGATCGAAATCTTTGTTCATTACATTTGTGCACTGACTTTGGCGATATAGCTTGTCACTCATCTAAAATTTATTTTTATTTAATTTACTATTGTCGTGATCATCGTTTCTTGTTCTCTGATCATCTTCATGTATATTATCATCTTAAATTACAACTAAATTGGTTTTGATTGTATTCAATAGTTTGCATGCGTAGTAATGCCTTCATCTATAATTTATTTTTATTGTATCATTGTTGTCTCTGGTCATCAATAGTTTATCATCTTTAATACATTGGTATGAACTATAGTTTTGTGTTTATTTTTAAGCAATAAAGATGTCGAACTTGAAACCAAAAGGAGCATCAGGTGTGAAGCCAACTAAATTCATTGCACCACAGGTTTTGAACTGCAACAGGACTTAAACTGCAAAATTCATAAGCAAAAAATTACAAGATGAAGAAATTGACTTCCTAATATCAGCAACCAAATCCAATGTACCTATAACATCTAGCACCAAAACCCCTAAACCTAAATCATTAACACCAAACATGACTACCACTTCCTCGACATCAAGTACAACATCCACACCATCCTTAGCAAATATATCCAAAAGTTCAGCTAATGGAACAATACAATCCTCAACATGTACATCAATAACCAAAACTTCGGCACCTACATCATCTAAACCATCATCAACAACGACATCCACTACCACATCATCAACACCTATATTTACTACCACAACCTCAAAACCTGTATCTACACTACCATCCTCCACAACTACAGTAACTACCACATCCTCCTTAAGTAAAGGAACTACCACATCCTCAACATATACATCTATCCCAACACCTACCCAAGAATATACCCCATCAGCAACACTTATCCCAGAATCTACCCCGTCACCAACATAACCAACCATGAATGGATCTGTTGTGGAAAATGTAGAAGGTGAAAACAATTCCTCTGAAGATTGTGGACTAGATGGACGTTTAACTGTTCATGTTTGGAAAAAAACGTGAGTTACCAACCATGTCTTACAACTTTTTCTATGTATAACCTTTTGGTTTACACGTACATATCAATTCAAAACTATACCGATCACATGATTATTTGCAGGCTCATGCCACCAAGACCTTGTGCACACTTTATTAGTTGGTCCTTTTTACATAGAGTAGATCCACAAGGGTACACTTGGGGAAAAGTAACCTAAGAAATGCACGAATTATATTGGGAGGAGTTCCATGTAGTTAACTATATGTCATAAATTGTTGTTTGGTAAACATTTACATTTAAACTTATGTTTATATTGTTAATGTGTAGAAAAATTTTGTTGGGATGAAACAATAGACTCGCTGGTGAGGCAAGCTTGGGAAGGAAAGCGACACAAAGTTATGGACAATATCTATACAACATGCGGAGCCCACAAAGAAACCAACATGGATTTTAACTAACTCATTTTCCACATGATGTCTGAAACTCCTAGAAATTAAAATGGAATAGAGATGAATACAAACTAAAATCCGAGCAGAACAAGAAAAATAGGCGTAATAGTGTGGCTGATGGAGTAGCACAACCTACATATGACGTTGGATCCGCAAGTAATTTGAAGATAGCTTCTGATTTGGTAATTTTATTAATGGTACATCAATGTTTATGTTTATATGTATCTTTGTAATTTTATGGTATTTATGCAGAAGAGGAAATTAGGACGTGATCCACCACATAGTGAATTGTTCCTACATACACACACGAAGAATCACGATGGAGTCACTTTGCCAAATGAAAAAGATAGACAAATTCATGTAATAGTCATTTCAGTGCAATTAAACTTTTATAGTGTAGCTAGTCCATAATGTCATTCATAACTTTGATACCCTTTAACTTATATTATTTTTATTTTGTAGGTGGCCTATACCGAAAAACGGGAAGAGTTGGAAGCTAAAAGTGCTGAATTTGAGGAGGACAAACTATTTTATGATGTTGTTGGTCGTCATGAAAAACAAAGATGACTTCATGGATTAGGCTCTTTTGCAAAGGCGGTTCCCAATATTAGAGGTAAAACGGATGTATCTTACATTCCAGAAAAAAAATGATGAAATAGAAGAAATGAGGGAGATTGTTGCTAAACAAAAAGAGCAATACAAAGAGCTTAAAGAAATGATGAAGGCCCAAGAAGAACAAAACAACGCAAGAGTCAGGCAACTTGAAAAACCACTTAAACGGCAAGGGATCTATTAATGTCATTACAAAACAACACTAGTATGTCATAAAGTGTTGATATGTTTATTGCAAAGTATTTATTTTAGATTAGCCACTTTCCATTTTCCATGTAATAAATACTTATTGTATTATTTTATGATATAATGTTATTTGATTTTTTTTTGTTATTTTTGTTTTTCATATATTACCACAAAAGAATTTGGATCTAATTTATAAATCAATTATCCATCCGTCCATATGGAATCTTTGACATAGAATCTGATATGTAATATACACCAAGAAAATTACTAGGAATTCATGACCACATAATTTGCTAGAAAGTCATCAAAATAAAGTTGCTAGGGATTCATCACCACCAAATTTGCTAAGGATCCACGACCATGGAATTAGCTAGGGATTCATCACCACAGAATTTTCTAGGGATTCATCACCACGGAATTTGCTAGGGAATCACCACCACAAAATTTACTAGGGAATCACCACCACGGAATGTAATACTGATTCACCACCATGAAATTTTCTAGGGAATCATCACAACAGATTTTGCTAGGGATTAACTACAACGAAATTTGTTATAGAATAACTACCACAGAATTTGTGATGGAATCCCACTACCAAATACACGACATAATACCATCTACTACAGATTTCATTACGTTGTTACAATTGCGATAGAACGAGTGTTTCCCTAGCAAACACTTGTTATGGGGTTTTTTGGGACGGAAATCGGTCGTTGCAAATTTCGTCACTATTCGTCTTTGCAACGGAATTTCAGATTTTAGCAACGGAATCCTTCCTTAGCAAAATCGCCTTTTTTTGTAGTGAAAGTAGTCCACACACTAAACAAATGCTATTTGGATGATTTAAAGGCTTTGATAACTGAAAATACAAGTTATGTCACTAAACATATCTAAGCTTAAATTTCAGCTTTTTACAGAAAAGTTGTGGTTTGTTCAAGGACTATTTTCCCTTCTTAAACCCTATATATTTCAAAATTGTACAATATATAGCTCAGGTCTATACCTTTTGAAGGACTACTCGTATACATTCATACGATTTTTTTACAATTTATGACGATTTCTACAAAAATGCCTATCATTTCAGTACATTTTCAGACCAGTCTGTAAAAATGAACATTTTCACTCTGTTAGGAACCACTTAAGGTCAGGATAAACTTATGGATAAAGTAGACTCATTTTCTAAGTTCTGAGAGTTTACGGATCATAATTCTGACTTACAATGATTTTTCTATAATATTTCTAAAAACATGGACATAATTGCCTATTTGATAAACCTTGTTGTTTGGTCTCTCAAATATATACACAAAGATTTGTATTAGATAAGAAAAACACAACTTATGATATTTTTTAATTCACACACTATAGGATCACAAAAGTGTTAATGATAACAATTGTTTCTAATATGATCATGTTGAAAGCCTTATGACATAAAATGATTTGAAACATGTTGGTTATGGTCACTTATAGCCGAGGTGTTGTATAAACTTTGTTTGGTCACTTACAGTCGGGGTGCTATCTAAATATTTTTATGGTCACTTATAGTCGGAGTACTGTCTAAACATTGTTATGGCCACTTACAATCGAAGTACTACTTAAACATTTTTATGGTCACTTATAGTCAGGTACTGTCTAAGCATCGTTATGGTCACTTACAGTAAAAAAACTGTCTAACATTGATATGGTCCCTTGCAGTCGGAGAACTATCTAAACATTTGTATGGACACTTACAACGACATGCTGTTTAAACTCGTGTAAAGGCACTTACAGCCGATGTGTTGTTTAAACTCGTATTGGGATGCATTGGAACGTTGTCATGTTAAAACTTTGGTAGCTTTACATTATTAAGCGTTACAACCAAACGTTTTCGAAAAAAAAATTGGGAATTATAACAAAATCTCGGATACAAAAATACTAATACAAACTAGGATGAGGTTGTATGTAGTATAAATATTGTTTCTAGATCGCTAAACTGATTAGTAGTGTTTATTTATATAAATACCAATATTTTTCTTCACAAAAATACATTAATATTTACTTTTACCTTAAGTATTTTAACATGGATACTTGTATTGGATTTCAAGTATCGGGTCTCACATGAAGCATATAGGTAATACTGATGACCATGTTTTGCACAACTTATTTTGTAAAGCATTCCACGTTTTATAAAGATTTCTTTTTATAAAAATCACGAAGTCAAAACCTGTGGAACTCACCAACAATTTTTGTTGGTGTATTTTAGAATAGAGTATTTTCAGGTAACTAAGGAGCCGGAGGTAGGACATCGGTTATATGGAAATTATAGTTCCTTCCTTTTGTTAATAAACTTAAACTCTTTTAATTTACCGTTCTGTGCTTAAACTATGAAGTTGTAATTTCAATTCAAAAACTTAAAGGTTTGTAATATGTTGATTCAAATATGTTAAGTGTTCGATATATGTGGCTGACTGTGATCCAATTGTATAACGTCGCAAACCCAGTGATTTTCGTCGCCGGTCGAGGTGGGACAGAATGGTATCAAAGTCCACAACTATAGAGAACTTTGTATTTTCTTTTTAAGAAAAATACAACTATAGTCTAGGGCTTACTCTAGTAGGTTTAGGAATACCCTTATCCTTCAGCACTTAAATGTTAAGTATCTAATAAGCTTAAACACATGGATTTAGATCAAATACTCAATTAGGTTTCATAAAACATATGTTATGCCATAACTAAACCTAGTTGTTCACCTAAGTTTTATTTTGGTCAGGCCTTATGCATTATCTAACTTAAGTGAAGTAGTTGACAAGCTAAAATATTGACATTTTAAAAGTAAAGTATGATCACAAGTCAATAAGAGTCGATAGGTCATTCTTTTATTTATATGCGTAAATTTTGTGTAACATACTAGAAATACTAAGTAATTCTTAGTTTAGATGAATGATTTATGGCGAACAAACATGCCACCAGCAGACGAGCCTATGTTTCTTGTGCTACCTAGTGATCGTTATTTCCCAGACTATGCATCTGTGTACCAACATATTCCTCCAGCTGAACATGGGCCAATGCAATCTGACGAATTCAATCCTGAAGAAGATCCAGAGGAGGATCCGAAAGAGGAAATGGAAGAGGAACTTGAGGAGGATCCCAAAGAAGATATGGATGAAGATGAGGTGATAATGATAACCGATTCAGAGTCATCTGCTTCAATTCCACCTACTCCCACCCACTATTTCCTTGGATTTTCATCTCGTCGTACCAGAAAGATTGTTAGGATTTTAGTCCCAAAATCCGTTACTATAAAGTATAACTTGAGTTCCTCTCTGACTAAAAAGGAGATGGACCCATCCGTTTTGGAAAGCAACCATGGGAACCCGAGGACGGATGAGAAGCGGGCTGCAAGAACATTTGAAGAAGGACAGGCATCGGGGGTTGCGCCCCCATTTGACATGGACATTGACAAATTGTCTGTCCTACTTGAGCAGAACACCCGACTGCATGGACAAATGTGGAACGTCGGTGATGAATTAAGCAACCAGTAAGGCCAGTTAGAGAAAACAAAGGGAAAATAGCCTGAATGAATCAACGACAAGAGCAGTATTAGATCTTGCAAGACAATCAACATTAAAGAATGGACTACCACAATACCAACTGGAAGAATTATGGTCCGAGAGTAACCAATGTGGAAGCTCATAACCAAATTTCCCTTTTAGTGGCGTACGGAGTTGAGGAGATTCATGATGTACTAGATGGAAAACAAGAAACACTAGAGGAAATACATACAATACTGGAAGGAAAATATGATAACATGTCCCACAAGGTGGCCAAGTTTTTGAGTTTTTGTTAAACTAATTAGTCGGGTTTTCGAGAAACTTGCAAATTTTGGCAAGAAAGTCTTCGGATATGTATTAGGATATGTAAGCATATGTAAACTTTATTTGATTATTAGTATGTCTATGTACCACTTATCATAAGTCTTTACATTTTGAGAATGGTAAGGACTAATGTACTCGGATGTTAATGTTTAATATAATGAAACATATGTTATTAAGTTTAAAAATCTTTTTGAACTATTATATGAATCGTGATCAGGAATAATAACATTATGAGAGAACTAACAAAAACATCACAAACTTTACCTCTACTGCTAATAGAAATAGGAAATTAAAATGCCTCCAAGAAGGAACACCAAATCAAACCCCAAAGTAAGACCAACTACCAAACCAACTATAGGACAAACCCAGAGAGGTTGACCATCCAGAAATCCGGTCGTCATTCCATTAACTGAAACGCCAACTTCTAGCACTCCAATTCCACTACCTCCCGAATCAGGACTTCCTCAAACTACAACAAAATTGGAACAACTTGTTTCAGAACACGTTACAATTGCAATAGCAACTGCAAGGAGTTTGAATGTTGTAAGGCAAGTCGTGGAAGTGAATGGACTGGGAAACAAAGCTGGAAGCACTCTTCAGTCACATCCAGAAGTGCCTAGAAGAACTTGTTCTTACAAGGACTTCATGAATTGCAAGCCAAGAAACTTTTATGGGAACGAATGTGTTGTAGGTTTAAGTCGTTGGTTTGAAAAAGTTGAAGTTGTTTTTGACATATGCTACTGCTCTGAGGGTAGCAATGTATGTTTTGTTGCATGCACCTTGATGGATGGAGCTCTAACATGGTGGACTGACCATGTAAAAACCTTTGGTGTCTCGGTGGCTAACTCAATGTCATGGGAGAACATGAAAGAACTTCTAATAGAGGAATATTGCCCCCGAGAAGAAGAACAAAGCCTAGAAATTGAGCTTTGGTACCTAAAGATGAAAGGTTATGATGTCAAGCCTTACACGAGAAGGTTTAATGACCTTTCACTCCTCTATCCAGGCATAGTGAAACCAGAATGCAAGAAAGTGAACCATTATATATGGGGTCTGGCTTCACAAATAAAAGGGATGGTACTTTCATCAAAACCTACCACATATCTTAGTGCTAAGCGTCTAGCTATGCAATTGATCAAGTACGAAATCGAAAATGGAGTAATGGTAGAGAAAATTGAAATTCCTAAAGTTAACAACAACAACCACAAGCACAAGTGCAATGGAGCGAACCGGAACCATTAGAAAAAGCATCAAAATGAAAAGGTCTATACTATGGTACCAGCCCCAGTTGCAATCCAAAAGGTTCCAATCTAAATATGGGTTACATTGGGAATATGCTTTTATGCACTCAATGCAATCGACACCACAAGGAAGAATGTTTCCATTATGCCAAATGCATCAAGAAAGGTCATACAACAAACTTTTGTCGAGGAATGGAAAAAGTTTTTTCAGTACCAGGAAGGGGTAATGGATTGGGTTCTGGTGGAGGAGGAGCTTTTTTTGAATGTGGAGAAAAAGGGCACATCAAGCAAAATTTCCCAAAGTTGAAGAAGGGTGATGGGAATGCTCGTGGTTGGGCTTTTGTGATAGGGAACAAAGATGCTATACAAGGTCTCGCAGTGATTACTTGTATGTTCATTATCAATAACTAATATACTATAATTCTATTTGAATCCGGTGTTGATAGAAGTTTTATAACCCCATTGTTTAAACAACTATTAAATCATAGTAAATTAGACGTAGCGTACAAGGTAGAAGTAGCAAATGGTCAGATAGAAAACAGAACCGCAATCTTACGAAATTGCCTCCTAGCTTTGAATGGCCACACATTCTATGTTAACTTAATGCCAATGAATATTGTTAGTTTCGACATCATTATCGGTATGGATTGGATGTTTCTGCATCGTGCTGAAATTCTCTGTTTCAAAAAGGCTATACGACTAACTCTACCTAACAGTGAGACCATGATAAACTACGGAGACAAGTCAGGTCAAAACTTGAAGCTTATTTCTTGCACTAAGGCTCAAAAATATATACACAAGAAGTATTACGACTTCTTAGCGCACGTAGTAGATAAGAAGAGCAAGACGAAAGAAATCAAAGACACAACCCATATATGCGACTATCCCGATGTGTTTCCTGAAGGAACTACTTGTAGTTATTTGTATGTTTCATATCAACAACATTTAGGATTAGGTATTAATTGATACTAGAACCGATAAAAGCTTTATCAACTATAGGTTTCGAAACATGACAAAAACATAAATTATGCAACTTACAAGTTAGATATGGTAATCAACCAAAGAGAAAGCACTTTAGAAATACTCACTAATTGCCTTCTCACTCTGAATAGTCATGTCATTCATTTAGAAACTAAGGACCCTTGCTGGTAATCTATAATTGCTAACTATATATGTTAGGGTTGTATATAATTAAGGTTCTATAGACATAGGATTTGTGACTCTGCTTTACTTCCTGTTCCTTATTTGGTTGTGTACTATTGTAACGTCCCAAAATTTAGAGCCAAAAATTTCATTTTTAAATAAGTAGTTACAAAACCAGTAGTATGAAACATAAATAGTACCAACTCTTATCATAATCAAAACCAAGATGAAAAATAACCCAAACATGTCAGAGAAAAGTAATATCATAGTAAAATTCCCAAAAATCTCATAATGCGGAAAATCATAGTGTGATGCGATGTGATCATGCCGGCTCCTTTCCTTTAGAAAAAGAAGTACCTGAAACCAAAACTAAAAACTATAAGCATGAAGCTTAGTGAGTCCCTTCCCATCATACCACATAAAAGCATACTATCAGGCATATCTAGGTGCCCGACCTACCCCTTCGGTTTATTTCATTTGGATATTGACGAGCATATCTTGGTGCTCGACCTACCCCTTCGTCCAATTCCGGCTGGATACTGCCAACCATATCTGGGTGCTCAACCATCCCCTTTGGTCTACTTCCACCAGACACTGCCGAGCATACGTGGGTGCTTAACCTACCCTTCGATCTATTCCAACTGGTTACGACCGCTACCACATAATAGGATACAAACACATAAATCACAACAACTACTGCATACCAGACAATTATCACAAAGACAATCATATTACTATAAACAAAAAACAAGTGGGCCGACATTGGCGCGTTCGACCCATTAATAAAGGGAAGGTAACTCACCTCGAACATATGAAAGTAGCTAAACTGTCCCCGGCTCCGAAAATCTACCCAACTTAATCCCTTAAAATGAAAGATCTCCATAATTACGAATTCGTACTTATAAACCCTTAAGGGTCAACTTGGTCAAAGTCAAAGTCAAAGTCAACACCCAGGTCAAGGTCAAAGCAACACTCCGAGTTGACTCAACTCGTTGAGTTACTCTTCAACACGGTGAGTTCCCATAAATCACAAAATCGTGATATTACGAATCAACTCGTCGAGTTTCCCTTTAACTCGCTGAGGTTCTCCTTTTCAATAGAACCGGGACACTCCCAAACCAACTCATCGAGTTCTCATATGAACTTGTCAAGTTCATCATTCTGCCAACCCAACCTAATAATCCCGTCATAGGCTGAAAATGCCTCAACAAGGGTAAAGTTTCCAATTTTACCCATTAATCCCCTCCATAAAGGAAATAACCTCAAACCCTAATCCAAAAAGGCTATGACATTACCCTTAAAATCATAATGTCTTCAAGACAATGATCATGAACATAGATATGGACCTTAATGGCTTAAAGGTCACATAAAGTCTCAAAGTTTACTTACATGCATGGCCAAAAGAGGCTTAGAAGGCCAAAAAAAAAGAGCTCAGGGATTGCATGGGGCTCATAGGGCCACAAAGTTGGCACCTTTATGCCATGAAAGCCCCTCAAGACACTAGATCTGAAAGGTTAATTTGTTTGGGACGTCCAACTCGAAAGGACCATAATATCTGGTCAAAAACCAAGAAAATGACACTAAAATGGAGATATAAGCAACTACAAGGCAAGGTTGAGACTTTCTTACCAGAAAATGATGGGAATGAAGCAAAGTTTCTGGATCCAATAGTTTCTGCTTTTTGCTTCAAGCTTCCTTTGCTACCAATGGCTTCAAAGACACACAACTCACTTAAAAATGACTCACAAACTCTCAAAAGTGTCTTAGGGTTTCGAGATTAGGATTTAGTATAGCGGAGGATGGAAATGAGGCCAACGCCTTGAGTTTAAGGTGTTTAAATAGGGCACAAAACCGTGAAATCAGGGTTTCATTTTACCCAGCCAACTCGTCGAGTTGAGGCCTCCCAACTCGTCGAGTTGGTCATTTAAAATCCGCAGTCTACAAAATCTCTACTCAACGAGTCTGGGGCTTCTAGCTCGTTGAATTTCTCTATAAACATGAATAAATTATAAGTTTAAATACATACCAAGAAACAGGCGTTACAATTCACACACACTTGTCTCAGACTTCATCCTTGAAGTCCGCTGCTCCAAATAATCATGGATAATGCTCCCTCATCTCTTCCTCTGGCTCCCATGTCCACTCCGACCCCTTGCGGTGCAGCCAATGCACCTTCACTAAGAGAACAACCTAGTTCCACAAGGTTTGTTTTCCGATCTAGAATCGCCACAGGCCTCTCAACTTACTTTCGGCGGTTTTCCACATCTATATCCTCCAAGGGCACAATTGTGGTATCATCCACTAAAACACTTACGCAGCTAGGAGACATGAAAGGTGCTGATGATATGACTAAGCTCGGCTGGCAGATCCAGTCGATACGCGACCCTGCCCACCCGAGCCAAAACGTCGAACGGATCGATATACCTGGGGCCCAGCTTGCCCCGCTTCCTGAAACAGATGACACCTTTCCAAGGTGAAACCTTCAGGAGAACCATATCTCACACCTAAAACTCTAAATCCGATCGGCGCTTGTCGGTATAGCTCTTCTACCGACTCTGAGCAGTCTGGAGCCTGCTTCTAACCTATTGGATCAACTCCGTAGTCTTGAGTACCACCTTGGTACTCCCCATGACTCGTTGATCGACCTCGCCCCAACAAATCGGGGTCTTACATTTCCTCCCGTAGAGCATCTCAAAGGGAGGTCGATCTATTCTAGCATGGTAACTGTTGTTATACAAAAATTCCGCTAACAGAAGATACGTATCCCAACTCCCACCAAAATCCAATACACATGCGCATAGCATGTCCTACAGAGTCTAGATCATCCTCTCACTCTACCCATCCGTCTGAGGGTGAGAGGTTGTACTGAAGTGAAGACAATTGCCCATGTCATCGTAAAACCGCTTCCAAAACTTGGAAGTAAAGCGAACATCTTAGTCTGACACAACTACAACTGGCATCCCATGACTTGCCAGCACCTTGCGTACGTAAATCTTGGCTAGCTTCTCAGCTGATATACTCTCCTGGATTGGGATGAAATGCACACTATTGGTCAACCGATCCACGATGACCCAAATCGAATCCACTCCACGTCCAATCCTAAGAAGCTTTCTAATGAAATTCATAGTGATGTCTTTCCATTTCCACACGAGAATCTCCTACAACTGCATTTTGTTGTGCGCTCACTGATGTTTGGCCTTGACTTTCCTATAAGTCAAGCACCGCTCTAGAAACCATGTTATATCCGCTTCGTGTAGGGACCCCAATAATCAGGGTGAAGATCCCGATACATCTTCGTAGACTTGTGAGCCTCCTCCATCAGAACTTGGCACACCTTGCCCCATTGAGGAACCCATACCCTATGATGCAGGGTCAAAACTCCATGGCTATCATAATCGAAGGAAACCACCTGAACTATAACCTGCTCACACTTTCGGTGCTCCTCATTCATACCCTCAGCCTGAGCCTCCTGAATCTGTTCCAGCAATGGAGTAATCACTGTCATCCTCAAGAATACATCCATGATCGGAGTCGCGACCGCCTTGCGGTTGATAGTATCAACGGCCACAATGGCCTTCCCCGGGTGGTGGAGGATCTCAGAGTCATAGTCCTTCACCACATCCAACCAACAACGCTGCATCATATGCAGATTTCGCTGCTCCATCAAACACCTCAGGCTCTTATGGTCCGTGTAAATGGTATAACGAACCCCATAGAGGTAGTGACGCCAAATATTGAGGGCAAAAACAATGGCCCCCAACTCCAAATTATGTGTCGGGTAGTTCGCTGAATGAGGCTTCAACTGCCTTGAACCATACGTAATCACGTGACCCCGATGCATCAATATCGTACCCAAGCCTATGATCGAAGCATCACAGTAAACCATGAAATCATCAACGCCCTCGGTCAAGGTCAGAATCGATGCCTGGCACAACCGCTATCCGAGAGTCTCGAAATCCGCCTGCTGCTCAGGCCCCTAGTAAAATGTCACCGACTTCTTGGTCAATCGGGTTAGTGGAACATAAATCTTGGAGAAATCATTGATGAATCTCCGATAATAACCTGCTAGACCAAGAAAGTTCTAGATCTCAGATAGAGACCTCAGAACCTCACATCTCATCATATCCTCTACCTTGGCTGGGTCGACCAGAATACCATTCTGGTTGACAAGGTGCCCTAGAAACTGCACCTCGCGCAACCAAAACTCACACTGGGAGAACTTTGAGAAAATTCTTTCTCTCCTCAAATTCCCCAAGACCTCCCTCAAGTGCTCATCGTGTTACTCCTGTGTCTTGCAATAAACCAAGATATCATCAATAAAGACTATCACAGACCGATCCATCATCGGTCCACATACGCAGTTCATGAGATCCATGAACGCGGCAGGAGCATTGGTGCGCCCGAACGGCATCACCACGAACTCATAATGGCCATAGCAAGTCGGAAAAGTTGTCTTCTGTACATCCATGTGCTTGACCCTCATCTGATGGTAGCCCGATCGTAAATCAATCTTGGAAAAACAAGATGCTCCCTGGAGCTGGTTGAAGAGATCATCAATCATCGGGAGTGGGTAACGGGTCTTTACCGTTACCTTATTCAATTCCCCAGTAGTCTATACATATCCGGTGGGATCTGTCCTTTTTCTTCACGAATAAAATCGGGGCTCCCCAAGGTGAACTGTTCGGCATGATAAAACCCTTGTCTAACATCTCTTGCAGTTGTCTAGACAACTCCTGCATCTTTGGAGGAGCCAACCGATACGATGCCTTGGCTATCGGAGCCGCACCAGGAACTAGGTTAATCTTGAACTCCACCTATCGCTCTAGAGGTACCCCACCGGGAACACGTCCAAATACTTTTGCACAACCGACACATCATCCAGGGTTGCCTTAACCTTCTCCTAGGTATCCATAACATAGGCAACAAAGCCTGCACATCCCTGGTGAAGGTAGCGTCGGGCTCTCGCTGCAAAGCATAGGACCAGTCCACGTTGTGGTCTTTCACCCTGAAATACCAGCTCTCCCCACTGGAGGTCCTAACCCGAACCAACTGCTACTCATAGTTGATCACCACCACATTGGGGCTCAACCGGGCCTTCATGTCCACCTGGTCCACTCTCCGAGCCTCGGCACGTCTGGTCCACCCTCGTGGGGCCTACAACCTATCCGGACCGCTCGTTGGGCCTTCGGAATATCCGGTCTGCCCTGGGTATATTGGCTTACATCACAAAGCAGGACCCGCCTCAACTCAACCCCAGTCCAACAACCATGTGCACATAAACATTCAATCATATACAATTCACATCCAATCAAACCGATCTAGCAGATCACATAACATAACATCATCCTAACCAGGATACCGACCTTAACCAGGTCTCTAACATATACCATCCTAGCAAGCAATAACATAACAACGATACCCGGATTACAATCCGATAAAGGGCCGGCCTTGGTGCCGTAGACCCTGTCGATATAGTGAGGATAACTCCCCTCGCAACTGCCGACTAAAGAGATAAGATCACGCTGCTCCCACCTCTGACACGAACTTCACCACTGATAAATCACCAAAACACTGAACACAATAAATACCAAAATACCCCTGGAAGACAACTGGCCAACTCAATACTATCTCTACTCGCCGAGCCACCCTGCTGACTCGTCGAGTTCCTATGCTCTGAAACTTCCATGACACGACTCAACTCGCCGAGTCGCCCCAAGACTCGCCGAGTCCCACAACTCTGATTCTGTTCGCACTCAACCGACTGAGTCATCCCTTGACTCACCGATTCACTGCTCAACCAGGAAAGGTTAGGACCTCATGACCAGACTCGCCGAGTCCAAGGCTATCTTCAACCAACTTGCCGAGTTGTTCTTCCAACTCGTCGAGTTGCTGCCTATCTTCATGCAACTCGCCGAGTACACCAATGTGACTCGCCGAGTACCACTAGCTCTTAACCCATACAGAGGCTTTCCAAGCCATGCAGGGTCTCCAATCCATAGATCTACTCTTATATAAGCCATCCATCATGTAAAGTGGCAAACTTTATGTGAATCCAAGGAGATCTAAGCATAAAACACTCTAGGGCTAGGGTTTGGGACAAAGGAACTTCACCAACAACTCTTGAACAGGGAATTTATGCTCTTTTAGATCATCAGTACTCTAGATCTGAGGTAGCAACCTCAGATCCAACCTCCAAACTCAAGATAGCACTAGATATACTCCCAAAAATCCCACAAATGATAGATCTAGATGGATAACAACTCAAGCAACGCATCATTACCTCAAGAGAAGACTCCAACAGAAGAATAAGCGAAAACCTTCTAAAGCCCCTTGCTCCAAGCCTCTAAATCTTCAAGGATCTCTTCAACAAACACTCCTTCCAGATCCAAATGCTCTCTAATTCTTTCACAAACGAATATTAGGGTTTCTGGACTTCAAGGAAGAGTAAAGAGGCTGGGGAGAGGGTATTATGTTCTTTATATAGGGCTCAACCCCCGGGATTAGGGTTTTCTCCACACAGCACCAACTCGCCAAGTCCAGCTACCGACTCGCCGAGTTGGCCACTTAACACGCGACCAGAATCGCGACCCTACTCGGCGAGTCTACCCATGGCCTTGCCGAGTTGACCATTCATATTTTCACTTTGAACCCTGAACTTGCACTCCTGAACTTGGGATGTTACAATTCTCCCCCACTTAAATTAGGCTTCGTCCTCGAAGCCTGCGGAAACACAACTCCAGAAACTACTCTCGCAATGCACCACCTGGCATTAACCAAACCAGGTTCCTCATAACACTACCACCGAAACCCAAAACCCAACTCTTCCCCCGCGGTGTCCTGACCACTGCCTCAAGCCGACCACCGGTCTCATCCTCTGATAACGATACCAACTTATCAACCGACTACCACTCCATGATACTTCAATCGTTCCAGATCACAACAATCACTTGACTCTTACGAGCTAGATATAACGCTGAACCACCGGGATCCCAACCCGGTACCACACTGCTATCATTTTCCTCGTCGGACATATCCTTCACCGGATTCACTGCTGAGACTTAACCTACTCCCTTTTTGTGTCCAACTCTATCCCTTCCATGCTGACAGGATGACACATCCTTCAGCTTCAGAGCAACTCCCATGAGTTCTCCTCCGCAATCACATACACATGCTGAACTGGCTCTAGCATCCTCGAGTTGGGAAAACCCGACACACTGATGACACCTCCAAACATCCCCCATGAAGAATTACCACTACAAGCATAATTTCTTGTTCACACCAAAGAGGGATATCTGGGAATCCAAGGCTCCATCCTTGCATCCCTTCCGAGCCTCTTTGGCTCTACACCCTCGGAACTCCTTCCGAGGCCTCAGTAGACATCCAACCCGGATGTGTTTCCATACCACCAGTGCAAACACACTGCTCAATAACCATAATTGGAACACCTCAATCATACCTCCGTGCTACTGCTTTCACTTCCGTGAACTTACACTCCTTCTCAGAGCTACATACCTTTCCCTTTCCTTATCCAAGGAAATCTACATGTCCGCCTTGTAACTACAACAAGTTCCACGGTGTTCGCCCAACGCTACACCATTCCCTTATAGCATAACCGCTATCCCATGCACCACACATTCTCTGAATCTACTCGCAAGGATTCTCGAGTCCATGGATTACCTTCCACTAATCATGATCAATACCCGGGGCCAGACCTTCTGATGCTATCACATCGCAACATACTCATTCCATCTCCTCATACAGATCTATCAACACATGCAGAGTCTTCAGCATGACTGGACCGCCTTACCAGGCCTTCAACCAATTTGGACCACTCTCAGAATCTTCAACATGTCTGGACCGCCCTCCAGGGCCTTCAGTCTGTCTGGACCGTCCTTCGAGCCTTCGGCCTAACTGGTACGCCCACCGGCCTTCAGTCTATCCAGACCGCTCAACTAGCATTCTTCATCCCGAATTATCCCCCTTAGAAAACTTCCCCATACATAATGTTCTAGCCCTCTAGGGGTTCCGAACTCTAACTCCATCCTACATACTCAATCCCGACTTGATCCTAGGCCTTCCATAATCAATCGCCCTTTTTACGAAACCCTTGGTCTGTATCCCACCCGATTTTCCTGTCACTTGCTCATACCAGCCTACGCTCTTGGCTGACATAACCGCTGCTGAATCCCAAACAGCTAATCAACCTCTCATGCTTGTCGATCTTCCGAAGAATTTTCCAACTCTCCCCACTTAGAGCACTGACTATCAACCACCGGTCGCCATAACCGACCTCCCTTAACAACTCTACACCACACATTCCCTTACACGGGAATTGATTTCCACTAGAACGAGCAACCTTCACAAAATCACATATCAACACTGATCATCTCGGACTCGAAAGAAGCCCGACCTTCAGCTAACCACTCCTCAGACTGTAGATGCTACCCGACATTCAGACCAAACGACTGATTTCCCACTAATAATTCCCATGGATGATAAACAACGAAACTCCCAATACCAAAACCCTTAACCATACCGCAACCCTCAAGGAGCAAACAAATACAATACCAAAAATCACACAACGAGACTAGCAGGTATACAATACTCCATAATAATCACAAGATAACAAAATATCAAGGAGGAAACATACCTGCAGCTGTATCTGGCACTGCCCTGACCTCCTCTGCTGTAAGCTGAAAAGCACGACCCTGAGCCCTCGGGGGCTCCGCTCCACCCTGACCTCCACCCGTAATCCTCAAAGTGGCCGGTGCTGGAGCCTGCACCGGTCCTGCAGCAAGGTGTGGACAGTTGACCCTCAAGTGTCCAACCTGATGGCAGTGATAACAAATCCTCAAATCCTGAACCGGGGCTGTGTGCTGACAATCCCTCGCATAATGCCCCTCTTTTCCGTACCTGCGGCATGCACCACCGGACCTACAAACTCCGGTGTGACCCTTCCCACACTTCCCACAAGTGTGGCTGCTCTGATCTCCCAATCTAGAATCAACGGTCTTGGACCGTTTCGGTGTCGGCTGCGACTATGCCGGGGCCTGCCTCTGTTCTCTCAAATGTAACTCAATCTCCAACTCACGCCGCCGAGCGGCCTCCTACAGCTCCAGCAAGGTCTCGCACCTCTTCGTAGACACAAACTGCCTGATATCCCTCTTGAGCATACTGAGATATCGGTACATCTGAGCCTGCTTTGAAGCAAACTCTAGGGAAAACATCGCCCTCTCTGTGAACATCCTGGTGATCTCCGTCACTGACTCCGAATCCTGCTTCAGCTCCAGGAACTCCTGAGCCAACCTCTCCCTCTCAACCCGTGGAATATAACGGGTACTGAACATCTCTCGGAACTAATCCCATGAAACGGTAGCCCTCTGCGCATCCGAATACGACCCCTTGGTCAATCTCCACCAATCCTTCGCCCCAAGCCTCAACAAGTTCAGAGCACACATCACTCTTTGATCAGCAGGGCATGAACACGTAAAGAAACACCCCTCCACGTCCGACAACCATCTCATAGCAACAATCGCATCCTGAACTCCATCGAAGGTAGGGGCTTCGTATTATCGAAGTCCCGATACTGAAAACCTCTACCGGCTCCTCCCCCTGCCGCTGCTACAACCGTTGTAGCCGCCACAACAACCGTCTCTGTAAGAGCTGCATAGCGCTTATCAAAATACTTGACCATGGGGGTCTTGATCGACCCAAACAGTTCCGGCAACTCAGCCCGGAACATCGCAGCAACCTCATCATGCAGGATCTCACGAATCCTAGCATCCAACTCGCCTGTGCTCATCTGACCAATAATCTCGGGCGGTACCGATCCACCCTGACCGCCCTCTCCTTCTCCTGATCCTGATCCGGATCCGCTCCTAGCATGCCTCGTAACCACCATACTGAAAATACCGCAAAACATCAGACGCTCTTCCAGAACCCCGGGAACCAACTCTCAACCCCACCCTAGAGGTTGTGGCTTCCTTGATACGCGTATGGGTCCTGTGCTTTCAGTAGTACGGGCCCATACTACTTTCCACACCTACCCATATTTATATCAAGTATAACCACAACACCCTAGTGATGATCATACATAGCAAGCACTCAACCCTCACTCCTAGAGGAACACTGGAAATCTCATATAGAAAGAAACCCTAGGCTAGCAGGCATCATAAATCAAGCAACTCTATCAAGAAATTCCTGAAGATACCTAGCCTAGCACTAGCATGCTGTTCTATCATATCTCAAAAACAAATATCTCGTATGGTATTTTGGGGTTACTTACTGGCTCCGGCTGATCGTACCTCCGCGTCCTCTTTTACTCATTTTGAAAACCATTTTAAATTCTTTTTTGAAAACTTTCCTGGATTTGAGACTGGATTCACACGAGTGTTCCTCCAATTCACTCAAACCAAGGCTTTGATACCAACTTGTAACGATCTAAAAATTCCAACCTGTTGAGAGAAAGACTTGGAGACACACTTGAACAAACGTTAGAACAAGTTAGTTGCGGAATAGTTAATCTCTAAGGATCTAAATGCTCAACAATAATAAAGTAGGATAGTTAGTTGCGGAAAGTAAAGAAAGATAAATGACAAAAGTTATATCAAGAATACACTTAAAGTGATTCATAACAAGGAATGCAGTCACTCCAAGTTAGTAAGCGAGATCAAGTTTAGTGATTAAGTCTAGAAGACTTGCTCCGAAGAGAGGTTATGTTCCAGTAGCAGTTTGAGTGTGAAGAGTAATAAGATTGATAACAGATGAAGAATAGAAAGATGATTGAATGAGAAATTTTGTGTATTGAGAAGTTAAGAGTTTTCACACTCATATATATATCACAAGTACATAATACATAAGAAATAGTCTCTGTTTATAGAGTTTAGAAAAGAACAACTCTATGAGCAGCCGTGCAAGACATGCTGGACAATAGAGTGAATGACATAGTAAAAAAAATAACTAAGACTGCGGATAAGAAAGACTTTAATACTCTGAATGCTGATATGGTTGCTGATGGAGAATGGTTGCGGTCACAGTTGTAGAGATTGACTCCGGTGTTGAATTGGTTGCAGGTACTGAACCGTTGCGGTAGATAAGTTCAAAAGGGTCACTTTTATGTTTCAACAATTTCCCCCTAAGTGACCTTTTTAAGTTTGGTTCAGTTATCAAGTTTGAGAAACTTGATCAAAATTCATCAAAATTTTCTAACATTTTCCAGCCACAAGATTCTTCTGTAGATCTCAAACTTGACTTCAGCAGTAGTGTGCTTTGATCTTTCTACTGCGGTCTTGCATATGTCAAGTTGCTTCTTGGGCAGGCGATGCATGGCATTCATCGGAATGAAATATTTGACATTGTCCGTTTTCCGTTTGAATATGATGCCATGATCTGGGAAGTTGGTTGCGCCTAGAGATCTTTCTTCAAAACCTTTTGTAAGCATTAACACTTGTTCAAGTGGTGGAAGGTCAAATTTCTTGATAATGGTGGGGTGGATGTCCGCATCAATCTTCGCAAAGTCACAGACAGTTTCCTTGAGGAAAGATTTGGCATTGTCGAGAGCTATCTGCATCTTAGGATGTTTCTCTGCCTTGTTCTGAAAAACTATGACAATGAGAAATATTTCTTCAGGTTTCATGCAGGGGAAGTCTGCCTGGGTGCAGATGTAATCATGCTCTCTTCTGGTCAGAGTGAATTGTGCAAAGTCTTCTTTCATAAACTTCTGCATCTTGTAGTTCTTCACTGCGGATGGTCTATCGTTAGACCAAATGTTTTCAACTGAAGAGCCATGCTTCGCATAGAAGCGAGTCAGCCTTTCGAATTCCATTGGTAGATGCTTGTGATCAGGAAGACTACGGTCGAAGGAGTCAAAGACAGCAAATTACATGGCATTGGGAGAAATTGGAATATCCCAATAACCATCTGATGGTGGTTCATCATATGTGAGGTGGGGAGTGTAATCTTCATCAAGTATCCTGCGGAGAGGATTGACCCATGAGTTGATCTGCGATTCATGAATCATAGTGTCAAAACCGCATTCTCTCCATATAATTTCGACTAAGTTGGTTGCTTTCTAGTCATGTTTCCTTTGGGCAGTAGGAGGAGAATCTGTAGAGCTTTCTAAGGACATATGTTCCTCAAGATTCTTTAGATGAGGAGGCGTCAGAGGACGATTTAGGTTGTTTTTGGGTGATGAGTGGGGAGATGGAATATTTTGAGATGGTGGAGGAGAAGGCTGCGGAATGGGAATTTTATTTGTGGTGATTGGAGGGCTCTGACGGATGGATGTATTTGAGCGATCGCCTTCTCTATCACTTCCTCCTCTTGAGGAATGCAACCCTGGTGCTTCCTCAAGCCATTGTTTGAGTCCATCAACTTTGGCACAAACCTCAGCAAAGTGTGCTTTCATCGATTCGACCAGTTGGGAGTTGTTTGGAATGGCAGAGTTGAAGAGCAACTTGTGAATGTCCTTTGTGAGCTGAAGTATCTCTGAGCCATGAAAGTTTGATGTGAGGGATTTCTGCATGCGGGCGATTGTTGCATGAAGGACATAAATCATGGACTCATAGGCAGTATAAGTTTCCTCTATTTCCTTTTGGGACTGGGCAGCTTGATCCACAATGGCTATTTGTAAGACTTGTTTGATTGTGGTTACCTCAGTGATGAGGTGTTTCGTTGCGGCCATAAAATCTTGATGTTCGGCCCTGCGGTTGTTGTCGAGAGATCGAATCCCCATCTCGACTTTGAGAGAGATGCGCTCAGCGGCCATACGCTCTCTCGTTTCGAGTCATTCGATGCGCTCAATTAGGGATTGCAGACCTGGGAGATCTTCTGGTGGAGGTTGGGTAGGCTTAACCGCAACCAAAATTTGATCAACTTTGGCTTGAAGGTTGAGGAATTCTTTACGAGTGACCGTATCTTTCTTCTTTTTCTTCTTCTTTTCTTTAGGCTTAGAAGTGGAGTGCGGAGAACTGCTGGATTCTTCTTCTTCCTCGAACATCATGAGGTCATCATCTGAGGGATTCGGTTTGTTGACCTTTTGGATGTCTTCATCGTCAAAGCCGAAGGTTGGGGCCGAGCTGAGTTCAATAGTTGGCTCTTCGTCTTGAGATGGGTTGACTGCGGTAGGTGGAACAGGAGGTGAAGTAGGAGGAACATTAGATGTACCTGCGGCAGCGGTTGAGGCTTGAGCTTTCAGCACAGTTTCAGCCATTTGGTCCATCCAGGTTTGAACCTTAAGAATTGTTTCAGCAGTGTGGGCGTTGCTAATGGCATTTTCCCAGTATCTGGCCACTGACAGAATTTCTTGTTCCTTCTACTTTTGTTGTTTGACCTGCTGCTCCTTGTGGGCTTGGAATGCCCTTTTGAAAGCAGCATACTTCTTGATTTCAGCATCAATGGTTGGTTGATACCGACTCTAAGAGTCATTTGAGTCTTCATCGTCAATTCCTTGTTGCCGCACCAAGGTGTCCCTTGGGTTCACGGATCCTTGCACATTAGTGCTCACCGTGCCTAAACCACCTGATACAGATGTAAGCAGAGTAGGATTTCCTGGGCTACCTTGGTCTCCTTGACCCGTGGTCAAGTTTGGCCTCGGCCTAGTTCTGGCATGGGCGAAAGAGATGCCCTGCGGATGGAGTGGTGTTTGTAGTGTTTGGGATACTTGCAAGAGGATGGAGTCTAACTCCTCAGAAGAAAAGATGTGCAGCTTGGAAGCCCTAGAGACCTTAGGCCGATTACCAATTCTATCTACTTGAGATACAACTGGGGGGCTGTCTCCACGTTCATAAGAAGATGATGATGAAACAATCTCACAAGATGAGTTTGAGTGGTATTCGAGAGTGGGATTGAATGGATGTGCGGCCATCCCAAGGACTACCGGAGCCTGTTGAGAGGCTTCAGTATCAGTCCGGTCACGCATATGGCTAGTAGTTTCGGTTGTCTTTCTTTTCTTGAAGATAGATATGGGTAGTCTATCTTCCTTAGAGTCACTGCTGGATACAGTGGTGGTTTTGGTTTTGCGTTTCTTGGAGGGTGCGGTTTGTTTTGGATCTTTCTTTTTGGGTGTCGTAGCTTTCTTTTTAGAAGCTACAGATTTTCTCCTTTGAGAAATGTTAGAAAGTGTAGTGGCAGAGGGGGCTGCGGTTCCCTCAGGAAGAATAGTTGAAGAAGGAAGAGGTGGGGTAGAAGGGTATGGGATAATACCCTCCGTGGCCTCAATATGATCTGAGACATCAGCAGTCTCAAGACCAAGCAGTGAAAGAATGTGTGTGGGGAGCCTGCGGATAGGTCCAAAAATAGTGTGATCAGAGGAAGGAGTATACCTTTTGAGATCCTTAGTGACAAAGAAATTGATGTCACTTCCCATGTCGAGACCAGCATCCGCATGCAGACCAGAAATACAGAGACCAAAAGCGAGCAAAAGTGAGCTCGGTTGGGTTTTCCTTTGGTTGTTCTTTGGGAATGTGCTGGAGGAAATCATCCCAAAGAATTTGACCATAGTTGACATCACGGCCGATGAAGATTCTCCATACGAGTTCAAGGAGCTTGAGTCCCATGTTGTCGATGCCGCTGGTTCTGCCAGACAGACAGCGGATGACAAAGTGGCATACAAACTGCCAAACCGCAGGCAACTGATTCTTCTTAAACTCACCAATACCTCGGATTGGTTTCTGGTAACCCATTTGGTACAGTGCGGTAGTGATATCGGATAAGGATGGAGTGAAGATTTTGATGGAGGGATGGATTAACAGGTTAATGGAGGTTAAGAATTTTTCTTTGGTCAAGATGACCAAGGAATCGTTGATGAGGTTTAGATGAACTTCTTGGGGGTTTTCCATTGGTCTGTATGCAGACAGAGCACATTTAAAAAGTGTAGAAACGGGAACAACATCGGTGAATGCGTCGAACGGGCCAAGTAGGATGTGGTTCTTGAGATGCTTGATCATCAGTTTTGTTGGAGCATTGTAAGAAGGATGAACGTCAAACACAGCCCTGAAGTTGCTTGAAGTGATTGTTGGTGATGTGGATTTGGTTTGATTCATCGAGCTTGAAGCCTTGGATTGCTTCTTAGATGCACCAGATTTCGCCATTGAGAGTTGTGAGATTGAAGTTCTTGAGAGCTTTTGTGAGTTCTTGGAGAGTTGAGAGAGTAATCGATTAACAGAGAGCGTAAACTATTATAGAGAAGAAGAAGGGTTTATAAAGGGGAGTAAAAGGATTTTAACCCTAGGTAAAGGATAAGAGGGGGTAAGAATTTGAATGGGGTTTTGGGGGGAATCAACGATTCTAGGATTGAATCTCAACCACACGAATATGAAACGGGTTTTGAAGAGATTTGAGAAATCTTAAAAGGAGGGTTTGCATTTAATAGTGGAGTGGACGCATGGTAATACGTTAGGTAATCGTGGATTGATGAGAGAGAAAGTTGGAACTGATTGGACGTGTTTGGGAGAGGAAAGGACAAGTTGAAAAAGGATTGATTTGGGAATCATTCTTTTTGGTATCATCCCTAAAATAGGTCTGATACGGGGTTTATTAAGAAAGGTAAAGTGACAGTTTCTAAAGGGAATGTTTGTATTTTATTTACTGAAGGATTATTAAATAGCACACAAGGATTCAAGAGTTAATGAATCGGTTGGAATTTATTTGAGGTGGTTGCGGATGAGTTCATCAATGTCGTTGAGAAACTCCATCGCGGATGAAAAAATTTCAGAGAATCTGTGAGACAAACACTTGTACGAAAATTAGAAATAAAGGAACATTAAGACCCATGAGAGGTACATATGACATATGGTTGCGGTACCTAGATAGCGGTATCAAAACCATCTATCATATGTAATTCTCAGTTAGAACCGCAATGGAGACCAAGGATGGTCTGCGGTCGCTAACACTTCAAAAAGAACTGCAGGTTCGGATTCATCATTCCCAACATTTGTAAGAATGTATTGCGTTTTGAAGAGTCAAGAGTTTTTGTAAAACATCAGCAATCTCTTCATGAGTAGGAACAAAGATGAGTTCAATATTACCTTTCAGAATATGATCTTTGATGAAATGGTACCGTAACTCAATGTGTTTCGTCTTGGAGTGCTGAATAGGATTATGAGAAATAGCTATAGCACTTTCAGAGTCATAGTAAATTGGTACCCGCAACATTCTGTACCCGTAGTCTAGTAATTGTGTCTTCATCTAGAGAACTTGGGAACAACAGCTGGCTGTGGCCACATATTCTGCTTCTGCGGTAGATAGAGATACACATGTTTGTTTTCTTGAAGACCAGCTTACAAGTCTTCCTCCTAGAAATTGACATCCACCTAAAGTACTTTTTCCATCGAGCTTACAACCTGCATGATCCGCATCGATGAAGGCTTGAAGACTGAAGTCGTTGCCTGCAGGATACCATAAACCCATAGATTTGCTTCCTTTAAGATACGGAAGAATTTGTTTGGCTGCGATCATGTGAGACACTTTTGGGTCAGCCTGGTATCTTGCACATACACCAGTTGCAAAGACAATGTCAGGTCTGCTTGCGGTGAGGTACATTAGCGAACCAATGATGCCTCTATAAGTCTTGCGATCCACAGGTTCACCAGAGGGATCAGCAGAGATCCTATATGCGATGGCCATAGGGACTTTAGCAGAAGAGCAGTTATCCATTGAGTATTTTTTTTGAGAAGTTCTGTGGTGTATTTTTCTTGATGAATGAAAATTACTTGCTGAATTTGTTTGACTTGAAGACCTAGAAAGAAGTTGATCTCTCTATTCATGCTCATTTTGAATTTGTTGGTCATGAGCTTTGCAAATTCATCTACCATATCTTGATCAGTAGACCCAAAAATGATATCATCCACATATATTTATACCATCATAAGGTTGTCACCATTTGCTTTTCTGAATAATATGGGATCAATCACTCCTCTTTTGTAACCGGATGAGACAAGAAATTCAGAGAGTGTCTCATACCAAGCTCTTGGAGCTTGTTTCAGGCCATAGACTGCTTTTTCGAGCTTATAGCAGTAGGTTGGAAATTCATCATTCTCAAATCCTGGAGGTTGTTGAAGGTAAACTTCTTCTTTTAGTTCACCATTGAGGAAGGCACTCTTAACGTCCATTTGGTGTACCTTGAAATTTTTGTGGGTTGCGTATGCTAGAAAGATCCGGAGCATACGTTTCATCGTAGTCAATGCCTTCTAGTTGACTATAGCCCTTGGCAACAAGTCTTGCCTTGTTTTGGATGACTGAGCCAGATTCGTCTAGCTTGTTCTTGAAAACCCATCTTGTACCGACAATAGTATGACCTTGTGGAAGAGGAACAAGTTGCCATACTTTGTTTCTTTCAAATTCTTCTAATTCTTCTTGCATTGCAGCTATCCAGTCTGGTTCAAGCAGAGCTTCTTTGATTGTTCGAGGTTCAACTGAAGACATAAATGCTGCATAATGACAGTGGTCAGATAAATCTTTGGAAGACCGAGTCTGGATACCTGCTGATGGGTTGCCGATAATTTGACCTGGTGGATGGTCTTTTGTCCATACATGAAGACGTGGCATTAGATGATCAGCAACTGCGGTAGAAGGAATGTCTTGGATATCAGAGGAATTTGCGGTTGGGGAAGGCAGTTCCCCCTGGACTTGAGAAAATCCTGCTGAATCATCATGATCTATTAAAGCAGGGTTTTCTTGAGGAGTTGGCAGAGATTGAGGTTCCCCCTGGATTGCGGATGGGAGTTCCTCTATAGCTTGAGAAGGTTCCCCCTAGAATGCAGATGAAAGAGTGACAATTCTAGGATCGGATCTAGTGTCAATATTCTCTATGAGTTCGTCATCTGAGTCGTCCGAAGGTTCGTTTGATGGTGAGACTTCACTTCGGGTAGTAATGTAAGCAGCATCAAGTACTGGAACCTCAATGGTTGTAGCAATATCCAGAGTAGAGCTTTCCCCCTCAGCCGGAGAGGTGGAAGTATTGAGTGATACTACCTCAGATAGAGAAGGTCCAGATACGTCGGCATGTTGTTGTTGAGCTGTGGATGACACTAGGACTTCGGATAGTTTCGCCGTTTCAATGGGATCAAACAGATCATCATAGTTGATTTCAACTAGATTTAGAGGTCTAGAATTGGCTGGAATGTCACTTTCCATGATTGCAGTTGTTTCGGTGGACGGAGGTGCACTGAGGATGTGAGAGTCATCAAATTTCACATCAAAGCTTTCAATGATCAACCTTGTTCTTCTGATGAGCACTCGATATGCAACCTTATTAGTGGAATAACCAAGGAAGATATCTTTTCAGACTTTGGTGCAAACTTATTGAGTTGATCTCTATTGTTGATCATGAAGTATCTACATCCAAATATATGAAAGAAACGAACAATGGGTTTGCGATTGTTGAGCCCTTCATATGGCGTTTTATTGAGACGCTTGCACACGATACTTTGATTTTGAACAAAGCATGCGGTTGCTACTGCTTCGGCCTAGAAATAGAGAGGAAGTTGGGCAAAGTTAAGCATGGATCTGGCTGCTTCAACGAGTGTGCGATTTCTTCTCTCTACTACACCATTTTGTTGCGGTGTATAGGAAGCTGAAAAATTGTGAGAGATGCCTTTGGAAACTAGAAAACTGGTCAGAAGATGATTAGTGAACTCAGTTCCATTATCACTGTGGATGCATCTAACTGGAAGCTTGATTTGAAGTTCGATATCTTTGATGAAGTTAATGAAGATCTGCGGTGTCTCTGATTTGAGTCTAAGAAAGAAGACCCATGTGAAGCGTGTATAGTCATCATCAATAACCAGTATATATTTTTTGTGGTGAAGACTGGCTACGGTTGAGGGACTGCAGATATCGATGTCTAGTAGCTCTAGTGGTTCAGAGATAGAAGAATCCATTATCAGTGGGTGACTTGCTTTGGATTGCTTACCGCATTCGCACGCTGGGCAAAGAGTTTCGTTGCTGAATTTGAGAATGGGGAGACCACGGACCAGTTCTCCTGTGAGAATATTGTTGATGTAGCGAAAATTGAGATGAGCAAGTTTGCGGTGCCATAACCAGAAAACTTCGGATACATCTTTGGACAGAAAACACAGCTGCGGTTTGCCAATGATAAGAGAAACATCAAGAGGGTACATCGTGCCTTCGCAGCGTGACTTGATTAAGCAGGTGTTGCGATCACTCGTCATTATGTAACATAATTGATTGTCAAATTCAACTCGATGTCCTGCCTTACATAGTTGGCCAACACTGATAAGATTGTGTTTAAGACCTTCTACATAAGCAACCTTCTGAATAGAAAAGTTCCCCGTAGTGAGAACATCGTAACCTCGGATGACACCGTTTGCATTATTGCCAAACGTGACATTTCCACCAATGCATATAGGCCTGAAATCCCGAAGGTACTCTAACCTTCCGGTCATGTGCAAGGAGCAGGCACTGTCAATTAACCATCCTTCTTCTTGTTCCTCCTTGCACAAAGCCTGAGATTTAAACGGTTAGTTTAGGCATCCAAACAAGTTTGGAGCCAGGGACAATTGATGTATTCTTAAATGATGCATGGTCCGAGGTTGCATGGACAGGTCTTTTGTTATCTTTCAGACCGAGTCCTATGTGTTTGTTCAGATTTGGATTGTTATGAGTTTTCTGAAAAGTGTGAGATTTCTGACTTTGATTTGACTTGACATGAGATAAAAACCTTTGACAGCTGCACTGACATTTGCAAAAAGAGGGTTTGTCATTGAATCTGACATTGTTCTTGATCAGCGGTTTATGGGGTGTGTTGGACTTGAGATTAGTCTGAGGAGGATAACTTTTGAAAGATTTGACGTTTGAGTTCTAAAAAGTTTTTTTTGAACGAGGTTTCGCACGTGTAAATCTTTGATTTGCTCTAGGTGGATTTGATAAAATTCATTTCCATTTGTTTTGATTTGATCTTAAAAGTGTTGGAGTGGGTAAAACTCCTTTCCATTTTGGGTCGGTTGAAGAGTAGATCTGAAAAACATAGTTTCTAAAAAGTTTGACACCTTTTTGGGTTGTGTCAGAAGTAGCAGAAGTGACTTTTGAAACTGAACTTTTCTTTTTGTCTGTTTTCATGAAAGAAGAATTTTTTGAAATGTAATTTGTGAGAACAAATTTTTCTGGACTCCTGGATTTAGGAATTCTTACATGTTTTCTATTTTCTGAAAAACTTTGTCTGTTTTTGTTTTGAAATCTGATTTCCTCTTTGAAAGCTCTTTTTGCCAAAAATTTTGGTGAACTGCAGTCATTGTTATTCAACTGCGGTTTCTTGGAACCTTTTGGATTATTTTGAAAACGTGGGCTAGAATCATCATAACTTGAAGATTCTGGAATTTGAGAGCATTGGCCTACCTCAAAATTTTCTATAGGCAATTCGTGAAAAATCAGTTGAAGAGTTGTAGTTCCTTGAACTGAAGAGTTGCAGTCAATGTTTTTTAACTGCGGTGAAGATGACTTGACTATGGCAGAGTAGGTTTTAGATGAGACTACGGTGGGACATTTCTGGGATAGTTGATTATAGTCTGAGGACAAGGATGGAAAGTCCTCTAAGACTTCGGGGCCTTCAACAACAATTTCTTCATCAACTTCGGATGAAGGTTGAGAATTGGAGTGAGTTGTGCCACTGATGGGAAGTTGACCACGTATGTGACTAGAATCCTCAGGCACAATTTCCTCAATGACACAATTATTGCTCAAATTGTGTAATCTACCGAAGTGAGTTTTAATATCTTCGGGAAAAGTCTTGTCATTGACAGGGAAATGAAATTCTCTATCAGGAGGGACATACACTTTGTCTTTGTTGAACTGGGATGAGAAATCCATTGCGGTAGGATATACATTTGACCAACCCCAATTATATGTATTGTCTACGGTTCCATTGTTTACCAAATTTCAATAGCCTCACTTTCATTAAACAGTTTTTCAATTAAAAGATTCAAACGTACAATTTCTTTCTGAGCTAAATCTTTTTGATTCAAGGCTATTTCTAATTGAGTTTCACTTAACATTCTAGCATCTTTCTCTAACTCTAGATCCCTTTTTAGCATTGCCATCTTAAGTCTCTTGTTATCCAGTCTTTCTCTCACGTGAAACATCTCTTGGGACGCTATGTTCTTCAACGATGCTTAGAGTCCCATCTTTCGCCATGTAGCAGTAGTTTTTATTCAACATTGCTGACCCATCATCATCCGCAGTGGCCAGCATGCAGATTTTTCTTTTCTTGTAACATTGCTGATGGTCTCTTCTTCATCTCCTAATGACCAAACTTGATGGTCTCGTTTAACTTGATCCACATATGCCCTTGCCTTTTCTTTTTCTTCTAACTCTTGAGCCATTTTGAGATAGAATGCTCCTTCCTTGACTACATTGGCCTTACAGTCTTTTGCGAAGTGATTTTCTTTGTTGCATTTGTGACAAATTACAACATCAGTCTTGGCTTCTGATTGAGTACCAGAGTCATTGTTCTAAGGAGACTACGGTACCTCCTTGGGTTGATTGTTCTGAGAGACTTTAGAATACCGAGAGTTGTTGTTCTGAGGACCGAAGTTACGGTTGAATGGTGGTTTGTTGAATTGTTGATTCTTGCAAAAAAAGAGGAAGGTGGTATGCGGTTGAACTGTTGGCTAACTAGAGCAATAGCCTTCTGAAAGTCTTCTTCATCATCATACTCAGAATTTTCTTCGTATGACTGAGGTGGGGTGTCATACAATGAAGAATAAGGTGACTGTGGTGGAGCTTGTGCTATGAGAGCAAGCGGTCCTCCGAAGTCAGCATAGTCTTTGAGTATAGTGGATTTTTGTGCTTGAAGTTCTCCATAAAGTTTGTAGAGTGATAAAGAGTGAATCTTTCTGTCACCTTGGACTATCATTTTGGCCGTAGTCCAATGTCTTCCTGGACCATTAAGGAACTGGAGATTGGTTTCATGGTTGCTGCGGATGGTACCAGCATTTGATAACTTTGTGACTATTAGGTTGAATCTCTTGAAGGAGTCTTCCAAACTTTCACCAGCATGAGCTTTGAAGTTGTTGAAGTCGTTGAGTGCGGTTGTGAGCTTCTTATCTTGTGCTTGTTCTGAGCCTTCATACAAGTTTTTGAGTACATCCTAGATCTCTTTTGCTGACTTGCAGTTTATGATAATATCAAAGTTGCCAGGAGCAACACCACATGAAATTTCATAAAAAGCAACAGCATCATTTTCCATTTTATCGAGATCATCTTTGGTAGGACGGCTCATAGTTGGTTGACCTCCTCCTAGTCTGGTTGCAGCACTGTCAGTTTGGATTGGTGTGAGGACTAGAACATGTGGTCCTTCTCCACGGATCTCCATACATCTCTACCCAATCTTCTTAAGTACCTCTCGATTCTTAGTGACCAGTGATGATATTCATTTGCTACTAGTATTGGGGCTCGGTTAGAACCACCAACACTATTGGAAACATTTAGGGATAACGATTGTGCCATTTTTTTTTGAGAAATGAGCTTTAGTGGTATAGAAAGCTTAATGAGAAAATCAGAGTTTCGATATCCAAAAAGTAACCACTTTGGCTCTGATACCAATTGTTGAGAGAAAAACTTGGAGACACACTTGAACAAACGTTAGAACAAGTTAGTTGCGGAATAGTTAATCTCTAAGGATCTAAATGCTCAACAATAATAAATTAGGATAGTTAGTTGCGGAAAGTAAAGAAAGATAAATGACAAAAGTTATATCAAGAATACACTTAAACTAATTCATAACAAGGAATGCAGTCACTCCAAGTTAGTAAGCGAGATCAAGTTTAGTGATTAAGTCTAGAAGACTTGCTCCGCAGAGAAGTTATGTTCCAGTAGCAGTTTGAGTGTGAAGAGTAATAAGATTGATAACAGATGAAGATGAGAAAGATGATTGAATGAGAAATCTTGTGTATTGAGAAGTTAAGAGTTTTCACACTCACATATATCACAAGTACATAATACATAAGAAATAGTCTCTATTTATAGAGTTTAGAAAAGAACAACTCTATGAGCAGCTGTGCAAGACATGCTGGACAATAGAGTGAATTACATAGTAAAAGAAATAACTAAGACTGCGGATAAGATAGACTTGAATACTCCGAATGCTGATATGGTTGCTGATGGAGAATGGTTGCGGTCATAGTTGTAGAGATTGACTCCGGTGCTGAATTGGTTGCAGGTACTGAACCGTTGCGGTAGATAAGTTCAAAAGGGTCACTTTTATGTTTCAACACAACCAATTTAAACTTTTCAAAAACAACCCAGTTTCATTAAGTTATTACAAAAAGGTTTCCAATACAATTATTATCAGAGTTTCCCAAAACCATATCATAAAAATATAATCATGAGGAGCGGTACGATCACGCCTTTGCCTTGCCATGGTCTCCTGAAGTACCTGAAACATTTAAACCACAACTGTAAGCCCAAAAGCTTAGTGAGATACCCCCAAAATACCAACCACATATACCATACACATACACGTCATATCATAACAGCACACAAAACAGCCGTGCACTTCGGGTCTACTGTGTGACTGGTCCGCCGCATCGGGTCTTCAGTCCACTTGGTCCACCCTCCGAGTCTAGCCATATCCATCGAGTCTGCAGTGTGGTTGGTCCGCCCGCACCGGGCCTTCAACCCACCTGGTCCACTCTCTGAGTCTACAGTATGACTGGTCCACCCGCACCAGGCCTTCAGTCCACCTGGTCCACTTTCTGAGCCTCGGCACGTCTGGTTCGCTCTCATGGGGCCTACAACCTATTCGGACCGCTCGCTGAGCCTTCGGAATATCCGCTCCGTCCTGGGTATATTGGCCTATAGTACAAAGCAGGACCCGCCTCAACCCAACCCCAGTCCAACAACATGTGCACATAAACATTCAATCATATACAATTCACATCCAATCAAACCGATCTAGCAGATCACATAACATAACATCATCCTAACCAGGATACCGACCTTAACCAGGTCTCTAACGTATACCATCCTAACCACCAGGATGCAAACATAGCAAGCAATAACATAATAACGATTCCCGGATTACAATCCGATAAAGGGTCGGCCTTGGTGCCGTAGACCCTGTCGATATAGTGAGGATAACTCACCTCGCAACTGCCGACTGAAGAGATAAGATCACGTTGCTCCCACCTCTAACACGAACATCACCACTGATAAATCACCAAAAGACTGAACACAATAAATACCAAAATACCCCTGGAAGAAAACTGGCCAACTCAATACTATCTCTATTCGCCGAGTCACCCCACTGACTAGTCGAGTTCCTATGCTCTGAAACTCCCATGACACGACTCAACTCGCCGAGTCGCCCCAAGACTCGCCGAGTCCCACAACTCTGAGTCTGTTCGCACTCAACCCACTGAGTCATCCCTTGACTCACCGATTCACAGCTCAACCAGGAAAGGTTAGGACCTCATGACCAGACTTGCCGAGTCCAAGGCTATCTTCAACCAACTCGCCGAGTTGTTCTTCCAACTCGTCGAGTTGCTGCCTATCTTCATGCAACTCGCCGAGTACACCAATGTGACTCGCCGAGTACCACTAGCTCTTAACCCATACATAGGCTTTCCAAGCCATGCAGGGTCTCCAATCCATAGATCTACTCTTATACAAGCCATCCATCATGTAAAGTGGCAAACTTTACGTGAATCCAAGGAGATCTAAGCATAAAACACTCTAGGGCTTGGGTTTGGGACAAAGGAACTTCACCAACAACTCTTGAACAAGGAATTTATGCTCTTTTGGATCATCACTACTCTAGATCTGAGGTAGCAACCTCAGATCCAACCTCCAAACTCAAGATAGCACTAGATATACTCCAAAAAATCCCACAAATGATAGATCTAGATGGGTAACAACTCAAGGAACGCATCATTACCTCAAGAGAAGACTCCAACAGAAGAATAAGCTAAAACCTTCTAAAGCCCCTTGCTCCAAGCCTCTAAATCTTCAAAGATCTCTTCAACAAACACTCCTTCAAGATCCAAATGCTTTCTAATTCTCTCACAAAAGAATATTAGGGTTTCTGGACTTCAAGGAAGAGTAAAGAGGCTGGGGAGATGGTATTATGTTCTTTATATAGGGCTCAACCCCCGGGATTAGGGTTTTCTCCACACAACACCAACTCGCCGAGTCCAGCTTTCTCTCCACATAGCACCACACAGCACCAACACCCGGGATTAGGGTGGCCCCCGAGTTGAATAACACCAACACTGGGATACCGTTCACATGGAATACCTTGGGTTTTTCACCGAAACCCTAGTATTCTGACCATCCTCCACCTTTCTCTTTCTAATGTGCTCTATATCAATCTCACTCTCTCGTGCCTTGGCTATCATATAATCCAAAGTCGGGCATGCTGGATAACTGACATACTTCTTAATGTCCGCTCTCAACATATCATGGTATCGATTTTTCTTCATCTCCTCATCTCCGACATATTGAGGCACCAACAAGGCCCTCTCCCTGAATTTGGCGGTACTCTCCGCCACCATCTCCGTAGTCTGTATCATGTCTAAAAACTCTCTGGCGAATTGCTGAACCTCCACAGCTGGCGTAAAACTTCACTCGAAACCTAGTCATAAAGTCTGGCCAGGGCATGGCCTCAATGGTTGGGGCTCCCAAGGTATCACCAACCGCCTCCCACCAGTCCCTGGCTCGCTCCCTCAAACAATCCACCACAAACCTGACCTTCGACCCCGTATGGCAGAGGCTCATCATCTGTGTCAACTCAGTGTCCGCATTCTATCGCCTAGCTACAATGGGGCCATTCACCCCGCAGAAGTCTGGTGCTCCGCATCCCCTGATATCCTTGAAGGAGAACGTACGAATGCTAGACTGGCTAGGTGTCATGTCACTCCTGAATGCCCTAAGGAGGACCTCCATCAGCTCAATTTTGCTCTCCTTGATCGACCCGAAAATCACCGGGGTCGCCTCAAGGATGCCTCTCGTAATCATGGATGCAATGAACTCGCGCAATCCATCCTTAATTGGTTCGGAACCCGTGCCCAAACTAGACCCAGATCCTGAGCCCCTGCTCCTTAACATGTCATCACCATTCTGAAACAAACCACATAATCTTCAAGGTCTTACATAACATCGAGGGGTCTCACACTCTGCCACTCCTGGTTCCCTGCAGCTCTCTGAGAGTCAAGTATAGATCCTCTGTGTTTAGTAGTATGGGCCCATACTACCTTCCACATCTATCCGTACTTTCCTCTAGGTTTGCCTTGGGTTACCAAAGCCGATTCCTACCCACACATACGATTAACAGTCAGATAAAACTCCTATCACTAATATTTTTCCTAGGTATTTCCTAGGACACAACTCTCACCAATCATATCCATCAGCTGCCTAAGGAGCTCCCGCTAAATCCCTCTAGCAAGCTCACAAATATAGTTACATGCCACTCAAACCTGATAATTCTTCGAATGAGAGGTCATACTCTATAGCAATTGGACTCAAATAAGAGTTGGACCATAGAGCCAAACCTAACTTTCTAAAATCATTTGGTTCGCATAACATGTAACTTGACGTATCTATGCACTTGCTAATTGAAATTAAATAGAAGCCCTGGTAGCACAAAGAAAGTAGCATTCTAGCCTTGGGTAACAAGAAACAACATAATCCAAACAAACCATCATATCACGAACTGATCATATCAAGCATACAAGTCTACAAGACTATACAATAGGCACACAAAGGCATCTCTCCTAACATTCTATCATGAAAAGGAACTGAGCGGATCCTTAGTCCTATCTATCATATCATTCACTTATCCATAAACCAAATCACAACAGATAACATGTATGGGTATCTTGGGGAAGACTTACTTGAGCTTGGCCGATTGCATGCATCACACTCCTTGTTCTTTATATATATCTAAAAAAAACTTAATTCTAATTTTAGAAAAATTATTTTTCTAGTAAAAATCTCTCAAACCCTCGATTTGAGTCCATACATACTCGGGAGTATGTCTTAATCCCTCAAACCAGGGCTCTGATACCAACTTGTAATGTCCCAAAATTTAGAGCAAAAAACTTCATTTTTAAATAAGTAGTTATAAAACTAGTTATATGAAACATCAATAGTACCAACTCTTATCATAATCAAAACTAGTATGTCAAATAACCCAAACATGTTATAGAAAAGTAATATCAGAGTACAATTCCCAAAGATCTCGTAATGGGGAAAATCATAGTGTGATACGATGCGATCATGTCAGCTCTTTTCCTCTAGAAGAAGAAGTACTTGAAACCAAAACTGAAAACCGTAAGCACGAAGCTTAGTGATTTACCCCAACATACCACATAAAAGCATACTTTCAGGCATATTTAGGTGCCCGACCTACCCCTTCGGTTTATTTCAAGCAGATATTGCCGAGCATATATGGGTGCTCGACCTACCGCTTCGGCTTATTTTGACCGGATACTGCCGACAATATTTGGGTGCTCGACGTACCCCTTTGGTCTACTTCGACCGGACACTCCCGAGCATATCTGGGTGCTCGACCTACCCCTTCGGTCTATTCCAACCGGTTACCACATAATAGCATACAAACACATAAATCACAGCAGATAGTGACATACTAGGAAATTATCACAAAGACAATCATCTTACTATAAACAACAACAAGTAGGTTGGCATTGGTGCCTTCGACCCACTGATACAAGGAGTGTAACTCACCTTGAACACACGAAAGTAGTTGAACAGTCCCCGACTCTGAAAATCAACCCAACTCAATATCTAAACATGAAAGATCTCCTTAATTACCAATTCATACTCATAACCCATTAAGGGTCAACTTTGTCAAAGTCAAAGTCAAAGTCAACAGCCATGTCAAGGTCAAAGTCAACACTCCGAGTTGACTCAACTCGGCGAGTTCCCATAAATCTCAGAATCGTGATACTACGAATCAACTCATCGAGTTTCCCTTTAACTCGTCAAGTTTCTCCTTTTCAACAGAATCGCGACACTCCCAAACCAACTTGTCGAGTTCTCTTATGAACTCGTCGAGTTCATTAGTTTGCCAACCCACTTAATGCATTAAGCCCTTATTCTTCAAGCCTAAACCCAATAATCCATATCTAGGCTGGAAATGTCTCAAGAATGGTAAAGTTTCCAACTTTACCCATTAATCCCCTCCATAAAAGAAATAAGCTCAAACCCTAATCCAAAAAAGCTATGACTTTACCGCAAAAATCATCATATCTTCAAGAGGCTTAAAAGGCCAAAACAAGAGCTTAGGGGTTGCATGGAGCTCTTAGGGCCATACAGTTGGCACCTTTATGCATTGAAAGCACCTCAAGACCCAAGATCTGAAAGGTTAATCCATTTGGGATGTCCAACTCCAAAGGACCATAAAATTTGGTCAAAAACCAAGCAAATGACACTAAAATGGAGATCTAAGAAACTACAAGGCAAGGTTGAGACTTTCTTACTAGAAAATAAGAGGAATGAAGCAAAGTTTCTGGATCCAACAGTTCCTCCTTGTTCCTCCAAGTTTCCTTTGCTACCAATGGCTTCAAACGCACACAACTCACTAAAAAATGACTCGAAAACTCTCAAAAGTGCCTTAGGGTTTCGAGATTAGGATTTAGTATGGTGGAGGCTGGAAGTGAGGCCAACACCTTGGTGTTAATGTGTTTAAATAGGGTACAAAACCCCGAAATTAGGGTTTCATTTCACCCACCCAACTCGTCGAGTTGAGGCCTCCCAACTCGTCGAGTTGGTCACTTAAAATCCGTGGTCTACAAAATCTCTACTCGACGAGTCTGGGGATTCCAACTTGTTGAGATGCTTTATAAACATGAATAAATTATATGTTTGAATACATACCAGGAATCAGACGTTACAACTATTAGTACATACTCAATTTCGGGACGAAATTCTTTTAACGGGGGGAGAATGTAACAATTGACAAAAATAGGAACGATCATACGATACCATATTTTGACTTTTAAGAAATGTGAATATTTTATCCAAATGGTTGGAGGAATTTAACATGTTTTATATAGATAATTTCTTGTGAAAAATAAAACAAGTGACTAATGATAAATTCCGTAACGACGTATGGCTACGAACCAACATCAGTTTGTAAAAATTAGTGTATAACGTCATTTGAACGCAAAAATGTAATTACAATATCAACATGTCTCCAGTTGATGTAAGTTAAATTCTATATAAAAACTTGTGCCTAAAAGTTGTGAAGGATCAAAATTTGACAAATATACGAAGCAATGTGACGAAACTACATTGTCATTTTAATAAATAAAATATAAAATGGATTATTATAAG
Organism: Lactuca serriola; assembly: GCF_051521515.1. Lineage (NCBI taxonomy): Eukaryota > Viridiplantae > Streptophyta > Magnoliopsida > Asterales > Asteraceae > Lactuca > Lactuca serriola. The sequence goes on along the minus strand of NC_136415.1, from coordinate 257,315,653 downwards.
GCATAATTAGAATGTATCTTAATGTTTTTAAATAAAAGAATTAAACATAAAGATTTAAGTTCAAATACACAAAAACTACATTGTCATTTTATACCAAGAATACATGTATGTATTTTTGCATATGTATTATCATCTAGTGGATGATTAGTTATGGTTCATGCCTTAAAGTGATTTCATGTAAGGAATATTGTTTCTAAATCAACTAAGATAAGAGAAATGGTTGAGAGAAGTGCCAAGTTAACTAAGAAGTGCTTAATCACTTAAGTCATTTTGCTAAGAACACTTCTTAATCCTCCTTCTAATTTTCAAGAATTCTACGTTCCTTCTCTAAGACTAGAACTTCTAACTACTAACTAACTAATAACTAGTTAGTTAACTAAATCCTATCTCTATGTAACTAACTAACCAAGTGGCTAGATGATCAAATCTCATCATTCTTCATATCCCATCAAATCTATCATATAAGATTTCTTCTTAGCTTCTCCTTTCTCCTCCTAAAAAATCTCGAAATCACCTCCCTCTTTTCTTCTTTCATTATCTAGGATATACTGCATGGAAAATCTCTCAATCTTTATCCCATTTCAGCCACACAAATTTCCATTCAAAGCCATTAAAACTGTGAACCATAAGGAGTTGTTGTCCCTTTGTTTTTCAACCACCATTTCACCTGTATACACCTTCCTTTTGCTTGATTTTTTTCACCTCCAAATACCCCTGGAAGTTAGTTGTTATGCTACACTAAACTAGGGACTCACAATTATGCCTAAACTACTCTTTTTCTTACCTTCTTGCTGTAAATTTTCGTGACAGCGACATAGCCAAAATAATGGTTGTTTTCGAGCATCAAACCACACACAAAAGTACTTCATCTTGCTGCCCATTTTCAAGATTTAGAGTATTCCATATGTTTCTAATTTGAGACACTTAAAACCCCTGAGAAATTTATCCTTCACCTCTCAAAACGCTTGTGTTTTCTACCACCTTTTGGCAACATACTTTAGATCCAAGTATAAGCTAGGTATATTCTTGATTTCTACTCTTTCCTTTTATCATCAATTCCACTGGTCTTAAGTGATTTAAGACATGATAAAAGTCTAAATTAGATTTAAATATATGTATTCATGTGTTAAGACATCCAAAGGACACTCAAACCACGAGCATAAGGGGAACTGGAAACCACACAAACCATTCTCTAACTGAATAACTCTACGCAACAAAAGTGAGTTTTCTGCAACCCCTCTAGTCACACCCCCAAAACGGAAATGGCGGAAGCGTTTGGGGGTGGAGGACGTCATGTGTAGTATCATAACAATTGCATCATATTAATCAAAGTAAACACAACCATTACAATACAATATGAATATTTACATTTGTTTGATCCATTGTTTTTATGTACATCAAGAGTAGTGAAATATAAAGACGAGACTCTATATGCTCCGTCTTCTCAAAAGCCGGTGAGAGTACCTGTCTACTGATCTCCTGAGAATACAAGCAATTTTAAAAACGTATCAGTATAAAGTTGGTGAGTTCATAAAATATTTTTGTAGTGAAAAACCTATCATTAAATCCTGTAAAAGTGTATGCATGTTCCCGAGAAAATCCAATATTTTCTAACATGTTTGTTCGTTACTATATGTATAGTATGTTCTGTTTGAAAACCATGGCTACCACCAGTAAGTATAGTATGTTCTGTTCTGAAAACCCTGGCTACCACCAGTATGTATAGCGTGTTCTGTTGGAAAACCCTGGCTACCACCAGTATGTAAAGCAGTTTTATTACTTAAAATAAAACCATGTATTGTATCCCTGGAATCCTCCGGTTTAATGTATAGTAGTTCTATTAATTAAAATAAAACTATGAAGAATGAAGTCCCGTAAACAAGGTTAGTTTATACTATTGTGAGTTCGTATAACCATGCTTGATATGATTAGTGACATCAGCGACGTTTCATCAGGCATCGTATGGTATGATATTTGTCACCCCAGGCGTACCTGCCTAACTGTAGCTAGCAGTTTAGGTATGGGATTGTTAGTCCCGTATAGATCTATTCAAAAATCTCACGCTCCCCTCCAGGAGACTCTAGTTATACTAAATGTTGAGGATTTTACCAGTACCCCGAAGGGTACAAATGAAGAGATGTCTCACAATCCTGTATTAACTAGTTTACGTGTTATTCCGTATCGTGTTCTCGTAATTGAAACCGTTTGTATACTTGGTAGAGTATAGATAATTATACGTAAAATAATTATTTAGTGTTATACTCTTATTATCTGAACGTAGTAACAAATATCATAAACTAAAGCTGTCATAGTTCATATGATTGTTCATGGAAGTAGTTTGTATCGGTAAAACTGGTAACGAATTTCCCCCAAACTATACCTATTATAGTTTGATTAAAAATTTATGCTTGTGATTTGTTCTAAAAACTATGCACTTATGTTTAGAAAGCGCCCCTTATGCTCCGCATAGTACAAAAGGGGTAAAATATCTATATATTTTATGGAAAATCGTTGGATTGTGTTAATTGCATAAGTTTTAAACTGGTTAAAAACCTTTTGTTTTTGTTTCACAAAATCATTTGTATTTGGCTTGTATCCCCCCCCCCCCCCGAAAACGTATAAAAACCATAAAATCGTAGGGGTATGAAATCACTGTTTGTTGTGTGAAAGCGTCGAACTAGAAACGAAGATCCTCGAGTTGTTGTATATGACACTTAACGGAATCCTAATATAAAATAAATACATATATGTATTTAAATTAGCGATTTCGTTAGATAAAGTGTTAGAAACACACTTGGTTTCGGTTAAGGATGTTACCGGGACTTGATTGAATCGAGGAAACGGGTTTTTCACCACTTAGGAGGTGAGTACGGCCGGGAAGGGAGTTTACGGGTTTCCGGCCACACACTCAAGAACGAGGGTGTTTGATTCGAAGAAGAACATGTTCCAGATGCTCCAAACCGACTCCACATGATGATTTTTGGAAGAAAAGAGGTGTTTTTAGTGTGTACGGTCAGGGGTTCTAGAGAGAGAATGAGAGAGTTTTCGACCAAGTGTGTTCAAATGAGGGTGGGGATCCCGTATATATAGGCTGGGGGTATGGTCGGTGGTGGGGTCCACCTGGCACCAACCATGAACGGGTTTATGGTTGTACACAGGTGTGCAGCCGTACATGGGTGTGCAGTCGTGCACGGGTGTGCGGCCGTTAAGGGTGCAAACGAGCCGAGCCGAGCCCGAGCCTGGCCAAGCTCGGTTCGGGCTCGTTTAAGTTATATAAGGCTCGAGCTCGAGCTCGGCTCGATTCGAGCTTCTTTGTACTGAGCTCGGCTCGAGCTCGTAAAGAATTATACAAGCTCGACTCGGGCTCAGGCTCGACTCGTTTTTTACCTGACGTGTCTAAATAAGCTTAAGCTCGGCTCGAGCTTGTTAAGAAGCTCGTTTACTAATACCCTAAATCCATAATTCCCATACTATGTTTTTATTTTAATATATATAAATAATATTAAATTATATTATATAAAGGCTCGTTTAGGCTCGCGAGCCTAATAAGGCTGAATGACATAGGCTTGAGCTCGAGCTCGTTTAATAAACGAGCTTAATATTAAGCTCGAGCTCGGCTCGGGCTCGTTTAAAATCGATTTTGAGTCGACCTTTTAACGATCCGATCTCGAGTAGCTCGCGAGTAGCTTGGCTCGTTTGCACCCCTAGCGGCCGTACATTCACTTAGGCCGAAAACTGTTAGTTTTTCGAGACATTTCAAGTTTTTTTTCGCGATTTTGGTTCTGACTCGTATATAATTTTAATTATATAAAACGTAATAATTTTTCCAAACCAAGGAATTTGACGGAAATCCAATAAAATTCAAATTTTATTAATGGAAATCGGTTAAAGATAACGGAAAAAGTTTCGGGTTGTCACATCATCCCACCGATAGAGGGAATTTCGTCCCGAAATTCAAACACAGAGTACAAATCATGGACCTGGAAAGAGATGCGGATGTTTCTATTTCATCTGATCTTCGCGTTCCCATGTGAATTCAGGTCCCCGCTTGGCATTCAAGCGACGCTTCACTATTGGTATGCGACTTTGTTTCGTTCGTTTGATCTCCCGATCCATGATTTCGACTAGTTCTTCCACAAAGTTAAGGTTCTCATGGATCTCGATCTCATCACGAGGGATCATGAGGGTTTCATTAGATAAACACTTTTTAAGGTTCGAGATGTGGAAGACAGGATGGATATTGTTAAGCTCTTGTGGTAAACAGAGTTTGTATGCTATGGGACCGATCCTAGAAAGGATCTTGAATGGCCTTATGTATGTCGGATTTAGCTTTCCACGCTTTCCAAAGCGTATCATGCCTTTCCAGGGTGAGACCTTCAATAGAACACGGTCTCCAACCTGGAACTCCAAGGGTGTTCGTCTCTTATCGTCGTAGCTCTTTTGTCTATATCTCGAAGCCTTTAGTCGTTCCTGGATTAGTATGATCTTTTCTGTGGTTTCATGGATGATTTCTGGACTGGTGAAAGTGTTGTCAGGGACTTGTCCCTTGGCTAGCTGCGTGTCGCCCACCTCAGCCCAACACAGAGGGGATCTGCACTTACGGCCATAAAGGGATTCAAAAGGCGCAACATTGATACTGGTATGATAACTATTGTTGTAGGAGAACTCAACCAAGGGAAAATGGACGTCCCACGACTTACCAAAATCAATTACACATGCTCTCAACGTGTCTTCCAATGTCTGAATGGTTCTCTTACTCTGTCCATCTGTTTGTGGATGGTAAGTTGTGCTCATATCCAACTTGGTTCCAAGAGCTTTCTGCAGTGACTGCCAAAATCTCGAGGTGAATCTGCTATCCCGATCGAAGATAATGGACACAGGCACACCGTGCAGACGAACTATCTCTTGGATGTAGATTTGTGTATGTCTTTCCATCTTGAAAGTTTCTTTGACTGGCAGGAAGTGGGTGGATTTGGTCAATCGGTCAACAATTACCCATATGGTATCGTACGTACTCAGAGATTTGGGCCATTTAGTGATAAAATCCATTGTAATCCTCTCCCACTTCCACTCAGGTATTTCAGGCTGCTAGAGCAGACCTGAGGGCTTATGATATTCACCCTTCACCTTGGCGTAAGTCAAACACTTGCCCACGAAGGTAGCGATCTATGCTTTCATGTTCGGCCACCAATATAACTTCTTGAGATCCAGGTACATCTTATCCGAACCTGGGTGAATGGTGTATTTAGTCTTGTTAGCTTCGTTCATGACAACCTCCCTGTAACCACCGAACTTTCGGGTCCAGATCCGGTCCATGAAATAATAGAATCCATCTCCCTTGATCTCTACGTTCTTTTCCATTCCCTTCAAGGCTTCATCCGGCCTGTTCTCTAGTTTCAACTGAGCCTCTTTGATTTGAGCGGATAAATAGGAATGGATGGTCATTGTTTGTGCCTTCACTCTAGGACCTGAATACACTTTCCGGCTGAGGGCATCAGCTACCACATTGGACTTGCCGGGATGGTAGCGTATTTCGCACTCATAATCACTGAGTAGCTCTACCCATCGTTGTTGCCTCATGTTCAATTCTTTCTGGTCGAAAATGTGTTGTAGGCTTTTATGATCTGTGAAGATGGTGCACTTGGTTCCACAGAGATAATGTCTCCATATCTTTAATGCGAAGACCACTGCTCCCAACTTCAAATCATGAGTTGTATAATTGACTTCATATGCTTTCAGCTGCCTTGTGGCATAAGCAATAACCTTTCCTCGTTGCATGAGCACACAGCCTAGGCCCTGATTGGATGCATCATAGTAGACTACAAAGTCCTCCGTCCCTTCGGGCAGAGACAGGATAGGTGCATTGCATAGGGCATGCTTTAATGTTTGAAACGCAGTGTCTTGCTTTTCTCCACATCAAAAGGTACACCTATCAGGGTCAGGGTCGTTAGAGGCTTAGCAATCCTGGAGAAATTCCAGATAAACCTATGATAGTAGCCAGCGAGACCCAAGAATTGACGGATTTCTGTGGGCGTCTTCGGTGCTGACCAATTTTCTATCGCTTTGATCTTGGAAGGGTCCACATGTATGTCTTATTCGCTTACCACGTGACCAAGGAAGTTACTTTTCGGATCCAGAATTCGCACTTAGAGAATTTCGTATATAGCTTCTCCACCCTTAGAGTCTCCAGCACTAGCCTTAAGTGCTACCTATGATCTTCCTCGCTTCGGGAATAGACAAGTATATCATCAATGAACACTATCACAAACTTGTCTAGGAAAGGGCAGCACACCCGATTCATCAGATCCATGAATACCGTCGGTGCGTTGGTTAGACCAAAGGGCATTACTACAAACTCGTAGTGACCATATCGAGTCCGAAATGCTGTCTTGGGAACATCACCTTCATGGAATCGTAGCTGATGGTACCCTGATCATAGGTCTATTTTTGAGAAGTAGCTGGCTCCTTGAAGTTAGTCGAAGAGGACGTCGATTTGGGGAAGAGGATAACGGTTTTTGATGATAATCTTGTTCAATTCGCGATAATCAATGCACATCTAAAAAGATCCATCCTTCTTTTTCACAATTAAGATCCGGGCTCCTCGGGGTGAGGAACTCGGTCTGATGAATCCTTTGTTGAGTAGCTCATTGAGCTGGCTGGTTAACTCTTGCATTTCTGCTGGCGCTAGACGGTATGGGGATTTAGCTATGGGGGTAGCTACGGGGATTAAGTCGATTCGGAACTCGACTTGGCACTCGGGAGGGATTCCCGGAAGCTCTTCTGGAAAGACATCAGGAAAGTCATAGACTTCGGGGATGCTCTCGAGGTCTTTAACTTCCTGTTTATCATTAACAACATGGGCTAGGAATGCATGGTACTCTTTTCTCATATATTTTTGAGCTTTGATGAACGAAATGATACAGAGGTTTGACTGAGTTTTTCGCCATAAGTCATGAGGGCTTCGCCAGATGGCTGATTGAGATGAATGGCTTTTTCATAACAAAGGATATCAGCATGATTGGGGCTCAACCAATCCATGTTGATGACGACGTCGAAGCTTTTTATGGAAGTTGGCATAAGGTTGATTGGAAAGGAATGGTCGTTTAGGGTAAGGGTACAGCCGATGAATACATCGTTAGTGCTCTCTTTCTTAACATTAGCCATGTCAACGATGAATGTTTCGTTTAAGGTTTGGGGTTTATGTTTGAGAAGATGCTTGAATGCATGACTGACAAAACTTCTCTCCGCACCAGAATAAAAAAGAATGCATGCATAAGAGTTTTCAAGGAGGAACGTACCCGTAACAATAGTGGGATCAGCAACTGCCTCCTCTTGGCCCATTGCTAGTACTCTCCCTGTGTTTCCAGCCGTTATTGCCTTGGGGCAATTTCTCTTGTAGTGTTCGATTTCCCCATAGCCATAACATGCTTGACCAATGCCTGCCCCAATAGCCTGATTGGTTGGTTGGACTGGTGTCTTGCAAAATCGAGTTGTGTGCCCCTTCTTGCCACAACTGTTCCACAACATTTCACGGCATGGCCCATGATGATGATAGTTGCACTTTTCGCATCAAGGAAGGGTACCAACATATCTACCGGTAGGTGCTTGAGCTACAGGAATAGCAGCAGGAGTGGTAGCAGCATGAACTGCCACTACTTGTTATTTCTTGGAGGGCTCTTGAGAAGACTGGCCCTTACGCTTGTTCCAAAACATTTTCTTCCCACCACTTGCCTTTGGTGGTTCAGGAGCGGCTGCCACTTCATCAAGATTAACCCTGTGATCTATCAGGGTCTACGCCAGGCACTTGGCGCTGTCAAAAGTTGAAGGCTTAGCAGTCAAGACATTTCCTTGAGTTGGGGGCGGTAATCCCCAAATGTACCTCTCTATTTTCTTGCTTTTCGGGGTGACCATTCCCGACCAGAGGAGAGATAGATCACAGAATCTAGATGCATAGGTGGCAATATCAGAACTCTTCATCCTCAGGTTCCAAAGCTCATTCTCCAACTTCTGCATCTCGCCCCTTGGTCAGTACTCTGCCAGCATGAGTTCCTTTAAACTTTCTCTACCCATGGTGTTTGCCACTGGAAGGGTTAAGGACTTGACCCAAACATTGCACCAGGTCAATGCTCTATCAGTGAAGGTGCAAGCATCGAACTTCACATTGTTTGCTTCGGAGCATGCACAGATCTCGAAGACCGATTCGATCTTCTCAATCCATCGAGTTAGGGAAATTGACACCTCCATTTTCGTTGAAGGATTTGGGCTTTGTGTTCATGAAATCTTTGTAGGACACTCCTTCTAGTGTCCCTAGCTTCCATCAAGATTAAGGGGATGGGCACCACTTCCAGACCCGCTAGAGCTGCTAGAATTTATCTGCAACATCGCGGCAGCCACAGCAGTTGTAACTACTGCCTGGAACATGGTAGGATCGAACTGAGGAGGTGGTGGTGTCGGATCCGTTAGGGGATTGTTTTTCTTTCTGTTGGGTCTTTTCTTTGGAGGCATCTTGTTCTAAAAATAATCATGAAGAAGAGGATGGTAAGTCCCCAAGAGTTTTGAATCAAGAGATATGAAACCAGATATATCTCAGCCTGATAGATAAAGTGTTCTACTAAGCGATAAACAAGGAAATGTTACTAATACAAGTAACTATCGCTAAGAAGGAATGAGTAGCACTACTTGAAATGAATCTCCACATTGTATTCGACTCTAGCTAAAATACTCCTATAGTATTTTAAGTTGTACGTTCTGTTCTACCGTTATCTTGTCGTATATATACTTGGTAAGTTTTAGGCCTGCTGCAACACCACGGTCACTCCCAAACACATGTTGGCCATGTCTCAAATAAATATAGTTGATAAGGCTATATTGACCCTAGACATGATTACATAACTGTCCAGGTTTAACCGCAGTGTCCAACATCCAAATACTTTTGTTTTGTTCTATTTATGTTACTGTTTCTGGTACGTATGTATACTTGTATACTTCTTATAAAATAATTATATCTTAAAAGTATACTTTTAGTTCAGAGCACTTCAGCCCCTTAGTGTTTATAGTTGTATACCTTGTAAGGTTCGGTATACTAAATTCACTATAAACAATAGCTCTGATACCAATCTGTCACACCGCTAAACCAGAAACGGCGAAAACATTTAGGGGTGGAGGACGTCATGTGTAATATCACAATAATTGCATCATAGTAATCAAAGTAACACAACCATTATAATACAATATGAATATTTACATATGTTTGATCCATTGTTTTTGTGTACATCAAAAGTAGTGAAATATAAAGACGAGACTCTATATGCTCCGTCTTCTTAAACGCTGGCGAGAGTACCTGTCTACTGATGTCCTGAGAATACAAGCGATTTTGAAAACGTATCAGCATAAAGCTGGTGAGTTCATCAGAATATTTTTGTATTGAAAAACCTGTCATTCAATTCTGTAAAAGTGTATGCATGTTCCCGAGAAAATCCAATATTTTCTTACATGTTTGTTCATTACTATATGTATAGTATGTTTTGTTTGAAAACCCTTGCTACCACCAGTACGTATAGTATGTTATGTTCTGAAAACCCTGGCTACCACCAGTATGTATAGTGTGTTATGTCGGAAAACCTTGGCTACCACCAGTATGTATAGTAGTTTTATTACTTAAAATAAAACCATGTACTGTATCCCTGGAATCCTCCAGTTTAATGTATAGTAGTTCTATTAATTAAAATAAAACTATGAAGAATGAAGTCCCGTAAACAAGGTTAGTTTATACTATTGTGAGTTCGTATAACCATGCTTGATATGATTAGTGACATCAGCGACGTTTCATCAGGCATCGTATGGTATGATATTTGTCACCCCAGGCGTACCTGCCTAACTGTAGCTAGCAGTTTAGGTATGGGATTGTCAGTCCCGTATAGATCTATTCAAAAATCTCACGCTCCCCTCCAGGAGACTCTGGTTATACTAAATGTTGAGGATTTTACCAGTACCCCGAAGGGTACAAATGAAGAGATGTCTCACAATCCTGTATTAACTAGTTTACGTGTTATTCTGTATCGTGTTCTCGTAATTGAAACCGTTTGTATACTTGGTAGAGTATAAATAATTATACGTAAAATAATTATTTAGTGTTATACTCTTATTATCTGAACGTAGTAATAAATATCATAAACTAAAGTTGTCATAGTTTATATGATTGATCATGGAAGTAGTTTGTATCAGTAAAACTGGTAACAAATTTCCCCCAAACTATACCTATTATAGTTTGATTAAAAATTTGTGCTTGTGATTTGTTCTGAAAACTACATAATTATGTTTAGAAAGTGTCCGTTATGCTCCGCATAGTACAAAAGGGATAAAATATCTATATATTTTATGGAAAATCATTGGATTGTTTCAATTGCATAAGTTTTAAACTAGTTGAAAACCTTTTGTTTTTGTTTCACAAAATCATTTGTATTTGGCTTGTATCCCCCCCCCCCCCCCCGAAAATGTATAAAAACCATAAAATCGTAGGGGTATGAACTCACTGTTTGTTGTGTGAAAGCGTCGAACTAGAAACAAAGATCCCCAAGTTGATGTATATGGCACTTAACGGAATCCTAATATCAAATAAATTCATATATGTATCTAAATTAGCGATTTCGTTAGATAAAGTGTTAGAAAAACACTTGCTTTCGGTTAAGGATGTTATCGGGACTTGATTGAAATGAGGAAACATGTTTTTCACCACATAGGAAGTGTGTACGGCCGGGAAGGGAGTTTACGGCCATACACGGGTTTACCGCCGTATACAGGTTTACCGCTGTACATGGGTTTACGGTCGTACATTCATGAACGAGGGTGTTTAATTCAAAGAAGAACGTGTTCCAGATGCTCCAAACCAACTCCAAATGACGATTTTTTTATGATTTTTGGAAGAAAATAGGTGTTTTTAGTGTGTACGGTCAGGGGTTCTAGATAGAGAATGAGAGAGTCTTCAGCCAAGAATGTTCAAATGTGGGTGGGGGTCCCGTATATATGATGGGTTTGAGCAACAAGAACTTTCCTATGTGCACATGCAAACCCTAATTGTTTGGATCTAGGTTTCTCTAATTAAACATGCATTGAATCCAAGACTTATAATACTAGATCTAATGTAAACAAGTGATTCTAATCATATGAAAATGGATCTAGAACAATACCTTGGATTACTTGCTTGATACTTCTTCTTCTTGGAGCTTAGAGTCACAATTGTCACTCCTCTAATGGCCTACAAACACCAACTAGCAAGAAGATGACTTGAGAGAGAGGGAGGAGGGTGAGAAATCGGCCCTAGGGTTTCTTGTCTTGCATGAGTGCCGATTTCCCTCACCCTAGGGGTCTATTTATACTATGGGATACTAGGGTTTCACCTTTAACCCTAATTGAATAACTTAGGCCCTAAGCAATCCAAGATCCTCCTAGATACTAGGCTTGGACGAATTTAAGGTTCCCAAACCCTAAATTTCGTCCACCCTCTTATCCATAAGGATACATAGCCCAAAACACAACTATCACACATTTGACAGTTTATGCCCCTTTATTCAATTAACCTCTTTAAGTCACCAAATTAATTCTTAATTAATATATGACTTATATTAATCAAATAACAATATCACCCCTTTAATATATTATTCTCATAATATATAAACAATAATATCTCTTCTCTCTTAACAAATCATCCTGTCAAGTTGCTATGGTGAAGGCAACTCAAAAGGACCATGCATAACCGGGTCAAGTACTTACCAAATATAGTTACAGCCTTAGACACTAATCCAACAGTCTCCCACTTGGATAAGTCTAGTAACTATATATGAAAATACAAACCGATTAGCAATCATAGCTCTCAAAGACGTTGTCAACTCTGATCTTATCAATCTCCTGTCGTTTAGATAAGGGATCGTATAGTCCTTTGTTTAGATATTATGCGGACAATCTTATGGAACTTATTGTCTAGCATTTTGGTTTCTCGATCTCAGATTCATTTGACATAGAACTTAATTAAACACATCAATTCAGTCCTGACCGGGACCGGCACATAAGTCAAATAAATCATCGAGCGGCCGTGATATCACTTTTATTCTCTTAGGATAAAAGTAACAGATAAACTTCGACTTATATGCATTTACTATCTACTAATCAACTATACACAACAATGCGTTTTATAACATCAATTTACTGATGTGGTTTCGCATTATCAATGTACGAACAATTAATAAACAATAAACCATATATCTTGGTTTTAAGACCATATGATATTATCGTCTTGCGATCACTTATGTCACATTCCAAAAAGTTATTCCAGCAAGCGTGGGTTTATTCCAATGCTCAAAACTTGTTCATAAGCACTCATGAACGTTGTAGAAAACCTTTTCTATGTCTAATACCCTTTTAGACAATCTACACACCAAATCATGACAATCTTCATTGATATCTACTTCCAACATATGAACGATTGTGGACCATTCGAATAATTCGATTATTCTTAATAACTTAATTATTCAGGAAGTCAAAACATACAAAGTGAAACAATAGTTAAACAATTAACATAAGACATTATCTTTACTCATAAATAATAATCTTTTATTTAATCATCAAATGTCAATTACATTTATCTATTACATGTTTCAAAATTATCTAATCTAAACCAATATCGTCTTTCAGCCCAATGCTCCTAGTGTGCTGCAAATGCTTAACCCTACTCAGTCCCTTCGTAAGCGGATCTGTTGGGTTATCCTCTGACGATACCCTCTTCACTATGAGGTGTCCTTCTACTCGGTGTCTAATAAAGTGATATTTTCTGTCGATATGTCGAGATCTACCATGATCCCTCGGTTCCTTGGTCAAGGCAACCGCTCCCTCATTATCACAGAAAATTTCCATAGGCTCCTTTATGGCAGGCACAACTCCAAGATCACCAATGAAGTTCTTCAACCACACCGCCTCCTTTGACGCTTCGCTCGCTGCAACGTACTGTGATTCGCACGTTGAATCAGCTTTTGTTTCTTGTTTGGAACTTTTCCAAGTCACTGCTCCTCCATTCAGGGTAAAGACCTAGCCCGACTGCGAACGATAGTTGTCCTTGTCGGTCTAGAAGCTGGCGTCACTATACCCTCGCACCTTTAAGTCATCACTCCCTCCAAGGACTAAGAGCCATTCTTTGGTCCTCCGAAGGTACTTAAGTATATTCTTGACCGCAATCCAATGAGCTTTGCCCGGGTTCCCTTGATATCTACTGACCATGCTCAAAGCATAGGCCACATCAGGGTGAGTACAAGTCATAGCGTACATGATTAAGCCAACTGCGGAAGCGTAGGGTACTCGACTCATCTCAGCTATCTCAACTTCGGTACTCGGAGTTTGAGTCTTACTCAACTTGGCATTACTTTGTATCGATAGTTCTTCCTTCTTCGAGTTTTACACACTAAAACGTTTTAGTACCTTATCCAAGTAAGTATTCTGACTAAGTCCTATTAGTCTCTTACTTCTTTCTCTCACTATCCTTATTCCCAAAATATAGGAAGCCTCTCCGAGATCCTTCATGGCGAAGCACTTCCCAAGCCAGGACTTAACCTCCTACAAAGTCGGGACGTCGTTTCCTATGAGTAGTATGTCATCGACATACAAAATGAGGAAGCTAACTATACTCCCACTGGCCTTGACATATACACATGATTTATCTTCACTTCGTACAAATCCAAACTCTTTGACTTTCTCATCGAAGCAAAGATTCCATCTGCGAGACGCTTGCCTAAGTCCATAAATGGACTTCTCAAGCTTGCACACTCTATTAGGATGCTTCGGATCGACGAAACCCTCTGGCTGAGCCATGTAAACATCCTCAGCCAACTTCCCATTAAGGAAAGCGGTCTTGACATCCATCTGCCATATCTCATAATCATGAAATGCAACAATAGCTAGCATCACTCTAATAGATTTTATCTTAGCAACTGGTGAGAAGGTCTCATCATAGTCAACTCCGGTAGTTTGAGTAAAGCCCTTCGCCACTAGTCATTCTTTATACGTGTGCACATTCCCATCCACGTCGGTCTTCTTCTTGAAGATCCATTTGCACCAAACCGTCTTACGTCCGGGCACATTGTCAACCAAATTCCAAACTTGGTTGTCATACATGGACTGAATCTCGCTGTCCATCCCCTCTTTCCATTTTACAGACTCTAGGCCTGCCATGGCTTCCTTATAGCTATTAGGTTCATCTAGATTTATTAGTGTACCATCACTAATATACGTATCCCCTTTGGTAGTAATATGAAAACCATAAAACTGGGGTTGAACTCTAACTCTTTCAGAACGTCTAAGAGGTAAGGACTCGTCAATTGGTTCAACCGGAGTTTCCTCCTCGGGTTGAGCGCCAGCATTAGAGGTTCCTTCATCGCTCGATTCTTGAATCTCTTCAAGATCGATTTGCCTCCCACTGTCTCCTTGGCTTATGAGTTCTCGCTCTCGGAAAACCCCTCTCCTAGCAACGAAGACAACATTGTCACTCGGTCTATAGAAGAGATATCCAAAGGATTGTTGCGGGTAGCCGATGAAAATACATCGCTCACTACGAGGTTCGAGCTTGTCGTGAGTCTCTCGTATTACGAAAATCTCACAGCCCCAAACCTTGATATGTGCTAACGAGGGAGCTTTCCCTGTCTACATCTCGTGAGGTGTTTTGGCAACCTTCTTTGTAGGGACTCGATTAAGGATATGGGTGGTAGTCTCTAAGGCATACCCCCAGAATGAGATAGGTAGTGAAGCACGAATCATCATAGAACAAAACATGTCTAACAGGGTTCGATTACGCCTTTCTACCACACCATTCAACTGTAGTGTCCTAGGTGGCGTCAATTGCGAAACTATTCTGCATTCCTTGAGATAGTCGTGGAATTCAAGACTTAGGTACTCTCCTCCATGATCGGATCGAAGCATCTTGATTTTCCTGCCCAATTGATTCTCCACTTCATGTTTGAATTCTTTGAACTTTTCAAACGTTTCTGACTTGTGTTTTATTAAGTAGATATACCCATATCTACTCTAATCATCGGTGAAAGTCACATAGAAGCGGTTCCCATCCTTTTGTGGTGGATCTAAAGGGCCCACATACATCGGTATGTATGAGATCCAATAAACCCTCACCCCTCTCACAAGTGCCAGTGAAGGGTGACTTGGTCATCTTTCCAAGTAAACAAGATTCGCACATGTCATCTTCCCTAAGGTCGAATAACTCCAATACTCCATCCTTTTGGAGTTTGGCTATGCGCTTCTTGTTGACATGTACAAGCCGATAATGCCACAAGGATGCCTTATCCATACTATTGGAAGAATCCATACACAACACATCATTTCCTAGGTTATCTACAACCATAACAGTTTCATAAATTCCATTACAAGGCATTGCTTCAAAATATAAAACACTATTTAGATAAGCAAAAATCGAACCATTCTCATTATTAAACGAATATCTAAATCCTTGTTTAAACAAACCATGAAAAGAAATGATGTTTCTTGCCATATCTGGTGAGTAGCAACAATTATTTAAATCTAAATTCAATCCATTACTAAGCACTAAAGAATACACTCTAATCTTGGTAACAGACGACGATCTTCTGTTCCCCATGATTAGATTTATTCTTTCAAGCTCCACATCCCTATTTCTTCCTAGTCCCTGCAAATCAGAACAAATGTGGTAACCACACCCTATATCAAGAACCCAAGAAATAGCATGGGATGAATCATTAGATTTAATTGTATATATACCTGCAAAAGATGGCTTGATCTTTCCATCCTTTATGGCTTGCAGATATTCCCGGCAGCTTCTCTTCCAATGCCTTATTTTATGGCAATGATGACACTCTGCCTCTTTTGGGTTAGGGTTGGGCTTAGCAGGATCAACCTTGGTCCCACTAGAAGAGGAACCATCTTGGGACTTTCCCTTGTGGTGGTTCTTTGAAGAAGCCTTCCTCTTCTTGCCCCTTCCCTTCCCAATAGCCAAAACAGGAGCAGCAGACGGATTGGGAGATGGTGCAACAGACTTGTCCTTAAGATTGCTCTCAGCAGTCCTTAGGAGACCTTGGAGTTTGCTTAGGGTGACCTCTTCCTTGTTCATGTTGTAGGTCATCCTAAATTGATTGTAGCATGAGGGCAAGGAGTGAATAATAATGTCGATAGCCAAATCTTCCCCAAATTTGACATTCAACTTGCGAAGACGATCGACATACCTCTGCATCTTTTGCAAGTGCATGGTAAGAGATTCTCCACTTCCCATTTTAGCAGTGATCATATTCATTATGATCTCATAGCGTTCTTGCCTCGCGCTTTGGTGGTATCGCTCCATCAAGTCTAGATGCATCTCATAAGGATACATGTCCTCATAGGACTTTTGGAATTCGGAGTTCATAGTGGCTACCATGATGCAATGGACTTTCGTTGCATCACACTCATGTGTTTCAAACACATCCATTTCTTCGGGAGTAGCAGTTTCTGGATTGATCTTTTCGAGCTTCTCATCGAGAACATACTCCTTGTCCTCGTAATGAGCGATCATGCGAATGTATCTTATCCATTCGCTAAAGTTCGATCCATCGAAAGTCACTTTTTGACAAAGGCTCATTAGCGTGAATGAGCTCGCAGCAACGTTTTTTGCATTAGACATCTACAAATAGAAAGGAACAAAGTTGATTAGAGTTAAGTCCCTAATTAACACCCAAAATGGAAATTTAGGGCTAGGACCCAACAACATTATTTACACATTAGAAAAAGGATACCGTAATCTAACATGCAAATAATTTGGAGGCAAGTGAATGACGATTCACTAATTCTTTACCACGAAAAACATAATCTTTAAGTTTTAAATGTATTGAGAATTCCTAGATTTTGAGATTCATTGAACTTTTCAACGACATGTTTAAATCTCGATATCCCCTCTAGTTTGTGACTGGGATACCGAGGATCACAAAGCGGGTGTGAATAACAATGCAAATCTACATGGTGCCTTCATTGTTACAATCACCTATTCGATGTGTCGGTAAACCACACACGCTCCATCGAACTATGACAAACAATGAATCACCCTTCGCCACCTTTGCTTAGAACCAATTAGTGTGCCGGTTAACCACACACGCTCCACTAATATCTAAACAAGGGTGCAAAGTGTAATTTCATGGGATTGCATCAATTCACTTTTCCTAAAGTAACTAAGATTGGGAATTTTATAAAATAGTTTAGTTACTTTATAGTTTCATTATACTTATTAATGAGAAGAGGTTTGCCCTATCCTACCCGTTCGGCTAACGACCCTCCACCAGTCAAGCAAGCAGTGGGTGTGAGTGTACACCCATTAAGCGCCATTTTATAGGCAGCAACCTTATACCCACCTTATAGACTAGCTTCGTGAATGAGGCCTACTAATAGTAAGACTAGCATCTTTAATTATACATATATATTAATCTTGTAATAATATATTAGTATAGGTTGAATATTAAACTTGTAAAATTCTAGGGTTTGAAATTTAAATTATTTAAACTTTTAATCACAATCTAAATTTCAAAACTTGAGGAAAAGTTTTAAACTGTTTAAAACATAAGGATCAAATAGCAAATAATGTAAATTAACAATTACATTATCTCAATTTGATCTTATTCTATATTACTTGCAAAACAATTCACCAATTCAATCAAATAATCAATTATTATCACATAAGGAAATTATTATTCAACTAATTGGTAATTATCTTTTGTTTGGTCAAGAATATACTCATATATATGGTTAAAATCGGATTTTAAAGACCCAAAACAATTAAGGCAAGTTTCCTCAAGTAAAACAGCAAGAAATCCCAAAACTCCCTCTTTCTGACGCTCGAACTCGCCGAGTTCCCACTATGGACTCGCCAAGTTGGAGCTACTCGCCGAGTCCACAGTGGAACTCACCGAGTTCATCAGGTAGAGGACCAAAAATCGAATTTTTCAAGTAACAAGCAATCAATCAATGCATCAATTCAATAGAAATCAATCAAAGCTCTGATACCACTGATGGGTTTGAGCAACAAGAACTTTCCTATGTGCACATGCAAACCTTAATTGCATGGATCTAGGTTTCTCTAATTGAACATGCATTGAATCCAAGACTTACAATACTAGATCTAAGGTAAACAAGTGATTCTAATCATATGAAATTGGATCTAGAACAATACCTTGGATTACTTGCTTGATACTTCTTCTTCTTGGAGCTTAGAGTCACAATTGTCACTCCTCTAATGGCTTACAAACACCAACTAGCAAGAAGATGACTTGAGAGAGAGGGAGGAGGGTGAGAAATCGGCCCTAGGGTTTCTTGTCTTGCATGAGTGCTGATTTCCCTCACCCTAGGGGTCTGTTTATACTATAGGATACTAGGGTTTCACCTTTAACCCTAATTGAATAACTTAGGCCCTAAGCAATCCAAGATCCTCCTAGATACTAGGCTTGGACGAATTTAAGGTTCCCAAACCCTAAATTTCGTCCACCCTCTTATCCATAAGGATACATAGCCCAAAACACAACTATCACACATTTGACAGTTTATGCCCCTTTATTCAATTAACCTCTTTAAGTCACCAAATTAATTCTTAATTAATATATGACTTATATTAATCAAATAACAATATCATTCCTTTAATATATTATTCTCATAATATATAAACAATAATATCTCTTCTCTCTTAACAAATCATTCTGTCAAGTTGCTATGGTGAAGGCAACCCAAAAGGACCATGCATAACCGGGTCAAGTACTTACCAAATATAGTTACAGCCTTACACACTAATCCAACAATATATAGGCTGGGGGTATGGTCGGTGGTGGGGTCCACCTAGCACCAACCGTGAACGGGTTTACGACCGTACACATGTGTGCAGCCATACATGGGTGTGCAGCCGTACACGGGTGTGCGGTCGTACACTCACTTAGGGCGAAAACTGTTAGTTTTTCGAGACATTTCACGTTTTTCGCGCTATTTTGGTTCTGAATCGCATATAATTTTAATTATATAAAACGTAATAATTTTTCCAAACCAAGGAATTTGACGGAAATCCAATAATATTCAAATTTTATTAACGGAATCGGTTAAAGATAATGGAAAAAGTTTTGGGTTGTCACACCTCTTTTATGTTTACAAGTTTTAGGGGAGAATACACACTAAAAAATGCTATTTGGATTATTTAAAGATTTTGCTAACTAAAAATACAAGTTATGCCACTAAACATATCTAAGCATAAATTTAAGCTTTTTATAGAAAAGTTGTGGTCTGTTCAAAGACTGTTTTTCCCTTCTTAAATCTTATGGATTTCGAAACTCTATAATATTCAAATAGTTCACGTCTATACCTTTTCAAGGACTACTCGCACATGTTCATACGATTTTTTTACAATTTATGATAATTTTTACAAGACTTCCTATCATTTTCGGACCATTCTATGAAAACAAACATTTTCACTCTGGTTAGGAACCACTTAAGGTGAGGATAAAAATTATGAACAAAGTAGACTCATATTCTAAGCTCTAAGAGTTTACGAATCCTAATTCTGACTTACGATGATTTTTCTATAATATTCCTAAAAACATGGACATAATTGCCCTTTTGATAAACCTTGCTGTTTGGTCTCTCAAATATATACAAAAAGATTTGTAGCAAATAAGAAAAAAACAAATTATGAAATTATTTAATTCACATACTTTAGGATCAAAAAAAATTTAATGATAACAAGTGTTTCTAATATGATCACGTTGAAAGCCTTATGGAATAAAATGATTTGAAACATATTGGTTTTGGTCACTCATAGTCGGGGTGCTGTAAAACTTTGTTTCGTCACTTACAGTCGGGCTACTGTCTAAACATTTTTATGGTCAATTATAGTCGGAGTACTGTCTAAACATTGTTATGGTTACTTATAGTCGGAGTACTGTCTAAACATTTTTATGGTCACTTACAGTCGGAGAACTGTCTAAACATTGTTATGGTCACTTATAGTCGGAGTACTGTCTAAACATTTGTATGGACACTTACAACGACGTGTTGTTTAAACTCATGTAAAGGCACTTATAGACGATGTGTTGTTTAAACTCGCATAGGGACATATAGGAATGTTATCATGTTAAAACTTTGGTAGCTTTACATTATTAAGCATTACAATCAAAAGTTTTCGAACACAAATAATTGGGAATTATAACAAAATCCCAGATACAAAAATACTAATACAAACTAAGATGAGGTTGTATGTAGTATAAATATTGTTTGTAGATCGTTAAACCAATTAGTAGTGTTTATTTATATAAATACTAATATTTTTCTTTCCAAAAATATGTTAATATTTACTTTTACCTTAAGTATTTTAACATGGATACTCGTATTGGATTTCAAGTATCAGGTCTCACACAAAGCATACCGGTAATATTGATGAACTTGTTTTGCACAACTTATTTTGTTAAGCATTCCACATTTTATAAAGATTTCTTTTTATAAAACTCACGAAGTCAAAACCTGTGGAACTCACCAACAATTTTTGTTGTCGTATTTTAAAAATATGTATTCTCATATAACTAAGGAGCCGAAGGTAGGACATCGGTTATAAGGAAATTATAGTTCCTTCCTTTTGTGAATAAACCTGAATTGTTTTAATTTACCGTTGTGTGCTTAAACTATGATGTTGTAACTTCAATTCCAAAACATAAAGGTTTGTAATATATTGATTCGAATATGTTAAGTGTTGGATATATGTGGTTGACTGTGATCCAATTGTATAACGTTGCGACCCCGGCGATTTTTGCCGTCGGTCGAGGTGTGACAGATACACTGGGATTATAATTAAATATCATGTGTTATGTTTAAGAAAATCTTGACTTTAATTGTGAAAGTTTGTTATATGGATGCAGACCATGGAGGAATTAAATGATATTTTTCTTGAGTATTTTGCTACAGTAAGAATCTTCATAGTAGATAGTTCATATGTGATGAGAACATGATACTCTACCAACATTTTATTCTAACTTCATATTTTTTTATGTTATAATATATCAAAATAGCCCTTCAGTTTGTTGGGTAGATATTCTTAACTGATTTTTAAAATATGTTATTGATGATGGAATTATAATTGCAAGCCAATGGTGGAAAGTAGATCATAACATGGTTAGAGAAAACATGATTGAAAAAGCATAAGCGAAAACATGATTGAGAAGGCATAGGACAATTATCATGATGTCAAATTGAAATATAGAATCTTGATATGGTAAACTTGGGCATTGTAGTTTACAATCCGACCCCTCAAAATCACGAAATCCTTGAGGTATGCTACACCTATGATCTCTTTTTAACCTTATTACCAGTTTATTTGGTTTGGTGTAAGCATTTGTTGAAGCTTTAAATTTGATTTATGCTCAAAATTTTAATTAATAAATAGATCATGAAACTTCAAGCATCTAAAAGGGTATGATTACATAGAAGCAATTGACAATAAATAATTTGATGATAATTGAAAGGTTTAATCACGTATCATGACTATTTTAATATTTGAAAACCGTGATACATGTTGGCTCATGATTTTATGTTTTTTTCGTAGTTGGTATGTATAAGCAAATACCCTTTGTTTCCCTAGCTTTTTCATGGTATTAAGCCTGAGCATGTTATATAAATTATATAAATATAAGTTCTCTCTCTTTTTTGCAGAGTTGATGAAGTGTTAAAAGGCTCTTGAAAATACAACAGCAGTTAAAGAATTGGCAGATCCTTTGTAAAAAAAAGGCCATGTGCAGAAACGTCAACGCCAAATGAACCAGAACTAGCTATTGGGTTACATGGATATCAGGGGCGGCTCAACCATTTGGAGGCTCTAAGCTAACCAAAATTTTGGGGACCTTTTTACTCACCTTATATTGCAGTAAAAGTTGTCCTACTCTTAACTTTGTAATCTCTTTGACTCTTTAATGAGGACCTAAATACAATCAATATATTCACATTATTACCTTAAACTAAAAGTTGGCATCTTCTAATTTACAACACCTAATTAAATAATTATGTACATTAATTTATGTTCATTTTTTTAAAGATGTATTTCAAGTTAGTTAACTTTTAATTAGAATATCATATACATTAACTTATGCTCTAAGCGAACCAAAGCCACCCATTTTGCAAATCCAGTCCATAGTCGCACTTTATATACATCTCCTAATTACTTTGCACTTTATACACATCTCCTTTGTAGGCTATTATACTTGGTGAAACAAAATAAAAGAAAAGGAACAATATATAGTCATGGGATTGCTTAGCTTGCTGAGAGCAAGTGCTAAAATTAAGAGAAAAAAAAAGAAAATATTATCAAGGCACGTGGGAAGGAAGGGGTCCATCTTGATGTATTGTTGAGTTATATAAGGATAAAAGAAGGCATAAAAAACAAGATTTAAAGAAAGCATATCACCATATCGAAGGATATAAATTGGTAGAAAAACAAAAACAAGATTAAGTTGGCTTAGATCACCTTGCATAAGTCAAAACAAATTTATATGGTTTGTGTTCGGTTTTTCTTACCCATTAAGGGCTATATGCAAAAACCGGGGTTCTGTAGTCAATTGACAATGGATAATTTAAAAAAATTAACCCTAATATGCTATGAACCCTAATAGATAATCAGTCCATATTGGAAACTGATATACATATAAACATAAGCCTAATAGATTAATCAAGAAAGAATAATCTACAATGCAAAATAAGAGGAAGAAGAACATACCGTTTCAGATTTTAGTTCTTGTCTTCTTGATAGCCTTGAAGTTTTCAGTTTTGACGTTTGATTTTGAACAATCAACAATGGAGAATCAAAAGAAAAAGAACATGATCGAGAATTGACTAATCAAGAATGGATTAATATTCAATCGAGATTGGTTTCTGCTAAGAATAGAGAATCAAAGAATGAGAAGGAAGAACTAAGGCTGATGATTTTTGTGGCGTGCGCTAATGGAGATAGAAAAATTGACTAATCGAGATTTGCTTAATTGGGTTAAAGGGTGTCACACCCCCAAACCTGAACGGCGGAAACGTTCGGGGGCGGATGACTTCATGTGGTAACGTAACAAATGAATACATAGTAAAGAAAGCAATACAACCATCATATATATAATTGAAAGTTTACATTTGTCAAAAGTTACATGTTCAAAACCAATTACAATATGATGTCAAAAATACGAGATTAAACTGGCGCCGCAGCATCCCTTCATCAAAAGCGTAATGAATACCTGAAATTACTGATTTCCTGGGACATACAAGTAATTTTGAAAGAGTAGATCAGCATTTAAGCTGGTGAGTTTCATAAGTATTTAAGTGACAATGTTTGTATGAAATGAAATGTTTTGTCTTTGTTTGTTTGTATTTAGAAAATCCTATATTTTCTACTAGTATAAAAGTAGCCTTCTCTCAAGACCAATGTTTGTTTCCAAAATGTATGTAAGTGTAAAATAACCAATGTGTTTTGAAAACCTTGTAAATCAATGCATTTTTAATACCCCATGTGAGTTTTATAACCATACTATTGACTCGGAATGCCTATACACAACGTTCTTCAGGCGTTGGAATGTTATGACGGTTGTCACTCCAAACGGTGGACTGCAGCTAACAGTCAGGGCGCGGGTTGTCAAGCCCGTATAGATCTATACACAAACACCATGCTCCCCCTCCAAGGGATTCTGGTATATAATACAGGACTTGAAATGTGTACTCGAACGTACGTGAAGTTAGCGTCTCACAAAATCGTGGTATAAAAACAGATCTACTTGTTAAAATGTTACGTTTGTTCTTGTATACGAAAGTGACTTCTTGAAATTCATGTTTCTAGTACATAAGAGTTAGAAATTTGTTTGTAAAACTATACCTATTATAGTTTTCTAAAAGTGTGTCTCGTTTGTTTAGAAATACCTAGAAAAGGAATCATTTGTTTATGAAAGCATAGATTTTTGGTGTAGAGTCTAAGATAGACAAGAATAATCTAAGAAAAGTTTAGTTTATACACGCATTACAACAATTTATATTTCAAAGGATGGAATATAACATATTTTGTATATATAAAAGTTCCCTATATAGTTTATAAATCACATGCGATTTGGATATATAAAAGCACATAAAATAATTGTTTATGTAACACACGATAATACTCGTGTGTTTACTTGTATTCCCCCCCTTGAGAGCATATAAAAGCATTTAGAATATTTAAAAAGGTTGATTAAGGGGTATGAAACTCACTTGAAAGTTTGAAGATAGCGAGATGGAAAACCGGGCAGAGTTTCGTCTCGGGAAACGGATTTTCCTCGGGATTCTCGGGAATCTCGGGAGTAAAATCGACGCTCGGAGCTTGAGCAAAAAGACCAGAGCTTCGGGTTTGAACGGGCACGGAAAACGAGGCAAGATTGTGAGAGAAAGGAGAGAAATGAGCATTTTTCTCGGAAGCCCTCGCATTCTATTTATAGGAAGGCTGAACCGCCTCGGTACGCGGGGCGTACGCTCGTACGCAGCGCGTACGCGTACATCATGCATGACCGAAGCCTCGACTGCCTCGGCTTCGGATGGGACGGGTCGGTGGGAGGCGGGTCGGATGGGACGGCGGGTCGGATGGGACAGCGGGTCGGACGGACGGGTCGGACGGGTCGGAAGCCTCGGATAGGGCGACGTGGACGATCAGAGGCCAAGTCTCTCGGGTACGCAGGGCGTACAGGGGTACGCAGCGCGTACCTCGGATGAGGACGCTGACTCCTCTTCGGATAAGGTCCGAATTTTGAATTAAATAAATATATAATTTATTTAATAAACTTCAAAAATTCATATCTTCTTCATACGAACTCCATTTTCGATGGTCTTTATATCCACGCGTAGGTGAGACTATGCTCTACAAGTTTCGTTTAGACTCCGTCGGCAAATTCCGAAATTATTTTTTTATTATTTATATTAAACTCATCGTGTTTAAGGAATTTCTTTGAAAATTCATAACCTCTTTATCTGATGTCGGTTTTTGCCAGACTTTTTACCGCTGAAATACCATTGTCGAGTTCGATTCTCGTTTAGGTCATTCCGGCCAAAAGTCGCTCGATCTCCGATTCGAGTTTTTAGCTGTCTATTGCTAAGCTGAACTTGGAAAAATCATAACTTCAATATACGAAGTCGGATTTGGGCGTTCTTTTTACGTACGATCATGGTTTAAAGACATTTAAACATAGAAGGAATTTAAATAGAACTATTTGTTCATTTTATTATGAAAGTAATTTTTATTACTCAAAAGTGGTTACAATACTTGACTCATTTAGGTCATTACAAGGAGTTGAAATATCGGGTTGTCACAAAGGGGCCCCTTAGAATTGGGGGTCTAAACAAGGACTTAGTAAATTTAAAGGTAAGGACGGCCCTAATGGATATGCACAAAGAGATATGTTGATTGAGTTTTATTGAGATGATGTCACAAATAAGAAGTGTCATAATTGGTTGGAATCTATGTAAACTTACATATTGTACCTAAAACACGATATAGTTTTGTTGAATTTTAAAAATATTTTTGTAAATTCTCATATTTCCTCTTCAAATTCTTTTCTTTCTTGCCATTTGATTTTAACAACCCCCCCCCCCCCCCCCCCCTAAAACGTAATTGGATAATGTTGATAAAATGAAAAATTAATAAAAATAAAATATAAACAAAAAATTGTAATTGACGTTGGGTGTGATCACACTAAAAACATATGATATTCACAAATTGATGAGGATCCGTTTAAGTGGGAGTGGACTAGGTTTTAAATTTATATATTTTACAAGGTTTTAAAAAACATTCGACGTTATCTAATCGGTGGGCTGGGGTCAAGAAATTAATCGTATAGGTGGAGATTTATCGGAGGATTAATCGGGGACCGTTAATTGCTAATTTGTTGAATTTTCAAAAATTAGATACGATTAATATCATATCAAAATTCGTAAATACCACTAATATGATAACAAAATAGGTTAATGTGATTAATACAACACTAATCATGCCTCAGATTGTTTCCATTGAAATCAAACTTCTTCAAAATGTTAAAATTTCATCATTTTATAATGTTTCACTCATTATGTATGTAGAGATTAATCGCTAGGCGCCCTCTAATCGGTTGAGTAGCGCCTAAGGATTAATCGGAGATTAACCGGTACCTAGTCGAGATTTTTACAACAGTGGTATTTTATAATCTTTTTATTGTTTGAGTTGCTATTTTTTCTATCTTTTTGAATTATTTAATATAAACCTTGTTTTTTCTCCACTAATAGTTGAATTTCAGTTTTGAATTCATATAAAGGAAACGAGAAATTAAATATCCTTTTACTTTTTCATCATACAAATAATCATATTCAATTAAATAGTGACATGTGTAACGTTTAATGCCCATTTAATGAAGTATATTAATATGACACATGTCATCATTTAATTGAGTAGAAAGATTTGTAGGAACAAAATTAGAAAAATATTTAATTTCTCAAAGGAAACCTCTATGTACAAACATACATAGCAAAAGAATCAGCCGTTAATTTAGTTATAATCGAATACATATCCTTGAAATTTTATCCATTCAAATAGTATATTAAAATAGAAGTAGTTAGTTTCAATCGATAAGAACGTTAAAAGGTGGAAGAAAACACAAGATAATAAGAAATTTGAATTTGTTAGCTTTGATTTATATAAATCGATGTAGTTTTGATGGTTCTATATGGACAACAATCACATATTCCCCAAACTCATTCTATATACAACTCACTCTATATGTAAATTCCTCTAAATCTTGAAAATAACTCAGTCTGCAAGATTACAAGAAAAAGTGATAATGCTCAATTGCTTCGGACTCCAAAAGTAATCATATGGGATGAAGCGTTGATGGCTAAAAGACATATGTCGGCGGCGGTTGACCATACAATGAAAGATATCATTGGGGTGAGGCTCCCATTTGGTGGAAATAGAGTATTTTTACCAATGATTCATCTACGTCCATCTGAATATCACATGTTCCCATTCAAGGTGAAGAGAATAATTTTCAATTCGATTATTTTTCGCTATTTCAATCAATAAAGTTCGGGGACAAACAATTCCAAATGTATGTATTTATCGTCTAGAAACGGGTTCTCGTATGACCAACTTTATATGACATTATACAAAGAGATATCATGTGTCAATACAAAAGTATTATTGAACCCTGACGAACAATTTAACGGAAATGAAGTCTATAAATATGGTGTATAAAAAATGTTGCACAATTAATAATACACAATTAATCATGTGTTCGTACATTTGTAAAGAATCCCAATTTCTTATTTTTAATTCTGATTTATTTCGTTTTTGCTAGCGTGACTTTTATTGATAATTGTTTATATGTAGTAAAATATTTAAACAAAATTAATCGTGTCTACAAAACTAATTTCTAAAAAATTATTCGTACTCGTCGCTATATATATATATATATATATATATATATATATATATATATATATATATATATATTAGTGGGTATGTTTGCGTTTTTAGGTTTTTATATTTTCAATTTTTTAAATGTCATTATATATATATATATATATATATATATATATATATATATATATATATATATATATATATATAATGACATTTAAAAAATTGAAAATATAAAAACCTAAAAACGCAAACATACCCACTAAAAATCAAATAAAAATAAAATTATTAGGTCTTCCTATCAATCCTTAAAATCTTCCTAGAAAAATCAGATATACTTTAGATTTTCGTATTAAATTGCTACAAAGTAACATATCATTTTACTGGTTTTGTAGTTCTTTTATATACTTATTGTAGTGGTAAAATCAAAAATGATGACTATTGGGTCTCATATTTTAATGTGAACGTAAGTTCTGTTGCTAAAAGAATATGGTGATTTATATTTCATTTTTACCACGAGGTCACTAATGACTTTTACCTTTCTTATTAAAATCAACTTGAAAGTATCTTTTAATACACGATAATATCCACATAAGGAAACTGTCTTGAGAATTTTCTATTCAATCCATGATGCGTTGACCTCCATCAACTATGTTAGCTTTGTCTTTCGTACCCTAAAACCCGTCCTCTCCTCCCATTCGTCAGTAAGGTTATATTTTGTGCCATAGTTAACCAATATTTGTAAGAAATCCAAGCCATATAAACAAATTTAGATCCCGTTTGATAGTTATTGTTTCGGGTAAGTGTTGTATGTGAAAGTTTTCTGACTGGGAAAAAAATCATGTTGTTTGATTGTACATTTGACTAATTGTGTCGAATGATGAAAAATGACTATATTACTCTGCTGTTCTATGTGTGTGATGGATGAAATTGTCACTGTAGCCCAACAATGTTTCATATATTGGTTTAAATGATTTCTAGTGTTTTTTTTTTATTATTATTATATATATATATATATATATATATATATATATATATATATATATATATATATATATATATATATATATTGCATTTTAGAGGTATGTACTCGTGTTTACCGTTTTAAAATGTCATTATTAAAAATATGAATGGGTCACCCAGTGAACCCCTTCCTAATCATCAATTTTGATATGCCACTTTGCATTTGGTCAACTGAAATGGTCAACAAACCCTAACAAGCGTTGTATAACGTCTTCAGACTTAACATACCCATTCTCCATTGTGGCGTCTTCTTTGATGCGCAGTGAGTGCAGCGCCTAATGACACTGGTTTCTGACTTTGTGTCAAAGGATGAAGAAGTACCTTTGCATAGGGATCAACGAAAAACTCTGTTTTTCAATCTTTAATTGGACGTTTTCTTGTTGTCTTTGATTGGGTCAATGTAGTTTTCAGGAGTTTGTCATGATTATTGATCGATAGGTTTTAATTTGTTCGTCCCCAAATTCATGCATCTATTCATTGGATTATCGTGATCTTCGAATTCGACTGAAATTACAGCAGGGTCTTTTTCTTTTAGCTGAAATCTTTTTGCGTAGATTGATTTCTGTTTTATGCAAGAGTCAAGATAGTTGGATAAAACTTTGATATAAATGTGTAAAGGAAAGATAGGCGTAGACACCGAGATAGATGAAATTGAGGGAGAATCGTCTTAATGTGTTCATATCAACGAAGTTTTCCACTTTCAAACACGTTAACCTAGTTTAGTTAGACTGAAAGCCTACACGTTCGATGGATTAGAGGATTACTACAGTAAAGAATGGGTTCTATTAGAGGGTAATGGCAAAGAATTTTGTAGGTATCATGTTGAAATCCCCAAAGGGAATAAAAAACTTTCATATTCCGCTAAATATGTTATTGATGTTCTTTGTCCTCCATTAAAACTACAAGCCATTATTTCATTAATTAGCAATGGACCATATTGTGGTCATGTTGATGAGGCTCTTGTATTTAGGGTTAATTCACTAGGTCCACCTTCTATCAAGTTTACATTTAGATTAGGTGCTAGGATCACTGAGAATTTTGCCTCTACATTTTGGATGTTTCAGAGATCAGAGTGATAGGTACCGGTGGTGTTAATGTCTAGTTGTTGTTATTTGATGGTGCTCTGGTTTTCTTACTCCTTGATGTGTTGTCGAATAACCTCTCAAATGCCTGTATCACGTATTAGCTCTCAAGCACACCATGAAAGTGATTCGAAGTCTGGTGAAGTTCATGATTACTGAAATAGAATATGTGAATTGGGATCTTGATGCAACGGTTGAATTAACCCAATTGGAGGTTGTTTACTGGATCATAACAGATTGTTGTTCCGGGGAACTATAGAGAATCCTAAGAGTTTCCGAATAGAGTACCTTTTCATGAACGGATTCTCACGAGGCATTTCTATAATTGCCTCACATATACTAGTCATGTATATTTAAGGTGGGGAGGACTGTTGACTGAGCGACCCCGCCCTAAATCCACAACCAAACGAGGAACAGGAAATGAGGCGGCATTCGCTCACTCTAGGTCTGTCCATCTTAAATATACATGGCCATAACGTATATGTTTAGCCATTATAGTTTTACCTGATGAATTTTTAAATCTTGTAACAGTGCTGCAACTTTCGCCTTACTGGGAAGAATTTACATTTTGAATTAATCTTTTATTGTTTTTAGTTTAGTTATCCGAGATCGAGTGACGTACCAAAATCTACTAAGTCCTTGATGCTTCTCCCTAAGCATTAGAGTCAGGCTCCTTCTGTGTCTTTGTTGTTTCCTTCAGTTGGGCAGTCCTTCTTGAAGTGTCCCATTTTACCTCATAGGCGGCAAAATGTACGGGTCGCCACATGGGTGGTTGATGTAATGAACTCAACCGGGGTTTTACAGACGCGAGCAGTATGCCCCAACATGTGGCACCTAGCACAATAGAGCTCTCGGCAGACCCCGTGATGATGGTAGCTGCACCTGCTGCAGTGGGGAAGGTCTCCTAGGTATGGTCTTCTTGAGGTCGGGAGGGAAGGATTGACAGGGGTATAGACTGCCTCAGCTCGTTTCCCTTCGGAAGGTCCTTGAGCCGAGGTACTTCCCTCCTCTATCTTGAGTTTTCTCTTTAGTGGGTTCAGTGGAGGTTCTTGGGTGGCTGAGTATGGAAGTGATGGTTGTTGTTGTACATCGCCAGGATTGGAAATCCCGACAGGGCCCTTGCTAACATTGGCGGTGTTAGCATTCAGGTGAGCCATGACAGCTGCTACGGCTGCTGAGACTGCAGCTTGGAACGTAGCTTCATCGAATAAGAGAGCAGGTTTCTTGCTTGTGGATTGGTTACGCTTCTTCGGTGGCATGGTTTTCCTACACGGAAAGGAATACAAGGTAATGAGAGACGATGGTTAACCCTCCTGGACATTTCTGTCCTGAACGTATTAGGCATAAATTTTTCCCGTGCCCTAGGTATTGGTCATCTGAGTGTCGACCTACATCCCTATGATGTAGTCCTAGTGATCAAGGTAAGAGTATGAGTATCGGAAAAAGGCCATAAGATGCGAGTCGTTCCTACTAAGTTACCTTTATACTGGGAAAGGTTTCACTCTCCGGCCTGGAGAGATTTGAGAACGGTTCGGAACGGACTGCGGAAAGAGAGGATCACAAGGGCAGATGGCTAAAATTCTCTCAATAAAGGTGCGAGGATCCGCCCTAATCGTGTATCTGGCAACGGGAAATGACGATTTACCTAACACATAGTGTGAGTAGTGTAACCACTAACTCACTAAATTGTATTATTTTATGGGTGTATTAGTGGGACGAACATGAGGAAAAGACAATTCCCGGGTTCCATATACTGGCTCCCTCGGTCTGCCTCGTATTTTTGACTGGAATCGGAGTTGGTTTCCTTCGGGTAGTTTCCTAGGGTTCTCTTCTCGTATGGACATATTGAATTTCTACTCCGCCTTCCTTCTGATTCCGACTATGGGTGTCATCACTTCATGATGGATGACTGGGAATCTCCGAAGTTTAGGCGAATTCCTCACCGATGTCCCTAAAAGGATATAGGCACCTGGTGAATTCAATAGTCTCGACCCAGTTCATTTATTTACGAACAGGAAATCTTCTCAATGAACCTCCTCGGGGTCGGAACCAACTCTTCTGTCAAGCACTGAAGTGGGTAAGGTTTTCTACAGGGTTCGTGCGAGAATGGAAATGTCTAAAGAATCCTAAGAGATTATTAACATTTC
This sequence comes from Lactuca serriola, assembly GCF_051521515.1. Taxonomy (NCBI): domain Eukaryota; kingdom Viridiplantae; phylum Streptophyta; class Magnoliopsida; order Asterales; family Asteraceae; genus Lactuca; species Lactuca serriola. Next base: position 257,283,953 of record NC_136415.1, on the reverse strand, counting down.
ACTGTATGATCCATATCGAGTCCTGCTACGATTACACAGGTTATACAAATCATATATAGCTTAAATCCGATAGGCCTTCGAATATGTGATACTACTCTAGAACCACATCCCAACAAGGAAAAGGAAATAGAGCGAAACCACACATTCTTAGCCTATGGGATCCTTATTATATATAACCTTGGGAGTATACCCTCTGTAGTTGTAGGTATATCAATAAGGATCTTTTTAGTTATTCACGCAAGGTTGTTTATGGATTCTAAAATACCCCTATGGTATTTTAATTCTTGTTTGTTCCTTATCTTCTGAATATGAATTCTAGGATTAGTGTGAATCTTTTAGCGTTCTAAAATACTCCTATAGTATTTTAACTTTATTTTTGGCTCTAGCATCCCTAGTTGGTAAGTTTCAGACCTGTTGTACACCACTATCACTCCCAAGCACACGTTCATCGCATCTCGGATAAATGTAGTTGATCAGGTTACATTTATCCCAGCTTACGATTACATAACTGCTCAGGTTTGACTATAGTGCTCAACATCCGAAGACTTTTATTATTGTTCTTCTTGTGATACTTTTGTTCGAGTGTTTAGATTCTGGATGTTATTATACTTTGGTAAAATACGGTTATATTTTGAAGTATAATTCTTGGTCAGAGTGTTTTATCCCATTGTGTTTATAGGTTGTATATCTTTTATGAATTGATATACTTAGCTCACTATAAACAATGCTCTGATACCAATCTGTCACACCCCAAAACCGGAACGGCGGAAACGTTCTGGGGTGATGACGTCATGTCAAGTATCACAACACATGCATATAGTAATCAAAGTACAACAAAACATTGCATTAATAGTAATAATTTTACATGGTTACATTACAGTACATCAAGGTAATACAAGTAATAGAAATAAATACAGCGTGGTACTAAGCTATCTTCATCAACTGCTCCGGGGATGTACCTATCTAATTTCTGACCTGAGAATACAAGTTATTTGAAAAGCGAGTATCAGCATTTTTACAAATGCTGGTGAGTTCATAAGCATTTAGTGACGTTTTCATTCAAATAACTTTAATAAAAGTAGTAGTTTAAGAGATTTCAGTGTATTAGAGTCCTTTCCAGAAAATCCTATATTTTCTTTAATAAAAGCAGCATTCTACCAAGACTGGTCAGTGATGTGTGGTAAAAAGTAGTTTTCCCTAAGTTACTATCATTATCAAAGTACTGAATTTGATTATTGAGGAAAGCAAACGACATCAGGGAATATCATATGCCTCAACAGTGAGGACTACTGACTAAGGCAAGGAACCATAGACTCCAGGAAAGTATCGAACGAACGACACGCATGGTTCAGTCTAACAAGTGGAGACACAGACCCCAGAAGGTAGCAAATGAAAGGTACAACTAGTAAGGTCTAAAACAGTGAATACAGACCGCAAACAATATCTAATGAAAGATACGTCTAGCAAGGTCTAAAACAGTGAACACAGTAAATACAGTGAATACATTGAGTACAATGGATTCTGTGAATACAATGGATACTGACCTCAGACAGCATCAAAAGAAAGATACGTCTTGTAAGGTCCAAAACAGTGTGACTCTGAAAATGAGTTACCAGCATACAGTGTAAATTGCTGGCGAAATACCGTTACCTTAAAGCCATGAATTATAAGGTAACCCGGGATACTCGTAACCATACTGACTAGAGTTCCAGACGCCCTACAAGCGTCTATAAGATGTGACATTTGTCACCCATTGGCTTGGTAGGCCAGGACTGTAGCTAGCAGTCGGGGTGCGGGGTTGTCAATCCCGTATAGATCTATACACACAATGTCCGCTCTCCCTACAGGAGACTCTGGTTACCAACTAGACGACGGAGAAGGCCGTGTCCAGAAGACGCATCCCAAATAGTGGGTAGACACTTCCAAATATTGGGTAGTGTGTAAGTGCTGAACTAGAGGTAAATACTTCCCAATAGTGGGTTTCTAATGTAAGTGTAGACTAGAGGTAGAGACTCTTAACTGAACTGACTAGAGAATTCCTATATGTCCATGCTCATATACATAATATATAACTAATGAATCAAACAACCTTCGGACGGCCATCCGATCCCACTAGACCACATCTCAACGAAGAAAAGGAAATAGGGCGGACGAGCCTTCCTAAGTCTTTCAATCATTTCTTATATGTACCTATATAAGCACGGACATACATCTAACTACGACTGAGTGTGTATCAAGTAGAAGTGATTCTTGTGAAGTAGGAGTGTCTAACAAGTGAAGTAGGAGCGGTCGCAAGTGAAGTAGGAGTGTCGAACAAGTATAAGCGTATCACGAAGTAGAGACGACATAAGTGAAGTAAGAGCGTCTATCAGGTATAAGCGACTACAAGTATGAGTGAAGTAGGAGCGATATCAAGTGTAAGTGAAGTAGGAACGTATCACTAAGTAAGAGTGTGAACAAGTATAAGCGTCCATCAGGTATGAATGTATCGCGAAGTGGATACGTTATCAAGTATAAGTGTATCTCGAAGTGGAAACGTTATCAAGTATAAGTGTATCTCGAAGTGGAAACGTTATCGAGTAGAAGTATAAAAACATAGGCGTAAACTTTGGAAAACCTTTATATTTTAAGAAAATCACGACTTGGTATTCCTTTGTGAAATAAGTTTGATGTAACACTTTTAGAAGTTCTTTGGAAATCTTTCATAAATCAGTTTGAAATGAAACATTGATAAAACAGTAAAAGTATGAACTTGAACAAGTGAAAAACTTTTAGAAAACCATTTATAGTGTCCTACTCGGTAAAACAGTATACAGTGTGGTAAAATCTTGTGCATGCGGGTTATCAATCACATGTGATTGATATGATAACTGGCATGTTTAACTTGTATCCCCCCTATAAAACATGTAAAAACATTTAAAAGGATCATTCAGGGGTATGAACTCACCTGGTGTAAGTAGGTCCGACGAAGGTGTCGTTTGGGCGTTCGGTGTCACGCAAGGACTTGAACACACACAATGACCTATTTAACATATGATAACATATGTTCACATACAATTAGCATATTATATACTAATTAAACAAATATACGCGCTCACAGGAGCGGAAAACACTTTGGTTAAGTGTTTAGGTGTCCCGGGTAGCGTCTAAAGGTGAGTATGGCTAAGGAATGGAGCTTACTATCCAAGACTAAACCCTTATCACATAGTTTACGGCCCAGGGACTACTCACCATGAGTTTACGGCCGTAAACTCATGGTGATGGGTTCTAGGGTGTTTTAAGGCTTCTACTTGCTCATGGAATTATTCTAAGTACTTTTCCCAAAAGGCATGAGTGAATTTGAGGCTTCTAAGGGCATTACATTGGAGTTTATGGCCAGAAACTCTCATACCTTAGATTTAGTGAAGTTTTAAGCCCTAATTACCTTCCTAGCAATTTATAATGGAGTGTGATGCTATTTTGGGGGATTAAAACCATCATTTCGGTGTGTTTTGGGGAGTTTACGGCCTAGGTACTTGCTTCGGCCGTAAACTCCTTTTTCCCCTTCATTTTGATGTGTTTAAGTGATCAAAACCCCAAATACTAAGTCCTTAAATTATGCCATAAGCCTATGGGTGGTTTAGGAGTGTTTGGAACTTGATTTAACAAGTTTAGAGGGTGTTTACGGCCTAAGCATGTGCTTGGGCCGTAAACCCTCTTTTATGCCACAAATCTTATTGTTTTGGGGTTCAAACACTCCTAGGCTAAGTCCCCTAATAGTTTCTAGGCTTAAGGATGAGTTTAAAGGCATGTTTGGCACCATATTAGGGGTTTACGGCCCTAGAGTGTTCCTGGGCCGTAAACTCCTTATTCCATGCCTTCTTGGATGATTTTTGAGGTATAATCACAAGCCATTATGTTTGGAACAAGTTAGGGTAAGCGGACTTACAATTTGGAAGCGTTTGGTTGCAGATTCGGGGCGAAAACGAGTCTAGAGAGAGAGTATAGAGAGAGAAGGTGGAAAGAGCTCAAATGGAGTTTACTCCCCTTTATATATGGGTGGGAGTTGGATCTCAGTGGAATTCTACCCAATACTGTCGTTATACGGGGCTTTTGGTCGCACCCTATTTAGTGGTCGCAATAATAAAAACTAACTTTTCCAACTAAATGGAAATGTGTGTCTTGTGTTTTTATTTCCTTTTATCACGACTTAACGGCATTTTAAATGTAAACAATTGGGATGTTTATTAAATTGACGACCTCTAATTAACGGGACTTCTATAACTGGAATATTCCGTTAACGGTAACGGGGAAATGTAACGGAACAACTTGGGTTGTCACATCATCCCCCTGTTAGAGGGAATTTCGTCCCGAAATTCAGGTCTAGGCAAGGAAGTAGGTATGAATGGCCAAGTAGGGGTAAGGGAGTACTTCCTATATGGTCGTCCTCGCATTCCCAAGTGATCTCTAGTCTGTGTTTGTCATTCCGACAGACCTTCACATACAGGATGCGGATTCCGTCTAGAGTAGCTAGTGGGTTCCAACTGGTGTATCTACAAGGTTAGGTTTCTCAATGGATTCTATCAATATGGGTGAGGCACGAAGAGTGATGTTGAGAAATCACATATCAAGTCTAAGGAGTGGATTGATCGGGTGTGAATCTTGTGGTATATCCGAAGGTAGTAGCAGCCTAAAAAGGGTTGGACCAAGTCTCCATGGGGATTCTCATATGGTCCTAAGCTCTCGGAATGGTAGAGCTTTTCAGTACTTAGAACATAGTGTACTTCTATGGCAAGATCATCACTGGCGTGATCGCCATTCCGACGTTCTTAACGTTCTTACTCGTACTGTTTGTGTAGTCCTTCGGGTTGGTTCTTAGAAAGCTCGAGTGGTCTTTGGTCTCGCGTTTCCTGTCGACTGGTTGACAGAGACTTTCTAGATCGTCGAGTGGGTTGCGTGACCATGGTTATTCGCTTGCTACAGAGTGTCTATCTCAAGCTTGTACGAAATGAATCTGCACTAAGGGATTCTTGAGATGTGGAAACCCTGAGGGTATGGGAGATAGGGTTTCACCAGACGAGTGTTGGACTGTCTCGGGAGGTGGTTCTACTATTTCTGCGTGAGATACTAATCGTGGAACACCTAATAGTCCAATGAATCTCTAAGACTATGGTTAATTCTCGCGTGGAATGTGCATGTTCCTGCATAACCCTTCGACTAACACCCGGGCTGGTGTCAAGTCTATGATCTCTTCGGGATCCGGGTCATGAGATTTAATGCAACTACTTTCACACTTGACCAAGTATTCTTGGCTGCGAAGGTTATCCTGTAGTTCTCGGTATCCTAGTGTTCACTTTGGAGAATGTAATTTATCGTCTACAGGGCGACGACGATTTCGTCCATGCAAGAGGGTGGATGATGACAGGCATTGTTCGTCTATAACTGGGTGGACGAGGTTCCTGAGTAGTGCGAGCACCTATTGCAACTACTCTTCCGAAGGTTCTGAGTTTTCTCGGTCTAGGTCAAATCTAGTGGGTATAGGGTCTCTTCACTCGGAACTTTACTAGCTCAATCCGTAGTGATTCTCTTGATTTCGGCTCCTGTGTTATGGAATATGGTGAAAGTGTTTTGCGAAGGGGTCCATGGTAGAGCTCATGCTTGGCTTAACCGCCAATACTTGATGTGTGCCAGCAGTATACCTGGTTATAGTGGTCAGTCTCATGAGTTCTGATCTTTATGCTTACGAACCTGACGTGCGAGGTGCGAAGGGTCTTTCCGGGGATTCTACGGAGTATGCTTCGATTGGTTGTCGTCTTCTTAGAGTATCGGCAGTGCCTTTCGCTTTGGTGTTTATCTGACTACGAGGGGTCGGTCAACAGAGCGGGGTATTCTCTCTTGGATGCTTCGGAAGGTTTGAGATAAGAGGGACGATTGGCGGATCGCATTAGGTTTGATTATTTGTGTTAGGTTTAGGTTCGAAAGAACCTTTATTTGCCGATATGGCTATGGAGAAAGTTCTTTTTGCACAGCACTAAGGACGTACACATGGTTGCACGAAGTCAAACCATGATCAATAGAGTCGTCGAAGTTGGCACACTCCGACATGATGTAAAGTGAAGATCGATAGAGTCATGTGCCGAACAGGCACACAAGTTCTAGGCGTCTCGGGTTTCGTCCTATGTATCACTACCGCGGATACTTGGACCGATAGAGTCGACGCGGAACTATAGAGAGTCCTAAGAGTTTCCGAATAGAGTACCTTTTCATGAATGGATTCTCACGAGGCATTTCTATAATCGCCTCACATATACTAGTCATGTATATTTAAGGTGGGGAGGACTGCTGACTGAGCGACCCCGCCCTAAATCCACAACCAAACGAGGAACAGGAAATGAGGCGGCATTCGCTCACTCTAGGTCTGTCCATCTTAAATATACATGGTCATAACGTATATGTTTAGCCATTATAGTTTTACCTGATGAATTTTTAAATCTTGTAATAGTGCTGCGACTTTCGCCTTACTGGGAAGAATTTACATTTTGAATTAATCTTTTATTGTTTTTAGTTTAGTTATCCGAGATCGAGTGACGTACCAAAATCTACTAAGTCCTTGATGCTTCTCCCTAAGCAATAGAGTCAGGCTCCTTCTGTGTATTTGTTGTTTCCTTCAGTTGGGCAGTCCTTCTTGAAGTGTCCCATTTTACCTCATAGGCGGCAAACTGTACGGGTCGCCACATGGGTGGTTGATGTAATGAACTCAACCGGGGTTCTGCAGACGCGAGCAGTATTCCCCAACATGTGGCACCTAGCACAATAGAGCTCTCGGCAGACCCCGTGATGATGGTAGCTGCACTTGCTGCAGTGGGGAAGGTCTCCTAGGTATGGTCTTCTTGAGGTCGGGAGGGAAGGATTGACAGGGGTATAGACTGCCTCAGCTCGTTTCCCTTCGGAAGGTCCTTGAGTCGAGGTACTTCCCTCCTCTATCTTGAGTTTTCTCTTTAGTGGGTTCAGTGGAGGTTCTTGGGTGGCTGAGTATGGAAGTGATGGTTGTTGTTGTACATCGCCAGGATTGGAAATCCCGACAGGGCCCTTGCTAACATTGGCGGTGTTAGCATTCAGGTGAGCCATGACAGCTGCTACGGCTGCTGAGACTGCAGCTTGGAACGTAGCTTCATCGAATAAGAGAGCAGGTTTCTTGCTTGTGGATTGGTTACGCTTCTTCGATGGCATGGTTTTCCTACACGGAAAGGAATACAAGGTAATGAGAGACGATGGTTAACCCTCCTGGACATTTCTGTCCTGAACGTATTAGGCATAAATTTTTCCCGTGCCCTAGGTATTGGTCATCTGAGTGTCGACCTACATCCCTATGATGTAGTCCTAGTGATCAAGGTAAGAGTATGAGTATCGGAAAAAGGCCATAAGATGCGAGTCGTTCCTACTAAGTTACCTTTATACTGGGAAAGGTTTCACTATCCGGCCTGGAGAGATTTGAGAACGGTTCGGAACGGACTGCGGAAAGAGAGGATCACAAGGGCAGATGGCTAAAATTCTCTCAATAAAGGTGCGAGGATCCGCCCTAATCGTGTATCTGGCAACGGGAAATGACGATTTACCTAACACATAGTGTGAGTAGTGTAACCACTAACTCACTAAATTGTATTATTTTATGGGTGTATTAGTGGGACGAACATGAGGAAAAGACAATTCCCGGGTTCCATATACTGGCTCCCTCGGTCTGCCTCGTATTTTTGACTGGAATCGGAGTTGGTTTCCTTCGGGTAGTTTCCTAGGGTTCTCTTCTCGTATGGACATATTGAATTTCTACTCCGCCTTCCTTCTGATTCCGACTATGGGTGTCATCACTTCATGATGGATGACTGGGAATCTCCGAAGTTTAGGCGAATTCCTCACCGATGTCCCTAAAAGGATATAGGCACCTGGTGAATTCAATAGTCTCAACCCAGTTCATTTATTTCCGAACAGGAAATCTTCTCAATGAACCTCCTCGAGGTCGGAACCAACTCTTCTGTCAAGCACTGAAGTGGGTAAGGTTTTCTACAGGGTTCGTGCGAGAATGGAAATGTCTAAAGAATCCTAAGAGATTATTAACATTTCACTATATGATCCATATCGAGTCCTGCTACGATTACACAGGTTATACAAATCATATATAGCTTAAATCCGATAGGCCTTCGAATATGTGATACTACTCTAGAACCACATCCCAACAAGGAAAAGGAAATAGAGCGAAACCACACATTCTTAGCCTATGGGATCCTTATTATATATAACCTTGGGAGTATACCCTCTGTAGTTGTAGGTATATCAATAAGGATCTTTTTAGTTATTCACGCAAGGTTGTTTATGGATTCTAAAATACCCCTATGGTATTTTAATTCTTGTTTGTTTCCTTATCTTCTGAATATGAATTCTGGGATTAGTGTGAATCTTTTAGCGTTCTAAAATACTCCTATAGTATTTTAACTTTATGTTTGGCTCTAGCATCCCTATTTGGTAAGTTTCAGACCTGTTGTACACCACTATCACTCCCAAGCACACGTTCATCGCATCTCAGATAAATGTAGTTGATCAGGTTACATTTATCCCAGCTTACGATTACATAACTGCTCAGGTTTGACTATAGTGCTCAACATCCGAAGACTTTTATTATTGTTCTTCTTGTTATACTTTTGTTCGAGTGTTTAGATTCTGGATGTTATTATACTTTGGTAAAATACGGTTATATTTTGATGTATAATTCTTGGTCAGAGTGTTTTATCCCATTGTGTTTATAGGTTGTATATCTTTTATGAATTGATATACTTAGCTCACTATAAACAATGCTCTGATACCAATCTGTCACACCCCAAAACCGGAACGGTGGAAACGTTCTGGGGTGGATGACGTCATGTCAAGTATCACAACACATGCATATAGTAATCAAAGTACAACAAAACATTGCATTAATAGTAATAATTTTACATGGTTACATTACAGTACATCAAGGTAATACAAGTAATAGAAATAAATACAGCGTGGTACTAAGCTATCTTCATCAACTGCTCCGGGGATGTACCTATCTAATTTCTGACCTGAGAATACAAGTTATTTGAAAAGCGAGTATCAGCATTTTTACAAATGCTGGTGAGTTCATAAGCATTTAGTGACGTTTTCATTCAAATAACTTTAATAAAAGTAGTAGTTTAAGAGATTTCAGTGTATTAGAGTCCTTTCCAGAAAATCCTATATTTTCTTTAATAAAAGCAGCATTCTACCAAGACTGGTCAGTGATGTGTGGTAAAAAGTAGTTTTCCCTAAGTTACTATCATTATCAAAGTACTGAATTTGATTATTGAGGAAAGCAAACGACATCAGGGAATATCATATGCCTCAACAGTGAGGACTACTGACTAAGGCAAGGAACCATAGACTCCAGGAAAGTATCGAACGAACGACACGCATGGTTCAGTCTAACAAGTGGAGACACAGACCCCAGAAGGTAGCAAATGAAAGGTACAACTAGTAAGGTCTAAAACAGTGAATACAGACCGCATATAATATCTAATGAAAGATACGTCTAGCAAGGTCTAAAACAGTGAACACAGTGAATAAAGTGAATACAGCGAATACAGTGAGTACAATGGATTCCGTGAATACAATGGATACTGACCTCAGACAGCATCAAAAGAAAGAGACGTCTTGTAAGGTCCAAAACAGTGACTCTGAAAATGAGTTACCAGCATACAGTGTAAATTGCTGGCGAAATACCGTTACCTTAAAGCCATGAATTATAAGGTAACCCGGGATACTCGTAACCATACTGACTAGAGTTCCAAACGCCCTACAAGCGTCTATAAGATGTGACATTTGTCACCCATTGGCTTGGTAGGCCGGGACTGTAGCTAGCAGTCGGGGTGCGGGATTTTCAATCCCGTATAGTGGGTAGTGTGTAAGTGCTGAACTAGAGGTAGAGACTTCCCAATAGTGGGTTTCTAATGTAAGTGTAGACTAGAGGTAGAGACTCTTAACTGAACTGACTAGAGAATTCCTATATGTCCATGCTCATATACATAATATATAACTAATGAATCAAACAACCTTCGGACGGCCATCCGATCCCACCAGACCACATCTCAACGAAGAAAAGGAAATAGTGCGGACGAGCCTTCCTAAGTCTTTCAATCATTACTTATATGTACCTATATAAGCACGGACATACATCTAACTACGACTGAGTGTGTATCAAGTAGAAGTGATTCTTGTGAAGTAGGAGTGTCTAACAAGTGAAGTAGGAGCGGTCGCAAGTGAAGTAGGAGTGTCGAACAAGTATAAGCGTATCACGAAGTAGAGACGACATAAGTGATGTAAGAGCGTCTATCAGGTATAAGCGACTACAAGTATAAGTGAAGTAGGAGCGATATCAAGTGTAAGTAAAGTAGGAACGTATCACTAAGTAAGAGTGTGAACAATTATAAGTGTCCATCAGGTATGAATGTATCGCAAAGTGGAAACGTTATCAAGTATAAGTGTATCTCGAAGTGGAAACATTATCAAGTATAAGTGTATCTCGAAGTGGAAACGTTATCGAGTAGAAGTATAAAAACATAGGCGTAAACTTTGGAAAACCTTTATATTTTAATAAAATCACGACTTGGTATTCCTTTGTGAATAAGTTTGATGTAACACTTTTAGAAATTCTTTTGAAATCTTTCATAAATCATTTTGAAATGAAACATTGATAAAACAGTAAAAGTATGAACTTGAACAAGTGAAAACCTTTTAGAAAACCATTTATAGTGTCCTACTCGGTAAAATAGTATATAGTGTGGTAAAATCTTGTGCATGTGGGTTATCAATCACATGTGATTGATATGATAACTGGCATGTTTAACTTGTATCCCCCCTATAAAACATGTAAAAACATTTAAAAGGTTCATTTAGGGATATGAACTCACCTGGTGTAAGTAGGTCCGACGAAGGTGCCGTTTGGGCGTTCGGTGTCACGCAAGGACTTGAACACACACAATGACCTATTTAACATATGATAACATATGTTCACATACAATTAGCATATTATATACTAATTAAACAAATATACGCGCTCACAAAAGCGGAAAACACTTTGGTTAAGTGTTTGGCTGTCCCGGGTAGCGTCTAAAGGTGAGTATGGCTAAGGAATGGAGCTTACTATCCAAGAGTAAACCCTTATCACATAGTTTACGGCCCAGGGACTACTCACCATGAGTTTACGGCCGTAAACTCATGGTGATGGGTTCTAGGGTGTTTTAAGGCTTCTACTTACTCATGGAATTATTCTAAGTACTTTTCCCAAAAGGCATGAGTGGATTTGAGGCTTCTAAGGGCATTATATTGGAGTTTACGGCCTAGGGACAACTCCCATGGGAGTTTACGGCCGTAAACTCTCATACCTTGGATTTAGTGAAGTTTTAAGCCCTAATTACCTTCCTAGCAATTTATAATGGAGTGTGATGCTATTTTGGGGGATTAAAACCATCATTTCGGTGTGTTTTGGGGAGTTTACGGCCTAGGTACTTGCTTGGGCCGTAAAATCCTTTTTCCCCTTCATTTTGATGTGTTTAAGTGATCAAAACCCCAAATACTAAGTCCTTAAATTATGCCATAAGCCTATGGGTGGTTTGGGAGTCTTTGGAACTTGATTTAACAAGTTTAGAGGGTGTTTACGGCCTAAGCATGTGCTTGGGCCGTAAACCCTCTTTTATGCCACAAATCTTATTGTTTTGGGGTTCAAACACTCCTAGGCTAAGTCCCCTAATAGTTTCTAGGCTTAAGGATGAGTTTAAAGGCATGTTTGGCACCATATTAGGGGTTTACGGCCCTAGAGTGTTCCTGGGCCGTAAAATCCTTATTCCATGCCTTCTTGGATGATTTTTGAGGTATAATCACAAGCCATTATGTTTGGAACAAGTTAGGGTAAGCGGACTTACAATTTGGAAGCGTTTGGTTGCGGATTCGGGGCGAAAACGAGTCTAGAGAGAGAGTATAGAGAGATAGGGTGGAAAGAGCTCAAATGGAGTTTACTCCCCTTTATATATGGGTTGGAGTTGGAGCTTAGTGGAATTCTACCCAATACTGCCGTTATACGGGGCTTTTGGTTGCACCCGATTTAGTGGTCGCAATAATAACAACTAACTTTTCCAACTAAATGGAAATGTGTGTCCTGTGTTTTTATTTCCTTTTATCACGACTTAACGGCATTTTAAATGTAAACAATTGGGATGTTTATTAAATTGACGACCTCTAATTAATGGGACTTTTATAAATGGAATATTCTGTTAATGGTAACGGGGAAATGTAACGGAACAACTTGGGTTGTCACATAACCAAATCGCCTTTCTTCTTGTGAATCTCTTCCATTGTTGAGTTTTAGGGTTTTTGGTGAAGTATTAAGTTGAAAGGATGAGCTATGGGCTAGATCTGAGGTTGTAACTTCAGATCTGGACCCTCCTTGGATGCTAGAATCATAAAGTTGTTGTATTGGTTGTGATTGAGGTCCCTCTTAGACTTGAAGCTTCATTAAGAACTTAAATTAGACATTTAGAGCCTTTATAGCCATGCATGCTCGTAAAGTTTGCAACTTTACGTGATAAGTATGCCCTAGATGCTTGGATCTGTGATTTGGGGTTGCTGCATGGCTCAAATAAAGTCTGTATGGAAAAAGAACTGAATGGACTCGGCGAGTCGCAAGATGACTCGGCGAGTCATATCAAGATGGCCGTGGATTTGACGAGTTGGATAAACAACTCGGAGAGCCCGATGAAGATCACCATAAGACTCGACGAATTGAAGAACAACTCGGCAAGTCAGATGAGTTTTCCCTAGATTTTGTGTGCGTGTGTATATGTCGACTTGCAAGGAGGGAAGTTGACGTGTGGCCTTAGGTTTGATCGAGGATCAAAGGAACTCGACGAGTCACTCCAATGACTTGGTGAGTTGGAATGTACTTCAGGGAACTCGGCGAGTAGCCAAGGGTACTCGGCGAGTTAAGTTCAACATGGACTGTTGACCTTGATTGAGGACGTTGACTTTGACCAGGGGTTGGCTAGTGGTTTATGGAGTACCTTGTAAGGTTAAGGACTTATGAGTATGATGTACCATGATGATAGGTGGTGGAACCTGTGTCAAGTGATCCAAGAGTTAGAGTTTACCTTTCGTGTCGACATCTGCGAGGTGAGCTATCCTCACTATATCGATACGGTCTACGGTACCAAGGCCGGCCCTTTAGTTGTTATTATTATGGTATGTTGCATTTGGTTATGATTTGTTAGTTCGGAATCGAGGCAGACAATATGTTATGCTTTTATGATCCGTAGGGATTGGTGTGTTAGTGACCTGATAGGTCGGTACTCTAGTTACAAGAGAATTCTATGATTATGATCAGTGAGATAGATATCCTTGATGTTTGTATATGCCAGTATATAATAGTTATGCGCACATGGTTATTTGCTTGTTGGTTGGGTTGAGGCGATCCTGCTTTGTGCTGAAGGCCAACATACCCTATGAGCGGTCCAGGGAGTCTATAGGCCTAAGTGGTGGACCAGTCATGCCGAAGGCTCGGGATAGATTCAGACAGACTGTGGGCCTGGTAGGGCGGTCCAGTTAGCCCGATGGCCCAGTATGCATGATGATTGATTGATTATTATTGATATGGTATTGTCAGTGTGGTATTGGTATTTTGGGGGTAGCTCACTAAGCCCTCGGGCTTACAGTTTTCAGTTTATTGTTTCAGGTACTTTAGGAGTCCATGGAAAGGCGAAGGCATGACCATACCGCTCCTCATCCTTATGTTATGATTTTTGGGACACTCTGATGGAAAATGATTTGAAAACATTTTGTAAACGATGCTTTCCGGTTTTTATTTATGATCGGAAAAGTTTAAATTTGGCGTGAAATTTATGGATGTTACAAGTTGGTATTAGAGCCTTGGTTTGAGTGAATTGGAGGAACACTCGTGTGAATCTAGTCTCAAATCAAGGAGATTTTCGGAACATAAGTTTTAAAACGGTTTTCAAAATAAGGATGGAGGATGCAGAGGGTATGATCAGCTAGAGCCTGTAAGTGAACCCCAAAATACCATACGATTATTTGATATTCTGATATGTTAGAACAACATGCTAGTGCTAGGCTAGGGGTCTTCAGGAATCGCATGATAGCCTGGCCTGATTATATGATGCCTATTAGCCTAGGGTTTCTTGTATATGGAATTGACATCATAACTATAGATGTTTGGTGTATGCATCACATCTGTGTATAATCAAGATCTTATAGCCTGAGAATGTCTGATTCAACCTTAGTGTAGGATTAGATATTCGAAAGTCTATGGGGTCCAGCGTTACGTGAAGCTAGCGTGCACCGTTGCTGCAGGGGATGATGGAAGTTTCATGGATGTGAGAGTTGTGATAAGTGGTGAGGCTAGATGTGAGATATTTGGTATTCCCCTAGAAGTGAGGGTAGGGCGCATTCCTATGTTGATAATATTGTTAGGGCACTATGATGATACTTGAGACAAATATGGGTAGGTGTGGAAGGTAGTATGGGCCCGTACTACTGAAAGCACAGGACCCATACGCGTAGCAAGGAAATCACAACCACTGGGGTTTTTGGGGTTTTGGTCTCCCGACATTATGTTATTTATCTGATGACTTGTATGTATATATTACAGTATGGTGGTGACGAGACGTGTTGCTTCGGGATCCGGATCAAGATCAGGATCAGGATCGGGGTTGGGAGATGGAGGGTTGGAGGTGCTGGTAGCACCGGAGCCCGTGGTTCAAATAGGGACCAAGGAGTTGGATGCCAGGATCAGGGAGATCATGCATGAGCGATATGCAGCTCTAGCAGAGAGCTGCCGCTGCAGCCACTTCGGCTGTAACCGCGATAGGGGTTGGAGGAGGAGCCGGCAGGGCTTTCCAGTACCGGGACTTCGATAATAGGAAGCCCCCGACATTTGATGGTACACAGAATGCGATTAGGGCTATGAGGTGGTTATCTAACGTGGAGGGTTGTTTCTTCATGTGCTCATGTCCTGCTGACCAAAAGGTCAAGTGTGCCCTGAACCTACTGAGGCTTGGGGCAAAGGACTGGTGGAGGCTGATGACCGGGTCGTATACTGATGATCAGTGGGCTGCTGTTACTTGGGAGCAGTTCAGAGATATGTTCCGCACCCGCTACATTCCACGCATTGAGCGGGAGCGGCTTGCACAAGGTTTTTTGACTTTGAGACAGGATGGGGAGTCTGTGATGGAGATTACCCGTATGTTCACGGAGAGGGCTATGTTTTATCCGAAGATTGTTTCAGAGCAGTCTCAGATGACTCGTTATCTGAGTATGCTCAAGACTGATATTCAACAGTTTGTGTCTACTCAGCGATGTGATACCCTCCTGGACCTTCAGGAAGCCGCACGGCAGCGTGAGTTGGAGATAGAGCTACAACTGAAGGAGTAGCGTCAGGCACCGACACAGTCTTAGTTGGCTCCTAAGCGGTCTAAAACCGCTAATACATGGTCCAGGGGTCATCAGAGCCACACTTGTCAAAAGTGTGGCAAGGCTCATTCGGGGGTTTGTCGAGCAGGAGGTGGGTGCCACAAATGTGACAAGGAGGGGCACTATGCCAGGGACTGCCGTCAGTCCGCCCCTCTAGCAGATATGAGGATTTGTTACCATTGTCATCAGGTTGGTCATGTGAAGACCAACTATTCGTAGCTCGCCGCCAAGCCGGCACATAGTTCTGTGCCAGCTGCTGGGAGGATTGGAGATGGGAGGCCAGTCAAGGTGGAGCCTCCGAAGGCTCAGGGTCGCGCCTTCCAGCTCATGGTCGAGGAGGCCAAGTCAGCACTAGATGTGGTTGATAGTACTTTTTCTATTCTTTGTCTCAATCATTGTATTTGTGTTATGCTTATTGATTGTACATGTGATTAGGTACGTTTTTAGGGAATTCTTTGCCTGCTTCGGTATTATTTGACTCAGGGGCGAGTCGATCATTTGTATCTCAGACCTTCTTTAGAGGGTTCAGTGTGCCGATAGATGATCTTGAGTGTCCGTTGCGAGTTTCGATCGCCAACGAGCATGGGGTCTCTGCTTCTTCGGTCTTCCGGGGATGCGAGTTGGAGATTTTCGGGGTGCCCTTCTCGATAGATTTGATTCCTATTCCCATGAGGGATGTAGGCGTGATTATAGGGATGAATTGGATTAGCCGTTTTGGCGCCATGATCGACTGTGAGGGGCAGCGGGTGGTGGTTCGAACCGCAAGTGGGGGAGAACTTATAGTATATGGTGAGGGCACCAGGTTGGGATCAGGGTTTTGTTCGGCAACCAGGGCTCGGCAGTATATTCAGCATGGGTGTGCCAGTTATTTGGCGTATGTCGTAGATACGTGGGTTAGAGAGCAGCTCTCAGTTTCTGAGGTTCCGGTGGTGTGGGAGTTTGCTGATGTGTTTCCAGAGGAGTTACCCGGAGTGCCTCCGGAGAGGCAGGTTGAGTTCAGGATTTACCTAGTGCCAGGTGCGGCCCTTATCGCTAAGGCGTCGTACCGACTGGCACCGCCAGAGATGCAGGAGTTGTCATCTCAGTTGCAGGAACTGCTGGGTAAGCAGTTTATTCGTCCAAGTAGTTCACCCTATGGAGCACCGATCCTTTTTGTCAGGAAGAAGGACATCTTGCACAGGATGTGCATTGACTATAGGGAGCTGAACAAGTTAACGGTGACGAACCGTTATCCGATTTCGAGGATAGACGATCTTTTCGATCAGCTGCAGGGTGCATATTGGTTTTCCAAGATTGATTTGAGATCAGGATATCACCAGGTCAGGGTGAGGGAGGAAGACGTGGAGAAGACTGCGTTTTGGACTCGTTATGGTCATTACGAGTTCGTGGTGATGCCGTTTGGACTCACCAACGCGCCAGCAGTGTTCATGGATCTGATGAACCGAGTTTGCAGACCGATGCTTGATCTCACGGTCATTGTGTTTATAGATGATATCTTGGTGTACTCCAAGACTCGAGAGCAGCATGAGGAGCATCTCAGGGAGCTTCTGGAAGTTCTGAGGCGAGAACGGTTGTATGCCAAGTTCTTGAAATGCGAGTTTTGGTTACGGGAGGTCCAGTTCCTCGGACACCTCGTTAACCAGGCGGGGATTCTGGTCGATCCGGCCAAGGTGGAGGCGGTTATGCAGTGGGAGACCCCGAAATCTCCCTCTGATATTAGGAGTTTCTTGGGTTTAGTAGGATATTATCGGAGATTCATTCGTGATTTCTCCAAGATTGTCGTACCCTTACTCGTCTGACGAGGAAGGGGGTGGATTTCCGATGGGGCCTTGAGCAGCAGAGGGCTTTTGAGACCCTCCGACAGTGTTTATGCGAGGCGCTAGTGTTGAGACTCCCCAAGGGAGTAGATGGTTTTTTGGTATTTTGTGATGCATCCATCACTGGCTTGGGGGCAGTCCTCATGCAGAGAGGATGGGTGGTGGCCTACGCATCGCGGCAGCTGAAGCCGCATGAGACGAAGTACCCCACGGACGATCTTGAGTTGGGAGATGTGGTTTTCGCTCTCAAGATTTGGAGGCACTATCTATACGAGGTCTGTTGCACTATTGGCACGGATCACAAGAGTTTGAGACACATAATGGATCAGTCGAACCTGAACATGAGGCAGCGCAGGTGGCTGGATGTGGTCAAGGACTATGATTTCGAGATCCTTTACCATCATGGTAAAGAGAATGTGGTTGCGGATGCTCTGAGCTGCAAGTCAGCTGGGTCCTCGACCCCAGCCAGGTGTATGAGGATAGCAGTGGATTCGCCACTGGGTGGGTTTGATCAAGATGCTCAGATTGAGGGCATGAGACTAGAGAACTAGAAGTTGACGAGGATTAAGGGCGAAAGTGCCCGGTTTGTTCAGGATAGCCGTAGATTGTTGACCCGTTACGGTCGGGTTTGGGTTCCGATGTTCGGAGGGGTCCGACAGACAGTGATGGAGGAGGCTCATAAGTCTCGTTTTTCGATTCACCTGTGTGCCACCAAGATGTACCGTGATTCCAGTTCGAGTTATTGGTGGCCTGGCATGAAGCGAGATATCGCTATGTTCGTTGAGAGGTTCTTGACCTGTAGGATTGTCAAGGCCGAGCATCAGAGGCCGCATGGTAAGTTGTATCCTCTGGAGATTCCCATGTGGAAATGGGAACGGATCGCGATGGATTTCATCAGGAAGTTGCCGAAGATGGCAAGGGGGTTCGATGTTATATTAGTCATCATGGATCGATTGACCAAGAGTGCCCATTTCCTAGCCATACGGGAGAGTTCGTCGGCAGAGAAGTTGGCCGACCTATACGTCAGTGTGACAACCCGATATTTCAATTCTTTGTAATGACCTAAAAAGTCAAGTATTGTAACCACTTTTGAGTTAATAAAATTAACTTTGATAATAAAATGTCCAAAAAGTTCTATTTAAATTCCTTCTATGTTTAAATGTCATTAAACCATAATCGTACGTGAAAAGAACGCCCAAATCCGACTTCGTATATTGAAATTATGATTTTTCCAAGTTCGGCTTAGCAACAGACAACTAAAAACTCGAATCGGAGATCGAGCGACTTTTGGCCGGAATGACCTAAACGAGAATCGAAGGTCTCAACAATGGTATTTCAGCGGTAAAAAGTCTGGCAAAAACCGACGTCAGATAAAGAAGTTATGAATTTAAAGAAATTCCTTAATCACGTCATTTTAATAAATAAATAATAAAAATAATTTCGGAATTTGCCAACGGAATCTAAACGAAAGTTGTAGAGCGTAGTCTCACCTACGCGTGGATATAAAGACCATCGAAAACGGAGTTCGTATGAAGAAGTTATGATTTTTTGAAGTTTATTAAATAAATTATATATAAATTTAATTCAAAATGCTAGTAATATCCGAAGAGGAGTCAGCGTCCACATCCTAGGTACGCACCGCGTAACCCCGTACGCCCTGCGTACCCGAGGGCCTTGGTCTCGGTCCGTCCACGTCGCCCCTATGCGAAGCTATCCGACCCGCCGTCCCATCCGACCCGCCCCATCCGATCCGTCCCATCCAAAGCCGAGGCAGTCGAGGACTCGGTCATGCTTGACGTACGAGTACGCGCTGCGTACTAGCGTACGCCCCGCGTACCGAGGCTTCTCAGACCCCCTATAAATAGAAATGCGAGGGTTCCGGAAAAATCACCCCATTTCTCTCCTTTCTCTCACGATCTTGCCTCGTTTTCCGTGCCCGCACTACCCCGAAGCTCTGGTCTTTTTGCTCAAGTCCCGAGGGTCGATTTTACTCCCGAGGTTCCCGAGAATCCCGAGAAAAATCCGTTTCCCGAGACGAAACTCTGCCCGGTTTTCCATCTCGCTATCTTCAAACATTCAAGTGAGTTCATACCCCTTTAATCAACCTTTGAAATGATTTTAAATGTTTTAAATACTTATGGGGGGGATACAAGTTAAATACTTATAGTTATTGCTTCAATCACATGTGATTGCATTAATCACATGTGATTAATAACTAGGGAAACCAGTGATTTTATCACTATTCAAACTGTCTATCAAACTGTTTTACTTCAAAATGTTTTACAAACCCTTTTACTTTTCAAACTTATTTACAACTGTGATTCAAACAAATGTTCCTTATACTTAAACTGTTTTATCAAACCTATGCCTTCAAATTGTTTTATAGATGGACATCAAGTCGATCTTTTCTTAAAATAATACTTATGTTTCAAATGTCTTATAAAAACTTATTTATGCTTTTATATTATAAATTGCATGCCCATATATGTATAGATGTATAAATAATGTTTAAAGGGCTTAGGAAGGCCATCCGCCCTATTTCCTTTTTCTCGATTTGGATGTGGTCTGGTGGGATTTCGGGTGACCATCCGAAGGTCGTTTCAATATTAATTATATATCAAATATACATATATAGACATAAAAGTACTTCCATATTCATATGTACTCGTCACACAATTAGTAAGTTACCATCGGGGTAAAACAGGATCATACTATTACAACTGCTAGATCAATTAGTCAGTTCATTCATGAGTTCCATATACAACTATACTAGGAAGAGAACATATACAACTATACTATGAGAACATATTGTGATCCACTGTATCGGAGCATGCCTTAAAAGTCATGGCCCGAGTTGTAGCCAGAATTCTCTTGGAGGGAGAGTGTGAGTTTGCGTATAGATCTATACTGGATTGACTATCCTATACCTTGCTGCTAGCTACAGCCGGACCTGCAGGTCTGCGGGTGCGAAACGTCATTCCGTTATTATGACCATTCGTATGTCGTTGTTACCAGTCGATAGCATGGTGCAATTATCACATTTTACCTTATTATAAATCCGGTTTAAGGTAGTTAGTACAACAGTAGTTACTATAAAACTAAGCTACAGTACTACAATGATTTACCCATTACATATTTTTAGTGAAAACCTCACTTGAACTTTAATGTACAAACTATATTTTGTTAAAAGATAGTTGCACTTGGGAAATTACACACCTTTACAACAAACGAACATACAAAACAGTTAAGCCTTGGTAGAAGGCTACTTTAATAGAAAATATAGGTTTTTCTGAGAGATTCAAACTTTTACAAACACTTACATACATTTTACAAACTTATACTTGAGACATGTTCAAACGTTTTTGATAACAAACACCGACACTAAAATACTTATGAACTCACCAACTTAATGCTGATACTCGCTTTCAAAATAACTTGTATTCTCAGGTCATCAGTAGACAGGTACCGATGCCAGCTTTTGAGAGGATGGAGCGCATTCAAGACTCATCATATTATTATTTTGATTTACCTTGTATTTTTGGTGTCTAAAACTGTACAGAACACGCTTGTATTAAAATTATATATTTAATGCAATGGATGATGTTGTTTGCTTATTTACATTTACTGTGTTGTGATACTTTACATGACGTCCTCCGCCCCAGAACGTTTCCGCCGTTCTTGGTTTTGGGGTGTGACAGTCAGGGAGATTGTCTCTCGCCATGGGGTTCCAGTTTCTATCGTTTCCGATCGAGATGTCAGGTTTACTTCCCGTTTTTGGCAGAAGTTCCATGAGGAACTGGGTACACGACTGCATTTTAGTACGGCGTTCCATCCACAGACTGGTGGGCAGAGTGAGCGGACCATTCAGACCCTCGAGGATATATTGAGAGCATGCGTTATTGATTTCGGTGGGAGTTGGGATTCCCACCTACCACTTGCAGAGTTCGCCTACGACAACAGAACGTTTCGGTGGGAGCATGCGTTATTTTTGGTGTCTAAAACTGTACAGAACACGCTTGTATTAAAATTATATATTTAATGCAATGGATGATGTTGTTTGCTTATTTACATTTACTGTGTTGTGATACTTAATATGACGTCCTCCGCCCCAGAATGTTTCCACCGTTCTTGGTTTTGGGGTGTGACAGATTGGTATCAGAGCATTGTTTATAGTGAATCAAGTATATCAACCCATAAAAGATATACTAAACTATAAACCCATTAGGGATTAAACTCTGACCAAGAGTCTATACTTTAAATATTAAAATATTTAATTAAGTATACTAGTCTGCATTCATACTAAAATCAGTGTCACAATGACAAGAACAAAAGTATTACGATTGTTAAATATCACAAGTGAGCTCGGGGATGTATGGTCAGTCCTGGGAATGGCATAGCCTGATCAACTATGCTGGTCCTAGGAGTGATTAGCATATGCCCTAGAATGGTTGTGATAGGTTAACAAGTCTAAAAACTTACCAACAATACCACAAGAAGATCAGTAGAACTTAAACTTAAAATACTAGGTGTATTTTGTACTACTAGTTACACGTATACTATATTCTTATACCTCTCTTCTCGCGTAGATATAAATGGCTGGATTCCATCACGGCGACCCGTACTTTCCAAATGAAGGCAATGCCGGGTGGATCGATGAAGAGCCCGATGATGAGCATCCAATCCCTTTGGATGATCACCTCGCAGAAGGCTTTTCTGATGGATCCGACTCCGAGCCTGAAGTCAACAACCTACCGCTCGTAGGTCAAGCCCCGAACAACAACCCTCGACCAACGTTTCCAGGTCCTACTCCCTTGTGGGCAAACAACTTGAATCGCTGGAGTGATGAACAGGGTCAACCCTTACCATACTTTGGGGACCGAAGCTTTTACAACGTCAGCGATGGTGGCTCTACTGACCGAGCTCTGCCTGTCATTATCCGCATAATAGCTCGTAATGTCAAGCAAGGTCGAGCAGCCATCGACCGGGTCATGGAGTTTGATGCCAACTCAGGTGTCAACACAGTCCGCATCCGCCGTCTTGAAGAAGACATGTAACGGACCCGGAGAACCAATGAAACCCTGCAGCAGCAGCTGGCTGCCTCACGAGCTGAAATCTTGGAACTTCGAGCTCGTCAAAGGGCTCAAGATTGACACCTTCAAGAGGTGTTTCGTCAAGTGTCCGACCTCAGGGCTCGCCCGGGGAATTCCCATCGCCGTTAGATGATGTCTAGTACATCTCTGTCTTTTGATTAAAGAATAGCCTTTAACATCTGTGCTCTAAGTAGCACTTGTCTGTAAAATATTCCTAACTTTCAGTACTCTAATTAGGAATCTAAGAACTGTCAAACTTTTCTATATGGTATGATGTAAGACCTACTGTTAGGTCGATTTTCCCTGAACTTATTACATCAGTAATACCAGTATCATTGAAATCTATCTAATCTGTGGGAAAAATCTATACACTTGTGCTTGCCTACTAATATCCATATTGTGATTTCAAACACTCATTGAACTGTTGGGATATGGTTAGTTAGTCCATGTGTCACTCTCACGTTGCTTACAAATTGATTCTTACCATTTTTCTTATCTTTATAAACTTATAGCTGAAAGATGCCTCCTCGCAAATCTTCCAGAAATAATCCTGCACCACCACCTCCTCCGCCTCCAGTCATCGATACTATAGCCCTGAATGCTGCCGTGGCTGCAGCAGTGGCAACTTCCATGGCTCAGTATCACTCTTCTGATGCCAGCAGAGGTGGAACCCCTGTGGAATCAACCCCGGTTGAAACCCATGTGCGCTCGAGAGAGTTCTCATGCAAGGACTTCACAAATTGCAAACCGAAGCCTTTTTACGGCACCGGCGGAGTCATTGCCCTCTCGCAATGGCTCGAGAAGACTGAATCAGTCTTCGAAATCTGTTCATGCCCTGCGGCGAGTAAATTCAAGTACGCCGCATGCACCTTTGAAGGAAAGGCCCTGACATGGTGGAACGGCCATGTTAAGGCACTAACTCTCGTCGTAGCCAACGACATAGGCTGGGAAACAATGAAAGACCTCATGACTGAGGAATACTGCCCGAGGGGCGAGATCCAGAAACTGGAGCAGGAACTTTGGAACCTGACGATGAAGGGAACCAACGTGGTCGCTTATACTGCCCGATTCAGCGAGCTGGTGGCCCTCTGCCCCAATATGGTTCCCACCGAGGGGAAGAAGATCAAGAGGTACATATGGGGGCTAGTGCCTCCGTATCAGGGGAATGTTCTAGCATCAAACCCCGCTACCTTCGACAGTGCCAAACGATTGGCACAACGACTCATTGACCATGGAGTCAAAACCCCTGCAACCACAACCACCCTAGCCATCCCGGAACCCTCCAAACCCGCTGATACTAAATTCTGGGATGAAAAGAAGAAGCAACAGGCTGCCAAAAAGCAGCAAATTGTGGCAATACATGCCGCAATAACCCCTGCTACTGCTACTACTGCTCCGGTGGGTCGGTATGCTGGAAGTTCGCCCAAGTGCAACAAATGCAACTACCACCACAACGGCCCCTGCCGCGAAATGCAGTGCTCAAACTGCAACAGAAAAGGACACACTGTCCGTTTCTGTAAGTTCCCTGCACAACCTATCAACAAAGTCCCTGGCTCTGGCGCGAGCCCAACCTGCTATGGATGTGGCGAAGCAGGCCGCTTTAAGAGCGACTGCCCCAAAGCGAGGAATGCTGGAGGAGCAGGAAGGGTACTAGCTATAGGCCACGGGGAAGCAGTTGCTCACCCGACCGTGGTGACTGGTACGTTTCTCCTTGATAACTCCTATGCATGCATTCTGTTCGATAGTGGAGCGGAGCGAAGCTTCGTAAACCATAAATTTGCTCGCATGCTTAATCAACCACCGCACGCACTCAAAGAACTATTCACAGTAGAAATGGCTAATGGAAAAACTGAAAGTACGAGTAGCATATACTTAGGTTGTACCCTAACTCTAGATAACCATTCATTCCCAATCGACCTCATGCCAGTCTCAATAAAAAGTTTCGACGTTATCATTGGCATGGATTGGTTAAGCCTTCATCGCGCCGACATCATGTGCTACGAGAAAGCAGTCCATCTAAACCTTCCGTCTAAAGAAACCCTTATAGTCTACGGCGACAAACCCGGTGCAAGTCTTCGTATTATATCAAGTATTCAAGCACAGAAGTATCTGCGTAAGGAATACCATGCATTCCTTGCTCATGTCGTCAACACGAGCCTCGAAACGAAAGAACTAAAGAACATCCCTGTAGTGAGCGACTTCCCCGACATTTTCCCAGAAGAACTACTCGGGTTACCTCCGCAACGACAGGTCGAGTTCGGAATCGACTTAGTCCCAGGAGCTACCCCAGTAGCCAAGTCGCCCTACCGCTTAGCACCAGCTGAGATGCAGGAACTCTCTGGTCAACTTAACGAACTGCTCAACAAGGGCTTTATAAGACCGAGTTTCTCACCTTGGGGAGCACCGGTCTTGTTCGTTAAGAAGAAAGACGGATCATTCCATATATGTATTGACTACAGAGAACTCAACAAACTGACGGTCAAGAATCGTTACCCTCTGCCTCGCATAGATGATCTATTTGACCAACTGCAAGGGGCGAACTATTTTTCTAAGATTGATCTGAGATCCGGATATCACCAGTTACGAGTGCTAGAGGAGGATGTGCCGAAGACAGCCTTCCGAACTCGTTACGGACATTACGAGTTCGTGGTGATGCCATTCGGATTGACCAATGCGCCCGCAGTCTTCATGGATCTGATGAATAGAGTATGCCGACCTTACTTGGATCAGTTCGTCATCGTTTTCATTGACGACATCCTGATCTACTCCTGAAGTAAGAAAGAGCATGGCGATCACCTGCGACAAGTTCTAGAGACATTACGAAAAGAGAAGCTTTATGCGAAGTTCTCGAAATGTGAATTTTGGATCCGGAGAGTCGAATTCTTAGGACACGTGGTAAGCGAAGAGGGAATCCACGTGGACCCATCCAAAATTAAAGCCATTGAGAACTGGTCAGCACCTAAGACGCCTACATAAATTCGTCAATTTCTAGGTCTCGCGGGCTACTACCGCAGATTCATTCAGAACTTCTCTCGAATAGCGAAACCTCATACAACCCTAACCCAGAAAGGCATGGCCTTTGACTGGGAAGAGAAACAAGAAAGAGCGTTCCAAACGCTCAAACGAGCCTTGCGCACCGCACCAATATTATCCCTTCCCGAAGGAATAGAAGACTTCGTAGTCTATTGCAATGCATCGAATCAAGGGCTCGGATGTGTCCTGATGCAGTGAGGTAAGGTCATCGCCTACGCCTCGAGACAGTTGAAGACACACGAGGTTAACTACACGACCCACGATCTTGAACTAGGAGCAGTGGTGTTTGCTCTGAACATCTGGAGACATTACTTGTATGGAACAAAGAGCACTATCTTTACTGACCACAAGAGTTTACAACATATTTTCAATCAAAAGGAGCTTAACATGAGACAACGACGGTGGGTCGAACTACTCAGTGATTACGAATGCGATATTCGTTATCATCCGGGTAAAGCCAACGTAGTAGCAGACGCCCTAAGTCGGAAGGAATATTCTGGTCGCAAAGTCAAGTCATTGTCAATAACCATCCATTCACACTTGTCTAAGCAAATTCAGGAGGCTCAACTTGAAGCCATGAAACCTGAAAATGTGACGAATGAATCCCTTAGAGGAATGGACAAGAATTTAGAAGCCAACGGTGACGGAGCCTTATATTTCATGAACCGGATCTGGACACCGAAACACGGTGGTTTCCGAGACTTGGTCATGACCGAGGCGCACAACACTCGGTATTCCGTCCACCCAGGTTCAAATAAGATGTATCTGGATCTTAAAAAGTTATACTGGTGGCCTAATATGAAAGCAGAGATTGCTAGCTTCGTAAGTAAATGCCTTACTTGCGCAAAGGTTAAGGTCAAGTACCAGAAGCCCTCTGGTTTATTGCAACAACCAGAGATCCCAGAATGGAAGTGGGAGCGGATCACTATGGATTTCATAACCAAGTTGCCCAAGACAACGGGTGGACTGACACCATATGGGTCATCGTTGATAGATTGACCAAGTCTGCACACTTCCTGCCTATCAAAGAAACCGACAAGATGGAGAAACTTACGAGAACATACATTAGGGAAATCGTACGGCTACATGGTGTACCTATGTCCATTATCTCCGATAGAGATAGTAGGTTCACCTCAAGATTTTGGCAATCACTACAACATTCCCTAGGAACAAGGCTGGACATAAGCACAACCTACCATCCTCAGACCGACGGACAGAGTGAGAGGACCATCCAAACACTAGAAGATATGTTGCGAGCCTGCGTGATTGACTTTGGGAAGGCATGGGATACTTATTTAGCCCTTGTCGAGTTTTCCTATAATAACAGTTGTCACACGAGCATCAAGGCTGCTCCATTTGAAGCTCTCTATGGCCGAAAGTGCAGATCCCCTCTGTGCTGGGCTGAGATGGGTAATACCCAATTAGCCAGGGGGCAAGCTTCCGACAGTACTCTCACCGGTCCAGAGATCATTCGGGAAACGACAGAGAAAATCGTTCAGATCCGTGAACGATTGAAAGCCTCTAGAGACCGACAGAAGAGCTACGCTGATAAACGAAGAAAACCTTTGGAATTTCAGGTGGGAGACCGAGTCCTTCTCAAAGTCTCACCCTGGAAGGGCTTGATACGCTTCGGCAAGCGTGGGAAGCTTAATCCGAGGTACATAGGGCCTTTCGAGATTCTTGCAAGAGTCGGCCCCGTAGCTTACAAACTCGACCTACCAGACGCACTTCGTAACGTACATTCTACATTCCACGTATCTAACTTGAAAAAGTGTCTATCCAACGAGACTCTTGTAATCCCACTCGACGAGATCGAGATCAACGAGAGCCTCAATTTCGTGGAAGAACTTGTAGAGATCATGGACCGTGAGATCAAGCAGACAAAACAAAGTCGCATACCCATTGTGAAGGTTCGCTGGAACGCCAAGCGGGGACCTGAATTCACATGGGAACGCGAAGATCAGATGAAACAAAAGTACCCTCATCTCTTTCATGTTCACTAGTATCTTTACTACTTTAAATTTCGGGACGGAATTCCCTCTAACGGGGGGATGATGTGACAACCCGATATTTCAATTCTTTGTAATGACCTAAAAAGTCAAGTATTGTAACCACATTTGAGTTAATAAAATTAACTTTGATAATAAAATGTCCAAAAAGTTCTATATAAATTCCTTCTATGTTTAAATGTCATTAAACCATGATCGTACGTGAAAAGAACGCCCAAATCCGACTTCGTATATTGAAATTATGATTTTTCCAAGTTCGGCTTAGCAACAGACAACTAAAAACTCGAATCGGAGATCGAGCGACTTTTGGCCGTAATGACCTAAACGAGAATCGAAGGTCTCAACAATGGTATTTCAGCGGTAAAAAGTATGGCAAAAACCGACGTCAGATAAAGAAGTTATGAATTTTTAAAGAAATTCCTTAATCACGTCATTTTAATAAATAAATAATAAAAATAATTTTGGAATTTGCCAACGGAATCTAAACGAAAGTTGTAGAGCGTAGTCTCACCTACACGTGGATATAAAGACCATCGAAAACGGAGTTCGTATAAAGAAGATATGATTTTTTAAAGTTTATTAAATAAATTATATATAAATTTAATTCAAAATGCTAGTAATATCCGAAGAAGAGTCAGCGTCCTCATCCGAGGTACGCGCCGCGTAACCTCGTACGCCCTGCGTACCCGAGGGCCCTAGTCTCGGTCCGTCCACGTCGCCCCTATGCGAAGCTATCCGACCCGCCGTCCCATCCGACCCGCCCCATCCGATCCGTCCCATCCGAAGCCGAGGCAGTCGAGGACTCGGTCATGCATGACGTACGAGTACGCGCTGCGTACTAGCGTACGCCCCGCGTACCGAGGCTTCTTAGACCCCCTATAAATAGAAATACGAGGGTTCCGGAAAAATCACCCCATTTCTCTCCTTTCTCTCACGATCTTGCCTCGTTTTCCGTGCCCACACTACCCCGAAGCTCTGGTCTTTTTGCTCAAGTCCCGAGGGTCGATTTTACTCCCGAGCTTCCCGAGAATCCCGAGAAAAATCCATTTCCTGAGACGAAACACTGCCCGGTTGTCCATCTCGCTATCTTCAAACTTTCAAATGAGTTCATACCCCTTTAATCAACCTTTGAAATGATTTTAAATGTTTTAAATACTTATGGGGGGGGGATACAAGTTAAATACTTATAGTTATTGCTTCAATCACATGTGATTGCATTAATCACATGTGATTAATAACTAGGGAAACCAGTGATTTTATCACTGTTCAAACTGTCTATCAAACTGTTTTACTTCAAAATGTTTTACAAACCCTTTTACTTTTCAAACTTATTTACAACTGTGATTCAAACAAATGTTCCTTATACTTAAACTGTTTTATCAAACCTATGCCTTCAAATTGTTTTATAGATTGACATCAAGTCGATCTTTTCTTAAAATAATACTTATGTTTCAAATGTCTTATAAAAACTTATTTATGCTTTTATATTATAAATTGCATGCCCATATATGTATAGATGTATAAATAATGTTTAAAGGGCTTAGGAAGGCCATCCGCCCTATTTCCTTTTTCTCGATTTGGATGTGGTCTGGTGGGATTTTGGGTGACCATCCGAAGGTCGTTTCAATATTAATTATATATCAAATATACATATATAGACATAAAAGTACTTCCATATTCATATGTACTAGTCACACAATTAGTAAGTTACCATCGGGGTAACACAGGATCATACTATTACAACTGCTAGATCAATGAGTCAGTTCATTCATGAGTTCCATATACAACTATACTAGGAAGAGAACATATAAAACTATACTATGAGAACATATACAACTATACTAGAACGAGAAACATTACCCTTACATTAATACGTTAACAATTGTGATCCACTGTATCGGAGCATGCCTTAAATGTCATGGCCCGAGTTGTAGCCAGAATTCTCTTGGAGGGAGAGCGTGAGTTTGCGTATAGATCTATACTGGATAGACTATCCTACACCTTGCTGCTAGCAACATTCGGACCTACAGGTTTGCGGGTGCGAAACGTCATTCCGTTATTACGACCATTCGTATGTCGTTGTTACCAGTCGATAGCATGGTGCAATTATCACATTTTACCTTAATATAAATCCGGTTTAAGGTAGTTAGTACAACAGTAGTTACTATAAAACTAAGCTACAGTACTACAATGATTTACCCATTACATATTTTTAGTGAAAACCTCACTTGAACTTTAATGTACAAACTATATTTTGTTAAAAGATAGTTGCACTTGGGAAATTACACACCTTTACAACAAACGAACATACAAAACAGTTAAGCCTTGGTAGAAGGCTACTTTAATAGAAAATATAGGTTTTTCTGAGAGATTCAAACTTTTACAAACACTTACATACATTTTACAAACTTATACTTGAGACACGTTCAAACGTTTTTGATAACAAACACCGACACTAAAATACTTATGAACTCACTAACTTAATGCTGATACTCACTTTCAAAATAACTTGTATTCTCAGGTCATCAGTAGACAGGTACCGATGCCAGCTTTTGAGAGGATGGAGCGCATTCAAGACTCATCATATTATTATTTTGATTTACCTTGTATTTTTGGTGTCTAAAACTGTACAGAACACGCTTGTATTAAAATTATATATTTAATGCAATGGATGATGTTGTTTGCTTATTTACATTTACTGTGTTGTGATACTTTACATGACGTCCTCCGCCCCAGAACGTTTCCGCCGTTCTTGGTTTTGGGGTGTGACAGTCAGGGAGATTGTCTCTCGCCATGGGGTTCCAGTTTCTATCGTTTCCGATCGAGATGTCAGGTTTACTTCCCGTTTTTGGCAGAAGTTCCATGAGGAACTAGGTACATGACTGCATTTTAGTACGGCGTTCCATCCACAGACTGGTGGGCAGAGTGAGCGGACCATTCAGACCCTCGAGGATATATTGAGAGCATGCGTTATTGATTTCGGTGGGAGTTGGGATTCCCACCTACCACTTGCAGAGTTCGCCTACGACAACAGCTATCATTCCAGTATTGGCGCCCCGCCTTTCGAGCTGTTGTATGGGCGGAAGTGTAGGACCTCGGTCTGTTGGGGCAAGGTTGGGCACAGAGTGATGGGTCGGATAGAGGTAGTTCTGCAAACTACCGAAATGATACAGCAGATTAGACAGCAACTGCAAACTACTCAAAGCCTGCATAAAATCTATGCCGACCGACACCGATCTGAGCTGGAATTTCGGGTGGGTGACATGGTTCTTCTGAAGGTCTCACCCTGGAAGGATGTGATCTACTTCAGGAAGAGGGGAAAATTGGGTCCTCGTTACATTGGGCCGTTCAGGAATATCGCCAGGGTTGGCAGGGTGGCTTATAGGCTAGAGCTTCCGGAGGAGCTTAGCCGGATCCACAACACATTTCATGTTTCGCAATTGCCAAAATGCATTATGGACCAGGAGGCATTGTATCGTTGGATGACATTCAGGTCGATGAGCGCCTGAACTATGTGGAAAGGCATGTGGCGATTTTGGAAAGGAAGAAGAAGATTTTGCGGAACAAGGAAATGCCTTTGGTAAAGGTACAATGGGAACATCGAAAGGGATCCGAGTGGACATGGGAGCCGGAGGTGGAGATGCGCGAGCATTATCCGGGATTGTTTATTCCAGCGGACTTCGAGGGTGAAGTCTAGTTCAAGTGGGGGAGAGTTGTAACGCCCCGATTCTCAAGTATTCATTACGTAAGAATTATTGGATGAAGCCCTACTCGACGAGTCGGTCGACCTACTCGTCGAGTAGCAGCGGAATGGGACCGCGCGTTAAGTGACCTACTCGACGAGTCCACTTTGGGACTCGGCGAGTAGGAGCTGGCAGATGAAACCCTAAATCCCGGGTTTTGCACCCCTATTTAAAGGAGCCTCAGCCTCCTTTGGCCTCCTTGCAGTCTTTGAGAGCCCTTACAACCCTAATACGTGTGTGTGCCATTGTGTGATTGAAGCTTGAAAAGAGGATTTTATAGAGAGAAGGCTTAGAGGAGAATGGTATTGGAGCAAGTGGAGTGTGGAAATCAGCTCTTATCTCAGTCATCATTTTCTGGAGGTAACCAAATCGCCTTTCTTCTTGTGAATCTCTTCCATTATTGAGTATTAGGGTTTTTGGTGAAGTATTAAGTTGAAAGGATGAGCTATGGGCTAGATCTAAGGTTGTAACTTCAAATTTGGACCCTCCTTGGATGCTAGAATCATAAAGTTGTTGTATTGGTTGTAATTAAGGTCCCTCTTAGAGTTCAAGCTTCATTTAGAACTTAAATTAGACATTTAGAGACTTTATAGCCACGCATGCACGTAAAGTTTGCAACTTTACGTGATAAGTATGCCCTAGGAGCTTGGAACTGTGATTTGGGGCCGCTGCATTACTCAAATCAAGTTTGTATGGAAAAAGAACTGAATGGACTCGGCGAGTCATATGAAGATGGTCATGGACTTGACGAGCTGGATGAACAACTCAGCGAGCCCGATGAAGATCACCATAAGACTCGACGAGTTGAAGAACAACTCGGTGAGTCGGATGAGTTTTCCCTAGATTTTGTATGCGTGTGTATCTGTCGAGTTGCAAGGAGGGAACTCGACGTGTGACCTTAAGTTTGATCGAGGATCAAAGGAACTCGCCGAGTCACTCTGATGACTCGGCGAGTAGCCAAGGGTACTCGGCAAGTTAAGGTCAACATGGACTGTTGACCTTGATTGAGGACTTTGACTTTGACCAGGGGTTGGCTAGTGGTTTATGGAGTACCTTGTAAGGGTAAAGACTTATGAGTATGATGTACTATGATGATAGGTGGTGGAACCTGTGTCAAGTGATCCGAGAGTTGGAGTTTACCTTTCGTGTCGACATCTGCGAGGTGAGCTATCCTCACTATGTCGATTGGGTCTACGACACCAAGGCCGGCCCTTTAGTTGTTATTGTTATGGTATGTTGCATGTGGTTATGATTTGTTAGTTCGGAATCGAGGTAGAAAATGTGTTATGCTTTTATGATCCGTAGGGATTGGTGTGTTAGTGACCTGATAGGTCGGTACTCTAGTTACAGGAGAATTCTATGATTATGATCACTGAGATAGATATGCTTGATGTTTGTATATGCCAGTCTATGATAGCTATGCACACATGTTTATTTGCTTGTTGGTTGGGTTGAGGCGGTCTTGCTTTGTGCTGAAGGACAACATACCCTATATGCGGTCCGGGGAGACTGTAGGCCTATGTGGCAAACCAGTCATGCCGAAGGCTCGGGATAGAGCCGATGGCCCAGTATGCATGATGATTGATTGATTGTTATTGATATGGTATTGTCAGTGTGGTATTGGTATTTTGGGGGTAGCTCACTAAGCCCTCAGGCTTACAGTTTTCATTTTGTTGTTTCAGGTACTTCAGGAGTCTATGGAAAGGCGAAGGCGTAACCATACCGCTCCTCATCCTGATGTTATGATTTTTGGGACACTCTGATGGAAAATGATTTGAAAACATTTTGTAAACGATGCTTTACGGTTTTTATTTATGATTGAAAAAGTTTAAATTTGGCGTGAAATTTAAGGATGTTACACCTAGCTTGTTTTATAACCCAACATGTGATTCTGGACCCGATTTATGTTCTATTGTGGTATATTAGACAGTTTTATATATAGCTAGTAGTTAGTGGATACAATGTGTAAATATGTAAGCTATATATATATATATATATATATATATATATATATATATATATATATATAATGTAATCAGTTTACAAATATAATACAATACACAATGTTTTACCAAGCTTAACTTTGTATCAGAGTCAATTTATCGGCAACCCTAGCAGTCGATATCCTAGTCAATGACAAACTTATAAGCTTGTTGATCATCTTCTTCTTCGCTAAGCAATGGACCTCATTACTACCTCCACAACAGCTGAGAAAACCTCTCACAACTCTGACAAGTTTGGTTTTATGCTATCACCAGCAAACTATGGATTCTGGAAAACAATGATACATCTGTTTCTTGTCAAAAACAACCTAATCAGCTATGTTGATGGTACCATTCCCTGCCCATTACAGAAGATCTAACAAGAAGCCTCCTCAGACAATAATAAAGACAAAGACAAAGAACTGAGGCCACCTCAATTGAACCCAAACTATGAAATATAGGTATCCAATGATGCTTATGTTCGGATGTTGATTATTTCAACAATTTTAGAAGTTGTTTTCCCTCATGTTCAGGTACTACCACTTCTCACGATGTCTGGCTCTCTCTCGAACGTGCTTATGCTCCATATACATCGTCTGGAGAGTATAATCTTAAAAATCAATTACTAAAACTTCAGATGAAATGAGATCAAACTATTTCTTCCTATCTCAATAGAGTAAAAGAATATGATGATGCATTGGCTAATATTAGTGAATGACAAAAATCTCGTTATGTTAGTAATTTCAGGACTTCGAGATGACTACAATGGGTTACAATCAACCCTTTTGGCTTGACAGGTCCCCACTGCCTTTACTGAATTACATGGCCTCCTCTCAGATCATGATTATATGATCAAACAATTCCTTGTTGTTGCTCCACCACCATCATAATACTTCAACACAACTGCTACCGGAACACCACCATCCTCTAGCTCCTCACAACAAGATCTGTTGCAAGCTCTCAACCAACTTGCCTCTCAGCTTGGCTTCAACTTACAACCAACAAATTCATAATCATATGCCTTCTTTACCACTTACTCTACACAAAACAGAGGTCGCAGTCACATTTTCAACAGTCGAAGTCGTAGTCGTGGTTGTTCAGCAAACAATCGTAGCTCTCAAGGACGGTTTAATTGGGCATTGAATCAAAATATAGTGTACGGAACATGAAACCGTTGTAACATTAGACACATTCCTTCTGACTGTCCTAATCGAAATCCCTCCACCATGCGAACCAAGAAACAATCATATGTTAACCATGTTGATTTTCGTTCTCAAGCACCGTGGCTACTTGATATTGGTTCTAATGTCACACCGTCAAACCAGAACGGCAGAAATGTCTGGGGGAAGATGAGTTCATGTATAACATCATTACAAATGTGTGAATAGTAAAGAAAGCAAACACAACCATCATAGATATAATTTAAGAGGTTACATTGTTGAAAGTGTTGCATGTTTCCTAATAAATTACAATATGATGACAAAATGAGTTTTGAACTAACGTCATAGCGTCCCGTCCTCAAAAGTTTTTGGTTACTTGTTCACTGATTCCCTGAGAATACAAGTAGTTTTGAAAATAGTGTCAACAATTAAGTTGGTGGGTTCATTTGTTTGAGAAAAAATGCCATTTTTCCTTGTAAAAATGATAGAGCGTGATATCCAGAAATCCAATATTTTCTTGTAAAGTGTTATGTAGTCTTAGATACCCTAAGACCGGAAAATGTATGAATTCTCCTGTACTTGAATGTGGTATGTTACAGTTTTAATTTAATTCAAACTCGTTGTATGTATGTTGCCCTGAGTTACTAGTTGTATCGCATTAGTAAGTAGTATAATGTATTCTTTGTAATGTAATGGAGTGTACTCCTAGAAAACCCATAGCTTCCTTCTATAATCCCTTAGTGTACACAAGTTATATAAAATTAAGGTTAAATAAACTGTCGAATATAATGGGTCTGCCCTAAGCTCACAACCAAACAAGGAACAAGATCTAAGGCGGACCCACCAATTCTAAGTCGATCGTATCCAGATTTTATATAACTCTAACGTATACTCGAAGCAATTACAGACAGAAACTAACAATTCTAAACAAAATGTAGTCTTAGCTACCCTAAGACTGATATGTGTGTAAATGTTGTACATGAAAATAGTATATTGTAGTTTTATATAAATAAAACCCCTTTTATGTGTTTGTTAACCCTATAAACCATATGTGTTGTTAATACCCATGTGAGTTATTATAACCATGCTAGTGACTAGTTGGCCTATAACGACGTTAGTGAGGTGGCAACAACCTAATTGTTCTCTTATTTTTCCCGTTTTTTAGTTTTATTTGTGTATATATATGGCCGAGAATGAGGGGGAAGGAAAAGAGAAAGAAACGTTTGGGCCATTTTTGAAAATATTCGAAATTATGTGGCCTAATATGAAAGTTTTCGGCCCATTGGGCCCATATGAGGGTTTACGGCCCAATAATGATAAAGAAAGGGGGTTTAAGGCCCAATAATGTTCTAGAGACTTGTTCACGACCCATAAAGGCCCATGAGAATGAAGTGGGTCATTTGAGGTCCAATAAGGCCCATAAAAGTGAAATGAGATATTTTAGGCCCAACATGGCCCAAAATGTTATAGTTTCATGAAAGTAGGTCCAATTAGAGCCCAAATAAATGATTTCTAGTCCAGTGGGGTTTGAACTGGGAAATTAGGGTTTCAAACCCACAATTAAATATATGAGATGTATTGAATTACGTTTTGGACTTCATGAATGAGTTCCGATTCAACTAGTTGTTTTTGGAATGATCATTTGCACAAAACTTCAACTTAGGTTACAAGTTACACTGGAGTTGATTACGTGAATACAGAATTTCCTAGCCAAAAATGCTAGTTGTTACAGTAAGGGTGTCAAAGGGTGGCTCGATGTTTATCACAAGATCAATGGAGCGTGTGTGGTTAACCAGAACATTTATTAGGTGATAAATAACATCGGGAGTACCAAGCACATTTTTCATGGTTATTCACACCTTGTTTATGATCCTCGGTATCCCAGTAACAAACCTGAAGGGCATAATTGAGATTTAAACATGCCATTGAATTGTTCAATGAATCTCACAGGATCTAGGAATTTCAATCCAATTAAAACTTAATAACTATTTCGTTTTTCATGGTGGAAATTGATAAATCGTCATTTACCTACCTTCAAATATTTTGCACGATGGATTACGACATCCCTCTTCCAATTTATAAAATATTGTGTTGGGTCCTAGCCTTAATATTTCATTTTGGGTGTTATATTAAGGACTCTTTATCTAATCTAAACTTCGTTTTTCTTCTTTTTCAGATGTCTTCCAACACTGCTTCTGGCTCAAACCCTATTGGCTCCTTCTCTCTCATGAACCTTTTTGGGAGAGTCATCTTTGATGGGTCCAACTTCAATGATTGGATTAGGAACATTAGGATGGTCACTCGGTATGAGGATAAGGAATATGTCATCGATAAGGAGCTGAAGGAAATTGATGAGTCTACTGCCACTCCTAAAGAGATCGCTAAGTTTAGGGCACATGGGAAGGATGCCACCAAGGTGTCTTATATCATGTTGGCCACCATGACTGCTAGACTCCAAAAGTCCTATAAAGATTTCTACCCTTTTGAGATGCACCGGGACTTGATGGAAAGATACCATCAGAGTGTTCGTCAAGAGAGGTATGAAATAATCTCTTCCATGATAACAAAAAGAACAAAGGATGGTGAACCCATCATAGGCCACTTTTAGAAAATGCAAAGGTTTATGGACCGTTTGCTAAAGTTAAATGTGAACTTTCTTGAGGAGCTGGCTATAGATATCATTCTACACTCCTTACCTCCATGTTATGATCAGTTCCGCATGACATATCATATGAACAAGGAGCAGGTCACACTTAGCAAGCTTCAAAGGCTTTTCACGACCGCTGAAAGTGGTCTCAAAGGTAAAAATGTTGTTTTTACTCCTACCGCAACTGCCCCTGTTCTGGCAAGTAGATAACGGAAAGGGAAGAAGAGGAAGGCTCCCTCAAAGAGTCGCAAGGGAAAGTCTCTTGATGGATCCTCTTCAAGTGGGACCAAGGCTAGTACTACTGCTCCCTCTTCCATTCCTAAGGAAGCATAGTGTTTCTACTGCCACAATAAAGGGCACTAGAAGTGAAGCTGCCCCAAATACTTGCAAGATGTCAAGGATGGGAAGGTTAACCTACCTATGCAGGTATCTATACTATTCTGTCTAAAAACTCATCACATTGTAACTCTTTGGTTCTTCACACAGGTTGTGGATTTCACATATGTTGTGATGTGCAGGGCCTAAAAAGTAGTAAGGATGTGGAGCACGGGAAGATAAACTTGATCATGGGGAATAGGAAGGTTTCTCCTGTCACCAAGATTGGAATTTACTCTTTATTGCTTAGTCGTGGGTTAGAAATAGATTTGAATAATTGTTGCTAGTCACCTGAAATGGCGAGAAATATTATTTCCTTTCATGGTTTGTACAAACAAGACTATAGTTTTTCATTTGATAATGAAATTGGTTCTATAAATGCTTATTATAATGGTGTTTTTTTATTTTAAAGCATTACCTTGTAATGGTGTATATGAAACTGTGAATGCTGTAGACAACTTAGGTAATAATGTGTTGCATAACGATTCTTCCAATGAATTGGATAAAGCATGCTTATGGCATAGGACAACTCCAAAAGGTTGGAGTTTTGGAGTCATTTGACTTAAGGTCGGATGAAACTTGCAAATCTTGCCTACTTGGAAAGATGACCAAGTCACCCTTCACTGGTACTTGTGAAAGGGGTGAAGGCTTGTTGGATCTCATACACATCGATGTGTGTGGGCCCTTCAGAACTGCCACAAGGGATGTTAACTGCTTCTATGTGACTTTTACTGATGACTACAATAGATATGGCTATGTCTACTTAATCAAGCATAAGTCAAAAACCTTTGAGAAATTCAAAGAGTTTAAACAAGAAGTGGAGAATCAGTTGGGAAGGAAGATAAAGATGCTTCGATCCGATCGAGGTGGTTAGTATCTTCGTATCGAGTTCCTAAACTATCTTAAGGAGTGTGGAATTGTTTCAAAGTTGACGCCACCTAGGACACTGTCACACCCCAAAACCAGGAACGGCGGAAACGTTCTGGGGTGGACGACGTCATGTATAATATCAACAACAATGTAAAGTAGTAAACAAGCAACAACATCATCCATTGCATTAATAATATAATTATTATACAAATGTGTTATGTCAAATTTTGATAAACACTAAAGCATAAA
Source organism: Lactuca serriola (assembly GCF_051521515.1). Classification (NCBI taxonomy): domain Eukaryota; kingdom Viridiplantae; phylum Streptophyta; class Magnoliopsida; order Asterales; family Asteraceae; genus Lactuca; species Lactuca serriola. The sequence goes on along the minus strand of NC_136415.1, from coordinate 257,245,474 downwards.
TCAAAATGAAAGATAAGTCTTGAACAAGCTCCATCTTCCTTTCTCCTTGCATCGGTACCTGTCTATGATAACCTGAGGATACAAGTAATTTTGAAAGCGAGTATCAACTTTAAAGCTGGTGAGATTATAAGTATTTAGTGTCTTAATTTGTATGTGAAGTATTTGTATGTAAGAATTTGTAAGTCTATGTATTGTAAGTATTGAAAGTGTATATGAACTGTAAGTGTTTGAAAAACCCTAGAATCCCTATGATTCCTACTAGTATATGAAGGTGTCTTCTACCAAGACCTAACTGTTCTGAATGTAGTCTTCTACCAAGACCTAACTGTTCTAAATGTGTGTCTCTTGTAAGAGTATGTATTTTCCAAAATATAACTATCATTATCCGAAAATATAGTTTCTACATTATTGTGCGTCGTGTGAATGTTCACGAAGTGAATGTAATGGGAAAATGAAATAGTACTATGGTGTAGAGCTATAAGAACTACTGCCATACTAATTACCTTAAACTGGATTTATATTAAGGCATTATGTGATAAATTGCACCATACTATCGACTAGTAACAACGACATAATGAATGGTCGTAATAACGGAATGATGTTTGGCACCCGCAGACCTGCAGGTCCGGCTGTAGCTAGCAGCAAGGTGTAGGATTGTCAATCCAGTATAGATCTATACGCAAACTCACGCTCTCCCTCCAAGAGAATTTTGGCTACAACTCGAGCCATGACATTTAAGTCATGCTCCGATTTAACTTACAATAATTAACGTATTCTTGTATATGTACTGTAATGAACTGTTCTAGCTGTAATGTACGTGCACTCTACCTAGCAAGTATAGTAATGTAATCGTTCTAGTATAGTTGTATATGTGCTCTTCCTAGTATAGTTGTATATGTTCTCTTCTCTTCCTAGTATAGTTGTATATGTTCTCTTCCTAGTATAGTTGTATATGTAATGTACTGTAATGTTCGAGAAAGTATTGACTCATGAATGAACTGACTCATTGTATGATATCGCGTTCTAGTAATTGTTCTAGTATCTTCCTAAACTACCCATATGGTAGTTTACTAGTGATCTATCTGGTAAGTATGGGCATGGATGTATACCCTTGCTACTCAAGGGCATATGTTGAACTGGAAGGACCTTTTATGACTATATATGTACACATGATATATAACTAATATTTAAACGACTTTCGGACGAATACCCGATATCCCACCAGACCACATCTCAAGGCGCGAAAAGGAAATAGGGTGGATAGCCTTCCTAAGTCTTTTAAACATTTCTTATATAACTATACATATAGAGGCATGCAATTTATAATATAAAAGCATAAATAAGTTTTGTAAGACATTGGAAACATAAATATTATTTCAAGAAAGATCGACTTGATGTCAATCTATAAAACAATTTGAAGGCAGAAGTTTGATAAAACAGTTTAAATATAAGGAAACATTTGTTTGAAACGCAGTTGTAAATAAGTTTGAAAGGTAATGTACGGAGTAAGATGTATAGTGTAATAAGGAGTTTAAAACATATAAAATGTTTATAAAAGTCATTTGAAGGAAACTGTTTGGTAAAACGGCTAATGAGTAGCCAAATCATTTGAATGCGGTATATTAATCACATGTAATTGATGTAGTAAGTAAATATAATCCTACTTACAAATCACTTGTGATTGACATAATAAGCATAATTCTACTTGTATCCCCCCCATAAAACATTTAATAATAGTTTAAAACATTAGTTAAGGGGTATGAACTCACCTGCAGTAAGTGACTGGAATTGAACAGACTGTTATCGTACGGAAGGATCGGACAAGTGCTTGGTGTCAAGTGGAGACTTAGACACACACAATGATCCTAATTACATATGAAAACGTATGTATATAAATAATTAGTGATTATAACACTAATTATACAAGTAATAATATTTAAGCGCGTGGATAACACTTTTGGTCAAGTGCTAGGAGGCTAATGGGTTGCAACTAAGGAGTGCAATGCCCCTAATGTGAGTTTAAGGTCTAATGACCATATTTATTGGAGTTTACGTCCTAGGGGAGTAAGCTCATGGCCGTAAACTCCCAACCAAGGCTTGAAATGGTGCTTAGAATTACTACAACTCTAGTGGGAATTGATTCAAGGCTTATACAAGTGTTTGGGCACCATATTGACTCCTTTGGGGAGTTTACGGCCCAAAGACCCTTTTCCCTTGGAGTTTACGGCCGTAAACTCCCTTGGGAGGGTGATTATGGTGCTTTCAAGTCTCTATAATAACTAGGAACAATTCTAGGCTTTTGTACTTGGCTTTGGAAGAGTTTATGGCACCATTTGGTACCATTTCTTGGAGTTTACGGCCATAGAACCTTTTGGGCCGTAAACTCCCTCACTTTTGGAGTTCTAAGTGTTTTATCTAGTCCATAATACATTTAGGTACATGCCCAAATTGTTTCTTGGCTCAAGGAAGGGTTTAGGGTGTCCTTTGACCCCTTTATAGGAGTTTACGGCCCAAGAACCACTCTTGGCCGTAAACTCTTCAATACTTGTGCTTTTATTATGTTTTCTAGGTTCTAAACACATTGGTGTACATGTCTATAATGAAGCCTAAGCCTTTGGGGAAAGTAGGGCACATTTAAGCCCTTGAAATTGGTGTTTACGGTCCAAGAATCTCTTGGGCCGTAAACTCCTAAGGCTAAGTGTTCTTGATTGATTTCTAGTCTCAAATGTTCATACATATCATCCTAAGCTCGTTACCTAACAAGGAAATGGGACTAAATGGCCTTTAAGCTTGATTTTGGAGTTTACTCCCCAAGAACGTTCTTGGGCGGTAAACTCCCGGATCTCATGTATTTGACATACAAACTATGTTAATAAACATAAAACAAGTATTATAACACAACTAGAGAAGTGTACTCACGATTTGGGACGAAAACACGAAGACCCGTGAGAGAGAATTTGGCTTTTCTCTAATTGGAATTCAACTAATGAACCATTTTGGTTCAGAATTCTATTTATAGTCCTGAGATTTTTGGCAGAAAATATTTCTATTCTCGGAATGATTTCTAAGGTCTTAGAGTATTGGATTTATAGTGTTGCACAAAACCCTAGTGCAACCACTCTCCTAGTATCTTCTTAAGTGTAAATCCTGAAAACTGCCAAACTTATACTCGAAATCTGAGTTTTCACTGTAACTGGTCTACTTTTATTGGCTTGATATGGTTTGTTCAGAATGGAGATTTCAGGTTGTCACATCATCCACCTGTTAAAGGGAATTTCGTCCCGAAATTAGAATTTAGGCAAGGAAGTATGCACGAATGATCGAGTCATGAGGAGGAAACTTCCTAATCTATTGGTTCTAGCGTACTTAAGTGAAATCGGGCTCTCGGTTGGCATTCCAACGAACCTTCACTAATTGACGACGGCGTTGCTTCGTCCGCTTGACCTCTCGGTCGAGGGTCACTACGGTTCTAATACGAAGGCAAGGATCTCGACGAGTGGACTTGCAAGGGTCCTAACGGAAAGGTATGGTTTCACGATCGAGATGCGAAGAGTAGAAAGTACGTTACTGAGTTCGCGGGTAGGTCTAGTTTGTGCGAGGCACAGGACCGATTCTGATAAGAATCTCGGAGGTCCTGTCTAACTTGGATTTAGCTTTCCACGCTTTACAAAGCGTATTAAGCCATTCTCAGAGTGAGTTATCCTAAAGAACTTGGTCACTCAATTGGAATCTCAAAGGTTCCTTTTCTTGCGTAACTTCCCAGTCAAAGGCCACCCCTTGCTGGGTCAAAGTCGTACGAGTTTCTGTGGCTTGCGAGGAGTTCTGAATGAACTAAGGCGGTAGGTCGGTAAGACCTAGAATTTGGCGAAAGACTGTCGGCGTCTCTGGTGTCGATAAATGCTCAACAGTTCTGGCAAACTGAAGAAGTGCTCAAAATTTCTCACATTACTAACAGTGTGTCATAGAAATTTGACTCTTCAATTTCAAAACTCGTGCATAGAGAACTTCACAAGAAGTTCCTCTGTAGGTGATGTTCCCATGGGTTCCTTCTTACTACAAGGGTAGATAAGTAAGTCATTACATGGAGAAATGACGAACTGATCCAAGTAAGAAAGACGTACCCTAATCATCTAGCTCCTGAAAACTATGGGCGTACTGGTCCTATCCGAAGGGTATCACTACGGACTCGAAGTGTCCGCATCGAATTCGGAAGATAGTCTTCCAGACATCCTTCCCTAACACATCGAACTGGTGATATTCGGATCTCAGGTCCATTCCTGGAAGTAATTCTTTCCTTGTGTTTGCTCAACCATTTCATCTATGCGGGGCAGAGATAACGATTTCTATGAAAATCTTCACGCAATCCTCTATAACCGAGGTACATACAATGCGATCCATCGATCTCTGGAAGAATATGACCGGGGTTCTCTAGGGTGAGAAACCTAGTCTTCTAATTCTATTTCTGTGTAGCTCGCTAAGTTGTTTGTACTGTTCTGGTATCTCCGTGGGTGTTTAAACTATAGGGCGATCTGTTTTCGGGAGTCGTACTGGGTTCTAAGTTTGTTTGCATGACGATGCGATTACTCGTAGGCTTAATCAGTACTTCGTCCTGAAGTTCATATTAGAATTCATACTTGGTTCACAATCACCATTTCGTGTATACGAGTCATACATAATTAAGGTTGAAAAGGTAGTCGAATAACTGATTCTTCCTTAAGTTCATATCCCATCCGGGAAAAAGAAGTTAAAGTGGAATCATCAATTCTAAACCTGTAGAAGCTTGATTATATATCACTCTTATGTATACCTTCGTTAGTGATAGATCAATCGCATGAATCCTTGGTTTAAACTTGACGTACTGTATGAGTGGTACTTCAGGGATTTCTTCGGAACGAAAAATAACTAAGAGGTACTCCTGGCATGAGTACTTCGGCGTTCTGATGTGATGGTTTCGCTGGAAAAGTGATCTAGAAGAAAGAGATGTACGTGTGAAGTTGTTTTCGTGAGGATCAAATTGAATCAATTCGTATGATAATGTCGAAATCATACTGAAACTTAAAGACATTAGAATTGAACATAAGACGTTTACAGACAAAACACAACCGCACAACTATCAACAGAGTTTCAATACTTTAGACTTACAACAAGACCATCGCTGTGAAAAAGGTATACTACAAAAGACAAGTATACGCAGCACGAGAATCCCTATACAGATAGGATCTCGCAAGAGGTAAGACTCTTAGTTGCACTAGTTCTAGATAATTTATAAGTCTGTTACAACGAAACGCCTTAATTGCATTTAACGTGGTTCCGGAGCAGACTCTCCTGCAGCTGTGATCCTGAGAATCCTCCCATCTGCGCCAGAGTTCCTTGCTATCGGGCAATCTTTCTTGAAGTGCCCTGTCTCACCACATTGGTGGGATGACTGGCTAGTACTAGCTTTGGTGACGGGATTTCGGTGCTTAGCCAATGTTATGTGGACGCGAGTGCCTTCCTCGTTACTCCACTTCGAAAATTGCTTCTTAAATCGTTCTGCGCTATAACTCATCTTGTGCGTAGGGTTAGTCCCGATGATAGGGACTTGAGTGATGGGTTGCTTTGGTGCTCCACAGTCACGAGCATGATGCCTTATGTTTAGGCAATTGCAACACTACATCTCATGGCAAGCCCCATGATGATGGAAACTACACCTATCACGCTTCGGGAGTTTTCCCTCGTATAGCCTGCTCGGTACGGGAACGGCAGGGGTTTCCACTTGCTGCTGTTGTATAGCCAGTTTTTGGGATTTCTTGCGTTCTTTTCGAGCTTGACGCTTTCGTTTCTTATTCTCTGCTTTTCGGCTTTGCGAGCCGGTGACTATTACTGTTTGGCAACCTCCTGGATGGATGCCACGACTGGAAACTTCATTCCCATTAGCAGCATTGACTGTGCTGATAGCGCTACGGTGCATAAGGACCGCGGTTACGGCAGCCACCATGGCAGCTGTAACTGCTGTTTGAAAGGTAGCGGTGTCCATAGGAAAAGCTGAGGTTTCGCGGTTCGACTGATTGCTTCCAGATGATGACATGATTCTGTTAACACGAAAGAATAACGATTTTGTGAGTGATTCTGGTTGACCCTGATATACTTAGATTGTTCATGAAAAGAGTAAAAGTACGTTCTCGAAAGTTTGACCTACATCCCTATGATGCAGTCCTAGTACAGATTGAAAGTATGTTCGCGAAGGTTTGACCTACATCCCTATGATGCAGTCCTAGAAATGAGTAGAAGTGAGTTCGTAGAATGGTCTCAAGACGTTTGTTGTGCAAGCCGAGGTATCGTAAGTTGGTGAATAACAAGATCCAACCACTGAAAGAGACTTGGAAATGTCTCCGGATCTAACTTGCTATAGTCCAATGACTTGACTAAAGCATGATTCAGATAGACTCTAATGAAAGAATGATAAGAGTACTTGAATGAAGAATGACACAGAAGTTAGCCGGCTGTCAATATCTTTGATATTCACGATGTAAAGATTCTGGAAAATGACCTTGTAAAGGTCTTACATCATATCCACAGAAGATAGTTCCTGACATCATAAAGACCTAGCTAAAGTACTTATGGAACAAGATAATTTCATAGAAAATGCCACATCAAGCATAGACAGAAAAACACGATTCCTTTTTATAAGGGAAATAAAGTAAAGCGTCTACTACTGGCGACGGTCATCCCTCTGGTGAACTCTCAGTTCAGCCAATTGATGTTCCATGTCAAGTAGGTGTCTTTCGTACACCCGCTGGCGTACTCGGAGCTCTAAGACTTCGGCTCGTGATTCAGCCAGCGCTTGCAGCAGGGTTTCATGGTTTCTCTCTGATCTCTCGTGAGCATCTTCTAGATGAACGGTGTGGAGGGTATGCATTCTAGTATAGGCGGCTACTTCTGTAATCTGATTTAGGGTTGTCCTGCCTTGAATCTCATTTTGGGCCATTCTGCGGACCAAGATTGGCAAGACTCTATCTGCTGAGCCCCCATTGCTCAAGTCGGAAAAGCTTCGGTCGCCATCAAATGGCATAGACTGATCTTGTCCTTGGCTCCATGTTTCCAAGCATTCCACCCACTCAGGGTCGGGCCATGAAAAAGTCGAACGAGGGTTAGGAATTGGAAAGGGAGCTGCTCGGGGTAGGTTTTCAACCTCTGTTTCGGAGTTAGCATCATACGAAAGGTCTTCATCATGGTGATCATTCAAGGGGAAAAGAATGATCATTCTCTGGTTCTTCTCCAAACCAACCAGCTATGACTTCATTTGGAAGATACTGGTTGGTGAGGGGATGGAGTCCAGCTATGTTTTCTATGCGAGAATTTAGGGTAAGAGAATAATTATTAGACGAATTATCTAGATAATTATTTAGAAAATCTTCATCAGTTACATCGCTATTTGTGAAGTGCATACCAGCTATGTGTAATCTAAACAGGATAGACCTTCGAATAAGTGACCTTAATTCCAAATTCACACAGCATAAGGGTAAGGCAATATTATCACAGATTCTAAGTCTATAACATCCTAATTACATATAGCCTTAGTGTATCCACTTAACAACTATCAACTTAGTAATGAAGATCCCGTTTTAATTCTCAAGTGTAAAGTACTTATAGTAACACCAAATACTCCTATAGTATTTTAATTTTAATGTTATGTTCTATTGTTCTCATTGTGGTAGGGTTGGTAAGATTCTAGCATTGTTGCAACCACACACTTAAACTTAGGCACATGCTAGTCAACCCTCGGATAATATAGGTGATCAGGCTATATCTTCCCAGTTTTGACCATATGTCTCTAAGCCCACTTGTGTTGCCCAACAATCGTAATTCTTTTGTACTGTCCTAGTGACACTGATTTTAGTATGAATCCATCAAGTATACTTACTTAAATATTTTACTATTTAAAGTATAAACTCTTGGTCAGAGTATTTTTAATCCCTTATGTATTTATAGTTAGTATATCTTTTATGGGTTGATATACTCAATTCACTATAAACAATGCTCTGATACCAATCTGTCACACCCCAAAACCAGGAACGGCGGAAACGTTCTGGGGCGGAGGACGTCATGTATAATATCAACAACAATGTAAAGTAGTAAACAAGCAACAACATCATCCATTGCATTAATAATATAATTATTATACAAATGTGTTATGTCAAATTTTGATAAACACTAAAGCATAAATCAAAATGAAAGATAAGTCTTGAACAAGCCCCATCTTCCTTTCTCCTTGCATCGGTACCTGTCTATGATAACCTGAGGTTACAAGTAATTTTGAAGGCGAGTATCAGCTTTAAAGCTGGTGAGATCATAAGTATTTAGTGTCTTAATTTGTATGTGAAGTATTTGTATGTAAGAATTTGTAAGTCTATGTATTGTAAGTATTGAAAGTGTATATGAACTGTAAGTGTTTGAAAAACCCTAGAATCCCTATGATTCCTACTAGTATATGAAGGTGTCTTCTACCAAGACCTAACTGTTCTGAATGTAGTCTTTAACCAAGACCTAACTGTTCTGAATGTAGTCTTCTACCAAGACCTAACTGTTCTAAATGTGTGTCTCTTGTAAGAGTATGTATTTTCCCAAATATAACTATCATTATCCGAAAATATAGTTTCTACATTATTGTGCGTCGTGTGAATGTTCACGAAGTGAATGTAATGGGAAAATGAAATAGTACTATGGTGTAGAGCTATAAGAACTACTGCCATACTAATTACCTTAAACCGGATTTATATTAAGGCATTATATGATAAATTGCACCATACTATCGACTAGTAACAACGACATAATGAATGGTCGTAATAACGGAATGACGTTTGGCACCCGTAGACCTGCAGGTCCGGCTGTAGCTAGCAGCAAGGTGTAGGATTGTCAATCCAATATAGATCTATACGCAAACTCACACTCTCCTTTTAAGAGAATTCTGGCTACAACTCGAGCCATGACATTTAAGTCATGCTCCGATTTAAATCACAATAATTAACGTATTCTTGTATATGTACTGTAATGAACTGTTCTAGCTGTAATGTACGTGCACTCTACCTAGCAAGTATAGTAATGTAATCGTTCTAGTATAGTTGTATATGTTCTCTTCCTAGTATAGTTGTATATGTTCTCTTCCTAGTATAGTTGTATATGTAATGTACTGTAATGTTCTAGAAAGTATTGACTCATGAATGAACTGACTCATTGTATGATATCGCGTTCTAGTAATTGTTCTAGTATCTTCCTAAACTACCCATATGGTAGTTTACTAGTAATCTATCTGGTAAGTATGGACATGGATGTATACCCTTGCTACTCAAGGGCATATGTTGAACTGGAAGGACCTTTTATGACTATATATGTATACATGATATATAACTAATATTTAAACGACTTTCGGACGAATACCCGATATCCCACCAGACCACATCTCAAGGCGCGAAAAGGAAATAGGGTGGATAGCCTTCCTAAGTCTTTTAAACATTTCTTATATAACTATACATATAGAGGCATGCAATTTATAATATAAAAGCATAAATAAGTTTTGTAAGACATTGGAAACATAAATATTATTTCAAGAAAGATCGACTTGATGTCAATCTATAAAACAATTTGAAGGCAGAAGTTTGATAAAACAGTTTAAGTATAAGGAAACATTTGTTTGAAACGCAGTAGTAAATAAGTTTGAAAGGTAATGTACGGAGTAAGATGTACAGAATAATAAGGAGTTTAAAACATATAAAATGTTTATAAAAGTCATTTGAAGGAAACTGTTTGGTAAAACGGCTAATGTGTAGCCAAATCATTTGAATGCGGTATATTAATCACATGTGATTGATGTAGTAAGTAAATATAATCCTACTTACAAATCACTTGTGATTGACATAATAAGCATGATTCTACTTGTATCCCCCCCCCATAAAACATTTAATAATAGTTTAAAACATTAGTTAAGGGGTATGAACTCACCTGCAGTAAGTGACTAGAATTGAACGGACTGTTATCGTACGGAAGGATCGGATAAGTGCTTGGTGTCAAGTGGAGACTTAGACACACACAATGATCCTAATTACATATGAAAACATATGTATATAAATAATTAGTGATTATAACACTAATTATACAAGTAATAATATATAAGCGCGAGGATAACACTTTTGGTCAAGTGCTAGGAGGCTAATGGGTTGCAACTAAGGAGTGCAATGCCCCTAATGTGAGTTTAAGGTCTAATGACCATATTCATTGGAGTTTACGGCCCAGGGGAGTAAGATCCTGGCCGTAAACTCCCAACCAAGGCTTGAAATGGTGCTTAGAATTACTACAACTCTAGTGGGAATTGATTCAAGGCTTATACAAGTGTTTGGGCACCATATTGACTCCTTTGGGGAGTTTACGGCCCAAAGACCCTTTTCCCTTGGAGTTTATGGCCGTAAACTCCCTTGGGAGGGTGATTATGGTGCTTTCAAGTCTCTATAATAACTAGGAACAATTCTAGGCTTTTGTACTTGGCTTTGGAAGAGTTTCTGGCACCATTTGGTACCATTTCTTGGAGTTTACGGCCATAGAACCTTTTGGGCCGTAAAATCCCTCACTTTTGGAGTTCTAAGTGTTTTATCTAGTCCATAATACATTTAGGTACATGCCCAAATTGTTTCTTGGCTCAAGGAAGGGTTTAGGGTGTCCTTTGACCCCTTTATAGGAGTTTACGGCCCAAGAACCACTCTTGGCCATAAACTCTTCAATACTTGTGCTTTTCTTATGTTTTCTAGGTTCTAAACACATTAGTGTACATGTCTATAATGAAGCCTAAGCCTTTGGGGAAAGTAGGGCACATTTAAGCCCTTGAAATTGGTGTTTACGGTCCAAGAATCTCTTGGGCCGTAAACTCCTAAGGCTAAGTGTTCTTGATTGATTTCTAGTCTCAAATGTTCATACATATCATCCTAAGCTAGTTACCTAACAAGGAAATGAGACTAAATGGCCTTTAAGCTTGATTTTGGAGTTTACTCCCCAAGAACGTTCTTGGGCGGTAAACTCCCGGATCTCATGTATTTGACATACAAACTATGTTAATAAACATAAAAAAAGTATTATAACACAACTAGAGAAGTGTACTCACGATTTGGGATGAAAACCCGAAGATCCGTGAGAGAGAATTTGACTTTTCTCTAATTGGAATTCAACTAATGAACCATTTTGGTTCAGAATTCTATTTATAGTCCTGAGATTTTTGGCAGAAAATATTTCTATTCTCGGAATGAATTCTAAGGTCTTAGAGTATTGGATTTATAGTGTTGCACAAAACCCTAGTGCAACCATTCTCCTAGTATCTTCTTAAGTGTAAATCCTGAAAACTGCCAAACTTATACTCGAAATCCGAGTTTTCACTGTAACTGGTCTACTTCTATTGGCTTGATATGGTTTGTTCGGAATGGAGATTTCGGGTTGTCATAGACACCATAACTTAATGGTGTGGCTGAGAGGCGCAACCGAACCTTGTTGGACATGGTTCGTTCCATGATGAGTCAAGCTTCATTACCAATCTCATTTTGGGGGTATGCCTTAGAGACTGCCACCCATATCCTTAATCTAGTCTCTGCCAAGAAGGTTGCCAAAACACCTCACGAGATGTGGACAGGGAAGGCTCCCAAATTGGACCACATTTAAGTTTGGGGTTGCGAGGCTTTCGTGAGACGCGAGACTCATGAAAAGCTCAAACCTCATAGTGAGTGGTGTATTTTCATCGGCTACCCACATAAATCCTTTGGTTATCTCTTCTACAGACCGAGTGACAATGTTGTCTTTGTTGCGAGGAGAGGAGTCTTTCGTGAGAGAGAGCTCATTAGCCAAGGAGACAGTGGGAGGCAAATTGATCTTGAAGAACTTCAAGAGTCAAGTGGTGAAGGAACCTCAAACACTAGAGATCAAGCTAAGGAGGAAACTCCTGTTGAGCCGAATGACGGGTCTGTACCTCTAAGGTGTTCCGGTAGAGTTAGTCTTCCACCTGTGTTATATGGTTTCCATATAACATCTGAGGGTGACACATTTTTCAATGACAGCACACTGATAAATTTGGATGAACCTAACAGCTACAAGGAAGTTATGACAGGCCCCGAGTCTACCAAATGGACAGAGGCTATGGACAGCGAGATTTAGTCCATGTATGACAATCAGGTTTGGAACTTGCTTGAAAATGTATCGGGTCATAAGATAGTCGGGTGCAAATGGATCTTCAAGAAGAAGACCAACATGGATGGGAAAGTACACACTTATAAGGCGCGACTAGTTGCAAAGGGCTTCACTCAAACTCCGGGAGTTGATTATGATGAGACCTTCTCACCAGTAGAAAAGATTAAGTCTATTAGCGTTATGCTAGCCATTGATGTATCTCATGATTATGAAATATGGAAAACGGATATCAAAACCGCTTTCCTTAATGGAAAGTTGGCTAAGGATGTTTACATAAATCATCCAGAGGGTTTTGTCAATGCAAAGTACCCTAATAGAGTGTGTAAGCTTGAGAAATCCATTTATGGGTTGAAACAAGCATCTCACAGATGGAATCTTTGTTTCGATGAGAAAGTCAAAGAGTTTAGCTTTCCAAGAAGCGAGGATGAGTCTTGTATATATGTCAAAGCTAGTGGGAGCATAGTTAGCTTTCTGGTACTGTATGTGGACGACATACTGTTGGGTTTTGAGCATTCTAACACTCCTATGGTGTACATGCAACCCTATAAACCTTGGATCTATGTTTTCTCTATTATACATGCAAATAAGAACTTTCCAAGGCTTTAATCCTAACTAGCATATTATGAAGTTCTTATACTACAAAGTACTAGTTAGATGACATACCTTTTGATGTAGCTTGATGTCTTCAAGCTTTAAGAGCTTAGCCCCAATAGTGTGGAAGCCTCAAGTGGAATCACAAATCACCAAAAACACCTTGGAAGACTTTAGAGAATATGGATACTTGGCTCTCTCTAGTGAAATCGGCTAGCCCTTCTTAGTGTACCCACACTAGTGCCAATTTCACCAACCAAGGACATCCTTATATAGTATGGAAACTAGGGTTAAACCCATCACCTTTCATTTCATATGATCCATGGGTTAAACACTCCATGGACTATCCATGAAAGCTTAGCCCAACCTAAATGAACTTGGCCCATTCCATATATATATATATATATATATATATATATATATATATAAGAGTCCATATTTAATTAGTTCATTTTGATCACTAAATTAATTCTAAATTAAGTCTTGATCAATACTAATTAAATAATATGATTCCATCTTAATATATTAGAACTTATAATATATTAATATAAATCATAAATATACAATTCTCAAAAGACTATCCATATAAATTGTGTCGGTGAAGTGCAACCCAAATGGACCATGCCGGGTCGGGTCAAGTACATACCAAATATAGTTATGGACTTAGACATTAATCCAACAGCCTCCCACTTGGATAAGTCTAAAAATATTATTGAGTATGACTTTAAAACCTAACTGGCAATCGTAGCTCTTAAAGTCGCTGTCGAACTCTGATCTTGTCAACGAACTTGTCCATTAGATAAGGGATCATATATTCATCCATTCTAGATATCATATGGACTGAGACATGGATTATAATCATTCTCTCTGTCCATTTATTGTTTCCCGATTTCTTATTCATGACGATTGACTGATTGAACAAATCAAATCAGTCCTGGCTTGGCCAAGTACTCACATGTGTCATCGCTAAATCATCGAGGGGCCCACGGATATCGCTTTTATCCCGAAGGTAAAAGGAATGGATAAACTTCGACTCATATGGCTTGTTCTACTACTTGTTGAATCATACACAAAGGAACGTTTTATAACATCGATCTACCAATGCATTTTCGTGCAATCAATGTACTATCAACTCATAGTAACAACTCATATCTCTAGGTTTGAAGAATATAAGATATTATCGTCTCATGATCACTCGTGATAAAATCCATGAAGTGATTCAAATGAGCGTGGGTTGAATCCAATACTCAGAATTTATGAACACTCTTGAGTGTTGTAGCACAACTTTGTCCACCAACTTGGACCTCTACAAGCCAAACCATGACAGTCTTGATTCATATCTACTTCCAACATATGACCGACTGTGGATGGTTTGAATAACTTAGTCATTCCGGAAGAATAACCTAGTGATTATGGAAGTCAAAACATGCAAAGTGAAACACAGGAATAAATGAATATAATATGGTATCAAAACCTATGAATATAAATTGAACACTTTCTATTTATCACCATACTGATTACTCATTATTCATTGTTTCGGTTTTATCAACTTTATAATTGAAATAAAACACTAGTTATCCCATGCTCCAAGCATGTAAACTATGTTTTCTAAACAATAGTTTTGCCATACACCAAGTATGCACTCTATGTTTGTCTATGATCCTTACTTTGTGAACTCGATCGATTGAACATAACTCCAATGATTCTCATTTCACAGTCCCAATTCCTTACTGCAAATGCAAGAATTCCAAATTCATTTCATTTACTGAAATCTGTTAGATTCTAAACTTATATGCATTGATCCTCATGTGATTATTATGCACAAATTCACAAAGACTTGGCAACAATCATTACAGAGTATTCCAAAGGAGATCAACTCCTTGGAAACATCCTTCTTGCATTAAGTTTCCTAATCATACAGATTGAATACTTTCTAACTTTGAAGCAGTTCCATATTCCATTTTGACTATCACTTCTGAACAAGGGTTGCCTCCTTATAGATTATGTCAATATGGTCCTTCCAGAATTAATTCAATACTTCCAACTGTCCTTGAGCAACCAATCTTTGGTAAACCTTAGATTGTCCTCAACAATTCCTTAATAATTTTAGTCGTATCCAATTCTAGACCTTTTCCCTTCTTAATGCCCCAGGCATTTGGAAATTTTTTAGAAAGGATGAATATAGCACATGTAATCGATCCTATATCCGAAGCATATGGGACACGATTCATGATGTCTCACATAAAGACTAAACCAGTCTTTTGCTATAATATTTCCATTTCTATTTGCCAAGTTCTCATAATTCAGATTATGAAAAGGGATGCCGTAATCATAATCGAATTTTTAGAACGCAAATAATGAACTCATATATAGAATTTCCTTATGTTGAGCCATTCCAACATGAAAATTCATATATATTCTTGACTATAAATACGATTAAGACCTCAATCTAAGCTTTTAGATTTGAGATGAAGTATAATTTATAATTTCCTCTCCCTTAATTATAGCAAAACAACTTTTTTCCCAATTGAGACCTTTTGTTTTTCTATAATTAACATTGCTAACTTTCAACCTTTATCATAATTATCATGATCCCACTAACATGATGATTAATAGCATAACACTTATGCTCCCACTAGCTTTGACATGTACCCAGAAATCAACTGGACCTCTAGAATTCAATACTTTATTGACTTTCTTACCAAACTTCATATTTCTGATACTAGATTGCCTTGATAAGACTTTATCAAAATCATACACCTCTCTTAGATGGCTCACATGTGTGTCTAAACAATTATGAAGAGGGATGATGTAATCATAATGTTTAGACCTTTTGTCATTCCCACAATTTCTATATACTCAAATCTACTTAGTGAAAGAGTTTCCTTACAATCATTTTCATGAATCGAAGAGAAACCTTATGACACTTAGATTTTATGGTGTAAGTGTTCCTATCCATGTGAATTTGTCAAAACCATAATCACAAGACTAGGATAGTGATAAATCTAAACTCATATGGATTGAACTTGTGCAATCTTAACTTCTTGCCACCTGGTAGCTCAAGGGCCTGCCATTGCTTCCAAGTAGCTATACAAACAATTGAGAACATGTAGAACTCAGATGTATAGCCAACTTAACTGGAATGGGCACATAAATGTCAACACGATAGCTTATAAACCTCTAGTTGTGTGCTAGTGATGAAATACAGGTTTTTGTTCTTGATTACTTCTTGAAACCCTTTCATGATCTTTTAGACTCCCACTGTCTCCTTGACCTATAAGACTTTCTTGCCAAATATTCAAGAGATAGTGTGGATTCTAATCAAGACAGACACGTCACACAATTGGCCTAAGTTGGTCTTTATTTTATCCAAAACATCACAACTTACCAATTTAAAATGTGCAAGAGTAGAAAACTTTTACTCCTACATTTGACAAGTGTTTTAAACCTTTCTTTAAGATATGTCACTCAACTTACAGTCTTGGAGTATGACTCTAAGACTTGTTTTGAAACAAAGTATGACTCATTTTCTTGATTTGACCACTTCAACAATTCATAGCTCCTCTTCTTAGCTATCAGAATGCACTTAGAGGATGAATTGTGATAAGGTCTCAAAATCATTAACATGATCTTAAAACATGATGCTAAAGTACTCTCTCATCTTTTCAGATTTGAGAAACTTTTATCCTTCTGCCTAATTTGATTCTTCTCATTCGTTCTACCATACATCGAAATTTTTCAATGCTTCATAATTATAATTAAGCATGTAAGTATAACCATATTTACTAAACTTTAGTAAATCATGACGAATAGGCTTATCAATCTTTTGTGGTGGACTTAATCAGTGCACAAGAATGTGTACTCGATCCCTTAGTCCTGTACTTGACTCACAAACCATGTGAACAAGTAATTAGTCTTAATTTTCCAATGCTTGAAAGTTCTCATACATCACACTCAACACCTTGTATGATTCCAAGTTTCTATCCAACGAAAACTTGGGTGATGAGAATTTTTTCTTGTTTGGTAAATTTAGACACTACCACAAATGAAAGAATCAAATTCATATTTCCAATATTGCTATCAATGGAATCATATAAGCAACATCTTCTTTTTTCCACAAATGCCATTGTAAGGATATTTTAAAATAAATATAATTAAAAACTTTTCTTTTATTTTAAAACTTTGCGGAAAAACTAATCCTTACAATGCAAATGTATATGAAAACTTGTTGTCATCTACTCCTAAGTAATCTATTATAACTCTTAAGCACCTGCTCAAAATTCTGATCACCGAACCATGCGATTGAAATCCATCTTCGCGATCAGAATCAGCATATACTTCCTTTAGGTTTCTTTACTTTTCTTTGATTCTTAAAACATCAACATGTGACCCAGCCACATCATGTAATAAGAATCTCCAAGTAGGAACTAAATAGAGTTAGACAATGTACTTTACCTTAAATAAATTCAAACTTATTGACTTTACCATCTTTAGGTAAGTCTGGCTGCTTCGTAACCAAAGCCCCTTCCTTTGGCAATAGAAACATATGGACCCTTAGGTAATAGTACATGGGACTATCTCAGACTTAGCCTTTCTCTTTACCATTTGGTCAACCAAGTTGACTATGGCCAATTCCTTTCCATTGGGAAGAGAATGCATTTCTGGATTTCCTATGTCACTATTATCCCTGTCCATAAAGTTTTGGGAAGTTGATCTCCTAATCAAATTTTCTTTACTAGTACACTAAATCATTAAGGGTCTTGTCATAGTCTATTTCATAGGAGTCCCAAAGCAACTCACTATGTGACTTAGATAGTGATCGAACCATTAACTTTCTCAAGACTTTGACACCCAACTCTCCCGGCTTGTCAGTATGTGACTTCATCTCCAAGATGTGATCACACCTAGACCATGCCTTGCCAATAGGGCTTGAGTGACCTTGAACTTGTGGGTTAGGGAGAATAATTGGAGGAGGTGGAGGAAGTGAAGTTCCAAGATATTTGGGAAGATCATAGATGTCTGAACTTGGCATCTTTTGGGAGATATTCAACATAGTTGATTTAAAGTCCTTAATATAACACCCAATATGAAATATTAAGGCTAGGACCCAACACAATATTTTATAACTTGGAAGAGGGATGTCATAATCCAAGCTATAGAGTATTTGAAGGTAGGTGAATGATGATTCACCAATTTCCACCATGAAAAACGAAATAATTTATTAGGTTTTAATTGGATTTGAAACTCCTAGATCTTTGAGATTCATTGAACTTTCAATGGCATGTTTCAATCTCGAGTGTGCCCTTCAGGTTTTGTGACTGGGATGCCGAGGATCACAAAAAAATGTGTGAAGTAACCATGCAAATTACTTGGTACCCTTAAGTGTTTACCCCTCAATCGATGTGCTGGTTAACCACACACGCTCCATTGATACTATGATAAACATTAGGTTACCCTTTGCCTACCTTGTTAAATACGAGTTAGTGTGCCGGTTAACCACACACGCTCCACTAACTGACTTAAACAAAGTGCAAAGTGTACTTTCATGGATTAGCACCTTATTCACATTTTCCTAAGTAACTAAGATTGGGTATTTACAAAAGGTTTAGTTACTTAGTATTTATCATTAATACTTTTAATGAAGGGAGAATTATAGTCCTTGTCCTACCCGTTCGGCTAACGACCCTCCACCGGTCAAGGAAGCGGTGGGTGAGAGTGGACACCCATTAAACTGCCATTTTATAGGCAGTAACCTTATACCCCCCCTTATAGACCGGCTTCGTGAATGAGGCTACTAACGGTAAGATTGACTTTACTCTTATACATACATACATATATATATATATATATATATATATATATATATATATATATATATATATATTATTAACTTATAATATTATAAAGTATAAGGGTTGAATTTTATTTTTTTAAAATTCTAAGGGCTAACTTGGAATTAAAGTATTCATAAGAGGAAACTTTTCAAATTCCAAAACTTGAGGGCATGTTTTGAACTTTCAAAACTTTTCTATTCCATAACTTATGTGTTTAAAGTAGTTTTAATTAAATACTCTTCAAGTTCCATAACTTGAGGACAAGTTATGGAAGACTTTAAACTAATAAAAGAATTAACTTTTCTATATTTTATAACTTATGGAATTAATTAAGGTTACACATTTTGTTACTTAATGAAGTGACTCTTGAACTTCCGTAACTTGAGGACAAGTTATGGAGTCATAAAACCGTTCAATGAGACAAGACTCTTCATTTTTGTAACCTTTTCCATCCTTCATGAGTTTTAAGAATCTTTAATGTGACTTTTCATGTAACTTTTGGACAAGTTACACAAACACATTTTAGAATCAATTCTTAGATTAAAATGGATCAAAGACACATAATCAATCAACCTTTCTATTAATCTAAGCAACTCATATGAACAAGATAATTGGAATCGAACTTTTTCATATAATTAGCATAACACTTAAACTAATACAAAACATTAATCTATTGACAATTATCTTTGAAATTGGATTAACATGAACATTACCACATCAAAAACAAGTTTATAAGTCCAAAAACATCATAGGGTAATGTTCCTAGTCCAATTCCAGCCAAAACAGTCGAATTTATGCTGTCTGGGGGTCCAACTCGTCGATTGCAGGAGCCAACTCGGCGAGTTGGATGCATTTTGTCTTGGACTCGGCGAGTCCATCAGTGGACTCGGCGAGTTTGCTGAGCAGACAGCATAAAAACTCGATTTTTTAAGCAGTTTTGCAAGGATAACAAGAAAACAAGCCAAGGCTCTGATACCACTGTTGGGTTTTGAGCATTCTAACACTCCTATGGTGTACATGCAACCCTATAAACCTTGGATCTATGTTTTCTCTATTATACATGCAAATAAGAACTTTCCAAGGCTTTAATCCTAACTAGCATATTATGAAGTTCTTATACTACAAAGTACTAGTTAGATGACATACCTTTTGATGTAGCTTGATGTCTTCAAGCTTTAAGAGCTTAGCCCCAATAGTGTGGAAGCCTCAAGTGGAATCACAAATCACCAAAAACACCTTGGAAGACTTTAGAGAATATGGATACTTGGCTCTCTCTAGTGAAATCGGCTAGCCCTTCTTAGTGTACCCACACTAGTGCCAATTTCAACAACCAAGGACATCTTTATATAGTATGGAAACTAGGGTTAAACCCATCACCTTTCATTTCATATGATCCATGGGTTAAACACTCCATGGACTATCCATGAAAGCTTAGCCCAACCTAAATGAACTTGGCCCATTCCATATATATATATATATATATATATATATATATATATATATATATATATATATATATATATATATATATATATATAAGAGTCCATATTTAATTAGTTCATTTTGATCACTTAATTAATTCTAAATTAAGTCTTGATCAATACGAATTAAATAATATGATTCCATATTAATATATTAGAACTTATAATATATTAATATAAATCATAAATATACAATTCTCAAAAGACTATCCATATAAATTGTGTCGGTGAAGTGCAACCCAAATGGACCATGCCGGATCGGGTCAAGTACATACCAAATATAGTTATGGACTTAGACATTAATCCAACACATACTACTCATAAGATATGACATCCCAACCTCGCAGGAGGTTAAGTCGTGGCTTGGGAAGTGTTTCGCTATGAAGGACCTCGGAGAGGCTGCCTATATTCTTAGGATAAGGATATTGAGAGACAAGAGTAAGAGACTAATTTGACTTAGTCAAAGTACCTACTCTGATAAAGTGTTGAAAAGATTCAGCATGTAGGATTCCAAGAAAGGTGACTTACCGATCTAGAGCAATGCCAAATTGAGTAAAACTTCGAGTCCGGGTACAGAGGCTGAGATAGATGAGATGAGTCGAATACCATATGCTTCCGATGTTGGCTCGATCATGTATGTTATGACTTGTACACGCCCTGATGTGGCCTTTTCTTTGAGCATGGTCAACGGATATCAAGGGAATCTTGGCAAGGCTCACTGGACTGTGGTAAAGAACATTCTCAAGTACCTGTAGAGGACCAAGGGTTGGGTCCTTACCCTCGATGGGAGTGATGGCATGAGAGTGGTGGGGTATAGTGACACCAAATTTCAGACCGACATAGATAATTTCCACTCTCAGCCGGGATGGGTCTTTACTCTGAATGGAGGAGCAATAACTTGGAAAAGTTCCAAGCAGGAGATTGTAGCTGATTCAACTTGCGAATCAGAGTACATAGCAGCAAGCGAGGCGGCAAAGGAGGCAATACGGATAAAGAACTTCGTCGGAGACCCTGGAGTTACACCAGCTATCAAGGAGCCTATGGAGGTTTTCTATGACAACAAGAGTACAATTGTCTTAGCTAAGGAACCAATGGATCATGGCAGATCCACGAACATCGACAAAAAATACCACTTCATTAGACATCGAATAGAAGGACTCCTCGTGGCAAAGAGGGTATCGTCAAATGAGAAACCAGCAGATCCCCTCACGAAGGGACTGAGTAGGGTTAAGCATTTACAACATGCGAAGCGCATTGGGTTGAAGGATGATATTAGTTTTAATGGTTAGATAACTTTCGAAACTTGTAATAGTTGAAATGTAATTGACATTTGATGCTTAAATAAAAGGTGCTTTTTATTTACTAGTATGGTACTGTCTTGTGTCAATCATTTAATCTTGTTTCATTTTTCATGCTTTCACTTCCAGAATAATTATATTATTCAAACTATCCACAGTTGATCATATGTTGAAAGTAGGTATTGAAGCAAGATTGTCATAAATTTGGCTTGTAGATTTGTCTGAATTGTATTAGACATAGCAAAGTTTGCTGCAACATTCATGAGTGCTCATAAGGTCTGAGTATTGGATTAAACCCACACTCACTTGTATCACTTCATGGAATTTATCTCGAGTGATCATGAGACGGTAATATCATATACGTCATCAAACCAAGAGATATGAGTTGTCGAGATTTGGTTGGGCATTGATAGTACGAAACCGCTTCAGTAACTTGATGCTATAAAACATGTTGTTGTGTACAATTTGATGAGGAGTTAGTACAAACATATGAGTCGAAGTTTATCTATTCCTTTTAGTCCTTGAAGGATTAAAAGCAATATCTTGGGTGTGACAACCGTCAAAATTCGAGTCGGTTCTAGATTTGACTAAATTAGTTGCACATATAGGCACGACACATACTAGACTTAGTAACTAGAAGCTAAGTTATAACCAACTAGAAACTTGGAAACAAGTCGGATCGAAGGATAGTGTACTTAGATTTCATATTGATATGTGAACTCTATAACTACTTAACTATAGTGACTATCCATATTCGGGTCACTCTTTGACTCAAACACCTTTTTATGAATCTTATACACACATCATGCACTTGACCTATTCTGGTAAAAATTAGGTCCGAGTCTCATAGAAACTTAAGTCAAAGTTGAAGACTAGTACTAGTATACTCGATTCCTCAATTTCACTTGAATCTCGAACCCACTACATAGAATGCCAATAAATCGATAAAAATAAATTACAAACATTATTTTTAGCTAGAAAAGAGTTATGAAACTCTAACATAAATTGAAATCTCAAATAATTCAATTTATTTTGATATCCAAAGATTTATTAAACTCCAAAAACCCTAAAAGCCATAAAAACTCATAGTTATAAACTTTAACCTTAAAGTTTTTATAAAAATAATTATGAACCTTATAATATTATCTTATAATAATAATAAATTATGAAAATGCAATCAAGAAAAATAAAAATTAAGTCATTGACATTTACCCTTAATTTATAAGACAAAATACAATTGAACTTTGTAAAAACTAAAGATGATTTTTATAAAAACTAAAGATGATTTTCATAAAAATGATTAGGAGGCCATATATATTCAAATTAAAGCTTTAAAAGCCTCTTAAAACCCTCCATAATCCCTCTTAAAGTCGGCCTCCACCTGCCAAGAAATCTGTTCCCAAAAACACTCAATCAATTTATTCACTCCCATACTCTTCTCTCATGTCTATCATTTCTCTCTCACACACACCACCACATTTTCTCACTCTCACCCTAACTCATGAAATTCTCCAAAAAAATGGGTCCAAGAACACACCTTGAACTCTAAATCTTCATCATCTTATGGTGTTCTTGAATGTAAACTCGATTTCTACTTCATTATTCCTTCAAAGTTTACTATTTTTCTTGGATTTTCTCCATCTTCTACTCCATTCTAATGAAAGATCATGAACACATAAACATACACACACAAACTCACGGTTTTGATGATGATGGTGGTAGAATTTCACCAAAAAACAACATACATGTGATAAATGGTGAAATCCAAGGACCAAAACCCAAGTCAAAATCAACATAATGCACTTTTCTACAAGTTTTGGGTGAAAATCACAACATGCACCCTATGTTTTCTATCAAAAATGATTTCTTAGCATTTCAAACACATTAATGGTCTTCAAACCAACATGCATGTGATGATCTTCAAGCTTAGATGCTTGATAATCAAAGTTCGTTGTTAAAAGCTTTCAAATATATTCATAAAAGATTTATTCCCAAATAAATACCTAAAACTTCTTTTCTATTCAAATGCTATTTTTCCCAGAATCCAACCAACAATATAAGATGATCTGTAAAGTTCAGAAAATAATTCATTTTTCTCGAATTATTATAATCATTGCAAGGAAATAGGGCAATAATTCATATAAAATACTTTCTGAGGTCTATAAATCCTAGGTGAGTTCGTGGATGACCCCTATTGTAAATAATAACCTCTCATTAAGGTTCATCGATTTTTGTTACTGTTTAGTGTGGTTTTGAATTTTCTTTTTGTTAGCCCCAGTATATCATAAAACCACTTTAGAGAATGTGAAAAGGGTATCTAATAATTTCCACAGCTCCTACCCTATGTGTAAGACTCGGATATACATTTTCAGAAATTTTCACAATGCATTCCTATTTTTCCCTGATTTTTATATTTATAATGGACTAAAATCAAGAAAGATGGTTCTAGTCATCAAAAATTCATGAAAATTTATCAAACGACCTTATACTATTTTTGAACTCTAAATAAAAATTTGGGTGGTTTTTCTATTTAGTATGCTATTTTTCTTCTATTTTCTAAGATTAAATACACTTAAATCCACAAAATCAGATTCCAGTAGATAAAAACAACCTTTGGGATTTTTCCCAGATTATTCACACTGTAATTGAAGTTTACAAAATTTTGGTAATTTACTTTAATAGTTTAATAATTATTCTTCAATTAATGATTATTTAAGAGGATTAAGCAAAGAAAAATAGCAAGACTAATTAAAAAATATCTTTTATCTTTTTCACACCTTTTATATCTATAATAACAGTGTTACAAAAAGTTTGGGCAATTTTCGAAACTGTTATATATTTATTTCAATTTTTATTAGAATAAATGCATAAAAATCATAAAATTTGGTTAAGCAGTTTAGATATCCATTTTTATATTTTTCCCAGCTTACGAATGTTTAATAACAGTATAACAAAAGTTTGGGCAATTTTGAAAACTGTTTTTATTTATTTTAATTTTTATTAGAATAAATGCTCAAAAATCATAAAATTGGGTTAAACAGTTTAGAAATCTATTTTTATATTTTTCCCAGCTTAAGTATGTCTAATGGCAGTATTATAAATGTTTGGGAATTTTTATCATCTAGATTCTATTTTTCACGAATTTATATTTTTATGAAGGCATAAAAATTTGGAAAAATAGTTAATCACCTCAAAAGTTCAAGGAAAATTTATGGAATACCTCTACTGTGTTTATAATGAAAAAGAAAAGTTTGAGAATTTTTAGAAACTGTTTGATAATATTTTTGATTTTTAGGAGCATAAAACACCTTTAAATGTATTGAAATACCTCAATTAGTATTACAAAAATCTGGAAAATATTACCCAAAATTATCTTAATCTCATGAGTTATAAAATTTCACCACTTCAGAAAATGTTTGTAACTTATCAATAGTAAATTTTGACACAATATTGGCATATATCTATTGTAGTGGCAAGTATACTAGTATTAGCTTTCTATTAGAGACTCATTAGTGTGTAACATCGTGTAGGAATCGATAGTGGTACAAGTGGAATGTAGTTCAAGGCACCATTTGCATCATTCCAATGTATTGTGAGTATTCACGACTCCCCCTATTTTTGGTTTTTAAATGTTTGGGGAGGAAAAGCATGTCCTAAACTGTTTATGTTCGTTATATTTATTTTGACTCATATGAAACTTGGTTGCCATATTTCGTATGTATGTGTATGTTACTTTAATTCATAACGAGTATATCGCGGTTAAGTCCCTGGAATCATTAGACACAACTCATTAACTCTTTTAACCATATGGTTATTATGGATAGCGCTATCAGGAGGTAGACAACTCCTCCCTCCCACGATTCGCTTGAGTGCATTTAACCATTTTATACACTATGTTTGCGATACACATAGTAATCAATAGGGCACGATTCGGTCATTAGGCTTGGGTTGTGAACTCATGAATGGAATCTTTATGTACATACGAAATTTGTATTCTCATGTTAGCAACGACACTTGTATACTTATTGTAGCAATGAAGCTTGTATACTTATTTTAGCAACGAAATGTTTATGCTTATTATAGCAACGAACTTTGTTTCTCATTATAGCAACGAACTTTTATTACTGAAAACTTATATACTTGTTTTAGCAATGAAATTGTTTGCTCCTTGTAACAACGAATATTATTTTGATTCTTGAAAACTCATTTTAGCAATATACTTTTATTTATGGAAACTTTTATCAAAAATTTTATTTCGATTCTTGAAACCAATATTATTTTTAATCTGTGAGTACTCACCAACTATTTTTATATAGTGGACACTTGATGATATCTGGGCCCCTCGATGATTTTGTTTTGACCTATGCACTAGGCCCAGTCAGAACTAAATTGATGTGTTTGATTAAGTTCTATGTCAAATAAATCGGAGATCGAGAAACAAATTGTTGGACAATAAGTACGACATTGTTCCATGTATTTGTCCGACTGATATCTTGAGAACATAGGATTATATGATCACTTATCTAAAATGGAGTGTCTCAATTCGACAAAAGCTTTTATGAGCTACGATTGCTAGTCGGTGTTTTAAGTCGTACTTTTAATTATAGTTATTAGACTTATCTAAGTGGGAGACTATTGGATTTAGTGTCTAAGCTCATAACTATAATTGGTATGTACTTGACCCAAGAGTAGCATGGTCCATTTGGGTTGCATGGCACCGGAACAATTTGTAAGGATGAACTTTTGAGAAGAGGATATTTATGATTTATTAATATATTATAAGTTCTAAGATATTAATATGAAATCATCTTATTTAATTAGTATTGATCAAGAATTAATTTGGAATTAATTTTGTGATCAAAAGAGACTAATTAAATATTTGGGGATTAATTGTGTAAATCATACATTATTATATAGTAGGCTTATGATCCATAGTTCTTTATGTTGGGCTAAACCCATGTGGTGACCCATGGATACTCCATGGAGGTTAAAACCCATGGAGCATGAGGAATGTGGAAAGTCATGCACATTAGGGTTTACATGGTGTAACCCTAGTTGTGTCACACTATATAAAGACCCCATAGCTACCAAAATCGGCACTTAAGTAAAAGGAAAGAGGGCTAGCTGATTTTGAGTGCAAGTAAACTTCTCTCAAGTTTTTCCAATTGTTGTGGTGTTGTGTGAATCATTTGAGGCATCACACTTAGGGTGCTAGGCTCTTAAAGGCTTAAGGAATCAAGCTACAAGAAAAGGTATGTCATTCAACTAAATTTTTGTATTACATATACTTCACAATATGCTAGTTAGGGTTTTGAGCATTCTAACACTCCTAAGGTGTACATGCAACCCTAGAAACCTTGGATCTATGTTTTACTAAGATACATGTAAAAATGATTTTCCAAGGTTCTTAACTTAACTAGCATGGCATGGGAACTTTAAAACATAAATGCTAGTAGAAGAACATACCTTTTAGTTGCTTGGATTCCTTGAAAACCTTGTGAGCTTAGCACCTCAAGTGTGATGCCACAAATGTCTCACACAACACCACAACACTTAGAATAACTTTGAGAGAAGTACTCTTACACCTTAAAATCGGCTAGCCCTCTATTACTTGCTTGTAGGGCACGATTTTGGTCATCCATGGGGTCTTTATATAGGTTTGTCACAAGTAGGGTTACATCATGTAAACCCTAATTGTCATCGCTTTTCATATTCCATGATCCATGGGTTTATAACTCCCATGGACTATCCATGAAGCACCTTATGGGTTTAGCCCAATTCCAGTAGCAAAAGTAGGAAACCTGCACTGTGACAAGCCAACTCGTCGAGTGCAAGAACTAACTCGCCGAGTTTGTAGAATATAGGCATGGACGCGTCGAGTCCCCCCATGGACTCGGCAAGTTCACCCAGGCATAAAGCAATTTTGTCGATTTTCTTAACAAGTTTGCATCAAGTATCAAATAAGCAAGCCTAGGCTCTGATACCACTGACGGGTTTAGATCATTCTAACACTCCTAAGGTTTACATGCAACCCTAGAAACCTTGGATCTATGTTTCACTAAGATACACGCAAAAATAATTTTCCAAGGTTCTTAACTTAACTAGCATGGCATGGGCAACTTTATAACATAAATGCTAGTAGAAGAACATACCTTTTAGTTACTTGGATTCCTTGAAAACCTTGTGATCCTATCACCTCAAGTGTGTTGCCTCAAATGTCTCACACAACACCACAACACTTAGAATAACTTTGAGAGAAGTACTCTTACACCTCAAAATCGGCTAGCCCTCAATTACTTGCTTGTAGTGCACGGTTTTGGTTATCCGTGGGATCTTTATATAGTTGTGTCACAAGTAGGGTTACACCATGTAAATGCTAATTGTCATGGCTTTTCATATTCCATGATCCATGGGTTTATAACTCCCATGGATTATCCAGGGAGCACCTTATGGGTTTAGCCTAATTCATATAAACCATGGATCATTAGCCCACTATACAAGAACGGATAATTTACACAATCAACCCCATATATTTAATTAGTCACCTTTTGATCACTTAATTAATTCATTAATCAATACTAATTAAATCATATTATTAATATATTAGAACTTATAATATATTAATAATCCCTAAGTGTCCTTTCTCTCATTTAGTCTATCCAAGTGTTGCAATGCCATGCAAGCCAAATGGACCATGCCAACCGGGTTAAGTACATTCCAGTAATAGTTATGAACTTAGATACGTGATCCAACAATCTCCCACTTGGATAAGTCTAATAAATATATCTGCAAGGATGAATTCAGGAACCGATCGACAATCATAGCTCTTTCAAGGTCTCGTGGAACTAAGATGATGATGATACGGCATTTAAGATAAGTGATCATATAATCCTCTGTTCTAGATATCAGCCGGACAAATACATGCAACAATGTCTTACTCTTTGTCATCCGGTTGTTTCTCGATTTCCGATTTGTTTGACAGAGAACCTAATTGGACACATCAATTTAGTTCTGATCGGGCCTGCTACATAGGTCAAAACAGAATCATCGAGGGGCCCAGATATCACTTCTAATCCAAGAAGGAACAGATAAACTTTGACTCATATGGTTGTTCTACTACTTGTTGAATTATACACAAAGGCACGTTTTATAACATCGACTTACCAATGCGTTTTCGTATAATCAATGTATAACCAACTCATAGCCAACAACTCATATCTCTACGTTTGAATACTGATATGATATTACCGTCTCACAATCACTCGAGATGAATTCCATGAAGTGATACAAGTGAGCGTGGGTTGAATCCAATGCTTAGAACTTATGAGCACTCATGAGTGTTGTAGCAACTCTTTCTATGTCCAATAACTTAGATATCTACAAGCCAACTCATGACAGTCTTAATTCATATCTACTTCCAACATATGACCGACTATGGATAATGTGAATGATATACCATAACATAATTATTCTGGAAGTCAAAACATGTAAAATGAAATAATAGTAAACGATTAACAAAAGATAGCAACACTTATACTTATAAATAAAAAACAACTTTTATTTATCATCAAATGCCAATTACATATTACAAATTTCAAAGTTGTCTCACTACTAAAACTAATATCATCCATCAGCCCTATGCGCCTCGGATGCTAGAGATGCTTAACCCTACCTAGTCCCTTCGTGAGGGGATCTGCTTGGTTCTCATCTGATGACACCCTATTTGCCACGAGGAGTCCTTCTTCTATACGATGTCTAATAAAATGGTATTTTCTGTCAATGTGTCTAGATCTTCCGTGATCCCTTGGTTCCTTGGCTAAGGCAACTGCACTATCACTATCAAATAAAATTTCCCTGGGATCCTTTATAGCTGGTACAACTCCAAGCTCTCCAATGAAGTTCTTCAACCATATAGCCTCCTTTTTTTTGCCTCGCTTGCTGCTATATACTCTAATTCGCAAGTTGAATCAACCACTGTCTCCTGCTTGGAACTTTTCCAAGTTATTGATCCTCTGTTTAAGGTAAAGACCCGGCCTGACTGAGAGCGGAAATTATCCCTATCAGTCTGGAAGCTAGCGTCACTATACCCTATTACTCTTAATTCATCACTCCCACCGAGGGTAAGGACCTAATCCTTAGTCCTATGCAGGTACTTGAGAATGTTCTTTACCGCAGTCTGGTGAGCCTTGCCATGGTTCCCTTAATATATGCTGACCATGCTCAATGCGAAGGCCACATCAGGACGAGTACAATTCATAGCATACATGATTGAGCCTACAATGGAAGCATACGGTACTCGACTCATCTCAGCTATCTCAGCCTCTGTACTCGGGCTCTGAGTCTTACTCAATATGGCGTTACTCTGGATCGGTAACTCTCCTTTCTTGGAATTCTGCATGCTGAACCTATTCAACACCTTATCCAAGTAGGTACTCCGACTAAGTCCAATTAGTCTTTTACTCCTGTCTCTCAAAATCCTTATCCCTTGTATATAGGCATCTTCTCCAAGGTCCTTCATAGCGAAACACTTCCCAAGTCAAGAGTTTACTTCCTGCAAAGTTGGGATGTCATTTCCCATGAGTAGTATGTCATCCACATACAATACCTAAAAGCTAACTATACTCCCACTAGCCTTGACGTATACACAAGATTCATCTTCGCTCCTCAAAAAGCCAAACTCTTTGACTTTCTCATCGAAACAAAGATTCCATCTGCGAGGTGCTTGCTTCAATCCATAAATGGATTTCTCAAGCTTACACATTCTATTAGGGTACTCTATGCTGACAAAATCCTGAGTCATGTAAACATCCTTAGCCAACTTTCCATTAAGGAAAACAGTTTTGACATACATTTTCCAAATTTCATAATCATTAAATGCAGTAATGGCTAACATAACCCTAATAGACTTAATCTTAGCTACTGGTGAAAAGGTCTCATCATAATCAACTCCTGGAGTTTGATAAAAGCCCATTGCAACCAGCGAGCCTTATAAGTGTGTACATCACCATCCATTTCGGTCTTCTTCTTGAAGATCCATTTGCACCCAACTGTCTTATGACCTGGTACATTGTTAACCAAGTTCCAAACATGATTGTCATACATGGACTGTATCTCGATGTTCATAGCCTCTTTCCTTTTAGCAGCCTCAGGGCCTGCCATGGCTTTCGTGTAGCTGTTAGGTTCATCCAAACCAATCAATGTGTTATCACTAATAAGTGTATCACCTTCCGCAGTAGTGGAAACCATAGTAATGCTCTGGTGCATTACTAACTCTCGTGGAATGCCTCAGAGGTACAGACTCATCAGTCAAATCAACAGGAGTTTCCTCCTCAAGTTGATTGCTAAGGTTTGATGTTCCTTCACCACTTGACTCTTGAATTTCTTCAAGGTCAATTTGCCTCCCACTGCCTCCTTCACTTATGAACTCATTCTCTCGAAAGACTCCCCTTCTGTCTACGAAGACCACATTATAATTGGGTCTGTAGAAGAGGTTACCAAAGGATTTGTGTGGGTAGCCAATGAAAATACACCTCTTATTTCGAGGTTCGAGCTTATCGTGAATCTCGCGCCTCACGAAAGCCTCGAAACCCCAAATCTTGATGTGTTCCATATGGGGAACTTTTCCATTCCACATCTCGTGAGGTGTTTTGGCAACCTTCTTTGTAGGGACTAGATTAAGGATATGGGCAGGAGTCTCTAAGGCATACCCCCATAATGAGATTAATAGTGAAGCTTGACTCATCAAGGAATGAACCATGTCCAACAAGGTTCGATTACGCCTCTCAGCCACACCATTAAGCCATGGTGTCTTGGGAGGTGTCAATTATGAGTTAATCCCACATTCCTTAAGATATTCAAGGAACTCTGTACTAAGATATTCACCACCTCGATCGGATCGAAGCATCTTAACATTCCTGCCCAATTGATTCTCCACTTTCTGCTTAAACTCTTTGAATTTTTCAAAGGTTTCTGACTTATGCTTGATTAAGTAGACATATCCATATCTACTAAAATCATAAGTAAAAGTCATATAGAAGCGGTTAGCATCCCTTGTGGCGGTTCTGAAGGGTCCACACACATCAGTGTGTACCATATCCAACAAACCTTCACCCTAGCACAAGAACCAGTGAAGGGTGATTTTGTTATTTTTTCAAGTAGACGAGATTCACAACTATCATCCAACTTTAGGTCAAATGACTCCAAGAATCCATCCTTTTGGAGTTGTCCTAAGCGTTTCTTGCTTACATGTCCAAGACAACAATGCCATAATATTCTTTATCCAAGCTAGTGGAAGAGTCAATACACAACACATTATTTCCTAGGTTATCTACAATCGAAACAGCTTCATACATACCATCACAAGGTAATGCTTTAAAATAAAGAACATTATTAAAGAAAGAATTAATACCACCACATCCATTATCAAAAGAAAAAGTAAACCCTTGTTTGTACAAAGCATGAAAGGAAATAATATTTGTCACCATTTTAGACAAGTAATAACATTTATTCAAATCTAATGTTAACTTACTACTTAGCAACAAAGTATAAACTCCAATATTGGTGACAGGTGATGCTTTCCTATTCCCCATGATTAAGCTTATCTTCCCATGCTCCACATCCTCAGTTCTTCTTAGTCCCTACAAATCATAACAAATATGAATACCACAACCAGTATCAAGGACCCAAGAATTTGAATGGGGTGGGTTATTAGACAATATAGCGTAAATACTTGTATGGTTGGGTTTCACTTTCCCATCCTTAACGTCTTGCAGATACTTTGGGCGGTTTCGCTTCCAGTGCGACTTTTCATGGCAATAGAAGCATTCAGCCTCTTTAGGGTTGGCAGAAGGAGTGACAGAACCTTTCTTGGTTCCACTTGAAGAGGAACCTTCAAGGGACTTTCCCTTGGTACCCTTTGAGGGGCTCTTCCTCTTCATCCCTTTGCCTTGCCCGATTGCCAAGACAGGGGTCGCGGTAGGAGTAGGAGTGGTAACAACCGACTTACCCTTAAGACCACTTTCGGCGGTCTTCAAGAATCCTTGAAGTTTGATGAGTGTAACTTCCTCCTTGTTCATGTGGTATGTCATTCGGAATTGATCAAAACAAGAAGGTAAGGAGTGAAAAATGATGTCAATTGCCAACACCTCATGGAAGTTTCACATTTAGCTTCAGCAACCGGTCCACATACCTTTCATTTTCTGCAAGTGGCCGGTGATGGGTTCACCATCTTTCATCTGGGTTGTTATCATGGAGCAGATGATGTCGTACCTCTATTGGTGAGCACTTTGATGGTAGTGGTCCACCAAGTCCTAGTGCATCTCAAAAGGTTAATAGTCCTCATAGGACTTTTGGAGCTCGGCCGTCATCGTGGCCAACATGATACATGCCACTTTAGTGGCATCTCTCTCATGAGTCTGGAATTCAGCGATCTCCTTAGGAGTAGCAGATGACTCATCAAGTTCCTTAAGCTCCTTGTCGAGGACATATTCCTTGTCCTTGTAACGAGTGACCATCCTGATGTTCCAGATCTAATCCATAAAGTTGGAACCATCGAAGATGACTCTCCCATAAAGGTTCATGAGAGAGAAGGAGCCGGTAGGGTTTGAGCCAGAAGCAACATCATTTGAAGACATCTGAAAAAAAGAGAGACAATTTTAGATTAGATATAAAGATAATCCTTAATAAGACACGCAAATGTAATATTAAGGCTAGGACCCAACACAATATTTTATAACTTAGAAGAGGGATGCCTTAATCCAAGTTATAAAATATTTGAAGGTAGGTGAATGACGATCACCAATTTCCACCATGAAAAACAAAATAAATTATTAGTTTTTAATTGGTTTTGAAACTCCTAGATTCTTTGAGATTCATTGAACTTTTCAATGGCATGTTTCAATCTCAAGTGTGCCCTTCAAGTTTTGTGACTAGGATGTCGAGGATCACAAAACAAGGTGTGAAGCAACCATGCAAATTACTTGGTACCCTTAATGTTTATCACTCAATCGATGTGTCGGTTAACTACACGCACTCCAGCGACCTATTATAAACCTTAATTCACCCTTTGCCTACCTTGTAAAGTCCAAGTTAGTGTGTCAGTTAACCACACACGCTCCACTAACGACTTTAAGCAAAGTGCAAAGTGTAATTTCATGCGTTAGCACATTATTCACATTTTCCTAAAGTAACTAAGATTGGGAGTTTATAAAAACATTTAGTTACTTTAAAATCATTATATTTTTAATGAGGATTAAAATCATTGTCCTACCCGTTCGGCTGACGACCCTCCACCAGTCAAGGAAGTTATGGGTAAGAGTGGACACCCATTAAGTTGTCATTTTATAGGCAGAAACCTTATACCCCCCCCCCCCCTTATAGATCGGCTTCGTGAATGAGGCCTAATAACGGTAAAACGACTTTTTCTTACATATATATATATATATATATATATACATATATATATATATATATATATATATATATATATATATATTTATAATATTATAAAGTATAAGTTTTGAATTTGAACATTTAAAATTCTAGGGGTTGGAACTAAAGTTTTTTAAAGTGACATTACATGTTCCAAAACATCAGGGCAAGTTTTGTAACTTTCAAAACTTTTCATCTTTCATAACTTTTGAGTTAATAGTTTAATAAAATGAGAGACTTTTCATTTTATGTAACCTATGTGTTTAATAATGAACTTTAAAATTGTGACTTTTGGTAATCCATAACTTGAGGACAAATTATGGATTCCATTAAAACACATCAAGATCAAGAATTAAACTACCAAGCAAGTTACAAATAATTCCTATGATCTTCTAAACTCATAAGTTCGTGAATGTTCATATCAACAATTTCAAGAATCATAATTAAGCCATACAAAACTTGAAATTAAGATATTAGCCATTGAAAATGGATTAGCATAACCATTACACCATCTAAAACAAGTTTTACAACACCAAAACAGTTTAGGGTAATGTTTCTAGTCCATTTCCAGCAGCAAAAGTCGGAAAACTGCACTCTAACAAGCCACCTCTTCGAGTGCAAGAACGAACTCACCGAGTTGGTTAAATATAGGCATGGACTTGTTGAGTCCCCCCATGGACTTGGCAAGTTCACCCAGGCAGAAAGCAATTTTGTCGATTTTCTTAACAAGTTTGCATCAAGTATCAAATAAGCAAGCCTAGGCTCTGATACCACTGTAAAGTTTTGAGCATTCTAGCACTCCTAAGGTGTACATGCAACCCTAGAAACCTTGGATCTATATTTTACTAAGATACATGCAAAAATGATTTTCCAAGGTTCTTAACTTAACTAGAATGACATGGGGAACTTTATAACATAAATGCTAGTAGAAGAACATACCTTTTAGTTTCTTGGATTCCTTGAAAACCTTGTGATCCTAGCACCTCAAGTGTGCTGCCTTAAATGTCACACACAACACCACAACACTTAGAATAACTTTGAGAGAAGTACTCTTACACCTCAAAATCGGCTAGCCCTCTATTACTTGCTTGTAGTGCATGATTTTGGTCATCCATGGGGTCTTTATATAGTTGCGTCACAAGTAGGGTTACACCATGCAAACACTAATTGTCATGGCTTTTATATTCCATGATCCATGGGTTTATAACTCCCATGGACTATCCATGAAGTACCTTATGGGTTTAGCCCAATTCATATAAACCATGGATCATTAGCCCGCAATACAAGAATGGATAATTTACACAATCAACCCCATATATTTAATTAGTCACCTTTTGATCACTTAATTAATTCCAAATTAATTCATTGATCAATACTAATTAAATAATATTACTAATATATTAGAACTTATAATATATTAATAATCCTTAAGTGTCCTTTCTCTCATTTAGTCTATCCAAGTGTTGCAATGCCATGCAACCCAAATGGACCATGCCAACCGGGTCAAGTACATTCCAGAAATAGTTATGAGCTTAAACACATAATCCAACAGTCTCCCACTTGGATAAGTCATATCTGCAAGAATGCCTTCAGGAACTGATCGGCAATCGTAGCTCTTTCAAGGTCTCGCGGAACTAAGATGATGATGATATGCCATTTAAGATAAGTGATCATGTAATCCTCTGTTCCAGATATCAGTCGGACAAATACATGGAATAATGTCTTACTTTTTGTCCTGTAGTTGTTTCCCGATTTCCGATTTGTTTGACACAGAACTTAATTGAACACGTCAATTTAGTTCTGACCGGGCTTGGTACATAGGTCAAAACAGAATCCTCGAGGGGCCCAGATATCACTTCTAATCCAAGAAAGAACAGATATACTTCGACTCATATTCTTGTTCTACTACTTGTTGAATTATACACAAAGGCACGTTTTATAACATCGAGTTACCAATGCGTTTTCGTATAATCAGTGTATAACCAACTCATAGCCAACAACTCGTGAGTGTTGTAGCAACTCTTGCTATGTCCAACAACTTAGATATCTACAAGCCAACTCATGGCAGTCTTAATTCATATCTACTTCCAACATATGACCGACAATGGAGAATTTGAATAATATGATATACCATAACATAGTTATTCTGGAAGTCAAAACATGCAAAATGAAATAATAGTAAACAATTGACAAAAGATAGCAACACTTATACTTATAAATAAAAAACAACTTTTATTTATAATCAAATGTCAATTACATTTTACAAAGTTCAAAGCTTTCTAACTACTAAAACTAATATCATCCATCAGCCCTATGTGCCTCGCATGCTGGAGATGCTTAACCATACCCAGTCCCTTCGTGAGGGGATATGTTGGGTTCGCATCCGATGATACCCTATTTACCACGAGGAGTCCTTCTTCTATTCGATGTCTGATAAAATGGTATTTTCTGTCAGTGTGTCTAGATCTTCCGTGATCCCTTGGTTCCTTGGCTAAGGCAACTGCACTTTTACTATCACATAAAATTTCCATGGGCTCCTTTGTAGGATGTTCAACTCCAAGCTCTCCAATGAAGTTCTTTAGCCATATAGCCTCCTTTGCTGCCTTGCTTGCTGCTATATACTCTGATTCACAAGTTGAATCAGCCACTGTCTCCTGCTTGGAAAGTTTCCAAGTTATTGCTCCTCCGTTTAAGGTGAAGACCCAACCTGACTGAGAGCGGAAATTATCCCTATCGGTATGGAAGATAGCATCACTATACCCTATTACTCTCAAGTCATCACTCCCACCGAGGGTAAGGACCTAATCCTTAGTCCTCTGCAGGTACTTGAGAATGTTCTTTACCGCAGTCCAGTAAGCCTTGCCAGGGTTCCCCTGATATCTGTTGACCATGAATGTGAAGGCCACATCAGGATGAGTACAAGTCATAGCATACATGATCGAGCCTACAGTGGAAGCATACGGTACTCGACTCATCTCAGCTATCTCATCCTCTGTTCTTGGGCTCTGAGTCTTACTCAATCTGGCGTTAATCTGGATCGGTAACTCTCTTTTCTTACATTTATGCATGCTGAACCTATTCGACACCTTATCCAAGAAGGTACTCTGACAAAGTCCACAGATACTGCCTAAATAAGAGGATTGTGATAGTAAGAGAAGTTTTTGAGGTTTGTGACGAACGGTTGGAAGAAGAACAGATGTTGTGTGGAACCTTTGTATTTGAGGAGCCGAATGAAACCGAGGAGGAGGAAGAGACATATGTACCGCCGACTTATTATACATCTTTAGTGCTACGCACATTACAGAGTCAAGTCGTGCAGGTGGATTCTGTAAGTCCCTAATATGTATGTGTATCAATCAGATCCACTTGATGGTGTGGAATCCCGATCAAGCGGATAATGCCAGATCAAAATAGAAGAGAAGAAGAACAACAACAAGTGAATCTATGATGTATTCAATGAATAGAATGATGCTCCATACATATAGTACACACACACACACACTAGTTCTTCTCTCTCTAAAACACCTTGGATTTCACACACTTAAGCTCCTCTCTTCCTCTCAGTCATACAGTCTCACACTCCCACTTATGGACTCCTCACCACTAATACAATATATAGTGGACATGAGCCGTAAACACCCACCTGGTCCGTGAACACAACCACAAACACTTATTACATTACAGAAAAATACATTTTCCTATAAAAGTAAAGTATAAACCATAATTTAGACCCAACATATTCTAATCAAAGAGATCAGATCTTCCATACAAAGTGTCTTGTGGGGAATAAAGGTTGTCGTGTGATAAAAAATGGAGGTAGCTGTACCAATGTGGCATTTAGCTAAATGGTCTCAAAATTAGGTTTGGCAACAACATCCCACCCATAATTGTATGCTTTGCATTGTTTGGATGATGGAAATAATGTGAAGGTGACTAAGTAGGCCAAGGTATGCTTGAAGATGGGACCCTCTTAGGATGAAGTACTTTGCGATGCAATTCCAATGGATACATGTCACATTCTAATGGGATGACCAAGGCAGTATGACAAGGATGTAATGCACATAGGTAGAAGCAATGAGCACAAGCTTAGGAATAATGGCAAGAAGATCACGTTAAAACCAATATTTGCGACTGCGGTGAGGTCGATGCGAATCCAACAGGCGAAAAGGCCAAGTCTCTCTATATTGACTACTAAAAAGGAGGTGAAGTAAGTGCTTGACAAATGGGAGATTGTGCACATGATTGTTGCAAAGGAGGTTGCAAAAGTGGAGCAGGTTTCGCAATAAAATGTTCTGATCACATAATTACTTAAACTAGGACATGTTCCCAACTGATCTACCATCGAGTTTGCCGCCAATCCGTGGTATTGAACACCAAATTCACTTTATTCCAAGTGCAACCCTACCTAATAAGGATGCTTATCAGTGTAATCCGGAGGAGACAAAAGGATTGCAAAGATAGATTCACGAAATCATGAAAATGGGTTATGTTTGTGAAAGTTTGAGCCCATGTGCTATTCCGGTATTGTTGTTACCGAAGAAAGATGGATCTTGAAGAATGTATGTCAATAGCAGAGCCATGAATAATAACACCATCAAGTACATGTTTCCAATTCCTAAACTTAATGACATGTTGGATGAATTGCATGGAGCTGTCGTGTTCTTGAAAATCGATTTGAGGATTGGATACCATCATATAAGAATACCAGAAGGAGACGAATGTAAGATGACATTTGAAACCAAGCATGGTCTATATGAATGGACTGTGATGCATTTCGGTTTGACGAACGCAACTAGCACATTTCTAAGGTTAATGAACGAAGTGTTGAAGTAGTTCTTAGGAAAGTTTGTTGTTGTATATTTGGATGATATTTTGGTTTAGAGTAAGAACAGGTAGGAGCATGTGTTGCATATAAAGAAAATTTTTGAAACCCTTAGAGATCGAAAACTCTATAGGAAGCAAGAAAAGTGCTCATTTCTTTGGGATAAGGTGATATTTTTAGGTTTTAAGGTATCGAAGGATAGTGTGCCCGTGGATCCATACAAGGTTGAAGTGATCCAATCATGGCCTACTCTCACCAACATAAATGAAGTTCATTCTTTTCATGGTCTTGCATCATTTTATCGGCGTTTTATTCATAATTTTAGTGACATCTCAAGTCCAATTACCAATTGTTTGAAGAAGGGTACTTTTGGATGGGGAGAAGACGCCTAAAAGGCACTCAATAAGATTAAGGAGTTGTAGTGTGTTGCTTCAGTGTTGGTTCTCCTAGACTTTTCGCAACCTTTTGAGCTTGAATGTGATGCAAATGGTGTAGGAATTGGTGCAGTGTTGTTTCATGCGAAGCATCTTATTTCCTACTTTTCTGAGAATCTAGGCGGTGCACGGTTGAACTATTTCACTTATGATAATGATTTTTATGAGATTGTATGTGCATTGGATTATTGGAGTCACTACCTACGTGCTAGTCATTTTATTTTTTCACTTCGATCACAAATCGTTAAAGTACATTAGTGGACAAAAAAAGTAGAGTCCAAGACATGCGAAATGGGTGGAGTTTTTGCAATATTTTCATTTTTCTTCAAAATACAAATATGGAAAAAGCAATGTGGTGGATGACGCTTTATCTAGGTGTTATGCATTGATAACAACTTTGGGTGCTCGCTTGTTAGGATTTGAGTATTTAAAAATTTATTATGAAGTCGATGGTGATTTTGGGGAACTATTTGGAAAGTGTACATGTGGTCCCAGTGGGGAGTTTGTTTTGCAAATTAGATTTTTGTTCAAGGGTAATCATCTTTGTATGCCAAATCATCCAATTTGAGAGTTGTTGGTGCGAGAAACACATGGTGGAGGAATGATGGGTCACTTCGATGTGATTAAAATGTTGGAAGTATTGAAGGAGCATTTTTAATGGCCAAAAATGTTGGAAGATGTAACCAACATCATGGGAAAATGTGTCATAAGTCACATGGCAAAACGCTCTTTCAAACCAGGGATGTATACTCCACTCCCAGTTCCGATTCAACCTTTGGAGGATGTTGTTGTGGACTTCATTGTAGCTTTATCTCGGACTCAAAGGGATAAGGATTCTATTATGGTTGTTGTTGACAGGTTCTCGAAGATGTCACATTTCATAGCTTGTCACAAGATGGATGATGTTGGCTAGGTGGTGGATTTATACTTCAAGGGAATTATATAGTTGTATCGGATTCCAAAAACCATCGTTTCAAATCGAGATTCAAAATTTCTAAGTTTTTTCTAGAACACATTGTAAAGCAAAGTAGGTACAAATATGTTGTTTAGCACGTTGCATCACCCATAAACCGATAGCCATACTAAGGTGACGAACAAGACTTTGGGGACATTGCTGAGAGGATTGGAAAGCAAGACACAGAAAGATTAGGATTTGAAGCTTGCTTATGTCGAATTTTCCTACAATCGTTCTCCTGTTGTTGCTACTGGTTACTCTCCATTTGAAGTTGTTTACGAGGTTAACCCATACCTGTCTTTGGATCTAATTTCATTATCAAAGGACGAATTGGTTCATATGGCTACTATTGAGAAGTTAAAAGTCCATGGTGAAACCTCATAAAGAAATCCATGATCGTATCAAGGATGTTAATGCATTTTACAAGCAAAAGTCCAACAAGCACAAGAAGCCTTGAGTTTTCTCTGTTGGTGATTTAGTGTGGGTAAACTTAAGGAAAGAGGGTTTTCTCAGAAAATGTAAAAACAAACTAATGCCAATAATTGAAGGTCCCTACCGGATGGTTACGAGAGTTAATAAAATCAAACTTCCAGACGAGTATCGAGTCCATGCCACTTTCAATTTTGGAGACCTTTCCCTTACCTTAACGATGATGGCCATGCTAAATTAAGGTTAACTCCTTTTAGAGGAGGATGGAATGATACATGCATGGAGGGTGAACCACTGATTTTATCTACTGATGCTTACAACCAGTTGCGACAAGTTTCGAATGATTGCAAGTTGTTTCATTTTCTTGCGGTTCATTGCGACGCAGTTCAATGTGAAGAGCAGTTTGGTTCTGATGGGTGTTTGCGTTCTGATTCTCATTCCAAACACATTGGTTTCGAGGTTCTTCATTTCGATAGGATTTCTAAGGGACTTGGGTACGAACGCGGGGTTTGCATGGTGACCTCAGAAGTTTAAGAGACGTTTGGAAGTTTGGGGTGCCACTTATCCACTACCGGAATCCGTTTTCTTTTCTAGTATTCATTGAGTCTTTTATGAGTAGCTTTTAATAAGCCTTTAATAGGCATGATTAATTTGGTGGTTTTAATTTTTGTTAAACCATTATTTTTGCAAGGTTATATATAGTCATTTTTCTATCGTTTGTAAGGATGTCTTGGAAGTTAATAAAAAATTAAACTATAGTTCATGTTGAGTCATTGCTACAACTCAAATATGATCCTTAT
This sequence comes from Lactuca serriola, assembly GCF_051521515.1. NCBI lineage: Eukaryota > Viridiplantae > Streptophyta > Magnoliopsida > Asterales > Asteraceae > Lactuca > Lactuca serriola. The sequence goes on along the minus strand of NC_136415.1, from coordinate 257,204,203 downwards.
TAGGACGTGTCTCTTAATATTGATCTCGTACTCAAACCAATAGGTTCTTGTTTGTTTTCACCGAATTTCAAGCTATAGATCTACTTTGATATTCAAATCCATCCCTTTTTGTTTTTTTTGGATCTAGCCATTTATTCGTTCTTCTTTATTTTGCTATAAAATTCTAATTTCCATAAGTTTACCCCTACAAATATGTATCAGTGGGGAAGGTGGAAGAGGTTAAAGGAACGGACGACACTACATAATCATTTATGATTATAACTGACCCACGACGTCGGTACACCGAAGGCTTAGGGCGAAAGATGTAAATTTTATGGCCGATGTGGTGTTCTAGTAGCAGTTGTGTTGAAGGATTGTGGTGGTGGTGGAGCAACAGGAAGGGATTGTTTGATCGTATAATCATTGCTCCTTTAATCTTCCAAACTCTTCCAAGATGCTCTTTCATATAGATCTAGCTATATGGTATTTTGTTCTGGTTTTGGTCACTTTGAGGTGGGTCTTGTGAGTAGAAGTTACTATAGAACCTTTGAGCTTCATATTTGGTCCTTATTGAGGTTATTGAATCATAAAGTTTGGATCTTGATGGGTGTAAACCTTCTGTGGATGATTTGGTAGTCATTTCATGAAGTTTGGGACTTAGGGATTTGATTTGGGTCCCATTGAGTTATGAAAAGTCATAAAGTTGGAAACTTTATGACTTAAGAATTCCCTTGAAATCAGACCTGGAAGTTTGGATTGAGGTCTTAAGGTATTAAGAAGTTTTAAGACATTTTTGGAGTAATTTTGACCTTTTGGAGTTCATATTTGGCAATTGGGCTTCATTAAGCCATGCAAAGGCTTGAAGCCTTTGACTTTATGGATAGCTCAATTATGCCTTCCGAACTCTTCCATGATGCTCTATTGCTCCTTTAATCTTCCATAGCTCTATTTCTCTTCATTTCATGATCATTCTTTATCCAAAAATTAGATAAGTATCGTGATCGATGTTATATATTAGATAAGGCAGTCTATGGGTTGAAACAAGCACCTCGTGCCGTGTATGCAACTCTAACCAATTTTTTGAAACTCACTAAATTTTTACAAGGACCAGTTGATCATACTTTATTTCGAAAGAAAGTAGGGGATCATCTGATGCTTGGTCAAATTTTTGTCGATGACATTATTTTTGGTTCGACTAATCCTTCTTTCTCTAAGGAATTTGAGAAAGACAAGAAAAGTCAATTCGAAATGAGTATGATGGGTAAATCAATAACTTTTTGGGTTTGCATATTCATCATATCAGGGAAGACATTTTTACCAATCAAGAGAAATATCTCAAAATCTTCTTGAAAGGTTTACAATGATGAATAACGCGAAAGTTAAAGTACCAATGGCAGTTGGCAGGTGCTTATGTCCTTCGTTGGATAAGCTTGTTATGGATTTAACAACGTGTAGAAGCATGATAGGGTTGATTTTGTATTTAAATGCAAGTCAACCTGATATTTTATTTGTTGTATGTAATTGTGTCAGGTACCAATTGAACCCAAGAGAACCCCATATCAATGTAGTTATGAATATATTTCAATACCTCAAAGGAACAGTTTTGTTAGGATTGTGGTATCCTTCGAAGATAGGATTCCTTATTCAAGCATTTTTTTGATGCGGATCGGGTGGATGCCAATTTGAAACAAAGAGCACAAATGGAAGGTGTCAATTATTGGACGGGAAGCTTGGGAGTTGGCAACCGAAAAAGAAAATATGTGTCTCAATTTTGACTGCTGAGGCAGAATACATTGCAACAACGGCATGCACATCACAAGTTATTTGGATTCAAATCCAATTCTGTAACTATGCGATCAATAAAAGAAAATACCTTTGTATTTTGATTCCCAAAGTGCAATTCGCATTTGTCACAATTCGGTCCAACACTCGAAAACAAAACATATTGCTCTTTGATATCATTTTGTCGAAGACCACGTTGAAGATAGGAACATTGAAGTTTAATTTGCCAAAAAAATAAATCAACTTTTTGACATTTTCACAAAACCTTTAGATGAAAATTCATTCTTAAGGATTTTGAATGGTCTAGAATGATGGATGCTTCTACTATTCCACATTCTTCTTGAATTTGACATAAAGATTTGTTTTTCCTTACTTTCGATAGTTTCAACTACTTTCGATTAGTAGGTATTTCCTTTGTGTGTTTTTAATCAATTTCGATTGTTTGTGTTCTATTCAAAGTTACTATTCCTATTCAGTATTCGAATAGGATTCGACTACGTTCGCATTCGACTTCTCTCTGAACCATTCTAAACACAATTCTCTTTTGATGGAAGCCGTTCGATGTGCAACTCATGATTGATGACTACTAGACTATGGTTTGAACGTATCTTGCTAACATGTTATAGTTCTTTTATTTTTTGTTTTCGTTATTTTCAAAAATTCTAAAATCCAAAAAGATTTTCTTATTTTTGTGTTTATTTTCTAAAAACAAAATTCCAAAAAGATTTTCTTATTTTTGTATTTGATTTCTACAAACAAATATCCAAAAAGATTTTCTTAAACTTGTTTTTGTCTTTATTTGATAAAATCAAAAAATCAAAAATATTATTGTCTATGATAGTTTCATTTTATTTACTTTTTTTCCTAATTTATTTTTAGTTCATTCCATCTCATTTTAGTTAATTCTATGCATATTTTCCCTTTTTGTTATTTCTCACCTTTATCGGGTACATTCTAGTCTATTGAGCTTAATTGCGGGATTAATCGAAGACTATTCGACATGGAGGTATGGAATGAGTGTGGGTTCTTCGGAGGCTTGTGGTTTTCTTGTGGACTTGAAGTGGTGTGATTGAGCTTGTTGTCAACATGATCAAGAGAGCAAGTTGGACTTAATTTTTGGATAAAGAATGATCATGAAGTGAAGAGAAATAGAGATATGGAAGATTAAAGGGGAAATAGAGCATCTTGGAAGAGTTTGGAAGGCATAATTGAGCTATTAAAAACTTGCACAAATGAGCTGGACCATGGATGAGAATAGTAATCTAGAAGTGCCAACTAAATGGGCCAAATAGCCCATTCAGCGAGACCCACGTGGTCCGCGTGGATCATGCTGTAAAGAAATCAGATTTTTGCCTTGAACTTTTATTTGGGGAAAGTTGGTGGGATCCTTTTGGCTAATTTTTGGATCCGACTTTGAGGACTTTTACTGGAGTTTTTGAGAGGGAGAAAAGGGGAACTCAAGGGAGAAGAACACACTTTTTGCTCTCTAGAAGATTTTGAAGATTTGGAAGCTTGGAGCATTTTTCTTTCATCTTTACATCGTGAACAATGTTTGGTACCTCTAAACCACTTTGTATTTCTTTCATTTTGGCCATGATTGTCACACCCCCAAACCAGAACGGCGGAAACGTTCGGGGGCGGAGGACGTCATATTCAGTATCATAACAGTTTATAGAAAGGAAAGTACACACCACCATATATAAAGGTTTTAAAAATGTTTACATCGTTGTATTCATTACATGTTCAAAAGATAAATGCATAAACATCTTTCAAAAGAAGTAAATAATGCCAGCGCGTTATTCACCAAAAGTTGATTTCCAAACCTGCTTAACGATTCCCTGAGAATACAAGTTATTTCAAAGAAAAAGTGTCAACAATTAAGTTGGTGCGTTCATAAGTGATTTAGAAACATTGAATGCCATTCCAAAAACGAGTGTATATTTTCCAAGAAAATCCCATATTTCCTTATAAAAGTGTGAAATGCATGAGAATATTGGTATTGAAAAACGTAGATAGTTGAAACAAGAAAATCCCTTATTTTCCTAATAGTTGTTTATTTAATGTTCAAGGCTAACATTTTGAAGCAATCCACATGCTTTAGAAAAGTTTTAAACATAGATTTATATAATAAACCTATTAGAAGTTTTCAGTTTGTTAGATAATGAATAACCATAGTAACTACTTATTCATTATTCAAAAGTACTATAGTAGTTGTATATCCGATGAGTTTTATAACCATACTGAACATAATATGCCTGTAGCGACGTTCTTCAGGCGTCGTAGCGTTATGACAAACTGTCACCCCAAAAGACGGACTGTAGCTAACAGTCAGGGTGCGGGATCATGACTTCCCGTATAGATCTATACACATTTGACACGTTCTCCGAACGGGAGACTCTGGTTATAGACAGGACTTGTAGCGATACCTTTTATCTAAAAGGCAGTGTTTGAAGATATACACGTCTCATGGATTCTCAACTAAGTCTGTATTAAAGTGATAGTTTTGTACGCAAAGTTTATCCTTTTTCACAATGTTTGACCAACATAAATCACAAGTTTTTAGAATATATGAAACGGTTTAACAACGAAAGATACTTTGGTGTTAGTAAATACTTTGTATAAATCTATTGCATGCAAAGTATAACAAGAGTTTTCGCATAATAGAACTAAATCACAAGTGATTCATTTGATAGAAACGAGTAAATGAGATTTTTACGAAATACACGATAATAACGGTATGTTTACTTGTATTCCTCCCCTAAAAGAGTATAAAAGCATTTAAAATGTATTTAAAGAGTGTTCGAAGGGGATATGAACTCACTTGATAGTTTGAAGATAGCGAGATGGAAAACCAGACAGAGTTTCGCCTCGGGAAACGGACTTTTCTTGGGATTCTCGGGAATCTTGGGAGTAAAATCGACCCTCAGGACTTGAGCAAAAATGACCAGGGCTTCGGGTTTGAACGGGCACGGAAATCGAGGCAAGATCGTGAGAGAAAGGAGAGAATTGAGCATTTTTTTCGGAAAGCCTCGCATTCTGTTTATAGGGGGTCTGAGAAGCCTCGTACGCGGGGCGTACGCTCGTACGCAGCGCGTACGCATACGTCATGCATTACCGAAGCCTCGACTGCCTCGGCTTCGGATGGGACAGCGGGTCGGATGGGACGGTGGGTCGGTCGGACGGGCGGGTCGGACGGGTCGGTAGCCTCGCATAGGGCGACGTGGACGATCCGAGGCCAAGGCCCTCGGGTACGCAGGGCGTACAGGGGTACGCGGCGCGTACCTCGGATGAGGACGCTGACTCCTCTTCGGATAATACTCGATTTTTGAATTAAATAAATATATAATTTATTTAATAAACTTCAAAAATTCGTATCTTCTTCATACGAACTCCGTTTTCGATGGGCTTTATATCCACACGTAGGTGAGACTACGCTCTACAACTTTCGTTTAGACTCCGTTGGCAAATACCGAAATTATTTTTATTATTTATTTTATAACTCATCGTGTTTAAGGAATTTCTTTAAAAATTCATAACTTCTTTATCTGACGTCGGTTTTTGCCAGACTTTTTACCGCTGAAATACCATTGTCGAGACCTTCGATTCTCGTTTAGGTCATTCCGGCCAAAAGTTGTTCGATCTCCGATTCGAGTTTTTAGCTGTCTGCTGCTAAGCCGAACTTGGAAAAATCTTAATTTCAATATACGAAGCCGGATTTGAGCATTCTCTTTAAGTATGATCCCGGTTTAATGATATTACACATAATAGGAATTTAAATAGATACTTTTTGGGGCATTTTATTCCCAAAGTAAATTTTATTACCCCAAGATGGTTATAATACTTGACTTTTTAGGTCAATACAAAGAGTTGAAATATCGGGTTGTTACATCATCCCCCCGTTAGAGGGAATTTCGTCCCGAAATTTTAATACAAAATAGAAGTCTTAGGGACTGAGGAAGAGGTGCGGATACTTCTGTTGCATTTGGTCTTCCCGTTCCCATGTGAATTCGGGTCCTCTCTTAGCATTCCATCGAACTTTTACTATTGGAATGCGACTCTGCTTAGTTCGTTTAACTTCCCTATCCATGATCTCGACGGGTTCTTCCACAAAGTTAAGATTTTCGTTTAGAGTTAGGGTGCAGTTTAAATATATCTCCTTAGTGCCTTCGGTTTTCCCGTTGGCCATTTCTACTATGAACGGTTCACTTAATGATTGTGGTATTGGTTTTAGCATGCTTTTAAAGTCGTGACTCACAAAACTCCTTTCCGCTCCACTATCAAACAAAATGCATGCATACGAGTTATCGAGAAGAAACGTACCCGTAACAACAGTGGGGTCCGCAATGGCTTCATCTTGTCCCATTACGAAAACTCGGCCTCTTCTGCCGGTATTCCTGTTGTTTGTCTTCGGGCAGTCCTTGCGGTAGTGCCCTGTGTCTCCGCACTCAAAGCAAGCGCGGCTTACTCCGGTATTAGCAGTGGGGGCGGATTGTTGGGTTGGTTCCTTGCAATAGCGGGCTGTATGACCCTTCTTATTGCACCTGGTGCATTGAAGGTCACGGCAGAGACCGTGGTGGTGGAAGTTGCACTGGTTACATTTCGGTAGTTTTCCATTGTATGAACTTGTGGGGGCAGAGTTGGTAGGTACAGTAATAGCGTGGGTCGCTATCACTTGTTGTTTCTTGGGGTTCTCCTGGAGGGTTTGTCCCCTCCTCTTGTTCCAAGGCTTACTCTGGCCCTGAGCCTCCCTAGGTGGATTTGCGGCTGCTGTAATGGTACTCTGTTTCACTCCGTGGTTGATGAGTCGTTGCGCCAGGCGTTTAGCGTTGTTGTAGGTGATAGGGTTGGAAGCTAGGACATGCCCTTGAATCTGGGGTGACAACCCCTAAATGTACCTTTCGACCTTCTTTGATTCTGGGTTGACCATGGTAGGGCACAAAGCAGCGAGATCGTTGAACCTAGCTGTGTAGGTGACTAGATCAGACCCAGCCATTTTCAAATTCCAGAGCTCCTGCTCAAGCTTTTGCACTTCACCCCTCGGGCAGTATTCTTCCAGTAGTAGTACCTTCAGTTCTTCCCAACTCATGGTGTTAGCGACAGTGAGCGTCACTGAGTTCACATGGCTTTTCCACCAAGTGAGGGCTCGATCTATGAAGGTGCAAGCAGCGAACTTAACCTTGCTTGTTTCTTGGCACGAGCAGATCTCGAAGACCGTTTCGGTCTTTTCGAACCATTGCATTAGTGCAATGACTCCTCCACTACCATTAAAAGTCTTTGGCTTCGAGTTGGAGAACTCCTTATAAGTCCACTCCCTTACATGGCCCTGGCCGGTGCCACGATTGGGATGATTCGTGCTGCTTCCTGTACCTCCATTTGCATTGGAGTTTATTTGAGAGAGGGTTGTTGCTACTGCTGCTGTGATAGCAGCATGGACCATTGCCGGATCATAAGTTAGTGGTGGAGGTGGTGGTGGGGTTGCGTTGGTACGTGCTGATCTACGAGGAGGCATTGCGCTGCCAAAAGAAAAAATGAGATATTATAAGTTTCGGTGGTTGCGAGTTTGAATGATATTGAGTTAACTATCTTAAATAGATTAAGAATTTGGTTTGGCCAACACTTGGTTTTGATCTTGATTCATTAATAATGTTTGAATGGATGTACTTCTGAATTGTACGGACTACACATAATTAAAACGAGAAAGAGATATGCCCTATATATATTAAACATATAGTTGTGTTACATCAGAGTTTAGACAAAACTTTTTGACCTTTCTAAAGGTCTCCGATTACAGAAAGTTTTAAAGAAAAATAATATTCTTATCCGAAGTCCTAATTTATAACAAAATTTGAAATCCTGGCAGGCACTATTTGCGACGTAGGTTGCGCTTGGAGCTTGACTCCGCATCTGATTGCTTCGATTCCATTAGGCGCCGATCAAAAGCGGCTTGTTGCTCCCTTAATTCGGCTAGGGCTGCAATCATCTGTGCCTGAAATGCCTCAGACTGGAGTTGAGCATTATCTTGTATCTTGTCCAGCCTACGGATGTCAGAAGTGTGAACCTGCTGTAACAGCCCGAAATCTCAGGTATTGTTTAATTATGTTTTTGGGGTGAGTTAAGAGGGGACTCGGCGAGTTGGAGCCTAGACTTGCCGAGTAGGATCGCAGACTTGGTCGCGGGTCCGCGACTGGACTCGACGAGTCCAGATATGGACTCGGCGAGTCGACGCTGTTCAGCAGAAACCCAAACCGTTCGGTTTTGGATCGTATATAATGCTCTTATAGGCCGTCATTGTCCGTCTTTAGTCGATTGAGAGGAACCCTAAACGGCTGTGGGCATCTAGAGCAAGATTGGAGGATATTAGGGCTTGAAGAAATTGTTGGGCAAGGAGGAGAAGGGTTTTGGCTAAAGGAACGGCAAGGGATTCGAATTCTGCGGTTTGGAGACACAGAGAGGGCATATTCCAGGTAATATTTCGGACTCCTTTCTGTTTGTTGATGTATGCATGGATTTAGGGTTTATGGAACCCATTTGGGTGATTAGATGAATTAGTGCCTTGTTACCCAACGACTATAATCTTGTATTAGGACCTTAAGGGTCCAGAGGGTCCCATGCTTGTGTATTTCGGGACGGGACTCATCTCAGGAAGCAGTTGATCGACTGCATGGCGTGGACTCGCCGAGTCCGATGAGCAGACTCGGCGAGTAGGTTGGAGAATTACTGGAACTCGTCGAGCTGTTCTTCAGACTCGACGAGTGGAGTCGGGGTGGCCCCGCGATTCTTCCAGGGGTAACTCGTCGGGTCGAGGAGGACACTCGACGAGTAGACAAGGAATCTCAGAAAGTTGGAGGACGTCTAGACTCGCCGAGTCGCCATGGCACTCGCCGAGTCCGGTCGAGTTGACCGTTGACCGTTGACCAGAGTTGACCTAAGTCTGACTTCTTAGGGATAGTCACACTTAGAAGATATAAGTATTGATGAGATATGTGATGTTATAGGGAGGTTGTAGCTCGTCGGTTGTGCACGAGTCATTTCGGGATTTGCTAGCGTTCAGCTTTTACGAGGTGAGTCTTCTCACTATACTGTACCCGGAAGGGTTTGACTGTGTGACCGGAAGGTCGGATATGATATGTGATATGTATGCTATATGTGGTAAGATATTTGTTATATGTGCTATGTATGTTATGCGGGCCGGAAGGCAATATGTTATGGGCCGGAGGGCGAATATGTTATGGGCCGGAAGGCGTGGTATTGATGACCGGAAGGTCAGGGCCTGGAAAGGCGTATGTGCGTAAGTTGTATATTGGGGAACTCACTAAGCATTTATGCTTACAGTTGTTATGTATGTGTTTCAGGTACTAGCGAGGACCGTGGGAAGGCGCCGGCGTGATCGATACACACTGAAGAATGCTTTTATGATCTTGGGATTTTGAATATTTGTATTTGACAGAATACTTAAACTATTTATGTCTTGTTATGAATGGAAATAATTATATTTTAAAAATGAAAAATTTGTTTGAAAATTTGTGTTGTTACAATTGGTATCAGAGCCTTGGTTTGAGGGATTCAGGTGCACCTTCGGGGGTAACTGAACTCAAACCGAGGATTTGAGGAAATTTTTTTAAATAAAGGCATAAACTTTTGTAAATGGTTTTGTGGTAAGCAAGAAAGAAGCAGTGTGTACGATCAGTCAGCGCCCGAACGGTAAAGATCCCCAAAATACCTTACAATATTATATGATATGAATTGTTATGCATGCTAGAAGACTAGGTATTCATGATAGGACTAGAGTGGCCTGATTTGTGATGCCTTAGTCTAGGGAAGTTGCCTATATGAGATGCTTTGCTAGTATGCGGGTAGATAGTGCATATCAGAAGTAGAGTACTCACTATCCGGAGTTTGGGGAGGAAGACTTGGGACGAACGCTGATGCGGTGTGGTCGGTAGTATTGGGCCCGTACTACCGCGGACACCGGGTCAGTGGGAGGCCCAAGCAAGAATCCCTGGATATCGGAGACTGAGTAGGGTTGCGTTATCGAGTGCGATTACACTCGCTGGAGTCTCTGATAGTTTATGTTGTATTTCAGAGACATCATGGTTAGACCACGTCACGGAGCGAGTTCGAGCGGTGTGAGTGACGAGGAGATTCGTCAGATGATTCACGAGGAAGTAGCGGCGGCGATCCGGGCTGAAATCCCGGAGATGTTCGGGTCTATTAAGACCACCCTGATGGAGACGTTCGATGAGCGGTACGCCGCATTGACTGAGGCTGCAACCACTGCAGCTACCGCAGCTGTGGCCGCTGCTAGGCCACAGGGTGGGTGACTCATTGCTGTTCCGAGAGTTCAGCAACACGAAGCCACCAAAGTTCGATGGGACACAGGATCCGATTGCTGCGATGAGGTGGATCGCAGATATAGAGGGGTGCTTCTACATGTGTTCATGCCCGGAGCACCTGAGGGTACGGTTCGCTTTGAACCAGCTCCGTCTGGGAGCGAAGGACTGGTGGAAGTTCGTGACAGCGAACTTCACTATGGCAGAGACTACAGCGGTGACATCGGAGGGGTTTACTACCATGTTCAGGGATGAGTACGTTCCCCCGGTGGAACGGGAACGATTGGTTCAGGAATTCTTAACCCTCAAGCAGGGTACTGATTCGGTGGCGGCGATCACGCGGAAGTTTCATGAGAGGGCAATGTTTTGCCCCGAGCTGGTGTCCACAGAGCAGGCTCGGATGAGCTGGTACTTGGGTGTCCTGAGGAGGGAGATCCGGGAGTTTGTGTCAAACTCCACTTACCATACTTTTACTGAGCTTCAGGCGAATGCCAGGAAACGTGAGATCGAGTTGGAGACTCAGGTCAGGGAGGAGGCCGAGTCTCAGCAGGCAGACCGGCGGCCGGCTCAGTCTCAGCCGGCAGCCAAGCAGATCAAGTCCGCCGATTCGAGGACGGGAGGCTCGAAGAGCCGCACTTGCGGAAAGTGCGGCAAGGGTCACGATGGGGCGTGTCGAGCCGGTGCTTGCTACAAGTGCGGCAAGGAGGGGCACATTGCTAGGGAGTGCCCCAAGGGGTTCATGGTTTGCTTTCATTGCAACCAAACCGGCCATCGGAAGGCCGAGTGCCCTCAGCTTCGTCAGCGATCTGCACCTACTGCCAAGACTACTGAGACTCGACCGGTGAAGGTCGAGGCCCCAAGGGCTCGTGGGAGAGCCTTTCAGCTGACTGCGGAGGAGGTCCGCGCTGCGCCCGATGTCGTGGCAGGTATGTTGTAATTCATGTATTTATTTTAAATGTCGAGATGTTATGCTTATGTTATTATATGCGTAGGTACTTTCCTTGTGAACTCTGTGCCTGCCTTAGTGTTATTTGACTCGGGTGCGAGTAGGTCCTTTGTGTCCTTAGCATTTAGTCAGCATATCAGCGTCAGTCGTGAGTCGTTGAGTCGACCTTTGAGAGTTTCTATAGCTGACGGGAAAGTGATTTGTGCTACGAAGGTTCTTCGGGGATGTGTACTAGAGATCTTCGGGATTAAATTCCCGATTGACCTGATCCCTATTGCGATGGGTGATGTCTGTGTCATCGTAGGCATGGACTGGTTGAGCTGATTCGGCGCTGTCATCGACTGTGAGCGTCAGCTGGTGACCATACGAGACCATAGTGGGGGAGTTCTTTCGGTGTACGGCGAGGGTACCCGATTGGGATCAGCTTTTTGTTCGGCCGCTAGGGTGAGGCAGTGTCTACAGCAGGGCTGTAAGGGTTTTGTGGCGTATGTGATGGATACGCGGGAGGTTTCCGAGAGACCGAAATCAATTGAGGAGGTCCCTGTGGTGCGTGAGTTTCCAGATGTTTTCCCCGAAGAGCTGCCGGGAGTACCTCCTGGGAGGCAAGTAGAGTTTGGTATCGATCTGGTTCCGGGGGCCGCGCCTATTGCTAAGGTGCCTTATCGTCTTGCACCTCCAGAGATGCAAGAGTTGTCCTCACAGCTCCAGGAGCTGTTGGGGAAGGGATTCATTCGGCCGAGCAGCTCGCCGTGGGGAGCACCTATTCTGTTCGTCAAGAAGAAGGATGGTTCACACCGGATGTGTATTGATTACCGGGAGTTGAACAAGTTGACGGTCAAGAACCGTTACCCGTTACCGAGAATCGATGATTTATTCGATCAATTGCAGGGAGCGTCTTGGTTTTCCAAGATCGATTTGATGTCAGGGTACCATCAGGTGAGAGTACGGGACGAGGATGTCCAGAAGACAGCGTTTAGGACGCGATATGGGCATTATGAGTTTGTGGTGATGCCTTTCGGGCTCACCAATGCCCCGGCTGTGTTCATGGATCTCATGAACAGGGTATGCAGGCCGATGTTGGATCGGTCAGTGATTGTATTTATCGACGACATTCTGGTGTACTCTAGATCTAGAGAGCAGCATGAAGAGCATTTGAGGGAGGTCCTTGAGGTATTGAGGTCGGAGAAGCTTTATGCAAAGTTCTCCAAATGTGACTTCTGGCTGCGAGAGGTCCAATTTCTAGGACATGTTGTCAATCAGAAAGGGATATTGGTCGACCCGGCCAAGGTTGAGGCGGTAATGAGTTGGGAGGTGCCGAAGTCACCTTCTGAGATCAGGAGCTTCCTGGGGTTGGCAGGGTATTATCGGAGATTCATCTAGGATTTCTCCAAGATCGCAGTGCCATTCACCAGATTGACCCGGAAGGGTGTTGCATTCTCATGGGGGCCCGAGCAGCAGATCTCCTTTGAGACACTTCGCCAGAGGTTGTGCGAAGCCCCGGTATTAGCTCTTCCGGAAGGGATGGAAGATTTTGTGGTATATTGCGACGCATCGATTTCGGGACTGGGTGCAGTGTTGATGCAGAGGGGTCATGTGATAGCGTATGCGTCGAGGCAGCTGAAGCCTCATGAGGCGAGATATCCCACGCATGATTTAGAGTTGGGAGCAGTAGTGTTCGCTCTCAAGATTTGGCGTCACTACCTGTATGGGGTTCGATGTACGATATATACGGACCATAAGAGCTTGAAGTATTTGATGGATCAGCCCAACCTAAATATGCGTCAGAGGAGGTGGTTGGATGTGGTCAAGGATTATGATTGTGAGATCCTGTACCACCCAGGTAAGGCTAATGTGGTAGCCGACGCGTTGAGCCGCAGGGCGGAGAGCACTCCATTGCGAGATGTATGCGTGAGACTGACTGTGATGACTCCAGTATTGGATGCTATTCGTGGGGCGCAGGCCGAAGCTGTACGACCAGAAATGCAGAAGAAAGAACGGGTCGTGGGATTAAATTCAAAGTTCGTTAAGGATGGGCGAGGGCTTATGACGTTTCAGGGTCGGATTTGGGTACCGTTTGTGGGCGGTACGCGTATTACTTTGATGGAAGAGGCTCATAGATCGAAATTCTCGATCCATCCCGGTGCTACGAAGATGTATTTGGACCTGAGGAAAGAGTATTGGTGGCCCTGTATGAAGAGGGACGTTGCATGGTTCGTCGAGCGGTGTTTGACCTGCCGTAGGGTTAAGGCTGAGCACCAGAGACCGCATGGCAAGTTACAGCCATTGGAGATCCCCGAGTGGAAGTGGGAGCAGATCACTATGGATTTCATCACCAAATTGCCGAGAACTGCCAGGGGAGTTGATGCAATTTGGGTGATTGTGGATAGGTTGATGAAGAGTGCACACTTCCTTGCCATCAGCGAGAGTTCTTCAGCGGAGAAGTTGGCAGAAATATATGTGAAAGAAGTGGTATCTCGGCATGGGGTGCCGATCTCGATTGTGTCAGACCGTGATGTGCGTTTCACTTCCAGGTTCTGGAAGAAATTTCATGAGGAGCTGGGTACCAAATTGCATTTTAGTACCGCATACCATCCCCAGACAGACGGTCAGAGCGAGCGGACGATTCAGACGCTGGAGGACATGCTTCGAGCGTGTGTGTTAGACTTCGGGGGTAGCTGGGATGCATATTTACCCTTAGCAGAGTTTTCCTACAACAACAGCCATCATTCGAGCATTGGTATGCCACCTTTTGAGCTGTTGTATGGTAGGAGGTGTCGGACCCCCATTTGTTGGGGAGAAGTGGGACAGAGAGTGATGGGTAGCACAGAGATCGTGCTCCAGACGACAGAGCAGATTCAGCAAGTGAGACAAAGGTTATTGACTGCCCAGAGCCGACAGAAGAGTTATGCAGACAGGCGCCGATCCGAGCTGGAATTTCAGGTCGGCGACTTCGTTCTCCTGAAGGTCTCTCCTTGGAAAGGAGTGATTCGATTCAGGAAGAGGGGCAAATTGGGGCCCTGGTATATTGGGCCGTTTCGTGTGATTGCAAGGATAGGTCGGGTAGCCTATCGGTTGGAGTTGCCAGCGGAGTTGGGTCAGATCCACGACACTTTTCATGTGTCGCAGTTGAGGAAGTGCATAGCCGATGAGTCGGCAGTGGTTCCATTGGAGGATATTCAGGTGGATGCGAGCCTGAATTACGCGGAGAGACCAGTGGCTATCAGAGATCGGAAGATCAAGGTTCTGAGGAACAAGGAGGTACCTCTGGTGTTGGTTCAATGGCAACACCGTAAGGGATCGGAAATGACTTGGGAACCGGAACGCGAGATGCGGGAGCAGCATCCGGAACTATTTGCAGAGTGAGACTTCGAGGGCGAAGTCTAATCCAAGTGGGGGAGAGTTGTAACAGCCCGAAATCTCAGGTATTGTTTAATTATGTTTTTGGGGTGAGTTAAGAGGGGACTCGGCGAGTTGGAGCCTAGACTCGCCGAGTAGGATCGCAGACTTGGTCGCGGGTCCGCGACTGGACTCGACGAGTCTAGATATGGACTCGGCGAGTCGACGCTGTTCAGCAGAAACCCTAACCGTTCGGTTTTGGATCGTATATAATGCTCTTATAGGCCGTCATTGTTCGTCTTTAGTCGATTGAGAGGAACCCTAAACGGCTGTGGGCATCTAGAGCAAGATTGGAGGATATTAGGGCTTGAAGAAATTGTTGGGCAAGGAGGAGAAGGGTTTTGGCTAAAGGAACGGCAAGGGATTCGAATTCTGCGGTTTGGAGACACAGAGAGGGCATATTCCAGGTAATATTTCGGATTCCTTTCTGTTTGTTGATGTATGCATGGATTTAGGGTTTATGGAACCCATTTGGGTGATTAGATGAATTAGTGCCTTGTTACCCAACGACTATAATCTTGTATTAGGACCTTAAGGGTCCAGAGGGTCCCATGCTTGTGTATTTCAGGACGGGACTCATCTCAGGAAGCAGTTGATCGACTGCATGGCGTGGACTCGCCGAGTCCGATGAGCAGACTCGGCGAGTAGGTTGGAGAATTACTGGAACTCGTCGAACTGTTCTTCAGACTCGACGAGTGGAGTCGGGGTGGCCCCGCGATTCTTCCAGGGGTAACTCGTCGGGTCGAGGAGGACACTCGACGAGTAGACAAGGAATATCAGAAAGTTGGAGGACGTCTAGACTCGCCGAGTCGCCATGGCACTCGCCGAGTCCGGTCGAGTTGACCGTTGACCGTTGACCAGAGTTGACCTAAGTCTGACTTCATAGGACTAGTCACACTTAGAAGATATAAGTATTGATGAGATATGTGATGTTATAGGGAGGTTGTAGCTCGTCGGTTGTGCACGAGTCATTTCGGGATTTGCTAGCGTTCAGCTTTTACGAGGTGAGTCTTCTCACTATACTGTACCCGGAAGGGTTTGACTGTGTGACCGGAAGGTCGGATATGATATGTGATATGTATGCTATATGTGGTAAGATATTTGTTATATGTGCTATGTATGTTATGCGGGCCGGAAGGCAATATGTTATGGGCCGGAGGGCGAATATGTTATGGGCCGGAAGGCGTGGTATTGATGACCGAAAGGTCAGGGCCTGGAAAGGCGTATGTGCGTAAGTTGTATATTGGGGAACTCACTAAGCATTTATGCTTACAGTTGTTATGTATGTGTTTCAGGTACTAGCGAGGACCGTGGGAAGGCGCCGGCGTGATCAATACACACTGAAGAATGCTTTTATGATGTTGGGATTTTGAATATTTGTATTTGACAGAATACTTAAACTATTTTTCCTTGTTATGAATGGAAATAATTATATTTTAAAAATGAAAAATTTGTTTGAAAATTTGTGTTGTTACACCTGCACTTCCACGTTGACATCCCGGAGTCGGCTTGCTTGAACTCCGGACTGATAGGACTGATTGGCTAACTTACCCACCATTATCGGGAGTGCTCGATCAGCCGAACCTCCACCGCGGACATCATAGAAGTGCCGACACATGCCGTAGGGAGGGCGTATGCCTTGTTGTTGGCTCCAATGATGGAGGTGACTTCCCCAGACGGGAGTGGGTCCTTGGAAGTTCCTCACATGGACAGGAGGTTGAATGGGTGGTGGATCGATCACTTCCGGCTCTGAGTCAGTATCGGAGTCATCACCCAATTCTATGGGTTCCTCGTCCTCTTCGGGATCATCTTCGATCCATCCTCCGTTGCCTTGGTTGGGAAAGTAGGGGTCATTGGGGTGGTGAAATCCAGCCATTTGACTGTACGAGAAATAGGGTTATAAGAATTGAATAAAGTCGAAACATGCAAAACATGTAAGTTAAATTAGTTTAGATAGCAAATACACATATAGTATTTAAATTCTTGTGTTTGATTCTAGTAACGGTTTGGTAAGTTTTAAAATTTGTTGTCCACTGCAGACACCCCTCGGCACACGTTAGTCGGCTCTTGGACAAATATAGTTGATCAGGCTATATCCTTCCCAGTTCCGATTACGTGTCCCAAGGCGTACCTGTACTGCACAACTTATTTATAATACTTCTAAAATGGTACGATGTGAAACTGTTATTAGTACGAAATGAATGCATGCTTACTTTACAAAAACTAAATAAATTTAATTTCAAAAGTATGACTCTTCTCAGAGTGTTTTTGCCTAGATGAGTTTATAGTTGTATACCAAAAATGGTTTTGATATAATTAATTCACTATAAATGGTGCTCTGATACCAATCTGTCACACCCCCACACCAGAACGGCGGAAACGTTCGGGGGCGGAGGACGTCATATTCAGTATCATAACAGTTTATAGAAAGGAAAGTACACACCACCATATATAAAGGTTTTAAAAATGTTTACATCGTTGTATTCATTACATGTTCAAAAGATAAATGCATAAACATCTTTCAAAAGAAGTAAATAATGCCAGCGCGTTATTCACCAAAACTTGATTTCCAAACCTGCTTAACGATTCCCTGAGAATACAAGTTATTTCAAAGAAAAAGTGTCAACAATTAAGTTGGTGAGTTCATAAGTGATTTAGAAACATTGAATGCCATTCCAAAAACGAGTGTATATTTTCCAAGAAAATCCCATATTTCCTTATAAAAGTGTGAAATGCATGAGAATATTGGTATTGAAAAACGTAGATAGTTGAAACAAGAAAATCCCTTATTTTCCTAATAGTTGTTTATTTAATGTTCAAGGCTAACATTTTGAAGCAATCCACATGCTTTAGAAAAGTTTTAAACATAGATTTATATAATAAACCTATTAGAAGTTTTCAGTTTGTTAGATAATGAATAACCGTAGTAACTACTTATTCATTATTCAACAGTACTATAGTAGTTGTATATCTGATGAGTTTTATAACCATACTGAACATAATATGCCTGTAGCGACGTTCTTCAGGCGTCGTAGCGTTATGACAAACTGTCACCCCAAAAGATGAACTGTAGCTAACAGCCAGGGTGCGGGATCATGACTTCCCGTATAGATCTATACACATTTGATACGTTCTCCGAACGGGAGACTCTGGTTATAGACAGGACTTGTAGCGATACCTTTTATCTAAAAGGCAGTGTTTGAAGATATACATGTCTCATGGATTCTCAACTAAGTCTGTATTAAAGTGATAGTTTTGTATGCAAAGTTTATCCTTTTTCACAATGTTTGACCAACATAAATCACAAGTTTTTAGAATATATGAAACGGTTTAACAACGAAAGATACTTTGTTGTTACTAAATACTTTGTATAAATCTATTGCATGCAAAGTATAACAAGAGTTTTCGCATAATAGAACTAAATCACAAGTGATTCATTTGATAGAAACGAGTAAATGAGATTTTTACGAAATACACGATAATAACGGTATGTTTACTTGTATTCCTCCCCTAAAAGAGTATAAAAGCATTTAAAATGTATTTAAAGAGTGTTCGAAGCGGATATGAACTCACTTGATAGTTTGAAGATAGCGAGATGGAAAACCGGACATAGTTTCGCCTCAGGAAACGAACTTTTCTTGGGATTCTCGAGAATCTTGGGAGTAAAATCGACCCTCAGGACTTGAGCAAAAATGACCAGGGCTTCGGGTTTGAACGGGCACGGAAATCGAGGCAAGATCGTGAGAGAAAGGAGAGAATTGAGCATTTTTTTCGGAAAGCCTCGCATTCTATTTATAGGGGGTCTGAGAAGCCTCGTACGCGGGGCGTACGCTCGTACGCAGCGCGTACGCGTACGTCATGCATTACCGAAGCCTCGACTGCCTCGGCTTCGGATGGGACGGCGGGTCGGATGGGACGGCGGGTCGGTCGGACGGGCGGGTCGGACGGGTCGGTAGCCTCGCATAGGGCGACGTGGACGATCCGAGGCCAAGGCCCTCGGGTACGCAGGGCGTACAGGGGTACGCGGCGCGTACCTCGGATGAGGACGCTGACTCCTCTTTGGATAATACTCGATTTTTGAATTAAATAAATATATAATTTATTTAATAAACTTCAAAAATTCGTATCTTCTTCATACGAACTCCGTTTTCGATGGGCTTTATATCCACGCGTAGGTGAGACTACGCTCTACAACTTTCGTTTAGACTCCGTTGGCAAATTCCGAAATTATTTTTATTATTTATTTTATAACTCATCGTGTTTAAGGAATTTCTTTAAAAATTCATAACTTCTTTATCTGACGTCGGTTTTTGCCAGACTTTTTACCGCTGAAATACCATTGTCGAGACCTTCGATTCTCGTTTAGGTCATTCCGGCCAAAAGTCGTTCGATCTCCGATTCGAGTTTTTAGCTGTCTGCTGCTAAGCCGAACTTGGAAAAATCTTAATTTCAATATACGAAGCCGGATTTGAGCATTCTCTTTAAGTATGATCCCGGTTTAATGATATTACACATAATAGGAATTTAAATAGATACTTTTTGGGGCATTTTATTCCCAAAGTAAATTTTATTACCCCAAGATGGTTACAATACTTGACTTTTTAGGTCAATACAAAGAGTTGAAATATCGGGTTGTTACAATGATTGTCTAGATTTAATGTTTGGTTTATTAGGGTTTGATCCATGGATGATTAGTTGTTTTGAAGACTTCATGTTATCTTATGCTTGAAATGTATGGAAATATTTTCTAGTCAAACATCTTCTTGTGGTTATTTATCGTTGATCAGAAGCTTTGACGAATGAATGCTTATTTTGTTGACTAATTTATTGGTTAAGTAATGGACTCTCAAATTAGTAAGAAAGAAATGGTTTCTATGTTTGTTTTCATTTCTTATAAACCATGGAAATGTTTCCTCCATAATGATAATGTAAGCATTTTATTATCGTTTGGACTTGGTGACTCTTAAAACTTAATGTTGATTGATTTTTACAAGATTATATGCTTCATTGGTTTTGTGACTTTAATTAAAGAAATGTGTTAGAGCTCCTCTAACCATTTTAATAACAAAGAAGAGTTGAGGTAATTTGTGGTAACCACCGTACTGAAACACACAAAAAGACTATCAGAAATCAGGATAAAGCTCAAACACTAATACCCACTCACTCCTACAAGTTCCTTAGTTCCTCGAGGTTCCTACTTGAGTTGCATACGGTTCTAGTGCTTCCAGTAGTATGATCCCAATACTACCTTCCACAACAACTCATATTTGTCTCAAGTCGTCCACCCAAAACTTTAAGTTACGAGGACCCTACTTCCTCATATCAGTTGTAGACTCGCCCTGCTGGTTCCTTGAAACCACGACTCAGCATCTAGATACTACTTCTAGACTGCTGCTCATCACTGCCCCGCCTCACAAGATCTTCGCCATCCTTACCATTTTCTCAGCGCATGTCAATTGTACACAATACGAGACTCGATAGACATTCGAATAAATGATTCTACCTCAAATCCACAACCAAACAAGGAACGGGAAGAAATTCCAACTTAGACATTCTAAGGATATAAAATCCTAACCATGTATAATTTATCTAGCATACACCAAACAAAAAGCAAGGATAGATTTAATCTCATAAGAATGAACTCCTAGGCTAAGGCATCACAAATCAGGAAACATCACCACACTAACTCTACAAGACTCCTTAGCCTACTATTAGCTAGCATTAAATCTATTTGCTCAATATAGATTTACATGTCTGCCCTGCACTACCCATCATATAAATTGAGCTATTTTGAGAAACTACCGCTCGAGTGCTGGTTAACTATACACGCCGCTTCACTGGGTTCTGCTTATGGAAAAATCTTCATTTCTCTATTAAGTTCTTGTAAAAATCCTCAGATCCCCAGTTTGAGTTTGGATTCACCCAAAGGCTGAATCCAAAGGCTAATCCAAATCCCTCAAACCAAGGCTTTGATATCAAATTGTAACACCTCAAATTTTAAACCAAAATTTTCATTTTAATTTATCAAAATAAGGGTTTAGAAAACCAAGTTATCAGCCACAAATTGTTTAAACAACCATTATTACAAGATATCAGAGTTCTCAACTATCCCAGTAACAAATCTCCCTGCGAGTGTATACAATCAGACATTCGCCTTCCCGAGGTCCTCAGAAGTACCTGCCGCACATAAATCAACAACAGTAAGCACGAAGCTTAGTGAGTTCCCCAAGAAACCACATAAAACACAACACATCATAAAATAAACAAATATGGGTTATCATCAAACTTGGGGACTATCAACAGTCCCAATGGGCTAACAGCATCCCCTGTGGGTTATCAGCAACCCTGGAGACTATCAACAGTCACAATCACATATAAACATCAATACATACAATAACATCAAGACCCAACTGGTCATCACAGATGCAATTATTCTAGCACACAGGTGAGAATAAGTGAGGAGACTCACCTGACACTGATGACAAGTAAACCTCACACCCAAACCTCCGGAACTAGACTCCGCCTAGTCAACAAAATAATTAACCCTAACTAACAATTAAAGTTCATAATTCGTCATGCGAGTCCAAGTCCTACAACTAAGTCCTCTAAGTGAAAAAAAAATTCCCTTATCATGGTCCAAAATCCTATACTTTGACCAAAGGTCAAAGTCAACAAAAATTCAACTGCCCAACGCATACGTTGGGCGTACCTCTCCTTATGTGAGCCGTACAACTCATACATCGTATAGTCGGGGTCGGAACCAGCTACGTTAGGTGTAGCCAGGAGTATGCATGTCGTACTCCACCAGCTTCCTCTTTCATCTATTTTGTGATGTACTCCATTAAGACAACCAACCCATCTATAGATCTGACCATTATAAGACATCTTATCCCATAAATTCATCGAATTTAAGCCTTTGCATGGCTAGACAAGTCCCAAGGAAACAAACTTAACTTTCAACATATTCTTAACCACTTTGTTCATGCATGAGCCATAGGATTTGATCAAGCAATCATTTTTCTGATTCTACAAGTCTTATAATACATGAAAGGACAGCTACAATCCCCTGGAGTGCTCCAAACTCAAAAAGGTCCAATTTTAGGGACAAAAGTTCATAAAGCTTCATCCACATACATCTAATGGAAAGCTTATCAAGGTATAGACTTTATACCTGAAAATGATGCACAAGGATGGACGGTTTCTAAATCTACAAGCTTTCCAACGCCGGCTCCTTCTTCTCTAGTCTTCTTCTTCCACTACAAGCACCAAGACAACTCAAAAAGATTTCAAAAGCGCACACAACCAATTCAACTCGAATTTAGGGTTTAGGGAGGGTTTGGTGGCTAATAAGGATAATTAAATAAGGGCATCATGTTCTTTACATAGGGAGAAATTCCTAAAATTAGGGTTTGGAGTCTGGGCTAGTACGCCATGTGTACTAAGTGTACGTCCAACGTACTAGCTAAACACCCGTGAATTACATGCTGCATGAGTACGTTGTGCGTTCTCATGAGTACGCAATGTGTATGAACAAAGTGAAAGTTTTCTTCTTTAAGGGACCAATTGTGCAACTTTTGATAAAAATAAAAGCATTAACAAAAATACCTAATATTAGGATGTTATAAATTCTCTGCAATGGCTACTTCTCAACACAATGTTGATCCCACAACCACTAATGAAGAAGAAGTCTCACAACCGATGATGAAGATTCAAACAACTAATCATTGTCTTGTTCCGTCGCTTGATCACTATTTGAAGGAATTATGGATGTTTGTTCAAACTCTGAACAACTCTGTATTATCAATGACACCGTCCTCATCATTTACAATTCCAATGACCTTACTTTCTCTTGCTGCTTCAGCTGTTGTATTCAAAAACACTACTAAGGTGGTTTCATTTCAACTCTCGAATTCAAAGATCAAGAAGCTCACTCGGAAGCAATTCACCCAAATTCCAAAGTTGCCAGTGTCAGGTACATTTTATGATGTTTCGACTAATCAGGTGCTTCATATGTTTAATGAAATGCGGCATCAACCAACTCTTACTGGAATAAGTCACTTTAAGAAGTATGGTCTTCCTTGTATGTGGAGTTTTCTGTTTGGGATTGTGTTATGCTGCTTAACATGAAGAAGCTTTGGTCTCGACAAAGCCAAGCTTAAAGTCTATTCAATCATTGCCAGACTGTATTATGGTCTGAATGTAAATTATGCTACACATCTCTAGGAGGAGTTTGGAACTTCCATCTCACACACCAATCTTACTAATGGGGTTTCAAGTGCTCCTTTTTGGAGTTTGATTTTATAGGATGTTTATTGTTAATAGGATATTTTGGTTCCTTCTGATGTCAAAACTGTTGAGTTTTTGGTTATGGTTGCACCAAGGATTTTTGTTGATGATCCAACTATTTTGTCCAATTATTGCTCGCATTCCAGATGCGATGCTAAAGCTTCTGGACCCCAAAAATTAGATTATTGCGTAATACTTGGCTTTGTTTGAATCTTTTACACCAATTGGGGTTCTTTCATAAAAGGGGGCCACAAGGACCTTCTAAAGCTTCCAAAGTTCCAAAGAAGAAGAAGCAGGTCGAAAAACCACCAATTGTGAAGGAGGAAGTTATGAAAGAAATCATCCTATCAAAATTTTGATTTTTCAAAAGAACGAAGAAACCTGTAAAGAAGCTTATTGATTCACCGATCAAACAACCTAGCCAAGAACCAATGAAACAACATGTTGACCCACAAAATGTCGATTCTTCAAATCATATTTCTTCTCAGAAGAGTCTAAAGAACATTCGAAAGCCCAATTTAACAGGAAGGGTGTTTTGTTTTATGAAGCCTCTACTCATGTTTCACCAGCTTCGAAGGAGCGTCAATCTCTTGATATGGCTCACAAGTTACAAAAGAATAAACGTAAGGTTCCAGTTCCACTTGACAATGTGACGATCGAAAATGAGCCTAGCTCTACTTTCTTTCTTATACCAGGAAGCCTTTCACTTGTCCCTTCACATGTGAATCTTGATATCTCGGCTAGAGTGCTTCGATTTCTTCTTTCCTTGGGGTTCCTTCCCTCACTTGTTACTAGCATCTCTTCCTTTACACCTAAGAACAACCTATTGTTTTTTCTTAGCGGAAGAGTCGAAACGAAGACCGTAGAAAGCATAGTCAGAAGCCGCATCGGAAGTGCGCGTTGACGGCGTTAACAGAATCAGAGCATAAGAGCTTAGCGCAGCTTGTCCCTCAGAAAAAGATTCATAGGGCCGATATCTCAGCTCATATCTGCCATTTTAAGCCAACTAATCGGCCAAGAGAATTTCTTTTGAATTGACATTGGACTGACATCTGGAAAGCTTATGACATGGTGAGATGGTGCTCTAAAGTTGAGCAGCAACAACTTTCCTTCTAAGTTGATTGTATCTCCACATGCCTAATAACTAAAAAGAAAGAAAGTACTCTAACTAATGGTCATCTTGAGAGGGTTGGATGGCCATACTTGCCTACCTACGCCCGTACACATCCGTTGTTCTTCTCCTAACACTGTAACTTTTTTGAGCTAGATCCTTTCCCCAGGAAATTGAAATAGGCTAAAGCTCTCTGTCCTTTTTTCTAAGACTTTTTTGATCGAACTAGGAATCATACATTAGCTTAATGACTCGACAACCAGGTATTTAACTAACATGCACATAAGCTATGCCTCCTTCGATGAGAGGTTCCCTTCTTTTCTAGAAAAAAATGTCTAATTGGTCTGCTCAGCAAACGTACAAAGTGGACCACTGTTTGGCTGACCCCCTTCTTCCCATTCGGGTTGGGTTAACCCATAAGTACAGTAAGAAGGAATGAAACCACTTGAGAGACTCTTATATTAAATTAAAGATATTGGTTGTGTTTGTTTTGTTTGATAAGCCTCTCTTTAGTAGACTCATGGCCCAAGAACTCTCCCTTAAGGTGCATTCATGGTTAGTAAGTCGAGTCCCTTTTTTGGATAATCCTTCAGTGCACTAAAAATGAATAAGACGTGTTCACTCTGTAAGAGCCCTTGGTCTTAGTCTTAAAGAGAAGGAAGTCGGCAATAACGCGATAGCAAAGAGCAAAGAAAGCTAAGTGCGCAAACAAAAGAGGATGGGAAAATCTGTTGAGTAAATAGAAATTCTTTAATGAACTTATAAAAAAATATTCTAATTATTAAGAACTCAACGGGACCTTCTCCCTCAATTTAGATAAATAAAGAAGGGAATTTGTTGAGTTCTTACGCTTTCATGTCTATAACTGAATTCATCCGATTATTGAGACAGTGATAGTGAACAATTAGATATTCGCATAGAAGATTCTTTTATTGGATCACCTCGAAGGGATTCTCGTCTCAAGTCGAATTTCAAAGTGACAGGAAATCCTGATGTCAATGTAAACATATCTAATATGGATACGAACATCAATTCGAGTGATCTTAACCAACATCCATCCCTAAGAAGACCTTGGTCATACCATCCGGGGTTTTGCATACGGATTCCAATACAGAGGAGATTTAAACTCCAGACATCCCTTTGAACTTATCTCATGAGGACACACTTGTTAACATGGATGAAAGGATGCATAACAATGAATCATTTGTCACTTCTACCATCGAAACTTCCACCATCAACTTATCTAGCATCGAAACTTCCACAATTGACACTTCAATAGCTTTACCACCAATTTCATCACCTGTTACAACTTCAGTTCTAGTTTCGGCCATATCACAAACATTTTCTGGTATTATGCACGAACCTATTGCAACTATATTCTCATCTCAATCCACTGAGGCTGAGAAAGTGGTTCATGACAAAGAGCTTAATGATGATGATATAATGGTGTCATTTGTCGATCTTCAATTTGATCCTGAGGAGGAGAATATTCCTTATGAATTAATCATGCCAGGTAAACAGTTCAAGATCCTTAACTCGAAAATTAATTCTCTTCTTTAGATACAAGCAGATACAGGAGGAAAGCTCTTTGTGTCTGGCGTCAAAATGAAATATTTGATGAATCAATAAACTCGCTTACGAAACTTGGTTGAGGGTATTGAGTAGAAAGAAGCAGAAAGGTTAGAGTTTCATTCCAAGAGCTATGAATATGAGGTTAAGAAACTTCGTGATGTTGCAAAGGAACGTCATGAACTCTTTGTCGAACATGTGAATACAACGAAGGAGTCTTTGGATCTCAAAATTGTTGAACTCAAATCCGTGTTGTCGAAAGAAGTTCAAAAAATGGAGCAAAACTATACATTGTTGCATGGAAAAGTTGTTGTCATTGCGAGTGCATTACTTAATTGGTTGAGTTCAATTCTGAGTATACGAATAAGCATGAAGCCAAGTCATAAAAGGATACACAGTTGTTTGAGAAGATGGAAGAATTTTTGTCAAGTATTAAGGAGTCTCATTCCAAGGTTGATCTTTTGAATCAATCGTCCATATCTCAAGAGCATCTTTCTCAAATGATTTTGAATATCGAATCCAATATCAAATCTGAGCTTGCTCCAATCCTTGAGTTGGTCCTTCACTTACTAACTAATGCTACACAAGCAGTACAAGTGTCACAAGGGGGAGAGAAAGGAATTTGAGGAGTTGGTTCTTTAAAGGATTCTGATAAAGAAAAAGGAGTTGTAATTAGGAAAGTAAGTCCGACTCAAATTCTAACTTCACTTCCCTGGTATCTAACCAAAACTTCCACAACAACAAGCGCTTTAACAAAAGGAATCTCAATAAATGAAGGAGCTAGAGGTTCAAGTTTGATTCCTAACAAATCAACTTTGAATGTTGATCCATATGATAAAGGGAAATCAATCACAGTTGAACAATCAGTATAAGAAAAGAAAAGGCAACAAGCTCTTGAAATTGAAAAGCAAAGGTAGATCAACAACATTTTGAGGTGAAGAGCAAATGACCCACCTGGCTTGAACAAGGGTGATCCCAACAAGCAGTGGTGTTATGAGACAATAGAAGATATTGTTTCGACTGGAATGAATGATTACTTTCGAAAGGTGCCAAAGAAAAGCTTAGATATAGAAAATTTTGACTTTAATCAACTTGACTTCCTAATCAATCATATGTTGTTCACTTCTTCTCAATTCAAGATTGTAGAGAAATTCAATGATAAGGAAGAATTCAAAAGATTGAAGATCCGTTTTCATTCAATCTTAGAAAAAAATGAACAAGAGGTATGGTCACCTATGAAGATAATCAAAGTTTTGAACATTACTTGTAACAGCATGTTCGAAGGTCTGTTACAAAATTTTCGTTATGTTGTCTTAAGGGCAAATAATGTTGTTTTTGAGTTCTCAATAGTAGACTTTCCTTTGATGAACTTAAATGATCTGATCTCAGTTATAAAGATATTGAGTGTTGTAGATGTGTCGAAGATAACAAAGATCAATGAAGATGATTTCATCATTGGCTTGCCCATATCAAAGTTCTTGATAACTACTATGATTTCTTGGCAATCACTAATATTAAGCTTGCAACAACTATCAAGAAGCCTTTGAAATTTCCTCAATCCTTGTTAAAAGGAAAGATAAACATTGATAAATATGAAGATGGTGAAATAATTCATCAACCTCTTGGAGTTGTGTTTCGAGGAAAGAATAGAAATAGGCGAATAACGAAGTTCTTGTTTCAAGTGAGTGATCTTGAGAGGTACACAAACTCTCAGTATACAAATCTCCTTATTCGAATCAACAACTGCAAGAAGAACTATAGTATAGACAAAGATGAGATTCGAAAGAACATTCTGTGGTATATGGAGATTTGAAGAGAACTTCTACAAACTCTAAAGTTGTTTGCATAATTTTGACTCTCTCAATAAGCGGGAGATTGTAAGGGTCGAAACATTTATAGTGAGGTGTTGAAATGGCCTAGGTCTGTAAGGAGTCGAAATCAGTTGGATTTCAACTCTTTATCTATTTTACAAGGCATTGTTGTATTCGAAGCTTAGACGTTTTGTCCTTGTAATTTTTTGTAAGTCTATTTGTATCCTATAAATAGGATATGTA
The DNA here is from genome assembly GCF_051521515.1 of Lactuca serriola. Classification (NCBI taxonomy): domain Eukaryota; kingdom Viridiplantae; phylum Streptophyta; class Magnoliopsida; order Asterales; family Asteraceae; genus Lactuca; species Lactuca serriola. The sequence goes on along the minus strand of NC_136415.1, from coordinate 257,176,750 downwards.
CTAGAGTAGAGTAAGAACTTTTGAGCGTCATTCTATCATTTTGTACTCTCGAACTCCTATACTCATTCAGACTTGTATACGAGCCAACCAGATTATATTTAGATCTTGTGTTCTTAACAGTTACTGTCATTTTTGTTCGTAATCAATCCTAATATATATATATATATGTATGTATGTATATGTGTGTGTGTGTTGTGTAGTATGTGTTTGTATAATGTAACCCTTTGTACTCGTCCCTTTTGACAGCCTAAATGTATTTTCTATACATACATATATTTGTGATAATGTCTTTTTTGTTTTTATGTTCAAAATCAAATAAAATATAAAAACGTTTCAGTTATCACAAGTGTGAATATAATAACAAAGTTTTTCATGATCTTTGTGAGGTAAATGATATTGTCATCAAATTTTCATGTTCATATACATCCCAACAAAACTACAAACCCAAACGGACGATATGAACGATCAACAATACGATCCACTTTCTTCTTTTTTAGGGTCATCTTCCACATATGTTTTAGGTGAAATTTCTTCACATGACCAATCACTTAATTAGCATACTGCCCTCCACCGCCATCAACAATGATTCTCCATAGTTCAAACTCTTCTACAAACAACCATGTTACTCACAACTTTGTGTGTTTGGATGCTTAGAGTGTAGTGATTTGGAAACTTTGGGATAGTTCTTAAGATGAGTATGAATAGGTGTGGAAGGTAATATGGTACTATGATAACTCAATAACAAAAATATAAAGGTAAATCATTATTTAGGTAATTAAAAGAAAATGGTAGTAATTATGGGTATTAAACCCCAATAACCGTCATCTATAATGATCAGTGAAATTTGATCGTTTGAATGAACTATAAAAGAAAGTATCTTAGGCATTATATAAAGCTCGAAAAATATATGGAAACCCCACTAGAATTGCAAGAAAATGATAGTAAGGTTCTTTTTTAAAAACATATAAAAAATATTTTGATACAAATATAGTTGTTCGTATTAAGTTTTTTTTTTCTTTTTTTGTCAAAATTCACAAACCAACCATGTTGATATGAACAAATATGTAAAGAAAGTAAACCACATGGTTGCTAAAATGAAACTTGTTTTTGCTTCTTTTCTCCATATATCATTTATATATGAATATGTCATTGACATAAATAAAGTTTTTTTTGCTTGTTTTATTAATATCTGATTAACCGAATAAGTATATATTAATAAGCAACATTATTAAAAGGAAACTAGTTTTTGCTTCTTTTTATTCATATCTGATTCACATATAAATATGTCACTAATAAAATTATAAAGTTTTTGCTTGTTTTTATTCACATTTTATTAACTAAATCAATATATTTTAATCAGTAGCATTACTAAAATAAAACTGAATCTGAAACAAATAACAAAATCAAAATTCTAGCAAACAAATAACAAAATCAAAACTCTAACAAACAAAACAGGATCAAAACTCTAACAAACAAATAGCAAAATCAAAACTCTAACAAACAAAATAGGATGAATGAGGACAATTAATATTAAAACATTGTTGTATTAGAGTAAAAACTCCAAAATATAAAAATCCTAAGACAAAACCAATGAAAGTAACATCAAATTTCAAATCAGGAAACAATAAATGAAGAATGAAAATTGAATATGTATAAAAGTTTTATTTTATAAAAACCTTAAGTTTATAAACGATTCACCCTCAATTAAAAACTAAGATACCGTAAATCGATGAAACATAATAATCTAATGTAATTTAGACTAAAAAGAACGATAAGTTAATCGACATTTACTATATTAGAAGTTTAATTATGAAAATTGACGATAAAAACATCCAAATTTTCAAAACAAATCATGTTCGATGAAATAAAAATATAAATACCAAGTCGGAAAAAAAAAGACGACAAAAGGATTATAAACCTAATTAAATAGTTGTTCACCTTCTACAAAGTTATTTTAGAGAATCGATTGAAACTTTGAGAGATTAGTAAGGACCGAAAGGTTGAAGATGATTAAAAAGTTACAAAGATGTTCGTGAAAGTAAAGTTAACATATCTGAATAATATATAGAATTAAAATAATTAAAAAATAATATAAGTAATATGAAAAATGACAATATTATCCCCTATGTTATTTGAAAATTAACCTTAAATTTGATACACAATTACAATAATTCGATGATCAATTCAAGTCGTTCATAGTTTGAATCTAACGTTTCACTTTTAGTTTTCGAGTTTTAATGAAAGTATGAGCTCTCTCTCTCTCTCTCTCTATATATATATATATATATATATATATATATATATATATATATATATATATATATATATATATATAATTTGATAATTAGAAAAAATTGTTTAAATGGTTCAAACGGTCAAAAGATCGTTGCCTCTTCTTTCCTTTCCATTGTCGGCATAAGGTCACCCACTCATGTCACACCCCAAAACCGGAACGGCGGAAACGTTCTGTGGTGGATGACGTCATGTCAATTATCACAACATATGCGGTATAGTAATCAAAGTACAACAACCATTGCATTAATAGTAATAATTTTACATAGGTTACATGTCATAGTAATATCAAAGTAATTACAGAACATAACATAGATGCAGCTCGGTACTAGGCTGTCTTCACAAAAGCTCCCGGGATGTACCTGTCTATCGATGACCTGAGAATACAAGTTATTTTGAAAGCGAGTATCAGCATTTTATAATGCTGGTGAGTCCATAAGTATTTAGTGTCATTTGTATAAATATGCATTTTTATTGAAAATAACTTTATGAAAGGTAGTAATTTAGAATCTACGGTGTATTAGCGTCCTTTCTAGAAAATCCTATATATTCTAAATAAAAGCAGTCTTCTACCAAGACCCGACCAATTTATGTTTTAAGGAGTAGTTTTCCCCAAAATTACTATCATCACCAATTACATAATTGACTTTAAAAGAGTAATGAGAAAATCATAAGTGAAAATACTAGGGGAAAATAATATATATACCTCAGCAGTAACACTGCTGATTAAAACAAAAGAAAACATAGACTCCAGGAGAGTATCGAATGAATGATACGTCTGGCTCAGTCTAACAAAAGGAAGCACAGACTCCAGACAATATCGAATGAGCGATACAGCTAGCAAAGTCTAAAACAAGAAAATACAGACTCCAGACAGTATCGAGTGAACGATACAACTAGCAAAGTCTAAACCAAAAAGGGTGAATGTGAACCCGTATGTAACCATGCTGATCGACGATAGAGCATCCGATGACCCTCCAGGTCACGCGTAGAGGTAGTGGAATTATGTCACCCATAGGCCTTACCGACGCGGACTGTAGCTAGTAGTCTGGGTGTGGGAGTGTCAGTCCCATATAGATCTATACATATGATGTTCGCTCTCCTTCCCGGAGACTCTGGTTACACGGCGTTGGCGCAATGAAGCGTCGTAGAGGGAAATATTGTGTCACATTCTAAAGTAAAAGAGAGAGAGAGAGAGAGAGAGAGATAGAGAGAGAGAAATAGAGATAGAGTCTCCTAACTATTCCTATAATAGTTACTAGGGTTCCAGAAACATGAATAATAAAAGGATGCCTGTACTACTCAAGGCGATGAATTGGCTAAGAGAGAGAGAGAGAGGGGTGTTTTATGTCCATACATATATACATGATATATAATTAATGTTTAAACGACCTTCGGACGGATAACCGATACCCACCAAACCACATCCCAACGAGGAAAAGGAAATAGGGAGAACTAGCCATCCTAAGTCCTTTAAACATTATTTATATAACTATACAAATATAGGCATGCATTTAACGAAATAAAAGCATAACAGAAACTTAGGTAAAACTTTTGGAAAACCTTATAAACACGAATTTATGACTCGATATCAGTTTATAAAACAAGCTTTTGAAAATGATTTGATAAAATAGTTTAAGTGGAGAAAACCTTTGGAAAACCTTTAACAAGAAATTACGACTTGATGTCATTCTATAAATCAAACTTTGAAAACCTTTGGGAAACCTTTGAAAAACCTTCGGAAAACCTTTCGAATACTTATGATAATCTAAAAGAGAAATTCATACTTTAACAAGAGTTGAAAGCGAGATTAGAAAACCTTTTGTTAGATGAAGCAGTTTAACATGTAAAAATCCATTTGCTATACAGTTATTAATCAAATGGGATTTATCTAATAACTATATAGTTCAACTTGTATTCCCCCTATAAAAGCAGTTAAAATCATTTAAAAGGTTAATTCAGGTGTATGAACTTACCTGACGTGGGTGATTCGGATGTACGGATGGTATAGGATGCTAAGTGTCAAGTGAGGACTTGACCACACACGCGAATCCTATTTAACATGTAATGATACATTTAAGTATCCAATTAGTCATTTAACAATTAATTATGCAAGTTAGGACGCCCTAAAGCATGAAACACTTTGCTACCAGTGCTAAGAGTACCAAGGGTTTCATATAAAGAAAGTATAGTCTCACTTTGGAGTTTACTCCTCAAATGGTAGTACCTAGGGGTGTTTACGGCTTCAATACCACTTCCTCCATGAGTGTATGGCCGTAAACTCATGGTTGTGGTGCCATTGGGTTTTTGAAGGTCTTATATCACTCAAGGAATTATGCTAGACTCGGATCAAGGGCTAAGGAAGTGATTAGGGCTTGAAATGGACACTTTATGGAGTTTACAGTCCTTGGACCACTCCCTTGGGAGTTTACGGCCGTAAACACATGAGTTTACGGTCGTAAACCCATGTTAGTCCATTTCTTTTGTGCTTTTGTGGTTCTAGGTCATGCATGCAAGGTTCTAGTCATTTATATGAGCATAGGAAGTTGTTAAGGGCACTTAAACACCTTGGAAAGGTGTTTACGGTTTTGGGAGACCTTCCCAAACCGTAAACTCATGTTTTTCCCTTCAATTCATGTTCTTGGTGTTCTTAGATCATTCATGTAAGGTTCCATTCCATTACACAAACATTAGAAGGAATTAGGGGCATCTAAACACCCTTTGGGGGTGTTCACGGTTTTTGGGATGATCTCCCTAAACCGTAAACACATGTTTTCTTGGGAAATGGATGATTTTTGAGTGTTAAACTCATCAAGAAGGGATCTATGCTAGTTGTCAAGGCTTAGAATGAACCAAGGCACACTTTGGCACCCGATTTGGAGTTTACGGTCCAAGAACACCTTGGACCGTAAACACCTTGTTCTTGGTGTTCTTCAAGGTTTTGACATGTAATCAAATCAAACAACTAGCTAGGAGAAGTATACTTATGTATAGGAAGCTTGATTGATCGATTTTGGTGGATTTGACGGGATGAATTTATGATAGTTGAGAGAGAATCCTTGGGTGTTCTTGAGGTGGAAGTTGGAAAAATGAGAGAAAATGACTAAGTGTCAAATTTATACCCTCGGGGGTTTGCGGTAAAAAACTCCGAGTTTTTGTCTGTAAATTCCAATTTTTTTGGAGTTCCGCGACTTACGCTAAACACGACAACTCTAAATTTTACTTCCTTATTTCTGGTTCTCTTGCCGAATATTATTTAAAATATTCCAACGGGCTTACATCCGGTCAAAAATATTTTGGGATAAATTTGGCTAATTTTTGACGTGCTTAATTAGGACGTTAAATCAAACGAAAATTTCGGGTTGTCACAACTCCACGTGACGATTACTGACACCGGAAATGGTGTTTATTCATGTCTACGATGGAACATCGTCATTCGAAAATTTATGAAAGTTAATCGCATCTACAATTGTGAGTTTAATAAGAGAGTCCAACGAAATTGTAAGTACAGTTGTCATTCAACGGATGAAACTCTATCATTGTGAGAATCAATTTTGACACTCCATAGATTTGAAGTTCAATGGAAAAAAAAAGTTTTTAATTCTTAAATAATTATATTAAATTAGCTTTTGTAATATTTTATTAAATTTTATAGAGTTGAACACATTACATAAAAACTTAATTAGGAAGAATTTCATATATGCCCTTCTTAAACATCAAAATATCATATTTACCCAATTTAATTTCTAAATATCATATTTACCCGTTTTAAACTTTCTAAATATCATATTTACCCTTCATGAAATTTCAAAATATCATATATGTCATTTTTAAACATCAAAATATCATATATGCCTTTCTTAAATATCAAAATATCGTATATGTACTTTTTTAAATATCAAAATATCAATGATAATATATAAAATATCCTCCATCTACAAAATGATAATAATCAACAACAAAAGTTAAACAATCAAAATATACATTACGTAGAAAGGGTTAAAGATGAATCTTTTTGTCTGTCAAAAGGTCGACATTCTAATAATTTAGAAGTTCGCATTCAATTATCATAGATGTAAGGATAATATGATTAAATTTCTTAATTATTATAATAATTATAATGTATTAAAATGATTATAAAATATTAAAAATATTATAAAAAAGAATTTGAGCAAATATGATATTTTGAAACTTAAGAAAGCATATATGAAATTCTCCCAAATAATTAAATAAAAAAATATGTGATTATAAAGTTCAATGTACATACTTTAAGAATCATCCTGCATAATATTTAAAGAAATTTCTTTTTGTGCACAACTCTTCTAAAGAAAATCCGGTGGATAAACACCATATATATGATGGTTTTATTTAGTGCACGAACTCTTCTTTAAAAGTTAAAACAATATGATACATCGACATTGACCCATTGACCATAACAACGAAAAAACTTAGTATTGGTTTTGTTGGGTCAGGGTAGAAGATGTCAACAAAATTTCTTTAATCATCCACATTCAAACTTTCTGGCGACATCACGAGCTAATTTATGGTGCTTACGTTACGTACAACATGAATGTTCTCTCCAGTTTACGTGATTGCCTGAGATGCAGAAGAGCAGCCTCCGCTGGTGACGATCCAGACGACGGTCGCCATGAATCATGGGATTTGTTTTTCGGCCTCAATACTCTTCAAGCTGCTACAGATTTCTTCTCAGAGCTCAATAAACTCGGTCATGGTGGGTTTGGCCCTGTTTACAAGGTAATCCTTTGTGCATTTTGAACTTCTGATTTTTGTCCATCTCGCTCTCCCGCTTGTGAAATTGAAAGTTCTAATGTGTTACTTTTCAAATTCAAAATGTAACTGAATAATTTTCTTTATATAACTCCAAGTCATTCCTGTGTCATTACATTTTGTAAGAAGATTCATGCCAATTTGAATGTCAAATTAGACTTCTTTTTTGGGGATGAACAGCGTATATTTTAGGGTACATTTGGATGTACGGATATGAAATCACATAAGAATCGTGAATCGATGGAACTCAAATTTCTTGAAATAAAACATAAATTTACTGTAAACCCACTCCTTTTGGAAATTCAAATTTTGTAGAAGAAAATCTAAATCAAATCTGAACATGTTTTTAATTTTTGTTCTTGACATAGTCTTATATCGTTATTCAGTTTTGACTTTCCTAAAATTTACTTCATTACTTCGATTCTGTAACTCTTATACACTGGACAAAGTCTTATCTATATAGTTATTATAATGGAATTTAATAAACTGATTATTAGTAAATTGTTCTATTGAATATTAACCAATTTAATACTAGAATTATTTGGAGATAAAGCTACTACTGTTTACTTGGTCAAAAGAAAATAAAGAAACACAAGTAGTTGCACAAATTTGAATTTTTGTTTATGTTTGCTTATATCAACGGATGTAAACGAGCGAAGTTGATCTCAAACCTAACAAAAATCGAACTTGGCTCGTTGAAAATTTGAAATTAAAAAGAAACTTGTTTGACAGTCTAAAAAAGTCAAGATTAACTTAATTGTTACTATTATTATTATTGTTATTGTTACTATTGTTGAGTGTTATTCTTTGTAAACATGGGTGAAGGGTTTATTACCTAATGGTCAAGAAGTAGCAATCAAGAAGCTATCACTCACATCAAGCCAAGGAGTTCGCGAATTCACCAATGAAGTGAAATTGTTACTCAAAATCCAGCACAAAAATTTGGTGATGTTATTAGGATGTTGCATAGAAGGACCCGAAAAGATGCTTGTATACGAATATCTTCCGAATAAGAGCCTTGATTACATTCTTTTCGGTAATTCCTATACCTTTTTGTACTTCCTTTGACATGTATTGGACCGAAACTAAAACGGATGTTATTGCGACAAATATTGCATATTTTTGTCCCATCCAAAAATGTGAAATCTTCAAAAACAAAAAATAGACATAAATACCTTGTCATCCTCACCATTGAAAATATTTGAAAATTTACTTTTTTTATTACAGATAAAAAGAAGTCGGGATCATTGCAATGGTCACAAAGATTTCAAATCATAATAGGTGTAGTAAGAGGTCTTCTCTACCTCCATGAAGAAGCCCCCATTAGGATCATTCATAGAGACATTAAAGCAAGTAATATATTATTAGATGAAAAACTAAACCCCAAAATCGCGGATTTTGGATTGGCTAGACTTTTTCCGGGTGATGATACGCATCTGAATACGTTCCGGATTTCTGGTACCCAGTAAGCATCTTCTCAAAGTTTAAATAAGTTAGACATAAGTTAGAAAGATTATATATATATATATATATATATATATATATATATATATATATATATATATATATATATATATATATATAACGGTTCACTTAAGATTAAAAAAAAAGGTAGAGATCTTGAGATTCAACCTTAGCCACATATTTCTCATTTACCGTTCTAATACTCCAGCGTACCGGTAAATGATTATATGGTAGAGAGGTATAATCATATAAGATTATACATGTTTATACGTATATGTCTAATCATAAATGATTATACATATATGTTTGTTCATAGATTGAGTAATCATAAATGATTATGACAATTGGTGGCAGAAAATGTGGTGGTGACAAACGTGGCGGTGGTATAAGTAGGTATAAGTAATGGAAGTGATAGTGTGAGGTCGACTGTGTCAGAGATGGTGGTAGTGGTGGTGGGGATGTTGGCGGAGGAGAAAGGAATGGGCGGCACTGTATAATCAGGTTTGCCGTGCCGGTACGCTGGAAAGTTAGAGCGGCAGATATGAAATACGTGGCTGAGTTTGAATCTCAAGATCTCTATTTTATTAAACAGCAAAATATTATAAAAATATTATATATGTCTAATTTAAAATCTAAATATGGTATTTACCCTTCTTAACCTTTACCTATTTATAATCAATTTTATATATTTTAAAATCATTATAATTTAAAAAGAAAAAGAAAGAAATAAATTTATAAATTAACCCTAAATATCAAAAACCCTTAATTGCCATAACCCCTTGATCTGGTCAAGTACGCAACAAGCTTTAATTAGAGCGCGTGGCCTTCTGCCTCTGTTTCACCATTGAATAAACTTTTCATCGTAAAAGGAGTCAAGGACCATGACCTGTAATCACAGAAATGTCAATGACAAACAGTGAGTAATCAATGATTTTCAACTAGTGATTAGAAATTATGATTAGTAATTTCGATATGCTTAGTTTGAGTCCATTTGGATTCTTAGCATTTCTTGGTTGGTGTTGCTGATATTCTTTTCCGTGAGTAATTAGTCAATTGAGTTTTTGTGGTCGTGATATTTAGTATTTGGAAATCTTCCATTAGCTCAATAGGGTATGACTGAATGTGATGTAACAGTCCCTTCACCACTAAAAATTTCAAGTTAATTATAAAAACATACGATGATATGAACTTATAAAGAAATAATATCTAGTTTAAGTACTCATGAAGGAGCATCTCACAGTTAATCATTTAGCTTGTAGTGATTTTGTAGTAGCAAAAGTTCAGAGTATAGGCTGATAGTTATGAAAAGATACATTGCCTTGGTTCTATTCTTGTTCACGCCAAAATTTCTGATGAAGAAAAATCACTAATCACCAATGTTGAAGATAAAACCTTGAATGAAAGGTAATAGAGAAAGGTTAAGGAGGATCTAGGGAAGAATTTGTTCAAAGTTAAGTTTATATAGACTATACGTGAGTAAAAGTGTGATAAAAAGTGCTTCCATTTGTTGAACAAAAGTGGTAGTGAGCTATTTGCTTAATTCTTGCAAACAACAATGGAGGTTTTGGACCTGTATATTATATTGTATATACGTGCTTGATCAAATGTGGGGTTAACCTAATCAGATAAATGGTTATGGCAATTTGGTGAATTCACTGTATGTCAAAGGGGTTTTGATATTTAAGGGCAATATGAATCTAGTTTTTCTTTTTAAATTATAATGATAATGATTCTAAATATATAAATTGATTATAAATTATTAAAAATGTGTAAAAATATTATTTTGGGCAATATGATTTTTTAAAAGTTAAAATACGATATTTAAATTTTAATTTGAGCAAATACGATTTTGTTGTTTAACCAAAATATGTACGAAATTCACCCTAGTTAAGAATGAATGAAGAAAAGAAAAAACATAAAATTATTCAAATTTTAAAATTGAAAAGATTTGTTGTTGAATACAGTGGATATATTGCACCTGAGTACGCGATGCATGGATACTTGTCCGTGAAAGCTGATGTATTCAGTTTTGGGATTTTAGTTTTGGAGATTGTTAGCGGTCGAAAAGTTAGTGACAAGTCAGATTTGTTAACCGATGTAAGTCAAAATTTCTCAACCATTCTATACAAAGTTACAAACCAACCTTCCACTATTGATTATTTCAAAAAATAACACGTGTTTTGACTTTTATACATAAACTTTCTAATTTCCATTGACCAAGTTAGCATAGACAAACGTAGCAGTTTTCGGTGTTATTAAATCTTATCTTTTTTTTTTTTTTTTTTTTTTTTAATGTATGATATCAAACTATAAGTTTTTACTATTGACGTAAATTATAGGGATATTTCATTTTTTAGATGAGACAAAAGCTTGTAATATTTTATCGTATGGATATCATTCCCAAATTCCCAATCACATCTTATAGATAAATAAATTTTTTATTCAAAAGTTGAAATTTCAGTATTAATGTTAGCTACAACACAAAATATAAACTATAATATAATATCGGGATAATGTCACTGTAGCACATCAAACTTTGGTCAATTATCCGATTTGATCATTAAAGTTATTTTTTTGCACTTGAGGCCATTAAAGTCATGTTTTACCTATCAATTAAATCATTTTGCTCAAATTTAGCAGGTTACCAGGTTACAAGGCTGATGTGGCATTTATAATTAGTTTATCTTTATTCTTTGTGAGTCACGTCATATAATCCATTTAGATAAATAACAATATACTTTTAACTTTTTAAAATTTAAAGAACCACCACCATGAGTGTTATTTTTTTTTACCCACATAACTAAGACCACCTTCATGAAACTGAAATCAATTTTGGTGGTTCCTCAATTAATTCAATTACACAGATCAATTACAACAAGAAAACTAAGAACGAATATTGATTTGGTGGCTAACTAGATATGCTACTCCGCCATCGACCTCTACAACCTCAAGCAAGAGCGTGTTCCTCCGATACCGTCTCGCCAAGGAGATCCAAGCCGAAGAACTGGAATTCAAGGGTTAATGGTAGAGGAGGTTAAGTCGCCGGAAAGGGTTAGTGGTGGAGGAGGTGGAAGTTACAGGGAGATCGTGTTGTGATTGGGGTTGGTTTGAGGAGACGATTGTAGCTTCGCCATATGATATTTAGGCCAGCAGTCGGAATGACCAAATCCCAAATCGGAAACCAATCATTCAAATACAGGCCCTATATTCTGATTTCTTCAATCTGTGTTCTTGAACAAATATACAAATACATGCCCTAAATTCCGATTTCATCAATCTCCCACCACCATTTTCATCAACCTTCTAACATCACCATCGTCAAGCTCACACTGTTGCCATCGTCCCTCTAATCCAAGCCCTAAATCGGTAGATCATCGGTGAGAGAAGTTCTTCATGTCTTTCATCTTCACCTTTTCTTTCACTGATGAACACGATGAACACCAAGTGTTCTTAGTGTTTGTATGTATAAGAAAGATTGGTCTAAAACCAAATGATTCCAGAGAAACAAACAAAATAATCCCCTGCCACTTACCTGTATATAAAGCCACCATCCTTGTCTCTCCATTACAACCTACCATTCACCAACAGACCATCCTTATTTTCTCTATACCAGTCACCATGGCCATTATCAACCTCTAAATTTCGATACCGAGAAGAAGAAAAATGGAATTTGATTCCTTGTTGCTGAGGATTCTCGCACATATGCAGAAAATTGTGCAAGAAGATGTAATGAAGGAGAGTACCTGACATCGTCGATTGGGAACGAAGAAAAGGGGGTGTTGTTCATTGACTGAGACCTTTGATCGATTGATAGAAGGAGATAAAAGAGCAATGTCGATCTTTGTTTTGCTTGGGGTAAAGGCTACGAACACAGAAGAAGCACAATCGGGATGCAGAAGCAACCACAAACACCGGTTGATTTTTGTGGTGGGGGAACCGGGAAGAAGACGTACTGTTCTTCTTGGGTAAAGGGTAGTGTTTTTTTTTTAATTTAGGGTTTTAAAGAGGGGAAAAAGCCACATATTAAAAAAAGAACAATAAAGCCACATAGACTTAGTGTAACCGGTGAAACCGGGTAAAATTTGGATAATTCCCCTATTTAACAGACAAAAAACGAGTTTAATGGTCTATTGTGTAAAAAAAATAACTTTAGTGACCAAATCGGATAATTGACGAAACTTTGATGTGTTACAGTGACATTTTCCCTATAATATCTCCTGTCTTGCGAACCTAATAATAATATAATACCAATTTTTTTAGCATTTTTTTATTGAAATTTATTGTATTTTTTACTTTGAAAAGTTTTAAAGATTCTGATTAATTTGAAAAAATGAATTAGTCTGTTTGACCTCAAAAACCAACATTATACTTCTGTACAACGTCAAATGACTAAAATATCTTTGTAGTATCTTACCAAAGTGAAACCCAAAAAAGGTTTACACTCTACACAAAATATATACAACTTAATTGTTGTAAATTTCGTCTGGACAAATGGAGGATTTAGTAATTTTCTTGATATTTTCTCATTTATCCAACTACATAATGCAGACATGGAGCCTCTTCCAAATAGGGAAGCAACTGGAGCTAGTGGATGAAAGCCTTGATTCATGTAGCTCAAGTGAAGCAGCAATGTGCATACAATTAGGGTTGTTATGTTGTCAAGCTGTAGTTGCAGATAGACCCGATATGAATGCCCTTCATATTATGTTATCAAGTGACTCTTTTACCCTTCCACAGCCCGGAAGGCCCGGACTTCAAGGCCGTGTGGGGCGGTGGACCACCTCCGATTCATCCGTACGTACGGGTACAAATGATAGCTCTATTCTTACTAATCATACAAAACCATCTACTGCTAGTTCTACATACGATTTTTCAAGAAATTCTATTTCGTATTCGTCTATAAATGAAGGTCGATAAGTTATTTTTTTTTATGTGAAAGTTGTAAAAGTAAATAGGTGAAAATCTATAATTGATTTACCTTTGGTATAATTGGCTAGGGTTGGTGTTTATCTTTTTAATTTGTGTAGTAAATTGATTTATCGTGTGAATATGTGATTCTGCATTAGTAAAGAGAAAGTTTGACATTTTCTTTCGTTGCATCTTTCATACTTTAGAATCGCAGATATGTATACATGTATTTATTTATTTATTTATTATTTATTTTTTTGTGGTAGTTCTTTCATTGTATGAAATCGTAACATCTTAGAATTTTTAATTAATTCACCAGAATAAATGTTTGAAATTGCCAAAATCACATGTAAATCCAAACCATAAAATTCTAGATTACAATGGAAATAAAATGCAACTAAATTTCACCTAGCTTAGAGCATAAAAAAAAGTAAAAAACCCTTTGGTGTTACACTTACAGGATGGGATGAACCTATATTGGGATTTCAAAAGGGGACAAACAAGACGGGATAGCCTCCCCATGTTACTTTTAAATGACGATGTAAATCTCCTGTTTCCCGACTCATACCATGTTTTATCTTCAACTAAAAAATGGCAAATATAAAACAAATATATGTCTAAACAAGTGTTTTTTCTTTCATTCTTTTATGACTCAGTGGCTATCAATTCAGGCTCCAACTTTAAGGCATAGAAATTTCATATTTCAGAGTTTTTTGAAGTGATGAAAATCACAAGGTAATATTTTGATTTCTAGAATTCTTTTATTAGAATCTTTTTTAGTGATTATGAAATATATCTTGCTCATTTGATTTTTAATTTTTTTATTACAATTTTGATACCCTTTCTTGGTGATTTGAATTGTTGAAATTGAAAAGTTCATTTTATGATTTCTAGATTTTTTTAGAAGCATATTATTGTTCTTTTTTCATGATAATGAAATATATATTGCTTATTTGAAATATGATTTTTTACGGTTCTAATGCCCTTTAGTGTTTGAGTTTCAAAATCTAAACCAAAATCGCAAATAAGACCGTCTCTTTCCATTCTATTATTCTACAATTTAGGACGCCTACTTGATTAAAGAAATATGAATCTGGATTGAAAAATATAAGAAGACACAAAAAGTTGAAGAATTTAATAAAACACAAGCAGAATCTATGAATAAGTTTATAACAAAAAATCAAAAAAACCTTTTGAAAAATGAAAAACAACTTGTTAATGAAGCTAATCTTGATGACAATGTTAATGCCAATGTTGATGATAATATTAATGCTGATGTTGATGATCAATGATAATGTTGATATTAATGATAAATCTTGATGTTAATGATAATGTTAATGTTGATGTAAATGATAATGTTAATTTTCATATTTTAATATATTTGATCCAAGAAATTTGGATGTTCTTAACTCTAACATAATAAATATTATATTATTGAAAGGCCTTAAAAGAAATTTATCTGTTATAAAATCTCTTAAAGTTAAATATTTAAGAAGATTTTTAGAAAGATGTTATACTAAAACTTTACCAAATGGGGAAATGTGATAGAGATTGATTTGTTTATTCTAAAGAAACTGAGAATTTATTTTTGTTGTAAAATATTTCGACAAGGGTGTGGAAATGATCAATTAGAAAATGAGCATTTTAAGGGATTGGTCCAATATTTCCTATAAGACAGGAAATTAAAAGAAAAAAAAATATATTTTGATGAGATTTCAAACGATACATCTTCTAGTGTTTCATAGTCCGCACAAGAGACTTTTAGGGTTGAATATTTTAAATGTATGGTTGATCAAGCAATTACCTCTAACTACAATGTTTGAACAATATCAACAATATGATAGTATTATGGTTTTTGTTTAATTCAGAAAAATTACTTCCATTAGATGATATAACCTTAAATTCTTGTTGTAAGTCTCTTGAAAATTCACTTAAGAAAGATAGAACAACCGGATATTGATGGAAATGACTTATATATTGAGTTCAAATTACTTCTATATCTCTTGCATAAGGAAAAAATAACAATTGATACTCTAAAGTTTTTAAAACGTGTTGATTGTTTTCCTATTACGTCTATACATATTAAATTATGTTGAGTATTCTTGTTACTGCTACATCTGCAGAACGGTATTTTTCCTGATTGAAGATTTTGAAGTCTTACTTACGATCTACAATGACCCAAGAACGACCTGATAGATTGGTTTTGATGTGGATTAAGCGCAAAAATTAGGATAAAGTTACTTATAAAGTTATTATTGAAAAGTTTATTTCATTGAACATTCGAAGGATAGTTGTTTTCAAGTTGAAGAAATTTTCTTTTGGTGTATTACTTTGAATGAAATTTTCAATTTATGTATTTTGCAATAGAAATGATAATTTATAATTTATTTTCTTAAATTTTTAGATCGTTCAAGTTTTACAACTTACTTTTTGTTAAATGGCACAAGGTCTCCAACAGGCCCGGTCCTGACGGTGGCAACATGGGAGTCGCCCATGGCCTATGTGTAACATCTGTTTTCTAGAATTGATCGGTTTAGGACATTATGGAGTCAAAAGCTTGGTTTTTGGGGAAACCGGTATCACGACGTAACTATAGAAAGGTCAAGACATGACAAGCGAAAGTAAAGAACGGTATCGGGACTGTGGTCACAACGTGACACATAGGCGGTCACGACATGAGGAGGTTGCATCCCAAGCCCATGATCTTTTAGGCTTTCCTTCATATTAAAAATCTTTTAACTCGATTTTAGGGTTCATCACCAACCTCCATCACCCTCAAACCTCAGAAAACGCTAACTTTATTATCTCTTGGTGGTTCATGGCTCACTTTGGTGCTTATGGTAGCTTGAAGACAAAGAAGAAGGTGTTCTAGAGTGTTTATCCAGCAAGGAAGCCTCATCCTCAGTCTCTTTTGCACATTCTTGTAACAACCTAGGAAATACGTCACAAACCACCATTAACATTTAACGATAGGACGTCAGAATATAATAAGAACAACCTTGTAACCACTCGATATATTTTAATATATTCAAAATTCTCATCCTTAATTACGTCAACATTTAGGATTAAAAATAAGAGCGCAAAAAAGTCGTGTCACTATGAGAGAAAGTTAGCACATTTAGACACTTTAGCTACCGTGATTCTAGAAATATAAATTTCGTAAAAAATCCGACATAGTATGGGTGAGATATGACATTTATGGTAAAAAGAAATCTACCGTAATTAAAAAGTTAAAACGACGAAAACTACAAGGAGATTGGTTAGCTTTTGGAAAAGTCACCAACTAGACAAGTGTAGTACTACTTAAAGTAGGAATTATGAGGCAAGGAACGCTTAAAACGGACATCACGTGTACTCGGGTGAAGCAGGACCCAAGGAAGGTTGTTGCCCCTTCATGCAAGAGGATGGCGTCCCTACCAGCATCATCAACAAAGATGTTGTTTGGATGCCCCATATATGAGCATGGATGCATGAGGAGGCTATTGGATCATAGTTCTAGGTGGAGAAGTCATCCACTACACCTCTTCTACCCGGGGATACTCCTGTGGAGTAGGCCATCTCTCTTCTGGTGCCACGTACTGCTCATCTCCCTGGCCGTATTGGAGCGATGAACACTGAGTTCTTCTTAATAAGGATGAATTTGATAAAGCTCATGAAGAGGGTGCATTACTTGGAGGAGGAGAGAGACAAGATGAAGATGCGAACTTTACTCGTGCAGGATCAGCTACAGGAGGCACGTGATGATGCTCAGTTCCTCCGCCAGGTGCTAGAGGAGGTGATTAGCCACACATATCTGATTGGAGCTCCAAGTGGAGTGGGTGGAGTCTTGAGTCTCTCTTTTTGATATCTAGCTAGAGTTTTTATATAGACAGTTAGTCCAAATGATGGCACTTCTTATAGTGTACAGTGGTTTTTAGTTTTCTTCTGTTTTGACCCTATAATGGTAGTTAGGAGTGATCTGGTGTCACACCCCTAAACTGAGACGGTGGAAACATTCAGGGGTGGAGGACGTCATGTATAGTATCATAACAACGAGTAATATTAAAACAAAGCAACAACATCCATGGTATTGAAAATATAGTAATAACATTTGTGCTCTTAATAATGTTTTATGACACCAAAATGTATAGCAAAATAAAAGACGAGTCTTGAATATGCTCCATCTTCTTAAAAACCTGTTAGAGTGTACCTGTCTACTGGTTCCCTGAGAATACAAGTTATTTTGAAAAGAGAGTATCAACATTTATGTTGGTGAATTCATAAGCCTTTAGTATTAGAAATCTGTCTTTGTTCCTTGAAAATGTTAGTATGTTTCTCCAGAAAAATCCAATATGTTTCTATAGTAAATGAAATGTAGTCTTAGGCCTTAAGACCAAAGTGTATGTTTATCGTGCTTGAAAATAGTGTATTGTACTTGTATGAAACCTTTTGTATGTATGTATTGAAAAGTAATGTAATGTAGTCTTATTACTTAAAATAAAACCATTGAAGTTAAGTGTGTACCGTAAACCAAAATGTTTAGTTAATGCTTATTGTGAGTGAGATTATAACCATGCTAAAATGACATTTGTCACCCCAGACCTGCCAGTCTAACTGTAGCTATGTAACGACCGAAAAATTCCAACCAATTTAAACTTTTCAAAAACAACCCATTTTCTCAATGTTATTACAAAAAGGTTTTCAATACAATTATTATCAGAGTCTTCCCAGAATCACAGCATGAAACGAAATCATGAGGAGCGGTACGATCACGCCTTTGCCTTGCCATGGTCTCCTGAAGAACCTGAAATGCATTAAACCACAACTGTAAGCCCGAAAGCTTAGTGAGATACCCCCAAAATACCAACCACATATACCATACACACATAACATGCCAAATCATATCCGATCATAGAACAGCTATACACTTCGGGTCTACTGTGTGACTGATCCGCCGCACTGGCCAACAGTCCACCTGGTCCACCCTTCGAGTCTAGCCATATACATCAAGTCTGAAGTGTGATTGGTCCGCCGTTCTGGGCCTTCAATCCACCTGGTCCACTCTCTGAGTCTACAGTATGACTGGTCTGCCCGCACCGGGCCTTCAGTCGGCTTGGTCCACTCTCCGAGCTTCGGCACGTCTGGTCCGCCCTCTTGGGGCCTACAGCATATTCGGACCGCTCGTTGGGCCTTCGGGACAACCGGTCCGCCCTGGTTATCTTGGCCTACAGCACAAAGCAGGACCCGCCTCAACCCAACCCCAATCCAACAACCATGTGCACATAAACATACAATCATATAACAATTCACAGTCAACAAGACGATCTAGCAGATCACATAACATATCATCATCCTAACCAGGATACCGACCTAACCGGTCACTAGCATAGCATCATCCCACATAACAGGATACCGACCTTAACCAGGTCTCTAACATATACCATCCTAGCTACCAGGATGCAAGCATATCAAAGCAATAACATAACAACAAATACTTAGATCTCAATCCGATAAAGGGCCGGCCTTGGTGCCTTAGACCCTGTTGATATAGTAAGGATAACTCACCTTGCCACTGCCGAAACTCTGAACTGAAGAAGCAGATTCTCGAATCACCGACTCACCGAAAATCCCAAACTAGCCAACATAGCACAAATAATCATTAGGCTAAGCACAATACCCTTCCAAGGATAAATTGACAAATTTACCCTTAACTCATTCCGGCCCAACACTGGATAAGCTCTCAAGCCCACTATTGGCCCAAAGTCCAAAAGTCCGAAGCAAAGCCCACTATTGGCCCAATTTACTAAATTGGGCCCACCTCACCAAATGGGCCTAGACCCATGGTCCAATCTAATTAATGGGTCCACAATATTTTATCCATAATGTCCAGTCACGGTCCAAAATCCAGCAGCCCAATAACAGCCCAATCCCTAAGGCCCAAAATGAAAAACCCAACTGAGGGAGTACGTTGGGCGTACCCTCCTTGGTATGCTGGGCGTACACGCTGATTCGCAACTGGGGATCGGGGCACTAACCCACTACGTGGGGCGTACTCCTAAGTTACGCGGGGCGTAACTTCGATGCTCATTAAGTCCTCATAACTTCTTAATGGTTTAAGCTCTTAAGCCCAAACTTCAGATCCTTAGGCCAAATATGCCTAAGATTCATAAAGTCTCAAACTTTATCACTTGGGACGTCCATAAAGCTCTTAATCCGTTAAGACCTACTTATCTCACACATGGAGCAACCACAGCCCTTGGGACCTCATTTTTCTCACTCAAGACCTCTCCAAAGGTCTGAAAGGATAGATAATCTCCACCAAATCCAAACATGCATCAAGATGAGGACTTTTGGGACAAGAATGATGTCAAAACTTCACAACACTTAGATCTATGCAATATAAATGACAAGCAAGAAGCTTTATACCTCAGATAGGCTCCAAAGGATGATATCTTTCCAGATCTATAAGCTCCATCCACTCAACTCCTTCTTTAACAACTTCCTTTTTCTTTTTCTAGCCTCTCCTTTGCCAAAATAAGCTTTCCAAGGCCAAACACACCCAACAATGGAGGTGGAACGGCTATCTAGGGGTTCTGAGGTTATGGGAGAGCTTATGGAGGCTAGGGTATGAACCAACATGTTCCTTATATAGTGGCTGACCCTAATTTTAGGGTTTTAGAACTCTGAGAGTACGCTGGGCGTACTCAACCTTTCACCCGCGTCCAATTACACACTTACGCTAGGCGTAACCCAACTTACGCTGGGCGTACTCGGTGTGTCCCAACTTTCATATTTGGCCCTCCTTTTCCACTTTTCCCACAAAAGGACCAAAATACCCTTCCTCTTAAATCCCCGGGACTCACAATTAAGTACTCTTAGGAACGGGGCATTACAATTCTCCCCCACTTAAATTAGGCTTCGCCCTCAAAGCCTGCGGCAACTCTACTCCAGAACTTCTCCCGCAACACACCACCTGGCATTAACCAAACCAGGTTCCTTAAGACACACCCTTCGAAATCCGAAACTCAACCTTCCCTTTTCTTGCGGTGTTCTGACCACCGCCTCAAGCCGGCCACCGGCTTCACCCTTTGATAACCACACTTATCAGATTCTACACTTATCAACCGAGTACCACTCCATGGCACTTTTCTCGATCCTGATCACAACAATCACTTAACAATTATGAGCTAGATATAACCCTGAACCACCGGGTTCCCGATCCGAGTCCAACTCTATCCACTCCATGCTGACAGAATGACACATTCTTCAGCCTCAGAGCAACTCCCATGAGTTCTCCTCTAGCAATCGCATGCACATGCTGAACTAGCTCTAGCACCCTCGGGATGGGAAAACCCGTCACACTAACGACACCTCCAAACATCCCCCAGGATGAATCACCACTACATACACAATTCCTTGATCAGAATCAAACTGGGAATCCAAGACTCCATCCCAGCATCCTTTCCGAGCCTCTTGACTCTACCCCCACGGAAATCCTTCCGCAACCTCAGCAGACATCCCGTCCGGATGTGATTCCATACCACTGCCGCAATCACGTTGCTCAATGACCATAATTGGATCACTCCAATCATAACTCTGCACTGCCGCTTTCACTTCCGTGAATTTACACTCCCTCTCGGAGCTACATTCCTCTCTCTTTCCTTATCAAGGAAATCCACTTGGCCGCCTTGTTACTGCGACAAGTGCCACGGTGCTCGCCCAACGCTACACCACTCCCTTATAGCATAACCGCTATCCATGCAACACACATGCTCTGAATCTGCTCACAAGGACTCTCGAGTCCATGCACTATCTCCACTAATCGAGATCAATACCCGGGGCCAGACCTTCTGATGCTAACACATCGCGACATACTCAATCCATTTCCTCGAACTGATCTAACAATACCTGTAGAGTCTTCAGCATGACTGGACCGCCTTACCAGGCCTTCAGCCAATCTGGACCACTCTCAGAACCTTTAGCCAATCTGGACCGCCCTCCAGGGCCTTCAGCCTGGCTGGACCGTTCTCCGAGCCTTCGGCCTGACTGGTAGGCCTACTGGCCTTCAGTCTACCCAGACCGGCCAACTAGCATTCATCCTTCCGATTAATCTCTCCGGGAAATCCTCCCATGCATACCGTTCTAGCCCTCTAGGGGTTCCGAACTCTATCTCCATCATACATACTCAATCTCGGCCTGATCCCAGGCCTTCTACAATCAAATACCCTTGGTCTGTATCCCGCCCCGCATGCCTGCCACTTATTCATACCCGCCTACGCTCTTGGCTGACAGAAACACTGTTGAATCCCAAGCAGCTAAACAACCTCCAATGCTCATCGATCTTCCGGAGAATTTTCCAATTCTCCCCCACTTTTAGCACTGACTATCAACCACCGGTCACCATCACCGACCTCCCTCAACAACCCTACACAACACAAACACTTACACGCGAAATGCGTCACGCAAGCACGAGCAACCTTCACAAAATCACATATCAACACTGATCATCCCGAGCTCGAAAGAAACTCGATCTTCAGCTAACCCCTCCTCAGACTGCAGATGCTACCCGACATTCAAACCAAACGCCAGATTTCCATTAATAACCCTCATGAATGATAACCAACGAAATTCCCAACACTAACCCATAACCATGCCATAACCCTCAAAGAACAACGAATACCACACCGAAAACCACACAATGAGACTAGCAGATAAATAATACTCCATAATAATCACAAGATAACAAGACATCAAGAAAGAAACATACCCGCAGCTGCATCCGGCACTGCTCTGACCTCCTCTGCTGTAAGCTGAAAAGCATGATCTTGAGCCCTTGGGGGCTCCGCTCCACCTTGACCTCCACCCGTGATCCTCAAAGTTGCCGGTGCTGGAGCCTGCACCGATCCTGCAGCAAGCTGTGGACAGTTGACCCTCAAGTGTCCAACCTAATGACAATGATAACAAATCCTCAAATCCTGAACCAGGGCTGACTGCCGACAATCCCTCACATAGTGCCCCTCCTTTTCGCACTTGCGGCATGCACCACCGGACTTACAAACTCCGGTGTGACCCTTCCCACACTTCCCACAAGCGTGGCTGCTCTAATCTCCCACCCTGGAATCAACGGTCTTGGACCGTTTCGGCGCCGGCTGCGACTGCACCGGAGCCTGCCTCAACTCACGCAACTACAACTCAATCTCCAACTCACGCCGCCTAGCGGCCTCCTGCAACTCCAACAAAGTCTCACACCTCTGCGTAGACACAAACTGTCTGATATCCTTCTTGAGCATACTCAGATATCGGGACATCTGAGCTTGCTCTGAAGCGAACTCAGGGCAAAACATCACCCTCTCAGTGAACATCCTGGTGATCTCAGTCACCGACTCCGAACCCTGCTTCAGCTCAAGGAACTCCTGAGCCAATCTCTCCCTCTCAACCCGCGGAACATAACGAGTGCTGAACATCTCTCGGAACCGATCCCATGAAACCGCAGCTCTCTGCGCATCCGAATACGACCCCCTGGTCAATCTCCACCAATCCTTCGCCCCGAGCCTTAACAGGTTCAGAGCACACCTCACCCTCTGATCAGCAGGGCACGAACACGTGAAGAAACACCCCTCCACGTCCGACAACCATCTCATATCAAAGGTAGGAGGCTTCGTATTATCGAAGTCCCGATACTGAAAACCCCGACCAGCTCCTCCCCCTGCCGCTGCTACAACTGCTGTAGCCGCCACGGCAGCCGTCTCTGTGAGAGCTGCATAGCGCTCATCAAAATACTCAACCATGGCAGTCTTGATCGACCCAAACAGTTCCGGCAACTCAGCCCGGAACAACGCAGCAACCTCATCATGTAGGATCTCACGAATCCTAGCATCCAACTCGCATGTGCTCACTTGACCCACAACCTCGGGCGGTACTAACCCGCCCGGAACTCCCTCTCCTGCTCCCGATCCTGACTCGGATCCACTCCCAGCATGCCTCGGAATCTTCATACTGAAAAACACCACAAGATCTCAGATTCTTCCCACTATCCCGGGAACCAACTCTCAATCCAACCCTAGAGGTCATGGTTTCCCTGATACGCGTATGGGTCCAGTGCTTTCAGTAGTACGGGCCCATACTACCTTCCACACCTACCCATATTTGTATGAAGTACTACCACAACACCCTAGTGAAAAATGTACATAACGAGCGCTGAATCCTCACTCCTAGAGGAACACCGTAAATCTCCCATAGAGGATCCTAGGCTAGCAGGCATCATAAATCAGGCAACACTATCATGAAACCCTGAAGATCTCTAGCCTAGTACTAGCATGCTGTTCTATCAAAGCTCAAAAACAAATATCATGTATGGTATTTTGGGGTTACTTACTGGCTCCGACTGATCGTACCTCCGCGTCCTCCTTTTACTCATTTTGAAAACCATTTTAAATTCTCTTTTAAAAACTCTCCCTGATTTGAGACTGGATTCACACGAATGTTCCTCCAATTCACTTAAACCAAGGCTCTGATACCAACTTGTAACGACCGAAAAATTCCAACCAATTTAAACTTTTCAAAAACAACCGATTTTCTCAATGTTATTACAAAAAGGTTTTCAATACAATTATTATCAGAGTCTTCCCAGAATCACATCATGAAACGAAATCATGAGGAGCGGTACGATCACGCCTTTGCCTTGCCATGGTCTCCTGAAGAACCTGAAAAGCATTAAACCACAACTGTAAGCCCGAAAGCTTAGTGAGATACCCCCAAAATACCAACCACATATACCATACACGCATAACATGCCAAATCATATCCGATCATAAAACAGCCATGCACTTCGGGTCTACTGTGTGACTGGTCTGCCGCACCGGCCAACAGTCCACCTGGTCCACCCTCCGAGTGTAGCCATATACATCAAGTCTGCAGTGTGATTGGTCCGCCCGTTCCGGGCCTTCAGTCCACCTGGTCCACTCTTTGAGTCTACAGTATGACTGGTCCGCCCGCACCGGGCCTTCAGTTGGCCTGGTCCACTCTTCGAGCTTCGACACGTCTGGTCCGCCCTCTTGGGGCCTACAGCATATCCGGACCGCTCGCTGGGCCTTCGGGACAACCGGTCCGCCCTGGTTATCTTGGCCTACAGCACAAATCAGGACCCGCCTCAACCCAACCCCAGTCCAACAACCATGTGCACATAAACATACAATTATATAACAATTCACAGTCAACAAGACGATCTAGCAGATCACATAACATATCATCATCCTAACCAGGATACCGACCTAACCGGTCACTAACATAGCATCATCCCACATAACAGGATACCGACCTTAACCAGGTCTCTAACATATACCATCCTAGCTACCAGGATGCAAGCATATCAAAGCAATAACATAACAACAAATACCTGGATCTCAATCCGATAAAGGGACGACCTTGGTGCCTTAGACCCTGTTGATATAGTGAGGATAACTCACCTTGCCACTGCCGAAACTCTGAACTGAAAGAGCAGATTCTCGAATCACCGACTCACCGAAAATGCCAAACTAGCCAACATAGCACAAATAATCATTAGGCTAAGCACAATACCCTTCCAAGGGTAAATTGACAAATTTACCCTTAACTCATTCCGGCCCAACACTGGATAAGCTCTCAAGCCCACTAATGGCCCAAAGTCCAAAAGTCCGAAGCAAAGCCCACTATTGGCCCAATTTACTAAATTGGGCCCACCTCACCAAATGGGCCTAGACCCATGGTCCAATATAATTAATGGGTCCACAATACTCTATCCATAATGTCCAGTCACGGTCCAAAATCCAGCAGCCCAATAACAGCCCAATCCCTAAGGCCCAAAATGAAAAACCCAACTGAGGGAGTACGTTGGGCGTACCCTCCTTGGTATGCTGGGCGTACACGCTGATTCGCAACTGGGGATCGGGGCACTGACCCGCTACGCGGGGCGTACTCCTAAGTTACGCGGGGCGTAACTTCGCTGCTCATTAAGTCCTCATAACTTCTTAATGGCTTAAGCTCTTAAGCCCAAACTTCAGATCCTTAGGCCAAATATGGCTAAGATTCATAAAGTCTCAAACTTTATCACTTGGGACGTCCATAAAGCTCTTAATCCGTTAAGACCTACTTATCTCACACATGGAGCAACCACAGCCCTTGGGACCTCATTTTTTTCACTCAAGACCTCTCCAAAGGTCTGAAAGGATAGATAATCTCCACCAACTCCAAACATGCATCAAGATGAGGACTTTTGGGACAAGAATGATGTCAAAACTTCACAACACTTAGATCTATGCAATATAAATGACAAGCAAGAAGCTTTATACCTCAGATAGGCTCCAAAGGATGTTATCTTTCCAGATCTATAAGCTCCAGCCACTCAACTCCTTCTTTGAAAACTTCCTCTTTCTTCTTCTAGCCTCTCCTTTGCCAAAATAAGCTTTCCAAGGCCTAACACACCCAACAATGGAGGTGGAACGGCTATCTAGGGTTTATGAGGTTACGGGAGAGCTTATGGAGGCTAGGGTATGAACCAACATGTTCCTTATATAGTGGCTGGCCCTAATTTTAGGGTTTTAAAACTCTGAGAGTACACTTGGCGTACCTCTAGTACACTGGGCATACTCAACCTTGCACCCGCGTCCAATTACACACTTACGCTGGGTGTACTCGGCGTGTCCCAACTTTCAAATTTGGCCCTCCTTTTCCACTTTTCCCACAAAAGGACCAAAATACCCTTCCTCTTAAATCTCGGGGACTCACAATTAAGTACTCTTAGGAACGGGGCGTTACAAGCTAACAGTTTAGGTGTCAGATTGTCAGTCCCGTATAGATCTATACACAATTTCATGCCCTCCCTCCAATTGACTCTGGTTATAATTTAGGACTTTTAGCATGTACTCTAGTAGGTATCGTGAAGTAGTGGCTCACATTTAGTATTAACTTGTTTATGTATAGTGTGTATATGTTTTCTTGTTCTTGTAAATGAATAGTCTATTCATAGTGGAAGTAATTATATTTACATTATTATTCATGTGATGTATCCTTTGAACTTAGAAAATGGTGTGAGATGTTTCGTAAACTATACCTATTATAGTTTATAAGTTTATTCTATCTGTACTGAAAGTGATTTAAGGAAAATACCCCTTTGCTTGGCATATACAAAAAGGGTTATAAATTGTTAATGAAATCAGTTTTATACTTATATATATATATATATATATATATATATATATATATATGTTGCATGTATAATTAAAGTTTAAAAGAGAGTCGGACAAGTAATTATATCCTAAGCCCACAACCAAACAAGGAACATAAGGCAGAAACACTGGTCCTAAGCCTGTTAAATCTTAATTATACATATATAGATATATAAATATATATTTTGATAAAAGCAGTAATTTAAGTAGTTGAAAACAGTTTAAAATGGTTTGACGTAGTTTATAAAGGTAATATGTAACACCTATAAAATTTGAGCCAATTTAAAACATTTTATTTCATTCAAAAACCATTAAGTTCATAAATCTTGTTTTCAAAGTAGTTTAAACATCAGAGTATCCCCTAGAACCATATCACATAAATCATACAACATGAGGAGCGGTACGATCACGCCTTCGCCTTGCCACAATCTCCTGAAGTACCTGAAACAATACACTGAACTGTAAGCTCGATAGCTTAGTGAGTTACCCCCAAAATACCAACCACATACATATCACAATATAGAACAGCCATGCCTATCAAGTCTGCAGTGTGATTGGTCCGCCCTCAACAAGCCTTTAGTCTATCTGGATCTATCCGAGCCTTCGGTATGACTGGACCGCCATACGGGCCTACAGTCTATCCGGTCCGCTCGTAGGGTATGTTGGCCTTCAGCACAAAGCAGGACCGCCTCAACCCAAACATCAAGCAAATAACCATGTATACATATAACAGGTAATCACATAACAATCCATAGGCAAACAAATCGATCTAGCAGATCATAAAGCATAACATCATCCTTACCAGGATACCGACCTAACCGGTCACTAACATAACATCATCCTATATACCAGGATACCGACCTAAACCAGGTCACTAACATATCATCATCCTATATACCAGGATACCGACCTAAACCAGGTCACTGACATAACACTGTCCTAATTACCAGGACGCCGATCTAACAGATCAATAAGCACATCAACAGTACAAGTACATATATCAGATATAACTATCTCATAGATCATCGATCATAGCAATCTCTCATGACCAAAGCATCGACCTAAACAGGTCACTAACATACTAATCCTAACAGATCATATTAACATAACAACATATTGTCTATTCTGATACCAATATAATAGATCATAACCACATGTAGTGTACTGTAACCAAGATAACAACCAAAAGGGCCGGCCTTGGTGCCTTAGACCTTATTGATATAGTGAGGATAACTTACCTGCAATTGCCGACAGAAAAGAAAAGACCAAGATGCTCCGACTACCGACATGATCTTCACCACAAAACACTCCAATATATGCACTGAAGAATAATTCGGATCTCCTCAAGTCTGCTTGATCCAAGCTTCTCGATCTTCAAGATTTCTTCACAAATCACTCCAATTTGCTTCCAAGGCTTCTCACAAATGAGTTAGGGTTTCTGGATCTCAAAGGGGGCTAAGGGGGCTGAGGGGAGGACATTAAGTCCTTTAAATAGGGTGCAAACCCGAAGATTAGGGCTTTTCCTCATCCAGCACTGACTCGTCGAGTCCAGCCGTCGACTCGGCGAGTCAGGCCACTTAATCACGTGCCCGGTACTCGCTTCGACTCGGCGAGTCAAGAGGCCTACTCGCCGAGTCCCTTCCTTTATTTTCATATAGCACCCTTCAACTTCTAGCTTCTGTACTTGGGATGTTACAATTCTCCCCCACTTAAATTAGGCTTCGTCCTCGAAGCCTGCTGCATCACACAATTTCAGATGACACTCCCACAATGCATCCACTGATCTCACACCGGCCCAGATTCCTTCAAACTCTACTATCGAATCCCTATATAATCCATCACTTCCCCTGCAGGGTCCTGACAACTGCTTCGAGCCGGCCACTTGCCTTTTTTCTCTGATGATAACACTTATCAACTAAGTGCCACCTGATGACACTACCATATTCCCATCTTACACATTCATTCGCCTCTTGCGAAAACTGGATACCATTATAAACCATCGGGTCCTGACCCAGTGTTAACTTGCTATCCCTTGCCCAACTGGTGTTACTTCTATCAAAATGTACTGATGAAAACTCATCCTGTTTCCTCCCTGGATCAAATCACTTATCGCGCTGACATGATAGACATTCCATAGCTTCTGAGCAACTCTCATGAATACCCATCTATAACACGTATACACATCGTACCTGGCCCAATCAGCCTCGGGCTGGAAACCAGGCATGCCAACAACGGTTCCAACCATCCCTAGGATGGAACACCACCACATACATAACTCATGACCACAACCATAAATTGGAACCCAAGGATTTACCCTTGCATCATTTCCGAGCTCTTCTAATTCAGCATCAGCGCTAACCATTCCACAACCTCCACGGACATCCCACCCGGATGTGGTTCCACATAACTGGTACAATCTCAGTGCTCACAATCAATAATTGAAATACTTTCGCTCATCCATTTACACTACTGCTTTCCTTTCAGATGACCAACACTCCTTCCCGGAGCTACATACCTTTCTCCTCCATTCTTCAAGGAAGTCTACTCGACAACCCATATCACACCAACAAGTGCCACAGTGCTAAAAATCCACTCTACACTACCCATGTAGAGAAACTGCTACTCTCTAACTCCCATATGCTCTGAATTTGATCACAACTAACAAGTCCCACACACGGCCTTTAGCTAACTTCATAATCCTAATCAATACTTGGGGCCGGACCTTATCGATTGCTATCGCATGGCGACATACTCACTCATTCTCCGCATACCGATCGACTAACACATAGGGTCTTCAACATGACTGGACCGCCTTACCAGACCTTCAGCCTATCTGGACCACCCTTAGAACCTTCAACATGTATGGACCGCCTTTTTTGGGCCTTCAGCCTGTCTGGACCGTTCTTCGAGCCTACGGCCTGACTGGTATGCCCACCGGCCTTCAGTCTATTCGGACCGCTCAAAATTTTCGTACATCACCCTGAATAATTCTTTCTAGGAATCTCTCCCATGCATACTGTTCTCGTCCTCTTGGGGTTCCGAACTCCAGCTCCATTCCGTATACTCAGATTCCGGCCTAACCCTAGGCCTCAAAACAATCAATCACTTTCTTTGGAAATCGTGGTATGTTCCCTTCCCCACGTGTCTATTACCATATTCTCAGCTAAAACACTGCCGGATCCAACATTTTAATTAAAACACCCATTCGGATCCACTCTCTATCCCCAACTGGAGTATTACCCGATCCAAGAAGATGAAACCTCGGAGACACTCCGAACTGATGAGATCACCAAGATCCTTTGAACTCCGTTCGACCACTAATAACAACTTCCGATCAACCAGATACACCAGAGTCCTCAGCCTACTCTAGCAGCATGCTTAATACGTGGAACAGGCCTATTGAGTGCTAAAGCGTAGCAGCCTGCTCAATACCCGAACATAGATCTACAAACATAAACAGAGTCTTCAGCATGACTGGACCGCCCTACCAGGCCTTCAGTCGATCTTCCACCTTCTCGGAAATCCGAGGTCTGTTCCATGGCTCGTGTGTCTACCATACACGCTAAATAACCCGCACTATGCACTGCTGAGCCCTGGCATCTAACAAAACCCTCAATCTATCAATCCAAAACCCTCAGAGTCGAGCACACCCTCGACCGAAAACTCGAACTGAACTCGATTCTTGACTAGGACCCCAACCTGGTTCCCCATCTTCTACTATAAAGCATCCAAAAGACATGTTCTTATGCTGGGGAGTTTTCGCCGTACCCCCAAACAACACAACCCTCAAACTAAGCAGCAAATAGGGCCTCTGTTCTCCCTGTCGGGTTGTGAAACTTATCCTCGTTTCAAAACCTTTCCACTTCAGCATCTCGGGGTAACACTCCCCCACTTAGATTCAACTAAGCCTTCATAATACATGAAAATTGGAGGATTCTCAATCCTCCTCACTTCCCAACGATTTATCTGATGACAACCAACTCTTTCCCACTAGTGTTCCATTGCTAGCTAGACCCGACTCATCACACACTTCTAAGAACCAGATGATAACTTCCTGAATCCCAGTGAAACCGACAGCCACTAATGCGTGAGTGACTCCACACTCACTTCCTGAATACCACCATATAGATGCTCCACCTAATACCTCGGCAACAAGTTACTTATCTTGGTGCTTTTAATCCGTCAACCACTAACGGTTGCTAACCACTGAATCCTAACAATGATGAATAACCCTTTTGTGGGACTCCATCCGTAGGCCTCCCACATAAAACCCCTTTTCCAAAGGTGTTCCAAAAAAGCTTCCCGCTTTCGGGCTTTAGAAATCATTCTCTTCAGGGTTCACACCCTGACTCACTCACCAACTCAAACGCCCACAGTTGAACGGCAGCAACTGAAACAACCTCTGCCCTAAACCGAGTTACAAACCACTCCCAATACATAGTCTGCAGTCCCAAAAGTGCAATAGATCGTACAATGAATCCATTCCATCCGATACAAGAGATCCAAGGAAAACCGGACCTCACAACACTTATGCCACGCCGACCGTCCTGAGCTCACCGGCGCTGAAATAATGTTGCCTATTCCTGTAACCAACTGACCCCGAGCTGGAATACACCTAATCTTGGGGTCACAAGCCTGCTCACTCCTTCGAGCTTGGAAATTGAGAGGGTGCAATCCTTTCCCTACAAAACTACGATCCAATTCATCAATCAACCATTTCACTTTCAGCTGCAAAACCCCAGCTGAAGATAATCATCACTCCTTTCTGGAATTCCCACGACCCATAACCCGGCCTCGAGCAAACTCCCGAGCCTCAAATCTATAAACCCATAAGCTAGACTCTCCCGCTCAACCCGATGAAATATAACGAGTACAGGTCATCTTCCTGCTCCCAGATAGCTGTATCCTTCTACTCATCATATTATGCACCAATAACAAGTCCCGGTCCTGGAAAGCTCGTCCAGCTCCTCTCCTTGCCGTCATTACAGCTGCCACGACAACCGTCTTAGCAATGTCTGCATGACGCTCGACAAGATACTCAACCATAGCGGTCTTGAAAGACCCAATCATCTTCGGAATTTATCCCCAAACAATCTCGATCGTCTCCTCTCGGAGGATCTCCCTGCCACTATCCTCTGACAATGCTAGCCAATCTTGGCTGCCCGCTCTCGATCCTAACCTGGATCCGGTCACAAGACGTCTCGTGACCACCATTCTGGCAATACACCAAAAGATCTCTAATAACCTATATAATGATAGGGAAACAACTCCAAAACCCAACCCCAGGGGTTGTGACTTCCTTGCTACGTGTATGGGTCCTGTGTTTTCGGTAGTACGGGCTCATACTACCTTCCACACCTACCCATATTTGTCTCAAGTATCATCACAACTCCCTAACAATATACATAAATATAGCGAGCTGTAACATCCAAAATTTCAAAACAATTAAAACTTTTCAAATCACCCATTTTATTAACATTGTTGCAAAAAGGTTTTCAATACATTATTAAACAGAGTAATTTCCCAGGTTCAATTCATAAAACACCAACGCGAGGAACGGTACGATCACGCCTTTGCCTTGCCACAGACTCTTGAGAACCTGAAACATAAAACCACAACTGTAAGCCCGAAAGCTTAGTGAGATACCCCCAGAATACCAACCACATATACGCCTTTCCAGGCCCTGACCTTCCGGTCCATCACACAACATAATCTCCTTCCGGCCCATAACATATCGCCTTCCGGCCCATAAGCATAAAATGCATATATAGCATAACAAATAATCATATAGCAGTTCATAGACAACAATCGATCAACAGATCACATATCATAGCATTACTCTAAACAAGATACCGGTCTAGCCGGTCACTATCATAACATTACCCTATGAATCAGTCAACATACTAAATGCATACATACGCCTTTCCAGGCCATGACCTTCCGGTCCACATAGTAATGCCTTCCGGCCCATAACATATAACAACTGACAACTACCCGGATTTCCATCCGATAAAAGGGTTGGCATTTGTGCCATAAACCCTAGCGATATAGTGAGGATAACTCACCTCGAAACTGCCGACTGAACAGATAGCTCAAGCTGCTCTGATCACTGATACGATCTCCACTCCTGGATAGCCGCTAATGCACTGAACTCAAACGATAAACAACAATTACCAAAATACCCCTGGAACCACTGGTCAATCCTTGGTCAAAGACAAGGTCAAAGTCAACCCCTGACTGACCCTACTCGTCGAGTCAACCCTGTGACTCGCCGAGTCCCCATACTCAGAACTTCACTTAACCCGCGACCTAACTCGCCGAGTCACCCCAAGACTCGCCGAGTTCAACGACTCTGAGTCCACTCGCCCTTGACTCACCGATTCCTTAAGATTCCCTTTCTACACGTCGAGTATCCCCTTTTTACTCGACGAGTTCCTCCTGGAAGAATCGCGGGGCCACCCCGACTCAACTCGCCGAGTCTGAAGAACAACTCGACGAGTCCCAGTTAATCTTCAAGCTACTCGCCGAGTCTGTTCATCGAACTCGGCGAGTCCATGCCATGCAACCGCTCAAACTGCATCCTGGGATCCGCATGGTTCCGAAATACACAAGCATGGGACCTTCTGGACCTCTAAAGGTCCTAATACAGGGTTATATTTGTTTGGGTAACAAGGCAATAATCCATCTAATCACCAAATGGGTTCCATAAACCCTAGATCCATACACACATCAATATAACAGAAATGATCTGAAGTATTACCTGAATAACGCACTCTCTGTGCCCCCAAGCCTCAGAATTCGAATCCCTTGCAGTTCCTTTAGCCAAAACTCCCCTCCTCCTTGCACCACAATTTCTTCAAATCACCAATGGCCTTCACTCTTGCTCTAGATGCCCACAGCCGCTTAGGGTTCTTCTCAGAAGACTAAAAGACGGACAATGACGGCATAAAATGCGTTATATACGACCCAAACCTGAACGGTTAGGGTTTTCGCTAAACAGCGTAGACTCGCCGAGTCCATATCGGACTCGTCGAGTCCAGTCGCGAACCTGCGACCCGGTCTGCGATCCTACTCGGCGAGTCTGGGCTCCAACTCGCCGAGTCCCCTCTTAAAACATCCCCAAAATCATAATTATATCAATATTTGAACTCGAGATTAAGAATATGGGCGGCAGTCTCTAAGGCATACCCCCAAAATGAGATTGATAGCGAAGCTCGACTCATCATGGAACGAACCATATCCAACAAGGTTCGATTACGCCTCTCAGCTACACCATTCAACTGTGGTGTCCTGGGAGGTGTCAATTGTGAGACAATCCCACATTCCCTAAGATAGTCGAGGAACTCTGAACTAAGATACTCACCACCTCGATCGGATCGAAGCATGTTAATGTTCCTGCCCAATTGATTCTCGACTTCATGTTTAAATTCCTTAAACCTTTCGAAAGTCTGACTTATGCTTGATTAAGTAGACATATCCATATCTATTGTAATCATCAGTAAAAGTCTAATAATAACGATTAGCATCCCTTGTGGCATGTTTGAATGGTCCACACACATCCGTGTGTACAAGGTCCAACAAACCTTCACCCCTCTCACAAGAGCCTGTGAAGGGTAACTTTGTCATTTTTCCAAGTAAGCATGATTCGCAACTATCATCTGACTTTAGGTAAAACGACTCCAAGACTCCATCCTTTTGGAGTTGGCCTATGCGTTTCTTGCTTATATGTCCAAGACGACAATGCCATAATGATGCTTTATCCAAGTTATTATTATTAATAGAATCAATACACATCACATTATTTCCTAAGTTATCTACAAGAAACACAGCTTCATACACACCATCACAAGGTAATACTTTAAAATAAAGAACATTATTAAAGAAAGCATCAATAGAACCAACTTCATTATTAAATGAAAAGGTAAACCCTTGTTTATACAATGCATGAAAGGAAATAATATTTCATGCCATTTCTGGCGAGTAACAACATTTATTCAAATCTAAATTTAACCCACTACTTAGCGACAAAGTATAAACTCCAATCTTGATGACAGGTGTAACTTTCCTATTCCCCATGATTAAGTTTATCCTTCCTTGCTCTACATTCTCACTTCTTTTTAGTCCCTGCAAGTCACAACAAATATGAATACCACAACCGGTATCAAGGACCCAAGAGTTAGAATTGGGTGAGTTATTAGAAATGATAGTGTAAATACCTGCATGGTTGGGTTTAACTTTCCCATCATTCACATCTTGCTGGTACTTTGGGCGGTTCCGCTTCCAATGTGCCTTTTCATGGCAATAGAAGCATTCAGCCTCTTTTGGGTCAGAAGAAGGAGTGATGAAACCTTTCTTGGTTCCACTTGAAGAAGAGACATCAAGGGTCCTAACCTTGGTACCCTTCGAAGAACTCTTTCTCTTCTTCCCTCGTCCTTTCTCGCATCACATAACTGATGGGTTTTGAGCATTCTAACACTTCCTAAGTGTACATGCAACCCTAATAAACCTTGGATCTATGTTTGTCTAAGATACATGCAAATAATTAATTTTCCAAGGTTCATATCCTAACTAGCATGGCATGGGGAACATGAATCAAATAAAGCTAGTAGAAATACTTACCTTGTAGTAGTAGTTGATTGCTTGGAGTTTTAGAGCCTATCACCAATAGTGTGAATGCCTCAAATGGAAATCACAAATCACCACAAACTTGGAACTTTGAGAGAATACTCACTACTATCTTGAAATCGGCCCTCTTGCTTTACTCACTTCAACTAGTGTCATTTCAAGAACTAAAGCCTCCTTTATATATATAGTGTGGTGGATTAGGGTTACATCCATGTAAACCCTATTACCCATGTCTCTTCATTTCCATGAGATCCATGGGCTAAAGCTCCATGGAGTATCCATGGACTTTCCATGCAAGCCTAGCCCATTCCAAATAAACATTAGCCCACACTATATAAATATAGAAGCCCATATTTAATTAGTAATATCTTTGATCTCTAAATTAATCCTAGATTAATTATAGATCAATACTAATTAAATAATATGATCTTATATTAATATATTAGAACTTATAATATATTAATAAATAATAACTTGTACTATTCTCAAAAGATTATCCATAAATTGTTCGGGTGAAGTGCAACCCAAATGGACCATGCCGGGTCGGGTCAAGTACATACCAAATATAGTTACAGACTTAGACACTATATCCAATAGTCTCCCACTTGGATAAGTCTAATAACTATAGTTGCAAGTATGACTTCAGGAACCGATCATCAATCGTAGCTCTTTAAACTCTGTTGAACTAGAACGCGCCATTTAAGATAAGTGATCATATAATCCTCTGCTCTAGATATCAGCCGGACAAATACATGGAACATGGTCTTACTTATTGTCCAACATTTGTTTCCCGATTTTCGATTTGTTTGACATAGAACTTAAATGAACACATCAATTTAGTTCTGACTGGGCCCGATACATAGGTCAAAACAAAATCATCGAGGGGTCCAGATATCACTTCTAATCCTAGAAGGAACAAATAAACTTCGACTCATATGTTTGTTCTACCACTCATTGAATTATACACAAAGGCACGTTTTATAACATCGAGTTACCAATGCGTTTTCGTACAATCAATGCATAACCAACTCGTAAGTAACAAATCATATCTCTAGGTTTGATGACTTATATGATATTACCGTCTCATGATCACTCGAGATAAAATTCCATGAAGTGATTCCAGTGAGCGTGGGTTGAGTCCAATGCTCAGAACTTATGAGCACTCATGATTGTTGTAGCCATGTCCAACACCTTAGACCTCTGCAACCAATCATGACAGTCTCGATTCATACCTACTTCCGACATATGACCGACTGTGGAGGTTTGAATAATATGATATACCAAACATAATTATTGTAGAAGTCAAAACATGTAAACGAAATATAGTAAAAGATCGACAAGAGATAGCAACACTTTACTCATAAATAAAACACTTTTTATTCATCATCTAATGTCAATTACACTTTACAAGTTTCATAATTTATCTAACTACTAAAACTTATATCATCCTTCAGCCCTATGCTCCGAGCATGCTGGAGATGCTTAACCCTACTCAGTCCCTTCGTGAGGGGATCTGCTGGGTTCTCATCCGATGATACCCTCTTTGCCACGAGGATTCCTTCTTCTATTCGATGTCTGATGAAGTGATATTTTCTGTCAATGTGTCAGGATCTCCCATGGTCTCTTGGTTCCTTGGCTAAGGCAACCGCACTATTGCTGTCACAGAAAATCTCCATTGGCTCCTTTATAGCTGGTACAACTCCAAGGTCTCCGATGAAGTTCTTTAGCCATATAGCCTCCTTTGCTGCCTCGCTTGCTGCTATATACTCTGATTCACAAGCGGAATCAGCCACTGTCTCCTGCTTGGAACTTTTCCAAGTAATTGCCCCTCCGTTTAGGGTAAAGACCCAGCCCGACTGAGAGCGGAAATTATCCCTGTCAGTCTGAAAGCTAGCATCACTATACCCTACAACTCTCAAGCTATCACTCCCACCAAGGGTAAGGACCTAGTCCTTAGTCCTTCGCAGGTACTTGAGGATATTCTTTACCATAGTCCAGTGTGCCTTGCCAGGGTTCCCCTGATACCTGCTCACCATGCTCAAAGCAAAAGCTACATCAGGTCGAGTACACGTCATAGCATACATGATCGATCCTACATCTGAAGCATAAGGTAGTCGACTCATTTCTAATATCTCAGCCTCAGTACTAGGGCTTTGTGTCTTACTCAATCTGGTGTTACTCTGAATGGGTAACTCACCTTTTTGGAATTATGCATGTTGAATCTTTTCAACACTTTGTCCACAGAGGTGCTTTGACTAAGTCCAATTAGTCTTTTACTCCTGTTTCTCAAAATCCTTATCCCTAGGATATAGGCAGCTTCACCAAGGTCCTTCATAGCAAAACACTTCCCAAGCCAGGACTTTACTTCTTGTAGGGTTGGGATGTCATTTCCTATGACTAGTATGTCATCCACATACAGTAGCAAAAAACTGACTATGCTCTCACTAGCCTTGATATAGACACAAGATTCATCTTCACTCCTTGAAAAGCCAAATTCCTTGACTTTCTCATCAAAGCAAAGATTCCATCTGCGAGGTGCCTGTTTCAATCCATAAATGGATTTCTCGAGTTTACACACTCTATTAGGGTACTCTGTACTGACAAAAGCCTCTGGCTGAACCATGTAAACATCTTCAACCAACTTTCCATTAAGGAAAGCAGTTTTGACATCCATTTTCCATATTTCATAGTCATGAAATGCAGCAATGGCTAACAGAACCCTAATAGACTTTATATTGTCCACTGGCGAAAAGGTTTCATCATAATCAACTCCCGGAGTTTGAGAATAACCCTTTGCAACCAGTCGTGCCTTATAAGTGTGTACATTACCATCCATGTCGGTCTTCTTCTTGAAGATCCATTTGCGCCCAACTACCTTACGATCAGGTACATGGTCAACCAAGTTCCAAACTTGATTGTCATACATGGAC
Source organism: Lactuca serriola (assembly GCF_051521515.1). Lineage (NCBI taxonomy): Eukaryota > Viridiplantae > Streptophyta > Magnoliopsida > Asterales > Asteraceae > Lactuca > Lactuca serriola. The sequence continues at coordinate 257,138,562 of NC_136415.1, read as the reverse complement.
TGTATCTCGCTATCCATAGCCTCTTTCCATTTAGCAGCCTCAGGGCCTGCCATGGCTTCCGTGTAGCTGTTAGGCTCATCCAGACCTACTAGTGTCTCATCACTAATAAGTGTCTCACCTTCTGTAGTAATATGGAAACCATAGTAATGCTCAGGTGCATTCCTAACTCTCGTGGAACGCCTCAGAGGTACAGACTCATCAATTGGCTCAACAGGAGTCTCCTCCTCAAGTTGAGGGCTAAGGTTTGAAGTTCCTTCACCACTTGACTCTTGAATTTCTTCAAGATCAATTTTCCTCCCACTGTCTCCTTGGCTTATAAACTCTCTCTCGAAAGACTCCTCTTCTTGCTACAAAGACCACATTATCACTAGGTTTGTAGAAGAGGTAACCAAAGGATCTTTCTGGGTAGCCGATGAAAATACACCTCTCGCTTCGAGGTTCTAGCTTGTCATGAGTCTCGCGCCTCACAAAAGCCTCGCAACCCCAAATCTTGATGTGGTCTAGGTTGGGTACTTTACCAATCCACATCTCGTGAGGAGTTTTGGCAACTTTCTTTGTAGGGACTAGATTAAGAATATGGGCGGCAGTCTCTAAGGCATACCCCCAAAATGAGATTGGTAGCGAAGCTCGACTCATCATGGAACGAACCATATCCAACAAGGTTCGATTACGCCTCTCAGCTACACCATTCAACTATGGTGTCCTGGGAGGTGTCAATTGTGAGACAATCCCACATTCCCTAAGATAGTCGAGGAACTCTGAACTAAGATACTCACCACCTCGATCGGATCGAAGCATGTTAATGTTCCTGCCCAATTGATTCTCGACTTCCTGTTTAAATTCCTTAAACCTTTCAAAAGTCTGACTTATGCTTTATTAAGTAGACATATCCATATCTACTGTAATCATTAGTAAAAGTATAATAATAACGATTAGCATCCCTTGTGGCATGTTTGAATGGTCCACACACATCTGTGTGTACAAGGTCCAACAAACCTTCACCCCTCTCACAAGAGCCTGTGAAGGGTAACTTTGTCATTTTTCCAAGTAAGCATGATTCGCAACTATCATCTGACTTTAGGTAAAACGACTCCAAGACTCCATCCTTTTGGAGTTGGCTTATGCGTTTCTTGCTTATATGTCCAAGACGACAATGCCATAATGATGCTTTATCCAAGTTATTATTATTAATAGAATCAATACACATCACATTATTTCCTAAGTTATCTACAACAAACACAACTTCATACACACCATCACAAGGTAATACTTTAAAATAAAGAACATTATTAAAGAAAGCATCAATAGAACCAACTTCATTATTAAATGAAAAGGTAAACCCTTGTTTATACAATGCATGAAAGGAAATAATATTTCATGCCATTTCTGGCGAGTAACAACATTTATTCAAATCTAAATTTAACCCACTACTTAGCGACAAAGTATAAACTCCAATCTTGATGACAGGTGTAACTTTCCTATTCCCCATGATTAAGTTTATCCTTCCTTGCTCTACATTCTCACTTCTTTTTAGTCCCTGCAAGTCACAACAAATATGAATACCACAACCGGTATCAAGGACCCAAGAGTTAGAATTGGGTGAGTTATTAGAAATGATAGTGTAAATACCTGCATGGTTGGGTTTAACTTTCCCATCCTTCACATCTTGCTGGTACTTTGGGCGGTTCCGCTTCCAATGTGCCTTTTCATGGCAATAGAAGCATTCAGCCTCTTTTGGGTCAGAAGAAGGAGTGATGAAACCTTTCTTGGTTCCACTTGAAGAAGAGCCATCAAGGGTCCTAACCTTGGTACCCTTTGAAGAACTCTTTCTCTTCTTCCCTCGTCCTTTCTCGCATCACATAACTGATGGGTTTTGAGCATTCTAACACTTCCTAAGTGTACATGCAACCCTAATAAACCTTGGATCTATGTTTGTCTAAGATACATGCAAATAATTAATTTTCCAAGGTTCATATCCTAACTAGCATGGCATGGGGAACATGAATCAAATAAAGCTAGTAGAAATACTTACCTTGTAGTAGTAGTTGATTGCTTGGAGTTTTAGAGCCTATCACCAATAGTGTGAATGCCTCAAATGGAAATCACAAATCACCACAAACTTGGAACTTTGAGAGAATACTCACTACTATCTTGAAATCGGCCCTCTTGCTTTACTCACTTCAACTAGTGTCATTTCAAGAACTAAAGCCTCCTTTATATATATAGTGTGGTGGATTAGGGTTACATCCATGTAAACCCTAATACCCATGTCTCTTCATTTCCATGAGATCCATGGGTTAAAGCTCCATGGACTTTCCATGCAAGCCTAGCCCATTCCAAATAAGCATTAGCCCACACTATATAAATATAGAAGCCCATATTTAATTAGTAATATCTTTGATCTCTAAATTAATCCTAGATTAATTATAGATCAATACTAATTAAATAATATGATCTTATATTAATATATTAGAACTTATAATATATTAATAAATAATAACTTGTACTATTCTCAAAAGATTATCCATAAATTGTTCGGGTGAAGTGCAACCCAAATGGACCATGCCGGGTCGGGTCAAGTACATACCAAATATAGTTACGGACTTAGACACTATATCCAATAGTCTCCCACTTGGATAAGTCTAATAACTATAGTTGCAAGTATGACTTCAGGAACCGATCATCAATCGTAGCTCTTTAAACTCTGTTGAACTAGAACGCGCCATTTAAGATAAGTGATCATATAATCCTCTGCTCTAGATATCAGCCGGACAAATACATGGAACATGGTCTTACTTATTGTCCAACATTTGTTTCCCGATTTTCGATTTGTTTGACATAGAACTTAAATGAACACATCAATTTAGTTCTGACTGGGCCCGATACATAGGTCAAAACAAAATCATCGAGGGGCCCAGATATCACTTCTAATCCTAGAAGGAACAGATAAACTTCGACTCATATGTTTGTTCTACCACTCATTGAATTATACACAAAGGCACGTTTTATAACATCGAGTTACCAATGCGTTTTCGTACAATCAATGCATAACCAACTCGTAAGTAACAAATCATATCTCTAGGTTTGATGACTTATATGATATTACCGTCTCATGATCACTCGAGATAAAATTCCATGAAGTGATTCCAGTGAGCGTGGGTTGAGTCCAATGCTCAGAACTTATGAGCACTCATGATTGTTGTAGCCATGTCCAACACCTTAGACCTCTGCAACCAATCATGACAGTCTCGATTCATACCTACTTCCGACATATGACCGACTGTGGAGGTTTGAATAATATGATATACCAAACATAATTATTGTAGAAGTCAAAACATGTAAACGAAATATAGTAAAAGATCGACAAGAGATAGCAACACTTTACTCATAAATAAAACACTTTTTATTCATCATCTAATGTCAATTACACTTTACAAGTTTCATAATTTATTTAACTACTAAAACTTATATCATCCTTCAGCCCTATGCTCCGAGCATGCTGGAGATGCTTAACCCTACTCAGTCCCTTCGTGAGGGGATCTGCTGGGTTCTCATCCGATGATACCCTCTTTGCCACGAGGATTCCTTCTTCTATTCGATGTCTGATGAAGTGATATTTTCTGTCAATGTGTCAGGATCTCCCATGGTCTCTTGGTTCCTTGGCTAAGGCAACCGCACTATTGCTGTCACAGAAAATCTCCATTGGCTCCTTTATAGCTGGTACAACTCCAAGGTCTCCGATGAAGTTCTTTAGCCATATAGCCTCCTTTGCTGCCTCGCTTGCTGCTATATACTCTGATTCACAAGCGGAATCAGCCACTGTCACCTGCTTGGAACTTTTCCAAGTAATTGCCCCTCCGTTTAGGGTAAAGACCCAGCCCGACTGAGAGCGGAAATTATCCCTGTCAGTCTGAAAGCTAGCATCACTATACCTTACAACTCTCAAGCTATCACTCCCACCAAGGGTAAGGACCTAGTCCTTAGTCCTTCGCAGGTACTTGAGGATATTCTTTACCATAGTCCAGTGTGCCTTGCCAGGGTTCCCCTGATACCTGCTCACCATGCTCAAAGCAAAAGCTACATCAGGTCGAGTACACGTCATAGCATACATGATCGATCCTACATCTGAAGCATAAGGTAGTCGACTCATTTCTAATATCTCAGCCTCAGTACTAGGGCTTTGTGTCTTACTCAATCTGGTGTTACTCTGAATGGGTAACTCACCTTTTTGGAATTATGCATGTTGAATCTTTTCAACACTTTGTCCACAGAGGTGCTTTGACTAAGTCCAATTAGTCTTTTACTCCTGTTTCTCAAAATCCTTATCCCTAGGATATAGGCAGCTTCACCAAGGTCCTTCATAGCAAAACACTTCCCAAGCCAGGACTTTACTTCTTGTAGGGTTGGGATGTCATTTCCTATGACTAGTATGTCATCCACATACAGTAGCAAAAAACTGACTATGCTCTCACTAGCCTTGATATAGACACAAGATTCATCTTCACTCCTTGAAAAGCCAAATTCCTTGACTTTCTCATCAAAGCAAAGATTCCATCTGCGAGGTGCCTGTTTCAATCCATAAATGGATTTCTCGAGTTTACACACTCTATTAGGGTACTCTGTACTGACAAAACCCTCTGGCTGAACCATGTAAACATCTTCAACCAACTTTCCATTAAGGAAAGCAGTTTTGACATCCATTTTCCATATTTCATAGTCATGAAATGCAGCAATGGCTAACAGAACCCTAATAGACTTTATCTTGTCCACTGGCGAAAAGGTTTCATCATAATCAACTCCCGGAGTTTGAGAATAACCCTTTGCAACCAGTCGTGCCTTATAAGTGTGTACATTACCATCCATGTCGGTCTTCTTCTTGAAGATCCATTTGCGCCCAACTACCTTACGATCAGGTACATGGTCAACCAAGTTCCAAACTTGATTGTCATACATGGACTGTATCTCGCTATCCATAGCCTCTTTCCATTTAGCAGCCTCAGGGCCTGCCATGGCTTCCGTGTAGCTGTTAGGCTCATCCAGACCTACTAGTGTCTCATCACTAATAAGTGTCTCACCTTCTGCAGTAATATGGAAACCATAGTAATGCTCAGGTGCATTCCTAACTCTCGTGGAACGCCTCAGAGGTACAGACTCATCAATTGGCTCAACAGGAGTCTCCTCCTCAAGTTGAGGGCTAAGGTTTGAAGTTCATTCACCACTTGACTCTTGAATTTCTTCAAGATCAATTTTCCTCCCACTGTCTCCTTGGCTTATAAACTCTCTCTCGAAAGACTCCTCTTCTTGCTATAAAGACCACATTATCACTAGGTTTGTAGAAGAGGTAACCAAAGGATCTTTCTGGGTAGCCGATGAAAATACACCTCTCGCTTCGAGGTTCTAGCTTGTCATGAGTCTCGCGCCTCACAAAAGCCTCGCAACCCCAAATCTTGATGTGGTCTAGGTTGGGTACTTTACCAATCCACATCTCGTGAGGAGTTTTGGCAACTTTCTTTGTAGGGACTAGATTAAGAATATGGGCGGCAGTCTCTAAGGCATACCCCCAAAATGAGATTGGTAGCGAAGCTCGACTCATCATGGAACGAACCATATCCAACAAGGTTCGATTACGCCTCTCAGCTACACCATTCAACTGTGGTGTCTTGTGAGGTGTCAATTGTGAGACAATCCCACATTCCCTTAGATAGTCGAGGAACTCTGAACTAAGATACTCACCACCTCGATCGGATCGAAGCATGTTAATGTTCCTGCCCAATTGATTCTCGACTTCCTGTTTAAATTCCTTAAACCTTTCGAAAGTCTGACTTATGCTTGATTAAGTAGACATATCCATATCTACTGTAATCATCAGTAAAAGTCTAATAATAACGATTAGCATCCCTTGTGGCATGTTTGAATGGTCCACACACATCCGTGTGTACAAGGTCCAACAAACCTTCACCCCTCTCACAAGAGCCTGTGAAGGGTAACTTTGTCATTTTTCCAAGTAAGCATGATTCGCAACTATCATCTGACTTTAGGTAAAACGACTCCAAGACTCCATCCTTTTGGAGTTGGCCTATGCGTTTCTTGCTTATATGTCCAAGACGACAATGCCATAATGATGCTTTATCCAAGTTATTATTATTAATAGAATCAATACACATCACATTATTTCCTAAGTTATCTACAACAAACACAGCTTCATACACACCATCACAAGGTAATACTTTAAAATAAAGAACATTATTAAAGAAAGCATCAATAGAACCAACTTCATTATTAAATGAAAAGGTAAACCCTTGTTTATACAATGCATGAAAGGAAATAATATTTCATGCCATTTCTGGCGAGTAACAACATTTATTCAAATCTAAATTTAACCCACTACTTAGCGACAAAGTATAAACTCCAATCTTGATGACAGGTGTAACTTTCCTATTCCCCATGATTAAGTTTATCCTTCCTTGCTCTACATTCTCACTTCTTTTTAGTCCCTGCAAGTCACAACAAATATGAATACCACAACCGGTATCAAGGACCCAAGAGTTAGAATTGGGTGAGTTATTAGAAATGATAGTGTAAATACCTGCATGGTTGGGTTTAACTTTCCCATCCTTCACATCTTGCTGGTACTTTGGGCGGTTCCGCTTCCAATGTGCCTTTTCATGGCAATAGAAGCATTCAGCCTCTTTTGGGTCAGAAGAAGGAGTGATGAAACCTTTCTTGGTTCCACTTGAAGAAGAGCCATCAAGGGTCCTAACCTTGGTACCCTTTGAAGAACTCTTTCTCTTCTTCCCTCGTCCTTTCTCGCATCACATAACTGATGGGTTTGAGCATTCTAACACTTCCTAAGTGTACATGCAACCCTAATAAACCTTGGATCTATGTTTGTCTAAGATACATGCAAATAATTAATTTTCCAAGGTTCATATCCTAACTAGCATGGCATGGGGAACATGAATCAAATAAATCTAGTAGAAATACTTACCTTGTAGTAGTAGTTGATTGCTTGGAGTTTTAGAGCCTATCACCAATAGTGTGAATGCCTCAAATGGAAATCACAAATCACCACAAACTTGGAACTTTGAGAGAATACTCACTACTATCTTGAAATCGGCCCTCTTGCTTTACTCACTTCAACTAGTGTCATTTCAAGAACTAAAGCCTCCTTTATATATATAGTGTGGTGGATTAGGGTTACATCCATGTAAACCCTAATACCCATGTCTCTTCATTTCCATGAGATCCATGGGTTAAAGCTCCATGGAGTATCCATGGACTTTCCATGCAAGCCTAGCCCATTCCAAATAAGCATTAGCCCACACTATATAAATATAGAAGCCCATATTTAATTAGTAATATCTTTGATCTCTAAATTAATCCTAGATTAATTATAGATCAATACTAATTAAATAATATGATCTTATATTAATATATTAGAACTTATAATATATTAATAAATAATAACTTGTACTATTCTCAAAAGATTATCCATAAATTGTTCGGGTGAAGTGCAACCCAAATGGACCATGCCGAGTCGGGTCAAGTACATACCAAATATAGTTACGGACTTAGACACTATATCCAACAATAACGATGGACCCAATAGACTTTTGAATCTCCAATTCTACCCTAAGGTCGAATCAATCATTCTCAGGCTATAAGATCTTGACTATGCACAACCGTGATGCATACACTAAACAACTACAGTAAGGATGTCAGTCACATATAAGGAAAACCCTAGGCTAAAAGGCATCATGAAATCAGGCAATTCTATCATGCAATTCCTAAAGATCCCTAGCCTACTACTAGCATGTTGTTCTAACATATCACAGTATCAAATAACAATATGGTATTTTGGGGTCTGCTTACTGGCTCCGGCTGATCGTACACTTCGCATCCTCTTTTACTTATTTTGAAAACCATTTTAGAATTCATTTTGAAAACCTTCCCTTGATTTGAGACTGGAGACACACGAATGATCCTCCAATTCACTCAAACTAGGGCTCTGATACCAACTTGTAACACCCATAAAATTTAATCCAATTTAAAACATTTTATTTCATTCAAAAACCATTAAGTTCATACATCTTGTTTTCAAAATAGTTTAAACATCAGAGTATCCTCCATAACCATATCACATAAATCATACGACATGAGGAGCGGTACGATCATGCCTTCGCCTTGCCACAATCTCCTGAAGTTTTTGAAAGAATACGCTGAACTGTAAGCCCGAAAGCTTAGCGAGTTACCCCCAAAATACCAACCACATACAACCATAATCATATCTTATCATATCACAATACAGAACAACCATGCCTCTCAAGTCTGCAGTGTGACTGATCAGCCCTCAATAGGCCTTTGGTCCACCTGGTCCACTCTCTGAGTCTGCAGTATGACTGGACCGCCCGCACCGGGCCTTTAGTCTATCTGGATCTATCCGAGCCTTCGATATGACTGGACCCCCATACGGGCCTACAGTCTATCCGGTCCGCTCATAGGGTATTTTGGCCTTCAACACAAAGCAAGACCGCCTCAACCCAAACATCAAGCAAATAACCACGTATACATATAACAGGTAATCACATAACAGTCCATAGGCAAACAAATCGATCTAGCAGATCATAAAGCATATCATCATCCTAACCAGGATACCGACCTAACCGGTCACTAACATAGCATCATCCTATATACCAGGATACCGACCTAAACTAGGTCACTAACATAGCATCATCCTATATACCAGGATACCGACCTAAACCAGGTCACTGACATAATATTGTCCTAATTACCAGGACGTCGATCTAACAAATCAATAAGCACATCAACAATACAAGTATAGATATCAGATATAACTATCTCACAAATCATCGATTATAGCAATCTCTCATGACCAAAGCATCGACCTACCCAGGTCACTAACATACCAATCCTAACGGATCATATTAACATAACAACATACTGTATATTATGATACTAATCTAACAGATCATAACCACATGTGGCATATTGTAACCAAGATAACAACCAAAAGGGCCGGCCTTGGTGCCTTAGACCCTATTGATATAGTGAGGATAACTCACCTGCAATTGACGACTGAAAAGATAAGACCAAGCTGCTCCGACCACCGACACGATCTTCATCACAGAACACTCAAATATATGTTCCCACTGAAGAATAATTCGGATCTCCTCAAGTCTCCTTGATCCAAGCTTCTTGATCTTCAATATTTCTTCAAAAATCACTCCAATTTGCTTCCAAGGCTTCTCACAAATGAGTTAGGGTTTCTGGATCTTAAAGGGGGCTAAGGGGGCTGAGGGGAGGACATTAAGTCCTTTAAATAGGGTGCAAACCCGAAGATTAGGGTTTTCCTCATCCAGCACTGACTCGTCAAGTCCAGCCGCTGACTCTGCGAGTCAGGCCACTTAATCACGTGCCCGATACCCGCTTCGACTCGGCGAGTCAAGAGACCTACTCGCCGAGTCCTTGTTGGGGTGCAAAGTTATTCATTCATGACTTTGTAAATGTTTGACTTGTGTAGACCCACTTGCATGTGGAGTATTAGCCTTTTGACACATGAGAGATAGAGAGTGAGAGAGAGACATGTAAACACCTCTATAAATAGTGGGTTCATACCACTTGTAGAGGTGTGCTTGAGAGATGTAAAAGTGAGTGTGTAAGTGTGTGTTATTTATGTAGTCTAGATCTAGATCCTTTTTGTGTAACACCATATACATTCAATATATCTCTTAAACACCCAAATCACCATGTTCAATTGTGCAAGCTTTAATTCCGCATGTCAAACCATGTTCTTTGTCACTACAATTGGTATCAGAGCGGGTCTTCAAGATCAAGGTGATTTTTGAAGAACGATTCTCGGTTTGGCAACTTTTGTCGCAACTTGAACAATTTTGGTGAGTCTCTCTCTATGATCTCTCGTAATATTTGATTCGTGCGTTACGTTTTTTATTTGTGATCATTTGACTCGTTGTATCTAAATTTTTGTTGAAAAACTCATTTGTTTTGATCCAATAATTTTTTTTTGATCAATTCCCCATCCAATTTTATATTTGTTTGTTCGATTCGAGTTTCAAATTGCATGTATTCGTTTGAATCAAGAACTTGTCCAAAATTCATTGTGATTCATTTCATATCTTGAGATCCCGATACCGTTCATCTGGTTTATCAATGAGCCCAAATCATGTCATTTACTGTTCATGAACTAAAATCAAAGCCCAAAATTCCAATTGATTACTGTTCATTTAAATGGTTTGAGCCCATACGTTTTTCTAACTTGATCCAACATCTTGAAAAGAAAAGCTTATTCATTCAAATCATATATACGATTCAATGGTACACTGGTCTTCATTTTGTGCATTTACAAGTTGTACAATCGTATCCGTTAGTTACTCTGTTCTTATTCAATCGGTCTTGAATTCTTATTCGCATTTTCTCATGTCTTTTAATCGATCGATTGGTTCTGAGATTCGATTTCAAATGAATGGCATATGATGAAATCGATTTTGGTTAACCTAAAATTTGAAAAACTTCAATATGTGTCTTTGATTTCGATAAAGTCAATCAAGAATTCATGAAGGTTATGAAGAACAGTGAAGCAATCTTGTTTTGATCTAAAATTTGTTGAGAGATTCATCAATTTCGTGTTTTTCTGCATTTGATTTCGAAAAAGTCAAAGAAAAGAAAAGTCAAACTCACTATGAAATTGAAGATTCAATGAATTGACAGACGATTTTAGTTGATACGAGTCATATTTGGTTTGTGAATGTTGAAATCAAGGTTGATTTGATTTTCAAAATCGAGTTGGTCTGTGTTCTTGATGCCGAACACAGTTCATGTTCGAGTATCGATAGCATAGATCTAAGTGGATATTGGAATCGATTGATTATTTTGAAACAAAAGTAGATGATTGAGGGATGATTCGTGAATGAAGAATGCGAAGTCAAGAACGAACTGCAAAATCGATGGTTTCATGTTTATGAAACACAGGAAATCAAAGTTCGTATGTATGGATTGGGTGTTCAATGATTGTTCGAATGGTCTTGACAGATGGGATCAATGTTTTGGGAATCAATTTGAGTTTGATTTCGTTTGGTGAGTTTGTGTCAAATAGTAATGGTTGATACTTGCCAGACGAGCTGGGAAAGATCGACTTGGGAGGAATTACTTTTGGTGTGTCGGTGTCTAAATTGGAGTTCATTGTAAGATTTATGGAGTCGACTTTCGCGTATGAAATCAATTTGGTTCGCAAATGGATGAATTTAAACATGAGTTCGCATCTATGGATTGATTTTGTTGTTCACTGGGATTCACATAAAAAATCAATTGTGTTCGCATCTGGTTTCAAAACTAATGTTCGCGTTTGGTAAAAGAGATAAGGATTCGCATTTGTGTGACTGAAGTTTGCATTTAGTGTTTAATTCGCATTTGGAGTCAAAATGCGAAGACATCTCATGATTCGCATTTGGTGTGAATGCAGTTCGCATTTGGTGAGATAAAGATGCGAAAATTGTGCAAATAAAAATGTGAATTTTACAGTAAAATGCGAATTGGGGAAGAAGGCTAACAGTTTCGCATTTGGTCCCTGCTCTTTTCAAGAAATAACACAAGTAGCCCAACTTCGCAAGTTTGAAGAACATGCAGAAATTGTCAAAATGAATACCTGTAGTTTCGCATTTTTTACAGTTTATACCCAACTTCGCAAATGGGGTCATAAAATGCTGAAATTGCAGAATTTTCAAATCTGGTCCCTGCATTTTGTGCGAATTTACACATTTTACCCAATTTTGCAAATCGGAGTGTGTTTCGCATATTTGGCTGTTTTGAGCGCAACGGGTCACTGCAAAATTTTGAAAGTGACAATTTCTACCCATTTTTGAGAAATTTTGTCAAAGGCGATCCGTGAACGACAATAAAAATTGAATATTTTTTGGATTTTCCGGATTGAAGCACAAAGTCTATGCCACATGTTAAGGGGGAGTTTTGACATGAAAAATTCCGAATAGAGCACGTTCTTTTTCCTTTGGAGTTTTATAATCGAATTTCGATTATAAAAAGGGGAGAAGTTTTATATGGAAATTTGAACTTGAATTTTTCATATTACGCGGATTTGAAGACCGAAGTGATCTTGAAGTTTTGAAGATTACGAGATGATGCAATTGGAAGTTCGGAAGTGATGCATTCGAAATGGGTTTGGTTTATTGAATATTTTTGGGGTGTGTTTTTATGCGCAACTTTGGGGTGATTATTTGAAGTTAATCATTCGTTGCTGCTTGGTTTGTATGGTCTCACATCCTAGAGCCCAAATTGAAGAGTCATGGAAGAATTGAAGATTGAAGTTCGTTTCGACATGTGTCACATGTGAGGCTCGAACCGCGTAGTGCTTGATTTTGGAAGATTTGAAGTGGGTCATTCATTCCTAACTTTGAGGGGGAGAATGTTGGGGTGCAAAGTTATTCATTCATGACTTTGTAAATGTTTGACTTGTGTAGACCCACTTGCATGTGGAGTATTAGCCTTTTGACACATGAGAGATAGAGAGTGAGAGAGAGACATGTAAACACCTCTATAAATAGTGGGTTCATACCACTTGTAGAGGTGTGCTTGAGAAATGTAAAAGTGAGTGTGTAAGTGTGTGTTATTTATGTAGTCTAGATCTAGATCCTTTTTGTGTAACACCAAATACATTCAATATATCTCTTAAACACCCAAATCACCATGTTCAATTGTGCAAGCTTTAATTCCGCATGTCAAACCATGTTCTTTGTCACTACAATCCTATCCTTTATTTTCTTATAGCACCCTTCAACTTCTTGCTTCTGTACTTGGGATGTTACATAATAAATAGCTTGAAATGATTTGTAATCGTTTTTAACTGTTAACAGAAAATACATTGTGTTCACTTGTATTCTCCCCCTAAAAACATAAAAAAAATAGTAAAATGTAGGGGTATGAACTCACCTTAAGTGAGTGTTCGTGATGGGATACAATGTAGTAGTGCTAATCCTCAAGTTAGAACCCGTATAAATATCTGTATCCTAATAGTATTTAACGCATAATAATATGTGTATAATTAGTAGAAATAATAGTAATATGTTAGGGAATAGTGAATTATGTAAGAATCACTTACAAAAAGAAGTCTTAGACATTATTCGAAGGTAAGATAGGTGTTTTCGGTGTGATTGGGGTTTTCGGTTGCTTGAAGATACGAAGATTGTTCTTGGTGTTCTTGGTGGAAATAATGAGATTGAAGTGATTTCGATTGATGATTATGAGGATTGGATAGTGATTTCAGTTGGTATTATGAAGATTAGATGGTGATATCGAATGATATTAAGAACACTTGAAGATTTCAGCAAGATCTTATGAAGATTCAAGAGTTTTTCGGATGATACTTGAGAGAAAAAGGTGGTGTTTTCGGTTAGGGAATGTGAAAATGAAGAAGAGTTTTCTGTCATATATATATATATATATATATATATATATATATATATATATATATATATATATAGATGAAATATGATGGGATGTTTTCATTGAAATTCACATTTTATAACTCGAATTGCGTGTCAACGAACAAAATTTAGGAGATTTCGATGCAGACCGAAATTAGTTTTCGGTCCAAAGCAAGTGGGTACGTGCGAGGGTTTTCGGTCCAAGCCGAGAACCGTTTTCGGTCCGAGGGTGGGACCCTATGCGAGATTTCTCGGATTTTGAGGTATTTGATTTCTTTACCAAAAATACATAATTAAATATAACTAAAATATTTAAATCAAATGGTTTCTAATTATTTGACCATTGTTTGACTTTCATTACCCTTTATTGGCTTTTATTGACTTTTTTTGACCCGAAATAACGAGTTGTTATATATGGATACTACAAGTATGTTTTGTAATCACAAGGCATTTCTTACCCTAACCACACCTAGTTTTGGTAACTTCGGCATGATATATATAACACCCATTATACTTACCTAGTTGCATGAAATTTGTGTTGTTATTGTTGTTTCCATTAAAATTAAAACTAACTTACCACAACCTAACCATGAGAGTACGAACTTACTAATTCCGACAAATTAACTCACGTCTCAAGATTAAGTTTAGAAATCTAGAAAAAGGAACCCCCTAGAATTACCAGATTTAGTCAAGGTCTTCACTCTGAGCAGGATGCTCAGTCGGCATAAATAACCCACCCTTAGACCTTGCATCTTTTGAGGCAATAGTCGAATGAAGAATAGTTGAAGCACTAGCTGCCCATGTAAATCAGACGAACTCGGGAATGGGAGGAGAAGGCTCCCAAGGAAATAAGAAAGGTACACCAAGAGCATGCACCTATAAAGATTTCATGAACTGCAAACCCAATACATTCTATGAGGTTGAGGGAGTTGTAGGACTCACCAAGTGGATCGAGAAGACCAAGTCTATCTTTGAGATCAGCTCTTGTGCTAAGGAAAGCAAGGTAAAGTTCGCCGCCAGCACATTTGCAAACGCGACTATATCTTGGTAGAATGGCCACATCAAGACTCTAGGTTTCGCTAGTGCCAATGCTCTGTCATGGGAGCAATTGAAACAAATGATCATCGAAGAGTACTATCCTCGGGAGGAGATGCAACAACTAGAGTAGAAATTGTGGAACTTGACCATGAGTGACGCCGGCATATCGGCCTACACCAATAGGTTCAACGACCTCGCTACCCTTTGCCCAAACTTTATGACCCCTGAGTATAAGAAAGTGGAAATGTACATTTAGGGATTGGTTCAACCCATCCAAGGGTTGGTCACAATCTCGTAACCATCGACATACGATAGTGCCAAAAGTGTAACACCCGATTTGTTAGGTAAATCCCTTAACTATTAATTTCTTGCATTTGGAACCCTGGGCGCGATTATGTTGGGCATACACATTGGTACGCCGAGCATACTCTAGTGACTGTTTGTTGAGGGGAATCCCTTATGTATGCTAGGCGTATCCATGCGTATGCGAGCCAGGGACAAACTCTAATTTTTAGGGTTTGCACCATATTTAAACACATTAAGCTCTCCTAACCTTTCACCATATTAACCTCCTTTGCCTCTTAAGCCATATATCGAAATCCTAATCCATTTTCCCTAAAGTTTGAGCTTGTGGGTGTGTTTTGTGTGTGTGTGGTGCTTAGTGAAGAAGTATAAGATTTGTGAAGAAGCATTGGACTAGAAAGAGCTTGTAGATCTAAATTATTGGAGGTAAAAAGCTTCTAACTTGATGAATCCATGTGTTAGTTTTAGTTTAGGGCTTATATTCTTCATATTATGGTCCTTAAGGTGGTTCTTGAAAGTATATCTACTCTGGGCAATAAACCACCTAAGAGGAATTCTCCAATCAAGTCGATTTTTGAGAAGATTGGAAATTCAGGTGGCTCTGTGAAAGCATCTAATGCGGACACAACCACTAATATTAGTGATCCTGCGAAGCCATCCACTCCTGAGTAGACAACAGTCATACCACCCGAAGTTTCGCCAACCAAGTCATTTAATGAGGAGGTTCAAACTTCAGGCATCACTGCAAACGTATCTGATACAGATGCAAATGTCAACAAGGGTGATGGAGTGTCAAATAAAGAAGCTAAATCTACTCACGGTCAAGGTACTTCGAAAATTATTATTTCATCCTCTTTTACTACTACTACCATTAATTCTACCACTTCTCTACCACCATTTCATACAACTATTTCTACTTCAACACATTCTCCTACTTTTGACAACATAATGCAACAACCCATCACTTCTTTGTTCCCTTCACAATCCATCGACACAAAGAACTGTTAATGTCGAAGAAACAGATGATAGAGGGTTTGGGGGTTCGTTTTCATTTCAACGGAATATACATTTATAAACTATAAAAACTATAGTTTGGGGAATATTCATGCTATTTTACCCTTTCGGGACAAATAACTAATTATATAAATGTATAATTATTTTTATACTATTTAAAAACTATAAAAGGGTAACACACACATTTACAAGAAAAAGGGTTTTCATTTCATTGGACGTAAACTGGTTGATATAATTTTGTAAGACATTTGGCTTCACCGTACCTACCAGAGTACTCACTTAGGTCTTGTATTATACCTAGAGTCTCTTGAAAGGAGAGTGTGATACTTGTGTATAGATCTATACAGGACTGACAATCTTGCACCACACATGACCTCAAACTGGGAGTAGTAGTATTATAAATAGAATCTCTTGAAGGGAGAACGTGATACTTGTGTATAGATCTATACAGGACTGACAATCTCGCACCACACTTGACCTTGAACTGGGAGCAGTGGTATTTTCTCTGAACATCTGGAGGCACTACCTTTATGGTACGAAGTGTACAATCTTCACGGACCATAAGAGTCTTCAGCACATCCTAAGCCAAAAGGAACTCAACATGAGGCAACGACGATGGGTAGAGCTACTAAATGACTTCTAATGTGAGATTCACTATCATCCAGGTAAGGCCAATGTAGTAGCAGATGCCTTAAGTTGAAAAGAATACTCTGGCCGCCGAGTAAAGTCATTAAACATGACCATCCATTCACACATGTCCACGCAGATCAAAGAGGCTCAGTTGGAAGCCTTGAAACTTGAGAATGTCACAGGTGAGTTCTTGAGAGGAATGGATAAAAACCTCGAAGTCAAGGGTGACGAAATTGGTTATCTCATGAATCGGATCTGGACACCGAAGTTTGGTGAGTACAGAGATGTTGTCATGAATGAGGCCCACAAGACCCGATACTCCGTTCATCCCAATTCAGACGAGATGTACATGGACCTCAAGAAACTGTATTGGTGGCCAAACATGAAGGTAGAAAGAGCTACCTATGTGGGCAAGTGTCTGACTTGTGCCAAAGTTAAGGTAGAATACTAGAAGCCTTCGGGTTTATTTCAATAAAAAAATATACCCGAGTGGAAGTGGGAGCAAATAACCATGGATTTGATAACCAAGTTACCCAATGGGTGGTCTCGACACCATTTGGGTGATTATTGACAGGTCGACCAAATCTACGCACTTCCTACTAATAAAGGAGACTGACATATGGAGAAGCTAACCAGAACCTACATTAAAGAGATCGTATGATTACATGGCGTGCCAATATCCATTATCTCCGAAAAAGATAGCAGATTTACCTCACGGTTTTGGAAATCACTAAAAAGTACGTGGAAACCAGACTCGACATGAGTACAACATATCACCCTCAAACTGACGAGAAAAGTGAGAGGACTATCCAAACATTGGAAGATATTTTGAGAGCTTGCATGCTAGACCTTGGTAAAACTTGGGATACCTATTTACCACTAGTCAAGTTCTTATACAATAATAGTTATCACACTAGCATCAAAGTTGCTCCATTCGAAGCCCTCTATGGCCGCAAGTGCAGATCACCTCTGTGTTGGGCTGAAGTGGGTGACACACAACTAGCAAAAGGGCAAGTTCCTGAAAACACTCTCACCGGCCCTGAGATCATAAGGGAGACAACAGATACAATCATCCAAATTCGAGAGTAACTGAAAGCATCTAGGGATCAAAAAAAGAGCTATGCAGATAAGCAAAGCTAACCCTTGGAGTTCCAGGTTGGAGACCACGTGTTGTTAAAGGTCTCACCTTGGAAAGGGATGGTACATTTTGGAAAACATGGGAAACTAAATCCAAGGTATATCGGTCCATTCAAGATCCTTGCCGGGATTGGGCCGGTGGCTTACAAACTTCAACTACCGCAGGAACTCAGTAACATGCATCTCACCTTTCATGTGTCCAACTTGAAAAAGTGCTTATCTGATAAGACTCTTGTAATCCCATTTGACGAAATTGTGATAAATGAGAGTCTACACTTCGTAGAAGAACCTGTGGAAATCATGGATAGGGAGGACAAAAGAACGAAACAAAACCGCATACCCATTATGAAGGTCCGTTGGAACGCCAAACGAGGACCTGAATTCACATGGGAGGAGAAGATCAAATGAAACAAAAGTACCCACATCATTTCCCCAGCCCTTGAGGTCCCATTCAAAAGGCTAATTTTGAGACGAAATTCCCTTTAATGGGGGGGGGGGATGATGTGACAACTGGAAAAGTTGGAGTCAAGAAAAGCCTAAATGTATTGGGTATAAGTGAATTCACATCATAACCGTGTTGCAATAAATCATTTATAGCCAAAAGGCATCAATTGTATAAGTAAGTATATACTTTTAAAACCATGTGGTAATGAACCTTTGAAAGTCAACACAATCAACATTAGAACACTTAAGACATCACCAGATAAAAGAAGTCACACAAGTCAAAATGATAAGTCTAAAAGCATGAAATTATACATTACTTAAGGGATTTCGGTTTTTGGAATCTAAAACTGTGACAATCCGAAATTTCTATCTGGTACACTGATTCAAATCTATCAAAGTTAGACTCGTTTTGATATCTTTTAGCACAGTTTTTGATCTATTTGAGTGTTCTAAGCCTAGTATAATCTAGGTATGGGTCTTGGGATGAGTGTTTGTGAGTGTAACACCTTGTAAATGAGCCAAACACACCAACACAAGGTGTGTGCAGCCACATACCCATCCCAGCCGCACACCAACCCCAACCGCATACTCCCCTCTATATAAGTGGCCCTTGGTCATTTCTAAACACTTTTTCGACTCCTCCAAGGCAAGAACATGTTTTCTCTCAAGTATCAACCATCTTCCACTTCTAGATATTCAAATTGTAAGTATTTCTTCCTCCCATTTGATGATTCATTACACTACCTGGTAAGAAATCTATCATTTCATCCAAGAATCTACTCATTTTGGTTAGATCTTCAAGTGTTCTTTAAGAACACCAAGAACACCAAACACATC
Organism: Lactuca serriola; assembly: GCF_051521515.1. Taxonomy (NCBI): domain Eukaryota; kingdom Viridiplantae; phylum Streptophyta; class Magnoliopsida; order Asterales; family Asteraceae; genus Lactuca; species Lactuca serriola. Next base: position 257,119,687 of record NC_136415.1, on the reverse strand, counting down.
TTCTAAGTTTTGGACCCCAAAACACCCCCAAAGGCTTCTATACTGTAAGTACTCCTTCCCATGCTTGATACTTATTAGTTATGACTTTAAAAATCGTCCAAAATTATGATCATCAAGAAGTGTGCGGCCATACACCTTCATGTGGCTGTACACCCCTTTGGTTGATGCATATTAGCCTCTAAATCGGGTATACACTTGCAACAGCTTGTTATAAGCTAAGAACCCTTGAAATTTTGCATGAAAAACGCCATTTCACGTGATTTTCAAGTGTGTATGGCCGCACACACCATGTGTACGACTGTACACACCATGTGTAACCGCACACACCCTTTTAAGGGTCTAAAATAGCAACAAACTTCCATTCCGGCTAATCAATGGTCAAAACACCTTCCCTAGAACATTCCTAAGGCTTGGAATCACATTTTAGACACACTTCATAGTGAGTGTGTGGCCGCACACACACAAAACCCTTGATTTTGTGGCCTTACACTCCAATATAGGGCCATACACCCCTTATGTGCAACCATGTGTGTTGGTAACACTTAATTCTAAGTGTTTTTATGTCCCTAAGGCATGTCCCTATCACCATTAGTTGTTATATACAATAAATGTATTCATATATGTGTAATTGTATGTTAAATAGGATTCGTTTGTGCTCACGACCCAATTGACACCCAATAATCTTATATGGATCTTTCATTCGAGTTACACACTACAGGTGAGTTCATACCCCTTAATCAACCTTTTAAATAATTTTAAATGTTTTATGGGGGAAATACAAGTTGAATCATTATAATTATTGTATCAATCACATGTGATTAATAACTATCAAACAAATAGATGTTCTTATACTTTTAACTGTTGTATCAAACAAACTATTTCAAAATGATTATCAAAGTCTTTTACATGCTAAACTTCTTATCAAAATTTTTATTATATGCCAAACCTTTTTCCTTTAACTCTTTAAAAAAAACTTATATATTGTCAAATCTATGTCTAATGCATATATAGTTATATAAGTAAGGTTTGAAGGACTTAGGACTGGTAACTCACTTTATTTCCTGTTCCTTGTTTAGTTGTGGACTTAGAGTACCATGTTGCTTGTCCGAGTGTTGTTTGATCCTTAGTTATATATTATGTATATATGTGTAGATATAAAGCTTATACCCCAGTTCCAACACCTTTGGGTAGCAAAGGTGTATAAATTTACTAAGTCATTCAAACAACTTTACTAGTAAACTATAATATGTATAGTTTAGAGATATACTACTCACTATTTCTAGTAGAATGAAACACACAAAGAGTCAGTTCATACCTGAGTCAATACATACTATACATATACAATAGAACATACTATGATGAGAAACTAAGGAAACTTACACGATACTATACATGAGAATATGATAACTAGAATGTGACATACTAATTTCGGATACAACAACATATTGTTGTATCATATCGTAACCAGAGTCTCCTGGAGGGAGAGCGGGCATCGTGTGTACAGAGCTATATGGGACAGACATTCCCACACCCCGACTGCTAGCTACAGTCCCAGCCGATAAGGCCGAGGGGTGACAAAATGTCACCTCACTATTTTATGACCCCGGAAGGTCATCGGTTATTTAGCAATCAATCAACATGGTTACAAACGAGTTCACATCTAAACCTTTAATTAACCAACTAGGAATTAAAGGCAGTAAGACTCTACGAGGCATATAGCTCATTTAATACGACCTAGAGTCTTTATAACCAATAGTGTCACTACTGAGATAAAACATTCTTTTCCCCTACTTCATTTACTTTGTGACCTTCTCACATAAATGATAACATAAACTATATTTTATAATGATAGTTTCATTTGGGAAAACTCATACACTTACAAAAGAACAAACATACAAATAGTCGGGTCTTGGTAGAAGACTACATTTCAGTAGAAAATATAGGATTTTCTGGGAAGTGCAAACATTTACAAACATTTACAAAACACTTACATTACATTGTTACAAACATTTTATGCAAACAATGACACTAAAATGCTTATGAACTCACCAGCTTTAAAGCTGATAAAATCTTTCAAAATAACTTGTATTCTCAGGTCATCAGTAGACAGGTACCGATGCTAGCTTTTGAGAAGATGGAGCACATACAAGACTCGTCTCTTATTTTGATTAACATTTTGGTGTCTTTTATACTATACATAACATACTTGCATTAAAATTATATTATTAATGCAATGGATGATTTTTTTTGCTTGTTTACTATTATGCCTTGTTGTGATACTGTACATGACGTCCTCCACCCCAGAACGTTTCCGCCGTTCCGGTTTTGGGGTGTGACAAAAAACCAAGGGTTTTCGGTTGGGTAGGACCGAAATGTCAAGTCTAAGGACCGAAATCAACATTAGTGGGTGGCAATAAGACCGAAAACCATATGATTTCGGTCATATCTTGGCCGAAATCCTCAACTTGACCCACTTGTTTTGCTTGTGATTGTTTGATATGATGGGTTTTGAGCATTCTAACACTTCCTAAGTGTACAGGCAACCCTAATAACCTTGGATCTATGTTTGTGTAATTATCATGCAAAGTTGAATTCCAAGGTTATATTCCTATCTAGCATATATGGGGAACAATTTTTTTTTAACTTGAATGAAAGATAGAATAACTTACCTTGTTGTTGCTTATGTTCCTTGAAACCTTGTGAGCCTAGCACCCCAAGTGTGATGCCTCAAATGCTTCACACAACACCAAATGCTCTTGGAAAGACTTTTAAGAGAATACACACTTCTTGAAATCGGCCTAGCCCTCTTGTTTCATATTTGTAACCGATTTTGGTGGAGAATGGGATTCTTATATAGTGTTGACACATCTAGGGTTACACCATGTAAATCCTAATGTGTCATGACTCTTCATTTCCATGACCCATGGGTTCGTAACTCCCATGGAGCATCCATGGAGCATCCTATGGGTGGAACCCAACTTGATAATCCATGGAGCCTCTTAGCCCACTATACAAGATATGAATGATTTACATAATCAACCCTTATATTTAATTAGTTATCTTTTGATCACTTAATTAATTCTAAATTAATTCTTTGATCAAACTAATCAAATAATATTATTAATATATTAGAACTTATAATATATTAATAATCTCCAAGTGTTATTTCTCTCATTTAGTTTATCCAATTGCATGGTGCCATGCAACCCAAATGGACCATGCCGGGTCGGGTCAAGTACTGACCAGTAATAGTTATGGACTTAGACACCTTATCCAACAGTCTCCCACTTGGATAAGTCTAATAACTATAAGTCCAGTACTTCAGAAACCGATCGGAAATCGTAGCTCTTTCAAGGTCTCTCGAAACTGAGAAGATGTTGATATGCCATTTAAGATAAGTGATCATATAATCCCCTGTTCTAGATATCATCCGGACAAATACATGGAACAATGTCTTACTTATTGTCCAGCAGTTTGTTTCCCGATTTCCGATTTGTTTGACAAAGAACTTAATTGAACACATCAACTTAGTTCTGACCGGGCCCGGTACATAGCTCAAAACAAAATCATCTAGGGGCCCAGATATCAGCTTCTAATCCAAGAAGGAACATATAAACTTCGACTCATATGTTTGTTCTACCACTCGTTGAATTATACACAAAAGCACGTTTTATAACATCGAGTTACCAATGCGTTCTCGTACAATCAATGCATAACCAACTTGTAAGTAACAAATCATATCTCTAGGTTTGAAGACTTATATGATATTACCGTCTCACGATCACTCGAGATAAATTCCATGAAGTGATTCCAGTGAGCGTGGGTTGAGTCCAATGCTCAGAACTTATGAGCAGTCATGATTGTTGTAGCCTTGTCCAACACCGTAGACCTCTGCAACCAATCATGACAGTCTTGATTCATACCTACTTCCGACATATGACCGACCGTGGAGGTTTGAATACTATGTTATGTTATGCCAAACAAAATTATTCTGGAAGTTAAAACATGCAAAAGAAATATAGTAAACGATCGACAAGAGATAGCAACACTTTACTCATAAATAAAACACCTTTTATTCATCATCTAATGTCAATTACACTTTACAAATTTCATGGTTATCTAACTACTAAATCTAATATCATCCTTCAGCCCTATGCTCCGAGCATGCTGGAGATGCTTAACTCGAGTCAGTCCCTTCGTGAAGGGATCTGCTGGGTTCTCATCCGATGATACCCTCTTTGCCACGAGGAGTCCTTCTTCTATCCGATGTCTGATAAAATGGTATTTTCTGTCAATGTGTCTGGATCTCCCGTGATCCCTTGGTTCCTTGGCTAAGGCAACAGCGCTTTCACTATCACAGAAAATTTCCATTGGCTCTTTAATAGCTGGTACAACTCTAAGGTCTCCAATGAAGTTCTTCAGCCATATTGCCTCCTTTGCCGCCTCGCTAGCTGCAATATACTCTGATTCACAAGTTGAATCAGCCACTGTCTCTTGCTTGGAACTCTTCCAAGAAATTGCTCCTCCGTTTAGGGTAAAGACCCAGCCTAACTGAGAGCGGAAATTATCCCTATTAGTTTGGAAGCTAGTGTCACTATACCCTACGACTCTCAAGTCATCAGTCCCACCGAGGGTAGGGACCCAGTCCTTAGTCCTCCGTAGGTACTTGAGGATATTCTTTACCGCAGTCCAGTGTGCCTTGCCAGGGTTCCCCTGATACCTGCTAACCATGCTTAGTGCAAAGGCTACATCAGGTCGAGTACACGTCATTGCATACATGATCGATCCTACAACCAAAGCATAAGGTATTCGACTCATTTCTTCTATCTCAGCCTCAATGCTAGGGCTTTGTGTCTTACTCAATCTGGCGTTACTCTGGATGGGTAATTCTCCTTTCTTGGAGTCCTGCATGCTGAATCTTTTCAGCACCTTATCTAAGTAGGTACTCTGACGAAGTCCAATTAGTCTTTTACTCCGATCTCTCAAGATCCTTATCCCTAGAATATAGGCAGCTTCTACTAGGTCCTTCATAGAGAAACACTTCCCAAGCCAGGACTTAACTTCCTGCAGAGTTGGGATGTCATTTCGTATGAGTAGTATGTCATCCATATACAATACCAAAAAGCTAACTATACTCCCACTAGCCTTGACATACACGCAAGACTCATCTTCACTCCTAGAAAAGCCAAATTCCTTGACCTTTTCATCAAAGCAAAGATTCCATCTGCGAGGTGCTTGCTTCAATCCATAAATGGATTTCTCAAGCTTACACACTCTGTTAGGGTACTCGTTGCTGACAAAACCCTCTGGCTGACTCATGTAAACATCTTCAGCCAACTTTCCATTAAGGAAAGCGGTTTTGACATCCATTTGCCATATTTCATAGTCATGAAATGCAGCTATGGCTAACAGAACCCGAATAGACTTAATCTTGGCTACTGGAGAAAAGGTCTCATCATAGTTCACTCCAGGAATTTGAGAGAAGCCCTTTGCAACCAGTCGAGCCTTATAAGTGTGCACTTTACCATCCATGTCGGTCTTCTTCTTGAAGACCCATTTGCACCCTACTGTCTTACGACCTGGTACATTCTCAACCAAGTTCCAAACTTGATTGTCATACATGGACTGTATTTCGCTGTCCATTTCCTCTTTCCACTTGGCTGACTCAGGGCCTGCCATGGCTTCTGCGTAACTATTAGGTTCATCCAGACCTATCAGTGTCTCATCACTGATAAGTGTATCACCTTCTGCAGTAATGTGGAAACCATAGTAATGCTCAGGAGCATTCCTAACCCTTGTGGAACGCCTCAGAGGTACAGACTTGTCAATTGGCTCAACAGGAGTTTCCTCCTCAAGTTGAGTGCTAGGGTTTGAAGTTCCTTCACCGCTTGACTCTTGAATTTCTTCAAGATCAACTTTCCTGCCACTGTTTCCTTGGCTTATGAACTCTTTTTCTCTAAAGAAAGCTCTCCTAGCTACAAAGACCACATTTTCACTAGGTCTGTAGAAGAGGTAACCAAAGGATTGTTGTGGGTAGCCAATGAAAATGCACCTATCGCTTCGAGGTTCGAGCTTATCATGAGTCTCGCGTCTCATGAAAGCCTCGCAACCCCAAATCTTGATGTGGTCTAGTTTAGGTACTTTACTAGTCCATATCTCGTGAGGAGTTTTGGCAACTTTCTTTGTAGGGACTAGAATAAGGATATGGGCGGCAGTCTCTAAGGCATACCCCCAGAATGAAATTGGTAGCGAAGCTCGACTCATCATGGAACGAACCATATCCAACAAGGTTCGATTACGCCTCTCAGCCACACCATTCAACTGTGGTGTCCTGGGAGGTGTCAATTGTGAGACTATCCCACATTCCTTTAGATAGTCAAGGAACTCTGAAATAAGATACTCACCACCACGATCGGATCGAAGCATCTTAATGTTCCTACCCAATTGATTCTCGACTTCCTGTTTAAATTCCTTAAATTTTTCGAAAGTCTCTGACTTATGCTTGATCAAGTAGACATATCCATATCTACTGTAATCATCAGTAAAAGTCAAATAATAACGATTCGCATCCCTTGTGGCATGTTTGAATGCTCCACACACATCCGTGTGTACAAGGTCCAACAAACCTTCATCCCTCTCACAAGAGCCTGTGAAGGGTGACTTTGTAATTTTTCCAAGTAAGCATGATTCACAACTATCATCTGACTTTAGGTCAAATGACTCCAAGACTCCATCCTTTTGGAGTTGGCCTATACGTTTCTTGCTTATATGTCCAAGACGACAATGCCATAATGATGCTTTATCCAAGTTATTATTAACAGAATCAATACACAATACATTATTTCCTAAGTTATCAACCACATATACCGTTTCATACACGCCATCACAAGGTAATGCTTTAAAATAAAGAACATTATTAAAGAAAGCATTAATCGAACCAACTTCATTATCAAATGAAAAGGTGAAACCTTGTTTATACAATGCATGAAAGGAAATAATATGTCTTGCCATTTCTGGCGAATAACAACACTTATTCAAATATAAACTAAACCCACTACTTAGCGATAAAGTATAAACTCCAATCTTGGTGACAGGTAAAGCTTTCCTATTCCCCATGATTAGGTTTATTCTTCCTTGCTCCACATTCTCACTTCTTCTTAGTCCCTGCAAGTCACAACAAATATGAATACCACAACCAGTATCAAGGACCCAAGATTTAGAATGGGGCGAGTTATTAGAAATGATAGTGTAAATACCTGCATGGTTGGGTTTAACTTTCCCATCCTTCACATCTTGCTGGTATTTTGGGCAGTTCCGCTTCCAATGTGATTTTTCATGGCAATAGAAGCATTCAGCCTCTTTTGGGTCAGAAGAAGGAGTGATGAAACCTTTCTTTTTTCCACTTGAAGAAGAGCCATCAAGGGTCCGAGCCTTGGTACCCTTTGAAGAGCTCTTTCTCTTCTTCCCTCGACTTTTCCCGATTGCCAAAACTGGAGTGGAGTTTGGAGTAGGAGTGTTAACAACTGACTTCCCCTTAAGACCTGTTTCTGCGGTCTTGAGAAGTCCCTGAAGTTTGCTGAGTGTGACCTCTTCCTTATTCATGTGATATGTCATGCGGAATTGATTATAGCACGATGGTAAGGAGTGAAAAATGATATCTATTGCAAGCTCCTCATGGAAGTTCACATTCAGCTTCAGCAATCGATCCACATACCTTTGCATTTTCTGCATGTGGCTCGTGACGGATTCCCCGTCCTTCATCATGGTTGTTATCATGGAGCAGATGATTTCATACCTCTCTTGTCGTGCACTTTGATGGTATCTTTCCATCAGATCTTGGTGCATTTCATAAGGGTAGAAATCCTCATAAGACTTTTGGAGTTCCGCTGTCATCGTGGCCATCATGATGCATGCCACTTTGGTAGCATCCCTTTCATGTGCCTGAAAGTCAGCGATCTCCTGGGGAGTTGTAGTGGTCTCATCAATCTCCTTAAGCTCCTTGTCAAGGACATATTCTTTGTCCCCGTAGCGGGTAATCATCCTGATGTTTCTGATCCACTCATTGAAGTTGGATCCATGAAAAGTGACTTTCCCACACAAGTTCATAAGGGTAAAGGAGCCATTAGGATTAGAGCCAGAGGCAGCATTGTTTGAAGACATGTGAAGGAAGAGGACAAGATTAGTTTAGATATTAAGAGAGTCCTTAATAAAACACCCAAATGTAATATTAAGGCTAGGATCCAATCACAATATATTATAACTTAGAAGAGGTATGCCGTAATCCAAGCTATAACATATTTGAAAGGTAGGTGAATGACGATTCACCAATTTCCACCACGAAAAACGAAATATTAAATATTAGGTTTTTGATTGGTTCTTAGAAATTCCTAGATTCTTTGAGATTCAATGAACTTTTCAAAGGCATGTTTCAATCTCGAGTGTGCCCTCCAGGTTTTGTGACTGGGATACCGAGGATCACAAAGCGAGGTGTGAAGTAACCATGCAAATCACTTGGTACCCTTAAAGTTTATCACTCAATCGATGTGCCGGTACGCCACACACGCTCCACCGATACTATAATAAACTTTAAGTCACCCTTTACCTACCATGTTAAGTCCAAGTTAGTGTGCCGGTTAACCACACACGCTCCACCAACGACTTAAACAAAGTGTAAAGTGTAATTTCATAGATTAGCACCTTATTCACATTTTTCCTAAAGTAACTAAGATTGGGAATTTAATAAAATATTTAGTTACTTTATAATATTCATCATACTTTTAATGAGAATTTATAAGTCCTTGTCCTACCCGTTCAGCTAACGACCCTCCACCAGTCAAGCAAGCAGTGGGTGAGAGTGGACACCCATTAAGTTGCCATTTTATAGGCAACAACCTTATACCCACCTTATAGACCGGCTTCGTGAATGAGACGTACTAGCAGTAAGACGACTTTAATCTTATACATACATACATACATACATACATACATACATACATACATACATACATACATACATACATACATACATACATACATATATACATATATATATATATATATATATATATATATTATTAACTTATAATATTATAAGTATAAGGGTAAAATTTTAACTTTTAAAATTCTAAGGGTTGGAACTAAAGTTGTAGCATGACTTTACTTGTTCCAAAACTTGAGGGAAAGTTTTGTAAACTTTCAAAACTTTTCATTTCTTGTAACTTATGAGTTTATTAGAGTAATAAAAATGAAGACTCTTCATTTTTCTAACTCTTGTGTTCTTTTAATGGTTTTAATTCAAGTGACTTTTGGTTTTCCATAACTTGAGGACAAGTTATGGACTCCATTAAAACACATTATGATCAAGAATTAAACTACCACATAGGTTACAAATAATTCCTATGATCATCTAAACATCATAAGATCAAGAATATGAACATGAACACTTTCATAAATCAAAATTACACTTAAAACTTTGTAATTTTGATAACTAGTTGTTGTAAATGGATTAGCAAAGACATTACACCATCTTAAAACAAGTTTTCAAGTACCAAAACAGTTTAGGGTAATGTTTCTAGTCCATTTCAAGCAACTGAAGTCGAAAATTTGCACTCTATGGCTCCTACTCGCCGAGTGCATGAACCTACTTGGCGAGTAGGTTGAACATACAAGCGAACTCGGCAAGTCTCCCCATGGACTCGGCGAGTTCATCAGGCAGACAACAAGCTTTTCGACTTTTTTCAACTTTTAAGCACAAATAACAAACAAACAAACCTAGGCTCTGATACCACTGATGGGTTTTGAGCATTCTAACACTTCCTAAGTGTACATGCAACCCTAATAACCTTGGATCTATGTTTGTCTAATTATCATGCAAAGTTGAATTCCAAGGTTATATTCCTATCTAGCATATATGGGGAACAATTTTTTTTTAACTTGAATGAAAGATAGAATAACTTACCTTGTTGTTGCTTATGTTCCTTGAAACCTTGTGAGCCTAGCACCCCAAGTGTGATGCCTAAAATGCTTCACACAACACCAAATGCTCCTGGAAAGACTTTTGAGAGAATACACACTTCTTGAAATCGGCCTAGCCCTCTTGTTTCATATGTGTAACCGATTTTGGTGGAGAGTGGGATTCTTATATAGTGTTGACACATCTAGGGTTACACCATGTAAACCCTAATGTGTCATGACTCTTCATTTCCATGACCCATGGGTTTGTAACTCCCATGGAGCATCCTTGGAGCATCCTATGGGTGGAACCCAACTTGATAATCCATGGATCCTCTTAGCCCACTATACAAGATATGAATGATTTACATAATCAACCCATATATTTAATTAGTTATCTTTTGATCACTTAATTAATTCTAAATTAATTCTTTGATCAAACTAATCAAATAATATTATTAATATATTAGAACTTATAATATATTAATAGTCTCCAAGTGTTATTTCTCTCATTTAGTCTATCCAATTGTATGGTGCCATGCAACCCAAATGGACCATGCCGGGTTGGGTCAAGTACTGACCAGAAATAGTTATGGACTCAGACACCTTATCCAACATGATACTCTTCCCAGTGTGATATAATCCACCAACCAATGCACATATCACCTCAAACCTCACCCCCTTCCATATTTAAGGCCGAAAACCCTCCCATTGCTTATTTACTTCTTCAAACTTTCTCTACTTTTCTCTTAAGGATCAAGTTCGAACATTTCTGGGAGGATATACCCAAGATAAATCGTGGTATAGTGGTAAGTATTCTATTTATAAACTAGTGGTTATGCAAACACGTTTCATGATAGTTCATATATTCACACACATTATTGTGTGTTATAAACTATTAGGATTACGACTACCTTCAATCCTCCTAACTTAAAGATCATCACCATCACTTCTTTATCCAACCGCAAACACACATAAGGTGAGTTCATACCCCTATAGTTTTCAAGATTTTTCTATGTTTTAAGAGGGGGGGGGGGATACAAGTAAAACGCAAGAAAATTTGTCTTTATATACAAACTGCTACTTATGTTTTCTTACATTTTATGTATATTTTATGTGCAAAATGCTAAATACGTGAATTAACGTTACTACCAAACTTATAAACTTTTACATGCAAAGTTGTTAAAACACAAAGGTTTTCATTTCAACAGAACATACATTTATAAAATATAATAGATATAGTTTGGGGAATATTCATGCTATTTTACCCTTAGAAAAAACTATATAAATGTATAATTATTTTTATACTGTGTAAACACTATAAAAGGATAATAGACGCATTTACAAGAAAAAGGGCTTTCATTTCACTGTACGTAAACCGGTTGATACAATTTTGTGTGACATTTGGCTTCACCGTACCTACCAGAGTACGCACTTAAGTCGAGTATTATAACCAGAGTCTCTTGAAGGGAGAGTGTGATACTTGTGTATAGATCTATACGAGACTGAAAATCCTGCACCTAAATTGTTAGCTATAGTTAGACTGGCAGGTCTGGAGTGACAAATGTCATAACATTCCGACACCTGAAGAACGTCGTCACAGGCCAACTAGTCACTAGCATGGTTATAATAACTCATATGGATTATTAACAATACATTTGGTTTACAGGGTTAACAAACATTTAAAATGGTTTTACATATAGATAAAACTACATTACACTATTTTCCAAAACTGTACAATGGTCATTTCAGGAAACGTGCATTTAAATGATTTCATATCGATTATAACTACGTATTACTATTTTAAAGCATAGGAAAACTTATACATACTGGTCTTAGAGTTAAAAGACTATAATTCATTTTATGTGAAAATACTAGATTTTCTAGCATTACGCTCTATCATTTTACAAGGAAAAACGACATATTTTCTCATACGAGACTCTTATGAACTCACCAACTTAATTGTTGACAATCTTTCAAAACTACTTGTATTCTTAGAAAATCAATAAACGGGTAACTACCTGCTTTTGAGGACGGGTCGCTATGGCGCCAGTTAAAAACACATTTTACCATTATTCTGTAATTTATTTTGAAACACGCAACTCAAGAAATAATGTAAGTTTTTAAATTATATTGATGATGGTTGTATTTAATTTGGTCACTATTATACTCGTTGTTATGATACTGTACATTAACTCATCCACCCTCAGATGTTTCTACCATTCTTGTTCGAGGGTGTGACAGGTGAAATTTTATAACTCACGTGATTAAGACAATTTTGGATATTATTTTCCAGATTTTTGTAATATTATTTTAGCTTATTTCAACATATTTAAAGGTGTTTCAAACTCTTAAAATCCAAAAATGTTATCAAATAGTTTCAGAAATTTTCAAACTTTATATTTTTATTCCAAATACAGTAAAGGTCTTCTAGAAAATTTCCCTAGAATTTTTGATGTGATTAGCTATTTTTCCAAAATTTTAAGCCTTAATTTCAATATAAATTCGTGAAAAATATCATTCAGATAATAAAATTCCCAAACTTTTTGTATTATTTCTATTAAACATACTTAATCTGGAAAAAAAATATGAAAATGGATTTCTAAATAGTTTAACCTGATTTTATTATTTTTGTGCATTTATTCTAACAAAAATGGAGATAAATAGAAAAGAGTTTCCAAAATTACCCAAACTTTTTTTTAATATTGTTATTAAACATACTTAAGCTGGGAAAAATATAAAAATGGATTTCTAAATAGTTTAACCCAATTTTATTATTTTGTGCATTTATTCTAACAAAAATAGAGATAAATAGAAAACAGTTTCGAAAAATACCCAAACTTTTTGTAATACTGTCATTAAACATGTAGAATCTGGAAAAAATATACAAGTTATTTTTTCAATCAGTTTGGCTATTTTTCTTTTTTTTATTCACGTAAATAAACATTAATTTGTTAATAATTACTAAACTGAAGGTAAAATTCACTAATTTTTTTTTATTTACGATCAATATGTAATATAATATATTTTGATGAAGTTTCATAGTTTTTGGATAAGTGTAGCTATTTTTCATCAATTTAATCTCTTAACAAGTGATTAAATCAGGAAAAATACTAAATTGTCATGGAAAAATCTATAAGTTTTTGCATGGATTCTTTATAAGATACGAAAATAATCAAATATGGTTTTGGACATTCATAACTATATTTTACTATTTATTTCTATTTAACAAAAACAAATTCGAAATTAACACAAAACAATCCTTTAAGTTCATACAATGTCTTTAATCAGTGTATGGGTCGTCTCCAAATTTTCTCATAATTTATTGCCAGTAAAAAGTATTTTATATGAATTTTGCTCTATTTTCTTGAAATAATTATATTAATTCGAGAAAAATAAATTATTTTCTAAAAATTTCCAGAACTTCTCATTTTGTTGGTAAGATTTTGGAAAAAAATTTGGATTCATGTTAACTATGAGTTTTAGATAGTTTGGTGGATTTAAATCACTTCATGCATGAGTTACAACATTTTAACAACATACTTTGATCATCAAACATCTTAGACTTGAAGATCAACACATGCATGTTGGTTTAAGGCCATGCATTAGTTTGAAAAGTTTAAAAATCGTTTTTGAAAGAAAACATTGATTAACATTATGATTTCTCCACCAAAACTTTTATAAAATTGGTTTATCTTGATTTGACATAGGTTTGGATTATGGGATTCCACCAATTGCAACATGCATGTTGTTTTTGTGTGAAAACCTACCACCACCATCATCAAAATCGTAGATATGGTATGTGGTTCAAAATCTTTTCATAGAATGGAGTAGAAGTAGAAAGAAATGCATAAATGGTGAAATTATGAGTGGAAATGAAGGGATAATAATTGGTTTTCATGATTACCTTAAGAATAACACTTAGAGAAGATGGTTTTTGATGTGGAAAGAGCTTCTTGGTTGTTGATTTTCATGATCTAGAGATGGGTTTGAGAGAAAATGTGTGGTGGAAGCGACAAAAAATGAGAGAGCGTGAGAAAGAAGTTGGAGTGCAAGAGAGGTGAAAATGATTAGGAGTATTGGAAAGGGGAAGGGTGTCTTGGGAGAGGAGAGGCCAAGACTTTGAGAGCATTAGGGGGTCTCCCTCTCACTTGATTCTTTTAGATAAAATCCCTTCTATTTTTATAAATTTTCCATTTTTTTTATAAATTATGCATTAGCCTAGTTTTCTTTTCATAAATATTGAAATTTAACTTGTAGATTAGGGTTAAATGTTGATAATTAAATTTTTTTTCATTGATTATGTTTCCTAATTTTAGTTACTTTAAATTGACATTATAAGGTTCATAACAAATTTTATGGAATCTTAGGTGTTAAATTTTATAAAATTTAGGTTTTTAGGGTTTGGGGACATTGTTAGCTATTTAACAATATCATGAATTACAAATTAGAATATTTTAATTTATTTTAGGGTTTTATACCCTTTTTCAATTATAACTATGTTTGTATTTTGTTCTATTTCGGGTATTGACATTCTTTGTAGTAATTGAACAATTAACTACAATTGTAACAGTCAAGTATATTAGTCCTAGATTTTAGTTGGATCCAAGTTTCTACAAGATCATGAGCTAATTTCTACTAGTAGGCAATGGCATGATGTGTATATATGGTTTATAAAAAGATGCATAAGTCCGAGAATGACATGAATTTGACAGTTGGCACAGTAATCTAGTCTTATGTTGTGGGCTTGGGAGCAAGCCAATCATAAGCTAAGGGTCGGGAGGGGAAATCCAATCTTACACTATGGACTCGGGGGCAATCCAGTCTTATGTTGTGGCCCTATGGTGCATGCATTGTGTATGTTTTATTGTGTGAGGTGGAGACACTCACTTAGCTTTGGCTTGTAGTTGTTGATTTTAATTTTTTCAGGTACTTCAGATGATCGGGGAAAGGAAAAGGAATGATCGTACACATCCTCCTGCTGATTTTTAGGATTGAGAGATTATTTCGTTATACTAATTTCTATGGTTTTGGTTGAAAAACAATGTTTGACAGTTTTATGAAAATGTATTTAAAAAATGAAATTTTTTTGTCATGGTTTTTCGGATGTTATGCTTCAGTTATCCCAATGAATACCTCAAGTTCTATCTGGAAAGGAATGACAATGTTAGATCATATTGGAGATAAGATACATTTGGTAAAAAGATGTACAATTTGTAAAATCCACTTTAAACACCTCACAGATCTAGCCTAGACATCACTCACGTAAGTGATAGATCAACATAACAACTGATATTACCGATAAATCTAATTTATAAGTTCATAATAATGACTATAATCATAAATATAAGTTTCACTTAAAGCGTAGTAAGTATAACTCAACTTACAAGTTCTCTAGCGAAAAACTAGAAATTGCACTGGCAGAACTTCAAAGCTGAAAACTCTATTTTGTCGGGCTCTCTGATGCTCTAGAGCTTCACTACTAAAAGTTAAAACTCCTAAATTCAAGCCTTGAGTTGCGGTAAAGATTTGAGAGAAATATGGAGAGAAAAGTGTGGTAGAAATGATCAAAAACTAGTTTATTTATAGAAAATCTCAGGAGGCACGTCGCGCCCTGGGTATGTGGCGGCTCCTAAGTGGTCCACGTCATCTTTTCTTGGTGAGGAAGGGTGGTCTCTAGGCTTAACACATGTCTCACACCTATGGAGCCATGTGTCGACTTTCTATTGGGCCCCATCATCAACAAGATATGGTCTCTTACGCTGCCACGTGTCGCCCTCCGGGTGGTGCCACGTCATCGTATTTGCGAGTATTTTTTTGTAACTTTCTAAAAATCATAACTCTCGAATACGAGCTCCGTTTTCAACATTCTTTATACCCCCCGTTTCGTATCGATGAGTACTACAACTTTTATTTAGAATTCATCGACTAATTCACATTCTATTTTAATTTATAGTCTACGAGAATTACAATGTAAAAAACTTTTTGAATTCATAACTTCTTCATACAAACTCTGTTCTCGACGTTCTTTATATCGACATATTTGTATTTACGAGGACATCGATTTTTGTTTTGATTGTTTTGTTTAACGAACAACCGATCTCCATATCACTTTTTATGACACGCACGTGTATCGTGTTGAATGCAAAACTTCAAAAAATCGTAAGTTCTTCACACTAATTCAGATTTTGGCATTCTTTATACTCACGACTTCGTAATTATGATTACTATGACTTTTGTTTAGATCATTTATGCTAAATAATCATCTATTAAAAATGTTATTTTAACGCTTAAAGTTAATAACATTTTATACAAATCTTATATATCTATAATTGTCAACATAATGTTGTTGGATAAGGTCACTAAGTCCATAACTATCTTTGGCATGTACTTGACCCGATTTAGCATGGTCCATTTGGGTTGCGTGGAATCGGAACAATTTGGATAGACTTTTTGTGAGAAGAGGATATTTATGATTTATTAATATATTATAAGTTCTAATATATTAATATGGAATCATATTATTTAATTAGTATTGATCAAGAATTAGTTTGGAATTAATTGTGATCAAAAGAGACTAATTAAATAAATGGGGATTGATTTGGTAAATCATTCATTCTTATATAGTGGACTTATGATCCATGATTCTTCATGTTGGGCTAAACCCATGTGGTGACCCACGGATACTCCATGGAGGTTAAAACCCATGGATCATGAAGAATATGGAAGGTCATGATGTAACAGCCCGGAATTTCAGGTATTGTTATAATTATGATTTTGGGTGTTTTAAGAGGGGACTCGGCGAGTTGGAGCTCAGACTCGCCGAGTAGGATCGCAGATCTGGTCGCGGGTTCGCGACTGGACTCGGCGAGTCCGGTATGGACTCGGCGAGTCCGCGTTATTTAGCGAAACCCTAACCGTTCAGGTTTGGGACACATATAAGGGGCCTTATGGCCGTCATTGTTCACTTAGTCCTGTGAATGAAACCCTAATTCGATTGTGAGCATCTGGAGCAAGGTAGAAGACCATTATTGCTCTTGGAAGTGTTGTTTTGCAAGAAAGAGGAGGCTTGGTTAAGGGAACAGCAGGAGAAGCCACATTCTGAGGGTTGGGGACACAGGGCAACATTATTCAGGTAATAATTTCGAGTTAATCACTTCTATGTTCAGTGTATATGAATTTAGGGTTTATTGAACCCTTTTGTGGCTAGATTGAGTGTTCCCTTAGTCCCCCAAGCGATTGGAATCCTATATTGGGACCCTTGGAAGTCCAGAATGTCCCATGCCTGAGCTTTTCGGGAATCAATGGAGGTTTTGGATTGGAATCCTTATGCCTTAGGTCAAAACGTGAATTATGAGTCATGGGGTGTATTATGAGCACCGAAATGAGGACTTTACGTGATGAACCAGTCTAGGAAGGCCAGACCTATGAATGGTCGGAGCAGATCTGACCTTAGAAAGCAGTTTGAGCGGTTGCATGGCATGGACTCGCCGAGTCCGATGAACAGGCTCGGCGAGTAGCTTGAAGATTAACTGGGACTCGCCGAGTTGTTCTTCAGACTCGGCGAGTTGAGTCGGGGTGGCCCCGCGATTCTTCCAGGAGGAACTCGTCGAGTCAGGGGAGATACTCGACGCGTAGAAAGGGAATCTTAGAGAATTGGTGAGGACGTCTAGACTCGCCGAGTCGTCCTAGCGCTCGCCGAGTCCGGTCAAGTTGACCGTTGACCGTTGACCGTTGACCAGAGTTGACCTATGTTTGACTTCTTAGGGATAGTCAAACTTAGAAGATAAAAGTGTTAATAAGAGATGTATGGTGTTATAGGGAGATTGTAGCTCGGCAGATCGAGTACGAGTGATTTCGGGATTTGTTAGCTTTCGATATTCACGAGGTGAGTCTTCTCACTATACCGTACCCGGAAGGGTTTGACTGTGTGACCGGAAGGTCGGATATGATATGAGATATATGTGCTATATGTGATAAGTTAATTGTTATACGTGCTATGTATGTTATGTGGGCCGGAAGGCATTATGTTAAGGGCCGGAAGGCGATTATGTTATGGGCCGGAAGGCGTTGTGTTGTGGACCGTAAGGTTGGCGTGGGTAGGACCGGAAGGTTTACCCAGCAGGGACGGAAGTCCCCTGAGACACATGCACCGGAAGGTCAGGGCCTGGAAAGGCGTATGTGCGTAAGTTGTATTTTGGGGAACTCACTAAGCTTCGTGCTTACAGTGTTTTGTGTTATGTTGTTTTCAGGTTCTTTCAGTATCACGGGACGGCACCGGCTTGATTGTACACACCAGAGAAAAAGTCATACTTTGGAGGATCCTGGTTCTCTTTGCAAGTGAAAATGAAGCTATGTTTTGTAATTTAATTATGAATGAGATTTTAAACAAGTGTTCTAAGATTTTAAATGATTATTTTCAATGAAAATTTTGTCTTGAAATTTACGGTGTTACAATTTGGTATCAGAGCCTTGGTTTGAGGGATTCGGATGCGCCTTCGGGTAAATCTGGACTCAAACTGAGGAAGTAAGAAAAGTTTTCAAATAAATAGTTTTCTAAAGGTGAATAAGAGTTCAAAGAGAAAGCAAGAAAGAGCAGTGTGTACAATCAGCCAGAGCCCGAACGGTGATTTCCCAAAATATCCTTACTTTTGTGTTATGAAATATTTATGATGCACTTTATGAGATATTATCGCATGCTAGAGACAGGCTAGGTATTTCATATCTTAGGACTAGAGTGGCCTGATTTGTGATGCCTTAGCCTAGGACTTGTTGTTATATGTGTTATGCTTTTGAGTATGTGATGAGTGAGAGTATCCAGTTAGAACCCATGAGGGGTAGAGTTACAGAGTTCAGTGGTACTTCCGAGGATGAGCCGAGAAGGTGGAGTTATCACAGAGAGGGAGTCCTATGTATTCTTCGATGCTCGAATGATGCTTGCTTTGTGCTTTGTGGAACTCTCGATGATGGGAGTCAGCTACCAAGTGAATATGACGATATTCAGGAAGTAGAAGGCTGGCATCATTAGGAGCTCTTCAGCAACTGAGAGCAAAGAAGTAGGAGGACAACGGAAGAGCCTAGGGAGTAAACCTAGCCAGATGAGTGCGCTGGCAGAGTAGAGAATTTCGCTGGGGAGCGAGCACGCGCGATGGGATTGGTGAAAGAGCAGGTCGAGCAGCTACTTAGGAGCTCCGGGATAGTCCGTGTGGAAAGTATGGGTAGATGTGGCAGGTAGTATGGGCCCATACTACTGAAAGTAGAGGACCCATACTTGATACAGGGAGTATTCTGAAGATTCTAATGAGCGTATTGAGGAGTGATGTTATGGTTCGAGTACCATACATCGGAACAGATTGAGGAGTGATGTTATGGTTGAGTACCATACATCGGAGCAGATTGAGGAGTGATGCTATGGTTCGGGTACCATACACCGGAGCAGATTGAGAAGGGATGTCATGGTATGAGTACCATGGTTCGTAGTGAATGATGCTTGTGATTATCTTGTTATCCGGTCATGATTGATGAGGTAGAGATTGGACGCTATGGGTTTTAGGCTTGTAGACCATGATTGAGTTTGGAGAGGCGTCCCTCAAGAGGGAAGTCGAGTGCCTATCAGAGTATTTTGGTAAGGAGTTAGAGGGAGAGGAGAATTTTGGTCTGAGTTGAGCAATCAGTCGATAGAGGAGAAGTCACCTTCTATGTGAGTGGTGCTATTTATGTTTGTGTGCAAGACACGAGAGGCCTGATGTTTTAGTTTTGGGTTTGGGGGTAAACCCTGCATGTGACAACCCTATATTTTTCCAAAAGCATTGTAACGCTCGAAAGCTAAGTACAACGAAATTAACCTCGAAAATAAAGTGTTCAAGTATCTAAGTTGGGATGCATCGAATATTAGATATCATGCCAAGGTTTCCAAAAACATAAAGAACGCTCAAAACCGGGTTATATTGAAGAAATTATAACCACTCGTATATTTACGACGCGACGTTAAAACATTATTTGACGTAAAAAGTAGAATCTCAATAAAATGCATTTTAAGCCTTAAGTATCTAAACAAAAGTCGTAGATCTCGTTGAAAGGTGAACGTGCATAAAAAGATCGCCCAAATTGGACCTCGTATGAAGAAGTTACGAATTTTCAAAGTTACGTAACGGTAGTAGAGGGCTAAAAACTCGGATTGAAGATCGAGTGTTATTTAGCTAACGCAACCTAAACGAAATTTGAAGATCTCCTCAGTAGTAATAACACAATAAAAAGACAAACGAAAACTGACGTCGAATAAAGAACCTATGAATTTTTAACGAACTTTAGGTGGCCCGGCCTATTAAAAATATATCATTAAAAATAAAGTCAAAACTAGCCGACGAAGTCTAAATGAAAGTTGTAGAGCATAATCTCACCTACGCGTGGATATGAAGAACGCGAAAAACGGAGCTCGTACGCGAAAGTTACGGAATTTAGAAGTCGGAAGCAGGGATTACGCCCCGCGTACTCTGGGAGTACGCCCCGCGTACTAGACCCAGCGTCGAGTCCCATCGGCCCGCCCAAGCTACGTTTAGCAAAACCCGAGTCGTAAGCCATGACGCCATTCTACGCCCCGCGTAACCAAGAACGCCCAGCGTACCGAGTACGCCCAGCGTACTCCGGAAGTACGCGCCGCGTACGAGGGTTTCCAGCCCTATAAATAGAAGGCATGAGCTCGAGTCTTTGCACACCTTTCTCAATTCTTCAGTCACTCTCACACCCTTCCAAGCACCAGAGACCATTCCCTCACCTCGGTTTCCGCACTCGAGCCCCGACGAAAGATTTACGCTGCAGAGATCCCCGAAGAGCCCGACGACGCAACCATCCGCGGACGAAGTTCTGCTCAACCCTAGCCTCTCTCTTCGAAACGAGTGAGTTCATACCCCTACTTTTCAATTCTTTTCACGTTTTAGGGGGGGAATACAAGTACATTACAAATCAAAGTATCATTTTTATAATATCGTTCTTATAGAGTGTTGATACAAAAATAACTTTATGTTTTAAAGGGATATTATATCACCAAGTTGTTATTACCAAATGGGAACATACTTTTGACAAACTATAATGAGCATAGTATTCAAGTGATTCATACATTTTACATATACATCTCGACAAATGAAATGCTTTCAAAGGAAGTACAGTCTTTTATCATCGTAAATCTGTTTATATCTAGTAATGTGAGACAGCTTCACGTCCGTTCGAGTATGCATTATTAAGTCCTGTATTATATACCATAATCCCTTGTAGGGGGAGCGTGATACTTGTGTATAGATCTATACGGGATTGACAATCCCACACCTAAGTTGTTAGCTACAGCTAGGCCGGCAGGCCTGGGGTGACAAATGTCATAACAGTTCCAACGCCTGAAGAACGTTGTTACAGGCCAACAATGTCGTTAGCATGGTTATAAAACTCACATAAAAGTATAAAAACAAGTTAGATTTACGAGATTCATATATGCATTTCAGTTTTCCATTTTATCGTTAATACAAATTTTATCATTATTATTCAAGTATGGAAAACACAAACGCACTCCAACACGGGAAACTTTTCAAATCATTTATAGAAAATATTGGATTTTCTGAAAACCTCGTTCATCGGTTTACTATCAAAAAAGACATACTTTTTCAATACAAAACGCTTATGAACTCACCAACTTAATTGTTGACACTTTTTCGAAACCACTTGTATTTCTCAGGGAATCAGTAATACAGGTAACCACCAGCTTTTGGAGAAAGGAACACTAAGGATGTTTTATTATGGAACATTTATCATCTCATTGTAATATTCTTTTGCCATTATGTATAACGCAACAACATACGTTTTCATTATATATATGTGATGGTTGTGTTACTTTCTTTACAATATTCAATGGTTGTGATACTACGTGAAGTCATCCACCCCCGAATGTTTCCGCCATTCTGGTTTGGGGGTGTGACAGATTAGTATCAGAGCATTGTTTATAGTGAACTAAGTATATCGAACCACATACGATATACAAACTATAAATACAAAGGGGACCAAAAACCCTCTGATGAAACATTTTCATGAACAAAATACATTCTTTTAAAGATATACATTTTTACAAGCATGCATAAATCTCGTATCATAACAAGTTTTACTAAAAAGTATTACGGCAAGTTACGACACTACGATTGAGCCTCGGGGTATGTAATCATGTCGAGAATAAATATAGCCTGATCAACTATATTTATCCTGGATTTGACCAACGTACGTCGAGGAATGGTCGTAGTGGACAACAAGCCAAAAACTTACCAAATACAAAATTGTTCTAGTTTCGCCAAGTTGAAATAGTATAGAAGTATTATTAAAAATAGTTGTACCATAAAAATTATAGTTAAAAATAATAAGTCGTTAAATAGAAATTTCTTTTCTTATAACGTTC
Organism: Lactuca serriola; assembly: GCF_051521515.1. NCBI lineage: Eukaryota > Viridiplantae > Streptophyta > Magnoliopsida > Asterales > Asteraceae > Lactuca > Lactuca serriola. The sequence continues at coordinate 257,097,306 of NC_136415.1, read as the reverse complement.
TCATACATCTATCCTAGTACAGACAAATGGCCGGATTCCATTTACCAGGAGATCCCTACTACCCAAACCAAGGCAACGATGGTTGGATAGAAGAAGACCCGGAGGAAGACCCAGAGGAAATCAAAGAAGAGGTCGAGGAAGAATTCGAAGTCGAAGTCGGAGAGGAGCTCGAAGTCGACGAAGAGATCGTGGAGATTTCTAGCGGGACAGACTCCGAGCCAGAAGTGTACGACCCTCCCATCCCTCATCCTCCCGTAATCAGACCAGATCAACCAGGACCCATCCCCATCTGGGGAAGCCACCTCTACTACTGGAGCCGCCAGCAAGGTGTACGCCCTCCATTCGGCATGTGTCGGGATTTTTACAACGTCAGTGGGGGAGGCTCAGCAGATCGAGCACTTCCTGTCGTCGTGAATGCTATAGCTAACCAGAACTACCAGGCGGACCAACAAGCAGCCAGAGTTCGTGAAATCAATGCTGCTACCCAAGGTAACGCCGCTGACATCCGCCGTTTGGAAGGACTACATGAGAATACCCAAATCTACACGGGAACACTTCAGAACCAAATGATAGTGGCTCTGGCAGAAATAAGAGGGATGAAGGAACAACAAGTAGATCTCGAGAGGCGACTGATGGGAGTCAAACGGTCGGATGCCGAGTCTAGCTCCAAACGCCGCAAGTAGAGCTTGTTCGATGCCCAACAATTTTGTTATAGATTAGGATCTCGGATAAAAGTTTTTCCCTTATTTCCCTTTAGTATCTGCAATCGGAGACCTCTAGGAGGGTCAAATTTTTCCCGAACAAGATATGTAATGTAACACACCTCAAGTGTGACCTATATGAATGAATATGAAGTATTTCTTATTATATACCTCTCAAAAATTACGAGTTTTAAATTTCTATGCCTACCTTGAAACCATAAACTAAAGTCAAAACAAATTACAACTAACACACGATTGTCAAAACATTAGAAACTTATAGTATTCATTCTTATTTTTCTCTACCAGAACATGCCTCCTCGTAGATCAACACGCAGAAACTCAACTTCAACACCACCTCCACCACCTCCTCCAATTATGGACACCGTTATGTTCCAGACTGCTGTAACCGCTGCTGTAACTGCAGCAATGGCACAAATGAGCAACAACGGATCGGGGGGAGGAACAAACAGTTTTACAAATGGCCAAGGTCAAAGCCGTTCAGGGGTATACACTTACAAAGACTTCACCAACGGAAAACCTATTCCCTTTTACGGGACTGGGGGAGTATTGGCTCTATCTCAATGGATAGAGAAAACAGAAGCTGTATTCAAAATCTGTGCATGTCCTGAAGAAAGCAAAGTAAATTTCGCCGCTTTTACTTTCTTTGAACGCGCCCTGACATGGTGGAACGGCCACGTCCAGACACTAACCCTGGTGGTAGCAAACTCCATGGGTTAGGAAAACCTGAAAAGAATGCTCCTTCGAGAATACTGCCCAAGAGGCGAGATTCAGAAGCTTGAACAGGAACTGTGGAACCTCTCGATGGTAGGATCGGACATAGCTGGTTACACCAACAGGTTCAGTGACTTAATAACACTTTGCCTAGGAATGTTAACCCTGGACAGCCAAAAGGTTGAGAGATACATTTGGGGACTATCACCCCAACTTCGAGGAAGTGTGCTAGCTTCCAGACCCTTGACTTTCGCCAGTGCCAAGGAACTAGCGCAATCTCTTGTTGATCATGGTGTCTGTCAAGGAGTCGCGGCGATTATGGCTGAACCAACCAAAGGGATCAGCAACAATGAAATCAATGTCAACAACAACAAGAAGAAGAAATTTTGGAACAAAAGGAAGGGGCAAACTTCACAAGAACCTTCAAAGAAACAAATGGTTGCAGTTCATGCTGCTACTACCCCCACCACAACTCCTGCTACCTCTGCACCAACAAAACCATATGCAGGGATTCTGCCCAAGTGCAGCAAGTGCAACTACCATCACCATGGTATTTGTCGCGAGATGCACTGCAAGAACTGTGACAGGAAAGGGCACACAGCCCGTTTCTGTAAAGCACCGGCACGACCAATTACTCAGGTTTCTGGCACTGGGGTAAGCCGGGCGTGTTATGGGTGCGGAGAGACTGGACACTTCAGGAGGGATTGTCCCAAGGAAAGGAATATTGGCGGTGTAGGGAGAGTGTTGGCAGTAGGACAGAATGAAACAATAGCAGACCCGACGGTGGTTACGGGTACGTTCCTACTCAACAACACTTATGCATGCATACTTTTTGACTGCGGTGCGGAGAGAAGTTTTGTGAGTCATAAATTCAAACACATACTTAATCAAAAACCCCAACCACTCAGTAAAATATTCACTATAGAAATGGCAAACGGTAAAACATAACACGCAAACGATTTATACATAGGGTGCACACTAAATTTAAACGAGCGTTTGTTTCAAGTCGATCTTATGCCCATTTCCATAAGAAGTTTCGATGTCATCATCGGTATGGACTGGTTGAGCCTTCACCATGCCGATATCCTTTGCCACGAAAGGGCTGTTCGCTTAAATCTGCCAAACGGCGAAACTCTTGTCATTTATGGCAACAAACCTAGTTCAAGTTTACAAATCATTTCCTGTATTAAAGCACAAAAATATCTCCGTAAGGAATATCATGCCTTTCTAGCCCACGTAGTAGACAAGAAACGAGAATTGAAAAGCATTAAAGATATTCCGGAAGTCTGCAACTTCCCGGATATTTTCCCCGAAGATCTTCCAGGAATCCCACCCGAACGTCAAGTTGAGTTCAGAATCGACTTAATCCCCGGAGCTACCCCTGTAGCAAAGTCACCGTACCGTTTAGCCCCAGCCGAGATGCAGGAACTATCCAGTCAATTAAACGAGCTGCTGAGCAAGGGATTCATCAGACCGAGCTTCTCACCATGGGGAGTGCCAGTCCTGTTCGTGAAAAAGAAGGACGGATCCTTTCGCATGTGCATCGATTATCGGGAACTAAACAAACTCACGATCAAGAACCGATATCCCTTACCGCGCATAGACGATCTATTCGACCAACTGCAGGGAGCAAGCTACTTCTCAAAGATCGATCTAAGGTCTGGTTATCACCAACTGCGAGTACTGGAAGGAGACATCCCCAAAACGGCTTTCCGAACACGTTATGGTCACTACGAATTTGTGGTAATGCCCTTCGGATTGACGAATGCTCCAGCAGTGTTCATGGACTTGATGAACCGAGTATGTCGTCCCTTCCTGGACAAGTTCGTGATCGTGTTCATAGATGATATACTCATCTATTCAAGAAGCCAGGAAGAACACAACAAACACCTCCGCCAAGTACTGGAAACATTAAGGGCAGAGAAACTTTACGCAAAATTTTCCAAATGTGAATTTTGGATTCGGGAAGTGGATTTCCTAGGACATGTTGTAAGCAAAGAAGGAATACACGTGGACCCCTCCAAGATAAAGGCAATAGATAGTTGGACTACTCCAAGAACCCCTACAGAAATCCGGCAATTTTTGGGACTCGCCGGTTATTACCGAAGATTCATACCGAACTTTTCAAAGATTGCCAAGCCACTTACCACCCTAACCCAGAAGAATGTGACCTTCGACTGGGGAGAAAAACAAGACAGTGCATTTCAGACACTAAAGCGAGCCTTATGTAGTGCGCCCATCCTAACCTTGCTAGAGGGAACGGAGGACTTCGTGGTCTATTGTGATGCATCAAACCAAGGACTTGGGTGTGTCTTAATGCAAAGAGGGAAGGTCATCGCCTACGCCTCAAGGCAACTAAAGACGCACGAAGTAAACTACACAACGCACGATCTTGAGCTAGGAGCAGTCGTCTTCGCTCTGAAGATATGGAGACACTATCTCTACGGCACAAAATGTACCATCTTCACCGATCATAAAAGCCTCCAACATATCCTCAATCAGAAGGAACTCAACATGAGACAGAGATGATGGGTAGAACTACTAAGTGATTACGAGTGCGAAATTCGATATCACCTCGGAAAGGCTAATATAGTGGCTGATGCACTCAGTCGGAAGGAATACTCAGGCCGCCAGGTGAAGTCCCTAACTATGAATATCCAATCACACCTGTTCACACAAATCAAGGAAGCCCAAATAGAAGCCTTGAAATCCGAAAATGTGACAGGAGAAGCCCTAAGGGGAATGGATAAAAACCTTGAGACTAAGAGCAATGGAATTCGTTATTTCATGGATCGAATTTGGATACCGAAGTTTGGTGGATTCAGAGAAATCGTTATGGACGAAGCCCATAAAACACGATACTCCATACATCCCGGCGCCAATAAGATGTATCTCGATCTCAAGAAGTTGTACTGGTGGCAAAACATGAAAGCCGAAATTGCTACCTACATGAGCAAATGCCTGACATGTGCCAAAGTCAAGGTGGAATACCAGAAGCCCTCGGGTTTATTACAACAACCAGAAATACCCGAATGGAAGTGGGAGCGGATAACCATGGATTTCATAACAAAGTTACCCAAGACAACAAGCGGACTCGACACCATTTGGGTAATTGTCGACAGGTTAACTAAGTCAGCACATTTCCTACCGATCAAAGAGACGGATAAATTGGAGAAGTTAACAAGGACATACCTCAGAGAAATTGTACGACTGCATGGTGTGCCCATATCCATTATCTCGGACCGAGATAGTAGATTCACCTCAAGGTTCTGGCAGTCGCTACAAAAAGCTTTGGGGACAAGACTAGACATGAGTACCGCTTATCACCCACAAACCGACGGCCAGAGCGAGAGAACTATACAAACCCTAGAAGACATGCTGAGAGCTTGCGTAATCGATTTTGGCAAAGCATGGGACACACATCTACCATTGGTCGAGTTCTCGTACAACAATAGCTACCACACCAGTATCAAGGCTGCCCCGTTCGAAGCCCTCTATGGATGCAAATGCAGGTCACCTTTGTGCTGGGCCGAAGTGGGGGACACGCAACTAGAAAAAGGACAAGCAACTGACAACACGCTCACGGGACCAGAAATCATAAGGGAAACTACGGAGAAGATTGTTCAAATCCGAGAACGTCTAAAAGCATCAAGAGATAGACAAAAGAGCTACGCAGATAAGAGACGCAAACCCTTGGAATTCCAAGTTGGAGACCGTGTCCTACTCAAAGTCTCACCTTGGAAAGGTTTAATACGCTTCGGAAAACGTGGGAAACTGAACCCTAGATACATCGGACCATTCGAGATCATTGCCAGGATCGGTCCAGTGGCCTACAAACTTAGACTACCTCAGGAGCTCCACAACGTACACCCTACCTTTCACGTATCGAATCTGAAGAAGTGCTTATCCGATGAGACCCTTGTCGTCCCTCTAGACGAAATTGCAATAAATGAAAACCTTCAATTTGTGGAGGAACCAGTAGAGATCATGGATCGGGAAATCAAAAGGACTAAACAAAGCCGCATACCCATTGTAAAGGTCCACTGGAACACCAAGCGGGGACCTGAATACACCTGGGAACGCGAGGATCAGATGAAACAAAAGTACCCGCATCTTTTTCCAAAGCTGTAAACGCTATCTTAGAGTAAATTTCGGGACGAAATTCCCTTAACAGGGGGATGATGTGACAACCCTATATTTTTCCAAAAGCATTGTAACGCTCGAAAGCTAAGTACAACGAAATTAACCTCGAAAATAAAGTGTTCAAGTATCTAAGTTGGGATGCATCGAATATTAGATATCATGCCAAGGTTTCCAAAAACATAAAGAACGCTCAAAACCGGGTTATATTGAAGAAATTATAACCACTCGTATATTTACGACGCGACGTTAAAACATTATTTGACGTAAAAAGTAGAATCTCAATAAAATGCATTTTAAGCCTTAAGTATCTAAACAAAAGTCGTAGATCTCGTTGAAAGGTGAACGTGCATAAAAAGATCGCCCAAATTGGACCTCGTATGAAGAAGTTACGAATTTTCAAAGTTACGTAACGGTAGTAGAGGGCTAAAAACTCGGATTGAAGATCGAGTGTTATTTAGCTAACGCAACCTAAACGAAATTTGAAGATCTCCTCAGTAGTAATAACACAATAAAAAGACAAACGAAAACTGACGTCGAATAAAGAACCTATGAATTTTTAACGAACTTTAGGTGGCCCGGCCTATTAAAAATATATCATTAAAAATAAAGTCAAAACTAGCCGACGAAGTCTAAATGAAAGTTGTAGAGCATAATCTCACCTACGCGTGGATATGAAGAACGCGAAAAACGGAGCTCGTACACGAAAGTTACGGAATTTAGAAGTCGGAAGCAGGGATTACGCCCCGCGTACTCTGGGAGTACGCCCCGCGTACTAGACCCAGCGTCGAGTCCCATCGGCCCGCCCAAGCTACGTTTAGCAAAACCCGAGTCGTAAGCCATGACGCCATTCTACGCCCCGCGTAACCAAGAACGCCCCGCGTACCGAGTACGCCCAGCGTACTCCGGAAGTACGCGCCGCGTACGAGGGTTTCCAGCCCTATAAATAAAAGGCATGAGCTCGAGTCTTTGCACACCTTTCTCAATTCTTCAGTCACTCTCACACCCTTCCAAGCACCAGAGACCATTCCCTCACCTCGGTTTCCGCACTCGAGCCCCGACGAAAGATTTACGCTGCAGAGATCCCCGAAGAGCCCGACGACGCAACCATCCGCGGACGAAGTTCTGCTCAACCCTAGCCTCTCTCTTCGAAACGAGTGAGTTCATACCCCTACTTTTCAATTCTTTTCACGTTTTAGGGGGGGAATACAAGTACATTACAAATCAAAGTATCATTTTTATAATGTCGTTCTTATAGAGTGTTGATACAAAAATAACTTTATGTTTTAAAGGGATATTATATCACCAAGTTGTTATTACCAAATGGGAACATACTTTTGACAAACTATAATGAGCATAGTATTCAAGTGATTCATACATTTTACATATACATCTCGACAAATGAAATGCTTTCAAAGGAAGTACAGTCTTTTATCATCGTAAATCTGTTTATATCTAGTAATGTGAGACAGCTTCACGTCCGTTCGAGTATGCATTATTAAGTCCTGTATTATATACCATAATCCCTTGTAGGGGGAGCGTGATACTTGTGTATAGATCTATACGGGATTGACAATCCCACACCTAAGTTGTTAGCTACAGCTAGGCCGGCAGGCCTGGGGTGACAAATGTCATAACAGTTCCAACGCCTGAAGAACGTTGTTACAGGCCAACAATGTCGTTAGCATGGTTATAAAACTCACATAAAAGTATAAAAACAAGTTAGATTTACGAGATTCATATATGCATTTCAGTTTTCCATTTTATCGTTAATACAAATTTTATCATTATTATTCAAGTATGGAAAACACAAACGCACTCCAACACGGGAAACTTTTCAAATCATTTATAGAAAATATTGGATTTTCTGAAAACCTCGTTCATCGGTTTACTATCAAAAAGGACATACTTTTTCAATACAAAACGCTTATGAACTCACCAACTTAATTGTTGACACTTTTTCGAAACCACTTGTATTTCTCAGGGAATCAGTAATACAGGTAACCACCAGCTTTTGGAGAAAGGAACACTAAGGATGTTTTATTATGGAACATTTATCATCTCATTGTAATATTCTTTTGCCATTATGTATAACGCAACAACATACGTTTTCATTATATATATGTGATGGTTGTGTTACTTTCTTTACAATATTCAATGGTTGTGATACTACGTGAAGTCATCCACCCCCGAATGTTTCCGCCATTCTGGTTTGGGGGTGTGACACTGCAGGTCGTTATCGGTGATGATTTCTCCCAGAGTATCAGGTAGCATGTGTGCCGCGAGGCAGTGACTTATCATGAGCAGACAGTCAGCTGGGACTGAGGTAGTCGAGGACCACACCACACCTATGTGAGAATAGTAGGGTGTGTTGTAGTGGTATCAGTGGGGAGTTCAGTCGAGTCTTGCAGTGCAGAGAGTTTTCATCTATGTTGGGAGTGGGTCCCTGTCCTTGGGACAATTCCGGTGTTGGAGCATTGGTTGATGAGTTGAGGTGAGAGATACGATGATTTTGCGGTTCAGTCTATGAGCCAGGGATGTTATTGAGCAGTTGAGATGCTTAGTGCTAGATTGGTATGAGATTTGGAACGACTAGAGGCAGTCGTGATGAGAAGTTCTTGAGGAGTTCATCAGAGGTGCAGAGTATAGGGGGTTGATTGATTCCCTTAAGGAATTATCGGGCGTTGTGTAGCACATTCCTGGGGCAGGTGCAATTTCGCTGGTGAAAAATAGTTGTGGGTTGGTTGTGTGCTAATTGGTGATGGTTCGAACCCTAAGTGGGGGAGAACCGGGTGCAGTATGTAAGAAAGCAGAGATTTGTCAAGAGTAGTTATAAGTGGAGTATAGAGATGTGTTGTAAGAAATCAGGAGACCAGAGATGTCGGTGATCGAGGAAAGGGGTCAGAGTGAGTTAATGCGGGAAGTACTTGATGAGAAGGATGAATGTCTCCACGACAGGTGTTTGGTGTTGTTGCAAGTAGATAGAGAATGATTAGGCAGCCAACTCCCGGGCTGGTATGTGTATCCTTGTTTGGATTTTGAGCGGTGGAAAATGGGTTCGGAGGATTATCAGCGTATTTAGTAGCGTTAGCGTCTTCTTGTATTCCAATTGAGAAATTGGATACACCGAGATTGCAATTTGGAAAATGCAGATCTAATTTTGGGGTTCAGAGGAAACGTATTATTGTGTCTACATGATGCTTGGGGCAGGAGATCAGTGGTTGTGGCAGGATCTTGTGATGTTCTGTTGGGGTATTCTGAGATATCCGGGTATGATATCTTTATTTCGGAGTTACTCGTAAATCTTGAATTGAATCGACTTGTGGTATATCAAGTATCTATGGATCTAGTGGGAGCCCTTCGAGTATGGGCATCCAGGGAGATTATCTGAGAGAGTGGAGTCAGAGGGTGTTGTGATACTGTGGGGAGCCGTAGTACTCACTATTCAGAGGGTGTTGTGATACTGCGTGGAGTCGCAGTACTCACTAGATGGCAAGAGAATGTGATGTTGGAATGTTTTCCGAGCAGTGTATGATGTGGAAGAGTTTGGGTTTGAGTAGCCCTAGTATTGAGTCTTTGGAGCCTGGATGTTGAATCGGGGGCGAGACGGGGGTCTCCGTCTCTGTCGGGAGATGCGGTGAGATACGCAAGGAATATGCGCAACAGAAACCAGAGATCAGAGTTGAGACGATCCTCGGTGGGATTGTATTTTTCTCGCATGAGGAAAAGAGGATTTCGTGACTTGCGTGTCACTGGGCCGGGATAGTGGTCACGGGGAGGAAGTTAGTGGGATATTTGGATCATGATATGGGTGACCTTTGGGGGCTCAGCTGTGGAGCCAAAAGCTGACCTGGTGCTCAGTCTCGAAGAGGGATATGAGAAATGAGCTCGAGTTTATCATGATGATGTCTGAGGACACTTTAGAGAGAGTGAACGATCCAGACGCTCGAAGACATGCTTCGGGCATGTGTATTAGATTCCGGAGGAAGCTGCGACACGTATTTATCCTTGGTTGAGTTGTTCTATATCAACAGCCATCATTAGTGCATTGGTATGCCGCCCTTTGAGCTGTTGTATAGGAGGTGGTGTAGGACCCTCATTTGCTGAGGAGAGGTAACGCATGGACCCGAGAGTCCTTGCGAGCAGATCCAGAGCATGTGCGATACATGGAGTAGTGGCAAGGTTGTCAAGCGGATTTCCCTAGGTAAGGGAAGAGAAAGGTATGTAACCCCGGGGGGGGGGGGGGAAGTGTTGGTTCACGGAAGTGAAGGTAGTAGTGCGAAAGGATGATTTAGAGTATGAGGGTTGAACGCTGTGTCTGTTACAGTAGTATGGCATGACATCATGATGAGATGTCTGCTGAGGACGCGGAAGGGATTCCGCGGGTGTAGAGCCAGGAGGCTCAGAAGGGATCCAGGGAGAGAATCCTGGACTCTCAGTGTGATTCTGATCAGGATATTGGGTATGTATCAGTGGTTCATCCTGGGAGGGGGATGTTTGAGGATATCTGTGACAACCTGAAATTTCCAACCGTATAAACCTCATCTACTCAATAGGAGCTAGTTCAGTTTCAGTGAATTTCAAGCTTTTCCGAACAAGTTTGTGTACATTAGGGTTATGTTTTAGATGATATCAGGAGAGTGGATACTCCTGGTTTTGTGAAACTTGGGCATTTCAAGTTTCATACTGTTACAGTCCAACATCAGGAATGAAAATATTTTCTGCCAAAATATTCCAGGACTATAAATAGTTTTCTGAATTAAATTAATTCATTATTCACAATTCCAAATAGAGAAAAGCCATATTCTCTCTGACGGATCTTCGGGTTTTCATCCCAGATTGTGAGTCTACTTTTCTATATGTGATTCAATACTAGTTTAATGCTTATTAACAACAATTACATGTCTAGATGTCAAGATCCGGGAGTTTACCGCCCAAGATCGTTCTTGGGGAGTAAACTCCAAAATGGAACATTATGGCTTCCTAGTCCCAATACCTTGTTAGAAGACTTGTTTAGGAGTTAGAGTATGATCTTTATAGGCCAAAAAGCATCCAAGAAACACAAGTTCTAGGAGTTTACGGCCAAGGAACTCCCTTGGGCCGTAAACCCCTTTTTAAGGGCAATTAAGTGCCCTAAACTCCCCTCTAATGCTTAAAGGCCTTTACCCTAAATTGCTTGTGCTTATTTTAGGCATCAAAAGACATCAAATACATAAGTTTCTAGGAGTTTACGGCCAAGGAACTCCCTTGGGCCGTAAACCCCTTTTCAAGGGCTGAAATGCCCTAAAACTTTCCCCAAATGCTTAAGGACTTTAACTACAAGTACATGTGCTTGATTAGAACACCAAAAGCCCATAAAAGCCATAAGTTTTTAGGAGTTTACGGCCAAGAACTCCTCTTGGTCCGTAAACCCCATTTTGTGGGACAAAAATCATTCCAAGCAACCCTTAAGCCTTTAGACAATTTACCTTGCACCTTTAGGACTAGAAAGGAGAGTAGAACACATAGAAATCACTCCTTGAAAGGAGTTTACGGCCAAGGAACATGACTTGGGCCGTAAACTCCAAGTGAAGGCACCAAAGTGTGCCTCTTGTTCCCATTAGCCTTAGATAAAATCATGGATGCCATTCTTGATGTTTAAGTGCCTCAAATCAATTTATTTCTTAGAGTTTACGGCCGTAAACTCTAAGGTGAAGGACCTTAGGCCGTAAACTCCCATATGGAGTGTTCTAAAGCCTTAAAACTACTTCATGCATTATTCCAATAAAGATAGGAGTGTTCTAGATGCAAGATAACACCACAAAACACCCAAAAACACCATTTGAGGAGTTCACGGCCATAAACCTATGAGTTTATGGCCGTAAACTCCAAGGTGTGGGGTTTGTTGGATGGTGAACTCCTATACAAGGCCCTTTGATGTTTCAAACCCTTTTGCCTTGTCCCGTAGCAACTTAGATGCTACCATTTGAACCCTAAACACTCATAAAAGTGTTTAAATGTCTGCTAAGTGTCTTAAATTATTTATTTAAGTTATTATATGTCTAATTAGTTATATATATGTTTATTATATGATAACTAGGCTCGTGCGTGTAAGCCAGTCTCCGTTTGTCACCTAGCACGGTAGCCGACACTGCAATTCAAACGACTCACCACAAGTGAGTTCATACCCCTTGAATCAACCTTTGAAATGATTTTAAGTGTTTTAAATACTTTATGGGGGGGAATACAAGTCAAATACATATAGTTATTGATTCAATCACATGTGATTGCATTTAATCACATGTGATTAATAACTAGGAAAACAACGATTTTTACCACTGTTCAAACTGTTTTTCAAACTGCTTTACTATTGAAATGTTTTACAAACTGTTTTACTATCCGAACTTATTTATAGACTGTGATTCAACAAATGCTTCTTATACTTAAACTGTTTTATCAACTTATGCCTTCAAAATGTTTTATAGATCGACATCAAGTCGATCTTCTCTTGAAATTATATTACTGCTTCAAATGTTTTATGAAAACTTATTTATGCTTTTATATATCCAATTGCATGCCCATATATGTATAGATATATAAATAATGTTTAAAGGGCTTAGGAAGGCCATCCGCCCTATTTCCTTTTCCTCGATTTGGATGTGGTCTGGTGGGATTTCGGGTGACCATCCGAAGGTCGTTTCCATATTACTTATATATCATATATACATGTATAGACATAAAGGTACTTCCATATTCATATTCATCAGTACATCATTAGCTGGTTACCATCGGGGTAACGCATGATCAATACATATACAGAAATACTAGAAACAATACATATACAGAAATACTAGAAACAATACATATACAGAAATACTAGAAACAATACATATACAGAAATACTAGAAACAATACATATACAGAAATACTAGAAACAATACATATACAAATATACTAGAAACAATGCATATACAGATATACGAGGAACAATACATATACAGATATACGAGAAACAATACATATACATAAATACGTAATAATTGTGATCCACTGTATCGGGCATGCCTTAAATGTCATGGCCCGAGTTGTAGCCAGAATTCTCTTGGAGGGAGAGCGTGAGTTTGCGTATAGATCTATACTGGATTGACTATCCTACACCTTGCTGCTAGCTACAGCCGGACCTGCAGGTCTGCGGGTGCCAAACGTCATTTCTTATTACGACCGTTCATTATGTCGTTGATTTTCAGTCGATAGCATGGTGCAATTAATCACAATATACCTTAATATAAATCCGGTTTAAGGTAGTAGTATTTAGTACAGCAGTAGTCTTAATATACAAAGCTACAGTACTACAATGATTTACCCATTACATATTTTAGTGATAATCTCACTTAAGCATTAATGTACAAACTATATTTTAATAAATGATAGTTATATTTGGGTAATCACACACGTTACAACAGAAAAGTTTACAAAACAGCCTAGCCTTGGTAGAAGGTTACTTTTATAGAAAATATAGGATTTTCTGAGTGATTCAAACTTTTACAAACACTTTCAAACATTTACTTACATTTTTACAACTTATACATTGAGACAGGTTCAAACATTTTTACAAGAAATATTGACACTAAAATACTTATGAACTCACCAGCTTAATGCTGATAAACTCTTTCAAAATAACTTGTATTCTCAGGTCATCAGTAGACAGGTACCGAGGCCAGCTTTTGAGAAGATGGTGTGCATTCAAGAATCATCTCATATTATTTTGTGTTTCATTATTTTTGGTGTCTATAACTGTACAGAACACACTTGTATTAAAATTATATATTTAATGCAATGGATAATGTTGTTTGCTTATTTACATTTACTGTGTTGTGATACTGTACATGACGTCCTCCGCCCCGGAACGTTTCCGCCGTTCTTGGTTTTGGGGTGTGACAGATTGGTATCAGAGCATTGTTTATAGTGAATCAAGTATATCAACCCATAAAAGATATACTAATCTATAAACCCAAAAGGGACTAAAACACTCTGACCAAGAGTCTATACTTTAAATAATAAAATATTTAATTAAGTATACTAGTCTACATTATACTAAAATCAGTGTCACAATGACAAGAACAAAAGTATTACGATTGTTGAATATCACAATTGAGCTCGGGGATGTATGGTCAGTCCTGGGAATGGCATAGCCTGATCAACTATGCTGGTCCTAGGAGTGATTAGCATATGCCCTAGAATGGTTGTGATATGTTAACAAGTCTAAAAACTTACCAACAATACCACAAGAGGATCAGTAGAACTTAGAACTTAAAATACTATAGGAGTATTTTGTGCTACTAGTTACACGTATACTATATTCTTATACCTCTCTTCTCGCGTAGATCTAAATGGCTGGATTCCATCATGGCGACCCGTACTTTCCCAATGAAGGCAATGCCGGGTGGATCGATGAAGAGCCCGAAGATGACCATCCAATCCCTTTGGATGATCACCTCGCAGAAGGCTTTTCGGATGGATCCGACTCCGAGCCTGAAGTCAACAACCTACCGCTTGTAGGTCAAGCCCCAAACAACAACCCCCGACCAACGTTTCCAGGTCCTACCCCCATGTGGGCAAACAATCTGAATCGCTGGAGTGATGAGCAGGGCCAGCCCTTACCATATTTTGGGGACCGAACCTTCTACAACATCAGCGATGGTGGCCCTGCTGACAGAGCTCTGCCGGTGATCATCCGCAGAATAGCTCGTAATGTCGAGCAAGGTCGAGCAGCCATCGACCGGGTCATGGAGATTGATGCCAATTCAGGTGTCAATACAGTCCGCATTCGCCGTCTTGAAGAAGACATGGAACGGACCCGGAGAACCAACGAAACTCTGCAGCAGCAGCTGACTGTCTCTCGTGCTGAAGTCTTAGAACTTCGAACTCGTCAAAGAGCTCAGGACCGACACCTTCAAGAGGTGTTTCGTCAAATGTCCGACCTCAGGGATCGCCCGAGGAATTCCCATCGCCATTAGATGATGTCTAGTACATCTCTGTCTTTTGATTTAGGGATAGCCATGAACTTATGTGCTCTAAGTAGCACTTGTCTGTAAATATTCCTAACTTTTGATACTCTAATTAGGAATATAGGACTGTCAGTATTGTCCTTATGGTATGATGTAAGACCTACTGTTAGGTCGATTTTTCCTTGAACTTATTACATCAGTAATACCCGTACTATTGAAATCTATCTAATCTGTGGGAAAAATTTGTACACTTGTGTATTCCTACTAATATTTCTTATTGTGATTTCAAACACTCATTCAAACGGTTGGGCTATGGTTACTTAGTCCATGGGTCACTCTCACTTTGCTTACAAATTGATCCTTATCATCCTTCTTGTTTTTATAAACTTATAGCTGAAGGATGCCTCCTCGCAAATCTCCTCGGAATAGGAATAATCCTGTACCTCCACCACCTGCAGTCATCGATACTGCAGCCCTGAATGCTGCCGTAGCTGCAGCAGTGGCTACTGCCATGGCTCATTATCACTCATCGGATGCTAGCAGAGGTGGAACCCCTGTTGAATCTATCCCAGTTGAAATCCCAGTGCGCTCGAGAGAGTGCTCTTACAAGGATTTTACAAACTGCAAGCCGAAGCCTTTCTATGGCACCAGCGGGGTCATTGCTCTCTCGCAATGGTTCGAGAAGACTGAATCAGTCTTCGAAATCTGTTCGTGCCCTGCCGCATTCAAGGTGAAATATGCCGCATGCACCTTCGAGGATAAAGCCCTAACGTGGTGGAACGGCCACGTCAAAGCCCTAACTCTCATCGTGGCTAACGACATGGGCTGGGCAACAATGAAGGACCTCATGACTGAGGAGTACTGCCCTAGGGGTGAAGTCCAGAAGTTGGAACATGAACTCTGGAATCTAACAATGAAGGGCACCAACGTGATCGCTTACACTGCCCGCTTTAGCGAACTGGTGGCCATATGCCCCAATATGGTTCCCACTGAGGGGAAAAAGATTGAACGGTATGTATGGGGGCTAGTGCCTCCGTACCAGGGGAACGTCTTAGCATCCAACCCTGCTACTTTCGACAGTGCCAAGCGATTGGCACAAAGACTGATTGACCATGGAGTCAAGACCCCTGCATCTACAACCACTCTAGCCATCCCAGAACCCTCTAAACCCGCTGGCAACAAGCGGAAGTTTTGGGATGAGAAGAAGAAGCAGCGTGCTTCAAAGAAACAGCAAATCGTAGCAGTACATGCTGCGGTATCCCCTACTGCTGTTACTGCTCCGGGGAAGCAATACTCGGGAAGTTTGCCGAAGTGCAATAAGTGCAGCTTCCACCACAACGGCGCCTGCCGTGAAATGCAGTGTACTAACTGCCACAGGAAAGGACACACCGTCCGATTCTGTAGGTTCCCGGCGCAACCGATCTCCCAAGTTCCTGGCTCTGGCGTGAGCCCAACTTGCTATGGATGTGGCGAAACAGGCCACTTTAAAAGGGACTGCCCTAAGGCGAGGAATACTGGAGGAGCAGGGAGGGTACTAGCAATAGGCCACGGGGAAGCAGTTGCTGACCCGACAGTGGTCACCGGTACGTTCCTCCTTGATAACTCCTATGCATGCATTCTATTCGATAGTGGAGCGGAGCGAAGCTTCGTAAACCACAAATTTGCTCGCATGCTTAAGCAACAACCGCACGCACTTAATGAACAATTCACAGTAGAAATGGCCAATGGGAAGACTAAAAGTACTAATAGCATATACTTAGGTTGTCTTCTAACCTTAGATAACCATTCATTCCCAATTGACCTTATGCCGGTCTCGATAAAAAGTTTCGACGTTATTATCGGCATGGATTGGTTAAGTCTTCATCGCGCCGACATCATGTGCTACGAGAAAGCAGTCCGACTAAACCTCCCGTCTAACGAAACGCTTATAGTCTACGACGACAAACCTGGTGCGAGTCTTCGCATTATATCTAGTATTCAAGCACAGAAATATCTGCGCAAAGAATACCACGCATTTCTTGCTCACGTCGTCGACACGAACCTAGAAACGAAAGAACTGAAGAACCTCTCGGTAGTGAGCGACTTTCCCAACATTTTCCCAGAAGAACTACCCGGGTTACCTCCGCAACGACAAGTCGAGTTCAGAATAGACTTAGTCCCAGGAGCTACCCCAGTAGCCAAGTCGCCCTACCGTCTAGCACCAGCCGAGATGCAAGAACTCTCTGGTCAACTTAACGAACTGCTCAGCAAGGGCTTTATAAGACCAAGTTTCTCACCTTGAGGAGCACCGGTCTTGTTCGTTAAGAAGAAAGACGGATCATTCCGTATGTGTATTGACTACAGAGAACTCAACAAATTGACGATCAAAAATCGTTACCCTCTGCCGTGCATAGATGATCTATTCGACCAACTGCAAGGGGCGAGCTATTTTTCCAAGATTGATCTGAGATCCGGATATCACCAGTTACGAGTGCTCGAGGAGGATGTGCCGAAGACAGCCTTCCGAACTCGTTACGGACACTACGAGTTCGTGGTGATGCCATTCGGATTGACCAATGCGCCCGCAGTCTTCATGGATCTGATGAATAGAGTATGCCGACCTTACTTAGATCAGTTCGTCATCGTTTTCATTGACGACATCCTGATCTACTCCCGAAGTAAGAAAGAGCATGGTGATCATCTGCGACAAGTTCTAGAGACGTTACGAAGGGAGAAACTTTATGCGAAGTTCTCAAAATGTGAATTTTGGATCCGAAGAGTCGAATTCTTAGGACACGTGGTTAGCGAAGAAGGAATCCACATGGACCCATCCAAAATAAAAGCCATTGAGAACTGGTCAGCACCAAAGACACCTACAGAAATTCGCCAATTTCTAGGTCTCGCTGGCTACTACCGCAGGTTCATTCAGAACTTCTCCCGAATAGCGAAGCCTCTTACGACCCTGACCCAGAAAGGCGTGGCCTTTGACTGGGAAGAGAAGCAAGAAAGAGCGTTCCAAACGCTCAAACGAGCCTTGTGCACCGCACCGATACTATCCCTTCCAGAAGGAATAGAAGACTTCGTAGTCTATTGCGATGCATCCAATCAAGGACTCGGATGTGTTCTGATGCAGCGAGGTAAGGTCATCGCCTACGCCTCGAGACAGTTGAAGACACATGAGGTTAACTACACGACCCACGATCTTGAACTAGGAGCAGTAGTGTTTGCTCTGAAGATCTGGAGACATTACTTGTATGGAATGAAGAGCACTATCTTTACCGACCACAAGAGTTTACAACACATTTTCGATCAGAAGGAGCTCAACATGAGACAACGACGGTGGGTTGAGCTACTCAGTGATTACGAATGCGATATTCGTTATCATCCGGGTAAAGCCAACGTAGTAGCAGACGCCCTAAGTCGGAAGGAATATTCTGGTCGCAAGGTCAAGTCATTATCAATAACCATCCATTCACACTTGACTGAGCAAATTCAGGCAGCTCAACTAGAGGCCATGAAACCTGAAAATGTGTCGAGTGAATCCCTTAGGGGAATGGACAAGAACTTCGAAGCCAAGGGTGATGGAGCTTTATATTTCATGAACCGGATCTGGACACCGAAACACGGTGGTTTCCGAGACTTGGTCATGACCGAGGCGCACAACACTCGGTATTCCGTCCACCCAGGTTCAGATAAGATGTATCTGGATCTTAAAAAGCTATACTGGTGGCCCAATATGAAAGCAGAGATTGCTACCTTTGTGAGTAAATGCCTTACTTGCGCGAAGGTTAAGGTCGAGTACCAGAAGCCCTCTGGTTTACTGCAACAACCAGAGATTCCAGAATGGAAGTGGGAGCGGATCACTATGGATTTCATAACCAAGTTACCCAAGACAACGGGTGGACTTGACACCATATGGGTCATCGTTGATAGATTGACCAAGTCTGCACACTTCCTGCCTATCAAAGAAACTGACAAGATGGAGAAACTTACGAGAACATACATTAGGGAAATTGTACGGTTGCATGGTATACCTATTTCCATTATCTCCGATAGAGATAGTAGGTTCACTTCCATATTTTGGCAATCCCTACAACATTCCCTAGGAACAAGGCTGGACATGAGCACAGCCTACCATCC
Source organism: Lactuca serriola (assembly GCF_051521515.1). Lineage (NCBI taxonomy): Eukaryota > Viridiplantae > Streptophyta > Magnoliopsida > Asterales > Asteraceae > Lactuca > Lactuca serriola. Next base: position 257,078,627 of record NC_136415.1, on the reverse strand, counting down.
ACAGACCGACGGACAGAGTGAGAGGACCATCCAAACACTGGAAGATATGTTGCGAGCCTGTGTGATTGATTTTGGGAAGGCATGGGATACTCATTTACCCCTTGTCGAATTTTCCTATAATAATAGTTATCACACGAGCATCAAGGCTGCTCCATTCGAAGCTCTCTACGGCCGCAAGTGCAGATCCCCTCTGTGCTGGGCTGAGGTTGGTGATACCCAATTAGCGAGAGGGCAAGCTTCCGACAGTACTCTCACTGGTCCGGAAATCATTCGGGAAACGACAGAGAAAATCATTCAAATCCGTGAACGATTGAAAGCCTCTAGAGACCGACAGAAGAGCTACGCCGATAAACGAAGAAAACCTTTGGAATTTCAGGTGGGAGACCGAGTCCTTCTCAAGGTCTCACCCTGGAAAGGCTTGATACGTTTCGGCAAGCGTGGGAAGCTTAATCCGAGGTACATAGGGCCTTTCGAGATTCTTGCCAGAGTCGGCCCTGTAGCTTACAAACTTGATCTACCCGACACACTTCGCAACGTACATTCTACATTCCACGTATCTAACTTTAAAAAGTGTCTGTCCGACGAGACTCTCGTAATCCCACTCGACGAGATCGAGATCAACGAGAGCCTCAACTTCGTGGAAGAACCTATAGAGATCATTGACCGTGAGGTCAAGCAGACGAAACAAAGCCGTATCCCTATCGTGAAGGTTCGCTGGAACGCCAAGCGAGGACCGGAATTCACTTGGGAACGCGAGGATCAGATGAAGTTGAAATACCCTCATCTTTTCGCTTAATTGGTTGTAACTTTTATTTGCTTAAATTCTAATTTCGGGACGAAATTCCCTCTAACAGGGGGATGATGTGACAACCTGAAATTTCCAACCGTATAAACCTCATCTACTCAATAGGAGCTAGTTCAGTTTCAGTGAATTTCAAGCTTTTCCGAACAAGTTTGTGTACATTAGGGTTATGTTTTAGATGATATCAGGAGAGTGGATACTCCTGGTTTTGTGAAACTTGGGCATTTCAAGTTTCATACTGTTACAGTCCAACATCAGGAATGAAAATATTTTCTGCCAAAATATTCCAGGACTATAAATAGTTTTCTGAATTAAATTAATTCATTATTCACAATTCCAAATAGAGAAAAGCCATATTCTCTCTGACGGATCTTCGGGTTTTCATCCCAGATTATGAGTCTACTTTTCTATATGTGATTCAATACTAGTTTAATGCTTATTAACAACAATTACATGTCTAGATGTCAAGATCCGGGAGTTTACCGCCCAAGATCGTTCTTGGGGAGTAAACTCCAAAATGGAACATCATGGCTTCCTAGTCCCAATACCTTGTTAGAAGACTTGTTTAGGAGTTAGAGTATGATCTTTATAGGCCAAAAAGCATCCAAGAAACACAAGTTCTAGGAGTTTACGGCCAAGGAACTCCCTTGAGCCGTAAACCCCTTTTTAAGGGCAATTAAGTGCCCTAAACTCCCCTCTAATGCTTAAAGGCCTTTACCCTAAATTGCTTGTGCTTATTTTAGGCATCAAAAGACATCAAATACATAAGTTTCTAGGAGTTTACGGCCAAGGAACTCCCTTGGGCCGTAAACCCCTTTTCAAGGGCTTAAATGCCCTAAAACTTTCCCCAAATGCTTAAGGACTTTAACTACTAGTACATGTGCTTGATTAGAACACCAAAAGCCCATAAAAGCCATAAGTTTTTAGGAGTTTACGGCCAAGAACTCCTCTTGGGCCGTAAACCCCATTTTGTGGGACAAAAATCATTCCAAGCAACCCTTAAGCCTTTAGACAATTTACCTTGCACCTTTAGGACTAGAAAGGAGAGTAGAACACATAGAAATCACTCCTTGAAAGGAGTTTACGGCCAAGGAACATGACTTGGGCCGTAAACTCCAAGTGAAGGCACCAAAGTGTGCCTCTTGTTCCCATTAGCCTTAGATAAAATCATGGATGCCATTCTTGATGTTTAAGTGCCTCAAATCAATTTATTTCTTAGAGTTTACGGCCGTAAACTCTAAGGTGAAGGACCTTAGGCCGTAAACTCCCATATGGAGTGTTCTAAAGCCTTAAAACTACTTCATGCATTATTCCAATAAAGATAGGAGTGTTCTAGATGCAAGATAACACCATAAAACACCCAAAAACATCATTTGAGGAGTTCACGGCCATAAACCTATGAGTTTACGGCCGTAAACTCCAAGGTGTGGGGTTTGTTGGATGGTGAACTCCTATACAAGGCCCTTTGATGTTTCAAACCCTTTTGCCTTGTCCCGTAGCAACTTAGATGCAACCATTTGAACCCTAAACACTCATAAAAGTGTTTAAATGTCTGCTAAGTGTCTTAACTTATTTATTTAAGTTATTATATGTCTAATTAGTTATATATATGTTTATTATATGATAACTAGGCTCGTGCGTGTAAGCCAGTCTCCGTTTGTCACCTAGCACAGTAGCCGACACTGTAATTCAAACGACTCACCACAAGTGAGTTCATACCCCTTGAATCAACCTTTGAAATGATTTTAAGTGTTTTAAATACTTTATGGGGGGGAATACAAGTCAAATACATATAGTTATTGATTCAATCACATGTGATTGCATTTAATCACATGTGATTAATAACTAGGAAAACAACGATTTTTACCACTGTTCAAACTGTTTTTCAAACTGCTTTACTATTGAAATGTTTTACAAACTGTTTTACTATCCGAACTTATTTATACACTGTGATTCAACAAATGCTTCTTATACTTAAACTGTTTTATCAACTTATGCCTTCAAAATGTTTTATAGATCGACATCAAGTCGATCTTCTCTTGAAATTATATTACTGCTTCAAATGTTTTATGAAAACTTATTTATGCTTTTATATATCCAATTGCATGCCCATATATGTATAGATATATAAATAATGTTTAAAGGGCTTAGGAAGGCCATCCGCCCTATTTCCTTTTCCTCGATTTGGATGTGGTCTGGTGGGATTTCGGGTGACCATCCGAAGGTCGTTTCCATATTACTTATATATCATATATACATGTATAGACATAAAGGTACTTCCATATTCATATTCATCAGTACATCATTAGCTGGTTACCATCGGGGTAACGCAGGATCAATACATATACAGAAATACTAGAAACAATACATATACAGAAATACTAGAAACAATACATATACAGAAATACTAGAAACAATACATATACAGAAATACTAGAAATAATACATATACAAAAATACTAGAAACAATACATATACAGAAATACTAGAAACAATACATATACAAATATACTAGAAACAATACATATACATATATACGAGGAACAATACATATACAGATATACGAGAAACAATACATATACATAAATACGTAATAATTGTGATCCACTGTATCGGGCATGCCTTAAATGTCATGGCCCGAGTTGTAGCTAGAATTCTCTTGGAGGGAGAGCGTGAGTTTGCGTATAGATCTATACTGGATTGACTATCCTACACCTTGCTGCTAGCTACAGCCGGACCTGCAGGTCTGCGGGTGCCAAACGTCATTTCTTATTACGACCGTTCATTATGTCGTTGATTTTCAGTCGATAGCATGGTGCAATTAATCACAATATACCTTAATATAAATCCGGTTTAAGGTAGTAGTATTTAGTACAGCAGTAGTCTTAATATACAAAGCTACAGTACTACAATGATTTACCCATTACATATTTTAGTGATAATCTCACTTAAGCATTAATGTACAAACTATATTTTAATAAATGATAGTTATATTTGGGTAATCACACACGTTACAACAGAAAAGTTTACAAAACAGCCTAGCCTTGGTAGAAGGTTACTTTTATAGAAAATATAGGATTTTCTGAGTGATTCAAACTTTTACAAACACTTTCAAACATTTACTTACATTTTTACAACTTATACATTGAGACAGGTTCAAACATTTTTACAAGAAATATTGACACTAAAATACTTATGAACTCACCAGCTTAATGCTGATAAACTCTTTCAAAATAACTTGTATTCTCAGGTCATCAGTAGACAGGTACCGAGGCCAGCTTTTGAGAAGATGGTGTGCATTCAAGAATCATCTCATATTATTTTGTGTTTCATTATTTTTGGTGTCTATAACTGTACAGAACACACTTGTATTAAAATTATATATTTAATGCAATGGATGATGTTGTTTGCTTATTTACATTTACTGTGTTGTGATACTGTACATGACGTCCTCCGCCCCGGAACGTTTCCGCCGTTCTTGGTTTTGGGGTGTGAAAATATCATCAGTGTATCGGGTCTTCCAACTTGTGGGTGTTGGGGCTAGTTCAGCATGTGTATGTGATTGCAAGAGGAGAACTTGTGAGAGTTGCTCTGAGAGTGAGAATGGGTCTCTCAGTCATTCCGGAATGGATGAAGTGGGCTTATGGGTCGAGTGATCGTTGAGATTTAGAGCAGAGTTGCATCTTGAGTAATTCTCGGTTACAGAGAGTGATGGGCAGTACAGAGATCGTGCTTCAGTCGACAGAGCAGATTCAGCAGGTTAGACAGAGGTTATTGACCGCCTAGAGCCGACAGAAAAGTTATGCAGACAAACGCCGGTCCGAGCTTGAGTTTCAAGTCGGCGACTTCGTACTCCTGAAGGTCTCTCCTTGGAAAGGAGTGATTCGATTCAGGAAGAGGGGCAAGTTGGGGCCCCGGTATATTGGGCCTTTTCGTATGATTGCGAGGGTAGGACGGGTGGCCTACCGTTTGGAGTTGCCAACGGAATTGAGACAGATCCACGACACTTTTCATGTGTCGCAATTGAGAAAGTGTATAGCCGATGAGTCGGCAGTAGTTCCATTAGAGGACATTCAGATGGATGCGAGCCTGAATTATGCCGAGAGACCAGTGGCCATCAGAGATCGGAAGATCAAGGTTCTGAGGAATAAGGAGATACTTCTAGTGTTAGTTCAGTGGCAGCACCGGAAGGGATCGGAAATGACCTGGGAGCCGGAGCGTGAGATGCGGGGGCAGCATCCGGAGCTATTTTCAGAGCGAGACTTCGAGGGCGAAGTCTAGTTCTAGTGGGGGAGAGTTGTAACAGCCCAGAATTTCAGGTATTGTTATAATTATGATTTTGGGTGTTTTAAGAGGGGACTCGGCGAGTTGGAGCTCAGACTCGCCGAGTAGGATCGCAGATCTGGTCGCGAGTTCGCGACTGGACTCGGCGAGTCCGGTATGGACTCGGCAAGTCCGCGCTGTTTAGCGAAACCCTAACCGTTCAGGTTTGGGACACATATAAGGGGCCTTATGGCCGTCATTGTTCACCCTAGTCCTGTGAATGAAACCCTAATTCGATTGTGAGCATCTGGAGCAAGGTAGAAGACCATTATTGATCTTGGAAGTGTTGTTTTGCAAGAAAGAGGAGGCTTGGTTAAGGCAACAGCAGGAGAAGCCACATTCTGAGGGTTGGGGACACAGGGCAACGTTATTCAGGTAATAATTTTGAGTTACTCACTTCTATGTTGATGTGTATATGAATTTAGGGTTTATTGAACCCTTTTGTGGCTAGATTGAGTGTTCCCTTAGTCCCCCAAGCGATTGGAATCCTATATTGGGACCCTTGGAAGTCCAGAATGTCCCATGCCTGAGCTTTTCGGGAATCAATGGAGGTTTTGGATTGGAATCCTTATGCCTTAGGTCAAAACGTGAATTATGAGTCATGGGGTGTATTATGAGCACCGAAATGAGGACTTTACATGATGAACCAGTCTAGGAAGGCCAGACCTATGAATGGTCGGAGCAGATCTGACCTTAGAAAGCAGTTTGAGCGGTTGCATGGCATGGACTCGCCGAGTCCGATGAACAGGCTCGACGAGTAGCTTGAAGATTAACTGGGACTCGTCGAGTTGTTCTTCAGACTCGGCGAGTTGAGTCGGGGTGGCCCCGCGATTCTTCCAGGAGGAACTCGTCGAGTCAGGGGAGATACTCGACGAGTAGAAAGGGAATCTTAGAGAATTGGTGAGGACGTCTAGACTCGCCGAGTCGTCCTAGCGCTCGCCGAGTCCGGTCAAGTTGACCGTTGACCGTTGACCGTTGACCAGAGTTGACCTATGTTTGACTTCTTAGGGATAGTCAAACTTAGAAGATAAAAGTGTTAATAAGAGATGTATGGTGTTATAGGGAGATTGTAGCTCGGCAGATCGAGTACGAGTGATTTCGGGATTTGTTAGCTTTCGATATTCACGAGGTGAGTCTTCTCACTATACCGTACCCGGAAGGGTTTGACTGTGTGACCGGAAGGTCGGATATGATATGAGATATATGTGCTATATGTGATAAGTTAATTGTTATACGTGCTATGTATGTTATGTGGGCCGGAAGGCATTATGTTAAGGGCCGGAAGGCGATTATGTTATGGGCCGGAAGGCGTTGTGTTGTGGACCGTAAGGTTGGCGTGGGTAGGACCGGAAGGTTTACCCAACAGGGACGGAAGTCCCCTGAGACACATGGACCGGAAGGTCAGGGCCTGGAAAGGCGTATGTGCGTAAGTTGTATTTTGGGGAACTCACTAAGCTTTGTGCTTACAGTGTTTTGTGTTATGTTGTTTTCAGGTTCTTTCAGTATCACGGGACGGCACCGGCTTGATTGTACACACCAGAGAAAAAGTCATACTTTGGAGGATCCTGGTTCTCTTTGCAAGTGAAAATAAAGCTATGTTTTGTAATTTAATTATGAATGAGATTTTAAACAAGTGTTCTAAGATTTTAAATGATTATTTTCAATGAAAATTTTGTCTTGAAATTTACGGTGTTACACATGAGTTACATGTTGTATCCCTAATGTGCTAACTATATAAAGAAACCTCATACTTGTAAAATTGGCACTTAAGATACACAAGTGAGGGCTAGCCGATTTCTGTCCAATATAATCTTCTCTCAAGTTTTTCCAATTGTTGGTGGTGTTGTGTGAAGCATTTGAGGAATCACATTTGGGGTGTTGGGCTCACAAAGTGTTAAGTAATCAAAGGTACAAGAAAGGTATGTCATTCTACTAGTTTTTATATTACATATACCCCATGATATGCTAGTTAGGATGAAAACCTTGGAAAATGAAAGTTTGCATGTATAATAGAGAAAACATAGATCCAAGGTTTCTAGGGTTTCATGTACACCATAGGAGTGTTAGAATGCTCAAAACCCATTAGTGGTATCAGAGCTTAGGATTGCTTTCAATGATACTTGATGCAACTTGCTAAAAAAATCGAATTTCTTCTGACTGTTCAGTGAACTCGCGGAGTCCATTTGAGGGACTCGACGAGTACATGTTGAAATTCATCCAACTCGTCGATTTGGTTCTTGCACTCGACGAGTTGGAGGCCCTGAGTATAGAAGTTTGAGTTTTAATGCTGGAATTGGACTAGGATCATTACTTTAAACTGTTTTTAGATTGTTAAGCCTATTTTTGATGTGGTAATGATTGTGCTTATCCAATTTCAAACATAATTGTCAAAGTTTCAAGTTTTATATTATGTTTATATGATTCTTGAAAATTGTTGATTTGAATTATGCATGCTTATGAGTTTTGTTAAATCGTAGAAATTGTTTGACATGCTTGTTAGTTTAATTGTTGATCTAAATGCTTTTTAATGGACTCCATAACTTGTCCTTAAGTTATGGAATTCCAAAAAAGTCTTTTCCATTAAAATCATTAAAACTCCTAAGTTATAGAAATGAAAGGTTTTGAATAGTTTAAAAACTTTCCCCTCAAGTTTTAGAATTTGTAAAGTCACTTTAGAAAACTTTATTTCCAAAACCTAGAATTTTAAAAGTTTAAAATTTAAACCTTATACTATTATATTATTAAAAGTCTAATAATTATATATATATATATATATATATATGTATGTATATATATATGTATGTATGTATGTATGTATGTATAAGAATAAGGCAGTCTTTCCGTTAGTAGGCCTTAATCACCAAGCCGGTCTATAAGGGGGAGGGTCGTTAGCCGAACAGGTAGGATAGGACACTAATCCTCATTAAGTATAATGATAATTATAAAATAACTAAACTTTTTATAAATTCCCAATATTAGTTACTTTAGGAAAATGTGAAATTGATGCTAACCCACGAAATTACACTTTGCACCTTGCTAAGTCGTTAGTGGAGCGTGTGTGGTTAACCGACACACTAACTTGGACTATCAAGGTTTATCATACATCGGTGGAGCGTGTGTGGTTAACCGGAAAATTGATTAGGTGATAAAATTAAGAGTACCAAGTTAATTTGCATGGTTATTCACACCTTGTTTGTGATCCTCGGTATCCCAGTCTCAAACTTGAAGGGCATAATTGAGATTTAAACATACCATTGAATTGTTCAATGAATCTCGAAAGGTCCTAGCCTTAATATTTCATTTGGGTCTCTTATTAAGGATTCTTTATCTAATCTAAACTTGTCTTTCTTCTTTTTCAGGTGTCTTCCAACAATGATTCTGGCTCAAACCCTACCGGCTCCTTCTCTCTCATGAACCTTTGTAGGAGAGTCATCTTTGATGAGACTAATTTCAATGATTGGATTAGGAACATAAGGATGGTTACTCGTTATGAGGACAAGGAATATGTCCTCGATAAGGAGCTTAAGGTCATCGATGAGTCGTCTGCTACTCCAGAGGAGATTGCTGAGTACACTACCCATGAGAAGGATACCACTAAGGTATCTTGTATCATGTTGGCTACCATGACAGAAGAACTCTTGAAATCCTATGAAGATTTCTACCCTTATGAGATGCACCAGGACCTGATGGAAATATACCATCATAGTACTCATCAGGAAAGGTATGAAATCATCACCTCCATGATAAAAACAAAAATGAAGGATGGAGAGTCCATCATGGGCCACCTGTAGAAAATGCAAAGATTCGTGGACAGTTTGCTAAAGTTAAATGTGAACTTTGATGAGGAGTTAGAAATAGATATCATTCTACACTCCTTACCCTCCTGTTATGATCAGTTCCGCATGACCTATCATATGAACAAGGAGGAGGTCACACTTAGCAAACTTCAAGAACTTTTGAGGACTGTTGGAAGTAGTCTCAAAGGTAAGAATGTTGTTACCACTCCTACTACCGCCCTTGTTCTGGCAATTGGGAAAGGTAAAGGGAAAAAGAGGAAGACCCCTTCGAAGGGTACCAAGGGAAATTCTCTTGTTGGCTCCTCTTCTACTGTTAGGAAAAAGGGCACTGGAAGCGAAGCTGCCCCAAGTACTTGCAGGATGTCAAGGATGGGAAAGTTAAACCCACCCATGTAGCTATTTACACTATATTGTCTAATAACTCACCACATACTAATTCTTGGGTCCTTGATACAGGGTGTGGAATTCACATTTGTTCTGATTTGTAGAGCCTGAAAAGAAGTGAGGATGTGGAGCACGGGAAGATAAACTTGATCATGGGGAATAGGAAAGCTTCACCTGTCACCAAGATTGGAGTTTACTCTTTATTGCTTAGTAGTGGGTTAATATTAGATTTGAATAAATGTTGTTACTCATCTGAAATGGCGAGAAATATTATTTATTTTCGTGGTTTGTACAAACAAGGATTTACTTTTTTATTTGATAATGAATGTGGTGGTATTAATGCTTTTTATAATGGTGTTTTTTATTTTAAAGCCTTACCTTGTAATGGTGTATATGAAACTGTGTCGGTTGTAGACAACTTAGGAAATACTGTATTGCATATTGATTCTTCCACTAGTTTGGATAATGCATCCTTGTGGCATTGTCGTCTTGGACATGTCAACAAGAAGCGCATATGACAACTCCAAAAGGCTGGAGTCTTGGAGCCATTTGACTTAAAGTCAGATGATAGTTGCGAATCTTGTTTACTTGGAAAAATGACTAAGTCACCCTTCACTGGTACTTGTGCTAGGGTAAAGGTATGTTGGATCTCATACACACAGATGTGTGTGGGCCCTTCAAAACCGCTACACGGGATGTTAACCGCTTCTATGTGACTTTTACTGATGATTACAGTATATATGGTTATGTCTAATTAATCAAGCATAAGTCAGAAACGTTTTAGAAATTGAAAGAGTTTAAGCAAGAAGTGGAGAATCAGCTGTGCAGGACGATAAAGTTGTTATGATGCATTCGGGGTGGTGAGTATCTTAGTATCGAGTTCCTTGACTATCTTAAGGAATGTGGAATTGTTTCACAATTGACACCTCCTAGGAAACTACATCTCAATGGTGTGGCTGAGAGGTGCAATCGAACCTTGTTAGACATGGTTCGTTCCATGATGAGTCGAGCTTCATTACCAATCTCATTCTGGGGGTATGCCTTAGAGACTGCCGCCCATATCCTTAATCTAGTCCCTACCAAGAAGGTTGCCAAAACACCTCATGAGATGTGGACAGGGAAGGATCCCACATTAGACCACATAAAGCTTTGGGGTTGCAAGGATTTCGTGAGATGCGAGACTCACGAAAAGCTCAAACCTCGTAGTGAGAGGTGTATTTTCATCGGCTACCCACAGAAATCCTTGGGTTATCTCCTCTACGGACCGAGTGACAATGTTGTCTTCGTGGCTAGGAGAGGAGTCTTTCGTGAGAGAGAATTCATAAGCCAAGGAAATAGTGGGAGGAAAATTGACCTTGAAGAACTTCAAGAGTCAAGCGGTGAAGGAACCTCAAACACTAGCAATCAACCTGAGGAGGAAACTCATTTTGAGCTGATTGATGAGTCTGTACCTCTGAGGCGTTCCACAAGAGTTAGGAGCACACCTGATTTTTATTATGTTTTCCATATATACTATAGAAGGTGATGCATTTATCAATGATAGTACACTGGTAAATTTGGATGAACCTAAAAACTCGAAGGAAGCCATGGCAGGCCCTAAGTCTGCCAAATGGAAATAGGCTATGGACAGCGAGATTAAGTCCATGTATGACAACAATCAAGTTTGGAACTTGGTTGACAATGTACCAGGTCATAAGATAGTCGGGTGCAAATGGATCTTCAAGAAGAATACCGACATGGATGGGAATGTACACACGTATAAAGCGCGATTGGTTGTGAAGGTCTTTACTCAAACTCTAGGAGTTGACTATGATGGGACCTTCTCACCAGTAGCAAAGATCAAATCTATTAGGGTTATGCTAGCCATAGCTGCATTTCATGATTATGAAATATGGAAAATGGATGTCAAAACCGCTTTCCTCAATGGAAAGTTGGCTGAGGATGTTTAAATGAGTTAGCCAAAGGGTTTTGTCAATGCAAAGTACCCAAATAGAGTGTGTAAGCTTGAGAAATCCATATATGGATAGAAAAAAGCATATCGCTGATGGAATCTTTGTTTCAATGAGAAAGTCAATGAATTTGGTTTTTCGAGAAGCGAGGATGAGTCTTTTGTATATGTCAAACCTAGTGAGAGCATAGTTAGCTTTCTGGTATTGTATGTGGATGACATACTACTCATAGGAAATGACATCCCAACCTTACAGGAGGTTAAGTCCTGGCTTGGGAAGTGTTTCGCTATGAAGGACCGTGGAGAAGCTGTCTATATCCTAGGGATAAGGATATTGAGAGATAGGAGTAAGAGACTAATTGGACTTAGTCAAAGTAACTACTTGGATAAGGTGTTGAATAGTTTCAGCATGCAGGATTCCAAGAAAGGTGACTTACTGATCCAAAGTAATGCCAAACTGAGTAAGACTCAGAGCCCGAGTACAGAGGTTGAGATAGCTGAGATGAGTTGAATACCATATGCTTCCGCTGTAGGCTCGATCATGTATGCTATGACTTATACTCGCCCTGATGTGGCCTTAGCTTTGGGCATGGTTTGCATATATCAAGGGAATCCTGGCAAGGCTCACTGGACTACCATGAAGAACATTCTCAAGTACCTGCAGAGGGATAAGGACTGGGTCCTTACACTTGGTGGGAGTGATGACTTGAGAGTAGTAGGGTATAGTGATGCCAGCTTTCAGACATATAGGGATAATTTCCTCTCTCAGTCGGGCTGGATCTTTACCCTGAATGGAGGAGAAATAACTTGGAAAAGCTCCAAGCAGGAGACCATAGCTGATTCAACTTGTGAATCATAGTACATAGCAGCAAGCGAGGCAACGAAGGAGGAAATATGGCTGAAAAACTTCATTGGAGACCTTGGAGTTGTACCAGCTATAAAGGAGTCTATGGAGATTTTCTGTGATAACGAGAGTGCAGTTGCCTTTGCCAAGGAACCAAGGGATCACGATTGATCAAGGCACATCGATAGAAAATACAACTTTATTAGACATCGAATAGAAGAAGGACTCCTCGTGGCAAAGAGGGTATCATCATATGAGAACCCAACAGATCCCCTCACGAAGGGACTATGCAGGGTTAAGCATTTACAGCATGCGAAGCGCATTGGGGTGAAGGATGATATTAGTTTTAGTAATTAGATAGCTTTCGAAACTTGTAATAGTTAAAATGTAATTGACATTTGATGTTTAAATAAAAGGTGTTTTTATTTACTAGTATGGTACTGTCTTGTGTCAATCATTTACTATTGTTTCATTTTGCATGTTTTGACTTCCAGAATAATTATATTATTCAAACTATCCACAGTTGATCATACTTTGGAAGTAGCTATTGAAATAAGACTGTCATGAATTGGGTTTGTAGATTTGTCTGAATTGTATTAGACATAGCAATTGTTGCTGCAACATTCATGAGTCCTCATAAGTTCTGAGTATTGGATTCAACCCACGCTCACTTGTATCACTTCATGGAATTTATCTCGAGTGATCATGAGACGGTAATATCATTTAAGTCTTCAAACCAAGAGATATGAGTTGTTGACTATGAGTTGGTTGTACACTGATAGTATGAAAACACACGATGACATCACCCTGTGTGGAATGAATGACCGTTTCCCTTCTTCTTATCCCAGAACTTTCGCTTATTGTCAGCGGCTTTGGAGGGTTATGAGATAGATAGGGTTGTTGTCGTTGTCAGGGTAGGGACTCCGTGATCTATGAGTCAATGTGCCAATCGCTTGGCACTATTGAAACTAGTGGTGTTTGAAGCAAAGACATTCCCCTGAAATGGAGGCACTAGCCCCCAAATGTACCTCTCAATATTCTTTCCCTCAGTGGGAACTATATTGGGACATAGCGCCACCAGATCGTTGAATCTGGCAGTGTAAGCCACTATGTTGGAGCCCTTCATGGTAAGGCCCCAGAGTTCTTGTTCCAATTTTTGAACCTCGCCCCTCGGGTAGTATTTTTCAATTATCAGCCCTTTAAGAGCTTCCAAGCCCATAGCATTAGCCATTATTAGAGTTAGTGACTTGACATGGCTATTCCACCACGTCAGGGCTCTATCACTGAAGGTGGATGCAGCAAATTTGACTTTGCTTCCTTCAGTATAGGAACAGATCTCAATAATCGATTCCGTTTTCTCGAACCATTGCGACAGAGCAATGATTACACCGATTCCATTGAAGATTTGGGGTTTACAGTTGGTGAAGTATTTATAAGATTACTCTCGCGAGTGCACGATGACGTCACCCTGTGTAGAATGAACGTATGTTCCACCTCCGCTAATACCCTGGTTGTTGTGGTAATGTGCCATGGCTGTCGCAACAGTCGCAGCTACCGCAGCATTTAGAGTTGTCGTGTCAAATTATGGAGGACGTGGTGGAGGTGTTTGAGTTATAGTTATTGGAGGATCATGGCTTGTTGAATTACGAGGAGGCATCCTTCAACTACAAGTTAAAAAGATGAGCACAAAGATAAGAATTCAATAGTGAAATTTATGAATGAGTTCCATGAACTAAATCGCCATAGTTCAACAACTAGATAAGAGTGTGAGTTCCATAGAGTTCTAGAATTATAAGAATGAAAGTATTTGAATGAAGATTTCTAGGAGATTAAATATCCATCAATAATATTGGTATTAATGATGTAATGAGTTAGGGAAAAATGACCTAATAGTAGGTCATACATCAAACCACAGAGAGAAAATTTTGACAGCTTAGAGATCTAGTTAAAGTACTTGTAAGACAGGAATATTTTATAGGAAAGTGCTTCATAGGGCACCGATACGAAAGGATATTCCTTAAACTAAAAGAAAAGATGAGTCTGACATCTTCTACTGGCGATGGGTATTCCTCGGGCGAACCCTCAGATCTGCCAGTTGACGAACTATGTCCTGAAGATGTCGCTCATGAGCTCTCTGACGCACACGAAATTCTAAGACTTCAGCTTGGGATGCAGCTAGTTCCTGCTGCAGAGTCTCATTGACTCTCCTAGTCCTTTCCATAGCTTCTTCAAGATGGATAATACAGACCGTGTTAATGCCCGAATTGGCATCAATTTCGATGACTCGGTCGATAGCTGCCCGACCTTGCTCACCATTCCGAGCAATCCTGCAAACCATGATGGACAGGACTCGGTCAGCTGAGCCTCCCACGCTTACATTGTAAAAGCTTCGGTCCCCATTGTAGGGTAAAGGTTGACCTTGTTCATCACTCCAACGATTCAAGTTTGTCGCCCACAAGGGTGTGGGACCTTGAAATGTTGGTCGGGGGTTGAGATTTGGGACTTTAACTCCTTGAGGTAGGTTGTTGACTTCTGGTTCGGAGTCAGAACCATCAGAAAAGCCTTTAGCATGGTGATCATCCAAAGGTATTGGATGATCATCTTCTGGCTCTTCTTCAAGCTATCCAGCATTGCCTTCGTTTGGGAAGTACGGATCGCCAGGAGGATGGAATCCAGCCATGATATCTACGCGAGAAAAGGGGTATAAGAATCTAATATAAATATACGTACTACTTAAGATAATTATATGATGATCCTTACCAGTTACTTCAATACTTTCATAGTGCATACTAGTTATATGAATCAAAACAGGATAGACCTTCGAATAAATGACCCTAACTCCAAATCCATAACCAAACAAGGAACAAGAAGTAAAGCAAAGATCACAGATTCTAATATTATGACACCTTAATCACATATAACCTTAGTGTATCCACTTAGAAACTATTGACCTATTAGCAAAGACCTTTTTAGTTCTCAGATAAGTAATTATAGTAACACAAAATACTCCTATAGTATTTTAGGTTTATGTTATGTTCTAATGTTCTCATTGTAGTAGTGTTGGTAAGTTTAAAGACTTGTTGCCACCTCACAACCATCCTTGGGCATACGCTAATCACTTCTCGGATCAACATAGTTGATCAGGCTATGTCATTCCCAGAACTGACCATACATCCCTGAGTCTACCTGTGATGTTCAACAATCGTAATACTTTTGTTCTGTCCTAGTGACACTGATTTTAGTATGAATGTAGGTATGTATACTTAGTTAAATATTTTATTATTTAAAAGTATAAACTCTTGGTTAGAGTATTTTAATCACGTTGTGTTTATAGCTTGTATATCTTTTATGGGTTGATATACTCGATTCACTATAAACAATGCTCTGATACCAATCTGTCACACCCGAAAACCTGAACGGCGGAAACGTCTCGAGGTAGAGGACGTCATGTATAGTATCACAACAATACAAAGCAGTAAATAAGCAACAACATCATCCATTGCAATAATAGTATAATTCCATACAAGTGTGTTCTTTAAATAGTAATAAGACACCAAAAATGAATAATCAAAATAAAAGACGAGTCTTGACTGTGCTCCGTCTTCTCAAAACCTGCCATCGGTACCTGTCTACTGATGACCTGAGAATATAAGTTATTTTCAAAGAGAGGATCAACATTTAAGATGGTGAGTTCATAAGTATTTAGTGTCAATGTTTGTATAAGTTCGATGAAAATGTTTGTTAATGTATAATGTAAATGTTTGTATATATTTGAAAACTCCTAGAAAATCCTATATTTTCTACTAGTATAAAAAGTAGTCTTCTACCAAGACCCGACTGTTTTGTCTGTTTGTTTCTCTGTAAAAGTGAATGCTTTTCCCAAATATGACTATCAATACCAAAATATAGTTTTATATTACCCTTTATGTGAGAAGATCACAATTTAAACATAATGGGAAAATGTATGTGTACTGCAGTATTATTTGTATTAACTATTGAAGTAATAACTACCTTAAAACCAATGGTTTAATTGAGGAAAAATGTGATAAGATTGTTACCATACTAAACTGACTATAACACAACGATGAGAGACGTCGGAAGAAATGACATTTGGCACCCGTAGACTTGCGAATCCCACTATAGCAAACAGCAAGGGTGTAGGATAGTCAATCCAGTATAGATCTACACGCAAACTCATGCTCTCCCTCCAGGAGATTCTAGTTACAAAATGTTACATAACGAAATGGTCGATGTGTCATGAAGTAGTATCTCACATTATGTTATTTCTGAACCTTGTTATAGTATACTTGTTATAGTAATAGTGTTCTATGTATAGTATTCTCTATATAGTATTCTCAGTATAGTATGCTCCGTATAGTATTCTCTATTATAGTGTTCTCTGTTATAGTATTCTCTATTATAGTATTTGTATATGATAGTATTCTCCTAAACTATACATGTTATAGTTTACTAGTGATTTATGTAATCAAATAAATGACTGAATGTATACCCTTGCTACCCAAAGGTACTGAACTGATTGATAGTACTTTTACATCTAAATATGTATACATAATATATATCTAATATTTAGACGACTTTCGGACAAATAACCGATACCCTAAGTCCACATCCAAACAAGGAAAAGGAAATAAAGCGAGTTAGCAGTCCTAAGTCCTTTAAACATTATGTATATAACTATACATATATAAACATGCTTTTGACAATATATAAGTTTAAAAGAGGTTTTGTAAACATTTAAAAAGGTTTGAACAACAATTAATAATGACTTGATGTCAGATTATATAATGATTTAAAATCAGTTTGTTTGATAACATAGTTTAAAGTAAATGAATTCCTTTGTTTGAAACACAGTTATAAATCACATGTGATTGATTTTATAACTAACATGTTTTCAACTTGTATTCCCCCCCCCCCATAAAACCATTTAAAAATCATTTAAAAGATAAGTAAGGGGTATGAACTCACCTGTAGTGAGTAGCTCGAATGTAAGATCGATAAAGGATGCTAAGTGTCAAGTGAAGACTTGAACACAATGGATCCTAAATAGCATATAATGACACATATATGTATCAAAATAGTGATTAAACAACTAATTAAGAAAGTATAGACACCCTAGGACATGGAAAACACTTTGATTCAAGTGCTAGGGGTACAAATGGTTGCATCTAAGGGGTGTAGGGCCTCACTTAGGAGTTTGCGACCCAAATGGTAATCCCCCATGAGTTCACGGCCATGGGTTTATGGCTGTGGTAATTTGTACCATTTGTATGTTTAAGGTCCTATGGTCCTCTTGGAAGGGTTCTAGACACAAATCCAAGGCTTAGGAAGGAGTTGTGGCACAATTGCACCATAAATTAGGGTTTACGGCCCAAGGAGATTGCCTTGGCCGTAAACACCTTTTGTTCTTGAGTTTCTTGATGTTTTCTAAGTGTTTAACAAGTGATTTAAGCATATAACAAGCTAAGTGTAGTGTACTTACTTAGAAGAAGCTTTTAAGGGTGTTTAAGGTCTAAGAACATTACTATGTGTTCTTGGTGTTCTTGGTGAAATGAAGAACACTTGAAGATCTATCAAAATGAAGAGATTTCGTGGATGAAATCATGTACAATCACTAGATAAAGAGATATAATAACTAATCAAGAGAAAGAATTCTTACATTTTTGGAAGATTAAGATGAAGATCTTATGATACTTGAGAGAGAAATCGGGTTTCTAGCCTTGAAATGGAAGAGAAATGAGGAAAATGATGTAAACTCATGTATTAAACATGAGTTCACGGCCACCATATGAGTTTACGGCCCAAACATGAAGGTTTGGCCGTAAACTCCCCATAATGGGTTTAAAGTTTGATTAGGGAACAATGAACTCAAACAGATACTTCCTAACACCCGATTCTTGAATATACTAGGCTTAAAACACTCAAACAGACTCTAAACAATGCTAAAAGATAGCAGAAACAAGTCTGAATTTGATTGAATTGATTGACTAAACAAGATAGAAATTTCAAATTTTCACATCTAGCCCGAATTAGCGGGCGTTACAAATTGTATTCGGATCTCTAAAGTGTATTAGTAGGTTACATCCATCTTATCTTGCTCTTCAATATCCACTACTTTTTCCATATGGTGAGGATGGTTATAGAATTGAGAGTTGTCATAGAGGAGTTTCTTCTTCAAGAAATATCAAGCGGAAACCATGTTCCTTGAGAGAATTTTTCACTCACCGAATACAAGATATGGATCATTCTTTCTCAATAATTCTGAGTTCTCAAAGGGGTTTTCAACAATTCTTAATTGATGCTTATACAATTATTGATATTGAGCATCAAAATTACGTACAACATCAACAAAAGAGTAACATCCCAAAATTATAAGGTAAAAATTTTATTTTTTTATTCAACAAAAAACACAAAATATCTTTTTTAAAACATTCAAAAATATATCATAATAAAACAGTAATCAGAGTACAATCCCAAAATCATCAAGTTGCGGAAACATGGGTGGATGTGCTACTATCAAGCCAGACCCTTCCCTTTGAACTGGAAGTACCTGAAACCATAACTATAAAAACTGTAAGCACAAAACTTAGTGAGTTTCCCCAAAATACCCCATACCATACAAACTTACAAACAAGCAAATCTAGTTGCTTGCAATCCCCTTCAGTCTATTTCAACTGGATACTATCAAGCATATCTGGGTGCTTGAAATCTCGTTGGTCTATTTCAACCGGATACCGGGTCTATTTCACCCCTACCACTACCACATAACATCATAACAAACATTAAAGAGTCATAAAGCAAATACATGCAATTGACAATTATCAGAAAGACAATCATCATACTACAACATAAACTAGTGGGTTGGCATTGGTGCCTTCAACCCACATATACAATGAAGGATACGCACCTCAGACTGAAGGTATCAAATCACACTTGATCTAGTGAATCGAAAATCCTCTCACTCTAAATCACAAGTAAAATAAACCCTAATCAGAAATGAGGTCAATAGCCTACCACGAGGGTCCTAAACCTAAATCGTATCTTTAAGGGAAAAAGTTGCTAAATCGTTGCCTTATTAGGCCTAACCTGCCAAGGCCCATACAATTAGTCCCAAGGCTCAAAAGATATGCCATAACAAAAATGGGTCAAGTCTAAAAGTACATCACAAAAAAACTCATGGCCCAACAAGGACCCAAAGTCCTTAAGCCCCAAAATGGCCCGAAATAAAGCCCAAGTCTTCCTTCTGACGAGTACACTCAGCGTACCCGTGGAGTATGCCCGACATACTCAAAATCCTCGCAACATCAGGACCTACGGCATATACATGCAACGTACATATGCATACACCCTGCATACACCCTAGACGACCAACTTCCATTTTGAGGTCTAAATCGGTTAAGACATAACATCCAACTGTAGATCTAGACTCCTTAAAACGTAGTAAGCCATACAGTTGCCAAATTTCTGCTTTTGCATTTCTTAATGTGTCACACCCTCGAACCAGACAGCGGAAACGTCCGGGGGCTTGGTGTGACATTCAACATTGTAGTATCATTACAGAGTATATAATTGAAACATAACATCATCATCATCACACTTGTAATATAACAACATTCTTTGTTTACATCGAGTATTGTATTTGAATATTACATACCAAAATAGTCAGAGTATGATGAAACAAAATAAAACACAATATCCATTAGTTTGTTTCGTTCATCCTGCTTCAACGGTTTCCTGAGAATACAAGTTAATTTAAAAATGTTGGTGAGTTCATAAGCATGTTTGTGAAAATGATTTGTATAGCTTTGAAACCACCAGAAAATCCTATATTTTCTGAAAACTGTTTAGTATGTTTATGTCAGATCTTGTATTAATGCATGTCTGTTATTGTTTATTTGACTAAAAGGGTAAAGAGAATGTAGAGAGAATGTAAAGAGCATGTATAGAGAATGTTCCCAGACAACCCGATGTTGTCTGTAAAAGAGAAAGCTGCCATACCAACCCCAGTGGTTGAGTACCAATACGAGTATGTTTCCGAGTAATCCAAGAGAAAAGAGAATGGTCTTCCGTAAACTTCATAACATTAATTCCTCTAAGTGAGTCATCATAACCATACTAAATAATGACAATTTCGCCTATCTTGACTTTGTTGGAGGCCGGTTTTGATTATAAGGTTTTCGTCACCCTCGACTGAGTTATTATAAATGTAGCGAGCAGCTCAGGTGTGGGTGTCATCCCCGTATAGATCCATACATAAATCCCCGCTCACCCTCAAAGAGACTCTGGTTATAACTACAGGCTATGATCGTACACTTAATAGATGCCAACCGACTAAACTCACTAGATCCTTAATCGAATTTACGAGAAGAAAAGTATAAACTCATTCCAGGCTCAATGAACCATGTAAGTGAACCACTAAGGCATCGCTAAACATGTAAATCATTTCAAGGCCCAATTGGAATGAGATTATATAACATGGGCCTGAAAGATATATGAAAGGAAAACTAAGGACCATTTCACATGTAAGGTATTTACAGGCCCAAATAGCACACAAATAGTATCTAAGGTCCGTCGCACATGTTAATGGGTCAATGAGGCCCAATAAACATATAAATAATATACAGGACCTATCACACATAAAAATGGGCCACTAAGGCCCAATAACCTAGAAAATGATCAAATTAATCCGTTTGTTGGTTTATCATTGGTTTTGGTTCAAGTATTCACTAAAATAGCATAAAAGCCCACTTTTTGTAAAAATGACGTTCTTGGCCCAATAAGCCAAAAAGTTACAATTAAGGCCCAATTTTTGTAAGAATAACACTTTTGACAGACCCCCGGCCGAGGTGGCGGAACATGTCAGGTTGTGCGACTACGTTCATGGACATAGATAAATTAAATATACAACACAAGTACAACAATAAACAAAACAACATTTCATTACGTATTTATGTTTTCATACAAAGTTTTTACAGATAGTAATAAAATAATAATATGAGTTTGCCTTAATAGTTAGGCATAACAGTTCAAAAGTAGAAAATTAAAGTACTTGTGATCCATGTTTTCCATCATCTGAGTGTGCCCGGAATTTCTCTGATTTCCTGAAAATACATGTATTTTGAAAGTCAACATGAGGTTGGTGAGAGTCACAGGTTTTTTGCTAGCCGTAGTAATAGTACTTTCAAAAGTCCAAAAGTAATTTTCATGTATAACAATAGTTGAAACAATGCTTGTCATGAGTCTTTAAAAGCCAAAAGTATTTTTATAAATAAATCTATGCTTTTAAAGAAAAACATGTTTGTGATAACTTCATGAAAGTTTAAATATATCCATTGTATAAGTATTCACGTTACTAAAAAAATAGTTCTGAAGATAACCAAACCTATGGTTGTAGTGAAAAAGTGAGAGAGATTCGTGTTAATGTTTTTAGTGAGTTCTATAATCGAGCTATGGACGAAAAGTACCCCTCCCTACGACGCTTCATTGGACATCCTAGTAACGATCGTAGACACATATCACCTGCTTCGATTGATCAGTCGATGGTTGTAGCTAGCAACCGTAGGTGGGGTTTTCGACCCCATATAGATCTATATATATATATATATATATATATATATATATATATATATATATGTATCTCTCTCCGAAGATTAACGATTATAGCAGTGTGGGGCAGACTAAGTAATTAAACTCAGCTAATGAATAGTAGTGTCTCACTCAAAAACCATTAACGAAAAGTTTGTGAATGACTCTTAGCCCTAACTTAATTATAGACAAGTACCGGGCATAATGAATTTCGTAGTATAGTATTTGTAAAAGCCGAGTATGGTTAACGTATTTATAAAAGTATAAATTACTCGCTTTTATAGAGATATGTATTTTAACATAACGATCTTGTACAAGTGTGTAAAGCCTTATGAATGATAGTATTCATATATGGAAGTCTTTATAACTTTAAACTTGTAGTATGCACACCGTATAAGACTTATGTATTTGTATCATAACTACTATATAACACATGTATTCTCCCCCAAAACGAATAAATATAAAAGAAGGACATAAATCTCACCTTAATGCGTAAATTCGAGAACTAAGCGTGTCGTGATCAGGAACCGCAATGTGTCGCTCCTTGCATTTAAAATAAACTTTCGGGACTTTTTTTTTACCTAATAAACCAAGGGTAGTTTTGATATTAATTACTACGTATGTTTTGCTAAAACAACTAATTATAGGAATGAATTTGTTAAATTAATTCAACAAGGGGACTGATTTCGTAATTTATTTCCGAAGTAGGGGGCTGAAGTGTATACTTTAAATAAAATTTTGAGATTAAGACTAATTTTGTAAACTATTTTCAAGTGAGGGTTTAAACAATTATTTTAGAATCAAAGTTTGGAAAAGAAGAAGGAAAAAGAAAAGAAATATATATACATATATACTTCTTTCTTTAAGTAACAAAATAAATAAATAAATATATATAATGCTTTGGGAGGGGTTAGATAAAAAAATCATCACTAGGTTGTTTTAAATAAAATTAATGCATGTTTGAACAGTAGAGTCAATTCTTTTGTTGCATGATTGAACAACACAAGGTAATGGAACCAATATTTGGTTTCTGTGTTTAGTAAAAATCAAAACTCATAGGAACCAAGCAAGTAAAAAAAATTGTATTTTTGGAAGCCCACAATGAAAGTTTTCGAGTGCATGGCTTATAACACAAAACGAAACAATATTTGGTTTTGTTTATTGGCTTATTTTCGATCCACACAGGGAATACAAAGCCAAAATGAAATAATATTTGAGATTTAAAAACACTTACTGGAATTTGCTTTATACATGTGTTTGGAGTATAATCAAAATGACACCACAAAATCCGTGTTTCTCTTTGTAATATTCGACCCATAACACACATATATAAGGAAGAAAGAAAAAGAATGAGATAACGGTTACTGTGAACATTTTATAAATTTGCATGGGATTAAAACCAAACAGAACAACGTTTTGGTTCTTTAAAGCAAACGGAGAATTACATTCGATCAGGAGGTTTAGAAGCTCCTGATTCCTCTTGTTCACAACATATGCACACACCCATGTTAATTTGAATGTTGTGGTTGCTATGATTGATGAAATGGGTCTAGACCAAAAGCAAAAATGTAGAGGCGGGGGAGGAGGGGACTTACAGCTCAAGAAGGTGGTGGTTGGCGGTGGTATGCAGCGGCAAGAGGTGGTGGCAGGGGGTAGTTTGAAGGTGGCAGTGGGGGAGTTCTTCCAGCTTTTCTGGACATAAATGGTGAGTGGAGAGGAAGAGAGTGATAGAGAGAAGAAGCTGATGATTTTGTGAGGATTCATGAGAACTAGTGGCCTCTATTTATAGTACACATGCTTATAGTACACATGCTTATCCATGGCCATACTTCCAATCCCATGTTTGTACCTTTGGTGGACCTTGCACACAAAGGAGGAGAGTGTAGGAAGGAAAGGCACGTGGGTTTATACCAACTATAAGAGGATCAGATTTTTGGAGTCCTTCACCCCATGTGGGCCCCATATGGGGTTATACCTCTATTTCATGTCCAAAACATGCAAAATCGGGTTCCTCGGGATTCGTGCATCAATTTTATTTTTTGAAAGCTCTGTTAGATAGAGTGTAATTCAAGGATTCAAGAACATCAAACGGATTAATTTTTGGAGTTACAGATCTGCGGGAAATTGCGTTTGAAGTTTTGCGTCTTAATGGTTGGCGGTGTCCATTTTCGTGACTTTCATAAATATTTTCATAAAAATTATTTCGAGTGTGAAATTAAATAATATACTATATCCTGAGTCCAAAAAATCTTTCGGAAACCCCGTCGGCAAAGCATAAGTACCTCAATGGATCGTTTTTGTTTACGCGATTAAAAAATAACAATGTTTTACTGTCCGTTTTTCTTAAAACGGTTGTATCTTATGCATACGAACTCCGTTTTCGACGTTCTTTATATTTTCGGAAATAGGGGAACATGTACTATCATATTTTAATGTTTGTTTTGCTAAAAAAATGATCAATGCTAAATTTCAGCTTTCAGACGCATTAGTCGGCGCTGCAGTTAAGTGGTTTGATTTGGTTACCAGTTTACACGTTTGGGGATAAAAATATCATCAGATATTACATAATAATTGAACTTAACTCATTTATATTTTATTAGATGCAGTTAAAGCTAAATGAGTTAATTACAAATAGATTTGTTGTAATTTAGTCGTTTGAAGTCCATGTCCTAAATTCTAGGATGTCACAACTTTAGTCTCTATTTTGTTCAAAACTTGTGTTGATGACTAGCTTGTGGTAAAAATAACATTTTAAACCCATTTTTGTCAAAAATATCATTTTTAGCTTAATTTTTGTGAAAATACACATTTTCTGGTTTTGGGCTTTTCCAACTTAGTTTTTAAAAAATTTGTAGAAAAATCATCGTAAGTCAAAATTTGGATCTGTAAATTCTGGAAGTTTGGAAATTTTGTCTAATTTGTTCACAATTTTTCTCATAATTTTTAATGGCTTCTAAAAAGTGAGAAATTGCTCACCTTCACAGGCTGATCCAAAATTATTTCAAATCTGATAGGCAGTTTTGTAAAATTCGCCAAAAATTGTAGAAAAATCGTATGAAAACGTGACAGTAGTCATTTTAAAGGTATAAACCTAAACGTTTTGCATGTAAAACAGTTTTGACAAATATTATCATTTAAGTGGTCAAAACATTTCGAGATTGGGCCAAAACTTTCCTGTGAAAGGCTGATTTTTGAGTTTATTTTATAGATCTTTGAACACAACAATCATTTTTACTAAATTAAGTGTATAAATCCCAGATCTACTAGTTTAAATATATTATATGTGATAACACATACTTTTCTCAAGGTTTTCATGTAGCTCCAAGTGATAAACTTAATGTTCTTAACATATTTTTAGATTTATGATGTAAATAGCACATAACCACCAAATATATCATGAAAAACACACATAGGGGGTATGAACTCACCTTGGGGATTTTTGAGATGTAGATGATGAAGAAGAAGAAGCTTGAGTCTAGCTTGTGTTCTTGGTGAAACTTTTGAAATGATGGTTGTTCTAAGGTACATAATCTCGAAAATGGGAGAGCAAGGGAAGGATTCTTAGCATAAAATTGAATCAAAACAATAGATTTTGTCATAAACTTACCAAGAGATGGAAACTTGAAGAAAAATCCTCTTGAAGACTCATACAAATTCACGATTTTTAGATGAATAGATGAGAGGAAATTTGAAGTTTTGAGAGGAAGGAAGAAGTGTTTGAAGTCTTGGAACTGTGAAGTGTGTATGTGTGAATATGTATGGCTGAGAGGTAGAGAAGAGGGGGAAAGAGGGTAGGGTTTGACCTAGGTGAGTGATGTGAGATGCATGGTTGTTTGTGGGACAAAAGTTTTGTTATTTGGTGTGCTATATTGATGTGGCATCTCTTATTACACAAGCCATTTTCCCTTTTTTTTTGTATTTTAGGCAGAGAATGGCCAAATGGAATGAAGAAAAATGGTTTTGGGCTCAAATCCTTGGCTTGGTCGAATTCCATAGGCCCAATATTTTTTTTGGCCCATTGGGCTCTTAAGGTTGTTCATGGCCCAAGATGGTACAAAGGAATGGGTTTGTGGTCCATGAAGGCTAATTAATTCATTTATGGCCCAACAAGGCCCGTTAGAGATAACTAGTCCATTTTAGGTCCACTAAGGGTAAAATGAATCATTTTATGCCCATATGGCCCAAAAGGTTGAGTTTTAAGAGTGTGGGTCCATTTAGAACCCAATTAGGGTTTTTAGGCCCAAAATAGTTCATGTTGAAGGTTTATTGGTCTATTAGGCCCAATAAGACAATCCTAGTCCATAGTGAGCTTAATCCGGATGAGGGTTTATTGGTCTATTAGGCCCAATACGGATGAGGATTTCGAAAAGGTCGAAGAGCAGGAGAAAACCCTTGCTACGCTTACAGTGGCATTATCTCCAGAAATCGCTCAGGGTTTCCGTGAGTATACATCTGCGAAAGCACTTTGGGAAGCACTAATAGATGTTTATGAGGGTAATGAGGATATGAAGCAGAGTCGTCAGGACATGCTTCGACAAAAGTTCAACATGTTCAACTATGTCATGGGCGAAACTCTTGAGAACCAGCTCCAGAGGTTTATACTCTCACTACAGAAATGAGTTTTGCAAGTGTTTCGGTAACAAGATCAGAAATCAGCAAGAAGTTGTTAAACTCCCTTCCAAAATCTTGGGATATGAACGTCTCAGTGATCAAGAAAAGAAAAGACTTAAACAGGCTGAGTCTGACAGAAACTATGGCTATCATCAAGGGTTGTGATCTTGATGACAAGCAGAGGGAGATTAATCATGTTAATTCTTATTCCACTGCAAATCTAGGGATCCAACCCACAAACAGCAATGCTTTTTCAACCTTCACTGTTGCGCAAGCTCCTCAAGTTACCCCAACTCCACATGTTCCACAAGTTCAACCTTTCATGAATCATCAACCGATTCAACCAACATCCTATGTTATCCCTTCCATGCAACAAGTTCAAGTCTCTCAACCTCAGATCACTTCTCAACAAGTTAATCCCAGTGTTGGCTCATGTAATGTTGTACCTCCTCAGTCTCATGGTTTCACTTCTCAGATGTCAATCATGAAAGAAAAAGAAGAAAATATGGCTCTTGCCACGGTTTTGGTAAATTGCTACAATGCTTTTGTGGCTGGAGAACTCTCCCCACAACTTTTGTTTGCCGACCTTGATCAGATTCATCCTGAAGATGTAGAAGAGATGGATATAACCTGGAAGATGGCCATGGTTGTGTTCAGGGGAAAGCAGTTTTCTAAGAAAACTGTCAAAAACAACTGGAGTGTGAATTCCGACAAAAAGGTCAGATTCAACAAAGGCAAACTTCACTGCTACAATTTCCATGACCCATGGCACTTTGCTAGGGAATGTACAAGGCCTGACAGAAGGGAAAATGTTGATCGAACCATGGTGCCAGTTACCTATGTCCACAACAACAGCAGAGGATCCTCATCAACCAATCAACCTGCAAATCTGGCAATGGTGACTCAATCCTTTGATTGGGAAGATCAAATTCAGGCCCTGAATGTTTCAGGACCTGAAAATACTTATTTGGCCCAAATCGAGGATTGCAAAGAGAAAGAGGTAGACATAGATCCCGAAGAAGATATGGTGAACCTCCAGTTTTCCTTCATGGTGCAAACCACTTCTGAGCCATCTAAGCCCGAGGTAAGTGAATCTGGTTGCTCTCCATCTTGTGCTAAAACTATGAAATTTTTGCGAGAATCAATAGAGTTAATCAAGAGAGAGAACGAGGACTTAAAATATGAGGGATACACACTTAGGAAAAAACAAAAGCCCTTAAAGACTCGACTAGAAAATAAAATAAAGGACTTTAGGAAATTACAAGAGGATTACATCAACAAATGTGAGAACTATGACCATATCAAACGAAAATTTGAAGTTGTGACAGCTGAACATGACTCATTGAAAACACGTTTTGAAAATGTTGAATTCAATTTTAAAAAATTTGATGGGTCAAGCGAAGTTGTTGCGAAAATGATAGAAAACCAAATGCAGTGGAAGGATGTCACTTGTGGAAACCAAAAGAAAGTAGGACTAGGTTTTAAGATTGTCCCTCCTCCTTACAATCACAATTATACCGCTATTCCATTATCTCAGGAAGAAATAGATCGAGAGCCTTTTCTTTTATATGGAAAACCTGCTTCTGAACAAGTTACATGTTCAAACGAAAATGTTATGGATACTAACATTTCAAATTTGAGTGCAGATAAGTCCATAGCTCAGGGGGAGTAGAGAGATGAAAAGTCTGATGTTCATAAGTCTAATAATGATGATGTGTCAAAGTTTGGTGTCAGTCTGTGTAATGAGTCTGCATTAAATTCGAATTTAAACAATTTTGTGTCTGGTGGTATTGTTTTTTCTGATGATAAGATTGCAATTGATAATGCTTTGTCTGAGAATGTATCTTTGTCTGATTCAAATGCTTCTACACCATCCACATTTGCTTCAAAATCCTGTGATTGTTCTTGCAAATGTGAAAGTGGTAGAAATAAAAACAAAAGAAAGAAATCTGTCAAAAGCAGTGTTAAAACCAATGATAATAAACAAATATGTTTTAACTGTGGCACTACTGGACACATTGCAAGAAACTGTTTAAACCGGATATTTGTATCTCACACATCAAAAAGAGGAGAGAATGAATTTCTGGGAGGATCTTTGACTAGAAAAAAATCCCCCAGAAGACTCATACAAATTCACCATTTTTAGACGAAGAGATGAGAGGAAATTTGAAGTTTTGAGAGGAAGGAAGAAGTGTTTGAAGTCTTGGAACTGTGAAGTGTGTATGTGTATGGCCGAGAGGTAGAGAAAAAAGGGAAAGAGGGTAAGGGTTGACCTAGGTGAGTGATGTGAGATGCATGGTTGTTTGTGGGACAAAAGTTTTGTTATTTGGTGTGCTATATTGATGTGGCATCTCTTATTACACAAGCCATTTTCCCTCTTTTTTTTGTATTTTGGGCCGAGAATGGCCAAATGGAATGAAGAAAAATGGTTTTGGGCTCAAATCCTTGGCTTGGTCGAATTCTGTAGGCCCAATATTATTTTTCGGCACATTGGGCTCTTAAGGTGGTTCACGGCCCAAGATGGTACAAAGGAATGGGTTTGTGGTCCATTAAGGCTAATTAATTCATTTATGGCCTAACAATGCCCGTTAGAGATAACTAGTCCATTTTAGGTCCACTAAGGGTAAAATGAATCATTTGGCCCAAAAGGTTGAGTTTTATGAGTGTGGGTCCATTTAGAACCCAATTAGGGTTTTTAGGCCCAAAATAGTTCATGTTGAAGGTTTATTGGTCTATTAGGCCCAATAAGAAAATCCTAGTCCATAGTGAGCTTAAATCGAGATGTCTAGGGTTTTCAACTCATAGATGAACATATGAGATGTATTGTATTAGGTTTTGACCTTCATTCAAGAGTTTGGATTGAAATGGATGACTTTGATTGAACATAGGGTATGATATTCACTTAGAGTATAAGCCTTACAATAGATGATGTTTTCATGAGAACAGAATTCCCTAGCTAAAATTGCTAGTTGTGACATCATCCCCCCGTTAGAGGGAATTTCGTCCCGAAATTCTTTCGAAAGATAGGATCATGAATGAGAGAATAGGTGAGGGTATTTATATTTCATCCGGTCTTCGCGTTCCCATGTGAATTCTGGTCGGCACTTGGCGTTTCATAAAACCTTCACAATTGGAATGTGGCTCTGCTTCGCACGCTTCACTTCTTTATCCATGATTTCGACTGGTTCTTCGGTGAGCAGCAGATTCCCGTTTACTTCGATCTCTTTTAAAGGTATGACGAGAGTTTCATCTGATAAGAACTTTTTCAAATTCGAGATGTTGAACACGGGGTGTACATTGCTTAGTTCCGAAGGTAGCTGCAGCTTATAAGCTACTGGACCAATTTGGGAAAGAATCTCGAACGGTCCGATGTATCGCAGTTTCAATTTTTCTGTTTCCCCAAAGTTAATCATTCCTTTCCAGGGAAAGACTTCCAATAGTACCCGGCCTCCGACTTGGAATTCTAGAGGTTTTCGTCATTTGTCAGTATAACTCTTCTGTCTGTCTCGTGATGTTTGAGGTCATGTTCCGATTTGGATTATCTTCTCTATCGTTTTGCGAATGGTTTTTGGTCCCGTGAGAGTACTGGCGAGTGATCTGTATTTATGACCATAAAGAGCCTTGAAAGGGGCAACCTTGATGCTCGTGCGATAGCTGTTATTGTATAAGAATTCAATCAAGGGCAACCGGGTATCCCATGACTTTCTGAATTCAAACACCCAGGCTCAGAGCATGTCTTCGAGTGTTTTGGATGGTTCGTTCGCTTTGGCCATTGGTTTGAGGGTGGTAAGCAGTGCTCATGACTAGTTGTTCTCCCCTAGCCATCTGGAGTGACCGACAAAGAATCATGGTGTAAATCTTCTATCCCGATCCAAGATTATAGATGTTGGCACTCCCTAGAGTCTCACGGTCTCTTTGGTATAGATCCGTGTTAATCTTTCCATCTTGTACAGTTCTTTTATCGGCAGGAAATTAGCAGATTTTTATTAACCTATTGACGATCACCCAGGTAGTGCTCGATCCAACTCTTGTAATAATAAGCTTCGTCCTCGTTGACTTTGAGTGTTTTATCCAATCCACACAATGCTTTCGTCGTTATATTCTCCAGCTTCGACGCCTCCCAAGCCGGTCATAAGTGTTGACAGTGTTTGTTCTTGTTTCATGAGCAGACGAGTATGTTATCGATGAAAATAATGAAAGGTTTGAATAGGAATGGTTGGGAAAACTTGGTTTGTAGGGTCCATGAATACCGTGTGGGCATTCGTTAGACCAAAGGGTGTCACAACGAATTTGAAATGGTAGTATCGAGTTTCGAAAGCAGTTTTTGGAATGTCCTCTCCTCGATGTCAGAGTTGTTGATAATTGGATCTTGGATCAATTTTGGAGAAGTAACTAGCTCCTTGAAGCTTCAAATAGGTCATTAATATGAGGAAGTGGGTATCGGTTTTTGATAGTGGGCTTATTCAAGTCCCTTAAATCGATGCACATTCTGAAGGATTCATCTTCTTGACGAACAAGACCGGAGCTCCCCACGATGAGAAGCTTGGTCCGATGAATCCTTTGCTCAATAATTTTCTTAATTGACTGGATAACTCCTGAATTTCCGTGGAAGCTAACCTGCAGGGAGAATTGGAAATTTATGTGGCTCCTGGTATGAGGTCAATTCAGAATCCAACCTGTCTTTTTGGGGGTATTCCCGGAGGGCCTTCAGGAAATACATTCGGAAATTCGCATGCCACTGGGATGTCTTTAATGTTGATTTCTTCTTTGGCTTTGTCTACAAGTATTGGATAAGGTGTCTAAGTCCATAACTATTTCTGGTATGTACTTGACCCGACCTGGCATGGTCCATTTGGGTTGCATGGCACCATGCAATTGGATAGACTAAATGAGAGAAATAACACTGATGGTTTATTAATATATTATAAGCTCTAATATATTAATAATATTATTTAATTAATTTGATCAAGAATTAATTTTAGAATTAATTAAGTGATCAAAAGATAACTAATTAAATGTATGGGTTGATTATGTAAATTTTCCATAACTTATATAGTGGGCTAAGAGGCTCCATGGGTAATCAAGTTGGGTTGAACCCATTGGATGCTTCATGGAGGCTCCATGGGAGTTACAAACCCATGGGTCATGGAAATAAAGTGTCATGACACATTAGGGTTTACATGGTGTAACCCTAAATGTGTCAACACTATATAAAGCTCATGTTTCTCCCAAAATCGGCTACACATGCATGCTTGAGGGCTAGAGCCAATTTTTAGAGTGTTATACTTTCTCTCCAAGTTTACTCCATAGCATTTGGTGTTCTGTGAAGCATTTGAGGCATCACACTTGGGGTGCTAGGCTCACAAGGTTTCAAGGATCAAAATCAACAACAAGGTATGTAGTTCTATCTTTTATTCAAGTTAAAATTGTTTCCCATCTATGCTAGATAGGATCATAGCCTTGGAAATCAACTTCGCATGATAATTATACAAACATTGATCCAAGGTTATTAGGGTTGCATGTACACTTAGGAAGTGTTAGAATGCTCAAAACCCATCAGTGGTATCAGAGCCTAGGCTTGTTTGTTTGTTATTTGTGCTAAATAGTTGAAAAAGGTCGATTTTGTGCAATCTGCCTGATGAACTCGCTGAGTCCATGGGGGGACTCGCCGAGTAGGTTCATGCACTCGGCGAGTAGGAGCCACAGAATGCAGATTTACGACTTTTGCTGCTGGAAATGGACTAGAAACATTACCCTAAACTGTTTTGGTGTTATAGAACTTGTTTTAGATGGTGTAATGTTTGTTCTAATCCATTAACAATGGCAAATATCAATTTTTCATGATTATATGTGTTCATATGGTCTTGAAACTTTGATATGGATATTCATGTTCTTGATCTTATGAATTTAGATGATCATAGGAATTACTTGTAACAACTTGGTAGTTTAATTCTTGATCATAATGTGTTTTAATGGAGTCCATAACTTCTCCTCAAGTTATGGAAAACAAAGAGTCACACTTGAATTAAAACCATTAAAAGAACACAAGAGTTAGAAAAATGAAGAGTCTTCATTTTTAATACTCTAATTAACTCATAAGTTACAAGAAATGAAAAGTCTTGAAAGTTTACAAAACTTTCCCTCAAGTTTTGGAACAAGTAAAGTCATATTAAAAACTTTAGTTCCAACCCTTAGAATTTTAAAAGTTAAAATTCAACCCTTATACTTATAATATTATAAGTTAATATATATATATATATATATATATATATATATATATATATATATATATATATATGTATAAGATTAAAGTCGTCTTACCGCTAGTACGCCTCATTCACGAAGCTAGTCTATAAGGTGGGTATAAGGTTGTTGCCTATAAAATGGCAACTTAATGGGTGTCCACTCTGACCCACCGCTTGCTTGACTGGTGGAGGGTCGTTAGCCGAACGGGTAGGACAATGACTTAAAAATTCTCATTAAAAGTATAATGATTATTATAAAGTAACTAAATGTTTTATAAATTCCCAATCTTAGTTACTTTAGGAAAAATGTGAATAAGGTGCTAATCCATGAAATTACACTTTGCACCTTTGGTTAAGTCGTTGATGGAGCGTGTGTGGTTTACCGACACACTAACTTGGACTTAACAAGGGAGGCAAAGGGTGACTTAAGGTTTTTCATGAGGTTGGAAGGAGCGCATGTGGTTTACCGGCACAACGATTAAGTGAAAAAACATTAAGGGTACCAAGTAATTTGCATGGTTACTTCACACCTTGTTTTGTGATCCTCAGTATCCCAGTCACAAAACATGAAGGGCACACTCGAGATTGAAACATGCCATTGAAAAGTTCAATGAATCTCAAAGAATCTTGGAATTTCTAAAAGCCAAATAAAACCTAATAATTTATATTTCGTTTTCATGGTGGAAATTGGTGAATTGTCATTCACCTACCTTTCAAATATGTTATAACTTGGATTACGGCATCCCTCTTCTAGGTTATAATATATTGTGATTGGATCCTAGCCTTAATATTACATTTGGGTGTTTTATTAAGGACTATTCATATATCTAAACTAAACTTATCTTTCATCTCTTCAGATGTCTTCCAATAATTCTACTCCTGGCTCAAACCCTATTGGCTCCTTCTCTCTCATGAACCTTTGTGGGAGATTCATCTTTGATGGATCCAACTTTACTGATTGGATCAGAAACATCAGGATGGTCACTCGTTATGAGAACAAGGAATATGTTCTTGACAAGGAGCTCAAGGTGCCTGAGCCAACTGCTACTCCTGAGGAGTTTGCTGAATATGAGGCACATGAAAGAGATGCTACCAAAGTGGCATGCATCATGATGGCCACCATGACAGCCGAGCTCCAAAAGTCGTATGAGGACGACTATCCTTTTGAGATGCACCAAGATTTGATGGACCGCTACCATCAGAGTGCTCGTCAAGAGTGATATGAAATCATCTCCTCTATGATCACAACCCGAATGAAAGATGATGAACCCATCTCAAGCCACATGCAGAAAATGCAAAGGTATGTGGATCGATTGATGAAGTTGAATGTGAACTTCCCTGAGGAGTTAGCAATAGATATTATTTTGCACTCCTTACCTTCGTGTTATGATCAATTCTGCATGACATACCACATGAATAAGGAGGAAGTTACACTTAGCAAACTTCAGGGACTCCTAAAGACCGCAAAATCAGGTCTTAAAGGTAAGTCGGTTGTGACCACTCCTGCTGCTACTCCAAACTCAACACCTGTCCTGGAAATCGGGAAAGGTAGAGGGAAGAAGAGAGAGAAACCTTCGAAGGGTACCAAGGGTAAGACTCTTGATGGCTCCTCTTCTAACGGAACCACGAAAGGTTTCGTTACACCTTCTTCTGATCCCAAAGAGGCTGAATGCTTCTACTGCCATGAAAAGGCGCACTGGAAGTGTAACTGTCCAAAATACCAGCAAGATTTGAAGGATGGGAAAGTAAAACCCAACCACGCAGGTATTTACACTATATCATCTAATAATTCACTCTATTCTAACTCTTGGATCCTTGATACCGGTTACAGTATTCATATTTGTTCTGAATTGCAGGGACTAAGAAGAAGTGAGAATGTGGAGCATGGAAAGATAAACTTGATCATGGGGAATAGGAAAGTTTCACATGTCACCAAGATTGGAGTTTATACTTTGTTGCTTAGTAGTGGATTTACTTTAGATCTGAATAAATGTTGTTATTCGCCAGAAATGGCAAGAAATGTTATTTCCTTTCATGCTTTGTATAAACAAGGTTTTACTTTTTCTTTTGATAATGAAATTGGTGGAATAAATGCTTTCTTTAATAATGTTCTTTATTTTAAAGCATTACCTTGTGATGGTGTGTATGAAGTTGTGTATGTTGTAGATAGCTTAGGAAATAATGTAATGTGTATTGATTCTACTAATGGTAATAACTTGGATAAAGCATCATTATGGCATTGTCGTCTTGGACATATAAGCAAGAAACGCATAGGCTAACTCCAAAAGGATGGAGTCTTGGAGTCATTTAACCTAAGGTCAGATGATAGTTGCGAATCATGCTTACTTGGAAAAATGGCAAAGTCACCCTTCACAGGTTCGTGTGAGAGGGGTGAAGGTTTGTTGGATCTTGTACACACGGATGTGTGTGGGCCCTTCAAACATGCCACAAGGGATGCTAATCGTTATTATTTGAATTTTACTGATGATTATAGTAGATATGGATATGTCTACTTAATCAAGCATAAGTCAGAGACTTTCGAAAAGTTTAAGGAATTTAAACAGGAAGTCGAGAATCAATTGGGCAGGAACATTAAGATGCTTCGATCCGATCGTGGTGGTGAGTATCTTATTTCAGAGTTCCTTGACTATCTAAGGGAATGTGGGATTGTCTCACAATTGACACCTCCCAGGACACCACAGTTGAATGGTGTTGCTGAGAGGCGTAATCGAACCTTGTTGGACATGGTTCATTCCATGATGAGTCGAGCTACGCTACCAATCTCATTTTGGGGGTATGCCTTAGAGACTGCCACCCATATCCTTAATCTGGTCCCTACAAAGAAGGTTGCCAAAACACCTCACGAGATGTGGACTGGAAAAGTTACTAGTCTAGCCCACATCAAGGTTTGGGGTTGCGAGGCTTTTGTGAGATGCGAGACTCATGACAAGCTCGAACCTCGAAGCGAGAGGTTTATTTTCATCGGCTACCCACAAAAATCCTTTGGTTACCTCTTCTACAGACCTAGTGAGAATGTGGTCTTTGTAGCAAGGAGGGCTGTCTTGAGAGAGAGAGAGAGAGAGAGAGAGAGAGTTCATAAGCCAAGAAGACAATGGGAGGCTAATTGACCTTGAAGAACTTCAAGAGTCAAGTGGTGAAGGAACCTCAAACCTTAGCAGTCAACTTGAGGAGGAACCTCCTGTTGATCCAATTATACCTCCAGTTGTACCTCTGAGGCGTTCCACAAGGGTTAGGAATGTACCTGAGCATTACTATGGTTTCCATATTACTGCGGAAGGTGAGACACTCTATAGTGATGAGACACTAGTAGGCCTGGATGAACCTAACAGCTATGCGGAATCCATGGCAGGCCCTGAGTCAGCTAAATGGAAAGAGGCAATGGATAGCGAGATACAATCCATGTATGACAATCAGGTCTGGGACTTGGTTGACAATGTGCCAGGTCGTAAGACAGTTGGGTGCAAATGGATCTTCAAGAAGAAGACCGACATGGATGGTAATATACACACTTATAAGGCACGACTGGTTGCAAAGGGCTTTTCTCAAACTCCAAGAGTTGATTATGATGACACCTTTTCACCAGTAGCCAAGATTAAGTCTATTAGGGTATTGTTAGCCATAGCTGCATTTCATGACTATGAAATATAGCAAATGGATGTCAAAACCGCTTTCCTTAATGGAAAGTTGGCTGAGGATGTTTACATGAATCAGCCATAGGGTTTTGTCAGCACAGAGTACCCTAATAGAGTGTGTAAGCTTGAGAAATCCATCTATGGATTAAAGCAAGCACCTCGCCGATGGAATCTTTACTTTGATGAGAAAGTCAAAGAGTTTGGCTTTTCTAGGAGTGAAGATGAATCTTGTGTATATGTCAAGGCTAGTGGGAGTATAGTTAGCCTTTTGGTTTTGTATGTGGATGACATACTACTCATAGGAAATGACATCCCAACTCTGCAGGAAGTTAAGTCCTGGCTTGGAAAGTGTTTTGCTATGAAGGACCTAGGAGAAGCTGCCTATATTCTAGGAATAAGGATTTTGAGAAACCGGAGTAAAAGACTAATTGGACTTAGTCAGAGTACATACTTGGATAAGGTGCTGAAGAGATTCAGCATGCAAGATTCCAAGAAAGAAGAGTTACCCATCCAGAGTAACACTAGACTGAGTAAGACTCAGAGCCCGAGTACTGAGGATGAGATAGCAAAAATTAGTCGGGTACCTTATGCTTCGGCAGTAGGCTCGATCGTGTATGCTATGACCTGTACTCGTCCTAATGTAGCCTTTTCTTTAAGCATGGTTAGCAGGTATCAGGGGAATCATGCTAAGGCTCACTGGACAGCAGTAAAGAACATTCTCAAGTACCTACGGAGGACGAAAGACTGGGTCCTTACCCTCAGTGGGAGTGATGACTTGAGAGTCGTAGGGTATAGTGATGCTAGCTTCCAGACTGATAGGGATAATTTCCGCTCTCAGTCGGGCTGGGTCTTTACCTTAAATGGAGGAGCAATCTCTTGGAAAAGTTCCGAGTAGGATACAGTGGCTGATTCAACTTGCGAATCAGAGTATATAACGGCAAGCGAGGCGGCAAAAGAGGCTATGTGGCTAATGAACTTCATCAAAGACCTTGGAGTTGTACCAGCTATATCGAAGCCTATAGAAATTTTATGTGATAGTGAAAGTGTTGTTGACAGAAAATATCATTTCATCAGACATCGTATAGAAGAAGGACTTCTCCTGGTAGATCCCCTCACGAAGGGACTGGGTAGGGTTAAGCATCTCCAGCATGCTAGGAGCATAGGGCTGAAGGATGATATTAGTCTTAGCAGTTAGATAATTTTGAAATTTGTAAAATGTAATTGACATTTGATGATGAATAAAAGTTGTGTTTATTTATGAGTAAAGTGTTGCTATCTCTTGTCAATCGTTTACTATTATTTCTTTTGCATGTTTTGACTTCCAGAATATTTATGTTGTTTTACATATTATTCAAATTATCCACAGTCAGTCATATGTTGGACGTAGATATGAAGTAAGACTATCATGAGTTGGTTGTAGAGGTCTAAAATGTTGGACATGGCCTCAACACTCATGAGTGCTCATAAGTTCTGAGTATTGGATTCAACCCACGCTCGCTGGTATCACTTCATGGAATTTATCTCGAGTGATCGCGAGATGGTAATATCATATAAGTCTTAAAACCTAGAGATATGACTTGTTAACTATGAGTTAGTTATGCATTGAACGTGTGAAACCGCATTGGTAACTCGATGTTATAAAACGTGCGTTTGTGTGTAATTTAATAAATAGTAGAACAAGCATATGAGTCGAAGTTTATCTGTTCCTTCTTGGATTAGAAGCTGATATCTGGGCCCCTCGATGATTTTGTTTTGACCTATGTACCGGGCCCGGTCAAAACTAAGTTGATGTGTTTAATTAAGTTCTATGTCAAACAAATCGGAAATCGGGAAACAAACTGCTGGACAATAAGTAAGAAATTGTTCCATGTATTTGTCCGGCTGATATCTAAGAACAGAGGATTATATGATCCCTTATCTGAAATGGTGTACCATCATCTTCTAAGTTCCGAGAAACCTTGAAAAGAGCTACGATTGCCGATCGGTTCCTGAAGTCATACTTGCAGTTATAGTTATGAGACGTATCCAAGTGGGAGACTGTTGGATAAGGTGTCTAAGTCCATAACTATTTTTGGTATGTACTTGACCCGACCCGGCATGGTCCATTTGGGTTGCATGGAACCATGCAAATGGATAGACTAAATGAGAGAAATAACACTTGTGGTTTATTAATATATTATAAGCTCTAATATATTAATAATATTATTTAATTAATTTGATCAAGAATTAATTAAGTGATCAAAAGATAACTAATTAAATGTATGGGTTGATTATGTAAATTTTCCATAACTTATATAGTGGGCTAAGAGGCTCCATGGGTAATCAAGTTGGGTTGAACCCATTGGATGCTTCATGGAGGCTCCATGGGAGTTACAAACCCATGGGTCATGGAAATGAAGAGTCATGACACATTAGGGTTTACATGGTGTAACCCTAAATGTGTCAACACTATATAAAGCTCATGTTTCTCCCAAAATCGGCTACACATGCATGCTTGAGGGCTAGAGCCAATTTTTAGAGTGTTATACTTTCTCTCCAAATTTACTCCATAGCATTTGGTGTTCTGTGAAGCATTTGAGGCATCACACTTGGGGTGCTAGGCTCACAAGGTTTCAAGGATCAAAATCAACAACAAGGTATGTAGTTCTATCTTTTATTCAAGTTAAAATTGTTCCCCATGTATGCTAGATAGGATCATAGCCTTGGAAATCAACTTTGCATGATAATTAGACAAACATTGATCCAAGGTTATTAGGGTTGCATGTACACTTAGGAAGTGTTAGAATGCTCAAAACCCATCAACAGCATGAGCGAGGAACACATAATTCTTCTAGCGCAGGCACTTCTGTGCATAGATGTACGAGATAAGACGAAGATTGGCGCCAGGTTAATCACCATAGATTATTAGGGTTTCATGACTGGGGAGGTGAAGGCAAACAGCCTTCTCGGGACATATAGTATCAGCACATGTGGGTCTTAACCCAACCATGCCGATTATCACATCAAAACACCTAATATTTACTGGCATTAAATCTATTTGAAATTAATGGTTGTTTAGTGTTAGGGTCTACCCTACATAAATATCTTTGGTTGATTCGGTTTTTCTTGTTAGCCATCTCCACCGTAAAGGCTTCGTTTAGCTTTTGGGGTTGTTGTTTTAGTAAGTGCTTGAATTTGTTACTAACGAAGCTTCACTCAACTCCACTATCGAATAAGATGCAAGCAGAAGAGTTAAGTGGGAACATACCAGTAACAACTGTCGGGTCTTGGACTGCTTCGCCTTGACCCAAGGTCAGGACCCTTCCTGATCCTTTTTCTCCTTGATTGTTAGCCTTGGGGCAATTGCGCCTGAAGTGACCGGTTCCTCCACACCCAAAACAAGTGTGACTGGTCTCATCATTGGTGTTGTTGTTAAGGTTGTTGTGGTTTTTGTTGTTTTTGTTTGGCTAACGATTCTGTCGTGGATAAGTTCTACAATATTTGGTGGTGTGACTCTTTTGGTTGCATTTCTTATAATGCAGCTCCCAGCAGATCCCTTATGATGCAAATTGCACTAGTTGCATTTTGGAAGGCTTCCAGCATATGGTTTCGCTGATGTTAGTGTAATAGGGGTCATGGTCGCATAAACAACAACAACATATTGCTTCTTTGAGAACCCTTGAGTTAGCTATCCCTTTCTCTTACTTCCAGGCTTTCGCTTCTTTCTCTTAAGCTTGGGGTTTAGTGTGCCTTGATAAGCTATCACTTGTTGGTTTCCTTGCTCTATCCTTCGGTTGGAGTTGTCGATACTGTTTCCACCTCTATTGGTGTTGTTTGCGTTGAGTTGTGTCATGGTAGCGGTTACTACTGTTGTTACACCAGCTTGGAATGTTGTAGAGTCCATCTGCAGGAGCGGTGTCTCGCGGGTGTGCTTGTTATTTCTGTGGGATGACATTTTTCTTGCTGCATGATGTTAAGCTAGATCGTAAGTAATGATCGTGTTTCCTGGTTGTACTCTATAAATTCCGCGTCTTGTCGTATGATTCTCATTGTTTCCATTTACATCCCTATGATGTATTTAGGGTAGTAGTAATCGCAAATTTGGCACGATCGTTACGTCTATCCTTAGAGTATATGGGTTGTTTTTGCTTTTGGGATCCTTGAGTATATAGCGGTTTCGAGGGTTTGGTTGTGCATATAATTGAATTTATTCAATAACATGAAATAAAGATAGCACACAATTGTTTCATTGGTAAGTACCATCTTAGTACACAAAAGGGAGTCATATCGGTTAGTAGGGGAGAAAAGAAAAGGCTGATCCTAATTTTGGCGGAAAGTGCCTGGTGGTGGTGTTGATGAAGTAGACGCACCTCAGAGACGAGCTATTTGTCGCTCGATATCTCGTAGTTGTACCTCCCAACTAACTGTCTTGCTCGGGAGTCTTCGTTCACTTCCTGTGTTTGTCTCTCATCTCTCTCAATAGCAAACCACATTTGTTCCGTTTGATTTGGGGTGTTCTGAGCTTGGTTATGGGGTGTTCTGAGCTTGGTTATCAATACCTCGGGTGCGCCGGACCATGACTGGGAGGGCCGGGTCAGCTGATCCTCTATGACTAAGATCGAAGAGACCTCGGTTCCTACCATAGTGTGGTCATATCCCCTGCTGGTGACTCCATCTCCAAATATCGTGTGCCCAAGGGACATGGGGTCACTGGGGCCCACACGATAAGTCGGTACTCTGGCCCTACATGGAGGATTGATGACATCAGATTTTGCATCCGAGTCATCATCATCATTGCCCTCGGGCTCTTCCTCTTCGAGATCCACTATTGACTCGGCGGGTTCATCTGCAAGTTGTACTTCGTGTTCCTCTTCTGGTTCTTCCACTGAGTCTCCTTCTGGATCTGCCTCTGGGCCGAACCACCCTGCTATTCCCTGACTAGGGAGATAGGGGTTTCCTGGCTAATGATACCCGTCTATAGTGTATTGCACAAAGGGGTATAAACACTAGAAACAAATAGCATACCAATTACTCCTATAGTAATTTAATTTTGTTTAGGTTTTGTTCTATAAGCTCTTTGGATAACTAAATGGTTAGTTTTTGATTCTTTGGCCATCACAATTAATCCCGAACACATGTTGGTCGTATTTTGAATGAATGTAGTTGATCAGGCTACATTCACCCCCAATACGACTACATAACTGCCCGGGTTTAATAGCGATATTCAAATCCTCCAAAGACTTTTACTGTTCTTGTTGTGTTATTGCTCTAAAATGCACACATAGGTATGTATTTTAATTATTATGTTAAGAGTCCTTTAGTCCCATTGTATTTATAGTTGCATATCCTGCATGATTAGATATGCTAGTTCATTATAAACAATGCTCTGATACCAATTTGTCACACCCCCGAACGAGACGGCGGAAACGTCCGGGGGCTTGGTATGACCTTCAACATTGTATTATCATTACAGAGTATATAATTGAAACATAAAATAATCATCATCACACATGTAATATAACAACATTTATTGTTTACATCGAGTATTGTATTTGAATATTACAGGCCAAAATAGTTAGAGTATGATGAAACAAAATATAACACAATATCCATTAGTTTATTTCGTTCATCCTGCTTCAACGGTTTCCTAAGAATACAAGTTAATTTAAAAATGTCAACATAAAAATGTTGGTGAGTTCATAAGCATGTTTGTGAAAATGATTTGTATAGATTTGAAACCACCATAAAATCCTATATTTTTTGAAAATTGTTTAGTATGTTTGTGTCAGATCTTGTATTAATGCATGTATGTTATTGCTTATTTGACTAAAAGGGTAAAGAGAATGTAGAGAGAATGTAAAGAGCATGTATAGAGAATGTTCCCAGATAACCCGATGTTGTCTGTAAAAGAGAAAGTTGTCATACCAACCCCCGTGGTTGAGTACCAGTACGAGTATGTTTCTGAGTAATCCAAGAGAAAAGAGAATGGTCTTCCGTAAACTTCATAACGTTAATTCCTCTAAATGAGCCGTCATAACCATACTAAAAAATGACAATTTCGCCTGTCTTAGCGTTGTTGGACGCCGATTTTGATTATAAGGTTTTTGTTACCTTAGACTGAGTTAGTCTAACTGTAGCAAGCAGCTCAGTCGTGGGGTGTCATCCCCGTTTAGATCTATACATAAATCCCCGCTCTCCCTCAAAGAGACTCTGGTTATAACTACAGGCTATGATCGTATACTTAATAGATGCCAATCGACTAAACTCACTAGATCCTTAATCGAATTTATGAGAAGAAAAGTATAAACTCATTCCAGGCTCAATGAACCATGTAAGTGAACCACTAAGGCATCGCTAAACATGTAAATCATTTCAAGGCCCAATTGGAATGAGATTATATAACATGGGCCTGAAAGATATATGAAAGGAAAACTAAGGACCATTTCACATGTAATGTATTTACAGGCCCAAATAGCACACAAATAGTATCCAAGGTCCGTCGCACATGTTAATGGGTCAATGAGGCCTAATAAACATATAAATAGTATACAAGACCTATCACACATAAAAATGGGCCACTAAGGCCCAATAACCTAGAAAATGATCAAATTAATCCGTTTGTTGGTTTATCATTGATTTTGGTTCAAGTATTCACTAAAATAGCATAAAAGCCCACTTTTTGTAAAAATGACGTTCTTGGCCCAATAAGCCAAAAATTTACAATTAAGGCCCAATTTTTGTAAGAATAACACTCTAGTCCCCATTTTGTTCAAAAATTGTGTGGATGACTAGTTTGTGGCAAAAATAACATTTTAAACCCATTTTTGTCAAAAATATCATTTTTGGCTTGATTTTTGTGAAAACACACATTTTCTAGTTTTGGGCTTTTCCGACCTAGTTATTGGAAAATTTGTAGAAAGATCATCGTAAGTCGAAATTTGGATCCGTAAATTCTGGAAGTTTGGAAATTTTGTCTACTTTGTTCACAATATTTCTCATAATTTTTAATGGCTTCTAACAAGTGTGAAATTGCTCACCTTCACAGGCTGGTCCGAAATTATTTCAAATATGATAGGCAGTTTTGTAAAATTCGCCAAAAATTGTAGAAAAATCGTATGAAAACATGAGAGTAGTAATTTTAAAGGTATAAACCTGAACGTTTTGCATCTAAAACAGTTGTGAAAATATTATCATTTAAGTGGTCAAAACAGTTCGAGATTGGGCCAAAACTTTCCTGTGAAAGGCTGATTTTTGAGTTTATTTTATAGATCTTTGAACACAACACTCATTTTTACTAAATTAAGTGTATAAATCCCAAATCTACTAGTTAAAATGTATTATATGTGATAACACATACTTTTCTCAAGGTTTTCAGGTAGCTCCAAGTGATAAACTTAATGTTCTTAACATATTTTTAGATTTATGAAGTAAATAGCACATAACCACCAAATAAATCACGAAAAACACACATATTCATGCATACACACATAGATCTACACAACACAACTTGTATTCTCTCCCAAAACAAAGTAAAAATCAAAAATAGGGGGTATGAACTCACCTTGGGGGTTTTTGAGATGTAGATGATGAAGAAGAAGAAGCTTGAGTCTAGCTTGTGTTCTTGGTGAAACTTTTGAAATGGTGGTTGTTCTAAGGTACATAATCACCAAAATGGGAGAGAAAGCGAAGGATTCTTAGCATAAAATGGAATCAAAACAATAGATTTTTTCATAAACTTACCAAGAGATGGAAACTTGAAGAAAAATCCTCTTGATGACTCATACAAATTCACGATTTTTAGATGAAGAGATGATAGGAAATTTGAAGTTTTGAGAGGAAGGAAGAAGTGTTTGAAGTCTTGGAAATGTGAAGTGTGTGTTTGTGTATGTGTATGGCAGAGAGGTATAGAAGAGGGGGAAAGAGGGTAGGGGTTGACCTAGGTGAGTGATGTGAGATGCATGGTTGTTTGTGGGACAAAAGCTTTGTTATTTAGTGTGCTATATTGATGTGGCATCTCTTATTACACAAGCCATTTTCCCTCTTTTTTTGTATTTTGGGCCAAGAATGGCCAAATGGAATGAAGAAAAATGGTTTTGGGCTTAAATCCTTGGCTTGGTCGAATTCCATAGGCCCAATATTATTTTTTGGCCCGTTGGGCTCTTAAGGTGGTTCACGGCCCAAGATAGTACAAAGGAATGGGTTTGTGGTCCATTTAGGCTAATTAATTCATTTATGGCCCAACAAGGCTTGTTAGAGATAACTAGTCCATTTTAGGTCTACTAAGGGTAAATTGAACCACATTAGGCCCATATGGCCCAAAAGTTTGAGTTTTATGAGTGTGGGTCCATTTAGAACCTAATTAGGGTTTTTAGGCCCAACATAGTTCATGTTGAAGGTTTATTGGTCTATTAGGCCCAATAAAACTATCCTAGTCCATAGAGAGCTTAAATTGGGATGTCTAGGGTTTTCTACTCATAGATGAACATATGAGATGTATTGTATTAGGTTTTGACCTTCATTCAAGAGTTTGGATTCAAATGAATGACGTTGATTGAACATAGGGTATGATATTCACTTTAGAGTATAAGCCTTACAATAGATG
The DNA here is from genome assembly GCF_051521515.1 of Lactuca serriola. Lineage (NCBI taxonomy): Eukaryota > Viridiplantae > Streptophyta > Magnoliopsida > Asterales > Asteraceae > Lactuca > Lactuca serriola. The sequence continues at coordinate 257,033,836 of NC_136415.1, read as the reverse complement.
ATGTTTTCATGATAATAGAATTCCCTAGCTAAAATTGCTAGTTGTGACATATTGGGACCCAAAACCCAATTTTATCCATATAAACCCATAATATGAACATCAACTTAAGGATGATTCATCTAAACCCATCAAGATGATATTTTTATGGTTTCTAATAACTCCATAATGGATAAAGTTCCCAACTTTATCCATTAGAATGGTCCAACTAACCAAGATCTAGTCTTCAAGTCTTAAAGGGACCAAAAGTGCATCTTTTCCAACTTAATCCATTAAGTCCAAGTCTCAAGATTTTAGATTTGAATTAATATGATGTTTAGACGGATAAAGTTTCCAACTTTATCCATAAGAAGGTCACAAACTTTCAAGATCTAAACTTTATGCACTAAAACAAAAGCCCATAACACCCAAGTGTAGATAGATCTATCAAATGCATCGTCAAGATTCAAACTTTATACCTCTAATATAAAGATCAAGGTGAACAAAGTTTGGATCTACAAGCTCCAATGCAACCAACACTTATCCAATGAACTCCTTCTTCTCTAAGATGCACCAATAACACTCCAAATCATTTAAAACACCTTCTTTTTGCTCTCAAGGCTCAAACTAGGGTTAGGGTTTCAAGAGAGGGTGTTGGAGAGGTGGAGGTTGATAATGGAAAAAGTTTGGAGGAGTTAAGAAGCTTAAATAGAGCTCAAATCATGAAAATGGGGTTTAGGTACTTATTGCATATACCCAACGTACTAAATTTATGTTCAGCATACTAGGGATGCCCTAGTACGTCTAACGTACATGTTGAGTACTCCCAACGTATGCGACTCAACCCAAAACCGCCCTAATTTCAAGCGGTCATAACTTCTTCATTTCAACTCCAATTTCGACAATCTTTATATCCACGAAAAGGTGTTGAGAAGCTCTACAACCCTATCAACTCTCCTTTGACTTACAGCTCACCGAAATTTAATCCAAAAATCATAAAAGGCTTGAACTATCACTTTACGGTTATACCCTTGGGATCCAAAGCACCAACCGAACTCTTGGATCACCTAATCTACATTACCAAAATCAAAAGGGGTGTAAAGCTCTCTTTCCCCAAGGCCCGAAGCCTTCTGATAACTGATATTCGGGTCACAACCCCGAGTTATGAAATGATTTGAAACAGGGTGTTACAAAAAGTTTCCTAAGTGTGAAACATATTAGAATCTCCATACATTCCAAAAGAATGAAAATACAAGTATTTCCAGCATTGGACATCGTGTTATATTATATTCTTTTGCTGGAGGTGCATGATACATTGATACATGATTCGAAACTATTTAGATGTCATGTCTCTTTGCATATCTAGACTTTTTTATAACTGTGACGTGTAATCCAAAATGGCCTAAAACTAAAAGGTTTTTTTTAAGACACATCGCTTCATGATAAATGTTGGCATGATACACTTTATAGATTATATAAAATGAAGTTTGATTTATTTATTAAATACTTGAGAGAAAATGTGATTTTTGTCAAGATGGCAAGGTTCAAGCTGCTAAGTTTTATTTACAATTACTATTTTAATGTCTACTAATTTATATGTCCTGTCATTTATTTTCCATAATTCAAATGATACATTAATTATGTAACATAATTTGCTATTGCTAAACATTTGATTTTGATAATAATTGTGTATGTGTTTGGATTTTAGGATTTTAGTTTGTGCGTGTGTTTAAATGGTAGGTTTCCAATGTGTGTGTGTTTTTAATTACACGTCTTCAATGCATGTATGTGTTTGTGGCTACAAGTGAAAATGTTTTTTTTTCTAGTTCAAAGAAGAAAAATCGGTAGAATAAGAAATATGATATTCTTGAAACAAAAGACAGAGGGGGCGGATAAGATTTTTTAATTAAAAATTAAGAAAATAAACTAAAGAAGAGAAAATTGCAAATTTTGCCAAAAACCCTAATTACCTTGGAGAAAATAGCCAAAAAAACCAAAATTACAAAATAGCCTTTAAAATCGCAGATGTATTAAGCCCATTTGTGATTTTTCCTTTCCATATGCGAACATAAAAGCGCATAAAGCACAGATGTGCTTTGGTCACTTGTATGTTCGCAGATGGAACAATCCATCTGCGATTTTCGTCTGTCCATCTGCAATTTCATATGGCATTAGTGTAAACACGCTTTTTTCTTCACTTTTCACTCTCTTTCTTGGAGAAACTCTCTCTCTCTCTCTCTCTCTCTCTCTCTTCGTGTGATTTCCTTTGAGCCATCATGGACGATTTCTTCAACAATCCCGAAAATATTGTAAGATCTTAACTCATTTTATGTTTTAGTCAACATTTATCAAGTGTAGGTTTTGTTTATTTAGGATGTATTCTATTAGTTTTTGAAGAAAAAAAACTATATTGTGTGTTATTGGTTAATTGTATTGTATTTGATAGATAAAGTATTATTTATTAGTAGCCTTGAAGTTTTGATGCTATTTGGTTAGTGGTTGTATGAATGTACAAGTATACAATGTATAAGGTGTGCATTGGGTTATTGTACATTTGGTAAATTTTTGTTAATAAGTTGATAATGATTCTTCTTGATTGATCTAGTATTACATTTGCATTTTTTTTATTCTACATGCGGATTAGTTTTTTAAATTAATGTTTGTTAACTTATCGTTACTATGAAAAAATGGTTACAATATGTTGTTGTTTTTAAGCATGATTATAGAAATTTGAATGTTGGTTTACACATTCTTATGGTTGTAATCTGAATGTTGGTTTATTTATTCCATTTAATATCCTGATATTTTTAAAGAAAATAGTTGTTTGGTTTTCTAATATGTTGTTTTTCAGCATGATTACGTAACACCTGGTTTCTGGTATGTAATTTAATTATAATATGTTGCACTTTTGTTCTGGGAATCGGCGAGTTAGAAGACCCAACTCGTCGAGTAGAGGTTAAAATTGGACGCGAGAAGGAGAACCTACTCGCCGAGTCGGATGTCCTAACTCGACGAGTAGGCCTGTCTGGATGAAACCTTAATCTTTAGGGTTTGCACCCTATTTAAACGCCTTATCTTCTCCCACCCCATCCTCCATCGCCCCTCTCAGTCCATAAAAGCCCTAACTCGAAACCCTAAAGCATTTGGAGTGTTCTTTAGCCATTTTGTGTGTTTTAGGGGGTTTTAAGCTTGAAGAAGGAAGTAGAAACTTGGTGGTTCCAGAAGAAGCGAGTAGATCCAGAGGTTTTGCTTCATTTCATGCTCATTCAAGGTAAAAAGCTTCAACCTTTACCATCTACCCCTTAGATCCCTAGTTAGGGTTCATTTCCACCTTTTCTAAGCTCTTATAGAGTCATACTCAGGATTTTGTGGTTATAGAGGAGTATGAATTTAGATCTGGAGCCATAGAGGGTTCTTATGGTATAAAGGTGCCAACTTTATGGCCAGACTCCATTTTAGGGCCATTTGAGCCAAATACCCCCACGCATGGACGTCAAGTTTGGAACTTTACGTGTATTATGGACCCTAGGAGGTCAGATCTATGTCTTGAATGCATCAAGACCCAATGAGATCGAGTGTATAGTTTTGGACATAGAGGGACTCGGCGAGTCGGTTCGAGTTTCCCCACCAAAACCCTTCTGATAATGGACCATGAGTTGAGTTAGAAGAGCATGCAGTCAGTTGGACTCATTGAGGTCCTTGAAATCATGGGACTCGGCGTGTGTATGAGCTAACTCAGCGACTTCAAGGCTATGTCCCAAGAATATAAGATGAATTCAGAGAGTCAAGAAAGAACTCGGCGAGTCCAGCTCTAAGAGCATCACCATGCATGAAGATGAACTCGACGAGTTCATGAGGAACTCGATGAGTGGAGGCCTAAACGTCCTAACTAGCAGGAAGATGGGCTCGGCAAGTCAAAGGATGAACTCGTCGAGTCTATTGCAAAGGGTCCCGACTTTGTATCATGGAACTCAACGAGTATATGGACCAACTCGGAGAGTTGACCAAAAGTGACTTTGACCATGATGTTGACTTTGACTTTGACCGGGAAGTTAACTTTGACCAAGGGTAAAACAGTCACGGATTATAAGATTTTGATTAAATATATTATGTAGCTTATAGCCAGGGAGTCGCCGAAGTAGTACTAAGAGATTCTTCACTCGAGTTTCGATAGTCAGCCTTACGAGGTGAGTTTCCTTTAAGTAGGAACGGGTCGAAGGCACTAACATCGGCCCGTTTATGTATGCTAGTATATGTCGGGCTTAGGTCCGATGTCGGGGTTAGCCTGATGTTGCTTATATGTTCCGGACTTCGGTCCAATGCTGGGGTGGTCCCGAGAAGAGTATATGTATGCTTGATGTCTTTGTGATTCATGCATGTTATGTGTTATGTATTCTGGGGCAATCCCGATGCAAAATTAGCTTACATGTTATGTGTACCGGACTTCGATCCGATGTCGGGGCAAGCCCGAGGAAGTATATTATGTTTATATGTTATATGTTATGTGTTGGTTGCTATGATATGTATTCCAGACTTCGATTCGATAACGGGCGAGGCCCAATGTCGGACTTCAGTCTGATGTCAGGCGGGGCCTGATGCTGGATTAGGCTGATGTCGGGCGGGGCCTGATGTAGTGAGCGAGGCCCAATATGTGTTATTATGTGTTATAGTATGGTATGTGGTAATATGGGGGAGCTCACTAAGCTTCATGCGTACAGTTTTCAGTTTTGGTTTCAGGTACTTCCACTAGCAAGGGGAAGAGCTCGAGATGATCGCATGGCACAAACCATAATTTCAGTTTGGGAATTTCTTAGATTCTAATGTTTTCTTATTTGATTTTGATACGGTATTTGACATGATATTTTGTGATACATGGTTCTTGATTTTCTTTATGATGATGGATGACTTATGGTTCTATTAATGATTTAAAAATGAAATTTTTGGACCGTATTTTTGGGATGTTACAAGTTGGTATCAGAGCCTTGGTTTGAGGGATTCAGACACACTTTCGGGTGTGTCTGAACTCAAACTAAGGAAGTGGTATACAATCTTTAAATGAAAAACCATTTTTATAAAAGGATTTTTGTGAAAAGAAAAGAATTTTAGAAAAGAACTTTGAAAAGAGAGAAGGGTGTGGTGCATGCAATCAGGTGAGCTCAAGTAAGTACTCCCAAATTACATATACAAGTTTATGTTATAGTTTGATTTTCAGCTTTATGAGAACTGCATGCTAGATTAGGACTAAGGACTTAGGGAGGATGCCTTATGTGCTTGTTATATGTGTATCAGCTTTATGAGAAATGCATGCTAGTACAGAACAGTCAGTATGATAGCCCAGGTAGTATATGCTTGATTATGTGTACTCAACGCTCGAATGCTACTTGCTTTGTGCTTTTAGGAGTTCTAGCTACCTTTTACTAACTTGTAAGTGAATATGTCAAGTTACATATCACAAGGACTAAATAATTTCAAAAGGATAGGTCTAGCTCTATTATGCAGCTCTTGTATGAGTCCAACCATTGTAACGTAGGATCTCTCATTCGAAGAATTATCTAGTCTTAGTGATATGTAGTAATATTCGCAAGCTAGTTAGGGAAAGGTAGCAGGGACTTCTTATGCAACTGATGGCAGAGAGTGGGATGGTGATTACCCTAGGGTAAGCCTAGGATGAGAGTAGCATATGATGAATTAGTAGTAGAAGGGACTTGGTGAAGTCAAGGCAGTTCTTAAGGAAGGTATAGATAGATGTGGAAGGTAGTATGGGCCCGTACTGTAACACCCCGAATTCAGAAGTGCAAGTTCAGGGCTCTTGGTGTAATTAAGAAAGATCGACTCGGCGAGTCTATGGATAGACTCGACGAGTCGAGTCGTGATTTGGTCACGTGCTAAGTGACCGACTCAGCGAGTCGGTGGCTAGACTCGGCGAGTCGGTGCTGGAATGAGAAACCCTATTTTCAGGGTTTGCACCCTATTTAAAGAACCTTATGTTTTCTCCTCAACCTCTTTGCTGCCCATTTGAGATCCAGAAACCCTAATTCATGAGGAAACCCCATTGTTTAGTGAATTAGAGCTTGGAGGAGGATCTTTGGCATTTGAAGCTTGAAGGTTTGGAGGCTTGTATCAAGAAGCTTGGGGAGATCAGAAATCTACAATTGTTTGGGCTCATTTCAGGGGTAAGGAACCATTTCCTTAAGCTATTTCTTCATGGATTCATGTATGGTGATTGATATGAGAACTAATTCGAGATAGAAGCTTGGATCTAAGGATGCTACTTCAAATCTAAGCATGTGATGGTCCTATATGTCATAAAGCTCTGTTTAAGAGTCATTGGTGAAGCCCTTTCGTATTTAGCCTTAGCCCTAGAGTGTTTAGAGCTTATATCACCTTGGTTCCACGTAAAGTTTGCAACTTTATGTGAGGGCTAGGCTGTAGAAGAGTGGATCTATAAATTTAAATCCCTACATTGCTTGAAAAGCCTCTACATGGAATGAGAACTGAAGAGACTCGGCGAGTCACATGAGTGCACTCGACGAGTTGTATGAATATGTGCATGGACTCGGCGAGTTAGAAGAACAACTCGACGAGTCTGTTGAAGATTGCCTTGGACTCAGCGGGTCTGTTCTTGGACTCGGCGAGTCTGGTCGTGGAACCCTAACTATTCTCTTTGAGCTGTCACTCGGTGAGTCGAGGGATGACTCAGTGAGTTGAGCAGGAAGGGACTCAGAGCTTGTTGGACTCGACGAGTCTTGGGGTGACTCGGCGATTTGAGTCATGGCATGGGAGTTCTGAGCATAGGAACTCGACGAGTCAACGGTTTGACTCGGCGAGTAGGGTCAACCAGGAAGGTTGACTTTGAGTGAGGACCTTGTCTTTGACCAAGGGTTGACCAGTTGTCTTCCAGGGGTATTTTGGTAATTATTGGTATTTATTGGATTGGTTATTTGGTAATGATCAGTGGTGGAGTTCGTGCTTGTGGTCGAAGCAGTTTGGTCTTACTTCTTCAAGTCGGCAGTTGCAGGTGAGTTATCCTCACTATATCGACAGGGTCTAAGGCACCAAGGTTGGCCCTTTATCGGATGGGAGTCCAGGTAGTTGTTTGTTATGTTATTTCTTTGCTATGCCTGCATCCTGGTATATAGGATGATGCTATGTTAGAGACTTGGTTAAGGTCAGTATCCTGGTATGTAGGATGATGCTATGTTAGAGACCTGGTTAAGGTCGGTATCCTGGTATATAGGATGATGCTATGTTAGAACCCTAATTAAGGTTGGTATCCTGGTATATAGGATGAGGCTATGCTAGAGACCTAGTTAAGGTCGGTATCCTGGTATATAGGATGATGCTATGTTAGAGGCCTGGTTAAGGTCGGTATCCTGGTATATAGGATGATGCTATGTTAGAGGCCTGGTTAGGTCGGTATCCTGGTTAGGATGTTGCTATGTTTTGTGATCTGCTAGATCGGTTGATTAGTTGTGAATTGCTATATGATTATATGTTTATGTGCACATGGTTGTTGGACTGGGGTTGGGTTGAGGCGGGTCCTGCTTTGTGTTGTAGGCCAACATACCCAGGGTGGACCGGTTAGGCCGAAAGCCCGGCGAGCGATCCGAATAGGTTGAAGGCCCCATGAGGGCGGACCAGATGTGTCGAGGCTCAGAGATTGGACCAGAAAGACTGAAGGCCCGGTGCGGGAGGACCATTCATACTGTAGACTCAGAGAGTGGACCAGGTGGACTGAAGGCCCGGTGCGGGCGGACCAGTCATACTGTAGACTCGGAGAGAGGGTGGACCAGGTGGACTGAAGGCCTGGTGCAGGCGGCCCAGTCACACTGTACACTCGATATGCATGGTTGTCCTGTTTATGATATGATATGTTATGTGTATGGTATTATGGCTGGTATTCTGGGGGTAACTCACTAAGCTTTCGGGCTTACAGTTTCAGTGTATTGTTTCAGGTACTTTAGGAGACCGTGGCAAGGCAAAGGCGTGATCGTACTGCTCCTCATGTTTTATGATTTATGTGATATGGTTCTGGAAAATGCTCTGATGTTTAAACTATTTTCAAAACAAATGTATGAACTTAATGGTTTTGAATGAATTAAAATGTTTTAATTTGGCTCGAATTTTACGGTCGTTACACGTACTACCGAAAGCAAAGGATTCGTACTCAAGTCAAGGAAGGCTAGGATGAATCCATGGAACTTGTAGTGTATGTGATTGTTGGATTAATGTCTAAGTCCATAACTATAGTTGGTAAGACTTGACCCGACCCGGCATGGTCCATTTGGGTTGCATGGCATCATGCACTTGGATAGACTATAATGAGAGAAATAAGACACTTATGGTTATTAATATATTATAAGTTCTAGTATATTAATAATAAGAATAATAAAGATTATTTAATTAGTATTGATCAAGAATTAATCTAGGATTAATTAAGTGATTAAAAGAAGACTAATTAAATATACGGGTTGATTGTGTAAATCATCCATACTTGTATAGTGGGCTAATGCTCCATGGATAATCAAGTTGGGCTAAAACCCATAGGATGGTCCATGGATGCTCCATGGTGTATTTGAACCCATGGATCCAAGGAAATGGAAAGTCATGACAATTAGGGTTTACCCTAATTGTAACACTATATAAAGATCTTATTCTTGACAAAATCGGCGACTAGTATCATCTAGAGAGGGCTAGCCGATTTTCATGAAGTGTAGAATTCTCTCAAGTTATTCCAAGTGTATTTGGTGTTGTGTGAACCATTTGAGGTGTCACACTTGGAGCACTAGGTACTCAAGCTTCATGAAGACTTTCTACATCAAAGAGGTATGTATTCTATCTTGTTATATTTATTGTTTTGTATGCTAGATTAGGATAATACCTTGGAAAGTTCTTATTTGCATGTATAATAGAGAAAACATAGATTCAAGGTATTTAGGGTTGCATGTACACTTAGGAGCGTTAGAATGATCAAAACCCAACAGTGGTATCAGAGCCAGGTTTGTTTTCTTGTTATACTTTCAAAAGAAGCTGGAAAATCGAGTTTTGATGTTGTCTGCCCAGCAGACTCGCCGAGTCCAAGGCAAAAAGCGTCCAACTCGCCGATTTGGAGCCCCAGACAGCATAAATTCGACTTTTTTGGCTGGAATTGGACTAGGAACATTACCCTAAGATGTTTTTGGACTTATAAACTTGTTTTGATGTGGTAATGTTCATGCTAATCCAATTTCAAAGATAAATGTCAATAGATTCATGTTTTGTATTAGTTTAAGGTTTAGACTAATTACATGAAAAAGTTTGATTTGAATTATCTTGTTCTAATGAGTTGCTTAGATTAATAGAAAAGTTGAGTGAAATAGTTGTTTTCAATCCAAATTAATCTAAGAGTTGATTCTAAAATGTGTTTTTGTAACTTGTCCTCAAGTTATATGAAAAGTCACATTTAAGTTTCATAAAACTCATAAAAGTTGGCAAAGGTTACAAAATGAAGAGTCTAGTTCTAATTAAATGGTGTTATGACTCCATAATTTGTCCTCAAGTTATGGAGGACCAAGAGTCTCTTCATTAAATAATAAATAAATAAAAAAGTGTAACCTTAATTAATTCCATAAGTTATAAAATAAAGAAAAGGTAATTCTTTTATTAGTTTAAAGTCTTCCATAACTTGTCCTCAAGTTATGGAACTTGAAGAGTTTTTGGATTAAAACAACTTTAAACACATAAGTTATGGAATTAATTAGTTTTGAATAGTTTCAAAACTTGCCCTCAAATTTTGGAATTTGTAAAGTTTTCTCTTATGAATACTTTAATTCCAAGTTAACCCTTAGAATTTTAAAAGTTAAAATTCAACCCTTATACTTTATAATATTATAAGTTAATAATATATATATATATATATATATATATATATATATATATGTATGTATGTATAAGAGTAAAGTCAGTCTTACCGCTAGTACGCCTCATTCACGAAGCTGGTCTATAAGGTGGGTATAAGGTTGTTGCCTATAAAATGGCAACTTAATGGGTGTCCACTCTCACCCACCGCTTGCTTGACTGGTGGAGGGTCATTAGCCGAACGGGTTTGACAGGCCTATAATTCTCCCTTCATTAAAAGTATTAATGATAAATACTAAGTAACTAAACTCTTAATAATACCCAATCTTAGTTACTTAGAAAAATGTGAATAAGGTGCTAATCCATGAAATTACACTTTGCACTTTGTTTAAGTCGGTTAGTGGAGCGTGTGTGGTTAACCGACACACGAACTCGTATTTAACAAGGTACGCAAAGGGTAACTTAATGTTTATCATAGTATCGATGGAGCGTGTGTGGTTAACCGGCATATCGATTGAGGGGTAAACACTTAAGGGTACCAAGTAATTTGCATGGTTACTTCACGCCTTGTTTTGTGATCCTCGGCATCCCAGTCACAAAACCTGAAGGGCACACTCGAGATTGAAACATGTCATTGAACAGTTCAATGAATCTCAAAAGATCTAGGAGTTTCAAAACCAATTAAAACCTAATAATACATTTCGTTTATCTTGGTGGAAATTGGTGAATCGTCATTCACCTACCTTCAAATATTTTATAGCTTGGATTACGGCATACCTCTTCTAAGTTATAAAATAGTTTGTTGGGTCCTAGCCTTAATATTTCATATTGGGTGTCATATTAAGGACTTTAAAATCAACTATCTTGAATATCTCCCAAAAGATGTATGGTTTAGACATTTATGATCTTCCCAAATCTCTTGAAACAAGCTTTCCTAAATGAAGATGATGTCCCATGGAAATCAAACTTCTTTCACCTCCTCCAATTATTTTTCCTAACCCACAAGTTCAAGGTCACTCAAGCCCTATTGGCAAGGCAAGGTCTAGGTGTGATCACATCTTGGAGATGTAGTCACATATTGACAAGCCGAGAGAGTTGGGTGTCAAAGTCTTGAGAAAGTTGGTGGTTCAATCACTTTCTGAGTCACATAGTGAGTTCCTTTGGGATACCTATGAAACTGACTATGACAAGACCTTTAATGATCTTATCTATTTGTTAAGATCAACTTCCTTAAAACTTGATGGACATTGACAATAGTGACACAGGAAATCCAGAAAAGCATTCTCTTCCCAATGGAAAGGGATCGGCCATAGTCAACTCGGTTGACCAAATGGTAAAGAGAAAAGCTAAGTCTGTGATAGTCCCGTGTACCATTATCAAAGGGTCCATATGTTTATATTGCCAAAGGAAGGGACATTGGTTGTGAAGCTGCCAAATTTACCTAAGGATGTTAAAGTCAATAAGTTTGACTCTACTTCAGGTAAAGTCCACTATCTAACTCTGTTAATTTTCTATTCTGAGATTCCTGATACATGATGTGACTGGGTCACATGGTGATGTTTTAAGAATCATAGAAAAGTGAAGAAACTTAAAGAAAGAATATGCTGAATCTGATCGCGCAGATGGATTTCTATCGCGTAGCTTGAAGATCGGATTCTTGAGCTACTTCTTAGGAGTTATGAGATATTGCTTAGGAATAGATAACAACAAGTTTTCATATGGATTGTAAGGATAAGTTTTTCCGCAAAGTTTTAAAATAAAAGAAAATTTTAGATTTTATTTATTTTAAAATATCCTTACAATGGTAATTGAGGAAAAATTGTTGCTTATAAGATTCCATTAAAAGCAAGAGTGGAAATATGAAATTGATTCTTTCATTGGTGGTAATGTCTAAATTTACCAGATAAGGAAAGATTCTCATCACCCAAGTTTCAATTGGACCGGAACTTGGAATCATGCAAGTTGTATTGCATGACGAATGAGAACTTTCAAGTATGGGAAAAATTAAGAATAATTACTTGTTCACATGGATGTATGAGTCAAGTAAAGGACTAAGGGATCAAGTACACATTCTTGTGCACTGATTAAGTCTACCATAAAAGATTGACAAGACTAGCCGTCATAGTTTACAAAAGCTTAGTAAATATGATTATACTTACAAGCTTAAGTGTAACTCTGAGACATTGGAAAAGGTTCCAATGTAAGGCAAAGCGAATAAGAAGAATCAACTTAGGCAGAAAGATAAAAGTTTCTCAAATCTGAAAAGATGGGAGAGTACTTTAGTGTCAGTTTTTGTGATCATCTTAATGATTAAGAAACCATATCAAAATTATTTCTCTAAGGAAATCTTAGTGCATTCTTATGACTAAGAAGAGGACCTTGAATTGTTGAAATGGTTAAATCAAGAAGATGAGTCATACTTCGTTCCAAAAACAATTCTTAGAGTTATACTCTAAGATTGTAACTTCAGTGACATGACTTAAAGAAGGTTTAAAACACTTGTCAAATGTAAGAGTAAAAGTTTTCTACTCTTGTACATTTGAAATTGGTAAGTTGTGATGTTTTGGATAAAACAAAGACCAACTAAGGCCAATTGTGTGAAGTATTTGTCTTGATTAGAATCCACACTATCCCTTGAATATTTGACAAGGAAGTCTTATATGTCAATAGGACAGTGGGAGTCTTAAAGGTCTTGAAAGTCTCAAGAACTAATCAAGAATAAAACCTGATGTTCCTCACTAGCACACGACTTGAGGTTTATAACCTATCGTGATGATATATTCTGTGCCCATTCCAGTTAAAGTTGGCTTTGCATATGAGTTCTTAGAGTTCTCACTGTGTTGCACAACAACTTGGAAGCAATGGCAGGCCCTTGAGCTGCCAGGTAGCAAGAAGTTAAGATTGAGTTCAATCCATATGAGTTTGGATTTGTCATTATCCTTGTCCTATGACTATGGTTTTGACAATTCACATGGATAAGATCACATACACCATTAAATCTAAGTGTCATAAGGTTTCTCTCTGATTCATGAAAATGATGGTGAGGAAACACTTTCACTAAGTAGATTTTAGCTAGATAGCAATTGTGATATTTGCATTCTCAAAGTCGTTAGTGGAGCGTGTGTGGTTTACCGACACACTAACCTAGACTTGTGAGAAGTGGCAAAAAGGTCTAACCATTATGATTACGGCATCCCTCTTCATAGTTGTTTAGACACACAAGTGTGCTATCTAAGAGAAGGTGTATGATTTTGATAAAGTTTTATCAAAACAATCTAGTATCAGAAATCTGAACTTTGGTAAGAAAGTCAATGAAGTCCAGCTGATTTCTGAGTACATGTCAAACCTAGTGGGAGCATAAGTGTTATGCTAATAATCATCATGTTAGTGGGAGCATGATAATTATGATAAGTATTGCAAGTTAGCAATGTTAATTATAGAGAACAAAAGTTTCAATTGGGAAAGAGTTGTTTTGCTATAATTAAGGGAGAGGAAATTATACTTCATCTCAAATCTATAAGCTTAGATCGTGAGGTTTTAATCATTTATTCAAGGATATATATGAATTTCATGTTGGAATGGCTCAACATAAGGAAATTTTGTATATGAGTCCATTTATTTGCGTTCTAAAATTCGATTATGATTACGGCATCCCTTTTCATAATCTGAATTATGAGAACTTGGCAAATTGAAATGGACATATTATAGCAAAAGACTGGTTTAGTCTTTATGTGAGACATCATGAATCGTGTCCCATATGCTTCGGATATAGGATCGATTACATGTACTATATTCATCCTTTCTAAAATTTTCCAAATGCCTATGGCATTAAGAAGGGAAAAGGTTTAGAACTGGATATGACTAAAAGGATTAAACAATTGTCGAGGACAATCTAAGGTTTACCAAAGATTGGGTGCTCAAGGAAAGTTGGAAGTATAGTGATAATTCTGGAAGGACCATATTGACATAGTCTGTAAGAAGGCAACTCTTGTTTAGAAGTGATAGTCAAAATGGAATATGGAAATGTTTCAAAGTTAGAAATTATTCAATCTGTGTAAGATTAGGAAACTTAATGCAAGAAGGATGTTTCCAGGGAGTTGATCTCCTTTGGAATACTTTGTAATGTTTGTTGTCAAGTCCTTGTGACTTTGTGCATAATCATTACAAGAGGATCAATGCATATAACTTTAGAATCTAACAGATTTCAGTAAATGGCATGAATTTGGAATTCTTGCATTTGCAGTAAGGATTTGGGATTGTGAAAAGAGGATCATTGGAGTTATGTTCAATTGATCTAGTTCACAAAGTAAAGATCATAGACAAACATAGTATGCATACTTGGTGTATGGCATGACTAGTGTTTAGAAAACATAGTGTACATGCTTGGAGCATGGGACAACTATTGTTTTAAATTCAAGAATAAAGTTGATAGCTGAAACAGTATACAATGAATAATGTGTAATCATATGGTGATAAATAAAAGGTGTTTTATTTATGTTCATATGTTTTCATACCATATTGGATTCAATTATTATTGTGTTTCACTTTGCATGTTTTGACTTCCCGAATAAACTGGGTTATTCTTCCGGAATGACTAAGTTATTCAAACCATCCACAGTCGGTCATATGTTGGAAGTAGATATGAATTAAGACTGTCATGGGTTGGCTTGTAGAGGTCTAAGGTGTTGGACAAAGGGCTACAACACTCATGAGTGCTCATAAGTTCTGAGTATTGGATTCAACCCGCGCTCACTGGAATCACTTCATGGATTTTATCACGAGTAATCATGAAACGATAATATTTTATATTCTTCAAACCTAGAGATATGAGTTGTTACTATGAGTTGATAGTACATTGATTGCACGAAAACGCATTTGGTAACTCGGTGCTATAAAACGTGTCTTTGTGTATGATTCAACAAGTAGTAGAACAAGCCATATGAGTCGAAGTTTATCCATTCCTTTTACCTTCGGGATAAAAGTGATATCTGTGGGCCCCTCGATGATTTGATGATGACAAATGGAAGTGCTTAGCTGGGCCAGGACTGATTTGATTTGTTCAATTAGTCAGTCGTCATAAATCGGAAATCGGGAAACAACAAATGGACAGAGAGAATGATTATAATCCATGTCTCAGTCCATATGATATCTAGAATGGAGGAATATATGATCCCTTATCTAATGGACAAGTCATTGAAAAAGGTCAGAGTTCATCGACAAGGTCAGAGTTCGACAGAAGCTTTTGAGAGCTACGATTGCCAGTCGGTTCCTGATGTCATACGCAATATTAGTTTTAGACTTATCCAAGTGGGAGACTGTTGGATTAACGTCTAAGTCCATAACTATAGTTGGTAAGACTTGACCCGACCCGACATGGTCCATTTGGGTTGCATGGCATCATGCACTTGGATAGACTATAATGAGAGAAATAAGACACTTATGGTTATTAATATATTATAAGTTCTAGTATATTAATAATAAGAATAATAAAGGTAATTTAATTAGTATTGATCAAGAATTAATCTAGGATTAATTAAGTGATCAAAAGAAGACTAATTAAATATATGGGTTGATTGTGTAAATCATCCATACTTGTATAGTGGGCTAATGCTCCATGGATAATCAAGTTGGGCTAAAACCCATAGGATGGTCCATGGATGCTCCATGGTGTATTTGAACCCATGGATCCAAGGAAATGGAAAGTCATGACAATTAGGGTTTACCCTAATTGTAACACTATATAAAGATCTTATTCTTGACAAAATCGACGACTAGTATCATCTAGAGAGGACTAGCCGATTTTCATGAAGTGTAGAATTCTCTCAAGTTATTCCAAGTGTATTTGGTGTTGTGTGAACCATTTGAGGTGTCACACTTGGGGCACTAGGCACTCAAGCTTCATGAAGACTTTCTACGTCAAAGAGGTATGTATTCTATCTTGTTATATTTATTGTTTTGTATGCTAGATTAGGATAATACCTTGGAAAGTTCTTATTTGCATGTATAATAGAGAAAACATAGATCCAAGGTATTTAGGGTTGCATGTACACTTAGGAGTGTTAGAATGCTCAAAACCCAACAGTGATCCCTCGAGTTATGTTAGTATTCTGACATTTGTTATGATGTATTTTTTAGAATGGTGGTTTTACACCCTAGACTAGCAGTTGGTACTTCAGGTAAAGCATCAGGCTCAGGCTCTAGAGCCAAGCAGCTAGATGAGCAGACTACGGAGTTTATCTCCTCAGAGATCACGTGCAGTATTCTTGAGCAGACTCCTGTGATCTTTGATTCGATCAAGGAGGGTATCCTGGAGCTTATGGATGAGAGATTTAGTGCTTTCCGCACTGAGGTGGCGGCCATGATGGGTCACGCACGCTCCCCTTCAGAGAGTTCAGAGCATGTGGAGCTCCTGACTACCATAGGGCTCGCGACCCCATTGCAAGTACTAAATGGTTGGCTGATGTCGCTAACGCATTCCACACCAGCAGATGTCCCGAGGGGGACAAGGTTAGACTAGTGTCTTGTATTCTGAAAGACATGGAACGCGACTGGTGGGAGGAGGTCGGACGAGCCATTAGTGATGATTCAGTGTTGGATGAGATGACCTTGAGTGATTTCACGACCAGGTTCAGGGCCGAGTTTGCACCTGTTATTGAGGTGCAACAGCTTACTAGGGAGTCTCAGGACCTCCAGCAGACTATAGAGACGGTGGCGGAGATCACCGCCAAGTTTAGGGAGAGAGCCCTTCTTGTTCCGCAGTATGTGACGGACGAGGAGATGAAGAAGGCTCAGTACCATGAGATGATGAAGAGTGATATTAGACAGTTTGTGAGCCGTTCCAGCTGTAAGACGCTGGAGGACATGATTGCTAGGGCTCGTGAGAGAGAGATTGATTTAGAGATGGAGAGGAAGAGGAAGCCATAGGTGGCGTCTGGCATGGCGAGTCAGGGAAAAAAGCCCAATGTGTATAACCACAAGTCTAAGAACCAGTAGAGTTGTAGCCGTTGTGGCAAATGCGGCAAGTTGCACGATAGGGTGTGCAAGGCAGGGAGTTCCGGCTGCTTCAAGTGCGGCCGAATCGGACATATGAGCAGAGATTATACTGCTACCACCACCACTACAGTTGGGTTTTGAGCATTCTAACACTCCTAAGTGTACATGCAACCCTAAATAACTTGGATCTATGTTTTCTCTATTATACATGCAAATATGAACTTTCCAAGGTATTATCCTAATCTAGCATACAAAGCAATGAATATAACAAGATAGAATACATACCTCTTTGATGTAGAAAGTCTTCATGAAGCTTGAGTTCCTAGTGCCCCAAGTGTGACATCTCAAATGGTTCACACAACACCAAATACACTTGTAATAACTTGAGAGACACTTGAACACTCCATGAAATCAGCTAGCCCTTCTCTAGCATGATACTACTGCCGATTTTGGTCAAGAATAAGATGCATATATAGTTAGGGTTACACCTCAAATGGTTCACACAACACCAAATATATATGTACTATCAACTCATAGTAACAACTCATATCTCTAGGTTTGAAGAATATAAGATATTATCGTCTCATGGTCACTCGTGATAAAATCCATGAAGTGATTCCAATGAGCGCGGGTTGAATCCAATACTCAGAACTTATGAGCACTCATGAGTGTTGTAGCCCTTTGTCCAACATCTTAGACCTCTAAAAGCCAACCCATGACAGTCTTGATTCATATCTACTTCCAACATATGACCGACTGTGGATGGTTTGAATAACTTATTCATTCCGGAAGAATAACCTAGTTTATTCTGGAAGTCAAAACATTCAAAATGAAACACAATAATAATCGAATCCAATATGGTCTCAGAACTTATGAATATAAATAAAACACCTTTTATTTATCACCATATGATTACACATTATTCATTGTATACTGTTTCAACTATTGACTTTATTCTTGAATTTAAAACAATAGTTGTCACATGCTCCAAGCATGTACTCTATGTTTTTCTAAACACTAGTCATGCCATACACCAAGTATGCATACTATGTTTGTCTATGATCTTTATTTTGTGAATTAGATCAATTGAACACAACTCCAATGATCCTCTTTTCACTGTCCCAAATCCTTACTACAAATGCAAGAATTCCAAATTCATGCCATTTACTGAAATCTGTTAGATTCTAAACATATACGCATTGATCTTCTTGTAATGATTATGCACAAAGTTGGAAAGACTTGTCAACAATCATTACAGAACATTCCAAAGGAGATCAGTTCCTTGGAAACACCCTTCTTGCATTAAGTTTCCTAATCTTACACAAATTAAATAATTTCTAACTTTGAAATATTTCCAGATTCCATTTTGACTATCACTTCTAAACAAGAGTTGCCTCCTTACAGATTATGTCAATATGGTCCTTCCAGAATTATCACTATACTTCCAATTGTCCTTGAGCAAACAATCTTTGGTAAACCTTAGACTATCCTTGACAATTGATTAATCCTTTTAGTCATATCCAATTCTAGACCTTTCCCTTCTTAATGCCCCAGGCATTTGGAAAATGTTAGAAAGGATGAGTATAGCACATGTAATCGATCCTAAATCTGAAGCATATGGGACACGATTCATGATGTCTCACATAAAGACTAAACAATCTTTTGCTATAATATTTCCATTTCAATTTTCCAAGTTCTCATAATTCAGATTATGAAAAGGGATGCCGTAATCATAATCGAATTTTAGAACGCAAATAATGGACCCATATAATGAATTTCCTTATGTTAAGCCATTCCAACATGAAATTCATATATATTCTTGACTAAATTTGATTAAAATCTCAATCTAAGCTTTTAGATTTGAGATGAAGTTTAATTTCCTCTCCCTTAATTATAGCAAAACAACTCTTTCCCAATTGAAGTCTTTTGTATTCTATAATTAACATTGCTAACTTGCAATACTTATCATAATTATCATGCTCCCACTAACATGATGATTATTAGCATGACACTTATGCTCCCACTAGCTTTGACATTTACTCAGAACTCAGCTGACTTTCTTACCAGTGTTTAGATTTCTGATACTAGATTGTTTTGATAAAACTTTATCAAAATCATACACCTTCCCTTAGATAGCACACTTGTGTGTCTAAACAATTATGAATAGGGATGTCGTAATCATAATGGTTAGACCTTTTAGCCACTTCTCACAAGTCCAGGTTAGTGTGACGGTTAACCACACACGCTCCACTAACGACTTTGAGAATGCAAATATCACAATTGCTATCTAGCTAAAATCTACTTAGTGAAAGTGTTTCCTCACCATCATTTTCTTGAATCGGAGAGAAACCTTATGACACTTAGATTTTGTGGTGTATGTGTCCTTATCCATGTGAATTGTCAAAACCAAAGTCACAAGACAAGGATAATGAAAAATCCAAACTGATATGGATTGAACTCAATCTTAATTTCTTGCCATCTGGCAGCTCAAGGGCCTAGCATTGCTTCCAAGTTGTTATGCAACCAATTGAGAACTCTAAGAACTCATATGCAAAGCCAACTTTAATTGGAATGGGCACAGAATATGTCAACACGATAGGTTATAAACCTCAAGTCGTGTGCTAGTGAAGAACTTTAGGTTTTATCCTTGATTAGTTCTTGAGACTTTCAAGACTTTTAAGACTCCCACTATCCTCTTGACCTATAAGACTCCCTTGTCAAACATCCAAGAGATAGTGAAGATTCTAATCAAGAAAAACACTTCACACAATTGGCCTTAGTTGGTCTTTGTTTTATCCAAAACATCACAACTTACCAATTTCAAATGTACAAGAGTAGAAAACTTTTACTCTTACATTTGACAAGTGTTTTAAACCTTCTTTAAGACATGTCACTCAATTTACATTCTTAGAGTATATTTCTAAGAACTGTTTTTGGAACTAAGTATGACTCATCTTCTTGATTTAACCATTTCAACAATTCAATATTCCTCTTCTTAGTCATAAGAATGCACTAAGATTTCCTTAGAGAACTAATTATGATATGGTTTCTTAATCATTAAGATGATCACAAAAACTGATACTAAAGTACTCTCCCATCTTTTCATATTTGAGAAACTTTTATCCTTCTGCCTCAGTTGATTCTTCTTATTCGCTCTGCCTTACATTGGAACCTTTCCCAATGTCTCAGAATTACACTTAAGCTTGTAAGTATAACCATATTTACTAAGCTTTAGTAAATTATGACGAATAATCTTATCGATCTTTTGTGGTGAACTTAGCCAGTGCACAACAAATGTGTACTCGATCCCTTAGTCCTTTACATCACTTACACATCCATGTGAACAAGTAATTAGTCTTAATTTTCCGATACTTGAAATTTCTCATTCATCATGCTATTCAACTTGCATGATTCCAAGTTCCGGTCCAATTGAAACTTGGGTGATGAGAATGTTTCCTTATTTGGTAAATTTAGACTTTACCACAAATGAAAGAATCAATTTCATATTTCCACTCTTGCTATTAATGGAATCATATAAGCAACAAATTTTTTCTTCAACTGCCATTGTAAGGATATTTTAAAATAAATAAAATCAACATTTTTCCTTTTATTTTAAACTACTTTGCGGAAAAACTTATCCTTACAATCCATATGAAAACTTCTTGTTATCTATTCCTAAGCAATATCTCATAACTCCTAAGAAGTAGCTCAAGAATCCGATTTTCAAACTATGCGATAGAAATCTATCTATGCGATCAGATTCAGCATCTTCTTTCTTTAAGTTTCTTCACTTTTCTTTGATTCTTAAAACATCACCATGTGACCCAGTCACATCATGTATCAAGAATCTCAGAATAGAAACTTAACAGAGTTAGATAGTGGACTTTACCTGAAGTAGAGTCAAACTTATTGACTTTAACATCCTTAGGTAAATTTGGCAGCTTCACAACCAATGCCCCTTCCTTTGGCAATATAAACATATGGACCCTTTGGTAACGGTACACGGGACTATCACAGACTTAGCTTTTCTCTTTACCATTTGGTCAACCCAGTTGACTATGGCCGATCCCTTTCCATTAGGAAGAGAGAGCTTTACTAGATATCCAATGTCATCATTGTCAATGTCCATAAAGTTTTAGGAAGTTTATCTTAGCAAATAGATAAGATCATTAAGGGTCTTGTCATAGTCTGGTTCATAGGAGTCCCAAAGGAGCTCACTATGTGACTTAGAAAGTGATTGAACCACCAACTTTCTCAAGACTTTGACACCCAACTCTCCCGGCTTGTCAATATGTGACTACATCTCCAAGATGTGATCACACATAGACCTTTACTTGCCAATAGGGCTTGAGTGACCTTAAACTTTTCAAGAACTTGTGGGTTAGGGAGAATAATTGGAGGAGGTGAAAGAAGTATGATTTCCATGGGACATCATCTTCATTTAGGGAAGCTTGTTTCAAGAGATTTGGGAAGATCATAAATGTCTAAACCAGACATGTTTTGGGAGATATTCAAGATAGTTGATTTAAAGTCCTTAATATAACACCCAATATGAAATATTAAGGCTAGGACCCAACACAATACTTTTATAACTTAGAAGAGGTATGTCGTAATCCAAGCTATAAAATATTTGAAGGTAGGTGATGGACGATTCACCAATTTCCACCAAGATAAACGAAATGTATTATTAGGTTTTAATTGGTTTTGAAACTCATAGATCTTTGAGATTCATTGAACTTTTCAATGGCATGTTCCAATCTCGAGTGTGCCCTTCAGGTTTTGTGACTGGGATGCCGAGGATCACAAAACAAGGTGTGAAGTAACCATGCAAATTACTTGGTACCCTTAAGTGTTTACCCCTCAATCGATGTGTCGGTTAACCACACACGCTCCATCGATACTATGATAAACATTAAGTTACCCTTTGCCTACCTTGTTAAATACGAGTTAGTGTGCTGGTTAACCACACACACTCCACTAACCGACTTAAACAAAGTCCAAAGTGTAATTTCATGGATTAGCACCTTATTCACATTTTCCTAAGTAACTAAGATTGGGTATTTATTAAAGGTTTAGTTACTTAGTATTTATCATTAATACTTTTATTGAAGAGAGAATTATAGTCCTGTCAAACCCGTTCGGCTAACGACCCTCCACCATTCAATGAAGCGGTGGGTGAGAGTGGACACCCATTAAACTGTTATTTTATTGGCAGTAACCTTATACCCCCCCCCCCTCTCTTATAAACCGGCTTCGTGAATGAGGTCTACTAACGGTAAGACTGACTTTACTCTTATATATATATATATATATATATATATATATATATATATATATATATATATATATATATATATATATATTATTAACTTATAATATTATAAAGTATAAGGGTTGAATTTTAACTTTTAAAATTCTAAGGGCTAACTTGGAATTAAAGTATTCATAAGAGAAAACTTTTCACATTCCAAAACTTGAGGGCAAGTTTTGAAACTATTCAAAAATAATTAATTCCGTAACCTATGTGTTTAAAGTAGTTTTAATCCAAAAACTCTTCAAATTCCATAACTTGAGGACAAGTTATGGAAGACTTTAAATTATTAAAGAATGTAACTTTTTCTTTAATTTATTACTTATGGAATTAATTAAGGTTACACATTTTATTACTTAATGAAGTGACTCTTGAACCTCCATAAGTTGAGGACAAGACTCTTCATCTTTTGTAACCATTGCCAACTTTTATGAGTTTTATGAAACTTAAATGTGACTTTTCATATAACTTGAGGACAAGTTACAAAAACACATTTCAGAATCAACTCTTAGATTAATTTGGATTGAAAACAATAATTTCACATAACTTTCTATTAATCTATGCAACTCATAAGAACAAGATAATTCAAATCAAACTTTTTCATGTAATTAGCCTAATCACTAAACTAATTCAAAACATGAATCTATTGAAAATTATCCTTGAAATTGGATTAGCATGAACAGTACCACATCATAAACAAGTTTATAAGTCCAAAAACATTTTAGGGTAATGTTCCTAGTCCAATTCCAGCCAAAAAAAGTCGAATTTATGTTGTCTGGGGGTCCAACTCATCGAGTGCACGAACCAACTCGGCGAGTTGGATGCTTTTTGTCTTGGACTCGGCGATTCCATTCATGGAATCAGCAAGTTTGTTGGGCAAACAGCATCAAAACTCTATTTTTCAGCTACTTTTGCAAGTATAACAAGAAAACAAGCCTAGGCTCTGATACCACTGTTGGGTTTTGAGCATTCTGACACTCCTAAGTGTACATGCAACCATAAATACCTTGGATCTATGTTTTCTCTATTATACATGCAAATATGAACTTTCCAAGGTGTTATCCTAATCTAGCATACAAAACAATGAATATAACAAGATAGAATACATACCTCTTTGATGTAGAAAGTCTTCATGAAGCTTGAGTGCCTAGTGCCCCAAGTGTGACACCTCAAATGGTTCACACAACACCAAATACGCTTGGAATAACTTGAGAGAAACTTGACCACTCCATGAAATCGGCTAGCCCTTCTCTAGCATGATACTAGTGCTGATGTTGGTCAAGATTAAGATGCATATATAGTTAGGGTTACACCATGTAAACCCTAACTGACATGGAATTTCATTTCCATGATCCATGGGTACAAAAACACCATGGAGCATCCAAGAAGCATCATATGGGTTTTAGCCCAACTAGATAATCCATGGAGCATTAGCCCACTATATAAGTATGGATGATTTACACAATCAATCCATATATTTAATTAGTCTTCTTTTAATCACTTAATTAATCCTAGATTAATTCTTGATCAATACTAATTAAATAATCTTGTTAATATATTAGAACTTATAATATATTAACCATCCTTAAGTGTTATTTCTCTCATTATAGTCTATCCAAATGCATGATGCCATGCAACCCAAATGGACCATGTCGGGTCGGGTCAAGTCTTACCAATTATAGTTATGGACTTAGACATTAATCCAACAACTACAACATCTGATCTGCTTTTCTTCCAATGCAATCAGAAGGGACACAAGTTGTCCTAGTGCCTGAGTTTAGCAGCTGCAGGGCAGGTGGCAGCACCCGCCCCTGCGACATTGAGGATTACGAATGGCTGTCAGGTCCGAGGTGAAACACCAATGGCGAAGAGCAGAGACTCCCAGTTGATAACAGAGGAGGCATGATCAGCTCCTGATGTGGTTACTGGTATGTATCTTCTCCATTATCTCTTTATTATTTGTGATTATTACTCATGTATGTATGTTTGTTTATAGGATCGTTCTTAGTGAACGACATATCAGCTATGATATTGTTCGATTCGTGGGCTATCCAATCTTTTGTGTCGCTCGCACTTAGCAAGCGATTTAGTAGAGCTCCGGGAGGGGGGTGGATTGTCCACTCAATTTTGTGATAGCCGATGACAGGACCATCAGGGTCGCAAGGGTTCATAGGGGATGTACGCTACGATTATTTGATGAGCAGTTTTTAGTGGATTTGGTTCCTATTCCCCTGCAAGGGAATAAGGTTATAGTGGGTATAGACTAGTTGAGCCCCAATAGGGCAGATCGACAGCGAGTAGTAGCTAGTGAGGGTTCGCACTCCTAGTGGAGGAGAGTTAGTGATCCAGGGCGAAAGGCTATAGAGAGGACCGATGCTCTGTTCAGCACCAATGGCGAGATGCCACTTTCAGCAGGGTGGCGCAGGATATGTCGCCTATGTCATGGATAACCGATATAAGGGTAAGGCGACAGTTGATGATGTACCGGTGGTGTGAGAGTACCTGGACGTATTCCTGGAGGAATTACCTGGAATACCTCCGGAGAGACAGTTTGAGTTTAGGATTGACCTAGTCCCATGTGCGGCTCCAATAACCAACGTACCATATGATGGGTTTTAGCCATAACAACATCCTATGTGCTCATGCAAACCCTAATGCTTGGATCTAGGTTGCTCTATTGTACATGAAATTCATCCAAGACTTCAAAACCTAGTTCTAGCATATAATTAATCATATTAACATAAGAATGGGGTTTAGATCTTACCTTGATTGTTATGTAGCAATAACAATCTCAAATCCTCCTTGTAATGGCTTTAGAAAGCTTAGAGTCACAAGTGTCATTCCTAAATGGCTCACAAACACCAAGAGCAAGAGGATGAAGAATAAGGAGAGAGGAGGCTACCCAAAACGTCCAGAAACCCTAGTGGAACTCTTAGCCACGTTTTTGCGGCTTAAGGGTACTATATATACATGTAGGCTATTAGGGTTTTCAACTAGGAAACCCTAATCTGACTGCTTAAGCCCTAAGCAGCCCATGGACCCTTTTAGAATATCCCTTGGACGATTTCTAATGGGTTTCCCCATAGAATTCGTCCAACCTATTATTCCAAGGTGATCCATAGCCCAAATGCAATTATCTTATAATTACAGCTCTAGTCCCTTAAGTTTAATTAATCTCTTTTAGCCACAAAATTAATTATCAATTAATTCTTGACTAATATTAATTAAACAATATGATTTCTCCTTTAATATATTATTCTATTAATAAATCATAATTAATCCCTTCTCTCCATAGTTCATCCTATCAAGTTGCTTTGGTGAAGGAAACCCAAAAGGACCATGCACCATCGGGTCAAGTACATACCAAAATAGTTATGGACTTAGACACTATTCCAATAGTCTCCCACTTGGATAAGTATTTTGCGTATGACTTCAGATCCTGATCTGCAATCGTATCTTTCAAAAGTCGCTGTCAACTCTGATCCTATCAGAAGCGTGTCCTTTAGATAAGGGATCATATATTCCTCTATTCTAGATATTGTATAGACAGAGACATGGATTTAAATCATTCTCTCTGTCTATATGTTGTTTCCCGATTTCCGATTTATGACGACTGACAACAGACTACAATTGAACACATCAAATTAGTCTTGGCTTGGCCAAGCGCTTAGCTGTCATCACTAAATCATCGAGGGGCCCAAACATATCGCTTTTATCCCACTTTGGATAAAAGGAACGGATAAACTTCTACTCAATGCTTGCTTGTACTCACTCATCAAATCACACACAACAATAAGTTTTATAACACCAAGTTACTGGTGCGTTTACTTATCATTAATGTGTAACCGACTCACAAGATACAACTCACACATCTTGGTTTCAAGAATATAAGATGTTATCATCTCACCAATCACTCGTGATAAAATCCATGAAGTGATCCAAGTGAGTGTGGGTTTAATCCAATGCTCAAATCATATTCATAAGCACTCATGAACGTTGCAACAAACATTTGCTTATGTCTAATACACTTTAGGCAATCCACACACCAATTCACGACAGTCTTCATTCATACCTACTTCCAACATATGAACGACTGCGGTCCGTTCGAATAACTCGATTGTTCTGAACCAATTTAATTATTCAGGAAGTCAAAACATGCAAAGTGAAACACAAGAATAATACTAATCCCATATGGCCCCAAACTCTGGGTATAAATAAAACATTTTATTTAATCATCATATTGGTTACTCATTATTTGTTGTTTTGGGTAATCAACTTCTTACTTGAATTATTACTACACTTGTCCCATGCTCTCAGCATGCACACAATGTTTACCTGTGGTCCTTACTTTGTGAAATAGATCAAATGAACACATTTCCAATCATAATCATTTCACAACTCCCCATCCTTATCACAAGTGTAAGAATATCAAATTTTTGCCACTTATAGAATATGGTAGATTCTAACATTTTATGCAATGATCCTTTCGTAAACTCACAGCTCAAAATCATCAAGACTTGGCCAATCTCTATTAGAAACAATTCTATAGATATGATGTCTCTCACTCAAAGTAAACTCCTTTGAACATCCTTCTTGCATAAAAGTTTCTAATCTAGACATAGATTCTCAATATCCAACTTCCAATATGGAAACATTTCCATACTTGCCATATGACAACTCATTCTTAATAGAATCTTATCTATTCATAATAATGTCGATATGTTCCATCCAATACCATACTTCCAACTACACACAAGCGACCAATCCTTAGCGAGCTTTGGATCGTCCTTTGATAGTTGTTTAATTATCTTAGTCAAAAACCGATTCTTGTCCTTTTTCCCTCTTAATGTGCCAGACATTTGGAAAATTTAAGAATGGTCAAATATTATAGCATCTGCAATCGATCTTTTACCCGAAGTGTATGAGACACGATACATAATGACTTACATAGAGATCTGATACTTTATCAAACTTCTGCCATAATATTTTATGTACCACGTTCTCACAATTCAAACTATGCCATAATCATAATCGAAATTTGAGAACACACTATGTATCCTTGACTAAATTTATTAACATTCCACAACCTAAGCCTTTAGATTTGAAATGAAGCATAATATTCTCTCCCTTAATTATAGCAAAACAACTATTCAACCCTTACGACTTTGCAAAGTATAACTCTTGTTTTCTATAATTAATATTGCTAACTTGCAATACTTGCCTTAATAATCATACAAGACCAACTGCAATACGATATCCAGAATTTGTCACCCCAGGCGTGCCCGCCTAACTGTAGCTAGCAGTTTAGGTGTGGGATTGTCAGTCCTGAATAGATCTATTCACAAATTTCACGCTCTCCCTCCAGGAGACTCTGGTTACACTTCCGGAGATGATTTATTGATAACCCAAAGGGTAATGATGAATCTTACAAGCTAGTATTAAATTATTCACGGTGTTCTCAGACGTTATCAAACATACTAATCGTTTTGAAACATAATACAGTGAAAACAGTTAAATATAATGGAATTATCTGGCAATGTACTCTATATTAAACAGAGATAAACTGAATCAGACATAGTTTATCTAATAACTTTACATAAATCTGTGCTAGTTAAACAAGAACTAAAAATCCCAAATTATTCCCATAATAATTTGATTGATTTGATTATTTCCTTTACTGAAATCCATGTAGTTATAATCAATAAAACATCCCTTATGCTCAGCATAATACATAAGGGGTAAAGATATCTAAAAGTTAGCCAGATATTTATAGAAATACATCAGGTTTAGGTTTTGAAAACATTAATAGTTTGCTTGTATTCCCCCCCCCCCCCTGAAGACATTGAAAAACACGGAAAAAGGCGTAAGGGTATGAACTCACCAGTCGAGGAACGTGTCGTCTAGGATGCTAAGTGTCAGATCGGGGCTTGATAACACGTGAGGTTCCTATGTAATATGAAATGATACACAATTGTATCTAATTAGACTTGGAATCACTAATTAGTTCAGATTATACACTCCAAGACGCGAAAACACTTCAAAATAAGTGTTTGGAGTGACCCGGGTGACATCTTAGGACGCATATGGCTCGGAAATGGAGTTTACTCTTCAAGAGTAAACTCATAAGAGAGTTTACGGCCCTAATGACCCACTCCCCATGAGTTTACGGCCGTAAACTCATGGTGGGGTGTTCTATGGTGTTAAATGGCCTTATATCACTTGGGAAAATTAGCTAGGATCATATCTAGGGCATAGGAATGGATTTAACCCTCATATGGACCATCTAATGGATTTTACGGTAGTAAAATAGGAGTTTACGGCCGTAAACTCCCCCACACTCAATCCTTTGATGTTTTGGTGGTCATAGGTCTTTACAAGTGTTTCTAGCTAATTCTACAAGCCATGGAGTGAGTTTAAGGCACCATTTGACCATGTTTTAGGAGTTTATGGCCTAAGAACCCATTCTTGGGGGGGGGGGGTTACGGTCGTAAGCTCCTATGGGGGTAGTTTTAGTATGTTTAAGTCCCTTATCTTGTTTGTGGTTGCTTCTAGATTTCATTCTAAGGCTTATGAGGTGTGTAAGTGGCATTTTAACACCTTAAAAGGAGTTTACTCCCCATGAATTGGTGTTTACGGTCCAAGCATATGCTTGGGCCTAAATTCATTTTCATACCCTAAATGAAGAGTTAAAGGTGTTCTAAGTCCAATTTGGTAAGCCCCTAAGTCATATCTAAGCTCCAAATGAGGTTTGGAAGGGTTTTAAGGCTCAAAACCCCTTATTACATGTGTTCACGGCCTAAGAAGGTTCCAGGACCGTAAGCACACGTTTGTGGTCCTATTCCTCATATAATTCACAAATTTGAAGGCCAAAGGTGTTATATTAGTAGCTAGGATAGTTACCTTGTTGATTTGGAGCTTGATTTGGATGATTTTGGCTTGATTTCGAGTTTTAGAGAGAGAAAGTAGAGAGAGAGTGGAAAAAGGCTTCAAATGAGGCTCTCTCAACTTTATATATGCTCAAAGTTTGGGACTCGGTAGAATTCTACCCGATACTGACGTTAAACGAGGCTTTTTGTCACACCCGATTAATTTACCATAATTACGACTTAGATGAAACTAAATATTTTCTAAATGAAAATAGAAAATATTTTAATGTTTTAAAATGCATCTCGTCATTTATGAAACCTAATTAGAAGTCGCAATTAAATTAAATTAAAACAAATTTATCGGAAAAATTTGGAACGTAACGGCTTTATTAACGGAACCGGGTTACGATGACGGAACGAACTTTGGGTTGTCACATTATCCCCCCGTTAGAGGGAATTTCGTCCTGAAATTCAAACTTTAGATATGACTCAAGGATTTGGAAAGAGATACGGATACTTCTGTTTCATCGGATCTTCACGCTCCCATGTGAACTCGGGTTCTCGCATGACTTTCCAGCGAACCTTCGCTATCGGGATACTGTTTTGATTCGTACATCTAGTCTCTCGTTCTATGATTTCGGATGATTCTTCCATGTAGTTCAGACTTTGATTGGTCTCGATCTCATAAAGAAGGGTTACTAGGGTTTCATCGTTTAGGCACTTCTTAAGAATAGAGACATGGAATATAGGATGGATGTTGCTAAGTTCTGAAGGTAGTCGAAGTTTGTAGGCTACGAGATCGATCCTAATGAGGATTTCGAAAAGTTCTATGTACCTCGGGATACGCGTTTCAGAATGTAACATGCCTTCTTCGATTACTACATGATCAAAGAAAATGGTTGGACCGAAGGGCATCACTACATCTTCGTAGTGACCATATCAAGTCCTGAATGTTGTTTTGAAAACATCATTCCTGTGATCTCGTAGCTTGACTGGAAAACTCCTGCATTACTGTTGGTGCTAATCGATACAGGGCTTGGTTACGAGGGTAGCTCCAGGAATTTGGTCGATGTGAAACTCGACTCGACACTCGTGAGGAATTCCTGGAAGCTCTTCGGGAAAAGACACCAGGAAAGTTGCAGACTTCGGGGATGTAACTTCCTGTTTCTCGATGGTCATATAGGCTAGGCATTTATGGCACTCCCTTCTGGGAAGCCTTTTGAGCTTTGATGCAGGAAATGATATGAAGATTTGAGCTAAACTTATCGCCATAGATCGTGAGAGTCTGATCAGAGGGAAGGTTGAGACGGATGGCTTTTTCATAATAAAGGATATCCGCATGATTGGAACTCAACCAATCAATGCCGAGAATAACCTCAAAACTCTCTATGGAAACTGGCATTAGGTCGACGGGAAAAGAATGATCGTTCGAGGTAAGGGTACAACCTATGAATCTATCGCTAACGTCTTCTTTATCGTTGTTAGACACCTCGATGGTATACATTTCGGTTACTAATGAAGGACTAAGGTTAAGATAATTTTGATTGAATAGATAACAGATTCTCTTCCAACAATATAATCGAAAAGGATTGTAAGTATAAGGGCTGTCGAGGAAAAATATATATGTGGCAACGGTGGGATCAGCGGCTGCCTCAACTTGTCCCATAGCTAGGACTCTCCCGGTGTTGCCAGTTGTTGCTGCCTTGGGGCAGTTTCGCTTGAAATGCTCGGCTTCGCCGCAACCATAGCAGACTGGACTAATTCCCGCTCCGGAAGTTTGATTGGCTGATTGGGTTGGTTTTCTACAGTTTCGATCATGGTGGCCCTTCTTGCCACAATTGTTGCATAGTCTTTCGCGACATGGCCCTGGAGTACAATGATGGTAGCTGCACTTGTCGCACCAAGGAAGGGTACCGGTATATCCACTGGTAGGAGTTTGAGTTGTGGATCCGACGGCAGAGATAGCAGCAGGGACAGTAGTAGCACGAATTGCCACCATTTGCTGCTTCTTCGAGGACTCCTGAGAAAACTGACTCTTCTTCTTTTTCCAAGATTTTCCTTTCTCACCACTCCTCTCTGTCGGCTCGGGAGTGGTGGCTGCTTCCACTAGGCAATCGCTATGGTCGATCAGAGTTTGCGCTAGGCATTTGGCGCTGTCATAGGTGTCTGGCTTCGCGGCCAAGACATTTCCTTTGGTTGGCTGGGTCAACCCCCAGATGAATCTCTCAATCTTTTTACTCTCCGGGGTAACCATTCCCGGACATAGTAGCACCAAGTCATCGAATCTTGAAGTGTAAGCGGCGATGTCGGAACCCTTCATCTTCAGGTTCCAGAGTTCGTGTTCTAGCTTCTGCATTTCTCCCCGAGGGCAGTACTCTGTAAACAGAAGTTCTTTCATGGCCTCCCAACCCATGGCATTGGCTACGGGTAGGGTTAGGGATTTGACTTGGCCGTTCCACCAAGTCAAGGCTTTATCGGTGAAGGTGCAAGCGGCGAACTTAACTTTATCAGATTCCGAACAAGTACAAATTTCAAAGATAGATTCGATTTTCTCGAACCATTAGGTTAGGGAAATGACACCTCCAGTGCCATCGAAGGATGTGGGTTTCGCGTTCATAAAATCTTGATAGGAACACTCTTTCCGGTGTCCTTGGCTATCATCTTGGTTTTGGGGCTGGGGACCACCTCCTGAACCACTGGGGTTCATTTGAGACATGGCGGCTGCCATTGCGGCAGTAACAGCTACCTAGAACATCACAAGATCAAATTGGGGAGGAGGTGGTGGCGGAGGAGGATTGTTGTTGTTCTTTGAGCTGGGTCTCTTTCTTGGAGGCATCTTGATCTAAAAAGATCAGGAAAGAGAGGATCATAAGTCCTCTTAATTGAATCAAGAGATATGATACAAAGCATATCTCATTATGACAGATATAGAATTCTATTAAGCGATAAAGCAGGAAAGAGTTATCAAAGCAGATAAACTATCGCTAAAGGAATGATTGAGGAGCAATGTTGGAATGAGGATTTCTATAACGGATTTAGCTCGAGAAATACTCCCATAGTATTTCATGATTCGTTGCAACGACGGCTCATTGTTTGGATAATGGGTAAGTTTTAGGCATGCCGCATACCACAGTCACTCCCAAGGACATGTTGGCCGTGTCTCGAATGAATATAGTTGGCCAGGCTATATTGATCCTAGACACGACTAGATAACTGCCCAGGTTTAACCGTAGCGTACAACACCCATTTACTTATGTTTTGTTCTACTTGTAGTTACGGATTTTGACGGTTAGGTATACTTGTATACTTTTGAAAATACTTATATTTTAAGGTATACTTTTAGTTCAGAGCACTTAGGCCCATTAGTGTTTATAGTCTTATACCATGTAAGGTTTGGTATACTAGTTAACTATAAACAAGGGCTCTGATACTAATCTGTCACACCCCGAAACCAAAGGCGGAAACGTTCCAGGGCGGAAGACGTCATGAATATCGCAACCAATGTGCATAGTAAGCATAGTAAACACAAAACTTTACATTACATAGATTCATTTGCATTGTCTGAAAACAAAGAGTTACATGCGTTATACGTATACATATCATATGAACAAAAGTAAAGACGTGTCTTCTACGCACTCCATCTTCGCCAAAAGGATCGCTGGTACCTGTCTAATGCGGACCTGAGAATACAAGTAGTTTGAAAATCAGCATAAAGCTGGTGAGTTCATAAGATGTTTGTTTTCTGAAAATGTACAAGTTTCCTTTGGTTTTTCGAAAAAGTTTGTTATCCAAGAAAATCCCATATTTTCTTATAAGTGTAGTTTAGTTATCCATTAGTTACACGTTCTAGTTAAGAACAGTTCAATTATCCCAGGAAAAACCCTTATTTTCCTAAAAGTAAAGTTTAGTTAAATACCACGATGTATAGTTTAATACATAAAACTATATATTGAAAACCACTTAGAATTACCATCCAGTATAACAGTAGATATTTTTAATACATAAAAATATTTATTGAAAACCATGGGAATACTATCCCGTACTAGATATAAAATAGTTTTTAATACACAAAACTATAGATTAAAAGTCATGGGAATGCATCTCGTACTAGATATAGATTCAAAACCATGGGATTAACATCCCATACTAGATATAGATTCAAAACCATGGGATTAACATCCCGTACTAGATATAGATTCAAAACCATGGGATTAACATCCCGTACTAGATATAGATTCAAAACCATGGGATTAACATCACGTACTAGATATAACAACTATAGATAGAAGATAGATATAAAATCAAATCCGTGAATAAACTTATACTAATACGTATTGTGAGTCGGGTAACCATGCTGATGCGACACCGAGACCTTCTTGACGTTCGTCAGATGTCGAACAATATCCATAATTTGTCACCCGAGGCGTGCCCGCCTAACTGTAGCTAGCAGTTTAGGTGTGGGATTGTCAGTCCTGAATAGATCTATTCACAAATTCCACGCTCTCCCTCCAGGAGACTCTAGTTACACTTCCGGATAGGATTTACTGATAACCCAAAGGGTAATGACGAATCTCACAAGCTAGTATTAAATTATTCACGGTGTTCTTAGACATTATCAAACATATTAATCGTTTTGAAACATAATACAGTGAAAACAATTAAGTATAATGCAATTATCTGGCAATATACTCTATATTAAACAGAGATAAATTGAATCAGAGATAGTTTATCTAATAACTTTACATAAATCTGTGCTCGTTAAACAAGAACTAAAAATCCCAAATTATTCCCATAATAATTTGATTGATTTGATTATTTCCTTTACTGAAATCCATGTAGTTATAATCAATAAAACATCCCTTATGCTCAGCATAATACATAAGGGGTAAAGATATCTAAAAGTTAGCCAGATATTTATAGAAATACATCAGGTTTAGGTTTTGAAAACATTAATAGTTTGCTTGTATTCCCCCCCCCCCCCCCTGAAGACATTGAAAAACACGGAAAAAGGCGTAAGGGTATGAACTCACCAGTCGAGGAACGTGTCGTCTAGGATGCTAAGTGTCAGATCGGGGCTTGATAACACGTGAGGTTCCTATGTAATATGAAATGATACACAATTGTATCTAATTAGACTTGGAATCACTAATTAGATAAGATTATACACTCCAAGACGCGAAAACACTTCAAAATAAGTGTTTGGAGTGACCCGGGTGACATCTTAGGACGCATATGGCTCGGAAATGGAGTTTACTCTTCAAGAGTAAACTCATAAGAGAGTTTACGGCCCTAATAACCCACTCCCCATGAGTTTACGGCCGTAAACTCATGGTGGGTGTTCTATGGTGTTAAATGGCCTCATATCACTTGGGAAAATTAGCTAGGATCAAATCTAGGGCATAGGAATGGATTTAACCCTCATATGGACCATCTAATGGATTTTACGGTAGTAAACTAGGAGTTTACGGCCATAAACTCCCCCACACTCAATCCTTTGATGTTTTGGTGGTCATAGGTCTTTACAAGTGTTTCTAGCTAATTCTACAAGCCATGGAGTGAGTTTAAGGCACCATTTGACCATGTTTTAGGAGTTTACGGCCTAAGAACCCATTCTTGGGGGGTTTACGACCGTAAGCTCCTATGGGGGTAGTTTTAGTATGTTTAAGGCCCTTATCTTGTTTGTAGTTGCTTCTAGATTTCATTCTAAGGCTTATGAGGTGTGTAAGTGGCATTTTAACACCTTAAAAGGAGTTTACTCCCCATGAATTGGTATTTACGGTCCAAGCATATGCTTGGGCCGTAAACTCATGTTCATACCCTAAATGAAGAGTTAAAGGTGTTCTAAGTCCAATTTGCTAAGCCCCTAAGTTATATCTAAGCTCCAAATGAGGTTTGGAAGGGTTTTAAGGCTCAAAACCCCTTATTACATGTGTTCACGGCCTAAGGAGGTTCTAGGGCCGTAAGCACACGTTTATGGTCCTATTCCTCATATAATTCACGAATTTGAAGGCCAAAGGTGTTATACTAGTAGCTAGGATAGTTACCTTGTTGATTTGGAGCTTGATTTGGATAATTTTGGCTTGATTTCGAGTTTTAGAGAGAGAAAGTAGAGAGAGAGTAGAGAGAGTGGAAAAAGGCTTCAAATGAGGCTCTCTCAACTTTATATATGCTCAAAGTTTGGGACTCGATGGAATTCTACCCGATACTGACGTTAAACGAGGCTTTTGGTCACACCCGATTAATTTACCGTAATTACGACTTAGATGAAACTAAATATTTTCTAAATGAAAGTAGAAAATATTTTAATGTTTAAAAATGCATCTCGTCATTTATGAAACCTAAATAGAAGTCGCAATTAAATTAAATTAAAACAAATTTATCGGAAAAATTTGGAACGTAACGGCTTTATTAACGGAACCAGGTTACGATGACGGAACGAACTTCGGGTTGTCACGTTAAGACCTATCATAACATAATAAAAGGTACTCTCCCTTCTTCTTAGAAGAGAGAAACTTTTATCTTTCTGCCTACTTCATTCTTCTTATTCGTTCTGCTATTGATTAAAACTCTTTTAATCAACTCATAATTACACTTAATCTTATAAGTATAATCATATTTACTAAACCTTTAGTAAATCATGAAGAATATCTTTGTCACTCTTGTGGTGGACTTGATTAACACACAACTTTGTGTACTCGATCTCTTAGTCCTTCACTTGACACTTTGTCAACGAATTAGTCTAATTTCCAAATATGAATTTCTCATTCATCATGCAACCAAGTTGTATGATTCCAAGTTTCTGTCCAATTGAAACTTGGGTGATGATAAACTTTCCCTATTTGGTAAATTCTTGACATTTCCACAAATAACATTATTAAGAATCAAATTCGTTATTGTTAATAATAGATACATTCAAACATCAATTTTTCATGCATGCCATTGCAAGGATAAATAAATAATAAAAAATAAAATTTTATGTTATTGCGGAAAAAATTGTCCTTACAATGCAATTGAAAAACTATGTTAATACATATTTCT
The DNA here is from genome assembly GCF_051521515.1 of Lactuca serriola. Classification (NCBI taxonomy): domain Eukaryota; kingdom Viridiplantae; phylum Streptophyta; class Magnoliopsida; order Asterales; family Asteraceae; genus Lactuca; species Lactuca serriola. The sequence goes on along the minus strand of NC_136415.1, from coordinate 256,997,815 downwards.
TAGCAATCTATTCTAACTCCAAGTAGTAGCTCAAAATCTAATCTTCAAGCAATGCGATCGAAAACCATTTCTTCAAGATTAGATTCTGCTCACTTCTTCCCTTAAGCTTCCTTTCTTTTCTTTGAACCTACAACACATCAAATGTAATCTTATCACATCATGTATTAAGAATCTAGAATAGGAACTTAAAAGAGTTAGTTAATGGATTTACCTAAAGCAGAGCCATACGTTTTATCTCTCCCATCTCTTAGATTTCTTAAGTAAATAGGGCAGCTTCGTCTCCAATGCCCCTTCTCTTGGCAATAAAAGCAAATGGACTCTTTTGGAACAGCACATGGAACTACTTCAGACTTTGCCTTTCTCTTATGATCAAACTTTTTGATCATAGCATGCCTTTCGTTGCCATTGCCTATATCCATAGAGGTCTGGAAGGCAGATTCGCCAATCAACTTTGCTTTTCTACTGCGCCAAACCATTGCTGATTCAGCAGCAATAAGCATGTAGGTGAGATCTATAAGGGTCACGTCGTGGTTCATCATATAGTACTCTCTTACGAACTCACTATATGAGTTAGGAAGTGATTGAAGAACCCAGTCAACAGCTAGCTCCTCATAGACAACGGATCCCAACATTCTTAACCTATCAATGTGTGACTTCATCTCTAGGACGTGTGCACACACCGACTCTCCTTCTTCATGTTTACTTGCCAAAAGGGATTGAGTGAGCTTGAACTTTTCAAGCCTTCGAACTTGTGGGTTAGGGAGAATAATTGGAGGAGGTGGAGGAAGTGAAGCATGATCTCTTGTTCCTCGATTGAATCGTGGAATATCATCTTCATGTGGAAAGCTTGTTCCACGGGATTTGGGAAGACCATATTTGTCGTACTTTGACATCTACAAAACGGAAGAAAAAATTCAAGTTAAGTTGATTAGGATCCACGATGTGACACCCAAATGAAACATCGAGGCTCGGATCCAACACAATACTCTACAACCTAGAAGAGGGATGTCGTAATCTAGTTGCAGAATACACCATGAAAAACGAAAAATTAATTTGAGTTTTAAATCTATTGAAAATTCCTAGATCTTTTGAGATTCATTGAACTTTTCAATGGCATGTTTAAATCTCGATATGCCCCTCGATTTGTGACCGGGATGCCGAGGATCACAAAACATGGTGTGAATAACCATGCAAACTTACATGGTGCCCCCAAATGTTACAGTCACCTATTCGATGTGTCGGTTAACCACATACGCTCCACCGAACGACGAAAAACATTGAGTCACCCTTTTCTACCTTTGCTTAGAACCATTTAGTGTGTCGGTTAACCACACATGCTCCACTAACGTCTTTTCAAGGGCACAAAGTGTAATTTCATGGAATTGCATCAATTTACTTTTGCCTAAAGTAACTAAGATTGGGAATTTTGTAAAAGCATTTAGTTACTTTTGTACTTCATTATACTTATAATGGAAGGTTTCTGTCCTATCCTACCCGTTCGGCTAACGACCCTCCACTAGTCAAGAGTGCGGTGGGTAAGAGTGGATACCCATTCAATCGCCATTTTATAGGCAATTTCCTTAAACACCCCTTATAGACCAGCTTCGTGAATGAGGCCTACTAACGGTAAAACTGACTTTTACTCATACATATATATATATATATATATATATATATATATATATATATATATATATATATATATTACTAGACTTTTAATGTTATATATAGTATAGGGTGTATTTTACACTTTTAAAATACTATGTGGTTAAATTTAATAATTATACTTTTAATTTTATTAAATTGTAAACCAAAAAACATTATGGATTTATTAAATATCTTTTAATTATACACTTTAATTAATTAATAAAACCATAAGGGTGTGATTTGAACACTTCAAAACAATACTAGGGTTTTAGAATTTAACATTTCTAAATTAAATTTTTAATCAACTTTTAAATTCCAAAACTTGAGGGCAAGTTTTGAAACATTTCAAAACATTAGGGTTTAACTTATTTAAAACTCAAAAACAAAACTTTTAAGTTCAAATTTAAACTATAAAACCTAAAGGGATTAATTTGAAACTTTTCCAAACTTTATCAAGAATATTCTAGATTACATAATTCAAATAAGGCAATTAACAATTAATTGGTGGTTATCTAATTAGATCCAGTTTAAATTCTTGCAAGATAATGATCAAATAATTCAAATAATTTAACATTTATCAAATAAGGTAACAATTATCTAATTAGATGACCAAAATCTTTTATTTTGACAAAGATAATCATAAGGAATCAATAAAATTCGTATTTTATTAATTTTAAACAATTCTGGCAATTATCCTAAGTCAAAATAGGTAAAAATCTCGAAATCTGCTCTAACTGACGCTTGAACTCGCCGAGTTCCTCTATGGACTCACCGAGTTCGAGCTACTCGCCGAGTCCACATTGGAACTCGCCGAGTTCATCAGTCAGGCGGCCAAAAAATCGATTTTACAACAAGAATGAATGTACTAGGTATCAATACAATAGAAACCAACTAGGCTCTGATACCACTGATGGGTTTTAGCCATAACAACATCCTATGTGCTCATGCAAACCCTAATGCTTGGATCTAGGTTTCTCTATTGTACATGCAATTCATCCAAGACTTCAAACCCTAGTTCTAGCATACAATTAATCATATTAACATAAGAATGGGGTTTAGATCTTACCTTGATTGTTATGTAGCAATAACAATCTCAAATCCTCCTTGTAATGGCTTTAGAAAGCTTAGAGTCACAAGTGTCACTCCTTTAATTGCTCACAAACACCAAGAGCAAGAGGATGAAGAATAAGGAGAGAGGAGGCTGCCCAAAACGTCTAGAAACCCTAGTGGAACTCTTAGCCACGATTTTGGGGCTTAAGGGTACTATATATACATGTAGGCTATTAGGGTTTTCAACTTGGAAACCCTAATCTGATTGCTGAAGCCCTAAGCAGCCCATGGACCCTTTTAGAATATCCCTTGGACGATTTCTCATGGGTTTCCCCATAGAATTCGTCCAACCTATTATTCCAAGGTGGTCCATAGCCTAAATGCAATTATCTTATAATTACAGTTCCAGTCCCTTAAGTTTAATTAATCTCTTTTAGCCACAAAATTAATTATCAATTAATTCTTGACTAATACTAATTAAACAATATGATTTCTCCTTTAATATATTATTCTATTAATAAATCATAATTAATCCTTTCTCTCCATAGTTCATTCTATCAAGTTGCTTTGGTGAAGGCAACCCAAAAGGACCATGCACCATCGGGTCAAGTACATACCAAAATAGTTATGGACTTAGACACTAGTCCAACACCATATCGGTTGGCTCCTCCCGAGATGCAGGAGTTGTCTACGCAGCTACAAGAGCTGCTAAACAAGGGTTTTATCAGGCCGAGCAGTTCACCATGGGGAGCCCTCATCCTATTTGTGAAGAAGAAGGACAGGTCACATCGTATGTGCATAGACTACCGGGAGTTGAACAAGGTAACGGTGAAGAATTGTTACCCCCTTCCGAGGATAGATGATTTATTCGACCAGCTTCAGAGAGCGTCTTGGTTCTCCAAGATTGATCAACAGTCAGGGTATCACCAGATGCGGGTCAGAGATGATGATGTGCAGACGATCGCTTTTAGGACTCGCTATGGTCATTATGAGTTTGTGGTGATGTCGTTTGGGCTCACCAACGCTCAAGCCGCGTTCATGGATCTCATGAACCGAGTGTGCAGACCGACGCTGGATCGGTCTGTAATAGTTTTCATTGATACATCTTGGTTTACTCCAAGACTTAGGAACAGCATGAGGAGCACTTGAGGGAGGTGCTGGAGACATTAAGGAGGGAGAGACTTTTTGCGAAGTTCTCCAATTGTGACTTCTGGTTGCACGAGGTGCAATTCCTTGGGCACCATGTCAACCAGAAGGGTATTTTGGTAGATCCGGCCAAGATAGAGGTCGTGATGTAGTGGAAGACTCCAAGGTCTCCAACTGAGATTCGGAGTTTCCTAAGTCTGCCAGGATATTACAAGAGATTTATCCAGGACTTCTCCAAGATTGCAGTTCCGTTGTCCCGACTGACCAAGAAGTCGGTAGTTTTTCACTAGGGACCTGAGCAGCAGACAGCCTTCCAGACGCTCAGGCAGCGATTGTGCAAGGCACCGTTTCTGACCATGCCAAAGGGAGTTGATGACTTTGTAGTTTACTGCGATGTCTCGATCACCAGTTTGGGTGTTGTTTTGATGAAGAGGGGTCATGTGATAGCTTATGCGTCAAGGCAGTGGAAGCCTTATGAGGCTAACTATCCGACACACGATTTAGAGCAAGGGGCTATGGTTTTCGCCCTCAATATTTGGCGGCATTACCTCTATGGGGTCCGTTGTACCATTTACACGGACCATAAGAGTTTGAGGTACCTCATGGATCAGCCGAATCTGAACTTGAGGCAGAGTCGGTGATTAGATGTGGTTAAGGATTATAATTGTGAGATCCTTTACCACCCGGGCAAGGCCAACGTAGTGGCCGATGCCCTGAGCTGCAAGGTGGTAGCGGCCCCGATCCGAGACATCTGTCTAAGGATGATAGCGGTTACTCCATTGCTGGAGCAGATCCAAGAGGCGCGAGTTGAGGGCCTGAAGGAGGAGCGCCGGAAGTGCAAGCGGATCATAGGCCAGGTGGCCTCCTTTGACTATGACAGTCGTGGGTTGTTAACCCTACATAGGAGGGTTTGGGTACCATACTGGGGTGGGGTATGGCAGATATTGATGGATTAGGCCCACAAGTCTGGGTTCTCTATCCATCTAGGGGCGACAAAGATGTATATGGATCTTCAACCCGATTACTTGTGATATTGCATCAAGCGGGACGTTGCTTGGTACGTGGAGAAATGCTTGACCTGCAAAAAGGTCAAGGCAGAGCACCAGATGCCTCATGGATTTTATCACAAAGCTTCCCAGGACCACACGAGGATTTGATGCGATTTGTGTCATCGTGGATCGGTTAACCAAGAGTGCCCACTTAATACCGATCCAGGAGAGCATCTCGGCCGAGAAGCTGGCCGTGATTTATGTACGAGAGGTAGTGACATGTCATGGAATGCTTGTCTCGGTGGTGTTAGACCGAGATGTCTATTTTACTTCCAGATTTTGGAAGCGGTTTGATGACGAGACATGTACCCATCTCCACTCTAGCACCGCTTTCCACCCTTAAACGGACGGACAGAGCGAGAGGACGATTCGGACCCTTGAGGACATGCTTTGAGCATGCGTTTTGGATTTCAGTGGCAGTTGGGATACGTATCTTCTGTTAGCGAAGTTTTTCGTATAACAATAGTTACCACGCGAGTATTGACCGTCCTCCCTTCGAGATGTTGTATGGGAGGAAGCACAGGACCCCAATATGATGGGGTGAGGTTGGGCAGAGGGTCATGGGGAGTACTGAGGTGGTACTCAAGATGACGAAGAGGATCCAACAGGTCTGAAGCAGGCTTCAGACTGCTCGGAGACGACAGAAAAGTTATGCCAACAAGCGTCGTACGAACCTGGAGTTCTAGGTCGGGGATATGGTCCTCCTGAAGGTGTCACCTTGGAAAGGTGTCATTCGATTCAGGAAGCGGGGACAAGTTGGGCCCCAGATACATTGGGCCTTTCAGGGTTACAGCCCGAGTGGGCAAGGTGGCATATAGGTTGGATCTGTCAACCGAGCTTAGCCAAATTCATAGCACCTTTCACGTCTCTCAGTTGCAGAAGTGTATGGTAGACAACTCAACGGTAGTACCACTAGAGGACATTCAGGTGGATGACAGCCTAGACTACATTGAGCAACCAGTGGCTATCTTCGACAAGAAGTCGAAGAATCTGAGGAGAAAGAGGTTCAAGTTGGTGAAGGTGCAATGGAAACACCACAAGGGCTTAGAATGGACTTGGGAGGCAGAGGACAAGATGAGAAAACACTACCCCGAGATTTTCCCAGATGCAGTAGCAGACTTTGAGGACGAAGTCTGAAATATGTCGGGGAGAGTTGTAACACTAGGTTCCTGGTACGTAATTTAATTATAATATGTTGCACTTTTCTTCTGGGACTCGGTGATTTGGAACCCCCCAACTCGTCGAGTAGAGGTTAAAATTGGACGCGGGAAGGAGAACCCACTCACCGAGTTAGATGCCATGACTCGACGAGTAGGCCTGTCTGGATGAAACCCTATATTTAGGGTTTGCACCCTATTTAAATGCCTTATCTTCTCCTACCCCGCCTCCATCGCCCCTCTCAGTCCAGAAAAGCCCTAACTCGAAACCCTAAAGCATTTGGGGTGTTCTTGAGCCATTTTTGTGTGTTTTTGGGTGTTTTAAGCTTGAAGAAGGAAGTAGAAACTTTGGGGTTCCAGAAGCAAGTAGATCCAAAGGTTTTGCTTCATTTCCAACTCATTCAAGGTAAAAAGCCTCAACCTTGACCATCTACCTCTTAGATCCCTAGTTAGGGTTCATTTCCATCTTTTCTAAGCTCTTATAGAGTCATACTAAGAATTTTGTGGTTATAGAGGAGTATGACTTCAGATCTGGAGTCATAGAGAGTTCTTATGACATAAAGGTGCCAACTTTATGGCCATAAGCACCCCATGCATCTTGTAGACTCCATTTTAGGGCCATTTGAGCCAAATACCCCCATGCATGGACGTCAAGTGTGGAATTTTACGTGTATTATGGACCCTAGGGGGTCAGATCTATGTCTTGAATGCATCAAGACCCACTAAAATCGAGTGTATAGTTTTGGACATAGAGGGACTCGGCTAATCGAGTCGTGTTTCCCCACCAAAACCCTTCTGATAATGGACCATTAGTTAAATTAGAAGAGCATGCAGTCAATTGGACACATTGAGGACTTGGAAATCATGGGACTCGGTGAGTGTTTGATCTAACTCGGCGGGTTCAAGGCTATGTCCCAAGAATATGAAAATGGACCCGATGAGTCAAGGAAGAACTCGACGAGTCCAACTCTAAGAGCATCACCATGCATGAAGAAGAACTCGATGATTTCATGAGGAACGCGACGAGTCAAGGACTAAACGTCCTAACTAGCATGAAGATGGGCTCGGCGAGTCAAAGGATGGACTCGTCGAGTCTATTGCAAAGGGTCCCGATTTTGTATCATGGAACTAGATGAGTTGGTGGACCAACTCGGCGATTTGACCTAAAGTTACTTCATTTCTACTAAATATTATTTGTTAGAACTCAACACTCAATTTCACATAATATTCATACTATTATTCACTTTTAGTAATTACATAACACGATAACTGAACGTGTATGTTACAAATACGTCCTCCTTTTGAGGATTTCGTCCCTCAAATTACATCAATTAAAATAAATGGGGATATTTTGCTCTTATCCCATTCTTATTCTCCCAAGTATAATTTGGGCCTCGATGGTGTTTCCATTTGACAAACACCAAATCTACTTCTTTATTACGTAGTTCAGTCGTTCTTTCATTTACGATTCCTTTAGGCTCTTCTATGTATCTTAATTTGTTATCAAATTTTACCTCGGATAACGAGACCGTTTCATCATATATGCTCAAGCATTTGTGCAGATAACTCACATGAAATACATCATGAATACCTACCAAATCATCAGGCAATTCCAAGCGGTATGCTTGCTTACTAATCGTTCTTTCTTCCTAAATCGCATAAAACCTTTCCATCGGGATACCTTCAGCATTACGAAATCACCCACCTGGAATTCTATGGGTTGTCTCCTCTTTTCTATATAGGACTTTTGTCAATGTTGTGCTGCTTTCATTCTTTCTTGGACAATATGTATCTTGTCAGTGGTGTCTTGAATCATTTTAGGGCCACTGAGGAATTTCTGTCCTACATCATGCCAACATATTGGAGTATAACATTTACGCTCATACAGTACTTCATATACCTTCAGTATATTTTCTACTGTTTGGATTGTTCTTTTCTTCTGATCATCTGTCTGGGGATGGTAGGTTGTATTAGGAGCAACTCGAGATCCTAATTCACGTTTCATCCAAGTATACTTGTACGTATTTCTCCATTGGAGTCGCTTCACGCATGGAGAGAAATGTGCACTCTTAGTCAATCGGTCAACTATTACCCAAATGTTATCATTCTATATAGCAGTCTTTGGCAATTGGAGTAGCACCATACATAAGGTTAATTCGGAATTCTACTTGTCTATCCGAGGGTAGTCCATGTGTAACATCCCAAGTTCCAAAGCAAGAGATCGGGGGTGAAAAGTGTAAATGGAGGTTTGGACTCGGTGAGTTGGAAAGGTAACTTGGCGAGTCGAGTTGTGTGTGGATCGCGTGAATAAGTGACCCGACTTGGCGAGTCGGTGCTGGAATAAGAAACCCTATTTTCTGGGTTTGCACCCTATTTAAAGGACATCATGTCCTCAATTCGGCCTTATTCTTCCAAAAAGCTCCAGAGAAAACTCTAGAAGTGTGTGATTCTCCTTTGATTGAAGAAAGTGAAGCTTGGAAGAGGAAATTGGTAAATAAAGGTTGAGGAATTCGAGGATAGCATCAAGAGATCTTGTAGATCTGAAGTCTAAATCAGATTAGACTCATCTTTGGGGTAAGAAGTCACCTCCTTAAGCATTTTTCCTTATTGTTCATCCATGGTGGATGTTTTGGGATTCTTTAGCATGATTGAGATCTATTTTGGGTATAGAGACTAGATCTGAGGTTGCAACTTCAGATCTACGTTGTATTGGATCCATGAGGGCAGAAAGCATCAGCCATGGGGCTTGAATGAGAGTGCCTTTGTCCCAAAACCTTCTTGTAGCTTGGTTGGAGCTTGTTGAGCCTTGCATGCACGTAAAGTTCGAAACCTTACATGCGAATCTGGCCCTAGGAGTCCAGATCTATGTATTGGAAGCAATGAAATGGCCTGGAATCGTCTGAATGAAGATGTCACGTCTGGACTCGGCGAGTCTGTTGAAGATTGCCTTGGACTCGGCGAGTCTGGTCGTGGAACCCTAACCTTTTCTGGTTAAGCCTCGAATCGGTGAGTCGAGGGACGACTCGGTGAGTTAAGCAGGATGGGACTATGAGATTGTTGGACTCGACGAGTCTTGGGGCGACTCGGCGAGTTGAATCGTATTATGAGAGTTTCTGAGTAAAGGAACTCGACGAGTCGACGGGTTGACTTGGCGAGTAGGGTCAACCAGGAAGGTTAACTTTGACTGAGGACTTTGACTTTGACCAAGGGTTGACCACTTTGACTTCCAAGGGTATTTTGGTAATTATTGGTAATTATTGGATTTGGTTAATTGGTAGTGTTCAGTGGTGGAGTTCGTGTCGGTGGTCAGAGCAGCGTGATCTTATCTCTTCAGGCAGCTATAGCAGGTGAGTTATCCTCACTATATCGACAGGGTCTAAGGCACCAAGGCCGACCCTTTATCGGATGGGAATCCGGGTAGTTGTTTGTTATGATACTGCTTTTCTATGTCTACATCCTGGTAGTTAGGATGATATATGTTAGAGACCTAGTTAAGGTCAGTATCCTGGTATATAGGATGATGCTATGTTAGTGACCGGTTAGGTCGGTATCCTGGTTAGGATGTTGCTATGTTATGTGATCTGCTAGATCGGTTGATTAGTTGTGAATTGCTATATGATTATATGTTTATGTGCACATGGTTGTTGGACTGGGGTTAGGTTGAGGCGGGTCCTGCTTTGTGTTGTAGGCCAACATACCCAGGGTGGATCGGTTAGGCCGAAGGCCCGACAAGCGGTTCGGATAGGTTGAAGGCCCCATGAGGGCGAACCAGATGTGTCGAGGCTCAGAGAGTGGACCAAACAGACTGAAGGCCCGGTGCGGGCGGACCAGTCATACTGTAGACTCAGAGAGTGGACCAGGTGGACGGAAGGCCCGGTGCGGGCGGACCAGTCATACTGTAGACTCGGAGAGAGGATGGACCGGGTGGACTGAAGGCTCGGTGCAGGCGGCCCAGTCACACTGTAGACTCGATATGCATGGTTGTTCTGTTTATGATATGATATGTTATGTGTATGGTATTGTGGTTGGTATTTTGGGGGTAACTCACTAAGCTTTCGGGCTTACAGTTTCAGTGTATTGTTTCAGGTACTTCAGGAGTCTGTGGCAAGGCGAAGGCGTGATTGTATCGCTCCTCATGTTTTATGATTTATGTGATATGGTTCTGGAAAATGCTCTGATGGCAGTTAATAAGAAAAGATTGTGATTTACCGCGACCATGAAGAGTACTCTGAGATTGCACTCTTGTATTAGAATCAGATCGAAACAATTGAGCTGATGGAAACAGGAACAGTCCGATCAATACGTGGATGGTTTAGAACAGAAAAAGCGGCACCACGTATCTCTAAGTCATTCTCGCGCTTTCAGGCATACTTGACAACTTTATCCAATGGCAGAATTGTTGGATTAATGTCTAAGTCCATAACTTAATTGGTAAGACTTGACCCGACCCGGCATGGTCCATTTGGGTTGCATGGCATCATGCACTTGGATAGACTAAATGAGAGAAATAAGACATTTATGGTTATTAATATATTATAAGTTCTAGTATATTAATAATATTAATAAGATTATTTAATTAGTATTGATGAAGAATTAATCTAGGATTAATTATGTGATCAAAAGAAGTCTAATTAAATATATGGGTTGATTGTGCAAATCATCCATACTTATATAGTAGGCTAATGCTCCATGGATTATCTAGTTGGGCTAAAACCCATATGATGCTCCATGGATGCTCCATGGTGTTTTTGTACCCATGGATCATGGAAATGAAAGGCCATGTCAATTAGGGTTTACATGGTGTAACCCTAACTACATATGCATCTTATTCTTGACCAAAATCGGACACTAGTGAGTGTAATAGAAGGGCTAGCTGATTTCATGAAGTGTAGAATTCTCTCAAGTTATTCCAAGTGTATTTGGTGTTGTGTGAACCATTTGAGGTGTCACACTTGAGGCACTTGGCACTCAAGCTTCATGAAGACTTTCCACATCAAAGAGGTATGTATTCTATCTTATTATATTCATTGTTTTATATGCTAGATTAGGATAATACCTTGGATGTTCATAATTGCATGTATAATAGAGAAAACATAGATCCAAGGTATTTTGGGCTGCATGTACACTTAGGATTGTTAGAATGCTCAAAACCCAACAGTGGTATCAGAGCCTAGGCTTGTTTTCTTGTTATACTTGCAAAAGTTGCTGAAAAATCGAGTTTTGATGATGTCTGCCCAGCAGACTCGCCGAGTCCGTGAATGTACTCGCCGAGTCCAAGGCAAAATGCATCCAACTCGCCGAGTTGGATCGTGCACTCGACAAGTTGGACCCCCAGACAGCATAAAATTGACTTTTTTAGCTGGAATTGGACTAGGAACATTACCCTAAGAAGTTTTTGGACTTATAAACTTGTTTTTGATGTGGTAATGTTCATGCTAATCCAATTTCAAGGATAATTGTCAATAGATTCATGTTTTGAATTAGTTTAGTGATTAGGCTAATTACATGAAAAAGTTTGATTTGAATTATCTTGTTCTTATGAGTTTCTTAGATTAATAGAAAAGTTATTTGATTATGTGTTTTAAATCCATTTTAATCTAAGAGTTGATTCTAAAATGTGTTTTTGTAACTTGTCCTCAAGTTATATGAAAAGTCACATTTAAGTTTCATAAAACTCATAAAATTTGGCAAAGGTTACAAAAATGAAGAATCTTGTCTAATTGAATGGTTTTATGAGTCCATAACTTGTCCTCAAGTTATGGAAGTTCAAGAGTCACTTCATTAAGTAATAAAATGTGTAACCTTAATTAATTACATAAGTTATAAAATAAAGATAAGTTAATTCTTTTATTAGTTTAAAGTCTTCCATAACTTGTCCTCAAGTTATGGAACTTGAAGAGTTTTTGGATTAAAACTACTTTAAACACATAAGTTATGGAATTAATTAGTTTTGAATAGTTTCAAAACTTGCCCTCAAGTTTTGGAATTTGTAAAGTTTTCTCTTATTAATACTTTAATTCCAAGTTAGCCCTTAGAATTTTAAAAGTTAAAATTCAACCCTTATACTTTATAATATTATAAGTTAATAATATTTATATATATGTATAAGAGTAAAGTCAGTCTTACCGTTAGTAGGCCTCATTCACGAAGCTAGTCTATAAGGGGGGTATAAGGTTACTGCCTATAAAATGGAAGTTTAATGGGTGTCCACTCTCACCCACCGCTTCCTTGACCGGTGGAGGGTCGTTAGCCGAACGGGTTTGACAGGACTATAATTTTCCCTTCATTAAAAGTATTAATGATAAATACTAAGTAACTAAATTCTTAATAATACCCAATCTTAGTTACTTAGGAAAATGTTAATAAGGTGCTAATCCATGAAATTACACTTTGCACTTTGTTTAAGTCGGTTAGTGGAGCGTGAGTGGTTAACCGGCACACTAACTCATATTTAACAAGGTAGGCAAAGGGTAACTTAATGTTTATCATAATATCGATGGAGCGTGTGTGGTTAACCAGCAAATCGATTGAGGGGTAAACACTTAAGGGTACCAAGTAATTTGCATGGTTACTTCACACCTTGTTTTGTGATCCTCGGCATCCTAGTCACAAAACCTGAGGGGCACAATGAATCTCAAAGATGTAGGAGTTTCAAAACCAATTAAAACCTAATAATACATTTCGTTTATCTTGGTGGAAATTGGTGAATCGTCATTCACCTACCTTCAAATATTTTATAGCTTGGATTACGACATCCCTCTTCTAAGTTATAAAATAGTTTGTTGGGTCCGGGCCTTAATATTTCATATTGGGTGTCATATTAAGGACTTTGAATCAACTATCTTGAATATCTCCAAAAAAAAGAGGATGTCTGGTTTAGACATTTATGATCTTCCCAAATCTCTTGAAACAAGCTTTCCTAAAGAAGATGATGTCCCATGGAAATCATACTTCTTTCACCTCCTCCAATTACTCTCCATAACCCACAAGTTCCTAAAAATTTTAAGGTCACTCAAGCCCTATTGGCAAGCAAAGGTCTATATGTGATCACATCTTGGAGATGTAGTCACATATTGACAAGCCGGGAGAGTTAGGTGTCAAAGTGTTGAGAAACTTGGTGCCTCAACTACTTTCTAAGTCACATAGTGAGTTCCTTTGGGACTCCTATGAAACAGACTATGACAAGACCCTTAATGATATTATCTATTTGCTAAAATCAACTTCCTAAAACTTGTGGACATTGACAATAATGACATTGGATATCCAGTAAAGCTCTCTCTTTCCAATGGAAAGGGATCGGCCATAGTCAACTCGGTTGACCAACTGGTAAAGAGAGAGGCTAAGTTTGAGATAGTCCCATTATCAAGGGTCCATAGGTAACTATTGCCAAAGGAAGGGGCATTGGTTGCGAAGCTGCCAAATTTACCTAAGGATGTTAAAGTCAATAAGTTTGGCTCTACTTCAGGTAAAGTCCATTGTCTAACTCTATTAAGTGCATGCTGATTCTGATCGCGAAGATGGATTTCAATCGCATGGTTCGGTGATCAGAATTTTGGGCTATTACTTAAGAGTTATGATATTTATATTGCTTAGGAATAGATAACAACAAGGTTTTCATATGGATTGTAAGGATAAGTTTTCCGCAAAGTTTTAAAATAAAAGAAAAGGGTTTTGATTTTATATATTTTAAGTATCCTCACAATGGCATTTGTGAAAAGTTGTTGCTTATAAGATTCCACTGATAGCAATATTGGAAAGTGAATTTGATTCTTTCATTTGTGGTAGTGTCTAAATTTACCAAATAAGGAAAGATTCTCATCACCCAAGTTTTAGTTGGATAGAAACTTGGAATCATGCAAGTTGTATAGCATGATGAATGAGAACTTTCAAGCATTGAAAAAAATTAAGACTAACTACTTGTTCACATGGATGTGTGAGTCAAGTGAAGGACTAAGGGATTGAGTACACATTCTTGTGCACTGGTCAAGTCCACCACAAAAGATCGATAAGACTATTTGTCATGGTTTACTAAAGCTCAGTAAATATGATTATACTTACAAGCTTAAGTGTAACTCTGAGACATTGGAAAAGGTTCCAATGTATGGCAGAGCGAATAAGAATAATAAAATTAGGCAGAAGGATAAAAGTTTCTCAAATCTGAAAAGATGAGAGAGTACTTTAGTATCAGTTTTGTGATCATCTTAATGATTAAGAAACCATAGCACAATTAGTTCTCTAAGGAAATCTTAGTGCATTCTTATGACTAAGACGAGGAATCTTGAATTGTTGAAATGGTTAAATCAAGAAGATGAGTCATACTTCATTCCAATACAAGTCTTAGAGTCATACTCCAAGATTGTAATTTGATTGACATGTCTTAAAGAAGGTTTAAAACACTTGTCAAATGTAAGAGTTAAAGTTTCCTACTCTTGTACATTTGAAACTGGTAAGCTGTGATGTTTTGGATAAAACAAAGACCAACTAAGGCCAATTATGTGAAGTGTTTGTCTTGATTAGAATCCACACTATCTCTTGGATGTTTGACAAGGGAGTCTTATAGGTCAAGAGGACAGTGGGAGTCTTAAAGGTCTTGAAAGTCTCAAGAACTAATCAAGAATAAAACCTGAAGTTCTTCACTAGAACTCGACTTGAGGTTTATAACCTATCATGTTCACATATTCTGTGCCCATTCCAGTTAAAGTTGGCTTTGCATATGAGTTTTTAGAGTTCTCAATTGGTTGCACAACAACTTTGAAGCAATGGCAGGCCCTTGAGCTGCCAGGTGGCAAGAAATTAAGATTGAGTTTAATCCATATGAGTTTGGATTTGTCATTATCCTTGTCTTGTGATTATGGTTTTGACAAATTCATATGGGTAGGAAATCATACACCATAAAAATCTAAGTGTCATAAGGTTTCTCTCCAATTCATGAAAATGATGGTGAGGAAACACTTTCACTAAGTAGATTTTAGCTAGATAGCAATTGAGATATTTGCATTCTCAAAGTCGTTAGTGGAGCGTGTGTGGTTAACCGGTACACTAACCTGTACTTGTGAGAAGTGGCAAAAAGGTCTAACCATTATGATTACGGCATCCCTCTTCATAATTATTTAGACACACCTATGAGCTATCTAAGGGAAGGTGTATGATTTTGATAAAGTTTTATCAAAACAATCTAGTATCAGAAATCTGAACTTTGGTAAGAAAGTCAGCTGATTTCTGAGTACATGTCAAAGCTAGTGGGAGCATAAGTGTCATTGTAATAATCATCATGTTAGTGGGAGCATGATAATTATGATAAGTATTGCAAGTTAGCAATGTTACTTATAGAAAACAAAAGTTTAAAATGGGAAAGAGTTGTTTTGCTATAATTAAGGGAGAGGAAATTGTACTTCATCTCAAATCTAAAAGCTTAGATTGAGGTTTTAATCGTATTTAGTCAAGGATAAATATATATATATATATATATATATATATATATATATATATATATATATATATGAATTTCATGTTGTAATGGCTCAACATAAGAAAATTTTGTATATGGGTCCATTATTTGCGTTCTAAAATTCAATTATGATTACGGCATCCCTTTTCATAATCTGAATTATGAGAACTTGGCAAATACAAATGGAAATGTTATAGCAAAAGACTGGTTTAGTCTTTATGTGAGACATCATGAATCGTGTCCCATATGCTTCGGATATAGGATCGATTACATGTGCTATATTCATCCTTTCTAAAATTTTCCAAATGCGTAGTTCATGAAGAAGGGAAAAGGTCTAGAATTGGATATGACTAAAAGGATTAATCAATTGTCGAGGACAATCTAAGGTTTACCAAAGATTGGGTGCTCAAGGACAGTTGGAAGTATAGTGATAATTCTGAAACGACCATATTGACATAATCTGTAAGGAGGCAACTCTTGTTAAGAAGTGATAGTCAAAATGGATCTGGAAATGTTTCAAAGTTAGAATTTTCAATCTATGTAAGATTAAGGAAACGTAATGCAAGAAGGATGTTTCCAAGGAGTATATCTCCTTTGGAATACTTTGAAATGTTTGTTGTCAAGTCCTTGTGACTTTGTGCATAATCATTACAAGAGGATCAATGCATATAAGTTTAGAATCTAACAGATTTCAGTAAATCGCATGAATTTGGAATTTTTGCATTTGCAGTAAGGATTTGGGACTGTGAAAAGAGGATCATTGTAGTTATGTTCAATTGATCTATTTCACAAAGTAAAGATCATAGACAAACATAGTATGCATACTTGGTGTATGACATGACTAGTGTTTAGAAAACATAGTGTACATGCTTGGAGCATGGGACAACTATTGTTTTAAACTCAAGAATAAAGTTGATAGCTGAAATAGTATACAATGAATAATGTGTAATCATATGGTGATAAATAAAAGGTGTTTTATTAATGTTCATAGGTTTTGATAACATATTGGATTCAATTATTGTTGTGTTTCATTTTGCATGTTTTGACTTCCAGAAGAAACTAGGTTATTCTTCCAGAATGACTAAGTTATTCAAACCATCCACAGTCGGTCATATATTGGAAGTAGATATGAATCAAGACTGTCATGGGTTGGCTTGTAGAGGTCTAAGATATTGGACAAAGGGCTACAACACTCATGAGTGCTCATAAGTTCTGAGTATTGGATTCAACCCGCGCTCATTGGAATCACTTCACGGATTTTATCACGAGTGATAATGAGACGATAATATCTTATATTCTTCAAACCTAGAGATATGAGTTGTTACTATGAGTTGGTTATACATTGATTGCACGAAAACGCATTGGTAACTCGATGTTATAAAACGTGCCTTTGTGTATGATTCAACAAGTAGTAGAACAAGCCATATGAGTCGAATTTTATCCATTCCTTTTACCTTCGGGATAAAAGCGATATCTATGGGCCCCTCGATGATTTGATGATGACAAATGGAAGTGCTCGGCCGGGCCAGGACTGATTTGATTTGTTCAATTAGTCAGTCGTCATAAATCGGAAATAGGGAAACAACAAATGGACAGAGAGAATGATTATAATCCATGTCTCAGTCCATATGATATCTAGAATGGAGGAATATATGATCCCTTATCTAATGGACAAGTCATTGACAAAGGTCAGAGTTCATCTACAAGGTCAGAGTTCGACAGAAGCTTTTGAGAGCTACGATTGTCAGTCGGTTCTTGAAGTCATACGCAATAATAGTTTTAGACTTATCCAAGTGGTAGACTGTTGGATTAATGTCTAAGTCCATAACCTAATTGGTAAGACTTGACCCGACCCAGCATGGTCCATTTGGGTTGCATGGCATCATGCACTTGGATAGACTAAATGAGAGAAATAAGACACTTATGGTTATTAATATATTATAAGTTCTAGTATATTAATAATATTAATAAGATTATTTAATTAGTATTGATCAAGAATTAATCTAGGATTAATTAAGTGATCAAAAGAAGACTAATTAAATATATGGGTTGATTGTGCAAATCATCCATACTTATATAGTGGGCTAATGCTCCATGGATTATCTAGTTGGGCTAAAACCCATATGATGCTCCATGGATGCTCCATGGTGTTTTTGTACCCATGGATCATGGAAATGAAAGGCCATGTCAATTAGGGTTTACATGGTGTAACCCTAACTATATATGCATCTTATTCTTGACCAAAATTGGACACTAGTGTGTGTAATAGAAGGGCTAGCCGATTTCATGAAGTGTAGAAATCTCTCAAGTTATTCCAAGTGTATTTGGTGTTGTGTGAACCATTTGAGGTGTCACACTTGAGGCACTTGGCACTCAAGCTTCATGAAGACTTTCCACATCAAAGAGGTATGTATTCTATATTGTTATATTCATTGTTTTGTATGCTAGATTAGGATAATACCTTGGATGTTCGTAATTGCATGTATAATAGAGAAAACATAGATCCAAGGTATTTAGGGTTGCATGTACACTTAGGAGTGTTAGAATGCTCAAAACCCAACAAGAACATCCCAATTAATCATGAAATCATGGATCTCACACCGTAATCCTTTCATGAATAACTAAAATTTTCATTATCTTTATAATAGGTTACATCTCTAGCAAATGGTTGCTCAATCCTTTAGTGAATATCGTTATATTTCTATCGACTATCTTGACTATCTCCTTTTTCTATCTTCTGACTGAAATTTTGCCACTACACAAGACATGGTTCTCTAAACCAGTCAACTCACTTCGCGGATTTATACTAATCGGACTTGATTCTTTATGAACACTAAGGTTCAGATGGAAATCATATTCTTAGTCATCACTGAAACAAAGGTAATGACATACTTGAACAAGAACGGAATCAATTACTAGCTTCTTGGTAACCTTGTGACTTTCCCTGATCCAAGTGTAAGTCCTGTGCTTCCAGTAGTATAGGCCTCTACTACTATTCACACCTACCCATACTCATCCCAAGTATTATCTCATAGTTCTCCAAGTTACCATTCAAAAGTTTTCACAAAACGACTTATCACACATGAGTGTGTTCAAACAAGTATTTATGACAATTTCTCCTAGACTCAACTAGGGATTTCACACTTCTATCAAACATATCTTGGATTTATTATACTCGCCTTCTGAAATCCTTTTTCATGTATATGCTCGATCTAGCATATCCTAATACTTTTCCTAGGTTAATAGGAATTTCACTTCCAAATTCTTCATATAGATTCGTTCTCAGGTAGTGTCTACTCTGCAAGACACACTACACCAGAATTTATCCTAGTAGTGTGGAGACAAACAGTTTCCAACTACTTGCATCATCTTCAAAATCATGCAAGTCATCAGGCATATTTGTTCATTTCATTATCCTTCCATGACATCGTTATTTCTATATATGAGTAAGTCTTCTTCTCGTGGTTGTATCTTTTAAGTCTTCTTCATAGGAGTCTATCCAAAGAAGTCCGCATTATAGCTGCATCTCAGCATGTTCTACTAGCTTCAACTTGGTTCTCTGTCATTCCTAGCATCTCATCTCATACAATACTGTGGGTGCATATCTTCTTCAACTAATTACTCTACCTTACTTAGACAAGTAAGTTACTTAGCCTTTTACCACTAAACGACTTAATTCACCATCCTAATCATCTATGTTAAAGTCAGCTTAACACACAATGGAACTTCCATATGGATGTGAAAGAAGTAAATTGCCACTCAGTATTATTAAATACTAAGTTGTATTATTAAATACTAAGTCTGGGCATCCTGCATAGGGTGACATATAAACTCTTATCATACTACTCGAACTACATACTACATCACAATGTTAGGCAAGGTCTTAGCCGATTGAGTGTGAAAACATTGTTAGCCTTTCCTTTGATCTTCATTGAATTCTTCTAAATCTTGCACAACTTCAGTCTCAATATCATCGAAGTATTTATCACCATCTTCAGTTCTTCTAACTCTGTAAGAAATCACTGCTTTAATCTGGTCAGCGGTGGAACAACTTCATGGATTACACCAAAACATTCATCTCATCCAAATGTACTTTAAACCCACTACATTCCTCTAAAGGCGTTATTATTTCATCAAACGTAGTTTGAATGTACAATACCACTCTACAGGTATTAATACACTATTTACAATATCGCTTGATAGATTTTATTTTACGATATCCCTTGACTGTTTATTGATGTTAACTATCGTAAGTCTTCTTATTACTTTGAAAGTTTCATGTCAATTCTAATACAGAAACTCTTAGAATTCTGAACATTAAATTTTCTCCTCTAAACCAAGGTTGGCAACAGACCTTAAACTTTCTTAAATAATAGCAATAAGGCAAGCAATCAAAGGCATGCTATATTCATTAATCATTTAGCACATATTAGAATATAAGGCATATCTCCTCTTAATATTCTAGTGCTTGTTTCCATTTAGGTATTCAACCTAAGTATACTAGATACACATCGTATCATCATCACTTAATAATCCATGTTTAAGTCTAGAAATTCTCAAAATTCCTAGTTCACTTAAACTAATACTCTGAAATTTTTGAAGTAAATTAATATCTTAGAATACTAGGGTACATCACTACCCAATACCCCACTTAATTATTTCCTATGGTTTGTATCCATGTACTTACTATGAATCCGTTCATATATTGAACTTCCAACGGTTTAAGTCTGAATACCAATCCGTGATATTTAGTTCACTTAAGCTATTGCTCTGATACCATGATTGAAAGACCCTCACTTTCATAATACTAAAAATAGTTGTTACTCCAAAACATGCTACATGCATATTCACAAATAATATTTTACATTTATAATTTATTTACAAACGACTGGATACAAACCGACTATAAAAAAAATGTTATATATTACATAACTGCCCAGGATACTATAGTTTTATACATACAGAAACACAAATACAATAGTTTCAAACTATTCAAAATCTTCCATCATTATACGATTATATTGGTTACTTATCTCCTGCAATTTGTTAAACATTGAGAGGGTAAGCGGTGACGCTTAGTGAGTTCAACAATAGATACAATATAACGTTATGTCATATATATACTTAAATATGGCAGAAGCAAAGAGGAAAAAGGAACAAAAATGGCATATGTGAATCATGTGACAAACTTTCCATATCAATCAATGACTTGATTCAAAGATATACAATCAATGAGACATAACAATTTCCATACTTGATATACATCAATAAAGCTTTGACCCAAATGACACAGAAGACATACAATTTTTGATTAACATTTTGGTAGATTTCAGGCTTATAGCCCTATCTAACCATCTGCCAATACCATAGAATAGAAATCATTCTCTTACGGAGACATGATCTACATTGTCAGAGGCTACATACCAGTACCACCGTGAATCTAAGTCCTTTTACTGATCACATGGACAAAGGTATAACTTTGCTATCATAAATAGCATAAATAATAACAACTGACAAGCACATAGCACATATAGCACATAACATACAATTGTTCCTATATATTGAAATTCACTGTGATATAACTAGGGGTTAAAATAGTAATTTTTGCAGCACTTCGTTATAATAAATAACTTTTTCGTTGAAAACCGAGAGCTTTCTTGAAAACCGGGCCCTACGAGGGTTAAGCTTCAAACCGAAAAGATAAATTTTTCGGGCTCTTCGGGCACTTCGGGATGAGTTTTCGGTGTTGGAAATGACACCGGGGCTTCAGGGAAAGTCAAAATAGTAAAAATATGGATTTAGGGGTGAAAAGTGGCAATTTATAAACTTTACCCGGGAGATCTCGCATGCACTATTTATAGCATGCGAGCCCGGAGTCTTCGGCCGAGAAGGGAGGAGGTGGCAGCGAGGGGGCAAGGCACGTGGCAGTAGCGAGGCTCGGACACGTGTGCGAGGCGCGCATCAGACGTGGATTGGCTGTGGCTTCGGTCTAATCTGATTGCGAAATGTGTCGGTTCCGGGCGAGGGTGAGTCATCAGCATCGGACACGAGGCAGACACGACATCGAACATGGTCTCCTATGCGAGACTTCTCGGAACTTGGACCCAAATCCTCAAAAATTCATAACTTTTGCATATGGGCTATGTTTTTTACGTTCTTTATATGCACGCGTAGGCGAAAATATAATCTACAACCTTCGTTTAGACTTCGTCGGCTAATTTTGACTTTATTTTTAATATTATTATTTTTAACAGACCGGGATAGGTAAATCCGTTAAAAAATCATAACTTCTTCATCCGACATCCGTTTTCGTCTGTCTTTTTACCGTTGTACTTCTATTGACGATACCTTCGATTCTCGTTTAGGTTGTTTCGGCTAAATATCGCTCGATTTTTATTTTGAGTTTTTAGCTGTCTACTGCTAATCCGAAACTTGGAAAAATCATAACTTTCTCATACGAAGTCTGATTTAAAAGTTCTTTATATGAAAGTTTATTATTTTAACGAGTTCTACAACTTTCATTTAGATCACTAAGGCTAAAAAGTAGTTTATCGGAAACTCACTTTGTACGTAACATAGTGTTTGCCGGTTTTATCGCGGATCTTCGATTGGTCATAACTTCTTCGTTATAACTCGGATTTCGACGATGTTTTCGCCTAAACGTTTCTAACGAGATTTTTTTACAACTTTAAATAATTATTTCAAATTTTATATTTTCGCTAAATTTCACTATTTGGCTTTTAATTGGAAATCTCATAAGACTTCCAATATTTTATGAGTGATTCTAAACATAATTTGACT
Source organism: Lactuca serriola (assembly GCF_051521515.1). NCBI lineage: Eukaryota > Viridiplantae > Streptophyta > Magnoliopsida > Asterales > Asteraceae > Lactuca > Lactuca serriola. The sequence continues at coordinate 256,975,517 of NC_136415.1, read as the reverse complement.
TCATCTCTAGTAAAAATTATTTGTTAGAACTCAACACTCAATTTCACATAATATTTCAGAATATTATTCTCTTTTAGTAATTACATAACACGATAACTGAACGTGTATGTTACTAACGTTGACTTTAACCAAGGGTAAAACAGTCAAGGATTATTAGATTTTGATTAAATTTATTATGTAGTTGATAGTCCGGGAGTCGCCAAAGCAGTAGTCAGAGATTCTTTACTCGAGTTTTGGTAGTCAGCCTTACAATGTGAGTTTCCTTTCAGTGGGAACGGGTCGAAGGCACCAACGTCGGCCCATTTATGTATGCTAGTATTGTTGGATTAATGTCTAAGTCCATAACTATAATTGGTAAGACTTGACCCGACCCGGCATGGTCCATTTGGGTTGCATGGCATCATGCACTTGGATAGACTATAATGAGAGAAATAACACTTAAGGTTGATTAATGTATTATAAGTTCTAATATATTAATAAGATTATTTAATTAGTATTGATCAAGAATTAATCTAGAATTAATTAAGTGATCAAAAGAAGACTAATTAAATATATGGGTTGATTGTGTAAATCATCCATACTTGTATAGTGGGCTAATGCTACATGGATAATCAAGTTGGGCTAAAACCCATAGGATGGTCCATTGGAACTCCATGGTGTATTTGAACCCATGGATCCAAGGAAATGGAAGGCCATGACAATTAGGGTTTACCCTAACTGTAACAACTATATAAGATCATATTCTTTGGGAAAAATCGGCCACTATGAATAATAAGAAAGGCCTAGCCAATTTTAGGAGTGTTCAAGTTTTGTCTCAAGTTATTCCAAGTGTATTTGGTGTTGTGTGAACCATTTGAGGTGTCACACTTGAGGCAGTAGGCACTCAAGCTTCATGAAGACATTCTACATCAAAGAGGTATGTATTCTATTTTGTTATATTCATTATTTTGTATGCTAGATTAGGATAATACCTTGGATGTTCATAATTGCATGTATAATAGAGAAAACATAGATCCAAGGTATTTAGGGTTGCATGTACACTTAGGAGTGTTAGAATGCTCAAAACCCAACAGTGGTATCAGAGTCTAGGCTTGTTTTCTTGTTATACTTGCAAAAGTAGCTGACAAATCGAGTATTGATGTTGTCTGCACAGTAGACTCGCTGAGTCCAAGGAAAAATGCATCCAACTCGCCGAGTTGGTTCGTGCACTCGACGAGTTGGACCCCCTGACAGCATATATTCGATTGTTTTGGCTGGAATTGGACTAGGAACATTACCCTAAGATGTTTTTGGATTTATAAAGTTGTTTTTGATGTGGTAATGTTCATGCTAATCCAATTTCTAAGATAATTGTCATAATTTCAAGATTTGTATTAGTTTGTATGTTCATGCTACTGTCTTGAAGATTGATGATTTGAAATATCTTGTTCTTAGATTAATAGAAAAGTTGTGTGAAATAGTTGATTTCAATCCATTTTAATCTAAGAGTTGATTGTCCTCAAGTTATATGAAAAGTCACATTTAAGAATCATAAAACTCATAAAAGTTGGCTATGGTTACAAAATGAAGAGTCTAGTTCTAATTAAATGGTTTTATCACTCCATAACTTGTCCTCAAGTTATGGAGGTTCAAGAGTCTTTTCATTAAATAAATAAATAAATAAAATGTGTAACCTTAATTAATTCCATAAATTATAAAATAAAGAAAAGTTAGTTTAAAGTCTTCCATGACTTGTCCTCAAGTTATGGAACTTGAAGAGTTTTTAATTAAAACTACTTTAAACTCATAAGTTATGGAATTAATTAGTTTTGAATAGTTTCAAAACTTGTCATCGAGTTTTGGAATTTGAAAAAGTTTTCTCTTATGAATACTTTAATTCCAAGTTAAGCCCTTATAATTTTAAAGAGTTAAAATTCAACCATTATACTTTATAATATTATAAGTTAATAATATTTATATATGTATAAGAGCAAGTCAGTCTTACTGTTACTAGGCCTCATTCACGAAGCCGGTCTATAAGCGGGGTATAAGCTTACTGCCTATAAAATGGCAGTTTAATGGGTGTCCACTCTCACCCACCGCTTCTTTGAGCGGTGGAGGGTCGTTAGCCGAACGGGTAGGACAAGGACTATAATTCTCCCTTCATTAAAAGTATTAATGATAAATATAAAGTAACTAAATGTTTTTTATAATTCCCAATCTTAGTTACTTTAGGAAAATGTGAATAAGGTGCTAATCCATGAAATTACACTTTGCACTTTGTTTAAGTCGGTTAGTGGAGTGAGTGTGGTTAACCGGCACACTAACTCGTATTTAACAAGGTAGGAAAAGGGTAACTTAATATTTATCATAGTATCGATGGAGCATGTGTGGTTAACCGGCACATCGATTGAGGGGTAAATATTAAGGGTGCCAAGTATATTTGCGTGGTTATTCATACCTTGTTTTGTGATCCTCGGCATCCCAGTCACAAAACCTGAATGGCACACTCGAGATTGAAACATGCCATTGAATAGTTCAATGAATCTCCAAAGAATCTAGGAATTTCAAAACCAATTAAAACCTAATAATACATTTCGTTTATCTTGGTGGAAATTGGTGAATCGTCATTCACCTACCTTCAAATATTTTATAGCTTGGATTACGACATCCCTCTTCTAAGTTATAAAATAGTTTGTTGGGTCCTATCCTTAATATTTCATATTGGGTGCTATATTAAGGACTTCAAATCAACTATCTTGAATATCTCCAAAAAAAAAGAGGATGTCTGGTTTAGACATTTATGATCTTCCCAAATCTCTCGAAACAAGATTTCCTAAATGAAGATGATGTCCCATGGAAATCATACTTCTTTCATCTCCTCCAATTATTCTCCATAACCCACAAGTTCCTAAAAATTTTAAGGTCACTCAAGCCCTATTGGCAAGCAAAGGTCTATGTGTATTGACAAGCCGGGAGAGTTGGGTGTCAAAGTCTTGAGAAAGTTGGTGGCTCAATTGTTGGATTAATGTCTAAGTCCATAACTATAATTGGTAAGACTTGACCCGACCCAGCATGGTCCATTTGGGTTGCATGGCATCATGCACTTGGATAGACTAAAATGAGAGAAATAACACTTAAGGTTTATTAATATATTATAAGTTCTAATATATTAATAAGATTATTTAATTAGTATTGATCAATAATTAATTTAGAATTAATTATGTGATCAAAAGAAGACTAATTAAATATATGGGTTGATTGTGTAAATCATCCATACTTATATAGTGGGCTAATGCTCCATGGATTATCAAGTTGGGCTCAAACCCATTGGATGCTCCATGGTGTATTTGAACCCATGGATCCATGGAAATGGATAGCCATGACAATTAGGGTTTACCCTAATTGTAACACACCATATAATGATCTCTTTCTTGGGAAAATCGGCGACTATGAGATGCATAGAGGGCAAGCCGATTCTTGAAGTGTTCTAATTTCTCTCTAAGTTATTCCAAGTGCTTATGGTGTTGTGTGAACCATTTGAGGTGTCACACTTGGGGCACTAGGCACTCAAGCTTCATGAAGACAAGCACCAACAAAAGGTATGTTATTCTAACTTGTGTTATTCAAAGTTTTGTATGCTAGAATAGAAAAATACCTTGGAAAGTTGATATTTGGATGTATAATAGAGAAAACATAGATCCAAGGTATTTAGGGTTGCATGTACACTTAGGAGTGTTAGATTGCTCAAAACCCAACAGTGGTATCAGAGCCTAGGCTTGTTTTCTTGTTGTACTTGCTTAAACTGCTTAAAAATCAACTTTTGGTGTTGTCTGCCTAGCAGACTCGCCGAGTCCATGAAGGGACTCGATGAGTCCAAGACAAAATGCATCCAACTCGCCGAGTTTGTTCATGCACTCGACGAGTTGGACCCCCAGACAGCATATTTTCAAGTTTTGGTGCTGGAATTGGTCTAGAATCATTACCTTTGACTGTTTTGGGCTTATAAAACTTGTTTTGAATGTGGTAATGATTATGTTAAACCAATTTCAATTCTATAATAAAAGTTTCAAGTTTATATGTGTTCATGTTATTCTTGAAAATTGTTGATTATGAATGATCATGCTTATGAGTTTTGCTAGATCATAGGAATTGTGTGCAAATTGTTTGTTGATATAATTCATGATCTTGTTGAAAATTGTATGGAGTTCATAACTTGTCCTCAAGTTATGAATTTTCAAGAATTTTATGTTTCCTTGATTTATGAGTTAGTTTAGATTGATAATGAAAAAAAATTATGTTTTAGTTGTTTTCAATCCATATTAGTCTAAAAGAAGTTCATAAAATTTGTTTTTGTAACTTGTCTTCAAGTTATGTGAAAAGTCATATTTATGAATCTTAAAAACTCATAAAAGTTTTGTAGGTTACATAAAATGTAAGAGTTTTTTCCATTAAATAGTTTAATGACTCCATAACTTGTCCTCGAGTTATGGATGTTGAAGAGACACTTCTTTAAAGTGTTTTTAAAGAATAAGGGGTTACATTAAAATGAAGAGTCTTCATTTTAATGAACCATTAAACTCATAAGTTATGATTTAAATAGTCTTGAAATAGTTTCAAAACTTGCCCTCAAGTTTTGGAATTTGAAAAGTTACTCCTCATGTATACTTTAATTCCAAATTGAACATTGAAATTTTAAAAGGTTTAAAATTCAACCCTTATACTATTATTATAATTTTAATTATATAGATATGTATAAGAGGAAGTCAATCTTACCGTTAGTAGGCCTCATTCACGAAGCCGGTCTATAAGGGGGTATAAGGTTACTGCCTATAAAATGGCAGTTTAATGGGTGTCCACTCTCACCCACCACTTCCTTAACTGGTGGAGGGTCGTTAGCCGAACGGGTAGGAATGGACTATAATTCTCCCTTCATTAAAAGTATAATGAAAAATACTAAGTAACTAAACACTTATAAATTCCCAATCTTAGTTACTTAGGAAAATGTGAAAAGGTGCTAGCCCATAAAATTACACTTTGTACCTTACCAAGTCGTTAGTGGAGCGTGTGTGGTTAACCGGCACACTAACATGGACTAGTAAGAGTGGCAAAGGGTAACTTGACTTTATTATAGATCGGTGGAGCGTGTGTGGTTAACCGGCACATCGCTTAGGTAATACTATTAAGGGTACCAAGTCAATTTGTATGGTTATTCACACCTTGTTGTGATCCTCGGCATCCCAGTCACAAATTTGAGAGGGCACAATCGAGATTCAAACATGCCATTGAAAAGTTCAATGAATCTCAAAAGATCTAGGAGTTTCAAAACCAATAAAACCTAATAATAAAATATTTCGTTTTCATGGTGGAAATTGGTAAATCGTCATTTACCTACCTTCAACTATTTTATAATTTGGATTACGACATCCCTCTTCCAGTTATAAATAGGTTGTTGGGTCCTAGCCTTAATATTTCATATTGGGTGTTATATTAAGGACTTTAAATCAACTAACTTGAATTTCTTCCATTATAGATGTCTAGTTTAGACAGCTATGGTCTTCCCAAATCTTTAGGAACAAGCTTCCTAATGAAGATGATATCCCAAATGGCAATCAAGGTGAAAGATCAATCCCTTTGTTGGGTATTTGTGGGACTAGAAATCATACTTCACTTCATCCACCTCCTCCAATAAATCTCCCTATCCCACAAGTTTTAAGACTTGATAAGTTCTAAGTCACTCAATCCCTATTGGCAAGAAAAGTCTATATGTGCTTAGATCTTGGGGATTAAGCCACATATTGATAAGTCGGGAGAGTCGGGTGTCGAAGTCTCGAGGTAGCTGGCTGCTGACTTGGTTCTTCAGTCACTCCCTGATGACAGGTCGCGACAGGACCCTTAATGATCTTACCTATTTGCTTGATGATGCTAAATCAGCAATGATTTGGAGCATTAGTAAAGCAAATTGGATTGGAAGTTCTACTTTCCAAACCTATTTGCACATTGAAAATGGTGACATTGGATGTCCAGGAAAAACTTTCTCTTCCCAATGGAAAGGGATCGGCCATAGTCAACTTGGTTGACCAAATGGTAAAGAGAAAGTTTAAGTCTGTGATAGTCCCATGTACCGTTTCCAAGGAGTCCATAAGATTCTGTTGCCAAAGGAAAGACATTGGTTGCGAAGCTGCTAAATTTACCTGAAACATCTTAAGGATGGTAAAGTCAATAGGTTTGACTCTACTTCAAGTAAAGTCCATTGTCTAACTCTATTAAGTTTCTATTATGAGACTCTTATTGCATAATGTGACGAGGTCACATGTTGATGTTTTAAGAATCAAAGAAAAAGTGAAGAAACTTAAAGGAAGTATATGTTGATTCTAATCGAGAAGATTGATTTCGATTGCATGGTTCGGTGATCAGAATTTTGAGTTGTTACTTAAGAGTTATGATATATTGCTTAGGAATAGATAACAACAAGTTTTCCATATGGATTGTAAGGATAAATTTTTCCACAAAGTTTTAAAATAAAAGAAAAATGGTTTTGATTTTATTTATTTTAAGTATCCTTACAATGGAATTTGTGAAAAATTGTTGATTATATGTTTCCATTGATAAGCAATATGGGTAAAAAAATTGTTGATTATATGTTTCCATTGATAAGCAACATGGGTATATGTGAATCAAGTGAAGGACAAAGGGATCGGATACACTTGGGTGTGCGCTGATCAGGTCCACGACAATGTTGATAAGATTATTCATTATGATTTACTAAAGTTTAGTAAATATGGTTATACTTACAAGTTTAAGTATAGTTCTGGATCATTGGAGAAGTTTCAATGATAGACATAATGAGCAAGAAGAATCAAATAAGGCAGAAAGATAAAAGTTTCTCTAATCTGAAGAGATGGGAGAGTACTTGAGTATCTTGTTTTATGATTATCTTAGTGATTATGAAACCATGTCACAATTGATCCTCTAAGGACACCTTAGTTCATTTTGTTTGGCTAAGGAGAGGAATCGTGAATTGTTGAAATGGTTAGATCAAAAGATAAATTATACTTCGCTCCAAAAGTAAATCTTGGAGTCATACTCCAAGATTAAGCCTTGAGTGACATAATCTTAAGAAAGGTTTAAAACACTTGTTAAATGTAGAGTAAAATGTTTTCTTACTCTTGTACATTTGAAATTGTTAAGTTGTGATGTTTTGGATAAAACAAAGACCAACTAAGACCAATTGTGAGAAGTTTTTAACTTGATAAGAATCTGCACTAACGCTTGAATATTCGTTTTTGTCAAGGAATGGTTCTTGACAAAGAGAATCTTATATGTCAAGAGGTCAGTGGAAGTCTTAAAAGGATCTTAAGATAGATTCAAGAACTAATCAAGATTTTTGTTAATCACTAGACCACGACTTGAGGTTTGTAACCTATCGTGTTGACATATTTTGTGCCCATTCCAGTTAAAGTTGGTTTTGCATTGGAGTTCTGAGAGTTCTCAATGTTGGATAAGGTGTCTAAGTCCATAACTTATTTGGTATATACTTGACCCGACCCGGCATGGTCCATTTGGGTTGCATCTCATCCAAACTATTTATGGATAATTTTATGAGAGTTATACACATATGTTTATTAAAATATTATAAGTTATAATATATTAATATGAAGTCATGTTATTTAATTAGTTTTAGTCTTAAATTAATTATGAATTAATTTAGAGATTAAAAGGAAGACTAATTAGATTATGGGCTATTGGTTTTATATAGTGTGGGCTAATACTCATTTGTTAATGGGCTAGGCTTATATGGAAGTCCATGGATGATCCATGGAGCTTTTAACCCATGGATCCTTGGAAAGGAAAAGACATGGGTTATTAGGGTTTCACCCTAACCATGCACACTATATAAGCATGCGTATGGAGCATGAAATGGTGGCCTAGTGTAACTAGTGAACTAGTGTGTGTGAGCTTGTGTGTGGCCGAAATATACAAGTGTATATACTCTCTCAAAGTTTTCCATGAGTTTGTGGCGTTTTGTGATTCCATTTGAGGCATTCACACTATTGGTGCTTGGCCCTCAAACTCCTTAAGAACCAAACTCATCAAAAAGGTATAAAATCTCTTCTAACTCTTTTATGTTGAAATGTTCCCCATGCCATGTTAGATAGGTTATAAACCTTGGAAAATTATTATTTTGCATGTATTTAGACAAACATAGATCCAAGGTTTATTAGGGTTGCATGCACACTTAGGAAGTGTTAGATTGCTCAAAACCCAACAGTGGTATCAGAGACTAGGCTTGCTTGTTTGATACTTGATGCAAAATAGTGAAAAAAGTTGAAATTGTTGCTGTCTGCATGATGGACTCGCCGAGTCCATGGGCGGACTCGCCGTGTCCAAGGCAAAACTCATCCTACTCGACGAGTAGGTTCGTGCACTCGGCGAGTAGAATGATCAGAATGCAGAATTTCGACTTTTGCTGCTGGAAATGGACTAGAAACATTACCCTAAACTATTTTGGTGTTTTAAAACTTGTTTTAGTTGGTGTAATGGTTGTTCTAATCCATTTAAAATAGCATATATCAAAATTCCATGATTTTATGTGTTCATATAATTCTTGAAATTTTGATGATCATGTTCATGTTCTTATGAATTTAGAAAATGATAGGAATTATTTGCTGAATTGTTTAGGATTAATTCTTGATCATTTATGTGTTTTAATGGAGTCCATAATTTGTCCTCAAGTTATGGATATCCAAAGGTCACTTTCTTTAACACACACATTTAAACACATAAGTTACATGAAAGTGAAGAGTCTTCATTTTTATGAACCTTTAATTCATAAGTTATGAAATGAAAAGTTTTGGATGGTTACAAAAGATGAAGAGTCTTGTCCTTAAGTTATGGAGGTTCAAGAGTCACTTCATTTATAAATATATAAATAAAGTGTAACCTTAATTAATTCCATAAGTTATAAAATAAAGAAAAGTAATTCTTTTATTAGTTTAAAGTCTTCCATAACTTGTCCTCAAGTTATGGAACTTGAAGAGTTTTTGGATTAAAACTACTTTAAACACATAAATCATGGAATTAATTAGTTTTGAATAGTTTCAAAACTTGCCCTCAAGTTTTGGAATTTGGAAAAGTTTCACACACTTTAATAAACTTTAATTCCAACACTTAGAATTTTAAAAGTTAAAATTCAACCCTTATACTATTTATAACATTAATGGTTAATTATTATATATATGTATAAGAACAAGTCGTTTTACCGTTAGTAGGCCTCATTCACGAAGTCGGTCTATAAGGTGGGTATAAGGTTGTTGCCTATAAAATGGCGACTTAATGGGTGTCCACTCTCACCCACCGCTTGCTTGAACGGTGGAGGGTCGTTAGCCGAACGGGTAGGACAATGACTTTAAATTCTCATTAAAAGTATAATGAATATTATAAAGTAACTAAATATTTTTTATTTAATTCCCAATCTTAGTTACTTTAGGAAAAATGTGAATTTGGTGCTAGCCCATGGAATTCACACTTTGTACCTTACCAAGTCGTTGGTGGAGCGTGTGTGGTTAACCGGCACACTAACTTGGACTAGTAAGGATCACGAAGGGTGACTTAATTTTTGTCATAGATCAATGGAGCGTGTGTGGTTAACCGGCACATTGATTGGGTGATAATATTAAGGGTACCAAGTGAATTGGTATGGTTATTCACACCTTGTTTTGTGATCCTCGGCATCCCAGTCACAAAATTTGAGAGGGCACACTCGAGATTGAAACATGCCATTGAAAAGTTCAATGAATCTCAAAAGATCTAGGAATTTCAAATCCAATTAAAACCTAATAAATTATTTCGTTTTTTCATGGTGGAAATTGATGAATCGTCATTCGCCTACCTTCAAATATTTTATAGTTTGGATTACGGCATCCCTCTTCCAAATTATAAAATATTGTGTTGGGTCCTAGCCTTAATATTTCATATTGGGTGTTATATTAAGGACTTTGAATCAACTAACTTGATTTTCTCCCATTATAGATGTCTGGTTCAGACAACTATGATCTTCCCAAATCTCTTGAAGATGGTGTCCCTCAACATCATGCTTCACTTCCTCCACCTCCTCCAATTATTCTCCCTCACCCACAAGTTCTTGAAAAGTTTAAAGTCACTCAATCCCTATTGGCAAGCATAGTCTATGTGTGCTCACATCTTAGAGATAAAGTCACATATTGACAAGTCGGGAGAGTTGGGTGTCAAAGTCCCGTGAAAGTTGGATGTTCAATCACTTTCTTAGTAACATAGTGACTCTCTTTGGGACTACTATGAGACAGACTATGACATGACCCATAATGATCTTATCTATTTGCTTGGTGTTGTGGAATCAGCAATGATTTGGAACACCAGTAAAGCAAATTTGATTAAAAGAACAACTTCCCAAGTCTTAAATGGACATTGACAATGGTAGCATTGGATATCTAGAAAAAAAGATTTCTCTTCCCAATGGAAAGGGATCGGCCATAGTCAACTCGGTTGACCAAATGGTAAAGAGAAAGGCTAAGTCTGAGATAGGCTCATGTGCCATTACCAAAGGGTCCATGTGTTTTGTTGCCAAAGGAAGGGGCATTGGTTGCGAAGCTGCCCTATTCACCTGAAAGGTCATAAGGTTGATCAAGTCAAGAGGTTTGACTCTACTTCGGGTAAAGTCCACTGTCTAACTCTATTAAGTTTCTATTTGGAGATTCTTATTACATAATGTGAATGGGTCACATGTTGATGTTTTTTAAGAATCAAAGAAAAGATAGGAAGCTTAAAGTAAGTATATGTTGATTCTGATTGCGAAGGTGGGTTTCGATCGCATGGTTCGGTAATCAGAATTTTGAGCTGTTGCTTAAGAGTTATAATATATTGCTTAGGAATAGATAACAACAAGGTTTTCATGTGGATTGTAAAGATAAGTTTTTCCGCAAAGTTTTTTAAAAAAAAAAAAAAGGGTTTTAATTTTATTTATTTTAAAAATATCCTTACAATGGCATCTGTGGAAATTGTTGCTTATATGTTTCCAGTAATAGCAATATTGGAAAGTGGATTTGATTCCTTCATTTGTGGTAGTGTCTGAATTTACCGAATGAAGAAAGTTTTCATCACCCAAGTTTCAATTGGACAGAAACTTGGAATCATACAAGTTGTATTGTATGATGAATGAGAATTTTCATCTTTGAAAATTAAGACTAATTCCTTGATCACATGTATATGTGAGTCAATTGAAGGACTAAGGAATTAGGTACACTGGGTGTGCGCTGGTCAAGGTCCACCACAAAGATTGATTTGTCATGATTTACTAAAGATTAGTAAATATGATTATACTTATGAGGTTAAGTATAATTTTGTAACATTGGAAAGGTTACAATGTATGACAAAACAAATGAGAAGAATCAAATTAGGCAGAAAGATAAAAGTTACTCAAATCTGAAAAGATGGGAGAGTACTTTAGTATCATGTTTTATGATCATCTTAATGATTATGAAACCATATCACAAATTCATACTCTAAGGACGTCTTAGTGCATTGTTATGGCTAAGAAGAGAGGTCCTGAATTGTTGGATTGGTTAAAATCAAGAAGATGAGTCATACTTCGTTCCAAAACAATTCTTAGAGTCATACTCCAAGATTGTAACCTTGAGTGACATAAAGGAAGATTTATTAACACTAGTCAAATGTAAGAGTAAAATGTTTTCTAGTCTTGTACATTTGAGATTGGTAAGTTGTGATGTCTTGGATGAGACAAAGACCAACTAAGACCAATTGTGTGAAGTGTTAGTCATGATAAGAATCCGCACTATCCATTGAATACTTGTTTTTTCAGGGAATGGTTCTTGACTGGGGAAACTTATATGTCAAGGGGACAGTGGGAGCCTTAAAGATCCTGAAAGAGTTTCAAGATTTAATCAAGAGTAAAACCTGTAATTTATCACTAGCACACGACTTAAGGTTTGCAACCTATCGTGTTGACATAATTCTTATTTCTGTACCTACTTCAAATGAGTTGAATTTGCATGTGAGTTATCAGAGTTCAACTTGGAAGCATTGGTGGGCCTTGTGCTACCAAGGTGACAAGAAACTAAGGCTGAACAAGTTTAATCCATGTAAGGCTGAATTTGTCACTAACCTTATCTTGTGATTATGGTTTTGACAAATTAACATGGATAGGAACTCATACACAATAAAATCTAAGTGTCATAAGGTTTCTCTCCGATTCATGAAAATGATGGTGAGGAAACGCTTTCACTAAGTAGATTTTACGTAGATATCAATTGTGTTATTTGCATTTTCAAATGTCGTTAATGGAGCGCATGTGGTTAACCGACACACTAACATGGACTTGTGAGAATGACAAATGCCTAAGCAATTGAGACTATGATTACGGCATCCCTTTTCATAGTTCTGAAAATTGTTTAGACACACATGTGAGCCATCTAAGTAAGGGTGTATGAATCTAAATTTCAGAAGTCCAGCAGATTTCTGGAAATATGTCAGAGATAGTGGGAGCATAAGTGTTATGCTGATAATCATCATGTTAGTGGGAGCATGATTATTACGTTTAGTGTTCCAAGTTAGCAATGTTAATTATAGAAAACAAAGTTTCAATTCGTGAAGTTGCAGGGGTTGAAAAATTGTTTTGCTATAATTAAGGGAGAGAAAATTATACTTCATTTCAATTCTAAAGCTTAGATTGAGATTTTAATCATCTTTAGTCAAGGATATATGTATGAATTTTATGTCTGAATGGTTTGACTTAAGGAAATTCTATATATATTGCGTTATCAAAATTCAATTATGACTACGGCATCCCTCTTCATAGTTAAATTTTGAAAACATGGCAAATAAAAAATATTGTAGCAAAAGACTGGTCTAGTATCATGTCTTTATGTCAAACATCATGAATCATGTCCCATATGCTTCGGATATAGGATCGATTGCATGTGCTATAATATTCATCTTTTCTAAATTTTCCAAATGCTTAAGGCATTGAGAATGGAAAAGTCTAGAACTGGATATGACTAAAGTGATTAAGCAATTGTCGAGGACAATCTGAGGTTCGCCAAAGATTGGTTGCTCAGGGAAAGTTGGAAGTATGATGTAAGTTGTCGGAAAGGACCATATTGACATATTCTAAAAAGAAGTAACTCTTGTTCAGAAGTGATAGTCAAAATGGGACTATGGAAATGTCTCCATAGGTGGAAGTTATTCAATCTATGTAAGATTAGAAAACCTTAATGCAAGAAGGATGTTCAAAGCAATGTACTTTGAATATGAGACTTCCGTTCCATAGAAGTTGACATTCTTTGGGATACTCTGTAATGACTGGTGACACGGTTTTGGTGACTTTGTGCATAATCATTACAAGAGGAACATTGCATAAAAGTTTAAAATCTAACAGATTTTTTGGTAAATGATAGGAATCGGGGATTCTCACATTTACAATAAGGATTTGGGATGGTGAAATGAGTATCATTGGAATCATGTTCAATTGATCTACATCACAAAGTAAAGATCATAGACAAACATAGTGTGCACACTAGGAGTATGGCATAACTATTGTTTAGAAAACAAAGTGTACATGCTAGGAGCATGGGACAACTGTTGTTTTATTCAAGTATTAAGTTGATTATTTGAAACATTGAATAATGTGTAATCAATATGGTGATAAATAAAAGGTGGTTTTATTTATATTCAAAAGGGTTCTGAGACCATATTGGATTCGATTATTATTGTGTTTCACTTTGCATGTTTTGACTTCCAAAATAGCGAGGTTATTCTTTCCGAATGACTAAGTTATTTAAACACTCCACAGTCGTTCATATGTTGGAAGTAGGTATGAATCAAGACTGTCATGAATCGAGTTTGTAGATGGCTAAATGGGTTTAGTCATAGCAATGGTTGCTACAACATTCATGAGTGCTCATAAGTTATGAGTATTGGAATAAACCCACGCTCACTTGTATCACTTCATGGAATTTATCTCGAGTGATCGTGAGACGGTAATATCATATAAATCTTCAAACCTAGAGATATGAGTTGTTACCTATGAGTTGGTAGTGCATTGATTGCACGTAAACGCATCAGTAACTTGATGTTATAAAACGTGCCTTTGTGTACAATTCAACAAGTAGTAGAACAAGCATATGAGTCGAAGTTTATCTGTTCCTTCTAGAAATAGAAGCGATATCTGGGCCCCTCGATGATTTTGTTGTGACCTATGTACCGGCCGGTCAGAACTAAAATTGATGTGTTCGATTAAGTTCTTTGTCAAACAAATCGGAAATCGGGAAACAAACTGCTAGACAATAAGTACGACGTTGTTCCATGTATTTGTCCGGCTGATATCATGAGAACAGAGGATTATATGATCACTTATCTAAAATGGCGCTTTATAGTTCAACAGAGTCTTCATAGTTCAACGGAGTTTTCGAGAGCTACGATTGTTGGTTGGTTCCTGAAATAACATACGAAAATATAGTTATTAGACTTATCCAAGTGGGAGTCTGTTGGATAAGGTGTCTAAGTCCATAACTTATTTGGTATGTACTTGACCCGACCCGGCATGGTCCATTTGGGTTGCATCTCATCCAAACTATTTATGGATAATTTTATGAGAGTTATACACATATGTTTATTAATATATTATAAGTTATAATATATTAATATGAAGTCATGTTATTTAATTAGTTTTAGTCTTAAATTAATTATGAATTAATTTAGAGATTAAAAGGAAGACTAATTAGATTATGGGCTATTGGTTTTATATAGTGTGGGCTAATACTCATTTGTTAATGGGCTAGGCTTATATGGAAGTCCATGGATGATCCATGGAGCTTTTAACCCATGGATCCTTGGAAAGGAAAAGACATGGGTTATTAGGGTTTCACCCTAACCATGCACACTATATAAGCATGCTTATGGAGCATGAAATGGTGGCCTAGTGTAACTAGTGAACTAGTGTGTGTGAGCTTGTGTGTGGCCGAAATATACAAGTGTATATACTCTCTCAAAGTTTTCCATGAGTTTGTGGCGTTTTGTGATTCCATTTGAGGCATTCACACTATTGGTGCTTGGCCCTCAAACTCCTTAAGAACCAAACTCATCAAAAAGGTATAAAATCTCTTCTAACTCTTTTATGTTGAAATGTTCCCCATGCCATGTTAGATACGTTATAAACCTTGGAAAATTATTATTTTGCATGTATTTAGACAAACATAGATCCAAGGTTTATTAGGGTTGCATGCACACTTAGGAAGTGTTAGATTGCTCAAAACCCAACACTCAACTGGTTGCATAACAACTTGGAAGCAATGGCAGGCCCTTGTGCTACCAGGTGGCAAGAAATTAAGACTGCACAAGTTCAGTCCATATGAATTTGGATTTGTCATTAACCTTGTCGTGTGATTATGGTTATGTCAAATTCACATGGATAGGAACACATACACCATCAAAATCTAAGTGTCATAAGGTTTCTCTCCGATTCATGAAAATGATAGTGAGGAAACTCTTTCACTAAGTAGATTTAAGTGGATAACAAGTGTGAAGTTTGCATTCTCATGTCGTTAGTGGAGCGTGTGTGGTTAACCGGCACACTAACTAATGAGAATGGCAAAGGTTTAGACTCACATGTGAGCTATCTACGGAAAGGTTTAGACTCCAGGTGTATGATTTGATAAAGTCTTATCAAGGCAATCTAGTATCAAAAATCTGACTAATTTCTAGGTACATGTCAAAGCTAGTGGGAGCATAAAGTGTTATGCTAGTTAGATAATAATCATTATACTAGTGGGAGCATGATGATTATGTTGAAAGTTAGCAATGTTAATTATAGAAAACAAAAGTTTCAACTCGCTTTGAAAAAGTTGTTTTACTATAATTAAGGGAGAGAAATTTATACTTCATTCCAATTCTACAAGCTTAGATTGAGATTTTAATCAACTTTAGTCAAGAATATATATGAATGTTATGTTGAAATGGTTCAGCATAAAGAATTTCTATATATGTTGCTTTCTCAAATTTCGATTATGATTACAGTATCCCTCTTCATAGTTCGAATTATGAGAACATGGCAAATAAAATTTTTATAGCATGAATCATATCCCATATGCTTCGGATATAGGATCGATTGCATGTGTTATAATATCCATCCATTCTAAATTTTCCTAATGCTTAGGGCGTTAAGAAGGGAAAAGGGATTAGAACTCGATATGACTAAGATGATTAAGCAATTGTCCAGAACAATTTGGGGTTTTCCAAAGTTTGGTTACTCATGGACAATTGGAAGTATAGAGTAAGGATCGTATTGACATATTTTGGAAATAGGCAACTCTTGTTAAAGTGATGGTTGAGATGGGAATATGGAATTGTTTCCAAAGGTGGAAGTTATTCTTTGAATCTGTGTAAGATTAAAGAACTTAAATCAAAGAAGGATGTTCAAAGGAATGTACTTTGAATTTGAGACTTCATCTCCATGGAATTGCTTTCCATTGGAATACTTTGTGATGTTTGTTGCCAAGTCTTTGTGACTTGCGTGAATATCATTACAAGAGGATCATTGCATAGATTACGGTAAATGACAAGAACTTGGTATTCTTACATTTACAATAAGGATAGGGATTGTGAAATGAGAATCATTGAAGTCATGTTCAATTGATATACATTTCACAAAGAGATGACCATATGTAAACATAGTGTGCATACTTGGAGTATGGCATAGCTATTGTTTAGAGAAACATAGTATGCATGCTTGGAGCATGGCATCACTACTGTTTCAATTCAAGTATTAAGTTGATTAATCGAAACATGAATAATGAGTGATCCATATGGTGCTTAGATAAAAGGTGTTTTATTTACGCTCAAAGTGTTGAGGCCATATAGGACTAGTATTATTTTGTGTTTCACTTTGTATGTTTTGACTTCCAGAATAACTAGGTCATTCTCCCGAATGACCAAGTTATTCAAACCATCCACAGTCGGTCATATGTTGGAAGTAGATATGAATCAAGACTGTCGTGAATTTGGCTTGTATGATTTGTCTAAAGTGCTTTAGACAATGCAATAGTTGCTACAACATTCATGAGTACTCATAAGGGCTGAGTATTGGATTCAACCCACACTGATTTGGATTCACTTCATGGATTTTATCACGAGTGAATCATGAGACGATAATATCTTATATTCTTCAAACCTAGAGATATGAGTTGTTGTCTATGAGTTGGTTATACATTGATTGTACGAAAACGCATTGGTAACTCGATGCTATAAAACATGCCTTTGTATATGATTCAAGTAGTCAGTACAAGCATATGAGTCGAAGTTTATCCATTCCTTTTACCCTCAAAGGGATAAAAGCGATATCTATGGGCCCCTCGATGATTTAGTGATGACAAAAGTAAGTGCTCGGCTGGGCCTGGACTGATTTGATTTGTTCAATTAGTCAGTCGTCATAAATCAGAAATCGGGAAACAACAAATGGACAGAGAGAATGATTATAATCCATGTCTCAGTCCATATGATATCTAGAATGGAGGAATATATGATCACTTATCTAATGGACAAGTCATTAATACAGGTCAGAGTTCATCGACAAGGTCAGAGATCGACAGAAGCTTTTGAGAGCTACGATTGCTAGTCAGGTTCTAAAGTCATACTTGCAATAATATTTTTAGACTTATCCAAGTGGGAGACTGTTGGATTAATGTCTAAGTCCATAACTATAATTGGTAAGACTTGACCCGACCCGGCATGGTCCATTTGGGTTGCATGGCATCATGCACTTGGATAGACTAAAATGAGAGAAATAACACTTAATGTTTATTAATATATTATAAGTTCTAATATATTAATAAGATTATTTAATTAGTATTGATCAATAATTAATTTAGAATTAATTATGTGATCAAAAGAAGACTAATTAAATATATGGGTTGATTGTGTAAATCATCCATACTTATATAGTGGGCTAATGCTTCATGGATTATCAAGTTGGGCTCAAACCCATTGGATGCTCCATGGATGCTCCATGGTGTATTTGAACCCATGGATCCATGGAAATGTATAGCCATGACAATTAGGGTTTAACCTAATTGTAACACACCATATAATGATCTCTTTCTTGGGAAAATCGGCGACTATGAGATGCATAGAGGGCAAGCCGATTCTTGAAGTGTTATAATTTCTCTCTAAGTTATTCCAAGTGCTTATGGTGTTGTGTGAACCATTTGAGGTGTCACACTTGGGGCACTAGGCACTCAAGCTTCATGAAGACAAGCACCAACAAAAGGTATGTTATTCTAACTTGTGTTATTCAAAGTTTTGTATGCTAGAATAGAACAATACCTTGGAAAGTTGATATTTGCATGTATAATAGAGAAAACATAGATCCAAGGTATTTAGGGTTGCATGTACACTTAGGAGTGTTAGATTGCTCAAAACCCAACATCAACTACTTTATAAGTCACATAGTGAGTTCCTTCGGGACTCCTATGAAACAGACTATGACAAGACCCTTAATGATCTTATCTATTTTCTAAGATCAACTTCCTAAAACTTGTAGACAATGACAATAATGACATTAGATATCTAGTAAAGCTCTCTCTTCCCAATGGAAAGGGATCGGCCATAGTCAACCCGGTTGACCAAATGGTAAAGAGAAATGCTAAGTCTGTGATAGTCCCGTGTTCCATTACCAAAGCGTCCATATGTTAAATTGCCAAAGGAAGGGGCATTGGTTGCGAAGCTGCCAATTTACCTAAGGGTGTTAAAGTCAATAAGTTTGACTGTACTTCAGGTAAAGTCCACTATCTAACTCTGGTAAGTTTCTACTATGAGATTCTTGATACATGATGTGACTGGGTCACATGGTGATGTTTTAAGAATCAAAGAAAAGTGAAGAAACTTAAAGAAAGAATATGCTGAATCAGATTGCGTAGATGGATTTCTATCGCATAGTTTGAAGATCGGATTCTTAAGCTACTTCTTAGGAGTTATGATATATTGCTTAGGAATGGATAACAACAAAATTTTCATGCTCTTTTGCATTGTAAGGATAGTTTTTCCGCAAAGTTTTTAAAATAAAAGGAAAAATGGTGATTTTATTTATTTTAAAATATCCTTACAAGGGAATTTGTGAAAATTTGTGTTGCTTATAAAGATTCCATTAAGAGCAAGAGTGGAAATATGAATTTGATTCTTTCATTTGTGGTAGTGTCTAAATTTACCAAATAAGGAAAGATTCTCATCACCCAAGTTTCAATTGGACCGGAACTTGGAATCATGCTAGTTGTATAGCATGATGAATGAGAATTTTTCATCTTTGGAAAATTAAGACTAGTTCCTTGTTCACATGCATATGTGAGTCAAGTGAAGGAATAAGGGATCGAGTACACATTCTTATGCACTGGTCAAGTCCACCACAAATGATCGATAAGACTATTCGTCATGATTTACTTAAGTTTAGTAAATATGGTTATACTTACAAGTTTAAGTATAATTCTGAAACATTGGAAAAGTTTCAATGTAAGGCAGAACGAATAAGAAGAGTCAAATTAGGCAGAAAGATAAAAGTTTCTCAAATCTGAAAAGATGGGAGAGTACTTTAGTATCAGTTTTTGTGATCATCTTAATGATTAAGAAACCATAGCACAATTAGTTCTCTAAGGAAATCTTAGTGCATTCTTATGACTAAGAAGAGGAACTTAAATTGTTGAAATGGTTAAATCAAGAAGATGAGTCATACTTCATTCCAAAACAAGTCTTAGAGTCATACTCCAAGACTGTAAGTTGAGTGACATGTCTTAAAAAAGGTTTATTAACACTAGTCAAATGTAAGAGTAAAAGGTTTTCTACCCTTGTACATTTGAAATTGGTAAGTTGTGATGTTTTGGATAAAACAGAGACCAACTTAGGCCAATTGTGTGAAGTGTTTGTCTTGATAAAGAATCCAAACTATCTCATGAATATTTGGCAAGACAATCTGATTAGTTATAAAACAAACTTTAAGATCGATTAGATCTTTGTAACAGGTAGTGCGAAGAACATAAAAACAATAAATAAGACAAGATAGAATCACAATTTGTCAAATGATTAATTCAAACAATCCTCAGCAGAGCTCGACTAAGAACTTTCGCTATAGAGGATTTACGGTTACAAGAACGATAATAAAACTTCTCTGATCAATCTATTCTTTCGTTACTATCGTTAACCTAAGATGCATGCAAGCACCTATATTTATAATAAACCCTACTATGCTCACGGATGGACAGGCCCATACCGGAGATACAAAAACGGACTAACTAACGAGCCCAATAGACGCAACATACAAAACATGACCCAACAATCTCCCCCTTTGCGTCAAATTGGAGCGAGACTACTTCTTCTTCTTGCTTAGGCCAGCAGCGGGAACTTTCTTCGTGGTATCAAACAAACGAGAGATTAGCGCAAGGATCGTCTGTCTGAACCGAATGTACCAATGTATCATGTCATCGAAGTACTTGACATCATCCGTTGAGTTTTGCTTGCATCTGTGGATGATCCCCAACACATGCTCTAAGCAAGCAGTGGTGTACAGATGTTTGTCAGCCATGGCAAAAAGACATTTATGTCCTTCGTTTCTGGTGAACATGACCGAATTCCGTCTCGAGTCAATTTTTCCCATCTGCATTTGGTTCAGATCACTGGCCGAGCCAACAGGAGATATTGTTGGTTTCTTCTTAAATACGCTCGCTATCTCCTGATCCATCAGTGCAACTTCCATGATGTAGCACATAAGCATCCTTTTGATATGGTCGATGATCGGACCGTATTCAGCTTCATTGGTCAGAAGGATGTTGTGCAAGATTATCTAATCATGGGGATTGAGGTTCGGAAGATCTTCAAGAGAAATGGCATGTTCGGTTTTGGCAGATCCCAGAAGTACCTTGAACCGAATATTGATGAAGTTCCCTTCACTGTACGGCTTCAAGACCCGAACGTTTACGATTTTTTGAGCGCTCCAAGTCTGATACTGAGGTTGAGCGGCCTTCAGATAGAAATTAATCAAGTCCCGATCAACCTGTGGATAAGGATGAGGGAACTCTGAAACGTTGGTAAGGCGTGAAAGATGAACGCCTTTCGGGTCAGAGGCATGTCAAATTGAGAGTCGACAGTGTTGGAACAATCAAGCGATATAACAGGTTCCAGCCACAAGATACTTGGAGTGTCTATGGCTTCTTTTATCACCCTCTCGAGATTCCAAGTAGGAAAAAGAGTTTTCCTACTCTCAAGAAGGTCGTGGGCTTCCTTCTGTTTTCTTTCTGCTTCTTCAGCTTCTCTAGCCACACGAGCACTGATATCAGCATCATCAACTCGACGTTTTCGCTTTAAAAGATCAGCGATAGTCTCTTGATCTTCATCTTCATCCTCAGCAATGTTCTTGCCTTTATCTTTCACACCAGAACCGGAGGCTTGGCCTACTGGAGGAGGTTCGGTAGTGTGAGTTGCCTTTGAGGATGGAGGTGGTTGAGACATGGACTCCTTCTCTCCCCCTTGTTTCGGAATGGACACGAAATCAAGTAACCCTTCGATTTTGCTTAGCAGGGCAAGAGCGGGAGCGAGTTTCTCTGCAAGGGTACGCCTCACGGAGTAGTTAAGGATGGGATCATGTGCCTCGAGGATGTTGGAGATGGCAGAGTGGACATCCAAAACACACGTCTTTATCACCTCCCTTTCGGACCGAAGAGAGTCAATCTCCTATTGAGAATGGGAGAGTTGAACACTCTTGACCTTTAGAGCGGTGGTCTTCTTGGCTAGAACATCCATCAAAGAGTTCTCAGCAGCCAAATCTTCTTGGAGCTTTGAGAGACGCTCGTCAATGGTGGCACGAAATGTTGAGTTGTCGCCTGAGAGCGTTTGACGAAATGAAGCGAAGGACTTCAACTCAGTAGAGACAGACGTTGTCAATTGTTGAACAATTGGTTCCAACGTAGTCTTAGCAACATTTGCACTCTCCTGTAAAGACTGCAACAGGACAGAGGCATCAGAAAATAGTTTATTGACTTTTTCGGTCGCATCCTGACAAGCTTTTGTTGAGGCGTCGATGGTGGAGGTTGCAGAAGCAATGGAATCTTGCTGAGCCGTAGAGAAAGCGTCAACAATCTTATGAACGACATCTTCAGAAAGGGATGACTGAGTAGTGTTAGAGGAGGCGATGAGAAAGTCAATCTTGTCATTGAGCTCCTTGAGATGTCGCTTGGTTACGGGAGCGTCATCGTCATCATCACTCTGCACTTGAAACAGACTAAAGTAGACCGAGTCAAATGTCATATCCTCTCCGCCGAGGAGTGGTTCTTCTCCTTCTGAAGCATGATCAGGAGAGGGTGGTGGTTGTGAAGTGTGAGTAGGTTCGGGTTGGGTTGTTTCGGGTGTTGGTGTAGGTTCGGGTGCTTTTGTGGTTTCGGTTGCGTTTGTGGTTTCGGGTGCTAGAGTGGGTTTGGGTGCATCAGTATGAACCCCCGTATCAGATACGTTGGCTCTAACATCTGCAGTGAATGTTGTGGTTGCTTCGGTGAAGATGGGTGTTGGTATGGGGATGGAAGTGGATGGTATTGAAGTAGTAGAGGTTATGGGGGGGAATAGAAAAAGGAATGGTTCTAGGTAGAGAATTAATGGGAGAAGTAGAGACATGAACTTCTGGGGTAGGAGATCTGGGTGGACTGTTGCCTCTTGGAGAGTCGTCAGAATCCGAACTCTCACCCTCAGACTCGTTTGAGGAGGAAGCGATGATCAGCTTTCGCTTGGGCTGAGTTTTTCGGCGCTTTTGCTGCGGAGACTGAGCAGCCTTGGTTGATTTCCGCTTCTTTGAAGAAGGGCCTTTAGCCCCTTTTGCCACTTGTTTCCCTTTATCAGCCTTCTTGCCTCTTGGAGCAGGCTTGTCAGCGTCATGAATGGACTTCAACATTTCCGGAGTGAGATCCCTCGGACCAGAACATTTAAATTCTTTGTAAGTTCTGATAATCCGGCTATCAGCTGGAACGTCACCATACATAGTTTCCGGAATTGAACCGTTGAATGGAAACTTGGAAGCATCTGAGACAATGATCTTCGTGGTATGGAATGTATCAATCGAAGACATTGGAGCACCGGCGACAATGGGGACGTGGTACTTGTCCATCACCCATTTCGTGATCAAGGACCAGAATCTAGCGTAAGAAACCTCTGAATGCCTGGAAGAAGAGGAGAGACTCTGGATGAGTTGTTGCCACAGAACAGACCCATAATCTACGTTGATGCCATTGTAGATACCATACATGATTGATAAAAATAGCCGACTGGCACCATCATATCCAACACTTCTTTCAGAAAGGCCTTTGAATAGAACAGTGAACATCCCGTTCCACTGTGGAGGTAGGCACGACTTCTTGAACTTTGCGACTGAAGTAAGCACCTCCGTATAACCCATGTTATAAAACATGTTGAACAAGTGCCCCATTGGAATCGTCTCAGGGTTAACCCTCGTAGAATCAACTTCAAACCCTAACAGGGAGCAAAACCGTTGCTTGGAAATTGATGCTTTGTGCTGAAAAACGTCAAAGAAGATTCTGTCAACCGCCTTATCGTAATGAGCAGTCGCAAAGATTTGCGACAAGAACTCCATCGGAACAGATTCAGCTCTTGTAAGTGCAGGAGCGATCGGAGAAAACTTCAAGCACTCGATAATGGGAAACATGAAGGCGTCGTAAGCCTGAGGAGTTAAATCAATGATGAGGCTTTGTTGTGGGCGAATGGGTAGTATGTGGGATGTTGCGTGAACAGAAGATGAGTCTGCCATTGCTTGAAGAGAGTGGAGAAGATGATGAACAGGAAAGTATTAAGGAATTTTTGCTCTCTGAGAATTTTAATTGCGGTAAAGAGGTAAATGAAAGATAATGTTGCGTTTTATACCGGGGCTTTAGGAGAGAGAAAGATCTTCCCAAATCTTCGATTGAAAATTGAAGGGTTTTTCGGAGTTGACTGGTGCATGACAGTTGGGGTAGCCGATGATCACGTATGAGAGAGAGTGTCAGACTCCTAAGAACACGCCTCTCATCAAGCGCCGTTTGAATAGGAACCGTTTCAGATTCACACGCGCTCCTTCTGCGCCATTTGGAGATGAGACGTTTCCATTTCGCACGCTTTCCCTTTTTCGTCGTTTGAAATCCCTGACTAGCAAGTCGTCACCTTATCCCTTTAAAGTGAAATGGCATCTTCTGAAAAATTCTCCCACGTGGAATAAAATTAACCACAGCCTTTAATCAACCATTAATCCAATGAAAATGCCTGTAATTAATAGAACCTGAATTTTGGAAAATCAAAGATTTTCGTGGTAAGGGTGTAAAAGATAAGAAATAAAGCAATACTGTTTAGGAAAAATTGTGATGTCAATAAAGACACGAAACAAATGATCCCGGGCACGAATCTCTTCCTCCAAAGTCAAGAGAGACCTTAAAGTGTTTGTTTGGTTTCCCGTTGAAATAACGATCAAACACTTATTAAGAAGTGTTGAAAGGCTTCTTTTAATTAGGCTTATAAGGGTGGCTTTCGCTTCGATTCAACATTCCTAATCTTGAAATAAGACAGAAAGTAAACGAAGTACTTGTGAGACCGGTGTAGTCTGTTGAACAAGTAGGTTGGGAATAATTTAAACTGGCTAGGAATATAAAATCTCAAAAAAAAAAATTAAAACTGGATCCCAAGGGAAGAAATGTTATTGGTTTTAACAATTTCATAGGAATCACACAAAAGAAAATTTTGAGATTTAATGAAGATACATCCGTCAATTCAATAGTGAAAACTAGAGCAAATTAATTGTTCACCGTCAATTCGTATTGGGTATTGAATTTTGGGTTTCACTTAGCTCGTAGTGGCACAAAACTAAGATCATGAACACAGTTATTGGGTAACCATAAACCTCAGTGGTAATTTCTGAGAGTCTCAAGGGTTACGTTTGTGAAACGAGTGTGATGGAGAAATGAAATTTAGATGGTGTAAGAAATCAAAGTACCTCTGCTGTGAAAAATAGGACCAAGAAGAAAACTCTTATCTCATGTGAGAAGAGAGTTAGGTAGCTCATGATTAGAATAAATGTGATAGCCTAATTGGGAAGACAAGGTTTGTGTATACCAAGTCTTTAAGGCGATTATTCAGAATCGGTTGAGGCTTTGGACACATGCAGCAGCATGCTTCTAGGGACACTTAGCTAATTCAACAATTTCCCCATAAACGAACACATAAATAAAATTTAAAGCCAAAAAGAAAATAAAGAACAAAATATTTTTGGAGCTTTTGAATTTAAAAGAAAATAATAAAAAAAAATAAAAAAAATATTTTTGCAATTTTTGAGAAATAAAATTGAAAGAAATAATAAAAAAAATAAGACAGAAAAAATTTTTGGAACCGAACCCAAGCGTTCGGTTTATTTTGGTTGAGAAAAACTTTGGAACCGAACCCGAGCGTTCGGTTTATTTCGGGTGAGAAAAGTTTTGAAACCGAACCCGAACGTTCGGTCTATTTCGGTTACAAAAGAAAATAGATTTTCAAAAAGAGAATAATTTTTACAATTAGATAAATGCATTTTGAACAATTATACATAAAATTTACAACCAAGAAACTACCTTTGAGTGATGAGCGAAAAGCAGATTATCCAACTGAACCCGAGCGTTCGGTTCATTTCGGCACATTAGTACAATACCCGAACCCGAACCTTCGGTCTATTTCGCTTCTTACTTTTGAGTTTGAGAGGTAATTTGTGGTACTGACTCCGATTCCATCATACCTAGCCCTTGTAGAATTTTGTTGAACGATGCTTCAGGAAGGGCTTTGGTGAAGATGTCAGCAAGTTGATCAGTGGTTCGAACAAAATGAATTTCGACGTTCCCATCTTCCACATGATCTTTAATGAAGTGATACCTCAGTGCTATGTGCTTGGTCTTGGAGTGTTGCACTGGGTTATGACAGATCCTAATTGCACTTTCAGAGTCACAATATAGTGGGATCTTTTTCATATTGAGTCCATAGTCCCGGAGTTGACTTTGGATCCAAATCACTTGAGAAGTACAGGAGGCAGCTGCAATGTATTCTTCTTCAGCTGTAGACAAAGACACACATGTTTGTTTCTTTGATTGCCAGCTAACCAACTTCCCGACGAGGAATTGGCAGCCTCCCGTGGTGCTTTTCCTGTCTAGTCCACAACCTCCAAGGTCTGCATCTGAGTAGGCTTGAACGAAGAAGCCTGAGTTGGATGGATACCATAGGCCTAAAGAGGCCGTTCGCTTGAGATAATGTAGTATGTTCTTTACTGCAAGCATATGAGGTTCACGTGGATTCGCCTGAAATCTAGCACAGTAGCATACAGAGAACATTATATCAGGCCTGCTAGCAGTAAGATACATCAGAGAACCGATCATCTGGCGATATAGCGTAATATCAACTGCTGGCTTATCCAAGGATGGAGTGAGCTTGGTGCCGAACGCCATTGGAACTTTAACCTTCGAATCTCCCATCATGCCAAATTTTTCAAGGAGAGTCTTTGCGTAAGCTTCCTGATTAATAAAGATGCCTTCGGGTCCCTATCTAATATTTAAACCAAGGAAAAAGTTAATTGGACCCATTGAGCTCATTTCAAATTTAGTCTCCATCAGCTTTCTGAATTTCGCCGTTAAGCTAGGATTCGTTGAGCCAAAGATGATATCATCGACGTAAATTTGAACAATCATAAGGTGGTTACCTTCCTTCTTACGAAAGAAGGTTGGGTCAACCGAACCTTGTTTAAATTTTGACATCTTTAAAAACTTGGTAAGCGTTTCATACCAGGCTCTCGGAGCTTGTTTTAGTCCATATACTGCTTTGTCCAAAATGTAACAATGATTGGGGTACTTTTCATTTACGAAACCAGGAGGTTGCTCCACGTACACGGTTTCTTCAAGTTCTCCATTTAGAAATGCACACTTGACATCCATTTGGTAGACTTCAAAGTTTTTGTGTGCAGCATAGGCAAGAAATATTCTAACGGATTCCAGCCTAGCCACAGGAGCAAAAGTTTCTTCATAGTCAATTCCTTCCTCCTGACAGTATCCTTTCACCACCAGACGTGCTTTGTTTTGTATCACGTTCCCTTCCTTGTCTATTTTGTTTCTGAAGACCCATTTGAGACCAACAACTGAGGCATCTTGAGGAGTTGAAATGAGGCGCCAAACTTTATTCCTTTCGAATTCATTCAGTTCGTCTTGCATAGCTTGAACCCAATCGGAGTGATCAAGAGCAGTGTTAACTGTCTTTGGTTCAACTTTTGAGACGAAGGAGTTAAACATACAGAATTCTACTTTTGAAAATAAGGAAGTTTGTTTTGCCTTAAGTTGTGATCGGGTCAGAACCTTTTCAGAGACATTACCAACAACCTGGGAGACAGGATGATCTCTGGTCCATTTGACAAGAGGAGGGTAATTTGGATCATAAGATGGATCCAATTCAGCGTTTACCATCTCTTCTAGTTCGGATTGACTGTCATCGTCATAAAGCATATCGGCATTCTCCCCCTCGACAGATAAGCTTTCTGGTGTGTCTTGAGTTTCCGGAGCTACAGGGGTTCCGGGTGGTGTCGAGCTTTCGGGTGTTGACGCACCTTCGGTTGGTGTAGCACTTTCGGGTGTTGTAGCACCTTCGGGTGGTGTTGATGGTTCGGGAGTAGCTTGAGAACTGTCCTCCCCCTCAACATGTGAACTTGACTGTGATGAAGAAGATGGATCCTACCCCTCAACTGAATCATTGTGTTGTAGAGGTTCATTGGAACAAGATCCTCCTTCATTCATTTGTTTGGAAGCATCTTCGATGAGTTGCTTCAAATGATCTACTTTATTGTCTGCTGCACTGACTTCCGAGAGAGTAGCCTTCTCTGGTTCATCAAATAACTCGACAAACTTCTCAAATAGATTTGCGATCGAGGCTGTGACTTGGCCTGTTTGAGGAAAGATTTCTCCAACTGCGTCTTCATTGGCCTTTAGCTTTTTGACATAGCTATCATCAAAAGTCACGTAATAAGTCTCTTCTATTTTTCTTGATCGCTTGTTTAATACCCTGTACGCTTTAGAAGTAAGAGAATAGCCTAGAAATATCCCTTCATCGGCTTCGACATCAAACTTGTTGCGGTGTTCTTTAGAATTGAAGATGAAGCACCGTGAGCCAAACACATGGAAAAATTTTACATTTAGCTTCCTTTTGTTGATGATCTCATAAGGAGTGAGAGTGAATCGCTTATTGAGATATGACCTGTTCTGAGTAAAACAAGCAGCAGCGATAGCATCAGCCCAAAAATATAAAGGTAAAGAAGCGAAACTTAGCATGGTTCGGGCTGCCTCACACAAAGATCGGTTTCGTCTTTCGACAATCCCGTTTTGTTGAGGGGTGTAGGGAGCTGAGAAGTTGTGACTGGTTCCTTTGTCGGCCAAGAATTCTTCGAATTCTTTATTTTTGAACTCCAGTCCATTGTCACTCCTGATGTTGCGAATGACTTTCTTCAGTTGTACTTCAACCTACTTGATGAACACCTTTAGCTTGTGAGTCGCTTCAGATTTATGCTTCAGAAAGAACACCCATGTAAAACGCGAGAAGTCATCAACAATGACAAGGATGTACTTGCTACCGCCGATACTTTCGATAGATGATGGACCATACAGATCGATGTGAATTAACTCTAGTGGTTCAACAACTTTAGTGTTTATAATAGATGGATGACTTTGACGACTCTGCTTCCCCATTTCACATGCAGCACACAAATGTTCTCTATCGTGCTTGAGCAAGGGAAGACCTCGAACATGACCTCCAGTGACAAGTTTGTTGATGTCCTTAAAGTTGAGATGAGAGAGCCTTCGGTGCCACAGCCAGCTTTCGTCAGATTGTGCTTTGGATAACAGGCAGATAGTTGGATTCCCTTTGATGGGTTTGAGGTTCAGGGGAAACATCTCACCTTTGCGCTCTGATTTGAGAATAACTCTTTTTGTTTTCTTCTCAATTATTTCCGAACCCTCATCATCGAACAAAACCTTGAGACCGGTACCTCCAACAAGCTGAGATACACTGATGAGGTTATGCTGTAGTCCTTCTACGTATGCAACCTTCCTAATCGTGAAATCACCATTTGTAATCATTCCATAGCCTTTTATGGTGCCGAATGAGTTGTTCCCGAACTTGACATTTCCACCGTTTGAAAGAGATCGAAATTCCCTCAGCTCTTCTTTCCTTCCTGTCATGTGACGTGAGCAGCCACTGTCAATATACCATTCTTCGTCAAACTGCTCGTCACTGATAACCTGCAAAAATTAAGCAGATTTAGGAACCCAAAGTTTCTTGGGTCCACGTGAGTCTTTCACAGGAACAGGAATAGTAAGAGAGATGTCAACAAGATATGTTCTTTTTATTAGCGTTGTTTCATCTTTCTTTTTGATGGTGAAAACCTTAATTTTATTGGGAGTTGTTGCTTTCGGTTTGGATTCTGGTTTAGGTTTTTGGATTTTGGGATGATTTTGATTTGTTTCGACCGATGAAACTTTCGATTTTCCTTTTAGATCTGTTGAAGATTTAGGTTTTTGAATGCGAACAGAATAGAATTTAGAATGTGGTTGAGAGGAATTAGAAGAATTAGAAGAGGTAGAAGGAGAGAATTTAGACTTAGAGGATTTCTTGGCTTGAGGTTCTAAGTGACCCTTTTGTTTTTGATCATTAGTGGGACCGAACCTAGAACTTTGGTCTCTTTTGCTCTCTGAACCGAATCTCTACTTTCGGTCGATAGTGTTCTCTGAACCGAACCTTTGCTTTCGGTTGATAGTGTTCTCTGAACCGAACCTTTGCTTTCGGTTGTCAAATTTTTCAGAACCGAATGTATCCTTTCGGTTGTTTTGACTTTCAGAACCGAACCTCTCTCTTCGGTTGTTATGACTCTCTTGTGACCTAACAGTGTTTTTCTCTGACTTTAAATTTCTGTCATGATAAGAGAAATGGGCATTTTGAGACTGCCAAAACTGTTTTCTTTCAGAGAGATTCTTCTTGTATCTCTGATTCCTTTGCTGCTTTTGATTTCTCACCTGCTTCGGCTGACGATGGATATTCGCTTTTTGTTTTTGCTTTCTGTCAGCTGGTTCACTTTGAACTGATGATGTTTCGCTTGAAGGAGTGACTTCTTTTGCAGGAGCTCCTTTTTCTTCAGGAACATCTTTTGTACCACTAGTACTTGGCACGTCGAAGCTATCAGGCTTGTTCAAAGGTTCTGGCACATATCTGCCTTTGGTTTTCCATGAAGTCCTTTCTAACAGACCAACTGTTTCGTCAGCATTGTCGATAGGAGCGGACCAGAAGAATTCATCGCAACCATCAGCATTATCTTCGTTTACAATAGCTGTAAGTTCGACTGTCTGATGTTCGGTTACACCTGTGACCTTATACACCTGATTTGGAGTTGTCCTTACCTTTTGGTATACTACAACCTTTTCTTCAAGGATCGGGGACTTTTGTTGGGACAAACGAGCAAACTCCACAGAATTTTCTGAAATAAGATTCTTGTGGTTTTCGGGTTCGCTCTTGACAAACTCTGAACAGTCAACTGTGTCCTCTACAGAAATTTCACTCATATCATCGTCCTCATTAAGCTCAGATGCATTTTCAACATCAATTTTATTTTCTGAGCTCAGGTTGGCATTCAATGAGTCAAACTTTTGTATGGTTTCGGTTCTAAGTTTTAGTTTATCATTTTCATCCAAAAGATTTTTCAGCATATCCTTATGGTCCTTGGACTTTATGAAAGATTCGATTTTGTCTAGACCATACATATATGTCGGATTAACATCCTCAGACGAAACTACACTTTCACAATTATATGCTTCAGCGTCAATTTCATCTTCCTTGAACTCAAGGAAGGGCAAAATCATGCGATGAATTTTCTCCCCTATTTCACAGTTCAAATGAAGTTGAGTGATATTAGTATAAAGACGTTTAGCAATTAAACAAAAGACATTTCTCTATTTTAAAAGTTTTAAATTGTCTCTTTGCAAATAAATGTTCTCGTCCTTGGATTTGATTAACTCAGACTCCTTCAACTTAATCCACATCCTCCGTTCCTCACTCTTTGAAGACACCCTGCTTATTTGGTCAGTTAGGTTAGAATTGGTGACCCGTGTTTGAGTTAAACTGCTGTCTAGATGAGAGATTCTTGAATTAACATTTTTTAGTTCTTTTTCATATGAACTTTGTGGGACTTTGAATGAAACAAAAATGGATTGTACCTTCTTGATTAATTCATCAAGCTCGTTAAACTGCACGCTGAGAGGTTTTGCTGTGAAGCACAAGTCCTCTCGCTCCTTTGTGTCTTCATTCCCACCATCTGTGTTGTATCCCCTCATCTGAGATACATCTGACACCATCAAGCATTTTCCACCGCTACCCTCATCTTTCGCCACATAAGCCTTTCCATGAGATGGCTTCCTGACTTCATCATCCTCAGAATCGGTTGACCAGACCTCCACGCCACCGAACTCATCATCCGCTACCGAACCCTGCACAATTAAAGCGTTCATTGAAGGGTTAGCAGTAGATTTCTTTCTCTTGATCTCTTCCAGCTTTTTCAACAAGACAGCTTCTTCGTCTTTATCCTCATCCTTTTCTGCCATTTTCTTGAGAACACAATCTTTGGCATAGTGGTTCTTTCCTCCACAATAATAGCAGCTCACACCCAAATCTCCTTCAGCTTTCGGTTCCTTCTTTGGTTCTTCTGCCTTTGGTTCTTCCCTGACCTTTTTAGAACTATAACTTCCCTGCCAATTTCGGTTCTTATTGGTAGGGAACCTTTTCTTGATGAACCTTTTTGGGTTTGACACCATCATTGCATAGTCTTCAGAGGTAAGGTCATAATCCTCTAGGTTGAGGTCTTCATCATCCATCACAGCTTTTCT
Organism: Lactuca serriola; assembly: GCF_051521515.1. Classification (NCBI taxonomy): domain Eukaryota; kingdom Viridiplantae; phylum Streptophyta; class Magnoliopsida; order Asterales; family Asteraceae; genus Lactuca; species Lactuca serriola. The sequence goes on along the minus strand of NC_136415.1, from coordinate 256,943,556 downwards.
TTTGGACAGAAGGGCCAATGAACCCAAGCCTGAAACCACATTTTTCTCCTGTAACACAATCTTTTCTTGAGATTTTAAAATCCCTACCAGTTTCGCCAAAGAGTAAGATTTGAATTGCTCATGCGCTTTAACAGTGGACACAACCGCTCTCCACTCAGATCTGAGACCGTTTAAAAAGGTAACCTTTTGTTCAATCAACTTCCTTTCAATATCATGTTTAATCATCTTACTAAGAAGATGATTGAAGCGATCGAACGTTTGAGTTACAGTTTCTTCAGGACTCTGCTTGAATTCACCAAACTCGGACAAAAGCAAGGTTTGAATAGAATGCTCGAGATCTTCGTCCGTAGAATATAACTCTCGCAGCCTATCCCATATTTCTTTGGCAGTTGTGCATGAACTCACCAGCCTGAAAGTGTCAGATTGAAGAGCGAATCTGATTAGTCTCAATGCTTTAATATTGCACTGAAATTTATCTTTTTCGTCTTGAGCAATATCTTTAATGTCTTTCAAAAGATCATTATACTCCTTCTGAGTTTTAATAATTCTTGAAGTTGCTGAATGAGCGAATGGTCCAGATATGATTGCTTCCCAGATGAGATATCCATTGTCCTCAGATCCGATGACATAATCTTCAAAGTGATGTGCCCAGACTTCGTAATCCTGGGTGTAAAGGATGGGAATTTTTGTCGTTGATCCAATGTTGTTCGAGATGTTAATGGGATTAGATTGTGACTCGTCCATGCTTGATCGAATAACCTGTTATAAAAGATCAGACTTGTAATAAGTTAAATTAGGGCAACACAAATAAATGTTGAGTTACGTCAATTATGGGATGACGGCTCAATAAATATTAGTTAATGCGGAATAACCCTAATCGCAACCTTTTTCACAGAAAAGATGTGTATGAATTACACAGCCTCCTGCTCTGATACCAATTGATGAGTTATAAAACAAACTTTAAGATCGATTAGATCTTTGTAACAGGTAGTGCGAAGAACATAAAAACAATAAATAAGACAAGATAGAATCACAATGTGTCAAATGATTAATTCAAACAATCCTCAGCAGAGCTCGACTAAGAACTTCCGCTGTAGAGGATTTAGGGTTACAAGAACGATAATAAAACTTCTCTGATCAATCTATTCTTTCGTTACTATCGTTAACCTAAGATGCATGAAAGCACCTATATTTATAATAAACCCTACTATGCTCACGGATGGACAGGCCCATACCGGAGATACAAAAACGGACTAACTAACGAGCCCAATAGACGCAACATACAAAACATGACCCAACACAGTCTTATATGTCAAGAGGACAGTGGGAGTCTTAAAGATCCTAAAAAGAATTTCAAGATCTAATCAAGAATAAAAACCTGTAGTTAACATATTCTGTGCCATTCCAATTAAAGTTGGCTTTGCATATGAGTTCTTAGAGTTCTCAATTGGTTGCATAACAACTTGGAAGCAATGGCAGGCCCTTGAGCTGTCAGATGGCAAGAAATTAAGATTGAGTTCAGTCCATATGAGTTTGGATTGGTCATTATCCTTGTCTTGTGACTATGGTTTTGACAATTCACATGGATAAGAACACATACACCATTAAATCTAAGTGTCATAAGGTTTCTTTCTGATTCATGAAAATGATGGTGAGGAAACATTCACTAAGTAGATTTTAACTAGATAACAATTGTGATATTTGCATTCTCAAAGTCGTTAGTGGAGCGTGTGTGGTTTACCGGCACACTAACATGGACTTGTGAGAAGTGGCAAAGGTCTAAACAATCGAGACTATGATTACAGCATCCCTTTTCATAGTTCTTAAAATTGTTTAGACACACCTGTGAGCTATCTAAGGAGAGGTGTGTGATTTTGATAAAGTCTTATCAAAGCAATCTAGTATCAGAAATCTGAACTTTGGTAAGAAAGTTAATAAAGTATTGATTTCTAGAAGTCCAGTAATTTCTGGATATATGTCAAGGCTAGTGGGAGCAAAAGTGTTATGCTAATAATCATCATGTTAGTGGGAGCATGATAACTATGATAAGTATTTCAAGGCAGCAATGTTAATTATAGAAAACAAAATTTTCAATGCTTGAGTTTGCAGGGGTTGAAAAAGTTGTTTTGCTATAATTAAGGGAGAGGAAATTATACTTCATTTGAATTCTAAAAGCTTAGATTGAGATTTTAATCAAATTTAGTCAAGGATATATATATATATATATATATATATATATATATATATATATATATATATATATATATATATGAATTTCATGTTAGAATGGCTCAACATAAGGAAATTCTATATATGGGTTCATTATTTGCGTTCTAAAATTCGATTATGATTACGACATCCTTTTTCATAATCTGAATTATGAGAACTTGGCAAATAGAAATGGAAATATTATAGCAAAAGACTGGTTTAGTCTTTATGTGAGACATCATGAATCGTGTCCCATATGCTTTGGATATAGGATCGATTACATGTGCTATATTCATCCTTTCTAAAATTTTCCAAATGCATGGGGCATTAAGAAGGGAAAAGGTCTAGAAATGGATATGACTAAAACAATTAAGCAATTGTCGAGGACAATCTAAGGTTTACCAAAGATTGGTTTCTCAGGGACAGTTGGAAGTATAGTGTTAATTGTTGGAAGGACCATATTGACATATTCTGAAAAGAGGCAACTCTTGTTCAGAAGTGATAGTCAAAAAGGGAATGTGGAAATGATCCCATTGGTGGAAGTTGTTCAATAAGTCTGTATAAGATTAGGAAACTTAATGCCATAAGGATGTTTCCAAGGAGTTGATCTTCTTTGGAATGCTCTGTAATGTTTGTTGTAAAGTCTTTGTGACTTTATGCATAATCATTACATGAGAATCATTGCATATAAGTTTAGAGTCTAACAGATTTAGGTAAAATGGCATGAATTTGGAATTCCTGCATTTGCCATAAGAATTCGAGAGTGTGAAATTAGAATCATTGAAAGTTTGGTCAATTGGTTTATTTCACAAAGTAAGGGTCATAGACAAACATAGTATGCATACTTGATGTATGGCATGACTAGTGTTTAGACAACATAGTGTACATGCTAGGAGCATGGGACAACTATTGTTTTAAATTCAAGAATAAAGTTGATAGCTGAAACAGTATACAATGAATAATGTGCAATCATATGGTGATAAATAAAAGGTGTTTTATTTATATTCATAAGTTCTGAGACCATATTAGATTCATTTATTCTTGTGTTTCACTTTGCATGTTTTAACTTCCATAATAACTAGGTTATTCTTCCGGAATGACTAAGTTATTCAAACCATCCACAGTCGGTCATATGTTGGAAGTAGATATGAATCAAGACTGTCATGGGTTGGCTTGTAAAGGTCCAAGTTGGTGGACAAAGTTGTGCTACAACACTCATGAGTGCTCATAAGTTCTGAGTATTGGATTCAACCCGCACTCATTTGAATCACTTCATGGATTTTATCACGAGTGATCATGAGACAATAATATCTTATATTCTTCAAACCTAGAGATATGAGTTGTTACTATGAGTTGATAGTACATTGATTGCACAAAAACGCATTGGTAACTCAATGTTATAAAACGTGCCTTTGTGTATGATTCAACAAGTAGCAGAACAAGCCATATGAGTCGAAGTTTATCCATTCCTTTTACCTTTGGGATAAAAGCGATATATGTGGGGCCCTCGATGATTTAATGATGACACATGTGAATGCTTGGCCAAGCCAGGACTGATTTGATTTGTTCAATTAGTCAGTCATCATGAATCGAAAATCGGGAAACAACAAATGGACAGAGAGAATGATTGATAATCCATGTCTCAGTCCATACGATATCCAGAATGGAGGAATATATGATCACTTATCTAATGGACAAGTCATTGACAAAGGTCAGAGTTCATCGGCAAGGTCAGAGTTTGACGGAAGCTTTTGAGAGCTATGATTTCCAGTCGGTGTTGAAGTCATACTTGCAATAATAGTTTTAGACTTATCCAAGTGGGAGACTGTTGGATTAATGTCTAAGTCCATAACTATAATTGGTAAGACTTGACCCGACCCGGCATGGTCCATTTGGGTTGCATGGCATCATGCACTTGGATAAACTATAATGAGAGAAATAACACTTAAGGTTGATTAATATATTATAAGTTCTAATATATTAATAAGATTATTTAATTAGTATTGATCAAGAATTAATCTAGAATTAATTAAGTGATCAAAAGAAGACTAATTAAATATATGGGTTGATTGTGTAAATCATCCATACTGTATAGTGGGCTAATTCTCCATGGATAATCAAGTTGGGCTAAAACCCATAGGATGGTCCATGGATGCTCCATGGTGTATTTGAACCCATGGATCCAAGGAAATGGAAGGCTATGACAATTAGGGTTTACCCTAATTGTAACAACTATATAAGATCATATTCTTTGGGAAAAATCGGCCACTATGAATAATAAGAAAGGCCTAGCCGATTTTAGGAGTGTTCAAGTTTCTCTCAAGTTATTCCAAGTGTATTTGGTGTTGTGTGAACCATTTGAGGTGTCACACTTGAGGCAGTAGGCACTCAAGCTTCATGAAGACATTCTACATCAAAGAGGTATGTATTCTATCTTGTTATATTCATTATTTGTTATGCTAGATTAGGATAATACCTTGGATGTTCATAATTGCATGTATAATAGAGAAAACATAGATCCAAGGTATTTAGGGTTGCATGTACACTTAGGAGTGTTAGAATGCTCAAAACCCAACAAGTATATGTCGGGATTAGGCCCGATGTCGAGGTAGACCGATGCTGCTTATATGTTCCGGACTCCGGTCCGATGCCGGGGTGGTCCCGAGAAGAGTATATGTATGCTTGATGTCTCTGTGATTCATGCATTTTATGTGTTATGTATTCTGGGGCAAGCCTGATGCAGAATTAGCTTACATGTTATGTGTACCAGACTTCGGTTTGATGTTGAGGCAAGCCCGAGGAAGTCTATTATGTTTATATGTTATATGTTATGTGTTATGTGCTGGTTGCTATGATCTGTATTCCGGACTTCGGTCTGATAGCGGGCGGGGCTGATACCGCACTTCAGTCCGCTATCCTAATCTGATGTCGGGTGGGGCCCGATGCAATGGGCGAGTCCCAGTATGTGTTATAGTATGGTATGTGGTACTATGGGGGAGCTCACTAAGCTTCGTGCTTATCGTTTTTAGTTTTGGTTCCAGGTACTTCCACTAGCAAAGGGAAGGGATCAAGATGATTGTATGGCACACACCGTAGTTTCAACCTGAGAATTTCTTAGACTCTGATGTTTTCTTATTTGATTATGATACAATATTTGACATGATATTTTGAGATACATGGTTCTTGTTTTTCTTTATGATGATGGATGTTTTATGGTTCTATTAATGATTCAAAAACGAAATTTTTGGACTGTATTTTTGGGATGTTACAAATTATAAAAATTTAAATGTTAAAGCTATTGTCAACCTAAAAGGATCGGGGTGCAACATTTGGGAAGTATTGGAGGTGCTACATGGTGCACGACGCGAAAGTTTTAGACAAACTGTGTTTGGTTACTTGTTAGACGTCCCTCAATTACAAGGGGACGAGTTGATGTTCCATAAAATGTTTCTTCATCAGCTACGGTCGGACGCCATTTTCTTCATCAGCTAGTCGCCCCTAGTTGTAACTCAAAGTGTGTTGTCAAGTCAAACAACAATACATTGTGGTGTCATTTGGTGCAATGGCTTGTCAACTCAAACAATCATCTCTTGTGTTCTCAGTAAGTACACTGCGTTCTTCAGTTAAGTTTGACTATGAATTGCAGACTAATTAAAAAATTTGACTGCGATTGTGTGTAGAAACTACTGTAAATCTACTTTCATTTAAAAAAAGCATTATGCTTAACGATATTTTAGTTATTAATATATTACTTTTGAAAATTTACTCTCTTTGTTTCTCTAAAAATGACTTCAATACCATGGACCGATGAGGAGTACTTGGTTCTTACTCGTGCATATTTTTATGTGTACGAGACCAGCAAGTTGAACGATCAAATTTTTTTGGACTCGTTTAACCAATATCTTCAATGCTGAAACTCGAATGACTACAACAAACCATTGTGACAACCTAGATATCTTAGCGAAACGGTATGAAATGAGAACTAGAGTTCTATTATTCAACGATCTTTATACCAAAATTGACGACGCCCGTTTATACCAAAAGTGACGGGTTGGAATTCCAGTTTGCATAACAATAGAGCCGTCTACATGAAATATTGATTACTTTTAACAAGCTTCCAGACGTCCTCATATTCGAAGTCTCTACCTTTACGCTCCAAAATGTAAAAATCTTTAACAACCTCCAAGAACTCTTCGTCGTCTGCATAACGAGTTTTCGTGATTTTCGCATAATTGGACGCTCGATTGAACAATGTGACATTTTCCTTTACATCCATCCATTTACTGACAATATTTGATTATATTCGGTGTTATCCTTCTCCCATCCCATGGTTGAACAAAGTTGTTATGCGGGTCCATTCTTCTCCTACTAGGCAATGTCGGGGAGCCAGTAATGTTACACCCTCCTTAACACTAAGCCAAAATTGTGTTAGAACCAACACCTCATTTGTCGTCCATGGTCGTTCAGAATTGGAACCTGGTACTTCATTCAAAAAAGTTGCTAAATTCGACGTCATTTCTGAATATGGGAGTTGTGTAACGCCCGTAGATCCGGGCTAGTCAATTTAGAGGCAATAGGGGTCAAAAACGACTTTTCGACAAAAATATGATTTAGAATAAATAATCTTAACCAAGTTGTAGAATATGTCACAAGGTTTACGTACATATAAAGAACGCCAAAATCCGAGTTATAACGAAGAAGTTATGGCCCGTCGAAGTTTTACGGCAAAACTGGCACGGCACCGGGAAGCGTAAATAGTGAATTTACGATAGAGCGAGATTTAGCTTTAGAAATCTAAACAAAAGTTGTAGAATATGTTAAACTAAGAGCGTCGATAAAAAGAACGCCTAAATCTGACTTCGTATGAGGAAGTTATGATTTTTCTAAGATTCGGCTTAGCAGTGCACGGCCCGAAACTCGAATTTTAGTTCGAGCGGTTTTTGGCTTACGCGACCTAAATGAAAGTTGAAGATCTCATTAATAGGAACTCAATGGTAAAAATATGGACGAAAACGGAGTTCGTATGAAGGAGTTACGAATTCTTCGCGGTCATTTAACAGTCTAAACGCCTCCTACTGTTAAATTTGAGATCGGTCGAGAATTAGCCGACAGAGTCTAAATGAAAGTTGTAGATCTTGATTTTACCTACGCGTGGATATAAAGAACGTCGAAAACGGAGCTCGTATGCGAGAGTTATGATTTTTCTAAGTTCGAAGGCTGATACGCGATAGGGGGTGACGTGGCACCACCAGAATTGGACACATGGCACCACCAGAAGGCCACCACATGGACCAACTTGGCGAGTAGGTCCCCCCTACTCGGCGAGTCCATCAGATTTTTGCACTATAAATAGAGGTGCCGGGTCTAGCCTTCTCTTCAGACCTCCCAAACTCACTTTCTCTCTCTAGTTTCTCTCTCTAGCCTCCCTAACCCCCCTAAAAGCCTAGGTAAACCCCCTAGCACCCGAAGGAAGCCCCGAGGCTCCCGGAGTCCTGATAAAAGAGCCTTTAGAATCGGGAACGCTGCTCCAGCGAAGCCCGGTTTTCGAGAAAAACCCGCTGTAAGTGAGATACGCCTAACATATCTTTAGTATAGCTTATGTTTTAATATAGTAACATTATTAGGAACTTATAATAATTATTTGGGCTATTATTATGAGTTATATTGAGCGTTATTAACGCTTAATAATAGTCAGACTAATTAATTTGTCGTTATCGTTAGACTAAACCCTAGTGGTATTGGTACTAGGTTTTATCGAAGGAAAATCGTTTTGAGAGTATCGAAGCGCTATTTGAGTGCTGAGTCACCACCTACTCAGGTGAGTGCATAGTCCCTTTCATCTTACACATAGATATGAAGTATTTTAATATAAATTACGTGCTATGTGTGCATATTGTTTGAATACTTGTTGTCTATGCTGGATGAATGATTTATACATGTTTTAAATGATTTAAAGTGTATATTTATTTTATATCTACAAATATGTTGGGATAAAACATGGGTAGATGAAATAGTTGGTGAGTGATGAAATAAAATAATGAGAGATAGGTGATGATAGGAAGGTGATGATAATTAGGTGAGGATAGATAGGTGATTATGAATCGGTGATGTAGGATACTACAACCTTGTCCGACAATTTGGAGATGTAGTCATCTACTAGAGTATAGATGGCGACCACGGACTATTATAGACAACCCTGTGGAAACACCAGCAGGCTAGTAACCTGTAGGTGATGAATTACGAGTTCAGGCGATGTTGTAACTACGTATTCATGCGATGATAGTCTAACCCTTGTTATGAAGTACGAGTCCAGGCGATGTTGTGGCTACGTATACATGCGATGATAGACTAACCCTTATCATGATTTACAAGTCCAGGCGATGTGGTGGCTGTGTAATCATGCGATGATACCCTAACTCTTGCTAGAAACATATTGAGGGAGTAATCCCCATATTAGTATTGTCTATGCAATGTAGGCGATGATCCTTAGGTAAAGTTCGTAGGAACAATCATATAAGGAAATACGATGTAAGGAGATGAGAAGTAAATATGATATAGGAGATGACCCTTGAGATAATATCTTTAGGGAAGACTAAAAGAAGATAATGGGGATGGGTAATTGGGTTGATTGTTTGATTGTTTAAACATAATAACTATATTATTGTGGGTTGAAAACCCTATGTACTCACCAGGTTTCCCAACCTGACCCACTCAGTTTATTTACATCACATGTGGCGATATGAAGTGACATTACACTGAGAGATTTAAAGAGATGTAGATCACTAGTGTAAATAATTGTAAGTTGTGTTTATGCTTATGTTTCTGTATTAACGATGACATCCCAAACGTTTTAAGATGAATAAAAATACGTTTCTTCGAAAATGTTTTAATAACGTATTTATCGTGTTTTTCTGGGAACAAATTCCGCAACATTTTTATGAAAAGAAGTACTCTGATTTTTACAAAGCATAAACAAAATCGGTCTTTTGTGGCCGTGATTTTGGGGATGTCACAGTTGGTATCAGAGCATTAGTTTAAGCGAACTAGGAATATGGATTTATTTCTAGACTTAAACTTAGAATGCTAAGCGATGATTGTGAGGTGTGAGCACTAGCTTATTTTAGGAATTGTGCCTAAAATGCTTTTATGTGCTAAATACTTGTGCCTGATATGCTATTAGTTGTTCGAATCTATGGTCTGTTGCCGACCGGATCTAGAAACCTTATGTGTTTAGGATTCTAAACGTACGACTACGATATTAGAACTAGCATATAAACATTTCGGAGTGATAAGGATGATTTAACCGTCAATCCTAAGTAAAGATCTAGATTCACCTTATTCGGTGTATAGATCAAGATGGCAAGAACCCGCAGCGGAAACGTGAATGCAAATGGGAACAGAAACCAACCCCCAGTGATTGAGCAAATACCGGTGATGGAAGCCGCTGCTGAGCCAGTCATAATGGCCGGAGTGCAAACGATGATCCAAGCGATGTTGGATCGTCAAATGGAGGAAACCAGGTGTTTGCTCTAGCAAAATCGAGAGGAAGCGACCATTCAGATCGAACAGCCCGAGTTAAACGAAGGGCAGACTAAGGAGGGAAACTACAGTGGGACTGTTGGTTAAGCCAACCCACCAATAGTTAGACAAAACCACCAGGATGGAGGAAATGATGGACGTGGATGCAAATACAAGGATTTCATGGCGTCCAAACCACCGAGTCTATTTGGAAGCCCGACGCCGGTGGAAGTCATAAACTGGATCTCCGAGATGGAGACAATGTTTGAGAGTTGTGAGAGTAGCAACAGGCAAAAGACCGCTCTCGCGGTTCCTCTGTTGAAATCTGGAGTACTAAGCTGGTGGAAGCTACTAGCTGATTCGATGCCCAAAGGAGAAGCGAGCAAGATGTCATGGGAGGATTTTCTGGTGCAGCTAAAAATGCAGTACTGCTCTGAACAGGATCTTCTGGAAATCAACAACGAGTTTCAGAATCTAAAGAAGGGAAAGATGACTGTCATCGAGTATGCTGCAAGTTTTATGGAGAAAATGAAGCTTGTTCCTTATCTAGTTCCAACTGAACTCTCCAAGGTCAATAAGTTTGCCCATGGATTACCAGCAGACTTTGGTCCAATAGTCAAACAAGCAACCACTTTGAAAGCCACCATCTGGGCAGCCAAGAATATTGAGACCCAAATAAGAGAAAAGGGTCTGGAGAAAGTTGAAGTTGGTGAGAAGAGGAAGTTGGAAGGATCCTCAAGACCTGATAATAAGGGAAAGTTCTCGAAGTCTAACCTGGACGACCGAAGGAATGAAGCCAAGTGGTGTGAGAAATGCAAGAAGAAGCACTTCGGAAGATGCGTTGGTGAAGTGACGTGCTATAAGTGTGGAAGGACCGGTCACTATTCCAGAGATTGTACATTCGACAACAAGAAGTGCTACGAATGTGGAAATGATGGGCATATTTCAAAGAACTGTCCAAAGAAAAACGAAGCTGCAAGACCAAATGCACCGCCGATACCAAGGGCATTCCACATGATCCTCAATGAAGCAGACAACAATGCGAGGAATCAAGAATGAAGACTTCTTACCCGAAGATCGGATTATTCAGTAGCCATAGTTTCGTATGATGTAGCCTAGTAGAGGCATAGTCTAGGGTGAACTTGAACATCTATGTAATCGTTTCAAGAAATAATATAAAACCTTTGTTTTGTTATCTGATGTGTTAAGTTGTTGTGTGATTTGCTGCATGGTGACTTGGGAAACTACGAGACAATACTTGGGACGAGTATGAGTAGGTGTGAATGGTAGTAGAGGCCTATACTACCGGAAGCACAGGACTCACACTTGGATCAGGGAAAGTCACAAGGTTACCAAGAAGCTAGTAATGGATTTCGTTTTATTCAAGAGTGTTGTTACCATCATTTCGGTAATGACTAAGAAGATTGTTGATATTCCGACCCTAGTGGTCATATCGAATTGAGTCCGACTACGCTAAGTATGCTATGTGGTTTAGAAAATCAAGATCGATGTAGCGTCCGACTTAAACCAAATGATTGAAATCAAAGCGATCAATAGAAATATCGCACTCGTTGTTAAAGAAGTTGGTAACTAGAAATGCCAAATGTTAAAGTGTGATTATATCACATTAGAACATGAATGAAGGCATAGTCTGTTTTAGAATTTAACTCTAAGAGACCTAAGTCTAAGTGTTGCAACATACGATGATAGGTCATTAGAATATGACACATCGATCCATAGTAGTAATAAAAGAAATCATCTCAAGTTCATATCCAGTAAGGATCGAGATTGTGACTTGAAGTTCACAATTGGGAGTCTAGCCTAAGGTAGAGAGCAGGTGCACGATCGAGTACTCTTACAGCCAATGAGTTTAAGAGATAGACTTGAAGGAATGTAGAAGTTATAATTATTACCTAGGATGAAGAGATGACGTATGGAGTCATTATACGACCCTGTTTCGTTGATGATTCTGGGACGTAATCATCCTAAGGGGGAGATAATTGTAACACCCGTAGATCCGGGCTAGTCAATTTAGAGGCAATAAGGGTCAAAAACGACTTTTCGACAAAATATTATTTAGAATAAATAATCTTAACCAAGTTGTAGAATATGTCACAAGGTTTCCGTACATATAAAGAACGCCGAAATCCGAGTTATAACGAAGAAGTTATGGCTCGTCGAAGTTTTACGGAAACCGGCACGGCACCGGGAAGCGTAAATAGTGAATTTATGATAGAGAAAGATTTAGCTTTAGCAATCTAAACAAAAGTTGTAGAATATGTTAAACTAAGAGCGTCGATAAAAAGAACGTCCAAATCTGACTTCGTATGAGGAAGTTATGATTTTTCTAAGATTCGGCTTAGCAGTGCATGACCCGAAACTCGAATTTTAGTTCGAGCAGTTTTTGGCTTACGTGACCTAAATGAGAGTTGAAGATCTCATTAATAGGAACTCAAAGGTAAAAATATGGACGAAAACGGAGTTCGTATGAAGGAGTTACGAATTCTTCGCGATCATTTAACAGTCTAAACGCCTCCTACTGTTAAATTTGAGATCGGTCGAGAATTAGCCGACGGAGTCTAAATGAAAGTTGTAGATATTGATTTTACCTACGCGTGGATATAAAGAATGTCGAAAACGGAGCTCGTATGCGAGAGTTATGATTTTTCTAAGTTCGAAGGCTGATACCCGATAGGGGGTGATGTGGCACCACCAGAATTGGACACGTGGCACCACCAGAAGGCCACCACATGGACCAACTCGGCGAGTCCATCAGATTTTTGCACTATAAATAGAGGTGTCGGGTCTAGCCTTCTCTTAACACCTCCCAAACTCACTTTCTCTCTCTAGTTTCTCTCTCTAGCCTCCCTAACCCCCCTAAAAGCCTAGGTAAACCCCCTAGCACCTGAAGGAAGCCCCGAGGCTCCTGGAGTCCCGAGAAAAGAGCCTTTCGGCTCGGGAACGCTGCTCCAGCGAAGCCCGGTTTTCGAGAAAATCCGCTGTAAGTGAGCTACGCCTAACATATCTTTAGTATAGCTTATGTTTTAATATAGTAACATTATTAGGAACTTATAATAATTATTTGGGATATTATTATGAGTTATATTGAGCGTTATTAATGCTTAATAATAGTCAGACTAATTAATTTGTCGTTGTTATCGTTAGACTAAACCCTAGTGGTATTGGTATTAGGTTTTATCGAAGGAAAATCGTTTTGAGAGTATCAAAGCGCTGTTCGAGTGCTGAGTCACCACCTACTCAGGTGAGTGCATAGTCCCTTTCATCTTACACATAGATATGAAGTATTTTAATATAAATTACGTGCTATGTGTGCATATTGTTTGAATACTTGTTGTCTATGTTGGATGAATAATTTATACATGTTTTAAATGATTTAAAGTGTATATTTATTTTATATCTACAAATATGTTGGCATAAAACATGGGTAGATGAAATAGTTGGTGAGTGATGAAATAAAATAATGAGAGATAGGTGATGATAATTAGGTGAGGATAGATAGATGATTATGATTCGGTGATGTAGGATACTACAACCTTGTCCGACAATTTGGAGATGTAGTCATCTACCAGAGTATAGATGGCGACCACGGACTATTATAGACAACCCCGTGGAAACACCAGCAGGCTAGTAAACTGTAGGTGATGAATTACGAGTTCAGGCTATGTTGTAACTACGTATTCATGCGATGATAGTCTAACCCTTGTTATGAAGTACGAGTCCAGGCGATGTTGTGGCTACGTATACATGCGATGTTAGACTAACCCTTATCATGATTTACAAGTCCAGGCAATGTGGTGGCTGCGTAATCATGCGATGATACCCTAACTCTTGCTAGACACATATTGAGGGAGTAATCCCCATATTAGTATTGTCTATGCAATGTAGGCAATGATCCTTAGGTAAAGTTCGTAGGAACAATCATATAAGGAAATACGATGTAAGGAGATGAGAAGTAAATATGATATAGGAGATGACCCTTGAGATAATATCTTTAGGGAAGACTAAAAGAAGATAATGGGGATGGGTAATTGGGTTGATTGTTTGATTGTTTAAACAAAATAACTATATTATTGTGGGTTGAAAACCCTATGTACTCACCAGGTTTCCCAACCTGACCCACTCAGTTTATTTACATCACAGGTGGCGATATGAAGTGACATTACACTGAGAGATTTAAAGAGATGTAGATCACTAGTGTAAATAATTGTAAGTTCTGTTTATGCTTATGTTTCTGTATTAACGATGACATCCCAAACGTTTTATGATGAATAAAAATACGTTTCTTCGAAAATGTTTTAATAACGTATTTATCGTGTTTTTCTGGGAACAAATTCCACAACATTTTTATGAAAAGAAGTACTCTGATTTTTACAAAGCATAAACAAAATCGGTCTTTTTTGGCCGTGATTTTGGGGATGTCACAAGTTGGTTTCATATAAATGACATGGGTGTTCATTTCGTGTAGCTTAAACATCTATTTATAATAATAAAAAGAGGAGTTAACAACTCTGACTACGAAATGGTTGCATTTGGACTATGATTTGCAGGTTACTACAGTGACTTATCACGTCAAACAGTAATTTATGTATTGTCATTTCGAAGTTTGACTACGATTTGCAGGTTACTATAGTGACTTGTCATTTATGTGTAGTCATTTCAAAGTTTGACTATGAATTCCAACTCTGACTACAAAATGGTTGCATTTAGACTATGATTTGCAGATTACTAGTATGTATAAATACGACTTATAGCATAATTTTATTATTACAAATACTAAATATAATCTCGACTTTATTATGAGTTCCACCCCAATGTTCGAAATTTGCTCATGCAACAAAGTAGATTGTTACTACTGTGATCCAATCGACCCATTTTTTACACCCTCTTTAGCAGACCCATATATGTAAGATGAAAATTTTCAAGAATTGAAAAAGGCTGAAGAACACCAAAAACAGGATAAAGAGTCATCCCAACTTCTCAGTCAACGTCATAAAGTTATTGCATCAAAATGCAAACAAGCTCAAGAATGGATAGACCTCAATAAAAAGAAAATCACAGAGCATGAAGAATGGATACAAAAGACTAAAAATGACTGAAAAATAGCTTTTTAACAAGGACGCAGAGATGATACATCTTAGGGTGCAAAAGGATCGTTTGGAAGATAAAATGAGAATTAGGGATGACTATATAACAATTGAGAAAGAGAAGTACACATTGCAGTTCCTTGATTTTAATAATTAGTCAAAAAAGTGTTGTAACATTATCATGAATTGGGTTTGCTATTTTTTTAGATTAACATGTTTGTTTATTGTTAATTTCCAAGTAACAAAATCATAACAACATCTTAGAATATAAAAGCTTCATTTTTGTTATAATCTTCAAACTCAATTAAAATATCAAAGCATAACAACATCTTAGAAAATTTAATACAAAACATTACAATACATAATAAATTAACAACTCTTTCAATTTAAGGTTGTTTTATATCAAAATCAACATCATATGTTTGTGAGCAACTCGCAGATGCACTAATATTAAATGTTGTTTCTGTAGTAGGAATTCTCGTGCGACATGCTCCACTACCGGACACCCTTCCAGAACAACTGTTTCTCATGTGTCTTGCTTGACCGCATGTAAAACACTCTTTTTTAATTGGACCCTCGCCTTGGGATGAAATGAGGTCTGTGTTTCTTGGCCTGCCTGGCTGGCATTTATCCATTATAGGTGGCTTAACAATCATCAAATCATCGGGGATCTCCCATTAGGATGACTTTGGCAAAGGGTTTACTGATTCCTCATATGTTTTCCTCAGTGTTTCCGTATGGTAAGCATTTAATGCAAATATCAAGCAGTCTTGGTAATTGTTGACTGTTAACGTTCTTATGACATGACCACAAGGTATGCTATCAAGTTGCCAATGCCTACATGTACACGTCATTTGTTGGAAATCAACAATCACATTTTGTGCCCGCTTTTTGACCTCGCATTTCTTACTTGAGATGCGAACATCCCAATTACTAAAAGATTTTTCATTTTCTATTACAATATCATCGACCCAAGGGGTGAGTGTTGTTGCTGCTTCCGCTTAAAAAATAGACAAAATTACACCGTTAAGATCAATAACATTTAACAAAAACATTAATATTAAAACTTAATACTTCCAAAAGTCACGTCTTTAAAACCACCACTGTTGCATTGTTGCACGAAAAAAATCGATCAACATAAGTATCGACACCTTACATTTGTGTCTAGATAATGCATTTATAGACTCCACACCGTTGGACGACATAACATTGTATCAGTTCCCTCTAAAATATGTCATAGACCAAGTTTCAGGATTTATACCTTTTAAGTATTCCCATATCGGTTCTTTTGTCTTTTTCATAAGTTCCATGGCAGCATCAAAACCATCAACTGTATAGGCTCTACAAGCCTCCCAAAAAACTCCTTTAACTGTCTTACTCTTCCCGTATCTAGCTAGTACGTTGAAATACAAATGGACAACACATATTCCGTGATGAGCGTGAGGAAAAATGTTTGCAATGGATGTCGCTATAAATGGAGACCTATCAGATATAATTGTAAGCTCCTCCATATTTCCTATGCAATCACGTAGTTTTTAAAAAAAACCATGTCCAAGAATCGATACATCATTTTTGCATATACCATATGCAACCGGTAATATTTGGTTTTGATCGTCTTTAGTAACAACAAGAAACATGGTACCTTTGAACTCGCCATTTAGGTGGGCTCCATCTACTACAAGGGTCGGCTTACAAAAATTGACAAAAGCGCGTACCTACAATACATTGTATATTTATTCAAATACACCAAAATAAAAATAATAATAATAAAAAATATAATAATACTAACCGAGCAACCAAGTGTGACGTACAAGAACTCAAACCGATCATCACCGTCTGTTTGAATATGTGTCACAGTACCCATATTATGTTTGACCAAATTGTGAAAATAAGCCGAAAGTTTGGTAAAAGAATCCTCTTTTGTACCTTTTAACGACAACAATGCATATTGCTTTGCACGCCAAGCCTGATGGTATGAGATATTGATTTTCAACTGAGCATTCATATCATTAATAATCTCTTGTCCCCGTTATACTCTACTATAATTTTCAGCCAAAACATCAACAATATATTCACCCAAAACATATTTGTTTGCTTGTCGATGATTAGGTTGCAAAATTATTGAAGACCATGTGTGTATGTCAACAAATTTATTCACTTGGAAAAGTCCGCCATAATTTTTAATTCCTTTTGCTCTTAGTAACCAAGAACAATTTTTCCCAACACACACAACCTCATACCTTGATTTGGTGGATCTACTTGTCCTCGTCTGAAAACCTTCTCGAATACAGTTGTTCCCAATAGCTCGTTTTAGAAGGTATTTGTTCTTAAATATACTGAGACATTTAATCTTTTGAAGATTGATGTCTACCATCTGTGCTGGGATATCTTCACTAATACCAACTAGACATGTTGGTACATGGGGCATACCGTAAAAAGTTTATCAGGAAACTTAGCTTTAACTTCATCACCCAACTCATCTCCATCAGAATTGCTTTCTAAATCGGTTATATCTAAAGCTACATCAGCAACATCAACATAATCCCCGTAAGCATGCACCTTTTCATCTTTCTGAATCATAACTTTTTTTTTTTTACTTTTATATACTACACGCCTATTCATAACTTTAACTTCTTGTTTGGGAACATCAACACAACGACCACCCACATCATTAAGATATGTACCAACATCATCATCCCCAACATACTTATAATTCTCAGGATCCACATAGTGAATACGTGAATACTTAACATTAACATTTTTAGCAACACTATGAAATTGAGGTACATTAGGAGTATTGAAAGTACCTATTGGATTGTTGCTCCCTTTATCGCTGCATAAATTAGCAACCAATTCATTTCCACTCTCGCCACCCTCTGTAACCGCATCACTTTCATCAGCTACCACAAACACTTTCACAGCCCTTTCTCCACTAGATTTGATTACATTGATCAACATTCTAACATCCATGTCTTCAACCATGGCTATATAATGATTGAATTTAGGATGATGGAAACAAACAATAATTTTATATTTGTCTAACAAACCGGTTTTCTTTCTCACCAAAGATACAAATTCACTATAACTAATATACTCAGAAAATATCAAACATAATTCAGAAATACCTACATGTGGACATATGTATTCATGATTTGTTTCAATAACTTGCCATCTACCACCAGTTACAACGCAAACCAAATATTCATTCATTTTTTTTAGAGGTTTTAAACAAATTTTCCAAACAAATAACAACTAAACTGATAATTTTTTGCAAAAGTTTATATATAATAAGGTTGTTTCGTAGTCAAATCCATCAATTTTGTAGTAAGAAAAAAAACAAAAAAACCACAAAAGCGCAGGTGAAAACGAGAGGAAATCACAGATGGACTATGTCCATCTGTGATTTTAGCCTGGAAAACACGGTATATATACAAAAAAAAAAAACCCACCTGCAAATGTACAAGTGGCTAAAACATGCCTGTGCTTTAGCCACTTGTATATTCGCAGGTGGCTTGGCGAAATCGCAGATGTATTTAATCTATCTGTGATTATAGTGGCTACTAATGCAATTTTGTTTTTTTTTTTGTTATTTTCCACAAAGTAATTAGTATTTTTGGCTAAATTTATAATTTTCTCAGAACAAAAAAATATTTAAAAAACTAATTAGTAATTTCTGGTTGGATGCAAGTTAATTAACAAGCACATGGACCAAAAACACAAAAGATATCCAATTTTGAACCAATCATATACATGTTTAAGGTTTTTCAAATTGAAACTATAGTTTTTTTTTTTTTTGACAACAAGATGACCAAAATTTACAGTTGACTTTAATTTAAAATATTTTGGCAAAGTAAAAACGTTATAAAACAATCATGATCAAACCCTAAAAATAGTCTGTGGAATAGAATTTTGTAACTAAATATGAAAAACCGAGTTGGTTAGGATAAATTGTTATCGCAAAGGTTTAAAAAATCCACGTGTTGTGTATCCGAGTTAGTCAGACCCTTACTTCGTCTTTAGCTATATTTCGCCCTCTTCACACAAAACCTTTGTTTACATCGCACTCCTCCTCAACGGCGCCATTGACTCTATCACCATAGACCTCGTCACAAAATTCTCATCTTTATTCCAATTTTGATTCTCAAAGTTCTTAGATTCTGTTTGATCCTTTCAAGACGATGCAATTTTGTTCGAATTGGAAGTAAAATTCAAACCCTAGGACGATGAAGCCATCTTCCGGAGCAATCAATGTAGCTGCCAGCGCACAGAAAATAAATGTCGATAATCGAATTTCTCTCCGTTACTACTACCGGATCGCCGAGAACATTCTTCGCCAGGTCCTTACTTCTCCTCCAAATTTATTTTTTTGATCAACCTACTAATTTTTTATTTATTTATGTCGTTTATCTTAGAAGTTCAATAATCCTCTTAATTATGATAATTGAAGTTTTAAATAAGTTCTATTCCCTTAAAGTTGGAACGATGCCTGTTAGATGTGAATTGTTTAGTCTCATTGCTCTGATTAATTCTTTCATGCTGGATGTGTTCAGTTCAATTACTGGTCACGGAATTGATACATGTAGCGTGCCCTTATAACTTTATGAGCACTTCACTCGCTCAATCCTCCTTCAGAACATTCACTAGTATATACTGAATAGAGTTGCATCTGTGAATGTATGTCTTGTTGTGTCTATTGTGTAGTATACAAATAGGTAGACATGATATACCTAAAGGGTACAGATGACTAGCTACAAAGCACTGCTTTTGTGGAAAGGGAAGAGTTAAGGAATTGATATCAGTTTTGTTATTAACTTATTATATAAAGTGGTAAGTTAGCTTATAAAGTTAATATTAGTCAAGGTCGAAGCTATTTGAAAAAGGGAAAACCGCACCCTCTGGATAGCCCACACAGATTCTGCCCTGGGGCCCATCACATAGGGGTAAATCGCATAGCACTAACAATATTTTAGTGGCCCAGGTTGAAGCTATTTGAATTTCAGGGATGATGTAGCTGACTATACATGATGGGGTTACTATGTGTGGTACGTTGAGTTGGAATGCATATGTCATGTGACATAAGGGAACCTCATAACTTGGTTGAACATATGTCATGTTACATGGATGTTTGTTTAGCGTAGCTAGTAGCTGCAGCAAGTGTATGCGAGGCTCAAAAATAAACCAGAACCGTTGATGCAGATTGATATGTAAAACATTGACATTCCGTAATATCATTGAGATTACATTATTTTTAGTTAAGGAAAAAATTAAGTTAGTAGGGAAAGAGACATCGAAACAAGGAAAGAGTAATGTCTATGTTTGGATGAGAATTAGCTATTAGTTTTTACTTATTAAGCATAATAGGCCCATTACATAACATGCCTAATTATGCTATTATAAGACTAGCTTTACATATGACACATTGAACTTTAATAAAATCACATGCACTAGAATTAAGAAAAGCATATTTATACCTATAGTTGCATCCAAAACGGACAAGTATCAAAAATAACAATTACATGTAGTTTTAGGTCAATTCTTGTTTGGTAGAAGGTGCATTAGTAACTGATCCACCACTAGGTACAACTAGTGATCCTACCTCAAGACCCCTGCCATTCTGTCGTGTCCCAAATTTTTTTACCAAGTTTCATGCTGTGTTGACATTGTTTAACTTAAAAGCAAACAATGGTTGAAATGATACTAGTTTCACAAGCCTAAAAAAGATTTTGCATGAAATGCTTGCGGAAGATAACAAGCTACTAGTTTCTTTATACCAAGCCAAAAAATTGTTGTTTTCAATGAGAATGGAAATCAAAAGAATACATGCATGTCCTAATAGTTCTATGTTATATAGAAACCAATATGATAACCAAGATACGTATATCACACATGGTACATAGTATAAGCAGAAAAACCAAACGAAAGAAAACACTAATGATAATAAGAATGACCCAGCTGCTAAGATGGCATCTCTTAATGAATTGATTATTTGCAAAAGCCAAAGATGCAAAAATGTTGTGTTGGCATGTCACAAAGCATAAAAAGAGACTGAAAAATAAGATACGTGATTGATTCTCCTCAATGGAGGAATATCAATTTAGATTTTGAAGAATTTGCTAGGGAGATTAGACATATTCGATTTGTTTTTAGTTCAGGTGGAATTAATTCATTCAGAAGTTTGAGCAGTTAACATCACACATGACTGGTTCTTCTATACAAGCGCATTGTTCCACCTTTGTGATGCATGAAATAGAAATACTTCATGATGTCATTTCTAGTTCAAGGTCTGAGATTGTATGTGTGGATCAATGACTGTGTGGCAAAAAATTGTCCCGATTAATGTATTTTCAA
The DNA here is from genome assembly GCF_051521515.1 of Lactuca serriola. Taxonomy (NCBI): domain Eukaryota; kingdom Viridiplantae; phylum Streptophyta; class Magnoliopsida; order Asterales; family Asteraceae; genus Lactuca; species Lactuca serriola. The sequence continues at coordinate 256,922,377 of NC_136415.1, read as the reverse complement.
GGTCCAATTGTCTTCTAACATAAACTAAAAAGTACCTAAATCCACATTACCTGAACATTGAGGGTTCATATTTCTCTGGTTTACATCTAGATTAATTACATACAATATATATCTTCCACCATCAATATGTTGGGATTTCCATAAACTACCCCCTGCAACTGTATGAAGCCACCTGGGGAGGAGGTGTTGTCATCTGGCTTTGAAGAGAAGCATAGAAATAGAATTCAAAAATCTAATTATAAGATTGCTCTATATCATAGAACTTCTGAGCCAATAATATATTAAGATGCCCAGAATTTTTATGAAAATAGTCTGCAAAGAAAACGAAATTTCCAACATAAGTGTTTTTCATTTTATTTCTTCTGAAATAATAACATCGAATTTCCGTTGACATAAAGTATTTCCATTTTCTGTTTGACTTAAACACTAACGATAGGTGAAGCAAGGTTACATTCAAGGAAGACATGCCCGATATTCCTAAAATTTATGGTTTCAGATAATCAAGTCTTGCATTGGTTTGTTGAGACACATGTACTGTATTTTCTTCATAATCTAAAACTGTTATTGCAATCCAATATTTGGTCAAAGTAGTTGACCTTGGTATCTTACAGTTGTGGCATGCATTCATTTATAATGGTATGGTCACCTTTTATCCGAGCTGTTCTAAACTTTTAAGTTATCTGTGCTGCTGCAGGCTGCCATCTTCCGAGAAGAGAAGAATATTATCGATCTATATATTATGCTCCTAAGGTTTACAAGGTAAGAAAATATATTATTTATAATAATATGAATCTTGTATAGGGGGATTCTTGTGGTCATTTCAAGGTCTTCCAATGAAAATATGCTTCTTTTTTGTAGTTTGGCTACAGAAACAATACCATTCCATAGAGATTATCGAGCATCTGTTCAGAGAGACAAGCTTTATCTGAAGAAGGTACAATTCTTTAATTTTTTATTTCCTGACCAGTATTATCAGCAAGTTCATCAGTGTTTCAAATAATTGAATCTCAGAAAATATTGAGTGTCATAACTGAGCTGGAGGGGTTGAAGCCAGCTGTACGAGAAAAGCTTGAAGAGTTATCCAGAAAACATACATATCAATCAAATGGGTGGAGTAATCTTCCTCAAACGAAATTGTTCGAGTCATCAAAATCTTTACCTTCTGTTAGGCAGCAAACTTCACTGAATACTTATGCCATCAATAAGGTATAATATATGTACCATTATTTTTCTTCCATCTGCAGTCATTATGCTTGGATGCCATACCTCTGTTATATATCATAGTCCCTTAATTTCACTTATAAGTTATAACCATAATAATTCTACTGGTTTGAATTGATAATCTTCATAAAACAACTTTTCGGGTATGATACTTGTATTCATGAGTAGTTATAGATATGTATTTTTGACTAGGACAAATTGCATGTAAAAAGGATGTACTTTTAACTTTTAATTTTAACCAATTTATATTATAGGGCACTTACCTAAAAATCAATGTTTAAGGGCCTATGGCGTAAATTTATAATCAAGTAAGGAACCGGTTTTACCAAATAAGGAAGTCAAATTCCATTTTCACTTTCAACTGTAGGCCAAATATATCTCAGTTGTTAAAAGGGGTATAATAGTTCAACGCCTGAAGACTAAAATCATTAACAAAATGTTCATCTCTTCCTCTTTATAGAACTTTTCTGTTCGAAAGACCAATTTTCTGTCATAACTTTTGAATCCCCTTTGACATCCAGATCTTGGGTGAAGATGCATAAAATCCACATTTGGTCTGATCCATCTTCTCTGTTTCCGTTATTGTATTATGGGAATGGGTGTTTTAATATTTATGGTATTAGTTGTAAGTTCTAATAGAATTTAAATTAAAAAGTCCACGTTGGATACCATGTCAGCACCACATGGACATAGAGTGGACACTATTTGCCACATAGGATGCCTTCTCAGATGGGTTTACCTGTTCAAAAGCTTAAAGCGGAACAAAATATGAAGTTCAATGTTCGGTTTGTATAAGACTACAAGTACATGATGAGTGACCTAGCATGCAATATGGCAATAGTTTGTGGCTGTTATGTTATGTGACATAACCACTTTTTTAATAAGACGATCGATTATTGCCATATTGGTGTAAACATGTGAAAATCTGATGATTATTTTTAGATTTTAGAACGTATATCTTCCAAAGGTTATATAATAGCAATTTGATAGAAACAAACTTTACTTTTCTATGATAAAGTACCAGGCACCACAGGTACAGGTTAGTAATGTTAATGGGGGGTATGGCTATCAAGATACTAGGATGCAGTTGTATTCACCTGTTAATACTCTGGAAGAGCAAACTAGGCAATTGTAAGTGTTCTTTTCAATTTGTTATGTACTTCATATCCCCTCCCCCTCTCTTTCTTTCTCTATTATATAAGAAGAAAATAAAGTATTGATGTGGAGAATCCGTGTGAAGTATAGGATGCCAACTCAGCATGTCTACCGACAGAATGAATGGGATAAAAATTAATAACTAAATTGAAACTTCTAGGGATTTTTACTGTGTACAATTTGAAGATGATTATTGCAATTCGTTGGTTCCTAATTATGTGGAGGACAAATAAATCCGATATTTTATACCCTTTGGCATGTATTTCACCAAAGGGATCCTTGTAAAAAGAGATCTTGTTACCTTTTGACATTATCAGGTCCTTAGTTAGAACTTAGAATTGATGGTGGTTGTTTTTATGACACAAACTAGTGATATTGGTTTTCTTGCTGCTTTAGTTCTCTAAATATTCCTCGTGCAAGGGAAGAAACTCTCTCCAGACATTCTATTTTGGGCCCGAATGGACTTCGTGGACAACACCCAGCTCCTACCTTCAATGTTGCGGTAACTTCATTTTCTTTTTGGATTTGTCTAAATGCATAGCATTAGCATTAGCATCTTACTTTCATTTTTTTCTTCCTATTATTGCATGAAAAATCTACTCAATCATAGCAGTAAATATCATCATGTCTTTGCATGACATTACTATAATTGGGTGCTACGATGTTATAATAGGAAAAGGAAAGTAGGATGCTATAATAAACAAATAAATTTAAAAGTACATTGTTATTTTTTCATGTAACCTTTTTTGATTCAGTAACATGGAGTGCTTATACTCTTATATGTATCTCAGGTTCGTTATCCAAGCAATATAGATTTGTCACCAGTGGAAATCCCAAGGTTGGTTTCCTTGTAAACTCCATTGCACTATTGCTATTGTAATCTCGGCCCAATATTATAGGGCTGAACACTAGAAATGGCAACATGATTTCATTTATTTGTGTATTACTTTCATTTCTTTCTATTACAACATTGTACATACTATTTTATTGGTTACTAAGGCTTTTTATTTCAAAAAGATAGGAAGAGATGTAAGTAAGATGCTATATAGTTAACACATCAAGGAAAACACATTGTTATTTCTTGTATTTGCTCTAATGATCTATAACTAGAACTAATATGATTTTCGTTTTTCTTGATGTACTAATAATTTTTATTTTTTGTTATTTTGATGTTGCAAGGGAGAAGAAGCTTCATTTGTTGGAGAATGGTGCTTCAGTTGAAAAAATTAGCAGCAACTTAGAACATGAAAAACCAAGTGTAGAAGAATCAACTATTTTACCAACAAAAACCATTAATCAGGCTCATATTAATGAACTGGATTCCTTGATTTGTTTTGATGAAAAACCAGAAACCCCCCCTATTCAGATGGAGATTATAAGACAGCCCTCCCCACCCCCTGTTTTAGCTGAGGTCCAAGATTTGATTCCTACAGCATCACCTCCGGTCACTGATGCAGGGCCTGCTTCCTTAAAAGTAAATTCCACTGATGGTGTCGTTGTTTCTGAATCCCCCCTTGAGTTACACATTGTGAGATATTCCATCTTTTTACTTTTTTTTTCACATGATTTTCAATTTATGCAGTCATGTTTCAACATTGAAATGTCATTGCGTAATTTTGTATAAAAACCACTTTGTTGCTTAAAATAGGAAAAAGGTGAAGTATTTTTGCATAAATGTGGATTTAATCATTTTCAAATATTATTAACTTGAGATTTTGCGAGTACATAATTGCTTACCAGGTTACCTAATGACATGGCACCGGTTAAATGTTTATTTATGCAACAATGGCTCACCTTTTTACCAATTCGTGCAACAAACAATGCTCCATTTTTAAACAATTTATGCAACATTCCTTCAAATTATTCCCAATTATGCAACCTTGTTTCAACACATAAGAAATTGCATCTTTTGGTCCTTAATATTTCGTATTAAAAACCATTTTGTTGCATAAATATTAAAGGTACCCTTTTCTCATAATAGGGTGAAATGCCCATTTTTGCAATAACATTTCACCTTCTTCCCAGTTTCTGCAACAAAGTGGTTTTTGTAGACAACGAAATATGCAGCAATCAAATTTTCACATATTTTTACCAATATATGCACAGCCATGTTTTAACGGGTAAAATGTTACATGTTTTGCATCAAATGGGAGAAAGGAGAAACAGTGAAGGCAAATTTATAATTGCTTTTAGTTGAAGGCAAAAACACTAACTATATCATCTTTGGCAGTCCACGAAACTGATGGACAATTTCATGAAGATGGCAAAGTCAAATACAGACAAAAACTTAGAGACATGTGGTATTCTTGCTGGTTCACTAGTACGTGACACACTAATTTTCACTCTTTCTATTTCTCCTTTCCTTTCGATATACATCTAATTTCTAATTTCTAATTTATTTTATTTATTGTTTGTTAGAAAAACCGAAAATTCTATGTTACAGCACTCATCATTCCAAAGCAAGAAGCCACAACAGACTCGGTAAACTTTCATCACCTTGTTTCTACAGATTCCTGAAATACCCTTTCTAAACTCTATACTTGTATGCTGTTGTTTCTGGATAAAGTTGATGTTACTAATATGTATAGTTAACTATAAATGTTGTTCAAAGTATTTAAATTCTCATAACTACATTCCAAATCTTTTGACATGAGGTTTTTTGATACAGTGTCAGGCTACAAATGAGGAGGAAATATTTGAAGTGCAGGACAAAAGATCGTTATTCCCCCTTGGATGGATACACGTGAGTCATAACTATAGATATATATATATATATCCGTGTCCATCATGTATGATAATATAGACAATTTATATCCATGTTACATCATTAGTTTGTAATTATATTCATATCTTTCACATGAATGATTGGATTGTAGTACATGATGATGGGTAATACAATTTATTTGAATAGAGGGTTGGATGCAAGAAAGAGCAACTTTTGAATTGAGTCCTGCTTTCGTTTCTTCTTATTATAATAATTTCATTCTACCCAGTTATAATAATTTCATTCAAATACAAAGTAATTTTTACTGCTGTAGTTGGCAGACTTTCAATGTATAATAATTGTCCTAATAAGAAAAGAAAAAAAACTGAAAGTATAATGAATGCTAAGCTATACTTCCGGAGAGTTTTCCAACTATAATATGTTAATAAAAAGAAAATTGAAAATACAATGCTGACTATAAAGAAATAAATGAAAGCGTGTTCCGACTCAGCTCTTTTTACACCTAACATAACGTGTTTTATGTTCTTGTCAAGAAAAAACATGTTCCATGTTATAATCATTTTCTTCAATTATTTGACCTCTTTTTCATTATTAAATTTCATATAGAAATCCATTTTTATCGACTTCTTGCATCATGTTATTGCAGACACATCCAACACAATCTTGTTTCATGTCATCAATTGATGTTCATACACACTACGCATATCAGGTAACATTCCCTCCAATCTTCCTTCTTGTAATAGACTATAAAAAGAAGGGGTAAAAGCAATAAAATAGCAATATATTTTTTGATTTGTTTATCATATCATTTCTTCCTATTACAGATTATGTTGCCTGAGGCCATCGCAATCGTCATGGCACCAAGAGATAGTTCAAGGTATATTCATCTGCATCAATTCATAATAGGAACATGCTTATATTTCTTAACCAATAATATTATAATAATAATAATAGTAACAATAATAATGCATTTATATTTTTTTCATCTATAATAGCAGTGTACTTACATTTTGCTAACAATATGGATAGTGTACTTTATTTGTTTACATATTGCTATTATTAGTAAAGAAATATATAAGTATGTTGCTATTATGGGTTATGTACAGCTTATTCTTTGTTAATTCCGGATTTACCCTTGTGTATACAGAAAGCACGGCATTTTCCGCTTGACGACACCTGGCGGTATGGGAGTGATTAGAAGCTGTCCGCATCGAGGTTTCCATGCACACGATGCACCTTCAGATGGCAGTCCAATTTATAAACAATGTACAGATGTTTATATCGACCCCAAGTTGAAGTTTGATGTTATTGATTTGCGCTGATGTTTGATGGATTTACACCAAAGGGTATAATAGTCCATTCAGATGCAAATACTTTGTATATTCTGCCCAAAAAAAAAAAATACAAAGAAATGTTTCCATTTATATTCTGAAAATTGAAACTAGAGTGGTTGTTTTTCTTCTTTGGGTGAAAAACTTGATAATTTTTCTAAACAATTTGAAAAAGAAATGGACTCTGAAGATACATGTAATTTGCCATTAAGACTTTATATATTGCAAATTTTTTGCAGGTTTGAAATATTGTAATTGTTTGGATTAATTATTGAAAAAAAAAATTGATACCCAGGTATAGTAGGTTGACATTTTGTAAAAATGAAGTGTTTGAAAGTACAAAACTTTGCTATTTAAGGTTCTGATTATCACATCCTCTATTCAATAACATTATTTTATTTTATGTGGATGATAACTTAGTTTTGATTAAAAGCAATATTTTCATAAAATACTAAGTTGATTTTAAATTTGGATTATGAAATAACAGAAAATCACTAGCAGATCCTTGATGTTAATTTTTAAGAGGTTTATGTGTAATAAGAACAAGTATAGGAATCTTATCTATAAATCATATGATAAATTTTATCTAGATGAAATAGTTTCATATTCTTATATCTTATTCATTAAAACCTTTATTAACCAGTCAACTTTCAACCAATTAGTAATAGCCATTCACCAGTTTTAAACCTATATATTACTATTGCTTTTAAGCATTCAAGTTAAAATTAGGGGTTTTCAGTTGATTGACCACCGAAATTTTAGAAACGTCACCTTTTGGTAATGTTCAAATCTTGATAATTAAACCCTTACAAGTCTCAAAAATTGTTTCTATATAGTCACCGTGGTAGGTTTAGTATGTTGGTGATTTTTGTGTCATTAGGTATTTTGTGTAATTGGAACTAATATGCAAAAGATAAAGGGTTTATAATTTCTACTCTATATTATATGTTTGGTGTGTGTGGAGTGCACACATATATAAGATCAAATTATAAATCGGTACGACAATTGACGGGGGTCAAGGGGGCCGTGCCCCCTTAGAAGGTCCTTGGGGTAATGCCATAGTGGGGTCCAAGGGACAGATCCCCTAGCGGTGAGTTATGATCATAGTGGAAAATCCAAATTCAAATGGATGATTATGGTAAATTAGGCAAATCTCGTCAGTTTTGTAAACCGTTGATAATGTCATTAATTCCCGGATTACTTGACTAATCCAGAAGACGAAAATCCTAATCTTCCTATCTAATAAAAGAATAGTTTTATTCTTCTTTTGACATGTGTCATCTTATTAGGCCTCTTAATTAATGCATACTTTATTATCTTTTTGCCATGTGTCATCATATTATATCTTCTAATTAATACATGCCATTTGTAACCTATTAATTTTCCATTTCAAATTTCAAATTTCAAATTTTAAATTTCTCACTCTAATTACATTAAATTAATAACATTAGAATAAATATTAAAATAAACTTAATACAAATTGTAAAGTGATATAATTTCACATATTTATTTAATAATTTTTAATTTGTATTTTAAAATTTTAATTAATTATATAACCGTGGTTCTCACGGGTTATAAACTAGTTGTCAAGAATAAATACAACTCTTTTCTATCAGCCGTCAGACCCTTCTCTCAACTCTTCTTTTTCTCTGACCAACTAAGAGTTCTTCTATCAATTTAGCTTACGTTTTTGTACCTAGAATTGTAGGTGTTCATTTAGATTATCCTAGACTGGATTTCTTATAACCTGAACATAGGGTAGAAATATCAGTTCGAAAAGTAAACCTACGTGATCCATTGGGAATTCGAATTTCCACCATTAACCCTTCTTTACCCTAATAATCGAACTAATATTTCTATCTGGTGGAGATGGTTGATTCAATCCGCGAGTTGACTACGAAGATCAACAAACTGGAGAAGTTTGAAGGCAATGATTTCAAGCGCTAATAGAAGAATATGCACTTTATGCAGACCACGTTGAAAGCATCACATGTGTTAAGTACTCCGAGGTTAGAGGTAGTTGGAAACAAGACATTGAAAGAGACCAGGAAGAAAAGCAAGTGGGACAATGATGAATACATCTGTAGAGGTTATATTTTTAATGGTATGTCAGATTCCTTATTCGATATCCACGGTGATGCTAAAAGTGCGAATGAATTGTGGGACACCCTTGAATCAAAGTACATCACTGTGGATGCTTATAGCAAGAAGTTTTTTGGTTAGTGACTTAAAGAACTATAAAATGGTTGATTCAAGGTATGTTATGGAACAATACAATGAACTCCTTCGCATGTTAGGTCAATTCAAACTACACAAAGTGAATCTGGATGAATCCATTGTTGTGTCAAGTTTGATTGACAAACTTCCACCGTCATGGAAAGACTTTAAACATAACTTGAAACATCAAATAAGGATTTGTCTATGGTTCAACTTGCTAGTCATTTGTGCATTTAAGAATCCCTTCGCGCATAAGAGAATGAACTTGGACTACCCTCTGTTCATATGGTTGAAGACAAACCAAGGAACCCAAATACTAAGGGACATGGCAAGAAACGTAAGCAAGGTTATGTCCTAAATAATTCTAACAAAAAGAAAAAGGAAACTGGTTTTTAGAGGCGCTTGAAGGTGGGACATTACAAGCATGATTGGTGAATCAAGGCAACAATGGTGCTGGTAACAGTGGTGCCAATGGAAGTGGAAATGGGTCTAAGGAATAGGTTAATGGAGATCGGTATTTGACTAACTTTGATAGTTCTAAACAAATTATGTTTATTATGTTTCACTAATAGCTGACTCATTCTATGTACATGATGATGATGATGTTTGGTGGATTGACGCCTGAGCAACGAACCATGTTTGCAAGGATGAATAGTTGTTTGAAACATTAACACCGCTTAAGGTGGATCGGTGCTATGTATGGGAGACTATTCCTTTAAACTTATTTTTGGTGTCAGTGTCGTTTGTCTTGAGTTTACTTCTGGAAAGATTGTTAAACTCTTTGATGTTTTGTTTGTTCTCAAGATTCAAAAGAATTTTGTTAGTGGTAGTTGTTTGAATTATGATGATTTTAGACAAGTTTATGAATCAAATAGGTATATCCTATCTTAAGATGGACTGTTTATTGGTTTGGATATTTGAATAATAGAATAATTCGTTTAAATGTTATTAATAAGTTATTACTTGTTCAAAATTTTGCTTTTATGTCATCTTCTTCTAAAATTGATGACTCTATGTTGTGGCATGCAAGATTAGGTAATGTTAATTTTAAAAGGATCCATGAAATGCAAAGGATGGTCTCATTCTAGCTTTTGACATGAATTTGGATAAATGTAAAACATACATGCTTACTTGGTTTTTCTATGTGGTCAACTTTATTGATGATTGTACTTGGTTTTTCTATGTGTAGTTTGCTTAATGCTAAAAGCAAATCATTGGAAAAGTTTGTGTAAGAACTGATAGGAGAGGGGAATATATGGGTCCCATATACTTCCAATCATTGTGTATCATTCACGAAACTGCAACACCTTACTCTGCCCAACAAAAAATAATTGCCGAACGTAAAAATCGAGTTTAAAAAGAAATGTTAAACTTGATGCCATGTTAATAGCTTGCTATATACTGAACAAGGTTCCAAATAAAAAAAACAAAACAATCCTATATGAACTTTGAAAACCAAATTTAAGCCATTTTCGGGTTTGGGGATGTCAGGCAATTGCAGAACTTAATGAGCACAAAAGGAAAATTTTGGGAGAATGTGGAAAAGATTGTATATGTTGAACATTCCACGACATATAGGTTAAGAAACTCTAACATTTTTTTTGAAAATCGCTAGATTTAAACAAGGATCAGTTGATCCTACTTTATTTTGAAAAAAAAGTAGGGAAACATCTGATGCTCGTTCAAACTTATGTTGATGATATTATCTTTGGTCCAACTGATCCTTCACTATCTAAGGAATTTGAGGAATTAATGAAGAGTCAATTTGAAATGATCATGATGGGTAAAATTAATGACTTTTTGGGTTTAAGTATTCGTCAAAGCTGGGAAGGAATTTTTATCAATCAAGAGAAATATACTCGAAACTTGCTTGAATGGGTTGGCATGGCGAATAGCACGAAAGTCAAAGTACCTATGGCTGTTCACACGCACTTAAGTTCTTCGTTGGATAAGCTTGTTGTGGATCTCACGACGCATAGGAGCTTGATCGGTTACTTTTTGTATCTAACTGCAAGTCGAACTGATATTATGTCTGCTGTATGTAATTGTGTTAGGTACCATTCGAATCCAAGAGAACCCTATCTTAATGAAGTAAAGAATATCTTTCGATACCTCAAAGGTACAGTTTGGTTAGGATTGTGGTATCCTTCGAAGATTGGATTTTTATCCAAGCATTTTCTGACGCGGACCTGGGTGGATGTCAACTGGATCGAAAAAAGCACTACTAGAGGATGTAAATTTCTAGACGGGAAACTTGTGAGTTGAAATAAAAAAAGAAAACTTATGTTTCCATTTCGACAGCTGGGGCAGAATTTAACACCCCGACTCTCAGGTATTAATTTTACAGCTTTATTTTTCATATTGAAATGTCTACTCGACGAGTTGGATGCCCTGACGCGTTGAGTAGGAACGTTTGGGGCCACGTGTTTAAATGACCAACTCGCCGAGTCGAAGACATGACTCGACGAGTTGGAGCTGGAGGATGAAACCCTAATTTCCAGGGTTTTGCACCCTATTTAAAAGGTCATTAGCCTCCCTTAGACACCCTCATAGCCCCTTGTGAGTCCAGAAACCCTAAATCGCCATTTTTCTCTCTCTTTGTGTGATATTAAGCCTTGTGGTGGATTGTGGAAGGAAGATATTGAATTACTCAAGCTTGGAACAAGAGGAAGGCTGTAGATCCAAGTTCTTCTTCATCTTAACATCATTTTTGAGGTAACAAGTTGTTACCTTGAACTTCTTCTATCTAGATCTATGCATGTATGAGACTAGGGCCACTTTGGCAATGGTGATATGTTATTTTGGGTATTAGGCGTGATTTGAAGTTGCAACTTCAGATCTAGGCTTATATTGGTCTGTAAGATCATAAAGTTTCAGCCTTTAGTGAGTTAATACCTTCTTCATCCCTTAGAACCTTTCTTTAGCTTGATTTGGGCCATTATCACCTTGCATGTACGTAAAGTTTGCAACTTTATGTAAGAAGTATGCCTTAGGAGCTTAGATCTGCATTATGGAGCTTTAAAGTGGCTTAAAAATCATCTGGCTAGAGAAAGGACTGAAGGGACTTGACGAGTTGCATGGCCAACTTGTCGAGTCCGATGACTCGGCGAGTCAGTAGGGTGACTCGACGAGTCAACTAGGGTTTTCCCGACAATTGGACAAGCATGAACACGACGAGTTGCAAGGAAAATCGACGAGTCAACGAGGGATTTCACGACTTCTCAAGTTATGGAAGGACTCGACGAGTCATTGAAATGCACTCGACGAGTCGGGTCAACATGGACTGTTAACCGTGATCGTTGACTTTGACCAAGGAATGACTAGTTGACCTCTAGGGTATTTTGGTAAATTAGGAATTTATGGAAATGATCTTATGGTAAATATAGGTGGTGGGGTCCGTGGTGGTGATTCGAGATTTTGAGCTTATCTTTTCAGTTCGACATTGCGAGGTAAGTTTTCCTCACTATATTCAAGGGTCGAAGGCACCAAGGATGGTCCTTTGGATTGTTATTCTGATATGCTATGCTAGTATGATCTGTTAGATCAGTATCCTGGTATACTGTTGGATTAGTGTCTAAGTCCATAACTATTTTGGTATGTACTTGACCCGATGGTGCATGGTCCTTTTGGGTTGCCTTCACCAAAGCAACTTGATTGGAGAAATAAATAAAGAGAGAGGTTATTATGATTTATTAATATGTTATAAGAATAATATATTAAAGGAGAAATCATATTTGTTTAATTAATATTGGTCAATAATTAATTAAGAATTAATTTTGTGATCAAATGTAATTAATTAAACTAGAGGGGCTGAATTGTAATTATGTGATAGTTGCAAAATAGGGCAATGGTTATCCTTGTTAAAGGATGGACGAATTCAAGGATAAGGATATCCTTAAAATCGTCCAAAGGTCCAAGAGATAGGGATTTCCAAGGCTTATCTTATGGTTGCTTGATGGGCAAGTAACTAGATAAGGATAAGGACTGAAACCCTAATCCCAACCCTATATAAAGACCCCTAAGGCCTTAGGATTTCGTACACTTGATCCCTAGAAGTCCTAAGGACGAAATCTTATACCTCTCCTCTCTCCTTATACCTTCTCCATTTGCTCTTGGTGTTTGTAAGCCATTAGAGGAGTGACACTTGTGACTCTAAGCCTTCCAAAGTCAATTGAAGGAGGAATTGGGATTCTTATTACTATATAACAATCAAGGTAATATCTTAAACCTAATTATATGTTAATATCGATTTCCATATGCTAGAATTAGGGTTTATAGTCTTGGATTCAAAGCATGTACAATAGAGAAACCTAGATCCAAGCATTAGGGTTTGTATGAGCACATAGGATGTCTTATGACCAAAACCCATCAGTGGTATCAGAGCCTAGCTTGGTTTCAATTGTATTGATGCATTGTATATCTAAAAAATTCGATTTTTGGTGTTTTGGAGGCTGGACTCGCCGAGTCCATAGCTGAACTCGCCGAGTCCAAGGTGACTCGACGAGTCCAGGCTTGACTCGACGAGTCAACTCGTCAGATAGAGCTTATCTCGGGATTTCTTGCTGTTTTTGCATTGGGATAGTTACCTTATCAAGTTAGATCAATATTAATCCGATTATATGATATATTTGACTATATTTTTGATCTAATTGAGGATATTTATCAATTAATAAGATAATTATTTCCTTATAAGATAATTGATTAATTATTTTGAGTAAATTGATAAATTGTTTTGCAAGAAATCATTAAACAAATCAAATATGGATAATTATATAATTAAATGTTAGTTTAATTATTTGTTATTTGATCCTTGTTGTTATGAAAAGTTTCATACTTTGCCCTTTAGGTTTTATAGTTTAAATTTGAACCCAATAGTTTTGTAGTTTTGAAATTTAAATAGTTGAAACCCTAATGTGTTGAAATGTTTCAAAACTTGCCCTCAAGTTTTGGAATTTAAAAGTTGATTAAAAGTTTAATTAGGAATGTTAAATTCTAAAACCCTAGCATAGTTTTGAAAAAGTTCAAATCACACACTTATGGTTTTATTAATGAATTAAGATGTATAATTAAAAGAGGTTTAATAAATCCATAAAAGTTTAGGTTTACAATTTAATTTGAATTAATGGTATAATTGTTAAATTAGACCACCTAAGTATTTTGAAAGTATAAAATACACCCTATACTATATAACATTACAAGTATAACATTATATATATATATATATATATATATATATATATATATATATGTATGAGTAAAAGTCAGTCTTACCGTTAGTAGGCCTCATTCACGAAGCTGGTCTATAAGGGGTGTTTAAGGAAATTGCCTATAAAATGGTGATTGAATGGGTATCCACTCTTACCCACCGCACTCTTGACTAGTGGAGGGTCGTTAGCCGAACGGGTAGGATAGGATGAAACCTTCCATTATAAGTATAATGAATTATTAAAGTAACTAAATGTTTTCAAATTCCCAATCTTAGTTACTTAGGCAAAAGTGAATTGATGCAATTTCATGAAATTACACTTTGTGCCCTTGCGAAGACGTTAGTGGAGCGTGTGTGGTTTACCGGCACACTAAATGGTTCTAAGCAAAGGTAGCAAAGGGTGACTCAATTTTTGTCATAGTTCGGTGGAGCGTGTGTGGTTTACCGGCACATCGAATAGGTGACTGTAACATGTGAGGGCACCATGTAAGTTTGCATGGTTATTCACACCCGCTTTGTGATCCTCGGCATCCCATTCACAAACTAGAGGGGCATATCGAGATTTAAACATGCCATTGAAAGTTCAATGAATCTCAAAGGATCTAGGAGTTTTCATAGATTTAAAACTTAAATTTCTTTTTCGTTTTTCATGGTGGAAATTAGTGAATCGTCATTCACTTACCTTCAAATATTCTGCAATTAGGGTTACGGCATCACTCTCCCGAGTTGTAGAATATTGTGTTGGGTCCTAGCCTTAGTATTTCATTTGGGTGATTTACTAAGGACTCAATCAATCAACTAACTTGAATTTGTTTTTCTCCCGTTTTGTAGATGTCAAAGTTCGACAACTATGGTCTTCCCAAATCCCGTGGAACAAGCATTCCACATGAAGATGGTATTCCACGATTCAATTGAGGAACGAGAAATCATGCTTCACTTCCTCCTCCTCCTCCTATTGTTCTCCCCAACCCACAAGATCGAAGAATTGAAAGGTTTAATATCACTAAAGCCCTATTGGAAATGAAACATGAAGATGGTAAACCCGTGTGTGCCCACGTTCTAGGAATGAAATCACACATTGATAGGTTGATAATGTTGGGTGTGTCATTCCCAGATGAGTTGGCTGTGAATTGGGTTTTGCAGTCACTTCCTGAATCATATAATGAGTTCAAAAGAAAGTATTATATGATGAATCAGAGCCTTGGTTTGAGTGAATTGGAGGAACTTTTGTGTGAATCCCAGTCTCAAACTAAGGAAAAGATTTTTAAAGCGCTTTTCAAAAAGGTTTTCAAAATATCAAAAGAGGATGCAGGGTGTACGATCAGCCGAAGCCAGTAAGTAGATCCCAAAATTCCATATGGTTATTTAATATTGTGATATGTTAGAATTGTTGGATTAGTGTCTAAGTCCATAACTATATTTGGTATGTACTTGACCCGATTGGCATGGTCCATTTGGGTTGCATGGCATCATGTATTTGGATAGACTAAAATGAGAGAAATAACACTTAAGGTTTATTAATATATTATAAGTTCTAATATATTAATAAGATTATTTAATTAGTATTTGTAACGCCGTAAATTTCAAAACAATTTTTCACATTTTATAAGAACGTAATTCATTTATTATTCGTCATGAATTACTAAAGGTTTAGTAAATACGATTATACTTATAAGATTAAGTGTAATTCTGAATTGATTGAAAAAGTTTAAATCAATAGTAGAACGAATAACAAGAATCAAGTAGGCAGAAAGATAAAAGTTTCTCCATTCTAAGAAGAAGGGAGAGTACCTTTTATGCTTTATGATAGGTCTTAATGATTAAGAACCATATCTCAATTGATCCTCTAAGTGAGTCTTGGTACAATTGTATGTCCAAGAAGAGGAATCAAAGATTGAAGAAATGGTCAAATCAAGAAGTCAATCATACTTTGTTCCAAAACAAGTATTAGAGTTAAGATTGTGACAATGAGTGAAAAGAATTAAGAAGGTTTAAGACATTCATTAAATGTGGTAAGTTGTGATGTCTTAGATAAGACAAAGACCAACTAGGACCAATTTATGAAGAGTTTTGATAAAAGCTACATTAACTCTCGAATATTTGTTTGTCAAGAAATGTTTTGACAAGAGAATCTTATATGTCAAAGAGTTAGTGGGAGTCTTAATGGTCTTGAAAGGTTTCAAGAACAAATCAAATAAACCTTATTGATCATCACTAGCACACGAGTTGAGGTTTACAACCTATCGTGTTGACATTATTTTGTTTCTGTGCCAATCCAATCGAGTTAATTATGCATGTGAGTTCTATGAGTTCTCATTTTGAACGCATAAAAGGCAAAGCACCTTAATCAATGAAAGGTACATTGATAGGAAAAGGTGAGCTGCTTAACTACTTGGAAGACGTGGTGGGCAGCTGTGCTACCATAAGGCAAGAAATCAAGATTAAGAAAGTTCGGTCCATATGAGTTTGAATTTGTCGTAAACTTTGGTTTTAACAAATTCACATGGATAGGAACACATACACTGTTTAAATCTAAGTGTCATAAGATTTCCTCCTTCATGAAAATGATTGTGAGGAAATGCTTTCACTAAGAAAGATTTTAAGAAGATAGTGATTGTAAAATTGCATTCTCGAATTCGACTATGGTTACGGTATCCCTTTCCATAATTTGAATTGTGAGGTTTGACAATTAGTCTTAATTGTTTAGACACACATATGAACTATCGAAGGCAAAGGTGTATAAGTTCAAGAAGCCTTGATAAAAGATTATCAAAGCACTAAGTATTAGAAACATGAACTTAAGAAATTGAATAAGCATTGTTTTTCTAAAAGTTAAGATGTTTATGAATACATGTCGAAGCTAGTGGGAGCATAAGTGTTATGTTTTATAGTAATCATCATGATAGTGGGAGCATAAAAGTTATGATTGTATGATTATTTAGGAAAGTATTGCAAGGTTAGCAATATTAATTATAGAAAACAAGAGTTAAACCTTGCAAAGTAGTAAGGGTTATAAAGTTGTTTTGCTATAATTAAGGGAGAGAATATTATGCTTCATTTCAAATCTAAAGGCTTAGGTTGTGGAATGTTAATAAAATTTAGTCAAGGGTACATAGTGTGTTCTTAAAATTTCGATTATGATTACAGCATTCCTCTTCACAATTCGAATTTTGAGAACATAGCAAATAAAACATTATGCGTCGTGTCCCATACGCTTCGGGTATAGGATCGATTGCAAATGCTTTAATGTTTGACCATTCTAAAATTTTCCAAATGTCAAGTGCATTTAGAGGGAAAAGGGACTAGAATTGGTTTTGACTAAAATAATTAAACAACTATCAAAGGACAATCCAACGTTTGACGAGGATTGGTTGCTTGTGAGTAGTTGGAAGCATGGTATTGGATGGACCATATCGACATCATTACGAATAGATAAGATTCTATTAAGAATGAGTTGTCATATGGAAAATATGGAAGCGTGTCCATATTGGGAATTGAATATTGAAAATCTATGTCTAGATTAGAAACTTTTATGCAAAAGGATGTTCAAAGGAATGTACTTTGAGTGAGAGACATCATAGGAATTGTATTGTAACAATATCCGATAGAGATTTTGTAATATCATTGGCAGTAGTCTTTGTGACTTTGGTGCAGTGACATTACGAAAGGATCGTTGCATAGAATATTAGAATCTAGCATATTCTATAAGTAGCGAGAATTTGATATTCTTTCACTTATGAAAATGGATTTGGAGTTGTGAAATGAGAATGATTGGAAATGTGTTCAATGTGATATATTTCACAAAGTAAGAACCATAGGTAAACATTGTGTGCATGCTAGGAGCATGGGACAAGTGTTGGAATTCAAGTAAGAAGTTGATTACCCGAAACGACAAATAATGAGTAATCGATATGGTGATAAATAAAAGGTGTTTTATTTATACTCAAAGGTTTGAGGCCATATGGGATTAGTATTATTCTTGTGTTTCACTTTGCATGTTTTGACTTCCAGAATAATTGAGTTTATTAAGAATAATCGAATTATTCAAACGGGCCACAGTCGTTCATATGTTGGAAGTAGATATGAATGAAGACTGTCATGAATTGGTGTGTGGATTGTCTAAAGAGCATTAGACATAAGCAAAAGTTTGCTACAACGTTCATGAGTGCTTATGAATACGAATTTGAGCATTGGATCAAACCCACGCTCACTTGGATCACTCCATGAATTGTATCACGAGTGATTGGTGAGACGATAACATCTTATATTCTTGAAATCGAGATGTGTAAGTTGTATCTTGCGAATCGGTTGCACATTGATAATATGTAAACGCACTAGTAACTTGGTGTTATAAAACATATTGTTGTGTGTGATTTGGTTAGTGAGTGCAAGCAAGCATTGTATCAAAGTTTATCCGTTCCTTTTATCCAAGGTAGGATAAAAACGATATCTTTTGGGCCCATCGATGATTTAGTGATGACAAACGTAAATGCTCGGCTGGGCTAGGGCTAATTTGATTTGTTCAATTAGTCAGTCGTCATAAATCGGAATCGAGATATAGTACAAAGAGAATGATTTGAAATCATATCTCATATGATATCTAGAATGGAGGAATATATGATCCCTTATCTAAGGACACGCGTATCTGATAGGATCAGAGTTGACAGCGGCTTTGGAAAGCTACGATTGCAGATCGGGATCCGAAGTCATACGCAGAATAGTTGTTAGACTTATCCAAGTGGGAGACAGTTGGATTAGTGTCTAAGTCCATAACTATTTTGGTATGTACTTGACCCGATGGTGCATGGTCCTTTTGGGTTGCCTTCACCAAAGCAACTTGATTGGAGAAATAAATAAAGAGAGAGGTTATTATGATTTATTAATATGTTATAAGAATAATATATTAAAGGAGAAATCATATTTGTTTAATTAATATTGGTCAATAATTAATTAAGAATTAATTTTGTGATCAAATGTAATTAATTAAACTAGAGGGGCTGAATTGTAATTATGTGATAGTTGCAAAATAGGGCAATGGTTATCCTTGTTAAAGGATGGACGAATTCAAGGATAAGGATATCCTTAAAATCGTCCAAAGGTCCAAGAGATAGGGATTTCCAAGGCTTATCTTATGGTTGCTTGATGGGCAAGTAACTAGATAAGGATAAGGACTGAAACCCTAATCCCAACCCTATATAAAGACCCCTAAGGCCTTAGGATTTCGTACACTTGATCCCTAGAAGTCCTAAGGACGAAATCTTATACCTCTCCTCTCTCCTTATACCTTCTCCATTTGCTCTTGGTGTTTGTAAGCCATTAGAGGAGTGACACTTGTGACTCTAAGCCTTCCAAAGTCAATTGAAGGAGGAATTGGGATTCTTATTACTATATAACAATCAAGGTAATATCTTAAACCTAATTATATGTTAATATCGATTTCCATATGCTAGAATTAGGGTTTATAGTCTTGGATTCAAAGCATGTACAATAGAGAAACCTAGATCCAAGCATTAGGGTTTGTATGAGCACATAGGATGTCTTATGACCAAAACCCATCAGTGGTATCAGAGCCTAGCTTGGTTTCAATTGTATTGATGCATTGTATATCTAAAAAATTCGATTTTTGGTGTTTTGGAGGCTGGACTCGCCGAGTCCATAGCTGAACTCGCCGAGTCCAAGGTGACTCGACGAGTCCAGGCTTGACTCGACGAGTCAACTCGTCAGATAGAGCTTATCTCGGGATTTCTTGCTGTTTTTGCATTGGGATAGTTACCTTATCAAGTTAGATCAATATTAATCCGATTATATGATATATTTGACTATATTTTTGATCTAATTGAGGATATTTATCAATTAATAAGATAATTATTTCCTTATAAGATAATTGATTAATTATTTTGAGTAAATTGATAAATTGTTTTGCAAGAAATCATTAAACAAATCAAATATGGATAATTATATAATTAAATGTTAGTTTAATTATTTGTTATTTGATCCTTGTTGTTATGAAAAGTTTCATACTTTGCCCTTTAGGTTTTATAGTTTAAATTTGAACCCAATAGTTTTGTAGTTTTGAAATTTAAATAGTTGAAACCCTAATGTGTTGAAATGTTTCAAAACTTGCCCTCAAGTTTTGGAATTTAAAAGTTGATTAAAAGTTTAATTAGGAATGTTAAATTCTAAAACCCTAGCATAGTTTTGAAAAAGTTCAAATCACACACTTATGGTTTTATTAATGAATTAAGATGTATAATTAAAAGAGGTTTAATAAATCCATAAAAGTTTAGGTTTACAATTTAATTTGAATTAATGGTATAATTGTTAAATTAGACCACCTAAGTATTTTGAAAGTATAAAATACACCCTATACTATATAACATTACAAGTATAACATTATATATATATATATATATATATATATATATATATATATATATATATATATATATATATATGTATGAGTAAAAGTCAGTCTTACCGTTAGTAGGCCTCATTCACGAAGCTGGTCTATAAGGGGTGTTTAAGGAAATTGCCTATAAAATGGTGATTGAATGGGTATCCACTCTTACCCACCGCACTCTTGACTAGTGGAGGGTCGTTAGCCGAACGGGTAGGATAGGATGAAACCTTCCATTATAAGTATAATGAATTATTAAAGTAACTAAATGTTTTCAAATTCCCAATCTTAGTTACTTAGGCAAAAGTGAATTGATGCAATTTCATGAAATTACACTTTGTGCCCTTGCGAAGACGTTAGTGGAGCGTGTGTGGTTTACCGGCACACTAAATGGTTCTAAGCAAAGGTAGCAAAGGGTGACTCAATTTTTGTCATAGTTCGGTGGAGCGTGTGTGGTTTACCGGCACATCGAATAGGTGACTGTAACATGTGAGGGCACCATGTAAGTTTGCATGGTTATTCACACCCGCTTTGTGATCCTCGGCATCCCATTCACAAACTAGAGGGGCATATCGAGATTTAAACATGCCATTGAAAGTTCAATGAATCTCAAAGGATCTAGGAGTTTTCATAGATTTAAAACTTAAATTTCTTTTTCGTTTTTCATGGTGGAAATTAGTGAATCGTCATTCACTTACCTTCAAATATTCTGCAATTAGGGTTACGGCATCACTCTCCCGAGTTGTAGAATATTGTGTTGGGTCCTAGCCTTAGTATTTCATTTGGGTGATTTACTAAGGACTCAATCAATCAACTAACTTGAATTTGTTTTTCTCCCGTTTTGTAGATGTCAAAGTTCGACAACTATGGTCTTCCCAAATCCCGTGGAACAAGCATTCCACATGAAGATGGTATTCCACGATTCAATTGAGGAACGAGAAATCATGCTTCACTTCCTCCTCCTCCTCCTATTGTTCTCCCCAACCCACAAGATCGAAGAATTGAAAGGTTTAATATCACTAAAGCCCTATTGGAAATGAAACATGAAGATGGTAAACCCGTGTGTGCCCACGTTCTAGGAATGAAATCACACATTGATAGGTTGATAATGTTGGGTGTGTCATTCCCAGATGAGTTGGCTGTGAATTGGGTTTTGCAGTCACTTCCTGAATCATATAATGAGTTCAAAAGAAAGTATTATATGATGAATCAGAGCCTTGGTTTGAGTGAATTGGAGGAACTTTTGTGTGAATCCCAGTCTCAAACTAAGGAAAAGATTTTTAAAGCGCTTTTCAAAAAGGTTTTCAAAATATCAAAAGAGGATGCAGGGTGTACGATCAGCCGAAGCCAGTAAGTAGATCCCAAAATTCCATATGGTTATTTAATATTGTGATATGTTAGAATTGTTGGATTAGTGTCTAAGTCCATAACTATATTTGGTATGTACTTGACCCGATTGGCATGGTCCATTTGGGTTGCATGGCATCATGTATTTGGATAGACTAAAATGAGAGAAATAACACTTAAGGTTTATTAATATATTATAAGTTCTAATATATTAATAAGATTATTTAATTAGTATTTGTAACGCCGTAAATTTCAAAACAATTTTTCACATTTTATAAGAACGTAATTCATTTATTATTCGTCATGAATTACTAAAGGTTTAGTAAATACGATTATACTTATAAGATTAAGTGTAATTCTGAATTGATTGAAAAAGTTTAAATCAATAGTAGAACGAATAACAAGAATCAAGTAGGCAGAAAGATAAAAGTTTCTCCATTCTAAGAAGAAGGGAGAGTACCTTTTATGCTTTATGATAGGTCTTAATGATTAAGAACCATATCTCAATTGATCCTCTAAGTGAGTCTTGGTACAATTGTATGTCCAAGAAGAGGAATCAAAGATTGAAGAAATGGTCAAATCAAGAAGTCAATCATACTTTGTTCCAAAACAAGTATTAGAGTTAAGATTGTGACAATGAGTGAAAAGAATTAAGAAGGTTTAAGACATTCATTAAATGTGGTAAGTTGTGATGTCTTAGATAAGACAAAGACCAACTAGGACCAATTTATGAAGAGTTTTGATAAAAGCTACATTAACTCTCGAATATTTGTTTGTCAAGAAATGTTTTGACAAGAGAATCTTATATGTCAAAGAGTTAGTGGGAGTCTTAATGGTCTTGAAAGGTTTCAAGAACAAATCAAATAAACCTTATTGATCATCACTAGCACACGAGTTGAGGTTTACAACCTATCGTGTTGACATTATTTTGTTTCTGTGCCAATCCAATCGAGTTAATTATGCATGTGAGTTCTATGAGTTCTCATTTTGAACGCATAAAAGGCAAAGCACCTTAATCAATGAAAGGTACATTGATAGGAAAAGGTGAGCTGCTTAACTACTTGGAAGACGTGGTGGGCAGCTGTGCTACCATAAGGCAAGAAATCAAGATTAAGAAAGTTCGGTCCATATGAGTTTGAATTTGTCGTAAACTTTGGTTTTAACAAATTCACATGGATAGGAACACATACACTGTTTAAATCTAAGTGTCATAAGATTTCCTCCTTCATGAAAATGATTGTGAGGAAATGCTTTCACTAAGAAAGATTTTAAGAAGATAGTGATTGTAAAATTGCATTCTCGAATTCGACTATGGTTACGGTATCCCTTTCCATAATTTGAATTGTGAGGTTTGACAATTAGTCTTAATTGTTTAGACACACATATGAACTATCGAAGGCAAAGGTGTATAAGTTCAAGAAGCCTTGATAAAAGATTATCAAAGCACTAAGTATTAGAAACATGAACTTAAGAAATTGAATAAGCATTGTTTTTCTAAAAGTTAAGATGTTTATGAATACATGTCGAAGCTAGTGGGAGCATAAGTGTTATGTTTTATAGTAATCATCATGATAGTGGGAGCATAAAAGTTATGATTGTATGATTATTTAGGAAAGTATTGCAAGGTTAGCAATATTAATTATAGAAAACAAGAGTTAAACCTTGCAAAGTAGTAAGGGTTATAAAGTTGTTTTGCTATAATTAAGGGAGAGAATATTATGCTTCATTTCAAATCTAAAGGCTTAGGTTGTGGAATGTTAATAAAATTTAGTCAAGGGTACATAGTGTGTTCTTAAAATTTCGATTATGATTACAGCATTCCTCTTCACAATTCGAATTTTGAGAACATAGCAAATAAAACATTATGCGTCGTGTCCCATACGCTTCGGGTATAGGATCGATTGCAAATGCTTTAATGTTTGACCATTCTAAAATTTTCCAAATGTCAAGTGCATTTAGAGGGAAAAGGGACTAGAATTGGTTTTGACTAAAATAATTAAACAACTATCAAAGGACAATCCAACGTTTGACGAGGATTGGTTGCTTGTGAGTAGTTGGAAGCATGGTATTGGATGGACCATATCGACATCATTACGAATAGATAAGATTCTATTAAGAATGAGTTGTCATATGGAAAATATGGAAGCGTGTCCATATTGGGAATTGAATATTGAAAATCTATGTCTAGATTAGAAACTTTTATGCAAAAGGATGTTCAAAGGAATGTACTTTGAGTGAGAGACATCATAGGAATTGTATTGTAACAATATCCGATAGAGATTTTGTAATATCATTGGCAATAGTCTTTGTGACTTTGGTGCAGTGACATTACGAAAGGATCGTTGCATAGAATATTAGAATCTAGCATATTCTATAAGTAGCGAGAATTTGATATTCTTTCACTTATGAAAATGGATTTGGAGTTGTGAAATGAGAATGATTGGAAATGTGTTCAATGTGATATATTTCACAAAGTAAGAACCATAGGTAAACATTGTGTGCATGCTAGGAGCATGGGACAAGTGTTGGAATTCAAGTAAGAAGTTGATTACCCGAAACGACAAATAATGAGTAATCGATATGGTGATAAATAAAAGGTGTTTTATTTATACTCAAAGGTTTGAGGCCATATGGGATTAGTATTATTCTTGTGTTTCACTTTGCATGTTTTGACTTCCAGAATAATTGAGTTTATTAAGAATAATCGAATTATTCAAACGGGCCACAGTCGTTCATATGTTGGAAGTAGATATGAATGAAGACTGTCATGAATTGGTGTGTGGATTGTCTAAAGAGCATTAGACATAAGCAAAAGTTTGCTACAACGTTCATGAGTGCTTATGAATACGAATTTGAGCATTGGATCAAACCCACGCTCACTTGGATCACTCCATGAATTGTATCACGAGTGATTGGTGAGACGATAACATCTTATATTCTTGAAATCGAGATGTGTAAGTTGTATCTTGCGAATCGGTTGCACATTGATAATATGTAAACGCACTAGTAACTTGGTGTTATAAAACATATTGTTGTGTGTGATTTGGTTAGTGAGTGCAAGCAAGCATTGTATCAAAGTTTATCCGTTCCTTTTATCCAAGGTAGGATAAAAACGATATCTTTTGGGCCCATCGATGATTTAGTGATGACAAACGTAAATGCTCGGCTGGGCTAGGGCTAATTTGATTTGTTCAATTAGTCAGTCGTCATAAATCGGAATCGAGATATAGTACAAAGAGAATGATTTGAAATCATATCTCATATGATATCTAGAATGGAGGAATATATGATCCCTTATCTAAGGACACGCGTATCTGATAGGATCAGAGTTGACAGCGGCTTTGGAAAGCTACGATTGCAGATCGGGATCCGAAGTCATACGCAGAATAGTTGTTAGACTTATCCAAGTGGGAGACAGTTGGATTAGTGTCTAAGTCCATAACTATTTTGGTATGTACTTGACCCGATGGTGCATGGTCCTTTTGGGTTGCCTTCACCAAAGCAACTTGATTGGAGAAATAAATAAAGAGAGAGGTTATTATGATTTATTAATATGTTATAAGAATAATATATTAAAGGAGAAATCATATTTGTTTAATTAATATTGGTCAATAATTAATTAAGAATTAATTTTGTGATCAAATGTAATTAATTAAACTAGAGGGGCTGAATTGTAATTATGTGATAGTTGCAAAATAGGGCAATGGTTATCCTTGTTAAAGGATGGACGAATTCAAGGATAAGGATATCCTTAAAATCGTCCAAAGGTCCAAGAGATAGGGATTTCCAAGGCTTATCTTATGGTTGCTTGATGGGCAAGTAACTAGATAAGGATAAGGACTGAAACCCTAATCCCAACCCTATATAAAGACCCCTAAGGCCTTAGGATTTCGTACACTTGATCCCTAGAAGTCCTAAGGACGAAATCTTATACCTCTCCTCTCTCCTTATACCTTCTCCATTTGCTCTTGGTGTTTGTAAGCCATTAGAGGAGTGACACTTGTGACTCTAAGCCTTCCAAAGTCAATTGAAGGAGGAATTGGGATTCTTATTACTATATAACAATCAAGGTAATATCTTAAACCTAATTATATGTTAATATCGATTTCCATATGCTAGAATTAGGGTTTATAGTCTTGGATTCAAAGCATGTACAATAGAGAAACCTAGATCCAAGCATTAGGGTTTGTATGAGCACATAGGATGTCTTATGACCAAAACCCATCAGTGGTATCAGAGCCTAGCTTGGTTTCAATTGTATTGATGCATTGTATATCTAAAAAATTCGATTTTTGGTGTTTTGGAGGCTGGACTCGCCGAGTCCATAGCTGAACTCGCCGAGTCCAAGGTGACTCGACGAGTCCAGGCTTGACTCGACGAGTCAACTCGTCAGATAGAGCTTATCTCGGGATTTCTTGCTGTTTTTGCATTGGGATAGTTACCTTATCAAGTTAGATCAATATTAATCCGATTATATGATATATTTGACTATATTTTTGATCTAATTGAGGATATTTATCAATTAATAAGATAATTATTTCCTTATAAGATAATTGATTAATTATTTTGAGTAAATTGATAAATTGTTTTGCAAGAAATCATTAAACAAATCAAATATGGATAATTATATAATTAAATGTTAGTTTAATTATTTGTTATTTGATCCTTGTTGTTATGAAAAGTTTCATACTTTGCCCTTTAGGTTTTATAGTTTAAATTTGAACCCAATAGTTTTGTAGTTTTGAAATTTAAATAGTTGAAACCCTAATGTGTTGAAATGTTTCAAAACTTGCCCTCAAGTTTTGGAATTTAAAAGTTGATTAAAAGTTTAATTAGGAATGTTAAATTCTAAAACCCTAGCATAGTTTTGAAAAAGTTCAAATCACACCCTTATGGTTTTATTAATGAATTAAGATGTATAATTAAAAGAGGTTTAATAAATCCATAAAAGTTTAGGTTTACAATTTAATTTGAATTGATGGTATAATTGTTAAATTAGACCACCTAAGTATTTTGAAAGTATAAAATACACCCTATACTATATAACATTACAAGTATAACATTATATATATATATATATATATATATATATATATATATATGTATGAGTAAAAGTCAGTCTTACCGTTAGTAGGCCTCATTCACGAAGCTGGTCTATAAGGGGTGTTTAAGGAAATTGCCTATAAAATGGTGATTGAATGGGTATCCACTCTTACCCACCGCACTCTTGACTAGTGGAGGGTCGTTAGCCGAACGGGTAGGATAGGATGAAACCTTCCATTATAAGTATAATGAATTATTAAAGTAACTAAATGTTTTCAAATTCCCAATCTTAGTTACTTAGGCAAAAGTGAATTGATGCAATTTCATGAAATTACACTTTGTGCCCTTGCGAAGACGTTAGTGGAGCGTGTGTGGTTTACCGGCACACTAAATGGTTCTAAGCAAAGGTAGCAAAGGGTGACTCAATTTTTGTCATAGTTCGGTGGAGCGTGTGTGGTTTACCGGCACATCGAATAGGTGACTGTAACATGTGAGGGCACCATGTAAGTTTGCATGGTTATTCACACCCGCTTTGTGATCCTCGGCATCCCATTCACAAACTAGAGGGGCATATCGAGATTTAAACATGCCATTGAAAGTTCAATGAATCTCAAAGGATCTAGGAGTTTTCATAGATTTAAAACTTAAATTTCTTTTTCGTTTTTCATGGTGGAAATTAGTGAATCGTCATTCACTTACCTTCAAATATTCTGCAATTAGGGTTACGGCATCACTCTCCCGAGTTGTAGAATATTGTGTTGGGTCCTAGCCTTAGTATTTCATTTGGGTGATTTACTAAGGACTCAATCAATCAACTAACTTGAATTTGTTTTTCTCCCGTTTTGTAGATGTCAAAGTTCGACAACTATGGTCTTCCCAAATCCCGTGGAACAAGCATTCCACATGAAGATGGTATTCCACGATTCAATTGAGGAACGAGAAATCATGCTTCACTTCCTCCTCCTCCTCCTATTGTTCTCCCCAACCCACAAGATCGAAGAATTGAAAGGTTTAATATCACTAAAGCCCTATTGGAAATGAAACATGAAGATGGTAAACCCGTGTGTGCCCACGTTCTAGGAATGAAATCACACATTGATAGGTTGATAATGTTGGGTGTGTCATTCCCAGATGAGTTGGCTGTGAATTGGGTTTTGCAGTCACTTCCTGAATCATATAATGAGTTCAAAAGAAAGTATTATATGATGAATCAGAGCCTTGGTTTGAGTGAATTGGAGGAACTTTTGTGTGAATCCCAGTCTCAAACTAAGGAAAAGATTTTTAAAGCGCTTTTCAAAAAGGTTTTCAAAATATCAAAAGAGGATGCAGGGTGTACGATCAGCCGAAGCCAGTAAGTAGATCCCAAAATTCCATATGGTTATTTAATATTGTGATATGTTAGAATTGTTGGATTAGTGTCTAAGTCCATAACTATATTTGGTATGTACTTGACCCGATTGGCATGGTCCATTTGGGTTGCATGGCATCATGTATTTGGATAGACTAAAATGAGAGAAATAACACTTAAGGTTTATTAATATATTATAAGTTCTAATATATTAATAAGATTATTTAATTAGTATTTGTAACGCCGTAAATTTCAAAACAATTTTTCACATTTTATAAGAACGTAATTCATTTATTATTCATAAAAACCTCATTGTTTGAACTCAAATTCATAGTGTATAACAATTTCCCAAGATCTCATGACATAAAAATCCCGTGTGTGTACTGATCAGGCCGGTGCCTTCCCGCGATCCTCACTAGTACCTGAAACAAATACACCAAATACTGTAAGCACAAAGCTTAGTGAGTTTCCCAAAATACCACATATAACACATATTAGCCACTCGAGGCTATAACTCTGTGGGTCCGTGCACCCAAACTCTGTGAACCCTCAGGTTCTAACTCTGTAAACATGCACTGCATAAATCACATAGAATAATGCAGTGCAACACATAACACATATATAGCATACAAACACTGTATCACATAACTCTAATTACCTACTCAAGGTAAAGTATAGTGAGAAGACTCACCTCGCGTATCTCGGTAACTCGTAAATCCCTGAAATCACTAGTGCTCGATCTCCCGAGATATAGTCCTCCTATAACACAATACATCTCTAATTAACACTTTCCCAACTAGGGTTGACTAACCCTATCAAGTCAACACCGGTCAACTCTGGTCAATGGTTAACGGTCAACTCAACTCGCCGAGTCTGACGTGGTCTCGATGAGTCTCTACGGGGACCTGATTCCTCTGAGTCCCTTCCGACTCACCGAGTCACTCACCCAACTCGGTTACTCAACCCCTGGTTCGAAATCACTGAACAACCCGCACCAACTCGTCGAGTTTGCCAATGGACTCGGCGAGTGCATTCCATGCACAACCCCAAACGACCTTCTGAGGTCAGATCTGTTCCACTAACTCATAGATCCAGTCCTTCCAAGCTTATTTATCACGTAAAGTTCATGTCTTGGCGCTCATATCACACCTAATGACTCATAAATGGTGTTTTAACCTCAAGCACAAAGATCCCAAACCAAAACCTCCATGGATTCATAAAAAGATTGGACAAAGGGACACTCTGGACCTCCAAGGGTCCAGATCCAGAACCTAACTCGCTTAAGGGACCAAGGGAGCACTAGATCTAGCCACAAAAGGGCTCAATAAGCCCTAAATCAACATGAACATCACCTCAACAGAAAAGGGTTCGAAAATAGTACCTCAAACGTGATGTTCTGGACCTCAGATCTTCAGGAAGTTAACCCTCTTGCTTCCTCTTAGCTATAGCTTCCTTTCCCTTGCTAGACAGCACCACCAAGGTCAACAATAGCCCCTTCTCTCACTCCAAACGCTCAAGCTCACTAGGGTTTCGCTCTGGGGACTGGTGAGCACAAATGACGGCCATAAGGCCCTTTAAATAGGCCCCAAACCCGAGAAATTAGGGTTTCATTAAACAGCGCGGACTCGCCGAGTCCACCAATGCGACTCGTCGAGTTCGGTCATTAATCCGGGTGAGAAATCGCGTCTCCACTCGGCGAGTCTACGCACCAACTCGCCGAGTCTTTCACAAAACTCAAAATAAAAATGAATAAATATAATACCTGAAATTCCGGATGTTACAACTCTCCCCCACTTGAATTTGACTTTGCCCTCGAAGTCTCATTCCTGAAATAGCTCCGGATGCTGCTCCCGCATCTCACGCTCTGGCTCCCAGGTCAACTCGGATCCCTTTCGATGTTGCCACTAAACCTGTACCAGAGGCACCTCCTTGTTCCTCAGAACCTTGATCTTCCGATCCACAATCGCAACTGGTCTCTCCGCGTAGTTCAGGCTCGCATCCACCTGAATGTCTTCTAACGGCACTACCGCCGACTCGTCGGCTATACACTTCATCAACTGAGACACGTGGAAGGTATTATGAATCCGCTCTAATTCCGCAGGTAGCTCCAAGCGATACGCTACCCTGCCCACCCTCGCGATCACTCTGAACGACCCAATATACCGGGGCCCTAGCTTGCCCCTCTTCCTGAATCGGATCACTCCTTTCCAAGGAGAGACCTTTAGGAGAACAAGGTCACCAACCTGGAACTCGAGCTCAGACCGGCGCCTGTCCGCATAACTCTTCTGACAACTCTGAGCGGTCAATAACCTCTGTCTGACCTGCTGTATCTGGTCAGTCGTCTGCAGCACAATCTCCGTACTACCCATAACATGCTGCCCGACCTCTCCCCAGCAAATGGGGGTCCGACACCTCCTCCCATACAATAGCTCAAAGGGTGGCATACCAATGCTCGAATGATGGCTGTTGTTGTAGGAAAACTCTGCCAAGGGCAAATACGTGTCCCAACTCCCCCCGAAGTCCAACACACATGCCCGGAGCATGTCCTCGAGCGTCTGAATCGTCCGCTCACTCTGTCCGTCAGTCTGGGGGTGATATGCGGTACTAAAATGCAGCCTAGTACCCAACTCCTCGTGAAACTTCTTCCAGAATCTAGAAGTGAAACACACATCTCGGTCTGAGGCAATCGAGATTGGCACTCCATGCCGTGATACCACTTCCCTCACGTACATCTCTGCTAATTTCTCTACGGAAGAACTCTCACTGATAGCAAGGAAGTGAGTGCTCTCTGTCAACCTGTCCACAATCACCCAAATTGCATCGACTCCCCTAGCAGTCCTTGGCAAATTGGTGATAAAATCCATGGTAATCTGTTCCCACTTCCATTCGGGAACCTCCAATGGCTGCAACTTACCATGCGGTCTCTGGTGCTTGGCCTTACCCCTACGGCAGGTTAAGCACCTCTCAACAAACCACGCAACATCCCTCTTCATACAGGGCCACTAATACTCTCTCCTCAGGTCTAAATACATCTTAGTGGCCCCAGGATGGATCGAGAATTTCTACCGATGAGCCTCTTCCATCAAAATGGTACGCGTCCCTCCCACAAACGGTACCCATATACGCCCCTAAAATGTCATAAGCCCCCGACCATCGGTAACGAACTCCGATACCAACCCAACAACTCGCTCTCTCTTCTGGTTCTCCGATCTCATGGCCTCAGCCTGTGCTCCACGAATGGTGTCCAACACCGGAGCCATCACGGTCAATCGCAAACATACATCTCGCAATGGGGCGCTCTCCGCCCTGCGACTCAGTGCATTGGCTACGACATTAGCCTTGCCCGGATGGTACAGGATCTCACAATCATAATCCTTGACCACATCCAACCACCTCCTCTGCCGCATATTTAGGTTAGGCTGATCCATCAAATACTTCAGGCTCTTATGGTCCGTGTATATCGTACACCGAAACCCATACAAATAGTGACGCCAAATTTTGAGGACGAACACCACTGCCCCATCTCTAGATCATGGGTGGGATACCTCGTCTCATGAGGCTTCAGCTGCCTTGATGCGTATGCTATCACATGCCCTCTCTGCATCAGCACCGCTCCTAACCCCAAGATCGACGCATCACAGTATACCACAAAGTCCTCCATTCCCTCTGGGAGGGCTAACAACGGGGCTTCGCAAAACCTTTTGTGAAGCGTCTCAAAGGAGGCCTGCTGCTCGGGGCCCCATGAAAAAGCGACACCCTTCCGGGTCAACCTGGTGAGTGGCATTGCGATCTTAGAGAAATCCCTGATAAATCTCCGATAATAACCTGCCAATCCTAAGAAACTCCTGATCTCGGAGGGTCACCTCGGCACCTCCCAACTCATCACTGCCTCAACTTTGGCCGGGTCGACCAATATCCCTTTCTGGTTAACAAGATGCCCTAGGAACTGGACCTCTCGCAACCAGAAATCACACTTGGAGAATTTGGCATAAAGCCTATCCGATCTCAGAACTCCGAGAATCTCCCTCAAATGCTCCTCATGCTGCTCTCTAGATCTCGAATATACCAAAATGTCGTCGATGAATACAATCACCGACTGATCCAACATTGGCCCGCACACTCGGTTCATGAGATCCATGAACACTGCCGGGGCATTGGTGAGCCCAAAAGGCATCACCACAAACTCGTAATGCCCATAACGTGTCCTGAATGCTATCTTCTGGATGTCCTCATCTCGCACCCTTACCTGATGATATCCAGACTTCAAATTGATCTTGGAGAACCAAGATGCTCCGTGTAACTGATCGAAAAAATCGGCGATCCTCGGCAACGGGTAACGGTTCTTGACCGTCAGCTTGTTCAACTCCCGGTAATCAATGCACATCCGGTGTGAACCATCATTCTTCTTGACAAAAAGGATAGGCGCTCCCCACGGCGAGCTGCTCGTCCGAATAAATCCCTTTCCCAGTAGCTCCTGATGTTGCGAGGATAACTCTTGCATCTCTGGAGGTGCAAGGCGATAAGGCACCTTGGCGATAGGCGCGGCCCCCGGAACCAAATCAATTAGGAAATCAACACCGAAAATCTCGAATACGCACCCACGGATCACCTCCGTGGCATATATCACCCTCTCGTCAGCTATGGAAACTCTTAGAGGCCGACTCAACGCCTCACGACTAACACTGATATGCTGACTAAAAGCCAAAGATACAAAAGACCGACTCGCACCCGAGTCAAATAACACCAAGGCAGGTACAGAATTCAAAAGAAAAGTACCTACGCATAACATAATATAAGCATAATATCTCAACATCAAAATAAATACACGAAAGAATACATACCAGCCACGACATCGGGCGCTGCGCGGACCTCCTCCGCGGTCATCTGAAAGGCTCTCCCTCGTGCCCTCGGCGCCTCAGCCTTCACTGGCCAACTCTCGGTAGCTCTGATGGCGGCTGGGGCAGATCCCTGAGGTGCTCCCTGAGCTGATCCCCGCAACTGCAGACACTCTACCTTCCGGTGTCTGGTCTGGTTGCAGTAAAAGCACACTGCAAACCCCTTGGGACAGTCCTTGGCCATATGCCCCTCCTTGTCACACTTGTAGCAAGATCCAGCTCTACAAACTCCATCGTGACCCTTGCGGCACTTTCCACAAGTGCGGCCCTTCTGGCTCCCTGTTTTGGGATCAGCGGGCTTGGCCCGCTTGGCTGCCAGCTGGGACTGTGCCGGTCGCCGATCCCTCCCTTGAGACTCCGCCTCCTCCCTAGCCCGAGTCTCTAGCTCAATCTCCCTCTTCCGGACATTTGCCTGAAGCTCGGCAAATGTCCAATATGAAGAGTTTGCCACGAACTCCTGAATATCTCTCTGTAAAATACTCAATGAGGGCTCATACGTGTCTGCTCAGTAGACACGTGCTCAGGGCAGAACATCGCCCTCTCATGGAACATCCTGGTGATAACCGTAACGGAATTTGTACCCTGCTTGAGGGTCAAAAACTCCTATGCCAACCGATCCCGTTCCACCGGAGGAACGTACTCATCATGAAACATGGTGGTGAACCTCTCCCAGGTCACCGCAACAAGCTCTGCTGGAGAATAGTGTGCTGTCGTAAACTTCCACCAGTCCTTCGCCCCCAGGCGAAGCTGGTTCAGCGCAAACCGAACCCTCAAGTGCTCCGGGCACGAGCATGTGTAGAAGCAACCCTCAATGTCAGATACCCATCGCATCGCTGCAATCGGGTCCTGCGTCCCGTCAAACTCTGGTGGCTTCGTGTTGCTGAACTCCCTGAACAACAACGAGTCACCCCCTTGCGGCCTAGCAGTAGCAATGGCTGCGGTGGCCGCCGCAACAGCAGCCTCAGAAAGAGTGGCATAACGCTCGTCAAAAGTCTCAATCAACGTGGTCTTAATAGACCCGAAAATCTCTGGTATCTCTGCCCTGATGGCCGTAGCCACCTCCTCATGGATGATCCGACGGATCTCCTCATCACTAGCCCCGCTGCTCTCTGGCATATGACGTGTCCTCACCATGATCTACCTCTGAAAAACAACATACGATATATTAGAAACTCTCTCGAGCATACTCGCACTCGATAACTCATCCCTCCTTGATCCCTGGCATCCCGAAGATTCTTACTTGGACTGTACACCGCCCCGGTGTTTTCAGTAGTACGGGCCTAATACTACTGTCCGCACCGTATTAGTATACATCCCAAGTCCTCCTCTTCGGATCCCAAATCCCAAGTACTCTATAATGCATAATCCACTCTCTAACAGATCTCTCATAAGCACGCTGCTACTTACTCACTCTCAAGCATCTCATAGCAGCTCACCTCTCCCTAGGCTAAGGCATCACAAATCAGGCCACTCTAGTCCTAATAGGAGTACCTAGCCCACTCTAGCAGGAGAATACATTATACAATATCATAACATATAATATAAGGGTATTTTGGGAAATCACCGTTCGGGCGCTGACTGATCGTACACATGACTCTGCTCTGCGTTTTTCCAAAAATCTTTTACTCTTTTTGAAATTATTCCTCAAATCCTCAGTTTGAGTTCAAATACGCCCGAAGGTGTACTCGAATCCCTCAAACCAAGGCTCTGATACCAACTTGTAACGCCGTAAATTTCAAAACAATTTTTCACATTTTATAAGAACGTAATTCATATATTATTCATAAAAACATCATTGATTGAACTCAAATTTATAGTGTATAAAAATTTCCCAAGATCTCATGACATAAAAATCCCGTGTGTGTACTGATCAGGCCGGCGCCTTCCCGTGATCCTCACTAGTACCTGAAACAAATACACCAAACACTGTAAGCACAAAGCTTAGTGAGTTTCCCAAAATACCACATATAACACATATTAGCCACTCGAGGCTATAACTCTGTGGTTCCGTGCACCCAAACTCTGTGAACCCTCAGGTTCTAACTCTGTAAACATGCACTGCATAAATCACATAGAATAATGTAGTGCAACACATAACACATATATAGCATACTAACACTGTATCACATAACTCTAATTACCTACTCAAGGTAAAGTATAGTGAGAAGACTCACCTCGCGTATCTCGGTAACTCGTAAATCCCTGAAATCACTAGTGCTCGATCTCCCGAGCTATAGTCCTCCTATAACACAATACATCACTAATTAACACTTTCCCAAGTAGGGTTGACTAACCCTATCAAGTCAACACCGATCAACTCTGGTCAATGGTCAACGGTCAACTCAACTCGCCGAGTCTGGCGTGGACTCGTCGAGTCTCTACGGGGACCCGATTCCTTTGAGTCCCTTCCGACTCACCGAGTCACTCACCCAACTCGGTTACTCAACCCCTGGTTCGAAATCACTGAACAACCCGCACCAACTCGTCGAGGCTGCCAATGGACTCGGCGAGTGCATTCCATGCACAACCCCAAACGACCTTCTGAGGTCAGATCTATTCCACTAACTCATAGATCCAGTCCTTCCAAGCTTATTTATCACGTAAAGTTCATGTCTTGACGCTCATATCACACCTAATGACTCATAAATGGTGTTTTAACCTCAAGCACAAAGATCCCAAACCAAAACCTCCATGGATTCATAAAAAGCTTGGACAAAGGGACACTCTGGACCTCCAAGGAGATCCAGAACCTAACTCGCTTAAGGGACCAAGGGAGCACTAGATCTAGCCACAAAAGGGCTCAATAAGCCCTAAATCAACATGAACATCACCTCAACATAAAAGGGTTCGAAAATAATACCTCAAACGTGATGTTCTGGACCTCAGATCTTTAGGAAGTTAACCCTCTTGCTTCCTCTTGGCTATAGCTTCCTTTCCCTTGCTAGACAACAGCACCAAGTTCAACAATGGCTCCTTCTCTCACTCCAAACACTCAAGCTCACTAGGGTTTCGCTTTTGGGACTGGTGAGCACAAATGACGGCCATAAGACCCTTTAAATAGGCCCCAAACCCGAGAAATTAGGGTTTCATTAAACAGCATGGACTCGCCGAGTCCACCAATGCGACTCGTCGAGTCCGGTCATTAATCTGAGTGAGAAATCGCATCTCCACTCAGCGAGTCTACGCACCAACTCGCCGAGTCTTTCACAAAACTCAAAATAAAAATGAATAAATATAATACCTAAAATTCCGGTTGTTACAGTATTGATCAAGAATTAATTTCGAATTAATTAAGTGATCAAAAGGAGACTAATTAAATATATGGGTTGATTGTGTAAATCTTCCATACTTGTATAGTGGGCTAATGCTCCATGGATTATCAAGTTGGGTTAAAACCCATAGGATGCTCCATGGATGCTCCATGGTGTTTTTGTACCCATGGATCATGGAAATGAAATTGTGACACACTATATTAACATCTTATTCTTCCCAAAAGTCGGCCACTATGAAGGAATGGTGAGGGCTAGCCGATTTCATGAAGTGTCTCATTTCTCTCAAGTTATTCTAAGTGTATTCGGTGTTGTGTAAACCATTTCAGGTGTCACACTTGGGGCACTAGGCTCTTAAGCTACATGGAATCAAGCTACATCAAAAGGTATGTCTTGTAACTTATGTTATTCCATATGAGTCAATGTTTTGTATGCTAGTTAGGATAATACCTTGGAATATTCATATTTGCATGTATAATAGAGAAAGCTTTCTCTTCCCAAAGGAAAGGGATTGACCATAGTCAACTCTGTTGACCAAATGGTAAAAAGAAAGGCTAAGTATAAGATAGTCCTATGTACCATTACCAAAGAGTCCATATGTTTGTATTGCCAAAAGGAAGGGGCATTGGTTGCGAAGCTGCCCCACTACCTGAAAGACCTGAGAAAAGGTGAAGTCAAAAAGTTTGACTTTGCTTCAGGTAAGTCCACTATCTAACTCTCTTAGGTTCCCATTTGAAGATTCTTAATACATTTTTTTAATATATTGTAGGATCAAGCAAATGGAAGGGAACTTAGAGAAAGAGTACGCTGAATCTGATCGCGAAGATGGATTTCAATCGTATGGTTCGAAGATCGGATTCTTGAGCTACTACTTAGGAGTTATCATAGCTTGCTAGGAAATATGTAATAGCATAGTTTCCATTTAAAGTTGCATTGTAAGGAAAAATGTTTTTCCGCATCTTATAAATATATAAAAATTTTGTTTTATTTTATTTTATCTCCTTGCAATGGCATTTATGGAAAGTTGATATTTGTATATTTCTAGCAATAATGGAAGTATGAATTTGATTTTTTCATTTGTGGTAGTGTCTAAATTTACCAAATAAGGAAAGATTCTCATCACCCAAGTTTTTAGTTGGATAGAAACTTGGAATCATACAAGTTGTATAGTATGATGAATGAGAATTTTCACCTTTGAAAAATTAAGACTAATTCCTTGTTCACATGTATATGTGTATTAAGTGAAGGACAAAGGGATCATGTACACTTGGTTGTGCGCTGGTCAGGTCCACCACAAATGATCGATAAGACTATTCGTTATGATTTACTAAAGTTTAGTAAATATGGTTATACTTACAAGTTTAAGTATAATACTGAAACATTGGAAAAGTTTTGATGTATGGTAGAATGAATGAGAAGAATCAAATTAGGCAGAAAGATAAAATTTTCTCAAAACTGAAAAGATGGGAGAGTACTTTAGTATCATGTGTTGTGATCATTTTAATGATTAAAGAACCATATCACAATTGGTCTTCTAAGGACATCTTAGTGCATTCTTATGGCTAAGAAGAGGAGTCATGAATTGTTGAAATGGTTAAATCAAGAAGATTAGTCACATGTCCTTCCAAAACAATTCTCAGAGTCATACTCCAAGATTGTAACTTGAGTGACATATCTTAAAGAAAGGTTTTTTTAACACCAGTCAAATATAAGAGTAAAGTGTGTCCTACTCTTGTACATTTGAATTGGTAAGTTGTGATGTTTTGCATAAAACAAAGACCGACTAAGGCCAATTGTGTGAAGTGTTTATCTTGATAAAGAATCCACACTATCTCTTGAATATTTGGCAAGATAGTCTTATATGTCAAGAGGACAGTGGGAGTCTTAAGGATCCTAAAAGAATTTCAAGATCAAATCAAGAATAAAACCTGTAGTTTCTCACTAGCTCACGACTTGAGGTTTATAACTTATCGTGTTGACAAATTCCTATTTTTGTGCCCATTCTAGTTAAAGTTGGCTTTGCATGTTGATGTGTGTAAAATCCACTAGTTTTAAACCTACTTTTAATTATCGAATAACACACAAAAGGCAGTGAACCTATCAATTGTGGTATAGCTAAATAAGCAGGGTATCGAACACAGGGAACGACAGATTAAACTAAAAACTAATTTAATCTAAGTTAATTAAAAAGCAGGGGTTGTTCTCTAGTTTTACAAGGCTAGAAACTTACTAATTATTACTAATTTAAAGCTAGAAAATAACGATTTAACTAGATTCAATAATTGGAAAGGGACTTCTGTTTAGTTCAACTTGGTTAACTCTATGGTTGATTTTCAAGGTAATAGTGCAATGGATTAATTCTTTCGTTGGTTACCGATTCAAGTGATTAGGTTCATGTTCACTACCCTAATCCTTAGCAAATAAACTAACTCAAACAGTGGCCAATTGCTTAATTTAATTATATTTACTAGATTAATTATTTGGGTTAAGTTAGACTTGCAATAGTTAACTAATTTAGTCTTTTTTAATTAACCTCTTGTTTGATAGTCATCTTACAAGCTTGCACATGAATTTACTCAATTTTCTTATTAATTCTAGTTTCATATTCATTAATCCTAGACATATAACTATGTGGTCACAATATGTCATATGAGGACAATAATCAATATATGTTCATGCTAATCAATTATCTTCCTATTAACAGAAAATTAATTATTATTCACACACAAGGTTCTTTAGCAAGCTAAAATAACAAAAATTCACCAACTTAGAATTAATCCTACCAATCAATCAAACCATATTGTCAACTTTGTATCCCCAAACAGAAGTCTAAAGGTTTTAGCTCATAATTAAAGTAAATAACAGCAAACAATCAAAGTCAAATTGCTTAGTCATGATGAATAAACAAAAGAATAAATGGAATGATGAAATTTTGCCTTAATTACTCTCCGGAATTGAATTCTAGCTTCCTTCTTCGTCTTCTAGGGTTTTTCAGGCTTCTCAATCGTAGCAAGATACTTCTGAATCGTCCCAGAACTCCCTATCATCGATCTGTGGAATTATCTATAAATAAGCGATCCGACTCGTCGAGTCAAGTGGTGACTCGTCGAGTCCCTCTCACATTCCCCGTATTGCGATAACTATCTGGGATCCCGAGTCATTATCCTTCTGATTCCTCGATCGGACTCGTCGAGTAGCTATCTGACTCGACGAGTAGAAGCTTTTTTTAGTGTTTTTCCTTCTTCATTCTACTCTCAAGCTCCTAACTGCTTCTCTTGCTTCCTTTTGCTTCCGAGCTTCATATTTGGACTGAAAAACATAATTTAACACTTTTAAGTACCTTTTGTCCATAATATGCGATAATTTAGCTAATATATGAATAAAATAACTATACTAAATACACACTAAATATGCACATATCAAAATACCCCACACTTGTCTTTTGCTTGCCCTCAAGCAAAACTGAATTTTAACACATTAGAATTATGTATAACAACTCCAATCTAACCCAGCCATTATGCCAAGACCGCAACGCATGCATTTGTGTCTAAAATTTTTCCTAAAGAACCCCCCATATTCCAAATACTCACAATCCTCATAAACACTTTCCCACTCACCCCGAGCTATGCTCATTTTATGCAACC
This sequence comes from Lactuca serriola, assembly GCF_051521515.1. NCBI lineage: Eukaryota > Viridiplantae > Streptophyta > Magnoliopsida > Asterales > Asteraceae > Lactuca > Lactuca serriola. The sequence goes on along the minus strand of NC_136415.1, from coordinate 256,882,579 downwards.
GTCCGAATCCATCCGCAGAAAACCTCTTTACCCTCAAGGTATTTTTAATTGAGCAACCCAAGCATACATATTCTAGAAAATTACAATTTTTCGATACCACTATGAAATTTTTTGAATTCTTCACTTTCTTGATTATTTGATCTTTGATATCTTTGAATTCACCAACTTGTATTGACTTTTGGCATCTTCAACTTTTTTGGATTTCTTGGAATTTTGATCTTTAGATCTTCACTTCATTTGCTCCAAAATTCTTACAACTTTTCTTGTAATTCTCTCTCTTTTTTTTAACATGTAACTCATTTTTTTTTTCACTCAAAACCTACATGCTTAAGAAGGGGCGCTCAACTTCAACCCTTATTGGCTAATGATAAAAACTTTCCTGGATACATTTCAGGTTTAGGCTGCTAAACATATTGCATCCCTCAGGCTGAGCAAGGTCGTGTTTTTGTCTCATGATTTCACTGAAATAAGGAAGCCACAAATGCACTAGAACGTATATAGGCTCAACTAAACATTTGGGTTATCATGCAATTATTAACACAATCCTAACATCGAATCCTAATTTTTTTTACCAAAGTTTTCTAATTAAGTCCTAAATAATACTTTTGGTATGCAATATTTTTTTAAAATTGACTATTATGTAACCAACCCCCTACCCCACACTTATGTGATGCAATGCCCTCATTGCATATTATGCATGATAAAGAACAATAAAATAAAGAGGGAATTGGAACAAACTCCCCTGGGATAGCAGTGGATAGGTTGATCACTCTCATTTAAGCTCCAACTTCAATCAACTTTATACATGGTAACATCTCATCCATGCCTTGGGTGTCTCGTCTCGTGTGGGTCGCTCCAAATACGCGGAAATCAGTGTAAGATCTTCAAGAATGGATATGGAAGAATAAGTGAGCAAGTGGGACAAGTAGCAGCATCAAATCAGCAGTCCGTCGGTATAACATTTGAACGACTCGTCGAGTCTTATGGTGGACTCGTCGAGTACCAGCGCGCCTTCTCAGAATATGTAGAAATACAAGGCGACTCGTCGAGTCAGATTAGTGCACTCGTCGAGTAGGCCACTGAACGAAAAAACTTGGTATTTTGCAACTGTTTTAGCCTCTAAAAACGTCTCTAACTCTTCCCCATGTTTAGACTCAATTGCTCATACCCCTAAAGACCGGACTCGACACTTTGACGTTAAAGTTCCACTTCCTTGACTCGCTTTCACTCGTGATAACATCCATGCTATAACTCTAAACCATCCTAAGCAAGCAATCCTAATCCAATCCTGAAAAATAACTAAAGCATACAATCATTAAACACAATAAAATCTCAAACAAGTCATACACACCAAATAAGAATAAAAACAAAACAAAAATAAAAATTGTTTAATTAAAACACAAAAATCAATCTTCGTCCTCCTCATCATCATTGGCGGCTCCACTTCCTCCGGCTCCACTTCGTCTCGCAGCAATCACCTCATCCCAAGATGGAATAAAGGGGTAATTTCCACCATCAATATGTGGGATATTGAAGTGGTCAAAAAGTCGTATATGGGATTGGTTGCAAAAGTTTAGCCCCCTCGCCATTTGATCCTGCATCCGCCTCATCTCCACATTGTACCAATCCATTGGTACGTCTTCATTTTCGACCGGAATCACTGGCGGCTCGTCCTCCACATCCCGCTCTCTTCTTGATCTTACCCTCCTTCCCGGTGCTTCGGGACCAACAACGGGGTCATCATTTGGGATGGCATAATGGCCACCACCATAGTCTTCAATAATCCGTGCTCTTCGGAAAAGAATGGGATTGAACGGAGGTGTCGGGATCAATGTCATGAAGTTCCATGCACCGCAGTTCATCAACCCGAATGAGTTAGCCAATCGGGTTACGAACATCCCACCATTAATACGGGAGGTTTTGCGATCCTTGACCGCACCCTCCGAAAGGTATGAAGCTATACACCAAGGGATGTTGCAAAAGACGCCGGGTGTAATTATACTCCATAAATAGAAGACGTCAAGATTGGAAACCTTGTCATCATCTTTTCTTTGATTGATGGTGGAGGAAATAAGGCGGTGAATGAGGCGGTGAGTTGGGGATCGGATGCTCCCTTCCTGTGCAGACTTCGGGATGTAAACCTTATTTCCAATGGTATTCCACCAACCCGTGCTTGTAACTCCATCGGGAAATGCCATATGTGCTTGTGCTAAAAAGGCCCGAAAGATGTTTGTTGAAACCAAGGGCTGATCGTAGATCCCTAGTCGGCAGGCAAGATCCACTACCGAGCATTGACGAAATTCTCCCCCAAGGCAGAAACTGAAGCTTGTTGGGTGAAAGACATCCACTCCCCCGGTGAAAGACACCGTGGAGAAAAACTCCAAACAAAGCTCTAAATAGACCGGCTCTTGTATACGGAAGACCCGGCTCCACCCGTCAAAGATCATTTTTTGGCCTTCATGTTGGAACTCCTTTAAAAGGTAAGGGGCTAATTCCTCCTCATATCGAACACTTTGCAGCCACTCCCAATCAATCCTGTGTGGCACATAAACCTCCTTCTTCTTAATATCAGATAGCTTCTTCTTCCATTTCCTAATTGTTGAGGCGGACTCAATTTGCGGGAAGTTTAGCCATGGAAACTCCCCTTGGTTGCCACTTGAAGTTTGTCCCCTTCTGAACATGATGTCTTTTTGGATTGGGCTTGAGAAATTTGAAAGAACTTGAAGAAGAATGATGAATGCTTGAGAGAGAATGAAAATAGCGGCACCCGACGAGTGTGGTTTGTGAAAACTGAGTCTTAGGGTTAAAACCCTACTTACCCAATGTAAAAGTAATTTCGAATTTTTTTTTTCTGTAAATAATACCGACTCGTCGAGTCGTGGTTAGACTCGGCGAGTCTGGTCGCGAAGTTAATTCTTTTCTGAAATCCATGAGGACTCGTCGAGTCGTGGTCAGACTCAGGGAGTCGCTTAAAAAGTGCATACTTTTCAAAATTTTGTTATGTATTGTAAATCATTTCACCCCACACTTAGCTTATGCACACTCTCAAGCAGACATGCTTGATGATTTGGAAGATTACGAATTAAAAAAAATGAAGGGAAAATAAATAAATAAAAAGTAAACTAAAACGTAAAAGAAAGCAAACTCTATATAACGGGTTGCCTCCCGCCAAGCGCTTCTTTTTGAGGAGTCATTAGCTAGACTCCTTCCCATCTACGTTTTGTCATCTTCGAGCATCGGGAATGCACGCCTAACTTTTTGTGATTTGTATTTGGTCTTGTAAGCGTGGATCTTTTTCTTGTAAGCCCTTTTTAATGCATCCCTTTTTCTTTTCATTGCCTCATCTTCAGCTGCTTGGGCTTCCCTTTTTCTCTTTTTCTTCTTTACCCCTTTCTTTTTCACCAACCCTTGAACCTCCTTCTCTTTAAATTTAATAACTTCATATTTCATAATGGTCCGTGCTCTAGGTTTAGTGGTGAATAGGTGATCAGCTTCCTCCCTCCTTTCCTTTTTCTCTTCGTTCGTTCCAATGCTTAACCCATCTTCAAGATGAATTGTATGAAGACATGCTACATTGGCGTATTGGACTCTCCTTTCCTTTCCTCTTTCTGTTGTTTGTTCTTCTAAAGAATCCTGTATATTATTGAAATCCAAGGTATGTGAAGGACTAGTAACAAGCAGATCTAAGTCGGCCAAGTGTTTGCCCAAATCGACTGGACTCGTCGAGTCCAATAAAGTTACTCGGCGAGTCGGTACGAATTCCATAAATTCTTGGGTTTTTTCTGAGTGGGCTCCTTCCAGTAACTTTTCTAATTCATCCAAGTCCTTGTTAACATCTCCTTCTTCTTCAGAGTATATCACAAACTTGCTTGGGTCTTCTTTCATCAAACGTGCAAACTCTTGTTCTAATATCTCATCATCTAATTGGATCATTGAGACTTCATCAATCTTTTCCTCTTCTTGCTTGATTTCTGGAATAGCTTTAAACGTCACAGCCTCATCACCCACTCTCAATGTCAATGTAGACTCACTTATATCAATTAAAGCACACACGGTGTTCAAGAAAGATCTCCCCAAAATAATTGGAATTTCGGGGTCTTCTTCCATATCAACAACCACGAAGTCTACTGGGAAAATAAACTTGTCAACTTTTATAAGGAGATCTTCACAAACGCCTTTTGGATGGATTGTTGTCTTGTCCGCCAAATGGATCTTCATATTCACTGGTTTTGGTTCTGGTAGATTCAACTTCTTATAGAATGACAAAGGCATCATATTGATGCTTGCCCCTGAGTCAGCTAATGCTCGTGTGAAGACTTTATTACCAAATTGGCACGGAAGCACAATATTTCCTGGATCACCCTTCTTTTTAGGCAGTTCACTCATCAAGACTTCTGCAACTTCAGCCAAATCCTTCCTAGCAGCAAAAAGGCCCTTAAGCAAGTTGAAGTATTTAGGCGTTTGAAGTATTGTTTCCATAAATGGCACATTAACTTGTAGAGTGTTAACATGATTCATGAAGGTTCTGTATGCTTCAACTTTTTCTGCAGGCATGGCTTTGGTTGGATATGGCAGTGGAGGCTTATAAGGTTTCGAAGAACTGATGGGTTTCTCAATTTCGCATGGACTCGTCGAGTCCATAGGAGTGACTCGGCGAGTCGGGTCGGGTTTGGCTGGATCCGATTCTTCTACCTTTTCTTCCTTCTTCTTGGAGATCCTTAGTGCTTCTGTAAATTTTTCTTCACTGCTGGAGGTTATTACGCTCACGTTCTCCATTCTTGGATTGGTCTCGGTGTTGCTCGGAAGTTGACCCGGTCTTCTTTCATTCACTTGATGTGCAAGCTGTCCCAGCTGTTTCTCAATGTTGAGAATGGAAGCTTGCTGATTCCTCAACATGTTTCTGGTTTCTTGCATTGCTACATCGTGATCATTATGTCTTTTCTCGGACGCGGTTATGAACCTTGTGAGTAGATCTTCTAAATTTGCCTTCTTTTCCGTCACCGGCTCTTCCTTTTGATAGAATCCCCTCTCCCTCTGTTTGTATTTCTCCTCCTTAGCCTTTTTATATTCTTCGTATGGGAGCCATTCCTTCTTCGGTTTCCTCCAGTCTTCATCGTATCTATCGCCACTGGAATAGAATACTTGAGCCTTTCTATTTCCATTCTCGTCTCGATCACAATCCTTGGTAAGATGGGGGCCGCCACAATTTTCGCATCCTACCCTAATAGCATGGATCGTTTGATCCATTTTCGTCATTCTTCAGTCTAGGCTATCGAGTTTAGCTATTACCGCCGCCATGCCATCGTTCACCGAGTTTACTGCTCCACGACTCACTTCATTCCTCAGATTGTGGTATTCTCTAGAATGCTTAGAGAATTCTTCAATTAATTCCTTTATTTCCGGAAGGTGGCTTTCGGGTGAGCGGGCCTTGTGAATCGAGTAGTTGCCTTGTGGTGACATTAACTCCATCATAAAAGATGGAGACCTCTTGTTGGCTATTAAGATCATGGTGTGGGCAATTTCTAAGTAGGCTCTTGTACCTTTCCCAAGCTTCATAAAGAGATTCACCGGGTTGTTGCTCGAAGTTGGCAATGGCTTTCTTTAGCTTGGCTATCTTGGAAGGTGGACAGAAATGGTCAATGAACTCTTCTTTCATCTTGGCCCATGTGGTGACCGATCCGGGAGGGAGTGACTTCAACCAATCTTTTGCAGCTCCCTTAAATGTGACAGGAAGCATGCGAAGAAGCTGGATCTCACGAGGCACATTGGGTACATTGAAGTAATCTGCTACATCATTTACTTCATCCAAGTGCTTATAGGTGTCTTCATGATCTCTCCCGTAAAAAGGGATCTCCTTGAGTTGAGCGAGAATATGGCCCTTTAGCTCAAACGTAGCGGTTGCAGGAATTGCGGGTTGCACAAGTCCCGGCCCGGTGTCATCACGCATCCTTTTCTTCCACTCCCCCATGGGGACTTCATCGATGTTAGCCATAGTGATAGCTAACTCTTATTCGGAATCGGTTTCGTGCTCGGAAATATGCTCTTCTTCTTCCTCGGTCTCGTACTCGATATCTTCGTGAATTGGTTCTTCAATTGTTAACGAGGCACTGGATGCTCCTGATTTGCTGCCTTTCTTCTTTCTGAAAGCGGATTTCAAGTTCTTGAGTGGTGAGTTCTTTGAAGTTGCGGTTTCTCCTACGGCTTTTCCTTTGCTTCTCTTTAGTGCGGATTCCGGGTCTTCCAAAGGTGGTACTAGAGGTGTGTCCGATCCTCGGGTCATGAAATAGCTAAAAAAACGAAACAAAAGAAACGAAACGCGTAAAAGGAACAAAAACGAAAAAAATAAAAATAAAGACTAACACAGCGATGGACTCGCCGAGTCGGCACGGGTGCACTCGGCGAGTGCAAGGCAAAAACAGAAAAGAAAAAATTTCTAGTAAAAAAAACGGAATTGTAATAAAACTAAGTCTACTTACTGGATTTGCTTTGTAAATAACTTTGAGTAAGATAAATCCCACACAAAGGATCGATTAAACTAGACTTTATTATTAATTTTAGAACCGTTCCCCGGCAACGGCGCCAAAAACTTGATGTGTGTAAAATCCACTAGTTTTAAACCTACTTTTAATTATCGAATAACACACAAAAGGCAGTGAACCTATCAATTGTGGTATAGCTAAATAAGCAGGGTATCGAACACAGGGAACGACAAATTAAACTAAAAACTAATTTAATCTAAGTTAATTAAAAAGCAGGGGTTGTTCTCTAGTTTTACAAGACTAGAAACTTACTAATTATTACTAATTTAAAGCTAGAAAATAACGATTTAACTAGATTCAATAATTGGAAAGGAACTTCTGTTTAGCTCAACTTGGTTAACTCTATGGTTGATTTTCAAGGTAATTGTGCAATGGATTAATTCTTTCGTTGGTTACCGATTCAAGTGATTAGGTTCATGTTCACTACCCTAATCCTTAGCAAATAAACTAACTCAAACAGTGGCCAATTGCTTAATTTAATTATATTTACTAGATTAATTATTCGGGTTAAGTTAGACTTGCAATAGTTAACTAATTTAGTCTTTTTTAATTAACCTCTTGTTTGATAGTCATAGCTTGCACATGAATTTACTCAATTTTCTTATTAATTCTAGTTTCATATTCATTAATCCTAGACATATAACTATGTGGTCACAATATATCATATGAGGACAATAATCAATATATGTTCATGCTAATCAATTATCTTCCTATTAACAGAAAATTAATTATTATTCACACACAAGGTTCTTTAGCAAGCTAAAATAACAAAAATTCACCAACTTAGAATTAATCCTACCAATCAATCAAACCATATTGTCAACTTTGTATCCCCAAACAGAAGTCTAAAGGTTTTAGCTCATAATTAAAGTAAATAACAGCAAACAATCAAAGTCAAATTGCTTAGTCATGATGAATAAACAAAAGAATAAATGGAATGATGAAATTTTGCCTTAATTACTCTCCGGAATTGAATTCTAGCTTCCTTCTTCGTCTTCTAGGGTTTTTCAGGCTTCTCAATCGTAGCAAGATACTTCTGAATCGTCCCAGAACTCCCTATCATCGATCTGTGGAATTATCTATAAATAAGCGATCCGACTCGTCGAGTCAAGTGGTGACTCGTCGAGTCCCTCTCACATTCCCCGTATTGCGATAACTATCTGGGATCCCGAGTCATTATCCTTCTGATTCCTCGACCGGACTCGTCGAGTAGCTATCTGACTCGACGAGTAGAAGCTTTTTTTAGTGTTTTTCCTTCTTCATTCCACTCTCGAGCTCCTAACTGCTTCTCTTGCTTCCTTTTGCTTCCGAGCTTCATATTTGGACTGAAAAACATAATTTAACACTTTTAAGTACCTTTTGTCCATAATATGCGATAATTTAGCTAATATATGAATAAAAAAAACTATACTAAATACACACTAAATATGCACATATCACATGTGAATTCTGAGAGTTCTCAATTGGTTGCATAATAATTTCGAAGCAATGGCAGGCCCTTGTGCTGCCAGGTGGCAAGAAATTAACATTGAGCTCAGTCCATATGAGTTTGGATTTGTCATTATCCTTGTCTTGTGATTATGGTTTTGACAAATTCACATGGATAAGAACACATACACCATAAAATCTAAGTGTCATAATGTTTCTCTCTGATTCATGAAAATGATGGTGAGGAAACACTTTCACTAAGTAGATTTTAAGTAGATAGCAATTATGATATTTGCATTCTCAAAGTCGTTAGTGGGGCGTGTGTGGTTAACCGGCACACTAACATGGACTTGTGAGAAATGGCAAAGGTCTAAACAATTGGGACTATGATTACGACATCCTTTTTTATAGTTCTAAAAATTGTTTAGACACACATGTGAGCTATCTAAGGAAAGGTGTGTGATTTTGATAAAGTCTTATCAAAACATCTCGTATCAGAAATCTGAACTTTGGTAAGAAAGTCAATAAAGTATTGATTTCTAGAAGTTCAGATGATTTCTGAGCACCTGTCAAAGCTAGTGGGAGCATAAGTGTTATGTTAATAATCATCATCTTAGTGGGAGCATGATAATTATTATTAGTATTGCAAGATAGCAATGTTAATTATAGAAAACAAAAGTTTCAATTTGTGAATTGTAGGGGATGAAAAGGTTGTTTTACTATAATTAAGGGAGAGGAAATTATACTTCATTTCAATTCTAAAAGCTTAGATTGAGGTTTTAATCATCTTTAGTCAAGGATATATATGAATTTTGTGTTGGAATGACTCAACATAAGGAAGTTCTATATATGGGTCCATTATTTGCGTTCTAAAATTCGATTATGATTACGACATCCCTTTTCATAATCTGAATTATGAGAACTTGGCAAATAGAAAAATTGTAGCAAAATGACTGGTCTAGTATCATGTCTTTATGTGAGACATCATGAATCCTGTTCCATATGCTTCAGATATAGGATCGATTGCATGTGCTATAATATTCATCCTTTCTAAAATTTTCCAAATGCCTGGGGCATTAAGAAGGGAAAAAAGGTCTAGAATTTGATATGACTAAAATGATTAAGCAATTGTCGAGGGCAATCTAAGGTTTACCAAAGATTGGTTGCTCAGGGACAGTTGGAAGTATAGTGTTAATTTTGGAAGGACCATATTGACATATTTTGAAAAAAGAGACAACTAGTGTTCGGAGTGATAGTCAAAATAGGAATATAGAAATGTTCCCATAGGTGAAAGTTATTCATCAAACCTGTGTAAGATTAGGAAACTTAATGCAAGAAGAATGCTTAAAGACAATGAACTTTGAATATGAGACTTTGGTTCCATGGAGTTGGTCTCTATTGGAATACTCTGTAATGTCTGTTGACAAGTCTTTGTGAATTTGTGCATAATCATTACAAGAGGATCAATGTACATAAGTTTAGAATCTAACAGATTTAGGTAAATGTCAGAAATTTGGAATTCTTGCATTTGCGGTAAGGATTTTGAATTGTGAAATGAGAATCATTGGAATTATGTTCAATAGATATATTTCACAAAGTAAAGATCATAGACAAACTTAGTGTGCATACTTGTTGTATGGCATAACTAATGTTTGGAAAAACATAGTGTGCATACTTGGTGTATGGCATGACTAGTGTTTAGAAAACATAGTGTACATGCTTGTAGCATGGGACAACTATTGTTTTAATTCAAGTATAAAGTTGGTAGTTTGAAACAGTATATAATGAATGATGGGTAATCAATATGGTGATAAATAAAAGGTGTTCTTTTATATCCATAAGTTCTGAGACCATATTGGATTCGATTATTCTTGTGTTTCACTTTGCATGTTTTGAGTTCCAGAATAACTAGGTCGTTCTTCCTAAATGACTAAGTTATTCAAACCATCCACAGTCGGTCATATGTTGGAAGTAGATATGAATCAAGACTATCATGAAGCTGGTTTGTAGATGTCCAAGGTAGTGGACATAGCAAGAGTTGCTACAACATTCATGAGTGCTCATAAGTTCTGAGTATTGGATTCAACCCACGCTCATTGGAATCACTTCATGGATTTTATACGAGTGATCATGAGCTGATAATATCTTATATGCTTCAAACCTAGAGATATGAGTTGTTACTATGAGTTGGTTATATATTGATTGAACGAAAACACATTGGTAACTCGATGTTATAAAACATGCCTTTGTGTATAATTCAACAAGTAGTAGAACAAGCCATATGAGTCGAAGTTTATCCATTACTTATACCTTCGGGATAAAAGCAATATCAATGGGCCCCTCAATGATTTAGTGATGGCACCCTGAAGTGATTGGCCAAGCTAGGACTAATGTGATTTGTTCAATTAGTCGGTCGTCATAAATCGGAAATCGGGAAACAACAAATGGACATAGAGAATGATTATAATCCATGTCTTAGTCTATATGATATCTAGAATGGAGGAATATATGATCCCTTATTTGATGGACGCATCATTGATTTGTTCAGAGTTCGACGATAGCAGCTTTTAAGAGCTACGATTGCTAGTCGGGGTTTGAAGTCATACGCAATAATAGTTTTAGACTTATCCAAGTGGGAGACTGTTGGATTAGTGTCTAAGTCCATAACTATATTTGGTATGTACTAGACCCGATTGGCATGGTCCATTTGGGTTGCATGGCATCATGCATTTGGATAGACTAATAATACGAAGTCCCCGACCTTCGATGAGGCTCAGGATCCGATCATAGCCATGACGTGGCTGTCTGACGTGGAAGGATGTTTCTTCACGTGCTCATGTCCTACTGACCAGAAAGTAAGATATGCCCTGAAGTTGCTATAGTATGGGGCAAAGGACTGGTGGAGATTGATGATTGGGTCGTATACGGATGACCAGAGAGCTAGTGTTACTTGGTAGAAGTTCAGGGATATGTTTCGAGCTTGCTACATTCCATGGGTCGAGCGCGAGCGGTTGTCACAGGAGTTCTTGGATCTAAGACAAGGTACAAAGTCGGTGGCGGAGATCACCTGCATGTTTACCGAGAAGGCGATATTTTGCCTGGATGTTGCTTCTGAGTAGGCTCAGATGACACGTTATCTGAGCATTCTCAGGACTGAAATCCTTCAGTTTGTGGCTACCTAGGGATGTGATACACTATTGTAGTTACAGGGGGCCACTAGGCGGTGCGAGCTAGAGATTTAGCTATAGTTGAGGGAGCAGCGGCAGGCCCCGATACAGTCACAGCCGACGCTGAAGCGGTCTAAGACAGCTGATACGAGGACTGGGGGACAGCCAGGCCGCACTTGTGGGAAGTGCGGAAAGGCTCATTCGGGGAAGTGTGAAAACATGCTCTTTGACTAGACCTAGATTTACTACTTCAACCTAAACACAATCTTAGATTGTATTGAAAAACTGCATTAAGTTTTGTACAAACTTCCCAACAATGTTCATTTCTTCTCATACGCTCGGAAGTGTGAAAACATGTGATATATGTTTTACAATAAGAAAACTTATTGTTTGTTACCAATTATTAACTTAATAGAACGATTAGGTGCACTAAAAGTTGATTAACTACACATAAATTCAATTCATGAAAGTGGCTAATCAAACACAAATCAAATTCAAGGATTCTAGTTTAAACAAAAACATAATCACTAGAATAGAATCACAAATCAAACATCAAATCATATGCTTCAAGTCAAGCAATCAACATATTTTGAACAAGAACTAGAAACTAATGTTTCTTACCCACACATGGCTAAGAACAAATCAATCAAGGAAAAAGATGGAATTGGAAATGTTTAATGCTTACAAAATGAAATCAAAAGTGTTTGCAATGATTTGGTCTTCTCAATAGCTCCAAGAAATCTCCCCAAAGTTGCCCAGGATCGCCAAATTAAATTGCTCCAGAAACCGTCTCTGCCTCTAAAAATGACGTATTCTTTTGTTTTAATTAATGTTCATGTGCATGCCATATGGCCATGCGTTTTTAGCATGTCCATTCCTTTTGCCCATGTGTTTTTGGCATTGCCATTTGTCTTGACCATGCGTTTTTGGCATAGCCCATGCTTTTTGCTTAAAGTCCAACAAGTATTGACTGTTGGCTCCATCTTCACTCTAGCTTCACCACGAGTCATGTTGCTTAAATATAAGATGATAAAGGACAAACACGCCCCATGTCGGTGTGACAAGAACCGTGTTTCAAACATATTCATTTGCTATGATGACAATGCAACAATGACACGGGTTATGTATTCATGGTTTCCTCCATGGAATGACCGATTCATCTTCTCTTCATGCTCCAAAGCTCCATACTCCAAGTTCCATGCTTCCAAGCTCCAAGCTGCATATTTTCTGCAAAATAAATCAAAAATATTGAATTACCAGACATTCTTAATGAAACATGCAATTACCCAAATAATTAACTAAATGCAAGAATTATGAAGTAGAATACTATGAAAAGACGGAAATAAACATGCAAAATAGGTGCATAAAATGCACCTATAAAACCTCCCCAAGCTTAGGCCTTTATTGTCCTCAAGAAAGAACAAAATTAAGAATCACCCTAGAGAAGACGATAGGTGATTAAAAAGAAACTAAGATGAAAAGAATGGAAGGAACGAAAAGGACTAAATGGAATTGAGAGTGAATGCATGCAATAAAAGAAAAACTAATGAAAATAACATATGTACAAAAAGATTAACAAAGCTTCAAAGATTTTTTTTCAAATATTAAGGCAATAAACAAAACAAAACAAACAGATTCAATAGAAGTAACCTCATTGTGTCATACAGTCGAAGGTGTACCTATCGTGCCTTAAGATAACTTGACATTAACCCCACAAAGATATGTAACATGTAAAACAAGATATTTAGCAACTCCCTAACACAACTCAACAAAATCAAAAGTTACAACACTTGTTCACTTTTACAGGTATTGGGTTAGCACATGGAAAAAATTATGGTCTTACTCTAGTGAAAACATGTGATGCAAAATATGCTCAATCATTTTCATTTTACAAAGCATGACAATGACCGACTCCAGCTATTTTTTGACTAACAACAATCTTTTTCTAAAAATTCCCTAATATTTACCCGGATTGGTTACATGTTTCAAACCACTTACACAAGTCAAAGTAATTCACAGTCAGTCCTAATGTCATAAGTTCAGGTTCAAATCTAAGGGAATCTTTTGACAGCTAAACATTTTTTTTCTAACTTGAGTACATATAGTGATGCATATTATTCAACTAAACTATAAATAATATATATATATATATATATATATATATATATATATATTAAGTTCATGACTTTCTATGGAACCCATGTAGCGAACTTTCAACCCAATCAGTCCTAAACAATTCAGCTTTAGACAATTAGGTGTAGAACACCCCTCGGAGTTTACTAATTCGAGTCCCAAAGGTTATAGATTAACTCAATAAAATTTTTATTTTTTATTATTTGTATTTTTTTTAATAATAATGAAAAGCCAAGACAATGCATAATACTCATTTTAATTTGTTTGCTAGGCTTATTTGCTTATATTTTCATCCTTGACTCTTTCTATTGTTGGGACATCTCACGGTCTATTACTGTGAGTGACTTTTAAGACATTTTTCGGGGGACTGATGTAAACACGCAAAGACCCGTAAGTACAGTTGGAAACAATGTCCCCGAGCAGGGTATTTAGAAGGGAATAAGTAGAAAAGACTTTTTAGAGCTCTGGATGATTCGAGGCACTGAAAATTTATATTCATTTTATGGCTCTTTTGAATTTGGATTTTGGATATGAATGAGCACTTACTACTCATAAGACTGTTCGTGTGTGCCAAGGGCTAAACTATATCTGTCGATATGCTTCAGTGTTGATAACCTTATCACATGTGGCATTCAAATGTTCTAATACCAAGACATTTTTGCCCAAAAGATCCAGTTTTTTTTGGGGATGAGATTTCCGTTTGAATATCTCTAAATTTTTGTTACTTATAATCATCACCAACTATACTTGTTCTTGACTACACTGGTCATCCAAGTAATTTTGCACAATTGACTCACACTTATGTTAATTTGTGATCTTGTGTGAAATTAAAGCTACCATCGAAACCAAAAGAAAAAGAGGCCCTTCGATAGTCATCAACGAGTATTCGATTGTAATTCATGGGAAACCACACAAGCAATTCTTCATCTCTCTTGATGTCGAATGAAGAGATCATTGCACGAGATCAATTCTGCTTTCGTATCAATAGTTCTTTGATGCCACAATATCCAAAATTTTCTTAATTTACTTCTATCCAATTCTTTGGAACACGAAAGAACTGGAATCCTTGAGGTTTTGGGTATTACCAACTCAAAACTTAGATTTTGCAATGTCTAGCAAAGGATCTTCGTTATTCTTCCCATAAGTGAATGAGCCTAGTCTCCATGCCGAAGGATGGTTCTCTCTATGTATCGAAACTTGTGACGGTTCTTATCTGCTTGGGAGAAGTGAACGATCTGGTTGAAGTGACGGTTCAAGATTTTCACGGGAATCAATGACAAAAGTGATGATTACTTTATTACATGGTGATTTTTATGGTGTCGGTTAATTAACCAATATTCCATGTGACATTTTCTTATTGGGTACTAGTTTGAATTTAAAAATCTCGCAAGTTATAAAAGGAAAATGATGATTTCCTTTTTAACTTTATGCTCTCTGATTAACCCTCAAGAACCATAATTGTTCATTGCTTCTAAAAATTCTCCAAATTCTCTTCAATTCTTTACAATGGCTGCTTCTCCACGCAATGTTGATCACACAACCACCAATGTAGAAGAGGTTTCTCAACCTATGATGATTATTCAACACACTAATCTTCGTCTTGTTCCATCGCTTGAGGCATATCCAGAGGAGTTACAAATGCTTATTCAAACTCTGAATAACTCTATCTTATCATATGCTCTAGTTGCTTTGTTTGTAGTTCCTATGGAATTGTTGTCTCTTGTTGCTTTAATTGCGGTGTACAACAAAACAACCAAGGTGGTCACATTTTAGATTACGAACTCAAAATCAAAGAAGGCTACTCGAAAACAATTTGCACAAATTCTTCGACTTCCAACTTCAGGTACTTTTTATGAAGTTACGAACGATCAATTCATATGTTCAACGAAATGGGACATCAACTTATACTCACTACAATTATTTACTTTAAGAAGTCCTATGTACCATGTGTTTGGAGTTTCTAGTTTGGGATAGTTCTGAGGTGTTTGACAGAAAGAAGCTCTGGGCTTGACAAGGCCAAGCTTGAAGTATATTCTGTTACGGCGGGATTATACTATGGTCTTAATGTTGATTATGCATCACTTCTATGGGAAAAATTTGGAATCTCAATCTCTCATACAAAACTAGCAACAAGAGTGTCGAGTGCTAGGTTTTGGGGACTTACTTTGAAAGAGAGTTACAATCAGAAGAATATTCTCATCCTTGTTTGAATTGAATCTGCTAAATTTCCAACGATGTCTACTCCAAGAGTTTTTGTGGATGATGCTAATGTTTTTCCCACTGTTTCTGGGATCCCTGATTCGATTCTTAAGTTGGTTAAACCAACAAATCCTTTGTTGGTCCATTATTTACTTTCGATTGATTCCACCACTACAACATTTGTGCTACCACCACATGTTTCTCAAAAAGAGTCCAAAACTCAAAAGAAAAAAGAAGAAACAAGTTGAGAAACAATCAGATGAGCAAGAAGATGTTGCTAAAGAAACAATCCCTACAAAAAACAGGAAAAAGTGGATCTTAAACGTACAAAACCATCTGTCAAGCAGCAATTTGATGTTGTTCCTTCTAAAGAAGTTCCAAAGAAAGTTGTATTGAAAAGTCAAGATGAAGCTTCACCCAAAATCGAATCATATAGTTCAAAAGGGCATTCAAGACTAAGAGGAGATTACAATATACGAGGAAGGGAATTGTTATTCGTGATGTTTCGACTCCTAGATCTCCAACATCGAAAAAGCATCAAGCTTCAGATGTTTTTCAGAGATTAAAGAAATGAAAGCTTGATATAGTTGAGACATCATATGAGAAGGTAACAGTGGAGACAGAGGACGAAAAAGAAATGGATAAATCACCTACAAGAATTGTTGATTCTTTTTATGTATCATTGCGAAAGGATACGCCTATCAAGTCGAATTTCAAGGAGATATGGATTCTTGATGTCACTGTAAATGTCTCTGATATGTAACATCCATAAAATTTCCAATAAATTTACACTTTTCAAAAACCACCCAAATCCATTAATTATTACAAAAAGGTTTTCAGTTTGCTTAGTATTAGAGAATCCCAGAAACATTGTTGTAAAAATGAGGAGCGTACGATCACGCCTTCGCCTTGCCACGATCTCATGAAGTACCTGAAACAGAACACTAAAACTGTAAGGCCGAAAACTTAGTGAGTTACCCCAAAATACCAACCACATATAACCATACTCATGTCATATCTCAATACTGAACAACCATGCATATCAAGTCTACAGTGTGATTGGTCCGCCCGCACCGGGACTTCAATCCACCTGGTCCACCCTCTGAGTCTACAGTATGACTAGTCCGTCTGCACGCGGTCTTCAGTCCACCTAGTCCACTCCTTGGGTCTACATTATGACTGGTCCGCCCACACCGGGCCTTCAGTCCACCTGGTCCACTCACTGAGTCTAATGTATGACTGGTCCGCCCGCATCGGGCCTTCAGTCCACCTGGTCCACTCTCCGAGCCTTGGCACATCTGGACCGCCCTCTTGGGGCGTTCAGCCTATCCGGACCGCTCGCTAGACCTACGGTCTATCCGGTCCGCCATGGGTATGTTGGCCTACAGCAGAAAGCAGGACCCGCCTCAACCCAACCTCAGTCAAACAACCATGTGCACATAAAACAATTAATCACATAACAATCCTCAGCCAAACAATGGTTCAATCTGATCATGCAGCATAACAACATCCTAACCATGATACCGACCTAACCAGTCACTAACATAACATTACCCCATATACCAGGATACCGACCTTAACCAGGTGACTAACATAATACCATCCTAAAACCAGGATGCAAATCTAGCAACTCAATAATATATCAAACAAATACCCGAATTCCCATCCGATAAAGGGCTGATCTTGGTGCCTTAGAACCTGGTCCCTACAGACATTACTTATCGCATCCCATATGAAACCACTTCTTCCCATGCCAAACCTTGCCAACCGATCTAAGCCGGCCACCGACTTCTTTCCCCTGATAACTACACATATCAACTAAGTATCACCTGATGGTACTATCATATTCCCGTCTTGCACCTACTTCTGCAGCTTGCGAAAACCGGATACCATAATAAACCATCGGACTCTACCATAGCTCTAAGCTATCTTCCTTTTGTCAAAACTGACGTCAACCCGGGTACGCGCAATATTGGAAACTCATCCAGTTCTCCTCCTGAATCTAATCCCTTTTCTGTGTTAAGATAACACATCCTTCAGCGTCCAAACAACTCTCATGGATAACCAACTAAATCACATGAACACTCATATCTGGCCCAATCAGCCTCGGGTTGGAATTCCAGGTATATCTACGACGGGTCCAGCCATCCCTCAGATGGAACACCACCACGTACGTAACCCATGACTATAACCATACTTGGAGCCCAAGGATCTATCCTTGCATTACTTCCGAACTCCTCTGGTTCGACATCAATGATAATCATTCCACAACCTCAACGGACACCCAACCCGGATGTGCTTCCATACAACTGGTATAAGCTCAGTGCTCACTATCCATAACTAAAATACTTTCGCTTATCCATTCATGCTACTGTTTTCACTTCTGTTATCCAACACTTCTTCCCTGATCTACTTACATTTCCTTTCCATTATTCAAGGAAGTCTACTTGACAACCTTTACCACATCATCAAGTGACACAGTGCTAAAACTCCACTCTACACTACATATTGTAGAGTAACTGCTATTCCATAACTCCCATATACTCCGAATGTGGTCATATAACTAACAAAGCCCATACACTGCCTTTAGCTAACTCCATTATCATGATCATTACTTGAGACCAGATCTATTGATTTCTATTGCATGGCAACGTACTCACTCATTCTCCGCATACATGTCTACTAACACATACAGAGTCTTCAACATGACTGGACCGCCTTACCAGGCCTTCAGCCCATCCGGACCACTCACAGAACCTTCAGCATGTCTGGATCGCCCTTCTGGGCCTTCAGCCTGTCTGGACCGTTCTCCGAGCCTTCGGCCTAACTGGTACGCCTATCGGCCTTCAGTCTCTCTGGACCGCTCAAAACTATTGTACATCACCCTAAACCATTCTTCTCGGGAATCTCTCCCATGCATTCTATTCTAGCCCTCCAGGGGCTCCGAACTCCAGATCTATCCCAAGTATTTTTAACCCCGACCTAATCCTAGGCTTCATGCCAATCAACTACCTTATCTGAAACCATGGTCTGTTGCCTGCCCCACGTGTCTATCACCTGCTCTAACCAGTTCACACTCTCGGCTAAAGACACTGCTGAATCCAAACAACTAACCAACCCTGGATGCTTGCTGATTCACCTGAGAATTTTCCAATTCTCCCCACTTAATGCACCAACTACTAACTATCGATGGTGAAACCATCATGGCTCAATCGACCCCACTCGATATAGTCCCCCCTTCTCCATGAACTAATTCTCTCTGGAGTGAGCAATCTCCACAGGACAACTCTCCCATCATCGCACATCCCAAACTCCAAGGAAGTTCGAATCTCAACTGAACACTTCTCACCTCGTAGTTGCTATTCCTAGCAAAGAGTTCATATATCTTCTCTTCCGATCATCAATCCTCCTGGATGCTAACCGACTACCACTCCTAGCTACTAAGATGCAAATCATACTACAAATCATGTGGAAAAGGCGGACATGTTTACAATACCATGCAAATCACGAGATAACAAGATAACAAGATGGAAACATACCCGCAGCTGCATCTGGCTCTGCCTTGACCTCCTCTGCTGTAAGCTGGAAAGCGCGTCCCTGAGTCCTTGGAGGCTCCGATCCACCCTGACCCCCGCTCGTAATCATCAAATTAGCCGGTGTTGGAGCCTACACCGGTCTTGCAACAAGTTGTGGACAGTTGGCCCTCAAGTGCCCAACCTGATGGTAATGATAACAAATCCCTCATATCCTAAACCAGGGCCGACTGACGACAATCCTTCACATAATGCAACTCCTGGATGCTGGGACTGCACTGGGGCCTGCCTCTGCTCTCGCAACTGCAACTCAATCTCTAACTCATGCCGCCTGGCGGCATCCTGCAACTCTAACAAGGTATCACATCTCTATGTGGACACAAACTGCTGGATATCCCTCTTGAGCATACTCAGATAACGGGACATCTGAGCCTGCTCTGAAGCAAACTCAGGGCAAAACATCGCCCTCTCTGTGAACATCCTACTGATATCCGTCACCGATTCTGAATCCTGCTTTAACTCCAATAACTCCTGAGCCTCTCTCTCTCTCTCTCTCAACCTGCGGAACATAACAAGTACTGAACATTTCTTGGAACTGATCCCAAGTGACAGCAGCCCGCTACGCATCCGAATAAGATCCCGTAGTCAACCTCCACCAATCCTTCGCTCCGAGCCTCAAAAGGTTCAGAGCACACCTCACCCTCTGATCCGCAGGGCATGAACACATGAAGAAACAACCCTCCACATATGACAACCATCTCATAGCAATGATCAGATCCTGAACTCCATTAAAGGTAGGTGGCTTCGTTTATCAAAGTCCCGATACTGAAAACATCGACTGACTCCTCCCCCTGCCGCTGCTATAACCGCTATAACTGCCGCAGTAGCCGAATCTGCAAGAGCTTCATATCGCTCATCAAAGTACTCAACCACGGCGGTCTTGATTGACCCAAACATCTTCGGCAACTGAGCCCGAAACATAGCAACCATCTCATCATGCAAGATCTCACGAATCCTGGCATCCAACTCATCCGTACTAATCTGACCAATGACCTCGGGTGGCGTTGATCCACTCTGAACACCTTCTCCTGATCCTGATCCCGAACTGAATCCTTCCCCGAAGCATCTCGTAACCACCATACTGCAACATACCAACAAGACCCTTAAATACAACACATAACCGCCTGAGAACTAAATTATAATCGACACCCTAGGGAGTTGTGACTTCCTTGATACGCGTATGGGTCCTGTGCTTCCAGTAGTACGGGCCCATACTACCTTCCACACCTACCCATATTTGTCTCAAGTATCACCACAACACCCTAACCATATATGAACACACCGCAAGCGCTCAATCCTCACTCCTAGAGGAATGTTGAATATCTCAAATAAGGGAAAACCTAGGCTAGCAGGCATCATGTAATCTGGCAATTCTATCATGCAATCCCTGAAGATCCCTAGCCTAGTACTAGCATACTGTTCTAATGCATCACATAATCAAATAACTTGTATGGTATTTTGGGGTCAACTTACTAGCTCCGTATGATCGTACCCTCTGCCTCCTCCTTTTCTTATTTGAAAACCATTTTAGAAATCACCTTGAAAACTCCCTTTGATTTGAGACTGGATTCACTCGAATGTTCCTCCAATTCACTCAAACCAAGGCTTTGATACCAACTTGTAACATCCATAAAATTTCCAATAAATTTAAAATTTTCAAAAACAACCGAAATCCATTAATTATTAGAAAAAGGTTTTCAGTTTACTTAATATTAGAGTATCCCAGAAACATCGTTGTAAAAATGAGGAGCGACACGATCACGTCTTCGCCTTGCCACGATCTCCTAAAGTACCTGAAACAAAACCTGAAACTGTAAGGCCTAAAGCTTAGTGAGTTACCCCCAAAATACCAACCACGTATAATCATACTAATATCATATCTCAATACAGAAAAACCATGCATATCAAGTCTACAGTGTGACTGGTCCGCCCGTACCGAGACTTCAATCCACCTGGTCCACCCTCTGAGTCTACAATATGACTAGTCCGCCCGCACCGGGCCTTCAGTCCACCTGGTCCACTCCCTGAGTCTACAATATGATTGGTCCGCCCGCACCGGGCCTTTAGTCCACCTGGTCGACTCCCTGAGTCTACAGTATGACTGGTCCGCCTGCTTCGGGCCTTCAGTCCACCTGGTCCACTCTCCGAGCCTCGGCACGTCTGGACTGCCCTCTTGGGGCCTTCAGCCTATCCGAACCGCTCGCTGGGCCTACGGTCTATCTGGTCCGCCCTGGGTATGTTGGCCTACAGCAGAAAGCAGGACCCGCCTCAACCCAACCCCAGTCTAACAACCATGCGCACATAAAACAGTTAATCACATAACAATCCTCAGCCAAACAACAGTTCAATCAGATCACGCATCATAACAACATCCTAACCAGGATACCGACCTAACCGGTCACTAACATAACATTACCCTATATATACCAGGATACTGACCTTAACTAGGTCACTAACATAATACCATCCTAAAACCAGGATGCAGATCTAGCAACTCAATAACATATCAAAGAAATACCCGGATTCCCATCCGATAAAGGGTCGGCCTTGGTGCCTTAGACCCTGTTGATATAGTGAGGATAACTCACCTTGCACTTGCTGAGATGGAGAGATAGAATCAAAACTCCCAGTCACCTCCACGAACACCACCACCTAATACTCCAAGGAAACCATAACCATCAGAACCAAAATTACCAACATACCCTCAAAAGTCAACTGGTCAACTCTTGGTCAAAGTCAACCTTCCTAGTTGACCCTACTCACCGAGTCAACCTAGTGACTCGTTGAGTTCACTTAACTCTAAAACCCTCCATAAACAACTCGACTCGCTGAGTCATCTCCTAGACTCATCGAGTCACTATGTGACTCAGTGCCTGAAACCCCAGACCAACTCGCTGAGACATCTCCCAGACTCGCTGAGTTCACTTGGAACTTAATCGAACCAAACCCCGACGCTACTCGCCGAGTCATCTCCCAGACTCGCTGAGTTCATACGGGTATTCCAATAATCGAAAGATACAGAGCTGCTCCTTTGCTCCAAACAGTAGATCTGAGTCCCGAGAATGCATTAGCAACATAAAGTTTCTACCTTTACGTGCTTTCATGACCCAAAATTCAAAAACCAAGCTAGAAAAGAACTTAACTCATGGGGAATGGCTTTTTCCTAGCAATTCAAAGGGCTCTCTGCATATTGGATCCAAATAGAACTCAGATCTGGAGTTTCAACTCCAGATCTAACTCATGCACCAAAATCTCATCATATTATCCCCAAACAAACCCTAAAACTCCATGAAAGATGGATCTAGAAAGGGGAAGGTCAAGATAATGATTCATTACCTCCAAAACGACCTCCCACTAAAGGATAATCTGAATCTCCACAAATCTCTTTGATCCAAGCTTCTAGATCTTCAAGATCTCTTCACAAAATCACTTATCTAGGCTCCAAATTGCTTCCAAGGACTCTCACTCACAATTTAGGGTTTCTGGATCTCAAAAGGGTAGTAAGGGGCTGAGGGGTGGACAATAGATCCTTTAAATAGGGTGCAAACCCTAAATCTTAGGGTTTTCTCTTCCCATGACCAACTCGTCGAGTCCAGCTGCCGACTCGGCGAGTTGGTCACTTAACTCGCGACCAAATCCCGCTCTGACTCGACGAGTAACCACACCTACTCGTCAAGTCCACCCTCTAATAACACTTTACACCCCTGAACTCTTGCTTCTGAACTTGGGATGTTACATGATACGGGTACACACATCGATTCCGGTGATCATCAAACACCAATTATCCTTGAGAAGGCGAAATTCATACCATTTTGGGTTTCGGGTACCAAGTCCGTAATAGAGGAGGCCGAAATTCCACGCATCACTGTGAACTTATCTAATAAGGACACAAATGTCATTATTGATGAATGGATATTAACAAGAGAAACAACTGTTGGATTAATGTCTAACTCCATAACTATAATTGGTGTGTACTTGACCCGAGAGTAGCATGGTCCATTTGGGTTGCATATCACCAAGACAATTTGATAGGAAGGACTTTTGAGAAGAGGTTATTTGTGATTTATTAATATATTATAAGTTCTAATATATTAATATGAAATCATATTATTTAATTAGTATTGATCAATAATTAATTTGGAATTAATTTTGTGATAAAAAAGAGACTAATTAAATAAATGGGGATTGATTTGGTAAATCATTCATTCTTATAAAGTGGGCTTGTGATCCATAGTTATTTATGTTGGGCTAAACCCATGTGGTGACCCATGGCTACTCCATGGAGGTTAAAACCCATGGAGCCTAAGGAATGTGGAAAGTCATGCACATTAGAGTGTGCATGGTGTAACCTTAGTTGTGCCACACTATATAAGAAACCCCTTGGTTGGTGAAATTGGTGCTAGATAGACTAGAGTTTTCTTGGAGAGCCATAACCGATTTGTGTACACCATACTCTCTCAAAAGTCATCCTTTGTCCAAAGGTGTGCTGTGATTCCATTTGAGACATTCATACTATATTGGTGCTAAGCTCTTAAAGGTTCAAGGCTTTCAACTACAACAAAAGGTATGTCATCTAACTAGAATTTGTGTAGTATAGATACTCCATTGTATACTAGTTAGGATGATGCTTTGGAAAATGATAGTTTGCATGTATATTAGAGAAAACATAGATCCAAAGCATCTAGGGTTGCATGTACACCATAGGAGTGTTAGAATGCTCAAAACCCTTCAGTGGTATCAGAGCCAAGGTTTGTTTTTCAATATACCTGATGCTACTTGCTTGTAAATGCTTAAAAAATCGATTTTTCTGCTTTCTGGACAGTGGACTCACCGAGTCCAGTGGGGGATTCATGGAGTCACCTCACAAATCTGACCAACTCGCCGAGTTAATTCACGCACTCGACGATTTGGTGCTCCAGAATGCAGATTTTCGAAGTTTTTGGCTAGAATTGGACTAGGATCATTACCCTTAGCTGTTTTTGAACTTATAAACCTGTTTTTGATATGGTAATGATCATGCTTATCCAATTTATAAGATAATTTTCAAAGTTTCATGTTTTGTATTAGTTTATGTGGTTAGGCTAATTACATGAAATTAGTTTGATATGAATTGTCTTGTTCTTATCAGTTTAATTTAGATGATAAACAAAATTGTTTGATTTTTGTAAGTTACAATAGTTGATCTAAATGTTTTGATGAGTTCCATAACTTGTCCTCAAGTTATGCAAAATGAAAAGTTTTTCTTTTAAAGAGATCATTAAACTTATAGGTTATGAACTTGAAAAGTCTTTTTCCATAAATGTTTTTATGAGCTCCATAACTTGTCCTCAAGTTATGGATTTTCAAGAGTCTTTTCATTAAAACCTATATTAAAATCATAAGTTATGGATTCCAAAAGCTTTTTAATAGTTCAAAACTTGCCCTCAAGTTTTGGAATTTGTAAATATAAAAGTCTAACTTTTGAAACATTTAATTCCAAAACCTAGAATTTTAAAGTTTAAAATTCTACCCTTATACTATTATAATATTATAGGTTTACTATATATATATATATATATATATATATATATATATATATATATATGTATGTATGTATAAGAACAAAGTCAGCTTTACCGTTAGTAGGTCTCATTCACGAAGCCGGTCTATAGGGAGGGGGGGGGGGTACAAGGTTACTGCCTATAAAATGGCAGTTTAATGGGTGTCCACTCTCACTCACCGCTTCCTTGACTGGTGGAGGGTCATTAGCTGAACGGGTAGGATAAGACTGTAATTCTTCCTTCATTAAAAGTATAATGATAAATATAAATTAACTAAACACTTATAAATTACCAAATCTTGGTTACTTAGGAAAATGTAAATATGGCGCTAACCCATGAAATTGCACTTTGCACCGTGTTAAGTCGTTAGTGGAGCGTGTGTGGTTAACCGGAACACTTATTTGGACTGGTAGTGCATGGCAAAGGGTAGCTTGATGTTAATCATAGATCAATGGAACGTGTTTGGTTAACCGACACATTGATTATGTGGTTGTAACATTGGGTGTATCAAGCTGATTTGCATGGTTATTGACACTTTGTTTGTGATCCTCGACATCCCAGTCACAAACTTGAAGGGCACAATCGAGATTTAAACATGCCATTGAATTGTTCAATGAATCTCAAAGGATCTTGGAATTTCAATTCACTTAAAACCTAAAATTCTTTTTCGTTTTTCGTGATGGAAATTGGTAAATCATCATTTACCTATCTTCAAATATTTTGCAATTGGATTATGTCATACCTCTTCCAAATTGTAAAATATTGTGTTGGGTCCTAGCCTTGATATTTTATTTGGGTGTTATATTAAGGACTTAAATCAACTAACTTGAATTTCTTCCATTGTTGATGTCTAGTTCAGACAACTATGGTCTTCCCAAATCTTTTGGAACAAGCTTTCCTCTTGAAGATGATGTCCTGCGGTTGGATCGTGGAAGTCATACTTCACTTCCTCCACCTCCTCCAATAATTCTCCCTAACCCACAGGTTCAAAGAATTGAAAATTTCAAGGTCACTCAAGCCTTACTTGCAATGAAGCATCAAGATGGAAGGCCTGTGTGTACTCACGTCTTGGAGATGAAGTCACATTTTGACAAGCTGAGAGTATTGGGTGTCGTTGTCTCGAGAAAGTTGGATATCGACTGGGTTCTTCAATCACTTCTTGAGTCATATAGTGAGTTCATTAAGGACTACTATGTGACAGACCACGACATGGCCCTTATTGATCTTACCTATTTGCTTGTTGCTGCTGAATCCACAATGATTTGGCACACTGGAAAAGCAAATTTGATTGGAGGATTCACTTCTCAAATTTCCATGGGCATTAACATTGGAAACATTGGAAGTCCAGAAAAGTTTTCTCTTCCCAATGGAAAGGGATCGACCATGGTCAAGCCGGTTGACCAAAAGGAAAAGAGAAAGGCTAAGTCTGAGATAGTCCTGTGTACCGTTCCCAAAGAGTCTATATGTTTCTATTGCCAAGAAAAGGGACATTGGTTGCGAAACTTCCTTGACTACCTGAAAGATCTGAGAAAAGGTAGAGCTGAAAATTTTGACTAGGCTTCAGGTAAGTCTACTGTCTAACTCAATTAAGTTCCTAATTGTTGATTCTTAATATATGATGTGACAAGGTTGCATTTTGATGTTTTGTAGGATCATGCAAAGGGAATGAAGCTTAAAGGAAGAGTAATTTGAATCTAATCGTGAAGATGGATTTCAATCGCATGGTTCGAAGATCGGATTTTTGAGCTGCTGCTTAGGAGTTATGATAGATTGCTAGGAAATATGTAATAACATAGTTTTCATTTGTAATTGCATTGTAAGGAAAAGTTTTTTTCCACATTTTATAAATAAATAAATTTTGTTTTTATATTATATCTCCTTGCAATGGCATTTATGAAAAATTAATGTTTGTATGTTTCCATGTTAGCAATATGAATTTGATTCTTTCGTTTGTGGTAGTGTCGAGAACCATTGTCTTTTGGAAATTACGACTAATTCCTTTGGATAGAAACTTGGAATCATGGAACTCGGATTGCATGATGAATGAGAACCTTTGTCTTTTGGAAATTACGACTAGTTCCATGTTCACTTGAATGTGTGAGACAAGTAAAGGACTAGGAGATTGGGTACACTTGGTTGTGTGCTGGTCAGTCCACCACGAAGATCGATAAGACTATGCGTCATTATGTACTAAAGTTTAGTAAATATAGTTATGCTTACAAGTTTAAGTATAATTCTAAAGAATTGGAAAAGGTTCAATGTATGGCAGAACAAATGAGAAGAATCAAATTAGGCAGATGGATAAAAGTTTCTCCAATCTGAAAAATGGGAGAGTACTTTAGTATCATGTTTTATGATCATCTTAATGGTTATGGAAAACCATATCACAATTGATCCTCTAAGGATATCTTAGGGCATTCGTATGTCTAAGAAGAGGGATCATGAATTGTTGAAATGGTTAAATCAAGAAGATGGGTCACACTTCGTTCCCAAAACAAGTGTTAGAATCATACTCCAAGATTGTAACCTTGAGTGACATAATCTTAAGAAAAGGTTTATAACACTTATCAAATGTCGAGTAAAATGTTTTCTACTCTTGTACATTTGAAATTGGTATGTTGTGATGTTTTAGACAAAACAAAGACCAACTAAGGCCAATTTTGTGAAGTGTTTGTCTTGATAAGAATCCACACTAACTCTTGAATATTTGTTTTGTCAAGGAATGATTCATGACAAGAGAATCTTATATGTCAAGAGGGTAGTGAGAGTCTTAAAGATCTTGGAAAAGCTTCATGAACTAATCAAGAATATAACCAATTGTTTATCACTAGCACACGTGTAACATCGTGATTTTTACCATAATTTTTTTTCTTTCTTAAAACATTTATTTAACAGAATATGTTAGCGAAAGACTTAGTTTATTTTTAAATCAAAACATTTTCAAAACCACAACGTTACTTCAAAAATTCAAACATAATTCCAAATCATTAAACCGTAAACAAAAGTATTTTTACAGTAAATAATCAAAAATGTGTCCAAGTGTGGTATCGTTAATACAAATCTACTACCCATAAGAACCCCTCTCACTAAGGCTAATCTAGTAAACTATCAGTACCAATCATAAGACACAAAAGAGAAAAGATACAAGTGTCAGCCCCTGTTGAGTGAGTTCATAAAGTTGCACATAAAACATACAAACCCCAAATGGGTCAATCATTCATTTTATGATGAAGCATAAAAATGATAGACAAATACCACTTAGAAAACAACCGCATATCATGTAACACCAGCAGAAATTAGGTCAAAAATAAATATGTTTAGTAACCATAATTGAGTATACTAAGTGGTAGATATCGTAACAAGGTTTCCAAAAATATAAAGAACACTAAAATCCGTGTTATAACGAAGAAGTTATGACCAATCGAAGATCCGCAATATTACCGGTAATACACTATTAAGCAGAAAATGCGAAATTCCAATAAAATGTTTTTTAACCTTAGGTATCTACATGAAAGTCGTAGATATCCCAAAACCGTAAACATACATAAAAAGAACGCCCAAATCTAACTTCATATGAGAAAGTTATGATTTTTTGAAGTTTCGGACATAGTGGTAGACAGCTAAAAACTCGAAATAGAGATCGAACGACTTATAGCCAACACGACCTAAATGTGAATCGAATATCTCATCAATGGTAATACCACAGTAAAAAGACTGACGAAAACGGGCATCGGATGAAGAAGTTATGGATTTTTAACGGACATTTCCAGTCCCGACCTGTTAAAAATATATCATTAAAAATAAATCAGAATTAGCCGACGGAGTTTAAACGAGAGTTGTAGAGCATTTTCTCACCTATGCGTGGATATAAAGAACGTCGAAATTGGAGCTCGTACTCCAAAGTTACAGAATTTCAAAGAACTGGGCACACCTGCGTTCCCTAAGGAACGCCCTGCGTTCGCAGATCAGAACCGAGTCCCATCGCCATCCAATCCGAGGTTCGTAAACAGTGACGCACTAGGCTCCGGAATGCGTTGCGTACGAGGGAATGCCCCACGTACGTCTCAGGAACGCCCCGCGTTCGAGGCCTCTTCCAGCCCTATAAAAAGGATGCGAAGGCTCCGGGTTTTGGTTGCTAATTCCCAACTTTCTCTCCCAAATTTCATACTTCTACCCTCTCGAGACTATCCCGACATCCCGGTTTCATATCTAAGCTCTTACGGAAGTTTGAAGCCCCAAGATTCCCGAGAAATCGACTTTCTCCAGTCGAAGTGTTGCTCGAGTTTAGTCTCGCCTTCTTCATGCTACCACTTCTACTAAGTAAGTTCATACCCCTATCACTACGTTTTTAAATACCTTTTTAAAAGCTTTTAAGGGGGGGGGGGTGGGGGAATACAAGTAAACACATGACTAAAATCGTGTGAAACACAATTCTCTTGCTGTACTTTTCATTCTATTGTTATAACTATCATAGGAAGTTATTAACATACAAATCATCTCACAATGCAACTTTACTCTATTAAGATACATTATGTTTTATAAATAGAAATATGTTTTATTTGTAAACATGCATATTACATCAAATCGAGGGTAACCGTTTCAACTATAACACTATGTATTTTACAAGTAAATACAACTCATTATTATGCCTTTGTTCATACTATAGAAAGGGTAATCATTTAAGACAAAAGCACATTTTCATGAACACGTGACTTAATTGAGAATCCATGAGTCATTCATCTTCATTATACCTATCAAGGTACCGCTAGAAAGTTCTGTTTTATAACCAGAGTCTCCTGTCCGGAGAACATGATAAGTGTGTATAGATCTATACGGGACTGATGATCCCGCACCCTAACTGTTAGCTACAGTCCTCGGGGTCACAAGTGTCATATCATTCCGACGCCTGAAGAACGTCGTTTAGGCAAACCCATCATAGTACGGTAATGAAAACTCACTAGATAGACAATTATTATGGTATTATGTTTTCAAGGGAAAAAGTGATATTTCAGTCATTATCACATACAAATACAAGCTTCATATAGTTTTGTTTTATAATAAGACTATACCTCATTAGTTAAGCATGACATATTTGCTTACAAGTTACGGACTTGGACATTTAAGACTGCTCCTCACTTTTAGAAAAATATAGGATTTTCCTGGTTCAAATACATACAATTTATACAACAATCATTCATACTTATTTCATACACTCATAAGAAAATATCGGATTTTCTGGAAAACAAACGTGAACTTTCGAATGACATACATTCTCTCAAAACAATACTTATGAACTCACCAACTTTATTGTTGACACTTTTTTTTTTAAATAACTTGTATTCTCAGGAAAACACTAAGCAGGTAGCAACTACTTTTGAAGACTAACGCGCTGGCGTTAGTAACATATTTTGGATCACCATATTGTATTTGATATTGAAACATGTAACACATACAAACATGTAAACTTTTCAAATATATTTATATTATGGTGGTGCGTACTTTCATTACTATTCAATTGTTATGATATTGAATATGACATCCTCTGCCCCCGAACGTTTCTGCCGTTCAGGTTTGAGGGTATGACATATCATAATTATTAAACCACATACATGCACATATGTGTAATCACAATTCTACCATATAACATATATGATCAACCAAATACCACATAAGCAACCGCATAGCATATAATTAATCACATTTCATATATAAGCAACCTTTGATTGTTCAACCTTTTATTAATACCAAACCTTTTGTTACATATTCAACTTTTTAATATACAACCAACCTTTGTTATAAATTCAACCTTTTAATATACAACCAACCTTTGTTATATATTCAACCTTTTAATATGCAACCAACCTTTTGTTACATGTTCCACCTTTTATTACCTCTATCCAACCGATTGATAGAAAAGTGTCCCTTAGTGCCACATAACCTAAGAGAAACACCCCGTTCACTACTTGTGTGCACGGCCAACCGAATGCTCTAAGTGGTTCATGACTTCCACTTGAAACACCAACCCCATGACTCTACTTTCTATACTCCGACTTTGTAAAGTACAAGTACCCTGCGGTCTCATTCAGGATCGGTACAAACGATGCCAATTCCACTGATACACCTTCCGATTCCCACGTGATGTTTGCGCTGGTTACGAACGAGGGACCAACATCACTCCAGCCCACGAACACCGAAGTGCCCGCAAACCATGTGTCACACGGTCATCTAGAAAGACCGACAACTAATCACCGTTGTGGCTATAACTCTTCCTATAGGCACTCTTTCAACCTAGTAGGCACCCTCAATGATCCTGATAAGGTTTTAGGTAAAGATCATGAACTACCCAAATCCTTTATGCATAACCCCGCAATGTCATTTATACATTAAGTAAAGCATGTAATTCATACAATATAAGTGTGTACTTAAACATGCAATATATTCATAACCAACAGATCAAATCACTTCCATACATCATTCTATCAAGCAACTTAAACAAGTGTCATATACACCAAGTTCATCAAGGTGTAAGCAACATAACAATTAGGTCATAGCATGGCAATAGCACAAATCATATATTAGCATCACAAATATCATATCATCATCAAGCACATGTAATGACATGGTCATCCTAAAGTGAATCAAATCGCCATCTACGGATTGCATGTTTAAATAATACAACCTTAGTGAGTTAAAACTATGAACTCACCTAAATGTTTCCATAATATGATGTCTATGCTTCATCTTGTATTCGTGTTAGTCCGCCAAAATGTCTAAACACATTCAAAATTACATATAGTTTAAGCTCAACACCTACAATAACCTAAATAAAATATATGATTATACCGAGGTTAATTTGCAATAACTAATTAGTTAATCAATTACGTAATTAACAATATTTATTTATTTAACCCTAAAACAATAAAATATGTGAGACGTCAGGATTTATCCCCTGGTAAGCTATTTACTTTTGACCAGAAAGCTCAAATCACATGTAAAAGAATATATAACTAGTTCTTTGTGTATAATTGTTTGAGTCATATTCTATATATCAAGCCTTTTCTATCAATGATTTATAGTCTGTGAGATTAATACCATCGTTATACACATAATAATAATTAGAGAACATGCACCTGATCAAATCCATCTCCATATTGCCGATTTATCCATCCTTTAATCCTTGCGATTCCGTCACTTTGATCATGGA
This sequence comes from Lactuca serriola, assembly GCF_051521515.1. NCBI lineage: Eukaryota > Viridiplantae > Streptophyta > Magnoliopsida > Asterales > Asteraceae > Lactuca > Lactuca serriola. Next base: position 256,850,776 of record NC_136415.1, on the reverse strand, counting down.
TTCATCGAGAGGATGGTTCCCTTATCCATGCATCTCGTTGTTTTTATGGAATCCGTATCCCATCTATGTCATTGCTATATAAGTAAACGGAAATTTTGGAACGACACTACTTGCACAACCCGAGGAGTTTCTAGCGGGAAAGCACTTTGTGAAAAAAACCTGTCGTTGGAAAACTATCTAGCAAAACTCACACATAAATTCATATGTTCCAGATCTGCATCGCTTCCTTGATCGAAGCCTTCATCCTATGAGATCGTAATTTCGATTGATTGCATCAATACCGACCCGCTCTATGGAAACTCCGGTTGCAGTCCCACCGTATCTTGCTAACGTGACCAGACCATTGAAAGAGAAGGTCGGAGTAAAAAATACTCTCTCTCTCTCTCTCTCTCTCTCACACACACACACGAAAGGTTGTGGTCAGTTCTTCTAGGGTAGAAGGCGGCACATGAGACGCTGTAAGTAACAGACGTAAGGAAAAGAAAAGTGACCATTTCCTCTAATTGTAAGGGAGTTATTAAATAAAGTTACAACATTGGTCCCTAATGTTTAGCCTTAATAATACTTTAAACAAAATTACCATATTCAACACTTTTAAAAATGCCACTTTACCCCCCTAGACTTTATTTATCCATTTATAGATTATATCAACCTAAATATTCCCACAATTTAATTAGTAAGATTCTTACACACTTTAATTATTAGTTAACTCTTTTATTTATTAATTTACCCTATTTTCTCACAAAATCATTTAATTAAATTATATGCCCATTTAATATAAATTACTTCTTTTAGATATTAATTACTATCTTTTTTTTTTGTTTAAATTATTTCAATTCTTACGTTGAGAATCGAAATAACTTTACAACCGCTAATATTTGAGTAACGAAAAGTTAACGTCGTTTCTAGAAGGATTTTCGGGTCTTTACAACACGACTTGAGGATTATAACCTATCGTGTTGACATATTCTTATTTTTGTGCCCATTCCAATTAAAGTTGATTATGCATGTGAGTTTTATAAGTTCTCAATTGTTTGCATAAGGCAACAACTCGGAAGCTATGGTAGGCCCTTGTGCTGTCAGGTGACGAGAAATTATGATTGAACAAGTTCAGCTCATATGAGTTTGGATTTGTCACTAAACTTGTCTTGTGATTATGGTTATGACAAATTCGTATGGATATGAACACATACACCTTAAAATCTAAGTATTATAAGGTTTCTTTCCGATTTATGAAAATGATGGTGAGGAAACACTTTCACTAAGTAGATTTTAAGTAGATAGCATTTGTGATATTTGCATTCTCAAATTCGATTACGATTACGAAATCCCTTTTCATAATTTGAATTGTGAGAAATGGCAAAAAGGTCTAAACATTTGAGACTTATTGTTATAAGTTTTAAAATTGTTTAGACACACATGTAAGCTGTCTAAGGAAAGGTGTATGATTTGGAGAAGCCTAGATAAAGTTTTATCAAATCATCTCATGTCAGAAATCTAAACATTTGTAAGAAAGTCAATGAAGTATTGATTTCTAGAAGTCCAGCTAATTTTTGAAAACATGTCAAAGCTAGTGGGAGGATAAGTGCTATCCTAGTAAAGTAATGATTATTATGCTAGTGGGAGTATAATCAATTATGATGAATGTTGCAAGTTAGAAATGTTAATTATAGAAAACAAAAGTTTCAATTTGCAATTTACAGAGTTTGAAAAGTTGTTTTGCTATAATTAAGGGAGATGAAATTATACTTCATTTCATATCTAAAAGCTTAGATTGTGAGAGTTTAATCAAATTTAGTCATGATTGTGTTAATTTCGTTCTCAAATTCGATGATGATTACGACATCCCTTTTCATAATCCGAGTTATGAGAACATGGCATATATAAATATTGTAGCAAAATACTGGTTTGGTATCACGTCGTTATGAATCGTGTCCAATATGATTCGGGTATAGGATCGATTGCATGTGCTATAATATTTATACGTTCTAAAATTTTCCAAATGCCTAAGGAATTAAGAGGGAAAAAGGAATAGAACCAGATATGACTAAAGTGGTTAAACAACTATTAAGGACAATCTAAGGTTCGCCAAGGATTGGTCGCTTGTAGTTAGAAGTATAAAAATGGATGGACCACATTGACATATTCTGTAAAGAGTCAACTCTTGTTCAGAAATGATAGTCAAAATGGGAATCTGGATATGTTTCTATAGGTGGAAATCATTCCTTAAATCTGTGTAAGATTAGAAAACTTAATGCAAGAAAGATGTTCAAAGGTATGTACTTTGAATTTGAGACTTCGCTTCCTTGGAATTGTTTTGTTGTCAATCTCCATTGGAATACTTTGTAATGTCTGTTGCCAAGTCTCTATGACTTTTGTGCATAGTCATTACAAGAGAATCATTGCATACAAGTTTAGAATCTAACAAATTACATTAAATGTCAAGAATTTGGTATTCTTGCATTTACAGTAAGGATTTGGGATTATGAAGTGAGCATCATTGAAATATTGTCAATTGATCTATTTCACAAAGTAAGGACCATAGAAAAACATAGTGTACATGCTTGGAGTATGGCGTAGCTATTGTTTAGACAAACATAGTGTGCATGCTTGGAGCATGGCATGGATATTGTTATTGAATTTAAGTATTAAGTTGATTATTCGAAACATTATACAATGAATAATGAGTAATCAATATGGCTCAAAAGTTTTGGGGCCATATAGGATTAGTATTATTCTTGTGTTTCACTTTGCATGTTTTGACTTCCCGAATAATAGCTTTATTCAAACCATCCACAGTTGATCATACTTTGGAAGTAGGTATTAAGGCAAGACTGTCATGAATGGGTCTATAGTTTGTCTAGGTGTTTTAGATATAGCTTCAGTGTTCATGAGTGCTCTTGGAATAAGATTCGAGTATTGGATTCAACCCATGCTCGTTTGAATCACTTCATGGATTTTATCACGAGTGATCATGAGACAATAATATCTTATATTCTTCAAACGGAGAGGTATGAGTTGCAGTTTACAAGTCGGTTGCACATTGATGATATGTAAATGCACCAGTAACTTGGTGTTATAAAACATATCGTTGTGTGTGATTTGATGAGTAGATAGAGCAAGCATATGAGTCGAAGTTTTTCCATTCCTTTCACCCTTGGAGGGATAAAAGCGATATTTGTGGGCCCTCGATGATTTAGTGATGACACCCCTAAGTTCTTAGCTAAGCCTGGACTAATTTGATATGTTCAGTTAGTCGGTAGTCATAAATTTGAAATCGGGAAATAACAGATGGATAGAGAGAATGATTATAATCCATGTCTCAGTCCATATGATATCTAGAATGGAGGCATATATGATCCCTTATCTAATGGATGTGTCATTGACTAGGTCAGAGTTCGACAACGGATTTTAAGAGCTATGATTGCTAGTCAGTTTTCAAGTCGTACTTGCAATAATGGTTATTAGATTTATCCAAGTGGGAGACTGTTGGATTAGTGTCTAAGTCCATAACTATAATTGGTATGTACTTGACCCGAGAGTAGCATGGTCCATTTGGGTTGCATATCACCAAGACAATTTAATAGGATGTACATTTTAGAAGAGGTTATTTGTGATTTATTAATATATTATAAGTTCTAATATATTAATATGAAATCATATTATTTAATTAATATTGATCAATAATTAATTTGGAATTAATTTTTTGATAAAAAAATACTAATTAAATAAATGGGGATTGATTTGGTAAATCATTTTCTTATAAAGTGGACTTATGATCCATAGTTTTTTTATGTTGGGATAAACCCATGTGGTGACCCATGGATACTCCATGGAGGTTAAAACCCACGGAGCCTATGGAATGTGGAAAGTCATGCACATTAGGTTTTGCATGGTGTAACCCTAGTTGTGCCACACTATATAAGAAACCCCTTGGTTGGTGAAGTTGGTCCTAGATAGACTAGAGTGTTCTCAGAGAGCCATAACCGATTTGTGTACACCATACTCTCTCAAAAGTCATCCTTTGTCCAAAGGTGTGTTGTGATTCCATTTGAGGAATTCATAATATTGGCGCTAAGCTCATAAAGGTTTAAGGCTTTCAACTATAAAAAAAGGTATGTGATCTAACTAGAATTTTTGTAGTATAGTTACTCCATTGTATGCTAGTTAGGATGATGCTTTAGAAAATGAAAGTTTGCATGTATATTAGAGAAAACAGAGATCCAAAGAATCTAGGATTGCATGTACACCATACAAGTGTTAGAATGCTCAAAACCCTTCAACAACAACATCCACAGTTTCAACATCTACAGTTCTTCCACTACCACCATCATCAACACTTGTTTCCTCAATTCTTTTTTCCACAATTTCTCCTATTTTTGTTGGGGTGATAAATAAGTCTATCACAACACTTTTCTCGTCTCAATCCACCAAGGATGAGAAAGGGATTCAAGAAAAAGAAGTTGATGGTGATGATATCATGGTTTTATTTGCTGATCTTTATTTTGATCTAGAGGAAGAAAATGTTCTTGATGAATTGATCATGTCAGGAAAACAATTCCAAATTTTAAATTCCAATATAAATTTGATTTTACAGTTCTTGGCTGATAAAAGTAGCAAGCATTATGTGAGTGGAGTTGAAGTTGAATATATTCTCAAAGCTTAAGGGTCTCGACTTCAAACTTAAAAAGATGATGTTGATAAGTGTAATGATGAACGGGTTTGTGACATCCCGAAATTTATGACAAAAATTATAACCGACATTTAACTGTGAATCTTGTTGTAACCTGACTTATTAAGTTTTAATGTATCTTAAGTAAAATAAATAAGTTCATTTTAACTATTATATGATACCTGATGATATCATACTTCCAAATGTATAAGATCTCAGACGAATCAAACAGCACAAAATGTAACATTAGGAATACGTCTGAAAAACTGAAAATTCGTAAAAAGTCATTTTAAGTGAGGCAATTATTCTAGTCTCATAGTATGTGTTTCTATGAGTCCAAGAATACAAAGAACGTCTAAAACGGAGTTCGTATGCAAAGATACGACAATTTTAAGAAAACAAATCGGTAAACATTGGTTTTACCTATTATAAGTAAAATATATCACGTCGCTTAAGATATTTACGCATTTCTGACGAGATTTTTGAGAACGTTTCTGAAATTAGACTATAGTCTATTATTTAATTTCATACTCGAAATATTTTGAAACAACCCAAAATCATGACCCAAAAAATTTATTTTTAATTATTAATCAAACCATTATTATCAAACATCAAGTCAAAATAAGTCAAGTATTCCAAAATATCATATCATAGTATCAAACACATGTCAAAATATCAGAGTAAATATCCCAGGCTGTGACATCATGGTGTGTGCAATACAGTCATCCCGAACTCTTCCCCTTGCTGCCAGAAGTACCTGAAACCAAATTTGAAAACCGTAACCACGAAGCTTAGTGAGTCTCCACAAACTACCACATACCACACATATCATGCAAACAAGAGATACGGGCCCTGCCCACACTCATTTACTAAGAGATATGGACCTCGCCCACACTCTGCTACTAAGAGACACAGGCCCCGCCCAAACTCTGCTACTAAGAGATACAGGCCCCACCCATACTCTGCTGCTAAGAGATAAGGGACCCACCCACACTCTGCTGCTAAGAGATACGGGCCCCACCTATATTCTGTGAGATACGGGCCCCACCCACACTCAGCTAATCGGGAGATATGGGCCCCGCTCACACTTGCATTCCTACCAATACACATACAACTATCACACATACAACAAGTATAACAATCTAGCAATTCAACTGATAAACATACTCAACAGTGATGAGATATAGGCCCGACCTACACTTGCGTTCCTAATCAAGAGCATACAATCTACATAGGCCGACATTGGTGCCTTAGACCCATTCAACCAGGAGGAAACTCATCTCAAATGTCGAATGATAGTTGAAACGTCTCCATTGTCACACCCCAAAACCGGAACGGTGGAAACGTTCTAGGGTGGAGGACGTCATGTCAAGTATCACAACATATGTAGTATAGTAATCAAAGTACAACAACCATTGCATTAATAGTAATAATTTTACATTGGCTACATTTCATAGCAACATCAAAGTAAATACAGAGATTAACATAGATGTAGCTTGGTACTAGGCTGTCTTTGCAAAAGCTCCCGGGATGTACCTGTCTATCGATGACCCGAGAATACAAGTTATTTTGAAAGCGAGTATTAGCATTTTTATAATGCTAGTGAATTCATAAGTATTTAGTGTCATTTGTATAAATACACATTTTTATTCAAAATAACTTTATGACAGATAGTAGTTTAGAATCTACAGTATATTAGCGTTCTTTCCAGAAAATCATATATTTTCTAAATACAAGCAGTCTTCTACCAAGACTCGACAAATTTATGTTTTAAGGAGTAATTTCCCCAAAATACTATCATTACCAAAATACAGTTTTGACTTTAAAGGAATTGTGAGAAAATCACAAGTAAAAATACTAGGGGAAAATAATATATACCTCCGCAGTAATACTGCCGACGAAAGCAAATGAAAACATAGACTTCAGGAGAGTATCAAATGAATGATACGCCTGGCTCAGTCTAATACAAGGAAGCACAGACTCCAGACAGTATCGAATGAACGATATAGCTAGCAAAGTTTAAAACAAGGAAATACAGACTCCAAACAGTATCAAATGAACGATACAACTAGAAAAGTCAAAAACAAGGAAATACAGACTCCAGACAGTATCAAATGAACAATACAGCTAGCAAAGTCTAAAACAAGGAATTACAGACTCCAGACAGTATCAAATGAACGATACAGCTAGCAAAGTCTAAAACAAGGGGTGAATGTGAACTCGTATGTAACCATGTTGATTGACGATAAAGTATCCGATGACCCTCCAAGTCAAGCCTAGAGGTAGTGGCATTATGTCATCCATGGGCCTTACCGATGCGGACTGTAGCTAGAAGTCAGGGTGTGAGAGTGTCGGTCCCGTATAGATCTATACATATGATGTTCGCTCTCCTTCCCGGAGATTCTGGTTACACGGTGATGGCGCTATGAGGCGTCGTAGAGGGAAATAGTGTGTAACATTCTATCTAAAGTATTATAATATTAGTATAGATTCAAGAATGAACTGACTCCTGAGTGATTCTTCGTACTAGAGAGAGAGACAGAGATAGAGAGAGAGAGAGAGTAAATAGAATCTCCTAACTATTCCTATAAAAGTTACTAATGTTTCAGGTATATGAATGGTGAATGGAAGGATGCCCTTGCTACCCAAAGGAAATGAACTCGTTGATGGAAACTTTTATGTCTATACAAGTATACATGATATATAACTAATATTTAAACGACCTTCGGACGGATAACCGATACCCACCAGACCACATCCCAACGAGGAAAAGGAAATAGGGCGAACTAGCTGTTCTAAGTCCTTTAAACACTATTTATATAACTATGCAAATATAGGCATGCATTTAACGAGATAGAAGCATAGAAGAAAACTTTGGTAAAACCTTTGGAAGATCTTTACAAATAAGAATTTATGACTTGATTTCATTTTATAAAAGAAGCATTGAAAACCTTTGGAAAACCTTTGAAAAACCTTTCGAATTCTTTTTATAATCTAAAAGAGAAAGTCATACTTTAACAAGATTTGAAAACGAGATTGGAAAACCTTTTGTTAGATGAGGAAGTTTAACATGTAAAAATCCATTTGCTATACAAATATTAATCACATGTGATTTATCTAATAATTGTATAGTTCAACTTGTATTCCCCCCCCCCATAAAAACAGTTAAAATCATTTAAAAGGTTGATTTAGGAGTATGAACTCACCTGACGTGGGCGATTCGGATGAATGGACGGTATAAGACGCTAGGTGTCAAGTGAGGACTTGAACACACACTCGGATCCTATTTAACATGTAATGATACATTTAAGTATCTAATTAGTCATTTAATAACTAATTAAGCAAGTAAGGATGTCCTACTACATGAAAACACTTTGCTACAAGTGCTAGGAGTACCAAGGGTTGCATATGAAGAGTGTATGGACTCACATTGGAGTTTACTCTTCAAATGATGGCCCTTAGGGGTGTTTTTGGTTCCTAGACTATAACCCCCATGATTTTACGGCCGTAAACTCATGGTAGTGGTGCGATGGGTTGATTAAAGGTCTTATACCACTCAAGGAATTTTAGCTAGACTCGAATTTAGGGCATAGGAAGTGTTTAGGGCCCCCAAATGGACCTTTGAAGGAGTTCACGGTCGTAAACATATGAGTTTACGGCCGGAAACTCATATGTGCCCAATCATTTTGTGTTTTGATGTTCCTAGATTAAGCATGCAAGGCCCTAGTCAATTATACAAGCCATAGGGGAGGGTTAGGGGCACCATATGACCCCTTTATGGAGTTTACGGCCCAAGGACCAATTCCTTAGGGGTTTGCAGCCGTAAACCCTATGAGGATATGGTTTCATTGATGATTTATGTCTCTAGTTCAATGGTGGTTGGTTCTAGACTAAGTTCTGGTCATAAGGAAGGAAGGAAAGGCACCTTTGCACCCTAAAAGGGAGTTTACGGCCCAAGAACATCCCTTGGCTGTAAACTCTCATTCCTCCTTGTTTCTTGATGATTTCTATGCCCTAAACATGTTAAACCAATGTACATTGAGTTAGGATAGGAGTACTTACGATCTCGGGGCTTGAATGGTCGATTTTGGCCAAGAACACTAATGTGTGTTCTTGGTGAAACTAAGAACACTTGAAGATCCACTCAACTGGAATGATTTCATGGATGGAAAGGTGTAACATCACTAGATTAAGTAGTAGATCAACTAGTTGGAATAAGAAACTTACGAGTTTTGAAGACCGGGGACGAAGAACGGGATGATAGTTGAGAGGATTTGAGCCAAAGGAAAGGATGGAATGAGCAAATGGCCAACATTCCTCCATATAAAGTGGAGTTTACGGCCCACATGGAGTTTATGGCCGTAAACTCCCATGTGGTGGCCGTGAACTCCAGGTCGAGGTGGTTCAGGCTCGTTTGACGTACTATTGCTTTGGCAGATAAACCCCAACACTTATTCCTTAAGTGTACTGGGCTTAGAACGCTCGAACAGACTCTAAATTGTGCTAAATGATAGTAGGAATAATTCTGACATTTATTTGGGTTAAATGGTTGTGCTTTCAAGGAAACATAAAATTTCGGGTTGTTACATCCACCCATAATCAACTTTACTCACTCCCTGAACCAAAGCCACCCTGTAGATACCATTTCATGCCTATAACCCCTTTTAGGATCAACTATGGTCAAAGTCAAGGTCAAATCAAAGTCAAACTCAACACTCCGAGTGGACTCAACTCGTCGAGTTTACTCTTCAACTCTTCGAGTTCCCATGAATCATAAAATCACGAAATCACGATGCAACTTGTCGAGTTTTCCTCCAACTCGCCGAGTTCTTCCCTTAAACAGTTGCGAACTCTTTGATCCAACTCGTCGAGTTCTTCCATGAACTCGTCGATTTATTCATAATTCTTAATCTATTAAGCCATTTTCTCAAATCTAAAGTTCCAAAATATAGATCCACATTGATTCTATGGTGTGCATTCGTAAAGTAGACAACTTGATTGCTTTGCATGCATTAAATGGACCAAATTTCAAGATATAGCAACCTACTTCTATGGATATGGCCTTTACTTGATCATGAACGTGTCTAGGACCCTTTTTATGAACCTAAGGACCAAATAACATTGAGAATGGAAATTTTTAGTCATTAGAGCTATGAAGGCTAGTCATACTCCAACAATGGGGTCACAATATCCATAAAATGAAACTAAGGGAGATCTAAGCTATTAAGCATCAAGTTTGGGACTTCTTACCTCAAAAAGTTATCAAAGATGAATGAGATCCCAGATCTAATTCTTCTCCTCAAGATCAGTGACCTTCAAGCTCTTCCAAGTCCTTCACCAAGGACAAAAACACACAAAAACCTCTAGTTTTTCAATCAAGGAGCTTACACGCGATTTAGGGTTTTGGAGGCTGATAAGGGGCTAGTGAAAGAAGGTTAGGTCCTTTAAATAGGCTGCAAAACCCCAGGAATTTGGGTGATATTGCCATATTTATACATATTTTTAGGTAATATTTAATTACATTTTTATTCATATTTTGGTTATTTGCATAGATAATTGGTACTTATAAGGTTAATTTATATTTTGCAGCCAAAAGAAGACATCTTGAAGAAAAAGGACTGAAAGTGTGAAAGATTGGAACTTTGAAGGTAAAGAGCTTAAATGATGAAAAACCCAACAAAAACGAACTCACAACGTAAGGAGTGAAGGCTCATGATGTGAGCTTGGACCTTCTAGAAGATAAAAATCACGGAGAAAGAGTCTGTGTTGGATACAGATAATTACTGGACTCACAACGTGAGACTTCTATTCTCACTACGTGGGTGGGGTTAATTCGAAAAAATATATAAACCCTTGATCCCTACGAATTGGAGAGGTTGGCCAGCTGGAGAAAAGTTCAGAAGTCGTTTTTCAGAAGGATTGAAGGCTAGGAGTTTAGTTTAAATACCAAGGAAGAAGGAGAAGATCGTAATTAACTTTCTAGTTTGGTACTTTTATGATGCTTTCAACTATGACTTGTTTGAGTTTATTTGTTGGTATGGGTAGCTAAATCTAGCTGCTTCCGTTAGTTAGATGAAGCTGGAACTCATGGTTTGTTTATAATAACTTAGACTTTTCTTGTTGGTTAATGTCTTGTCTTTGATTGATTATACCTAGCATGCTTGATTTGATACTAGATTGCTTTAGATTCTTACTCAGTGTAGTTAATGACCATTAATCTGCATGAATTTGATTAACTAGTATTTTAGTGAACATTAGATTATTCGAGCTAAGATAGAACCAATCTTAGATAAGTAATTGAGTATTGAATTTGGCTGTGCTGGAGAACTCATATTATGAACATAATTATGTTTGTCAACTCAATCTTACATAACTCCAATTCTATTAAATAATTTACTTTGTGTTAAATTATGTGTGACTATTCATAGATCTACATGAATTAATTCAATATTAGTAAATTTGGAATTGAATTGCTAATAAAACATTAATTGGTAACTAACAAGAATTGTCATAATTAATATATAAACCTTTGAGGGAAAGTGGATTCAACCTAACATAACTGTTTAATAATTTGATTGAATAGTTGTTGATAAATTAAGTTCATCTAAACTTGTAAAATTAGATAAAACCCTTACTTTGCTAGAAATTTTGGTTAATTTAATAGTAGGTAAATTAATTAATTAAAACCGTTCCCTGATCGACACCTGACTTACCTAAACTATTTTATAATTCGACTAGGTACACTGCCTAGGTTCATTTTAGTTAGTTAAGTTAGTTAGGTTATAAATTTAAAATTAGAAGTAGCTATTTGCACGCATCATAGGGTTTCATCCCAGCCGGTCTACTCGTCGAGTTGAAGCCTCCAACTCGTCGAGTAGGTTTCTTAAAACCCGCGTCCAAACCAATTTCTATTCGACGAGTTTGGGGCTACCAATTCGTCGATTTGCTCTATGATATTGAATAAATTATAATTTAAATTGCATACGAGGAACCAGGAGTTACATATTTTTCGTAAAAATATTTACAAAAGTCGCGAAAACGGACACCGTGAGCCATTTAGACGCAAAACTTCGAACGTGATTTCCTTGAGTTCCGTAACTCCAAAGATTAATCCGTTCGGGTTTTTGAAATCCCTGAATTAAATTCAATCCATAGGTATATCCGAATTTTTTTCTTGATATCTGGATCCCGACATACCCGATTATGTGTGCTATTGAGCCATTAATAAGGGGGTAACTTTTAAGTGGGACCCATTAGGATTTGAAGAAGAAAATATCCGAGTTTGGGGCTATCAACTTCTCCTTTTCTTACACCAACCTTATAAGGTACAAGCAACGTGGCATAGAGTGTGTATGTATCCAAGATTACATGATGCATGAAGGCTTCTTGAAGACTATAAATAGAGGCCTTGGCCCTCCATCTTTAGCACAAAACATCAGCTCTCCAATCACTCTCTCAACCTTGATCACAATCTCTCTATCTTTCTCTCTCTCTCTCTCTCCCTCTCTCTCTCTCTCTATCTCTCTTTCCATCTCTCCCTTTGTTGAAATCGGACCGAAACAGAAGAAGAAAACCAAGAACAACCAACCATCTTTGGAATTCACTATTCAACTTCGGAATTTGTCACCTTCGCACCCTCTTCAACTTCGGAACTATTTAGCTTCGGTTTTCTGGCCACTTCAGAACCTTCTGACTTCGGAATTCTGACCAACTTCAGACATTCCACTTCAGAATTCACCACGATTTTCAGATTTTAGCAACTGTGGATCATTTTTCACCTCGGATTTCTATAGCCTCGGAATTTCAACCAACCTCAAAACTTTTGCACCTCGAAATTTTTACCACTTTGGGTGTATTTTATCATTCCCAAAGGCTTCTACAGTCTCTTTAATCATCAATAATAAGCTAATCTCGGAAGTTCAAAATCACAACAACCTACCTCGGTTCTCGCAATCCGATACTCAAAAGCAACTTGTTAACCGCATATCGAGGTGAGTGTTACGACCCTACTCTTGCGTATTTTTAGGGGGGGATACATATACTACGTGTAATATATCATATATATACATACATAAATGCTTTTACTATACAAACAATATCATCATTTTTACGTATTATTTACTACTCTACTACTTATGGTACTAGGAGTATGGTTTGAAGGGCCGCCAGGGTTGTTGGATTTCAGAAGTGCTTAAATGCCAAAATAATCTTTCCCTCTCGTGTTTTATGTCTGGCTCTCGTCTGTACATCGTAGTAGGTGTACTAAATGATATTTTTCATACCATATACACATGAAATATCATTGTTTTGTGTAAACACATTACTAGTTGATGAAATAATTGTTAAACGTTTATATGTTAAGTAAAGAAAATTGTTTTAAAACATCAAGATTTACATATGTTATATTGTTAAATAATACAACTAATAAAAATAACATATACACTCCAACTAAAAATGTGTTATGACCGTATAGACGTTTACCAACTTGGATGTTTCAATATACCTTATACATACACAAAAAATATATAGATTTCTATATTTATACAAGTTATAGAACTTGTATCTTAGGAATTTATGTGCTTGTACTCTAAGTTTTATCAATTGTTTAAACAAATATTGTATGTTTTTACGCTTATCAAATATACTTGTCATCCATCCGTTTATCCGTATCTGCCGTCGTTAAATACAACCTTGGTAGATGACTCTATCCGTATAGCCATACAGTTTCGTAACTATAAATTTGACTAGATGTTTGATTACCTAGAAACCATAATTTATATGTCTGTCTGTACCATTCCATTACTATAAACTTGACTAGATGTTTATTACCTAGAAACCATAGTTTATATGTCTATCCGTACAAATTGATTACTATAATTTATTACCTAGCAACCATGGTTTATATTTCTATCTTTATCAAAAATTCTTCCAAACACAGTCTTCTCACAAAGGAAATACTTTTTAAAAGTATTATACTGCGGTTAAGCAGAAAACGTGTGACACTCACCAACCTTTGTGTTGACCCTCAAACTTACATGTATTCTCAGGAGATCATTAGACAAGCTTTCAGATAGAACATTAGTCGTGGTTATAGAAGGATTAGCTATTTAGTTTTTTATTATCTGCCTACTTGTTTAAGGCAACTAATGTCTATTACCACTTGTAAGAACCTTGTATTCAAACCTTATGGTGAAATATAAATGCTATTTTGTTTATCATTGTACTTGTGCTATATATTTAATTTATCTATGATCCGTGAACTTAGTCGCACTCTCGCCATGTTCCTCCTTATTCTTCCAAACACAGTCTTCTCACAAAGGAAATAGTTTTTAAAAGTATTATACTGCGGTTAAGCAGAAAACCTGTGATACTCACCAACCTTTGTGTTGACCCTCAAACTTACATGTATTCTCAGGAGATCATTAGACAAGCTTTCAGATAGAAGATTAGTCGTGGATTATAGAAGGCATAGCTATTTAGTTTTTTATTATCTGCATACTTGTTTTAGGCAACTAATGTCTATTACCACTTGCAAGAACCTTGTATTCAAAACTTATGGTGAAATATAAATGTTGTTTTATTTATCATTGTACTTGGATTATAGAAGACTTGAGCATCCCCCTTCATCTTGTCTTGAAGACCAATCGTGTAATCCTTGTTAAGGCAACGAGCAAATGACCCATCTGGCTTGAACAAGGGTGGTCCCAACAAGCAGTGGTGTTATGAAACAACAGAAGAAATTGTTGCAATTGGATCGAATGATGAGTTTTGAAAAGTGCCAAAGAAGAGCTATGATATTGAGAATTCTGATTTTAATCAGCTTGACTTCCCAATCAATCATATGTTGTTCACTTCTTCATAATTCAAGATTGCAGACAACTTCAATGATAAAGAAGAATTTTGAAAAATTGAAGATTCGCTTTCATGCAGTCTTGAGCAAGAATGAAGATGATGTGTGGTCTTTTGTGAAGATTGTCAAATTAATGATCATTGTGCGTGACAACTTTTTTGAAGGTCTGCTACAAAATTTTCATTATGTTGTGGTAAAGGAAAATAGCGTTGTGTTTGAGTTCACTATAGAATATTTCCCTTTGATGAATTTGAATGATCTTATCATGATCACAAAATTTTTGAGCGTTGTTGATGTATTGAAGATAATAGAGACCAATAAGGATGATTTCGTTATTGGATTTGCTCATATCAAAGCCTTTCTTGACAGCTACTATAACTATTTGGCAATGATAGACATTGATTTTGCCTTAGCTGTTAACAAGAAATTAAAAGTTCCTCAATCTATATTTAATGGAAAGTTAAATATTGATGAGTTTGAAGATGGTGAAATTATTCATCAAGCATTTGGTTTCGTGTTCAAGGGGAAGAACAAGAAAGGCCAGATGACAAAGCTGAAATTCAAAAAATCCATTTTATGGTATATGAAGATTCGAAGGGAACTTTTGTAGACTATGAAGTTGATTGCTTGATATTCGAATTTTCTCACTAAGGGGGAGAATGTTGGGTTGAATGTATATAGTGATAAGTCGAAAATTGTCAGAGTCTGTAAGTTTCAAAAGCAGTTCAGTTTCGATACTTTATCTATTTACAAGGTCTGGGTACCATCAGCTCAAGGTCCGGGAAGAGGATATTCCCAAAACCGCTTTCCGAACTCGTTACGGACATTATGAATTTGCCGTAATGCCCTTCGGTCTAACAAATGCCCCTGCCGCATTCATGGACCTGATGAACCGAATCTGTCGACCATTCCTCTACAACTTTGTCATCGTCTTCATTGACGACATTCTAGTCTATTCCCGAAGCGAAAAAGAGCATGGCTAACATCTCCGAAAAATCCTGGAAACCCTGCGAACGGAAAAGCTATACGCAAAACTCTCCAGGTGTGAGTTCTGGCTCCGTAGCGTGAACTTCCTAGGTCATGTTGTTAGTCGGGATGGAATTCATGTGGATCCTTCTAAGGTCAAAGCCGTCGAAGGATGGGCAGTCCCGACGACACCCACAGAAATTCGCCAATTCTTAGGCCTAGCAGGCTACTATAGGAGGTTCATTCAAAACTTCTCTAAGATCGCCAAGCCACTTACATCACTTACACAAAAAGGCGTACCATTCAAATGTGACAACATCTTTTGGGCGCCATGATGCTTCTGACGTCATCACATCGTTTCTGTTCTTTAGGTCGTTCTTAACATCTGCAATCTTTCAGTAGAACAAACTAATGACAATCAATGAAAACCGCAAAATCCTTTATTAAGAATCAATCTCATAATCGATTTTCCCTAGCATTATTGAAGCTGGTACTTAGTCCACGACCAGTGCATCAAAGAAATGTTTTTTTCTTACCCTGTTACACCGTATTTCATATTTATACCTATTTTTTCTTTAAAAAAATGATATCAACTTATGCAATGTTTATTTTGTTGGTAGAATGTCTACCGGAAGATCATCCAACAAAACACACTGTTTTGTATTAGACATTCTACCAACAAAATAAACATTGCATAAGTTGATATCATTTTTTTAAAGAAAAAATAGGTGTAAATATGAAATACGGTGTAACAGGGTAAGAAAAAAACATTTCTTTGATGCACTGGTCGTGGACTAAGTACCAGCTTCAATAATGCTAGGGAAAATCGATTATGAGATTGATTCTTAATAAAGGATTTTGCGGTTTTCATTGATTGTCATTAGTTTGTTCTACTGAAAGATTGCAGATGTTAAGAACGACCTAAAGAACAGAAACGATGTGATGACGTCAGAAACATCATGGCGCCCAAAAGATGTTGTCACATTTACGCCTTTTTGTGTAAGTGATGTAAGTGGCTTGGCGATCTTAGAGAAGTTTTGAATGAACCTCCTATAGTAGCCTGCTAGGCCTAAGAATTGGCGAATTTCTGTGGGTGTCGTCGGGACTGCCCATCCTTCGACGGCTTTGACCTTAGAAGGATCCACATGAATTCCATCCCGACTAACAACATGACCTAGGAAGTTCACGCTACGGAGCCAGAACTCACACCTGGAGAGTTTTGCGTATAGCTTTTCCGTTCGCAGGGTTTCCAGGATTTGTCGGAGATGTTGGCCATGCTCTTCTTCGCTTCGGGAATAGACTAGAATGTCGTCAATGAAGACGATGACAAAGTTGTAGAGGAATGGTCGACAGATTTGGTTCATCAGGTCCATGAATGCGGCAGGGGCATTTGTTAGACCGAAGGGCATTACGACAAATTCATAATGTCCGTAACGAGTTCGGAAAGCGGTTTTGGGAATATCCTCTTCCCGGACCTTGAGCTGATGGTACCCGGACCGTAGATCTATCTTAGAGAAGTAACTAGCCCCTTGGAGCTGGTCAAATAGATCGTCGATTCGTGGGAGTGGATAACGATTTTTGACAGTGAGTTTGTTTAACTCTCTGTAATCGATGCACATTCTAAAAGATCCGTCCTTCTTTTTGACAAAGAGGACCGGAGCTCCCCATGACGAGTAGCTGGGTCGGATGAATCCCTTGCCCAGGAGTTCGCTGAGTTGGCTGGACAATTCCTGCATTTCAGCAGGAGCTAGCCGGTAAGGCGATTTAGCGAGGGGGTTTGCTCCTGGAACGAGGTCAATTCGGAACTCAACTTGTCTCTCTGGGGGTACTCCAGGAAGATCTTTAGGAAATACGTCTGGGAATTCACGTGCTACTGGAATGTCTTGAATGTTAACCTCTTCCTTGGTTTTATCCACTATGTGAGCCAAGAACATCCAATCTTTCTTTCGTAGATGCTTTTGTGCCTGGACGCACGAGATGAGGCGAAGGTTCGTGCTAGGTTTGTCTCCGTAAATAATTAGGGTTTCATGATTGGGAAGGTGAAGGCGAACGGCCTTCTCGTGACACATAATTTCAGCATGGTGGGGGCTTAACCAGTTCGTGCCAATAATCAAATCGAAACTCCTAATGGAAATAGGCATTAAGTCTATTCGAAAGACGTGTTGATTTAAGGTTAGGGTACATCTGATGTAGATTTCCCCAATGGATTCGGTTTTCCCATTGGCCATCTCCACCGTAAAGGTTTCATTGAGCTTCTGGGATTGTTGTTTTAATAAATGTTTAAACTAATTGCTCACAAAGCTTCGCTATGCTCCGATGTCAAATAGGATGCATGCATAAGTGTGGTTTAGGGGAAACGTACCGGTAACAACAGCGGGATCCTGAATCGCCTCCCCCTGACCCATGGCCAGCACCCTTCTTGTTCCTCCATTTCCAGGATTGTTGTTGTTAGGGCAATCTCGACAAAAATGCCCAGTCCTTCCACACCCATAGCAGGTGTGGCTTGGTCCTGTATTGTTGCCGCCGGTGTTGGTGTTGCTGTTGTTGCGGTTGTTGTTGTTGTTGCTTCCCTGTTGTTGATTCTGAGGAGGGTAAGTCCTGCAATACCTTGCCGTGTGCCCTTTCCGATTGCAATTGGTGCACTGCATCTCCCTGTATTCTCCATTGTGATGGAGACCGCACTTGTTTCACTTGGGAAGATTACCGGAATAAGGTCTAGGAGCATTTGGAGCAGCTGAGGCTGGAGCATGTGGTGTGGACGGAACTTGCGCGGTTGCAGCATTAACCGCCACTGTCTGCTGCTTCTTGGAAGTCTCGGAGCCTTGACGCCTCTTTCTCTTATTGTTCTTCCCCTTCTTGCCATCATTTTCCTTCTTGGCCTCGGCCTCCACTGGTTTCTCACCCTTCTTGTTGTTGTGGTCATACAACTTCTTGGCCAATCTCTTGGCACTGTCGAAAGTTTCGGGATTTGCAGCTATCACGTTTCCTTTGATCGGGGAGGTTAGTCCCCAGATGAATCACTCAATTTTCTTTCCTTCTGAGTTGATCATGCCAGGACATAACAGAGACAGTTCACTAAACCTTGATATGTAGGCATCTATATCAGCATTCCGGACAATGAGGTTCCACAGCTCTTGCTCCATTTTCTGAATTTCACTGCAAGGGCAGTATTCGGCCATCAACATTTCTTTCATTTCTGTCCATGGCATGGAATTAGCTACGGGGAGTGTCATGGCTTCCACGTGTCCGTTCCACCAAGTGAGCGCTTGGTCAACAAAAGTGCATGCAGCAAACTTCACCTTCATCTCTTTAGGGCAATCGCATATCTCGAACACTGATTCCACCTTCTCGATCCATCGTTTCAAGGTGATCACTCCTCCAGTGCCGTTAAAGGTTCGTGGTTTGGCATTTGTGAAGTCTTTGTAGGAACATGTTTTCGTGGGTCCTTGATTCATTCCGTTGTTCGAACTCCCGGCCCCTTGTCCGTTGACTCCTCCATTGTTCCCTTGGTGAATTTGTGCCATTGCCACAGTGACCGCAGCAGATACAGCTGCCTGGAATGTAGTTGAGTCAACTTCGGGTGGGGTTGGTCCAGGGTTTCCGCGAGTGGGTCTTCGAGGCATCTTTCTACCAAGGAACAGAAAGATGTTGAGTATCTGAGCTTTTTGTGAGAGCGTGATCCTATGAGCTGAGTGTGTGGCACTAACTTAGGTACTTCCACAATTTGGCACACAATCATGGATTCGTACACATAGCAGATTACAACATCAAAGTAAAACACATAAAAGTTTACTAATATTATCCGCATTTGATACATGAAAATTTTGCTCGAAAGAGCATACATAAGTGATATTAGTTCGACAGCATAATAGCTCTATGAGTAGTGTAATCACTTAAACATAGAGTCAGGGTACATAGCATAGATCCTAATGACATAGTACTAAAGACTGATACTGCTATCCCTAGTACTCCACGGAGTATCCTAAGATAGGGGGTGAGATCGTATGCCGAAGTGTTGAGCCAACAACTGAGCCATCTCTGCCATGTCTCCAATGACCTCATCCCTCTCATGCTCAGCTCGCACTGTACGTGCTTCCATGGCGAACAGTTGTTGCCACAGGGCGGCAATCTCAGCTTTGGGGGAGCGATTCTCCCTTGCAGGGTTCACTGGTGGGGCGGGGTGGTCCTGCTGCGCCTCGCTAACAAACGACGTGGTGTGATCTTTGCCCGAGTCTTGTCCTTCCTCTATGTCATGATCGGCCTCCTCGAACTCGTAGTCGGTGTATGTGTATTCGTCAGGTCCGACGTCGTGTGCTCCCTCTTGATTCCCTTCTGGTTCATCTTCAAGCATCCCGTGAGCCACTAGGACTTGATGAAACTGGATACCCTACTGCTCTCCCTCCATGAAGACTGGGGGAAGGTATAAAATATCGTTACTCCTATGACTCTACAACTATGGTATAGACTAAACGGATGTTCTCTTCTTGGTGATAAAGGGGTATGTTTTTGGGTTCCCTAGCTATCACGATATCCTCAGGACGTGTGATAGTTATACCTTGGAGGGAATGTAGTTGATCAGGCTACATCCGCTCCTTGATACAACTAAGAACAGTCCTGGATTAACCGAGATACTAGCATTATCTTGTTTGGTTCGGTGTTAGGTTCTTGTTCCTAATGCAAGCAAGGGTGTTTAATTGTTATGTTTTACTTGTTTTGTTCAGAGTTCTGTTAGTCCCTCTTTAGGTTTATAATTGCATATCAATGTGTGGTTAGATATGCTAGTTCACTATTAACAGAGCTCTGATACCAACCTGTCACACCCCCGAACCAGACGGCGGAAACGTCCGAGGGCTATTGTGACTCAATTGAATACCATCACAATGATTATACATGAATCATAACATCATTCATCACCATGCATTGAAATATTACAACTGATATTGTTTACATTCAGTACATTGTTTAAAACATTACATTTCCATAACTTAAACCGTTCGATACTAATTTAAACAAAACACCATGACATCACTGAATACCTATTCTTCGGTTTACCTGTTACCTGAGAATACAAGTATTTTGGAAAAACGTCAACATATGAAATGTTGGTGAGTTCATAAGTAATGATTAAAAAAATGATTTTTGTGAAGTTTGAAAACCCAGAAAATCCGATATTTTCTGAAAAGAGTATTGTATGTAAGAAAAAGTGTGAAGATCCGTAAGTATGCTTGTTGATTCTTGTAAACGTGTATAATTGTTAAACTTTGTATACATCACGAAGGTAAAAGTGTTGAACTCCCCGGGAAAACCCGATGTTTTCCCAATACATAAAATTACATGTCTTATTTATTGGTATACCGGTACGACGATTGTTTATGATTACCCAGGTGACATTGGATTAATTATGGGTTGTGAGTCGTTATAATCACACATTAATGACAATGACTAGTTTATAACTACCAAATACAAACGATCCCTTAGGCGTCGTCCGTACTACTCACTTAATCCAACCACCCTGGCTTCTCATAGCCCCACAACCGAGGAGAAAGGAGGGTACGAAGCCCCCGTTATTTCCATAAGTCGTTCAAGGCTATCGGGAATGCGAAAGGCACTTGGCCCGACTCACATTTGACTTCTCGACTTTGCTAGCAGTACCAATGGACCCTTGGGGCCCAACAGCACAATAAAGCTATTGAAAGTCCTTTTACATGGAATTAAGTCATAAAAGACCCAATAACATGTAAGCGCGTTCCCTTCGGGCCTAAAGATCATGTTATTGGGCTAGCTAGGCCCAACAAGCACGATTTGAAACTTTCAAGCCCAAAGATTGAATATTGACTTCTCGTAAATTTCGTGTGTTTATTGAAGTACTATTGTTTATTGATTT
Source organism: Lactuca serriola (assembly GCF_051521515.1). Classification (NCBI taxonomy): domain Eukaryota; kingdom Viridiplantae; phylum Streptophyta; class Magnoliopsida; order Asterales; family Asteraceae; genus Lactuca; species Lactuca serriola. Next base: position 256,829,404 of record NC_136415.1, on the reverse strand, counting down.
TTGATTTGTTATTGATTCGAGACCGAATCAATTCGTTTGGTACCGCTATTAGTGTTGAAAGTGTATTTGTTATTACGTTTCGCCGGTAGTCGTGGTTCTCGTATTTTATCTTAAAGGATTTATTTGTTTAAAGTAGGAGGTTACCTTCTCACGACCCTTCTTGGATAAAATTTACACTTTTAATCCTTTATATAAAAGAATTTCCATTTTAGTCCTTAAACCATTTTTTCTTGACACTTTAGTATCAAAACTGATTGAAAATACATTTTCAGCCCAGATTTACTTGATAAACAGCTTAAGTCCTTCAAAAATGAAGTTTTCTCGGTTGGAACCCCCATTTTCGCAAACTTTACAGTTTTGGCCGAAAATGGAAATTTTTTGCATTTTTGATCCCTTTTGACTTTGAAAAACATTTTTGACCTTTGAAATGGTTTTAATACACTTGTAATCCTCTGTTTTACAGAAAGTTGCTTTTCCAGCCCCTCAATTTCAAAAATCTCGCAATTTGGGGCTTATTGGGCCAAAAAGCCCATTTTAGCTCATTATGTTCAAAATTTACGTTTTAAGCCCCTCAAAAATGTTGATATTCAGAAAAATTATATTAGAAATTGTTTGGACCCTTTTCAACCTCCAGAAATTATCATTTGTCGTTTTGGGCCCTTAGTTTTGTATTTTTGACAATTTGAGCCCAACAATGGGTTTTATGTCCAAAAATGTTCATCCTAACCAAATAAACTATTTTTCTAGACTTGATTAGTGTAAAATGGGTTTTATGTCCAAAAATGTTCAGTTTTTAGGTACTTGTTGGCTAACATATTCATCACAAAACACATAAAATCATACATACAAGCATAAAAATCACACAAGGCGTACATCTACTCATAGATCTACACATTTGCTTGTATTCTCCCCCATAAAAACTCATAAAAACCGAAAAAGAGGGGGTATGAAGCTCACCTTGAGTTGTTGTTTTGGTTTTGAAGAAGATTGGAAGGAGTTTGATGTTGTTTTCGGCCCTAACAAGCCTTCCTTTGTTGATTTCGAACTTAGAGGGTTTCTAAGAGAGTGATCATGATTTTACATGGATTAGAAGGAGATTTTTGATAAAACAAAGAACCTAGATCATAGATCCAAGCATGATCTTACGTTAGATGAAGAATTTGTGGAGATATCTTCTTGAAAGCTCCTTAGATCTCGAAAGTTTTGGAGAGGAATGGAGAGAGTTTATTTGAGAGATTTTTGTGTGAAGTGTGTGTGTGGGTGTTGTTTCGGCCGAGAGAAAGAAAGAGAGGGGAGAAGAGAGTGAGTGATTGGATGGTGCATGGAAGTATGAGTCATCTTGCATGGAAATCCCTTGAATAATTGTGAGGTGGCATCCAAAAGTCAACTCCTCTTCTTGGGTTGGGCTTGGGCCGAAAATGGAGAGGGAAGAAAGAATATTTGAGCCTTGAATGCTTAAGCCCATTTTGTAGTTAAGTTAGGTGATTTTTGGCCCAAATAAATAAAAATATAATTTTTATAACCTATTAGGGCTAACTTAGGCTAGTTATGGCCCAATAAGGTCCATTTAGGTATTTTATTTTATTCTAGACCCAATGTGGCCCAAAATGTTAAAATAAATGAAATTAGAGCCCATTTAAGAGTTCTAAGCCCAAGATAGTCAAATTGGAAGCTTATTGGTCCATTGGGCCCAATAAGGAAGTCCTAGTCCAAAATGGACTTAAACAAGAACTTCTAGGGTTTCCAATTGCTTATTGACTACTTGAATTGCTTGCATGGGGTGTTTGATTGAAATTTTGTTGTCATAGAGTATGCATCATACATGCTCTTATGTCTTTGATTCATAATTTGGCTTAAGTGTTGTAGTTATAAGGCACAAAAATTTCTAGTTGAGACAGATGTAGAGTGCAAAAAGACCAAATTGCCCTTGAAATAATTATAAATATGTGATTACTAAGGGTAGTTTTGTCTAAATATATTATTAAAAAAAAGTAACCCTTTTTAGTAAACAAACAGTGCAATTATTTGTGCCTTATCAAGAACCAATTAATTAATGACAAAATGACCTAATTGCCCTTATAAATACAATTATTATTGTTGGATCACAAAAGGGATTTTTTTTGTCAAACAAATCAACTCAAACTATATTTGGATTTATATTTATCTTTATAAATATCATGTTTTTTTACATTGTTATTCGAAATATGGTTGGAATATGAATCATAATAACAAATTATACAACATTGACATAAAATTGTTAGAACAACATAAAATAAAAAATTGAAATAGATTTTAACAACATCAAAGTAACTAATATAATGTTAGAAGAACATATATATAATTAATAAAACTAGTTATATAAGAAAAAAATAGTAAGTAGACAACAAAATATATTTATTAAATTGACAAAATATTCAAATAAAAATTAAGATCTAATCTATTTAATAAGCTCATTACATTTCATATTTATCATTTTAATCATGCCATGAAGGTCTTCAAGATATTGTACTTTTTTTTCTGCCTTGATCTCGTCATCAAGATATTTATATAAAACTTCTTTGTGAATCAAGTTAGTTGCCTCGATCAGTCTTATCTTATTCTCACGATTCTGGATGGAAGTATCAAGCTTTACTTTGATTGTATCCACATTAATACATGTGTACACATCATCAATACTTTTGTTGAGAGCAAGCTTCTTTACTTAAAACAAAATATCCGAAGAATTGTTAGCATTGGATGAAGAAGACATTCATTTATAATGAAGTAAGATGTAGATGTGGTAGATAATATGTGTATGTGGTGGATTTTATAGGAATAAAGGGAAGATATTAAAAGATCGCTAGTAAACCCTCTTTTCTTCATTCAACATAATGTCGTCCACTTGTTTTCTACCCACATGAATACACGTCTTACCCATTTATAAAATAGTAACAACTCCTATTTTGTAAACCATCTTCTCTTCATTCAATAGTACCAAGATACCTCTCTAAACAACATTAATGGATTATCTTTCATCAAACGCAGCCTTTAATGAAGATTTCATCACACCATTCGAGAAGACCTAGAAGGTTTGGAATCAAGAATGAGAGTAATGGGTTTGGTGAAGTCAGACACAAGGGATCAAAATCAATATTTAATAGATTACATGATAATCTTGGCTAGAAACATCAAGAGGAAGGAGTTCCTAAACATGGTTCTTCAATGATGTCGATTTAGGGTTGGAAATAATGTTATTTACTTTTAATCTATTTTTAATATGATCTTATTAAATGTGTAACTCCATTTGCAAAAAATTTGGTCACGTAAACGATGATATATCGGATATGAAATGTTCATTATAAATGTATGGTTCAAATTACCAAAAACAAGTTAAATTATATTGTTAGTTATTTAATTTCTGTATGTATACTGTTTTTAAATTAACTAAAGTAAAAAAAAAATTCCTTAAGTTTCATTAAATTTCCATGATGAATATAAAGTTTTTAATCCATTGTGAAAAGGTTTGTTATTATTCCCTTTTCAATTATAATGTTCAATATTTTGAACATTGCAAATTAAATAGCCACTCCCAATGCACCTGACCCATAAAGCATATGTCATCCATTGGTCTTGACATGACACTATAAGCCATTGCCACCCATTACACATGATCCATGACCTATATGTCATCCATTGGTCCTGACATGATACTATAAACCACTATCACCTAATGCACATGTGGTCCAGATCTTTGAATCTATGGAGTTTTTTTTTTATCTTGTATTCAAGTTTAATTCCTTATGGTCATATTTTGTCCTAAAATGGAAAGGACATGCATTGGACATGCCTATCCATAAAGCCATAATTTTTAGGGTTTATTAGGAATATGAAGTCATTTTGGAAACTTTAAAGGTGCAACTCTAAGGATTTGGGTGCTTAATGAGAGTCTTGATGCATTAAGTTATTCTTAGGAGTTAGGATTTAGGATCTGGACTTATTGATAGGTCTTAAGGAACAAAGTAGGAAAGTTTATCCATCAAGACCATGGGAGGGACCAGATTTGAGCTTTGGAGCTCTTGAAGCTTGGGGAAAAATAAATGAATGGTTTAAGTTGTCCAGACCAGTCCACATGACATGGCTTAGGTTGCCATGGCATGGTGACTGGGTCGAGACCCATCTGTTTTGTCGATTAAAATCCATGGTGTGGCCAAGGATGGCCACGTCGTAGCGAATCGGTGGAGTTGACCTTGACTTTGATCGTAGACTTTGACCAAGTTTGACTTTGGGGCATTTTGGGTATTTTGAGCTATAGTTTGAGTTTAGATCACTATTTGTTGTTTAAGTGATCTATAGAGTTGGCATTTGAAGTAGTGTTCTGTTGGGTAGCAGATTTGTTTTGTATTGCGTCATTGGGCTCGGTTAATAGTCCAAGTTTTGTACTCCGGTTTGGGCCTGTCCAACCGTGAGCTGATAGGGTTTGTAGATAATAATGTGCTTGCATGCATATTAGGTTAACGATCTAGAAAACAATTAGAAAAGATTTACGGGAGATCACAGATTTCTTTCATTGTTCTTGTAAACCCTTAATCCTCTACAGTAGAAGTTCTTTATCGAGCTCTTCTGAGGATTGTTGATTAATCATTCGACATCTTCGATCCATTATTGTGTTCTTGCTGTTTACTCGTTTATTTCTTTACCTGTTTTATAAATCTAATCGATCTTCAAGTTAGTTCTTAACTTATCAATTGGTATCAGAACAGGAGGCTGTGTAATCGATACACTTCTTTTCTGTGAAAAAGGTTTCGATTAGGGTTATTCCGCAATTACTGATATTTATTGAGCCGTCATCTCATTATTGACGTATCTCGATATTTATTGTTTTGCCCTAATTTGATTTATTACAAGTCTGATCTTTGAACAGGTTATTCGATCAATTATGGACGAGTCGCAATCCAATCCTATTAATATTTCGAATAGCATTGGATCAACAACGAAGATTCCCACCCTGTACACCCATGATTATGAAGTCTGGGCGCATCACTTTGAAGATTATGTTATAGGATCTGAGGATAATGGATACCTCATCTGGGAAGCAATCGTTTCTGGACCCTTTTCTCATTCAGCAACTTCAAGGATTATTAAAACTCAAAAGGAGTATAATGATCTTCTGAAAGATGTTAAAGATATTGCGCAAGATGAAAAAGATAAATTTCAGTGCAATATCAAAGCGTTAAGATTGATCAGATTCGCCCTTCAGTCCGATACTTTCAGGCTGGTGAGCTCATGCACGACGGCAAAAGAAATATGGGACAGGCTACGTGAATTGTACTCTACAGACGAAGATTTTGAACACTCCATTCAAACCTTACTCTTGTCTGAGTTTGGTGAATTCAAGCAAGGAGCCGAAGAAACTGTGACCCAAACGTTCGATCGCTTCAATCATCTTCTTATCAAGATGATCAAACATGACATCGAAAGGAAGCTTATTGAGCAGAAGGTTACATTTTTGAACGGTCTCAGATCAGAGTGGAGAGCAGTTGTGTCCACAGTTAAAGCCCACGAGCAATTTAAATCATATTCTTTGGCGAAACTGGTGGGCATCTTGAAATCTCAGGAGAAGATCGTGTTGCAGGAGAAGAATGTGGTTTCAAGCCTAGGTTCGTTGGCCCTCCTGTCCAAAAGTAAAGCTGTGATGGATGAAGAAGACCTCAACTTGGAGGACTATGACCTCACTTCTGAGGACTTTGCTATGATGGTGTCGAACCCCAAAAGGTTCATCAAAAAGAGATTCCCCTCTAACAAAAACCGAAACTGGCAGGGGAGTTACAGCTCAGAAAAGGTCAAAGAAGAACCGAAGGCTGAAGAATCAAAGAAGGAACCGAAGGCTGAGGGTGATTCTGGAGTAAGCTGTGACAACCCGATATTTCAACTCTTTGTAATGACCTAAAAGGTCAAGTATTGTAACCACTTTTGAGTTAATAAAATTAACTTTCATAATAAAATGTCCAAATAATTCTATTTAAATTGCTTCTATGTTTAAATGTCTTTAAACCATTATCGTACGTAAAAAGAACGCCCAAATCCGACTCCGTATATTGAAGTTATGATTTTTCAAGTTCAGCTTAGCAACAGACAGCTAAAAACTCGAATCGGAGATCGAGCGACTTTTGGCCGGAATGACCTAAACAAGAATCGAAGGTCTCGACAATGGTATTTCAGCGGTAAAAAGTCTGGCAAAAACCGACGTCAGATAAAGAAGTTATGAATTTTTGAAGAAATTCCTTAAACACGATGAGTTATAAAATAAATAATAAAAATAATTTCGGAATTTGCCAACGGAGTCCAAACGAAAGTTGTAGAGCGTAGTCTCACCTACGCGGGGATATAAAGACCATCGAAAACGGAGTTCGTATGAAGAATATATGAATTTTTGAAGTTTATTAAATAAATTATATATTTATTTAATTCAAAAATCAAGCATTATCCGAAGAGGAGTCAGCATCCTCATCCGAGGTACGCGTTGCGTACCCCTGTACGCCCTGCGTACCCGAGGGCCTTGGCCTCTGATCGTCCACGCCGCCCTATGCGAGGCTACCAACCCGTCCGACCCGCCCGTCCGACCGACCCGTCCGACCCGCCGTCCCATCCGAACCCGCCAGTCTGATCCGTCCCATCCGAAGCCGAGGCAGTCGAGGCTTCGGTCATGCATGACGTACTCATACGCGCTGCGTACGAGCGTACGCCCCGCGTACGAGGCTTTTCAGACCCCCTATAAATAGCATGCGAAGGCTTCCGAGAAAAAGGCTCATTTCTCTCCTTTCTCTCACGATATTGCCTCGTTTTCCGTGCCCGTTCAAACCCGAAGCTCTGGTCTTTTTGCTCAAGTCCCGAGGGTCGATTTTACTCCCGAGATTCCCGAGAATCCCGAGAAAAAATCCGTTTCCCGAGACGAAACTCTGCCCGGTTTTCCATCTCGCTATCTTCAAACTTTCAAATGAGTTCATACCCCTTAATTTACCTTTTAAATGTTCTATAAATTCTTTTATATGCTTTCAAGGGGGGGATTACAAGTAAAACACACGAGTATTATCGTGTGTTAAATAAAGAACTCTTTTATATGCTTTCATATATCCAAATCACATGCGATTTGCAAACTTTATAAGGAACTTTCATATATATAACATATGTTAAAATAGCATTCTATCTTTTGAAATATAAATTGTTGTAATGCATGTATAAAGTAAACTTTTCTTAGATTAAGTGTATACTTGTCTATCTTAGACTCTACACCAAAAATCTATGCTTTCATAACAAATGATTCCTTTTCTAGGTATTTCTAAACAAACGAGACACACTTTTAGAAAACTATAATAGGTATAGTTTTACGAACAAATTTCTAACTCTTATGTACTAGAAACATGAATTTCAAGAAGTCACTTTCGTATACAAGAACAAACGTAACATTTTAACAAGTAGATCTGTTTTTATACCACGGGTTTTGTGAGACACTAACTTCACGTACGTTCGAGTACACATTTCAAGTCCTGTATTATATACCAGAATCCCTTGGAGGGGGAGCATGGTGTTTGTGTATAGATCTATACGGGCTTGACAACCCGCGCCCTGACTGTTAGCTGCAGTCCACCGTTTGGGGTGACAAACGTCATAACATTCCAACGCCTGAAGAACGTTGTGTATAGGCATTCCGAGTCAATAGTATGGTTATAAAACTCACATGGGGTATTAAAAATGCATTGATTTACAAGGTTTTTCATACACATTGGTTATTTTACACTTACATACATTTTAGAAACAAACATTGGTCTTGAGTGAAGGCTACTTTTATACTAGTAGAAAATATAGGATTTTCTAAACACAAACAAACAAAGACAAAACATTTCATTTCATACAAACATTGTCATTTAAATACTTATGAAACTCACCAGCTTAAATGCTGATCTACTCTTTCAAAATTACTTGTATGTCCCAGGGAATCAGTAATTTCAGGTATCATTATGCTTTTGTTGAAGGGATGCTGCGGCGCCAGTTAAATCTCGTATTTTTGACATCATATTGTAATTGGTTTTGAACATGTAACTTTTGACATATGTAAACTTTCAATTATATATATGATGGTTGTATTGCTTTCTTTACTATGTATTCATTTGTTACGTTACCACATGAAGTCATCCGCCCCCGAATGTTTCCGCCGTTCAGGTTTGGGGGTGTGACATAAGCTGCTACTATTGTGGAGGAAAGAACCACTATGCAAAGGACTGCGTCCTCAAAAAGATGGCAGAAAAGGATGAGGAAAAGGATGAAGAAGCTTTGTTGCAGAAAAAGCTGGATGAAATCAGGAAAAAGAAATCTACCGCTAACCCTTCTATGAATATGTTAATTGTGCAGGGTTCGGTAGCTGATGATGAGTTCGGTGGCGTAGAGGTTTGGTCAATAGACTCTGAAGATGATGAAGTGAGGAAGCCTTCTCATGGAAAGGCTTATGTGGCGAAAGAAGAAGGCAGTGGAGGAAGATGCTTGATGGTGTCTGACGTATCTCAGATGAGGGGATATAACACTGATGGTGGGAGTAATGAACCGAAGGAGCAACAGGATATGTGCTTTACAGCTAAACCGCTTAGCATGCAGTTCAACGAACTTGACGAACTGATCAAGAAGGTACAATCCATCTTTGTCTCATTTAAAGTCCCACAAAGCTCATATGAAAAAAGAACTAAAAAGTGTTAATTCAAGAATCTCTCATCTAGATAGTAGTTTAACTCAAACTCGAGTCACCAATTCTAACCTAACTGACCAATTAAGCAGGGTTTCTTCGAAGAGTGAGGAACGGCGGATGTGGATCGAACTGAAGGAGTCGGAATTAATCAAAATAAAAGATGAAAACATTTATTTACAAAGAGACAATTTAAAGCTTTTGAAACAGCGAAATGTGTTTTGTCTGATTGCTAAACGTCTTTACTCTAATATTACTCAGCTTCATTTGGATTGTGAAATAGGACAAAAGATTCATCGCATGATTTTACCCTTCCTTGAGTTTAAGGAGGATGAAATTGATGCTGAAGCATATAATTGTGAGAGTGTTATTTCATCTGAGGATGTTAATCCGACATACATGTATGGACTGGACAAAATCGAATCTTTCAATAAATCCAAGGACCATAAGGACATGCTTAAAAACCTTTTGGATGAAAATGATAAACTGAAACTGAGAACCGAAACCATACAAAAATTTGACTCTTTAAACGCCAACTTGAGCTCAGAAAATAAAATTGATGTTGAAAATGCATCTGAGCTTAAGGAGGACGATAATATGAGTGGAATTTCTGTAGAGGACACGGTTGACTGTTCAGAATTTGTAAAATGCGAACCTGAAAACCACAAGAATCTAATTTCATAAAATTCAGTGGAGTTCGCTCGTTTGTCCCAACAAAAGTCCCCGATTCTTGCAGAGAAGGCAGTAGTTTATCAGAAAGTAAGAACCACTCCAAATCAGGTATACAAGGTCACAGGCGTAACCGAACATCAGACTGCTGAACTCACAGCTATTGTAAATGAGGACAATGCTGATGGATGCGACGAGTTTTTCTGGTCAGCTCCAATTGATAATGTTGATGAGACGGTAGGCTTATCTGAAAGGACCTCATGGAAAAGCAAAGGAAGATACGTACCAGAACCCTTGAATAAACCTGATAACTTCGATGTTCCAAGCACTAGCGGTACGAAAGACATTCCTCAAGAAAAAGGAATTCCAGCAAAAGAAGTCACATCTCCAAGTGAAACATCATCAGTTCAGAGTGAACCAGCCAAAGAAAACCAGAAATCGAAAGCCAATATCCATCATCAACCAAAGCAGATGAGAAATCAAAAACGGCAAAGGAATCAGAGATACATGAAGAATCTCTCTGAAAGAAAACAGTTTTGGCAATCTCGGAATGCCTATTTCTCACATCAAGACAGGAACTTAAAGTCTGAGAAAAATCCTGTTGAATCGCAAGAGAGCAACAATAACCGAAAACAGAGGTTCGGTTCGGAGAAAAACATCAACCGAAAGCAAAGATTCGGTTCGGAGAATGATTCCAACCGAAAGCAAAGGTTCGGTTCTGAGAATGACTCCAACCGAAAGCAGAAGTTTGGTTCAGAGAACTACATCAACCGAAGGCAAAGGTTCGGTTCTGAGAGCAAAAGAGATCAAAGCTCTAAGGTCAGTCCCACAAATGATCAAAAGCAAAAGGGTCACCTAGAGTCTCCAGCCAAGAAGTCATCTCAATCTAAGCTCTCTCATTCTAACTCTTCCAATTCTTCAAACTCTTCTAACTCTTCTCCATCTCGTCCTAAATTCCATTCTGTTCCTTCTCAAAAATCTCAATCATCAGCTGAACAAAAAGGAAAACAGAAGGTTTCAGTGGTTAAACCAGAGTCAAAACCGAAAGCACCAAATCCTAATAAAATTAAAGTTTTTACCATCAAAAAGAAAGATGAAACAACACTAATAAAACGAACATATCTTGTTGACATCTCTCTTACTATTCCTGTACCTGTGAAAGGCTCACGAGGACCCAAGAAACTTTGGGTTCCTAAATCTACTTAATTTTTGCAGGTTATTAGTGACGAGCAGTTTGACGAAGAATGGTACATTGATAGTGGCTGCTCGCGTCACATGACAGGAAGGAAGGAAGAGCTAAGGGAATATCGGTCCCTTTCAAATGGTGGAAATGTCAAGTTTGGAAACAACTCCTTCGGCACCATAAAAGGCTATGGAATGATTACTAATGGTGATTTCACGATAAGGAAGGTTGCATACGTGGAAGGACTACAACACAACCTCATTAGTGTATCTCAGCTTGTTGGAGGTACCGGTCTCAAAGTCTCATTCGACGATGAGGGTTCTGAAATAATTGAGAAAAAGACGAAAAGAGTTATTCTCAAATTGGAGCGTAAAGGCGAAATGTTTCCTCTTAACCTCAAACCCATCAAAGGAAACCCAGCTATCTGCCTGTTATCAAAAGCACAATCTGACGAAAGCTGGCTGTGGCACCGAAGGCTCTCTCATCTTAACTTTAAGGACATCAACAAAATTGTCACTGGAGGTCATGTTCGAGGTCTTCCACTGCTCAAGTTCGATAGAGATCATTTGTGTGCTGCATGTGAAATGGGGAAGCAGAGTCGTCAAAGTCATCCATCTATAATAAACACTAAAGTTGTTGAACCACTAGAATTACTTCATATTGATTTGTGTGGTCCATCATCTATCGAAAGCATCGGTGGTAGCAAGTATATTCTTGTTATTGTTGATGACTTTTCGCGTTTTACATGGGTGTTCTTTCTGAAGCTTAAATATGAAGCGACTCATAAGCTAAAGGTGTTCATCAAGCAGATTGAAGTACAGCTGAAGAAGGTCGTTCACAACATCAGGAGCGACAATGGTCTGGAATTCAAAAATAGAGAATTCGAAGAATTCCTGGCAGAAAAGGGAATTAGTCACAACTTCTCAGCTCCCTACACACCTCAACAAAACGGGATTGTCGAAAGACGAAACCGATCTTTGTGTGAAGCAGCCCGAACCATGCTAAGTTTCGCTTCCTTACCTCTTTATTTTTGGGCTGATGCTATTTCTGCTGTTTGTTTTACACAGAACAGGTCATATCTCAACAAGCGATTCACGCTCACTCCTTATGAGATTCTCAACAACAGGAAGCCAAATGTGAAATTTTTCCATGTGTTCGATTCACGGTGTTTCATCTTTAACTCTAAAGAACACCGCAACAAGTTCGATGTCAAAGCCGACGAAGGGATATTTCTGGGCTATTCTCTCACTTCTAAAGCTTACAGGGTATTAAACAAGCGTTCGAGAAGGATAGAAGAAACTTACTACGTGACTTTTGATGATAGATATGTCAAAAAGCTTAAGGCCAACGAAGACACAGCTGGGGAAATCTTTCCTCAAACTGGCCAAGTCACAGCCTCGATCGCTAATCTATTCGAGAAGTTCATGGAGCTATTTGATGAACCTGAGAAAGCCACTCTCTCAGAAGCAGGTGCAGCAGACAATAAGGTAGATCATATGAAACAGATTGTCGAAGATGCTGCAACAAGAATGAATGAAGGAGGATCAAATTCTGATGATTCTCCACCACACAATGCTTCAGTCGAGGGGGAGGATCAACCGTCGTCAACTCTGCCGACCTCACATGTTGAGGGGGAGCCAAGGTCTCCAATTACTCCCGAAAGCACTTCACCAACTGAAAGTGCCTCACCATCCGAAGGTGCATCATCAACGCCCGAAAGCTCCACACCACAAGAAACCTCTGAAGCTCAAGATTCTCAAGACATTCCTGAAAGCTCATCTATCGAGGGGGAGCATGCTGATATGTCTTACGACTATGAAAGCCAGTCCGAACCAGAAAAAATGATAAATGCTGAATTGGATCCAACCTTTGATCCAAACTATCCTCCTCTCACCAAATGGACCAGAGATCATCCTGTCTCTCAAGTTGTTGGTGATGTCTCTGAAAAGGTTCTGACCCGATCTCAACTCAAGGAAAAACAGACCTCCTTATTTTCCAAAGTTGAATTCTGCATGTTTAATTCCTTCGTATCAAAAGTTGAACCAAAGATAGTTAATGTTGCTCTTGATCACTCCGATTGGGTTCAAGCCATGCAAGATGAACTGAACGAATTCGAGAGGAACAAAGTCTGGCGCCTTATTCCAACTCCTCCAGATGCCTCGGTTGTTGGTCTCAAACGGGTCTTCAGAAACAAAATGGACAAGGAAGGGAACGTTATAAGGAACAAAGCTCGTCTAATAGTGAAAGGATACTGTCAGGAGGAAGGCATTGACTATGAAGAGACTTTCGCTCCTGTAGCTAGGCTGGAATCAGTAAGAATATTTCTAGCCTATGCTGCCCACAAAAACTTTGAGGTCTACCAAATGGACGTCAAGTGTGCATTTCTCAATGGAGAACTCGAAGAAACTGTGTATGTGGAGCAACCTCCTGGATTCGTGAACGAAAAGTATCCTAATCATTGTTACATTTTGGATAAAGCCGTGTATGGACTGAAACAAGCTCCGAGAGCCTGGTATGAAACGCTGACTAAATTTTTAAAGATGTCCAAATTCAAGCAAGGTTCGGTTGACCCAACCTTCTTTCGTAAAAAGGAAGGTAACCACCTTATGATCGTTCAAATTTATGCCGATGATATCATCTTTGGCTCAACGAATCCTAGCCTAACAGCTGAATTCAGAAAGCTGATGGAGACTAAATTTAAAATGAGCTCAATGGGTCCTATTAACTTTTTCCTTGGTTTAAATATTAGACAGGGACCCGAAGGCATCTTTATTAATCAGGAAGCTTACACGAAGACTCTTCTTGCAAAGTTTGGCATGATGGGAGATTCAAAAGTCAAAGTTCCTATGGCGTTCGGCACCAAGCTCACTCCATCCCTAGATAAATCGGCTGTTGATATTACACTTTATCGCCAGATGATCGGTTCTCTGATGTATCTTACTGCTAGCAGGCCTGACATAATGTTCTCAGTTTGTTATTGTGCTAGATTTCAGGCCATCCCACGTGAGCCTTACATGCTTGCAGTGAAGAACATTCTACGATATCTCAAGCGAACTGCCTCTTTAGGTCTATGGTATCCTTCCAACTCAGACTTCTTCGTTCAAGCCTACTCAAATGCAGACCTTGGAGGTTGTGGACTCGACAGGAAAAGCACCACTGGGGGCTGTCAATTCCTTGACGGGAAGTTGGTTAGCTGGCAGTCAAAGAAACAAACGTGTGTGTCTTTGTCTACAGCTGAAGCAGAATACATTGCAGCTGCATCCTGTACCTCTCAAGTGATTTGGATCCAGAGTCAACTTCGAGACTATGGACTCAATATGAAAAAGATCCCACTATATTGTGACTCTGAAAGTGCAATTAGGATCTGTCATAAACCAGTGCAACACCACAAAACCAAACACATAGCACTGAGGTATCACTTCATCAAAGATCATGTGGAAGATGGAAATGTTGAAGTACACTTTGTTAGGACCACTGATCAACTGGCTGATGTCTTTACCAAAGCTCTTCCTGAAGCGTCATTCAACAAAATACTACAAGGGCTAGGTATGATGGAATCAGAGTCAGTACCACAAACTACCTCTCAAACTCAAACGTCAGAAGCGAAATAGACCGAACGTTTGGGTTCGATTGAATAATCTGCACTCACTCATCATTTCAAAGGTAGTTTTCTTGATTGTAAATTTCATGTACAAAATTGTTTATCTTATTGTTCAAAGTATTTTCTTTTTGAAAGTCTAAATTCCTTGGTTTTTCAAAATTTTTCAAAACCGAAATCAACCGAAGGTTCGGGTTCGGTTTTTCAAAATTTTTTAAAACCGAAATCAACCGAAGGTTCGGGTTCGGTTTTTCAAAATTTTTCAAAACCGAAACCAACCGAACGCTCGGGTTCGGTTTTTCAAAATTTTTCAAAACCGAAACCAACCGAACGCTCGAGTTCGGTTTTTCAAAATTTTTCTCAACCGAAACCAACCGAACGCTCGGGTTCGGTTCCAAAGTTTTTTTCTCAAAGTTTTTTTTCCTTTTATTTTTTTAAGCCTTATTTTTTTTATTATTTATTTTTTTTATTAATCTTTATTTCTTTTATCATTTATTTTCTAATATCAAAAACTTCAAAAATATTTTCTTCTTTATTTGCTTTTTGTCTTTAGTTTTTATATATGTGTTCGTTCGTTTATGGGGAAATATTTGTTGGATTAGTTAAAGTGACCCTAGAAGCATGCTGCTGTATGTGCCTAAAGCCTCATCAGATTCTGAATAATAGCCTTAATGACTTGGTATACACAAACCTTGTCTTTCCAATTAGGCTACTACTCTCTTATTCTAATCATGAGCTACCTAACTCTATTCTCACATGAGATAAGAGTTTTTTGCTTGGTCCTTCTTTTCACAGCAGAGGTACTTTTCCTTCTTATACCATCTCCATTACATTTCTCCATCAAATTCGTTTCACCAACGTAACCCTTGAGACTCTCAGAAATTACCACTGAGGTTTATGGTTACTCAAAAACTGTGTTTATGATCTTAGTTTCGTGCCACTACGAGCTGAGTGAAACCCAAAATTCAATACCAAATCTGAATTGACGGTGAACAATTAATTTGCTCAAGAATTCACCAAAGAATTGACGGATGTATCTTCATGAAATCTCAAAATTTTATTTTGTGTGATTCCTATGAAATTGTTAAACACCATAACATTTCTTCCCTTGGGATCCAGTTTTTAATTTTTTGTTGAGATTTTATATTTTCCAAGCCACATTAAAATTAATTCCTACCTACTTGTTCAACAGACTACACCGGTCTCACAAGTACTTTGTTCACTTTCTATCTTATTTCAAGATTAGGACTGTTGAATCAAAGCTAAAGCCACCCTAATATGCCTAATTAAAAGAAGCCTTTCAACACTTCTTATTAAGTGTCTAATCGTTATTCAACGGGAAACCATACAAACACTTTAAGGTCTCTCTTGACTTTGAAGGAAGAGATTCGTGCCCGGGATCATTTGTTTCGTGTCTTTATTGACATCACAATTATTCCCAAAAAGATTTGCTTTATTTCTTTTCTTTTACACTCTTAGCACGAAAATCTTTGATTTTCCAAAATTCTGGTACTAATAATTACAGGCTGTTACATTGAATTGGTGGTTGATTTTTAGTAGTGGTCAAAATTAATCCACGTGGGCGTTTTATTCAAAAGATGTCGTTACCCTTTAATGGGATAAGATGAAGAGTTGCTAACTCAGGCGGGAGGATAAGTGATTTGATTTCAAACGGCGGAATAGGGAACGCATGAGAATTTGAAGCGTCTATCTTTAACTGACGTCGCAGACGCGTGTGAGAATTGAAACGGTTCCTCTCTCGCACAGAAAGGCGCGTGTGAAAATGAAACGGTTCATCAGAAACGGCGCTTGTTGGGCGGCGTGTTCTTCGGAATCTGACATTCTCTCTCATGCGTGATCATCGGTTCCACAACTGTCACGCATCAGTCATTCCGAAAAACCCTTGGTATTTCGATGGAAGATTTGGGCAGATTTTTCTCTCTCCTTAAACCGACTATAAAAAGAGACATCCTCTCCCATTTACCTCTTTACCGCATTAAAATTCCCAAGAGAGCAAAAATTCCCTGAAACCTATCTGTTCATCATCTTCTTCCCAACTTCAACAATGGCAGATTCATCCTCCGTTCACGCTACTTCTCACATCCTTCCCATTCGTCCTCAACAGTGTCTCGTAATCGATTTAACCCCTCAAGCATATGACTCCTACATGTTCTCAATCATCGAGTGCTTAAAGTATTCGCCAATCGCACCTGCACTTTCGAGGGTAGAATCAGTGCCCATGGAGCTCTTATCACAGATTTATGCGACTGCACACTATGATAAAGTGGTTGATAGGATCTTCTTCGAGGTTTCTAATCACAAAACCTCTATTTCCAAGCAACGATTTGGCTCACTGATAGGGTTTGAAGCTGACCCTTCAAGGATTAATCCGGAGACGATTCCGATAGGGCACCTCTACAATATGTTCTACAATATGGGGTACACGGAGGCGCTCACTGTTGGATTAATGTCTAAGTCCATAACTATAATTGGTAAGACTTGACCCGACCCGGCATGGTCCATTTGGGTTGCATACCATCATGCACTTGGATAGACTATAATGAGAGAAATAAGACACTTATGGTTATTAATATATTATAAGTTCTAGTATATTAATAATAAGAATAATAAGATTATTTAATTAGTATTGATCAAGAATTAATCTAGGATTAATTAAGTGATCAAAAGAAGACTAATTAAATATATGGGTTGATTGTGTAAATCATCCATACTTGTATAGTGGGCTAATGCTCCATGGATAATCAAGTTGGGCTAAAACCCATAGGATGGTCCATGGATGCTCCATGGTGTATTTGTACCCATGGATCATGGAAATGAAAGGCCATGTCAATTAGGGTTTACATGGTGTAACCCTAACTATATAAGCATCTTATTCTTGACCAAAATCGGCCACTAGTGTGTGAAGTGAAAGGGCTAGCCGATTTCATGAGTTGTAGAATTCTCTCAAGCTATTCTAAGTGTTTTGGTGATTGTGATTCCATTTGAGGCTTCCACACTATTGGGGCTAGGCACTCAAGCTTCATGAAGACTTTCTACATCAAAGAGGTATGTATTCTATCTTGTTACACTCATTGTTTTGTATGCTAGATTAGGATTATACCTTGGATGTTCTTATTTGTATGTATAATAGAGAAAACATAGATCCAAGGTATTTAGGGTTGCATGTACACTTAGGAGTGTTAGAATGCTCAAAACCCAACAGTGGTATCAGAGCCTAGGCTTGTTTTCTATTATACTTGATGCAAATTGCTGAAAAATGCTGAAAGACTCGATTTTCTGGCTTTCTGGGCACTGGACTCGCCGAGTCCACTGATGAACTCGCCGAGTCCATGAGTAAAATCATCCTACTCGCCGAGTAGGTTCATGCACTCGCCGAGTAGGAGCCCCAGATAGCATATTTTCGAGGTTTTTGGCTAGAAATGGACTAGGAATATTACCCTAAGTTGTTTTTGAACTTATAAACTTGTTTTTGATGTGGTAATGTTCATGCTAATCCATTTTCAAAGAGATAATTGTCAATAGATTCATGTTTTGTATTAGTTTAAGGTTTAGACTAATTACATGAAAAGGTTTGATTTGAATTATCTTGTTCTTATGAGTTGCTTAGATTAATAGAAAAATTAATTGATTATGTGTTTTCAATCCAAATTAATCTAAGAGTTGATTCTAAAATGTGTTTTTGTAACTTGTCCTCAAGTTATATGAAAAGTCACATTTAAGTTTCATAAAACTCATAAAAGTTGGCAATGGTTACAAAAGATGAAGAGTCTTGTCCTTAAGTTATGGAGGTTCAAGAGTCACTTCATTTATAAATAAATAAATAAAGTGTAACCTTAATTAATTTCATAAGTTATAAAATAAAGAAAAGTTAATTCTTTTATTAGTTTAAAAGTCTTCCATAACTTGTCCTCAAGTTATGGAACTTGAAGAGTTTTTGGATTAAAGTTACTTTAAACACATAAGTTATGGAATTAATTAGTTTTGAATAGTTTCAAAACTTGCCCTCAAGTTTTGGAATTTGAAAAGTTTTCACTTATGAATACTTTAGTTCCAAGTTAGCCCTTAGAATTTTAAAAGTTAAAATTCAACCCTTATACTTTATAATATTATAAGTTAATAATATATATATGTATAAGAGTAAAGTCAGTCTTACCGCTAGTACGCCTCATTCATGAAGCCGGTCTATAAGGTGGGTATAAGGTTGTTGCCTATAAAATGGCAACTTAATGGGTGTCCACTCTCACCCACCGCTTGCTTGACTGGTGGAGGGTCGTTAGCCGAACGGGTTTGACAAGACTATAATTCTCCCATCATTAAAAGTATTAATGATAAATACTAAGTAACTAAACTCTTAATAATTCCCAATCTTGGTTACTTAGGAAAATGTGAATATGGTGCTAGCCCATGGAATTCACACTTTGTACCTTACCAAGTCGTTGGTGGAGCGTGTGTGGTTAACCGGCACACTAACTTGGACTAGTAAGGATCACGAAGGGTGACTTAATGTTTGTCATAGATCAATGGAGCGTGTGTGGTTAACCGGCACATTGATTGGGTGATAATATTAAGGGTACCAAGTGAATTGGTATGGTTATTCACACCTTGTTTTGTGATCCTCGGCATCCCAGTCACAAAACCTGAAGGGCACACTCGAGATTGAAACATGCCTTTGAACAGTTCAATGAATCTCAAAGATCTAGGAGTTTCAAATCCAATTAAAACCTAATAATACATTTCGTTTATCTTGGTGGAAATTGGTGAATCGTCATTCACCTACCTTCAAATATTTTATAGCTTGGATTACGGCATACCTCTTCTAAGTTATAAAATAGTTTGTTGGGTCCTAGCCTTAATATTTCATATTGGGTGTCATATTAAGGACTTTAAATCAACTATCTTGAATATCTCCCATAACATGTCTGGTTTAGACATTTATGATCTTCCCAAATCTCTTGAAACAAGCTTTCCTAATGAAGATGATGTCCCATGGATATCATACTTCTTTCTTCTCCTCCAATTATTCTCCCTAACCCACAAGTTCTTGAAAAGTTTAAGGTCACTCAAGCCCTATTGGCAAGGCAAGGTCTAGGTGTGGTCACATCTTAGAGATATAGTCACATATTGACAAGCCGGGAGAGTTGGGTGTCAAAGTCTTGAGAAAGTTGGTGGTTCAACCACTTTCTAAGTCACATAGTGAGTTCCTTTGGGACACCTATGAAACAGACTATGACAAGACCCTTACTGATCTTATCTATTTGCTAAGATCAACTTCCTAAAACTTTATGGACATTGACAATGATGACATTGGACATCCAGAAAAGCATTCTCTTCCCAATGGAAAGGGATCGGCCATAGTCAACTCGGTTGACCAAATGGTAAAGAGAAAAGCTAAGTCTATGATAGTCTCGTGTACCATTATCAAAGGGTCCATATGTTTATATTGCCAAAGGAAGGGGCATTGGTTGCGAAGCTGCCAAATTTACCTAAGGATGTTAAAGTCAATAAGTTTGACTCTACTTCAAGTAAAGTCCACTATCTAACTCTGTTAAGTTTCTATTCTGAGATTCTTGATACATGATGTGACTGGGTCACATGGTGATGTTTAAGAATCAAAGAAAAGTAAAGGAACTTAAAGAAAGAATATGCTGAATCTGATCGTGTAGATGGATTTCTATCGCGTAGCTTGAAGATCGGATTCTTGAGCTATTTCTTAGGAGTTATGAGATATTGCTTAGGAATCGATAACAACAAGTTTTCATATGGATTGTAAGGATAAGTTTTTCCACAAAGTTTTAAAATAAAAGGAAAATTTTTGATTTTATTTATTTTAAAATATCCTTACAATGGCATTTGATGAAAATTGTTGCTTATAAAATTCCATTAATAGCAAGAGTGGAAGTATGAAATTGATTCTTTCATTTGTGGTAATGTCTAAATTTACCAAATAAGGAAAGATTCTCATCACCCAAATTTCAATTGGACCGGAACTTGGAATCATGCAAGTTGTATAGCATGATGAATGAGAACTTTCAAGTTTTGGAAAATTAAGACTAAATACTTGTTCACATGGATGTGTGAGTCAAGTAAAGGACTAAAGGATCAAGTACACATTCTTGTGCATTGATTAAGTCCACCACTAAAGTTTGATAAGACTATTCGTCATAGTTTACTAAAGCTCAGTAAATATGATTATACTTACATGCTTAAGTGTAATTCTGAGACATTGGAAAAAGGTTCCAATGTATGACAGAGCGAATAAGAAGAATCAAATTAGGCAGAAGGATAAAAGTTTCTCAAATCTGAAAAGATGGGAGAGTACTTTAGTATCAATTTTTGTGATCATCTTAATGATTAAGAAACCATAGCACAATTAGTTCTCTAAGGAAGTATTAGTGCATTCTTATGACTAAGAAGAGGGATCTTGAATTGTTGAAATGGTTAAATCAAGAAGATGAGTCATACTTGATTCCAATACAAGTCTTAGAGTCATACTCCAAGATTGTAACTTGAGTGACATGTCTTAAAGAAGGTTTAAAACACTTGTCAAATGTAAGAGTAAAAGTTTTCTACTCTTGTACATTTGAAATTGGTAAGTTGTGATGTTTTGGATAAAACAAAGACCAACTTAGGCCAATTGTGTGAAGTGTTTGTCTTGATAAGAATCCACACTATCTCTTGGATGGTTGACAAGGGAGTCTTATAGGTCAAGAGGACAGTGGGAGTCTTAAAGGTCTTGAAAGTCTCAAGAACTAATCAAGAATAAAACCTAAAGTTCTTCTCTAGCACACAATTTGAGGTTTATAACCTATCGTGTTGACATATCTGTGCCCATTCCAGTTAAAGTTGGCTTTGCATATGAGTTCTTAGAGTTCTCAATTGGTTGCTTAACAACTTGGAAGCAATGGCAGGACCTTAAGCTGCCAGGTGGCAAGAAATTAAGATTGAGTTCAATCCATATGGTTTTGGATTTGTCATTATCTTTGTCTTGTGATTATGGTTTTGACAAATTCATATGGGTAGGAACTCATACACCATATAAATCTAAGTGTCATAAGGTTTCTCTCCAATTCATGAAAATGATGGTGAGGAAACTCTTTCACTAAGTAGATTTTATCTAGATAGAAATTGTGATATTTGCATTCTCAAAGTCGTTAGTGGAGCGTGTGTGGTTTACCGGCACACTAACTTGGACTTGTGAGAAGTGGCAAAAAGGTCTAACCATTATGATTACGGCATCCCTCTTCATAATTGTTTAAACACACAAGTGTGCTATCTAAGGGAAGGTGTATGATTTTGA
This sequence comes from Lactuca serriola, assembly GCF_051521515.1. Lineage (NCBI taxonomy): Eukaryota > Viridiplantae > Streptophyta > Magnoliopsida > Asterales > Asteraceae > Lactuca > Lactuca serriola. The sequence continues at coordinate 256,807,926 of NC_136415.1, read as the reverse complement.
TAAAGTTTTATCAAAACAATCTAGTATCAGAAATCTGAACTTTGGTAAGAAAGTCAGCCGATTTCTGAGTACATGTCAAAGCTAGTGGGAGAATAAGTGTTATGCTAATAATCATCATGTTAGTGGGAGCATGATAATTATGATAAGTATTGCAAGCTAGTAATGTTAATTATAGAAAAACAAAGGTTTCAATTGGGAAAAGTTGTTTTGCTATAATTAAGGGAGAGGAAATTATACTTCATCTCAAATCTATAAGCTTAGATCGTGAGGTTTTAATCATTTAGTCAAGGATATATATATGAATTTCATGTTGGAATGGCTCAACATAAGGAAATTCTGTATATGGGTCCATTATTTGCGTTCTTAAATTCGATTATGATTATGGCATCCCTTTTCATAATCTGAATTATGAGAACTTGGCAAATTGAAATGGACATATTATAGCAAAAGACTGGTTTAGTCTTTATGTGAGACATCATGAATCGTGTCCCATATGCTTCGGATATAGGATCGATTACATGTGCTATATTCATCCTTTCTAAAATTTTCCAAATGCCTGGGGCATTAAGAAGGGAAAAGGTTTTGAACTGGATATGACTAAAAGGATTAAACAATTGTCGAGGACAATCTAAGGTTTACCAAAGATTGGTTGCTCAAGGACAGTTGGAAGTATAGTGATAATTCTAGAAGGACCATATTGACATAGTCTGTAAGGAGGCAACTCTTATTCAGAAGTTAGAATTTTCAATCTGTGTAAGATTAAGGAAACTTAATGCAAGAAGGATGTTTCCAAGGAGTTGATCTCCTTTGGAATGCTCTGTAATGTTTGTTGTCAAGTCTTTATGACTTTGTGCATAATCATTACAAGAGGAGCAATGCATATAAGTTTAGAATCTAACAGATTTCAGTAAATGGCATGAATTTGGAATTCTTGCATTTGCGGTAAGGATTTGGGACTGTGAAAAGAGAATCATTGAAGTTATGTTCAATTGATCTAGTTCACAAAGTAAAGATCATAGACAAACATAGTATGCATACTTGGTGTGTGGCATGACTAGTGTTTAGAAAACATGTGTACATGCTTGGAGCATGGGACAGCTATTGTTTTAAATTCAAGAATAAAGTTGATAGCTAAAACAGTATACAATGAATAATGTCTAATCATATGGTGATAAATAAAAGGTGTTTTATTTATGTTCATAGGTTTTGATACCATATTGGATTCAATTATTGTTGTGTTTCACTTTGCATGTTTTGACTTCCCGAATAAACTAGGTTATTCTTCCGGAATGACTAAGTTATTCAAACCATCCACAGTCGGTCATATGTTGGAAGTAGATATGAATTAAGACTGTCATGGGTTGTCTTGTAGAGGTCTAAGGTGTTGGACAAAGGGCTACAACACTCATGAGTGCTCATAAGTTCTGAGTATTGGATTCAACCCGCGCTCATTGGAATCACTTCATGGATTTTATCACGAGTGATCATGAGACGATAATATCTTATATTCTTCAAACCTAGAGATATGAGTTGTTACTATGAGTTGGTTGTACATTGATTGCACGAAAACGCATTTGGTAACTCGGTGCTATAAACGTGTCTTTGTGTATGATTCAACAAGTAGTAGAACAAGCCATATGAGTCGAAGTTTATCCATTCCTTTTACCTTCGGGATAAAAGCGATATCTGTGGGCCCCTCGATGATTTGATGATGACAAATGGAAGTGCTCGGCCGGGCCAGGACTGATTTGATTTGTTCAATTAGTCAGTCGTCATAAATCGGAAATCGGGAAACAACAAATGGACAGAGAGAATGATTATAATCCATGTCTCAGTCCATATGATATCTAGAATGGAGGAATATATGATCCATTATCTAATGGACAAGTCATTGACAAAGGTAAGAGTTCATCTACGAGGTCAGAGTTCGACAGAAGCTTTTGAGAGCTACGATTGCCAGTTGGTTCCTGAAGTCATACGCAATAATAGTTTTAGACTTATCCAAGTGGGAGACTGTTGGATTAATGTCTAAGTCCATAACTATAATTGGTAAGGCTTGACCCGACCCGGTATGGTCCATTTGGGTTGCATACCATCATGCACTTGGATAGACTATAATGAGAGAAATAAGACACTTATGGTTATTAATCAAGTTGGGCTAAAACCCATACTTGTATAGTGGGCTAAAACCCATACTTGTATAGTGGGCTAATGCTCCATGGATAATCAAGTTGGGCTAAAACCCATAGGATGGTCCATGGATGCTCCATGGTGTATTTGTACCCATGGATCATGGAAATGAAAGGCCATGTCAATTAGGGTTTACATGGTGTAACCCTAACTATATAAGCATCTTATTCTTGACCAAAATCGGCCACTAGTGTGTGAAGTGAAAGGGCTAGCCGATTTCATGAGTTGTAGAATTCTCTCAAGCTATTCTAAGTGTTTTGGTGATTGTGATTCCATTTGAGGCTTCCACACTATTGGGGCTAGGCACTCAAGCTTCATGAAGACTTTCTACATCAAAGAGGTATGTATTCTATCTTGTTACACTCATTGTTTTGTATGCTAGATTAGGATTATACCTTGGATGTTCTTATTTGTATGTATAATAGAGAAAACATAGATCCAAAGTATTTAGGGTTGCATGTACACTTAGGAGTGTTAGAATGCTCAAAACCCAACACTCACCTCCGTCGCAAAATTCAAAAAGTCTTGTTTACCGCCACAGTGGAACGGAATGTTCACTGTGCTTTTCAAAGGTCTCTCAGAAAGGAGCTCAGGTTCAGATGGCTCCAGTCGACTCTTCTTGTCCATTCTGTATGGAGTTTACAACGGCGTCAACGTCGACTATGGGTTGGTTCTCTAGCAACAACTCATCCAAAGTCTATCTTCTTCTTCACGACATTCTGAGGTGTCGTATGCACGATTTTGGACCCTTATTACTAAGTGGGCGATGGATAAGCACAATGTCCCCACTGTTGTCGGCGCACCGATGTCTTCGATTGGTACATTCCATACCACGAAGATCATCGTCTCAGATGCATCGAAATTCCCATTCAATGGTTCCATCCCGGAAACCATGTACGCTGATGTCCCAGCTGACAGCAGGATCATCCGGACTTACAAGGAGTACAAGAAGTCTGTTCCGAGGGATCTCACGTCGGAGATGCTAAAGTCCATTCACGATGCCGATAAGCCTGCTCCGAGAGGCAAAAAGACAGATAAAGGCAAACAGGTGGCCAAAGGGGCTAAAGGCCCTTCTCCTAAAAAGAGGAAAGCTACTAAAGCTGCACAGTCCCCGCAGCAGAAGAGGCGAAAGACTCAACCAAAGCGTAGGCTCATTATCGCTTCCTCTTCAAGTGAGTCGGAGGGAGAGAGTTCGGATTCGGACGACTCTCAAAGAGGCGACACCCCTCCAAGAGGCAATACCCCACCCAGATCACCTACCCCTGAAATGGAAATCCATAACTCACCAATTCTCTCTCCCACTCAAACAATTCCTACTTCCATTCCCACCATAAACCCCTCTACCACCATTCCTAAAACCTCCTTCACTATACCACCACCCATTTTCACCGATGCAACAACAACATCTACTGCAAAGTTACAACCAACGTATCTGATACGGGGGTTCATACCGATGCAACCGAACCACCACCAGCAACCGAAACCATTCATACAACCGAAACCCAACAACCACCCGAACCTACCCAAACTCAACAACCACCCGAACCTACCCCCACTCACATACAACCTGAACCTACTCATACCACAACACCCCCAGCTTCACCACCACCACCATCTCCAGGTCATGCCTCTGATGGCGATAACCCTTTCCTTGGAGGGGAAAATATGATATTTGATTCGGTCTACTACAGTCCGTTTCAGGTGCAAAGCGACGATGATGAGGATGCTCCAGTAACAAAGAAGCACCTTAAGGAGCTGCATGAGAAGGTTGACTTGCTCATTCCTTCCTCCTCCAATTCTCAATCCTCTCTCTCTGAAGCTGCTCTTCAGAAGATTGTTGATGCCTTCTCCAGGGCTCAACAAGATTCGGTCGCTTCTGCCACCGCCGCCATAGATGCCTCGACGAAAGCTTGTGAGGCTGCGACCGAAAAAGTCGATAAACTATTCTCTGACGCCTCTACCCTGTTACAATCTTTACAGGAGAGTGCTGCTGCTACTAAGACAACGTTGGAACCAATTGTTCAACAGTTGGCCACGTTCGTCTCCACAGAGTTGAAGTCCTTCGCCACCCTTCGTCAAACTTTAACAGACGACAACTCTGCCCTTCGGACCTCTATCGACGAGCGCCTCCCTAAACTCCAAGAGGATCTAGCCTATGATAACTCGTTGATGGATGCTCTAGCAAGGAAGACCACTGCCCTAAAGGTCAAGAGTGCTCAGCTTTCCAATTCTCAGCAACAAATTGACGCTCTTCGATCCGAACAGGAGGTAATCAAGACGTGTGTTTCAGATGTACACTCAGCTATATCCAACATCCTTGAAGCGCACGATCCGATACTGAACCATTCTGTGAGGCGAACCCTTGCAGAGAAACTCGCTCCTGCCTTGGATCTGCTCAGTAAAATTGAAGGGCTACCTAGTTTCGTGTCCACTCCAAAACAAGGGGGAGAAAAGGAGTCCGGATCGTAACCCCTTCATTCCTCAAAAGCAACTCACACAACCGAACCTCCTCCTACAGGCCAAGCCTCTGGTTCGGGTGTGAAGGATAAAGGCAAGAAACTTGCTGAGGATGAAGAGGAAGATGATCAAGAAACTATTGCCGACTTGCTGAAACGCAAAAGTCGTCGCAATACTGAAGATGATAATATTCGTGTGGCGCGAGAAGCTGAAGAAGCTGAACGCAAACAAAAAGAAGCCCACGACCTACTCGAGAGCAGGAAGACTCTTTTCCCTGCTTGGACTCTCGAGAGGATGATTAAGGAGGCAACCGATACTCCGAGTATCTTATGGCTTGAACCGGTAATCTCCTTTGACTGCTACAACTCCGTCGACTCTCAGTTCGACATGCCCTTAACCCGAAAGGCGATCATCTTTCACGCATTCGCCAACGTTGCTGAGATTCCTCATCCTCATCCAGAGGTTGATCGGGAATTTATCAAGTTCTATCTGAAGGCCGCTCAACCCCAGTACCAAACCTGGAGCGCTCAGAAGATCATCAACGTTCGGGTTCTGAAGCCATATACTGTAGGAAGATTTATCAACGTTCGGTTCAAAGTGCTCAGAGGGTCTGCTAAAACCGAACATGCCATATCTTTAGCAGATCTACCGAACCTCAACCCCCATGACTGGATCGTTCTGCACAACATCCTATTGACTAATGAGGCTGAATATGGTCCGATCATTGACCATCTCAAAAGGATGTTGGTGTGCTATATCATGGAGGTCGCCCTAATGGATCAGGAGATTGCAAATGTCTTCAAGAAGAAACCGAAGATCTCTCCTGTTGGCTCGGCCAGTGATCTAAACCAGATGAAGATGGGAAAGATTGACCCAAGGCGAAACTCGGTCATGTTCACTAGGAGTGAAGGACAGAAATGTCTCTTTGCCTTAGCGGATAAACATCTTTATACCACTGCTTGTCTTGAGCATGTGTTGGGGATCATCCACAGGTGTAAAGAAAATACAGCGGATGATATCAAATACTTTGATGACATGATTCAGTGGTACATCCGATTCAGGCAGACAATCCTCGCCCTTATCTCACGTCTGTTTGAGACTGTAAAGAAGAAGGCTCCAACTGCTGGCCCAAGTAAGAAGACAAAGTGATCTCGCTCCAATTGACGCAAAGGGGGGGATTGTTGGGTAGCAGATTTGTTTTGTATTGCGTCATTGGGCTCGGTTAATAGTCCAAGTTTTGTACTCCGGTTTGGGCCTGTCCAACCGTGAGCTGATAGGGTTTGTATATAATAATGTGCTTGCATGCATATTAGGTTAACGATCTAGAAAACGATTAGAAAAGATTTACGGGAGATCACAGATTTCTTTCATCGTTCTTGTAAACCCTTAATCCTCTACAGTAGAAGTTCTTTATCGAGCTCTTCTGAGGATTGTTGATTAATCATTCGACATCTTCGATCCATTATTGTGTTCTTGCTGTTTACTCGTTTATTTCTTTACCTGTTTTATAGATCTAATCAATCTTCAAGTTAGTTTTTAACTTATCATGTTCTTTTCTGCTATCTTTTTAGACTTGGAGGTGAGTTTTCCTCACTCTACTTGTGGGTTGAAGGAACCAATTCCAGCCCACTGCATTATGTATCTTGGTATATTGGATTGATATTATGCTGAGTATGCGTTAGATTGGTAGATATATATGATTATTTGTCTTGCTAGTTATTGATTGTTATTATATATGTCGACATGTTATGGTTTGTTGGGTTGAGGAGGACCTACTTTGTGCTGAAGGTCAGGATACCTATGGAGGTCTGGATAATCTGAAGGCCTGCGAGGTGGTGCAGTCAGGACGAAGGCCCGGAGAGAGGTCGAGATAGGATGTAAGCCCTTGAGGTGGTCCAGTCAGACTGAAGGCTCATATATGCATGTTGTTATATGTATTGGTTATGTATGGTACTTTGGGGGAACTCACTAATCATAAGCAATCACCTCCCTTGTCCTTGAGCGAGGTAGTTGCTGCTGTTCGGGGTGTCATCCCCAGGGTTTTTGGGTCTATCAAGACCGCTATGCTTGGGATGTTTGATGAGCGGTACGCCACTGTGATTGAGGTTGCCATTGCTGCAGGGATTCAGGGTGGGATCATTCCAGTATCGGGACTTCAACAATACGATGTCCTCGGAGTTTAATGGGGTTAAGGACCCGATTGTGGTGATGAGGTGGTTGTCTGATGTGGATGGTTGTTTCTTCACATGTTCGTTCCCGGATGACCAGAAGGTTAAGTGTGCCCTAAACCTTCTTCAGTTAGGTGCTAAGGATTGGTGGAGGCTAGAGACTGGTTAAAATCTAATTCCATAATTATTAGAAATTTGATATAGTTCGGTGACATATAGGTTTTAAATAAAAATGTTAATGACTTATAAGAGTAATAGACTTTGTATCGTGTACATATTTAGGCACTTATGTTTTTGTAAACATGTGACCATTAAACTAGTTTACATATTCACAAAATAATATTTTGACCGGTTAATGTAGATCATAATGGTAATTTTTGTTAACGGTAAACAAGTTTAATGATTATATGTGCATAATAAAATATAAGTGATTAAATATGTACACATGTTAAAGTTTATTACCTTTTTAAGTCTTTAAGCGAAAAAACTAGCAAAATGTCTAGGCACTTCTTTAGTTTCAATTTCTTATATTGTTTGGGTTTATTTGAAAATTAACCTATAATTACTCTTTTACCCGTAACTTGGTTTTTTTTATTAATTTTTTATTTTAAAACAATATATTATATATTAATAGATAACTTCACTTTACCCTAACCCTAAAACTCGTCGATCAATGCCTTCTTCCCTTTTTCTCTAAAGTACTATCATTAAGGGTGAGCATAGTGTGGTTTGATACATTTATTAGTGAAAACCAAACCACAAACCGCAATTACATTTATTACATATTTGAAACTGCATGGTACACCTATTTTGGCGATGCGGTTATACGATTTTATTTAACCGTGAAATTGAGACTGGTTTTAACCGTATGAATTAGGTAATTTTTTGTAGTTTTAAGATTCAGAAACTATCAATTATGAATTTCGTAATTTTTTATGGTTTTAATAGTTCAAAGACTATTAACTATAATTATAAAAAAGAATAAAATATAAAATAATAACTTAAAACACTAACAAACTAATAAGTTAAACACTTAACAATTTACATCAACAAAATATCAAATTTCAATAATCTACTTTAAAAGTTTAAACACTACCAAACCATATTTATAAAAGTTATGGGAATTTAAAAACACCACCGAACTAATAACATAAGTAATTAACAATTAACATCTTAGAAACACCAAATTTCAACATTTTTAAAGTTTAAACAAAATAAAAACTCCAACATTAGGTGCACTTTTGTTATTTTCGGTTTTGTAAAAACAAAAATCACATCGCACTGTAAGTCTTCGGTTTCTGCAAAATTAATAACTGTACATCGGTTTTCTTTCCAGTTTCGGTTTTTGTGGTTTTTTTTATTTGCGCTTTGATTTTTGATCACCACTACATATCCTTTTTTCTTCTTTTTCTATAAAAAAACAAGCCACCATCAACTTCAACCACAACCACTATCTCCACCACCAAGATATTCGGGCACCCTTACCACCACAATGTTGTAAAAGAAACAAAGACAAGATAATATTATAACAACAGTTTTTTGCTATACATAACAATTTATGCATTATATAGTTGTACAATATAACATTTTAAAGCATTAACTGTTGTGTATGGATAAATATTGTTGTGTACGGATCAAACTCCCGTATAATAAAGAAAGAAAGAAATGTATACTGTCATTTGTAGCGGTTGGTTTTAAGTTTATTGTACAACAATGTTCTGAAATATTATTAGTAGGAAAAAAATTACGAATATAATAATCTGTTCGAAAATAAAAGAAAGAAGGCAACATGATAATTGATAAACCCCACCAATGAATAATAATGCAGCATGGGACTATGGGAGGATGGCTCACAAAAAAGGCTTTTTGCTTTGCTTATACTAATGGATTGGTTACAATAATTTTGGACTGGGTCCAACCACCTGTCGCATATTGGATTATGTAGGACTGCTCTGCGATTTATTTTGCGGCAGACAAATCAATAATTTATTAAAGAGTTAATTTAATAATTGGATGACGTATTTTCTTTGAACAAAAATGATATTTAAAAACTACTATTAGAATAAAAGGAATTGGATTTTTGTTTACAAAAGTTTTTATTTATTTTAGTTTTTAAACGTTTAACGGTCGATTATTACTCATAAATTTATATATATATTTTATTTCTAAGGAGACTTGAACCTTTAGTTTTTTTGGCCGAATGATAGTTTTCTGTGAACTGGTAATACTGTTATATACAAAAGCTTCTATTTTAATGGATTTTAAATGTATTTTGGTAACGAAATAACTAGTTGTCTATTTTTATATTATATTTTTATTTGAAAGCATCGGTGTTTTGGAAAAAGTAAACACCTGGTTACATGTCAATATATAGATTTATGTATTTATATGGTTGCTTGCAGGGCTGGTCTTTGTTTTTTCCTATCTTGGAAGAGATTATATTTTTGTGTCCTTATATCTAAAAAATTGTCAAAATACACTAAATCTTATAATCAAACAAATCATACAAACAAAAACCTAAAAAAATCACCTAAATCAATGTTTTGGTGCATTTTTTGAAGCGAAAACATCTCTAAGAGAGGAGAGAGTCTTTCCCTCACAACCGACTGCCACATCAGTTTTTTTCTATTCTTTCACTTCAATCTTTCCCAACCCACAACATATGAAAATCCTTTCTTTCCCAACCCACTCAACCCACTTTCCACATCATTTAATTAAATTAAAAAAGATAAAATAAAATAAAATATAGCATTTTTTATTTAAAAATAAATATTTGCTAATTTAAAACAAAAAATCTAAAATAATATTAAAAATAACATTAATTAAAAAACCACACTACAAATAGAAAAAAATACACGATAATTAAAAAAACACTTCAAAAAGACAAAATAATTAAGATCCTAAAACGATAATTAAAATTAACTAGATATTCAAAGTTGAAATGTAGACATGTTCAATGTGATCAGTAAGATCAGATTGAAGCTGGTGGTGAGTTTCATCATTGCGCAATTCATGTATGATTTCTGGGTCTTCGACTTTGTTATTGGGGAGTCGGGCTGATGCATAGGAGATATCGCAGCACCCTCATCTTTCAGTATCATATTGTGCAGTATAATACAAGCATACATTATGTTTTTCGTTTTCTTCACCGTCAAAGCCCGTGCCGACATCTTTAATATGGCCCAACGTCCTTTAAGGACCCCAAACGCACGTTCTACGTCCTTTCTTGTTGATTCTTGTGCCACCTTGAACCGTTTCTTTTTGTCTGTTATTGGATATGGATATGCCTTCATGAATACAGCCCATGTTGGATATATTCCATCGGCAAGATAGTAACCATGCTTGTAGTGTTCAACATTCAGATCAAATGAGCAATCAGGTCCTGTTCCATGATATTTCTCATCAAACAATGGTGATTGGTAGAGGATGTTCAAATCATTGTTCGAACCAGCTACACCATAGAATGCATGCCAAAACCATAAATCTTGTGATGTCACTGCTTCTAGTATCATTGTTGGATACTGATGGTCACCCCTCATGTATTGGCCTCTCAGTTCTGTTGGATAATTCCTCCAATTCCAATGTATGCAGTCAATGCTACCAAGCATTCCAGGGAATCCATGTCTAGCTTCATGTGCTTCATACAATTTTTGAATGTTAGTGGATGTTGGACGGCGTAAATATTCAGCCTTATACATTTGGACAATACCATAGCAAAAGTTTTATAGAGCTTCATGAGAAGTTCTTTCTGACATATTTAGATACTCATCTAATAAGTATGGGTTATAACCCTTCGCTAATTGACGTATTGCTGAGGTGCATCGAACCGTTGTTGGTTTCCATGATGTTTATCTTGAGAACAATCGACATATGCCTTAGCAAAAGCCAACTCTTCACGTTCCACCCATTTCTTTGACTTCTGGTGGTTTGTAAAGGTGTGTTTTTTCTCAACAATAGGTCGCAACTCCTCACTTGTTTCTTCTTCATTTCTTTCGGGAACCGGATCGTCACTAGAACTCTCAAATTCTACGTTCTGAGAATCATGGAACTAGAAATGCTCGGGTTGGGAAGATTGGAATTGAGTTTCTGGAACCCTTTGAGAAAACTGATTACATGGATTATAACTCAGATTTTCCTCTGAAAGCGTAAATGTGTTGTAAGATTGTTACACTGGGTAATATTGTTGTGGATAGTTTTGGTTTTGTTGGTAGTTTTGGTTTTGTTGGTAAATTTGGTATTGTTGATAGTTTGGATTTGGGTTATGAAAGGTTGGAGAAGAAAGTGGAATATTTTGACTTGACCGTCTTTCGTGGATTTGCATCTTTGGTTAGAACCGGTTTGTTTACCTTTGCCTCGGGAATCCATTGAAGGTTACTAGAGGAATTGAACCAACTTGTAAAATATTTCCATACAAATCACACTACAAATAAGTAAATTTTGCATTCATCGTAAACTTATAAAAAGAAAGCAAAAAATAGATAAATAAATAAAATAAATACTCACGGGTGGTTGGTGAATATTGTTCAAAAATACTCACATACAATAAAAGTAAATTAAAGTTTTGGCAGGAATCTTTGCAGATTGCATGCATGCATGAATAGTCAAAGAAAAGTTGAATGGTCAAGGAAAATTGAATGCATTAACTCACGGGTTGGTGAACCCTATAGAAACAAACAACTCATTCAACCCGCTAAACCCAATTAAAAGGAAGTTGTTTGCCGGCGGTACCGGGGGTACCGCCCTAACCCATTTCTCAATTTTGAAACGACTCCGTGTGGCCTAATATTACAATATTCAATATTTTGTAAAACAATGACTTTCAATACTTAAAATTTCTAATCCATTCAATATTTCTTATCTTTCTTGAGTCATGGTACCTTGGAGATATGATTTCAAGAGCTTTCAAATTTGAAAAACTTCCTTTTGCGGAAGCAGCAACCGTAACTTGCATCGTCAATAATCCCTTTTACGAGATCAGGTACATAAGAAATTGGGTAAATTACACCGTTGGTCCCTCATGCACATGTCAGAAAGCGTGTTTAGTCCATATTTCCAAAATTTAACTTGGGCAGTCTCTCGTTGTTATTTATCTTGCACGGTTGGTCCCTATGCACATTAACTGTTAAATGCTTCCGTTTAAGCTACCCACGTGCCTTGCACGCAAGGGCATTTTTGTCTTTTCAGGGTTTGTATACATGAACCATTATGGCGCGACTTCGATAACCGATCATTTCTCATTTCATCCTCCGTCGACCCTTAGCATTGCACAAGAAAACCCTAGTTTTCTACGATGGTGAACTGGAGGATTAGGCAAGAATGGGAGGAATACGATCTCCAAAGCTCATACGGTAAAATTTTCTACATTTTCAATTGATCATCCATTATACGTTCCTAAAAGGTAATTTATTTATTTATTATTTTTTTTTTTTGGGTTCGCAGCTGACAATCCATCTATGTTCTCGATACGATTGAACTATGGTGGAGTTTTTACGAAGTTTCTAGGCCGCAAATACATAAAGGGGAAGATGAAATATATTTATGGCATTGATAGTGACTTGTTCTCGGTGCATGATATGGACGAGATAATGGAATTGCTTGATTGTGTGGAACCAGGTAAAAGTATTTACTATCATTTCAAACGAACAACCTAGGATTTAGATTTTGGGTTGTGACGAAGATATAAACCACTTTTGGTCATACGTTTATGAACACAAGGTGATAGAAGTGTGTACAGAGTTTTAGGAAACCAAGCTGCATACGTATCAAATGTCCCCAAACCCTGCAAAGATAAAGATACACGAAATTTCTGAGTCCCTTTGTCGTAAAAGCTTGTTATTGACATGGTCAAATTCAGGGGATTGTCCTAGTGAAGAAGCCCCTGTTTTTGAGAATGTAGAAACTATGGACCAACCCCCTAGTACATTACCTGAAACAACCTTAGAACAACCCCTTGTTACATTGAGTGAAACAGTTGAGTCAACCCCTGCCTATATACCAAGAATTGAAAGCCCTTTGACTGAACCAATGATAGGAAGCACATGTCCTAATGTTGATGGTTTGGATGATACATTTGAGGTGGGACTCCTATGGAACAAGATGAACCAAATAGTGAAAAAGCAGGTGAAGATAGTCAAGCTAGTAAAGACGGTCATGATAGTGATGACAATGAAGATAGTGAAGACAGTCAAGATAGTGATTACATAGTCGATGAAGATAATTTGGTAGATGATCCAGAGGTTAATATGAAGAACTTTCACCTCAACATTGACAAAGAGGTGGAGTGGGTTGGAAGTTTTCCTGATGATCGAGATGAAGCAATAGAAGGTGATGAAGAATTAGAGGTTATAGAAACTGAAGAATTTGTATCTGCATCTTCACCAGATGAGGGTGAAGCTAGTAAAAAAAAGGAAGAAGATAAGAGATTTACAAAGAGCACATAAGAATGAAGCAGATGCTGTCAAAGATCCATTTTACATCCACCAAAATTTTAGCACAGCCAAGGAAGTTAAACAACAAATTTATCTTCATTCCATAAAGAGTAGAAGGGAGTTAGACTTCGTCAAGAATGACAAAAACAGGATTAGAGTGGTTTGTAAAGGGACAATACCAAACCTTGGGATATTAGAAACAGGTGGGACCAGCAAAAGTAATGACAAAGTGGGACCAAGTCAAAAGAAAAAGAAAGTGAAAGATGGTTTTATTCATAAATGCTCATGGGTCCTACTAGTGAGTAAGTGGAAAAAAGACATTAACTGGACTGTTAAGACCTATGAAAAGCAACATACATGCCTTCAAACAAGGAAAATTAGGCCATGCAACTACAAGTTTCTCTATGAACAGATTATTGACACAGTGGAGTCAAACCTAGAAATACCACTTAGAGCATTATGTGAGATGCTTGAGAAGAAATACCAAGTTGGATTGTCAGACATGAAAGTTCATAGGGCGAAAACGAAAGCCCTGGAATCAATTAGGGGAGGTTTTGCTGCTTACTCATGTCTAAGAGACTACTTACAGGAGGTGCAAAGTAGAAATCCAAACACCACAGTCGAACTTCAAGTGCAAAGTGAACCATGTTATGCATCTGAGACCAGGGTATTTGAACGAGTATACATTTGTCTTGGTCCACTGAAAATTGGATTTGCAGCAGGGAAAAGAGATTTACTAGGGCTTGATGGTGCATTCATGAAGGGTCCATACCATGGTATGATCCTCACAGCAGTGGTATGTGCATAATCATATTTTAGTATTTGATTAATGTTTGACCATAGTTAATTGTTTGCTTATTACTATGTTTGACATGATAATTCAGGGTTTAGATGGGAACAATTACACATACCCTTTGGCATATGCAGTTGTTGAAGCAGAGAACTTTAATTCATGGACCTGGTTTTTAACTAACTTAGGAGATGATCTTGGTTTGTATGCAAACTCCAACATCACTTTCATATCAGACAAACAGAAGGTAAATAATGTTCTCCATTCATTTTCACTTGCATGTTTTACAATTCAATAAGAAACTTCACTCTTTTAATGATTTAGGGGTTATTGCCTGCACTTGAGAAACTTTTCCCAGCAGCAAAGCATAGATATTGCCTAAGGCATCTTCATGAGAACATGAAACGTAAATGGAGGGGCAAGAAATTCACGGATTGTCTTTGGAATTGTGCAACATGTACCACCACACCACAATTCAACAGTGCCATGGAAGAACTAAAGAAACTTAACAATGAAGCATATGACTGGCTTAATTCTATTCCACCTAAGCACTGGTCCAGATCCCACTTCTCAGGTATATAATATTATGTTTATAAGGACTGGTCCAGATCCCACTTCTCAGGTATATAATATTATGTTTATAAGTGTATAATTTTTAAATATAATCTAATACAGTTGTGTTTTATTAGGGAGGGCACATTGTGATGCTTTGTTGAATAATATGTGTGAGAGTTTGAATAGCAAGATAGTGAAGGGTCGTGATAAGCCAATTATCAGTTGCTTGGAGTTTATTAGGGAGTATATCATGAGGAAAATTGTCATGGTTCAAAAAGAAATTGACAAAGCTAATGACCCATTAACTCCTACAGCCACTAAGAGCCTTCAAAAAATTAAAGAAAGGGCAGTACAGTGTAGGGCAGTGTTCTGTGGCAATGGGAAGTACCAAGTTACAAGTGAAGGTACTAATCAGTATGTGGTCAATAACAAACTTGTTCATGTAACAGGTGGGAACTGACAGGCATACCCTACAAACATAGTATAACAGCTATATGGGATATGAGGCTCAACAATGAAAATGTTGGAATACCTGAGACATGGGTTCACCCAACATATTGGCTCAAGACTTGGAAATAAATGTATGTCTTCAAAGTTGAACCTATTAATGGGAGGTTTTTGTGGGAAAAAAGCACATGTCCTACCAAGTTGATACCACCAAAGTATCGTGTCCCTAATGGCTGACCAAAAAAAAAAGAGAAGAAGATCTGCAACAGAAGATGATGGAGTGTCCACAAAATAGAAATCTGTAACATGCACAGAATGTGGAAATGTGGGCCATAATGGAAGGACCTGCAAGGGACAATCACAGACTGGGAATGGAACAAGAGAAGGTGCGGCAGGGAATACAACAAGAGAAGGTGCAGCAGGTAGCAGTGATGGTGTATAAAAAGGAGTTAGGAAGAAGGGAAAAAGCCCCATGCTTTGAGAATTTGTAGTTTGGTATCATGATCATGAAGGATAACTATGTTTTTGTTAGGCATTTATTGCCATATTACTTTGTTGTTATGTTTTGTATTTTGATACTTTGTTGCTATCTAGGATAACTATCTATAAGCCATAACACTAAGTTGTTATTTTGGATGTCCCTATAAGTTAATGGTAAATTGTTATCTTGGATATTTTAAGTTTTGTCCTTTTCTATTGCTATATTGGATGCTACATGTATTGAATGGTATATTGCATATGTTGCAAATACCACATTTTCATTAAATGTGAACACCAACTGATAACACCACATTATGATTACACAACATATTCTAACTGGAATTGAAGGTTTTTTCTTAATGCAAATTACAATACAAAATACACATAAAAAATACTAACAACTTCATTACTAAACCTACACTTTATATATAAGGACTGAAACAAAAAAAACCTAGCTAATAACTAGGTAAAGCTTCAATTTGTGATTTTGTTCTTCAAGTTTCATCCTAAACGCCATACAATCACAGTCTTGATCATAATCATTCACCCATCCTATGAACTTGCATAATGGTCCCTGAACCAATTAAAGTAGATGAAGAATTAGGGAAAAATTAGAGAAGATGAAGACCGAAATTAAAATCATTAACCTTACCTTTACTGTACAAGCATAGTAGAGTTTCCCAGGGTTTCTTTTGCTATAAGATGTGCGAATCACTGCAGTGGCTCCACAATTGCATTTAATATTGATCATTGTTATCTATTTGGAAGAAATCGATCGAACAAGGGGAAGAGACGAAGGAGAGGATAGCAGAGGAAAAGAGGGTTGCACTGTTTTATAAGATTTAAGGTGTAACGACATTAAGAATGGACACAAACCCTAAAAAGACAAAAATGCCCCTGCATGCAAGGCACATGGGTAGCTTAAACGGAAGCGTTTGACAATTAATGTGCATAGGGACTAACCGTGAAAGATAAATAACAACGAGGGACTGCCCGAGTTAAATTTTGGAAATAGGGACTAAACACACTTTCTGGCATATGCACGAGGGACCAACGGTGTAATTTACCCTAAGAAATTAATCAGATTTGAAACAAACCTAAATAAACACAAATATCAGATAAACTAACCAAAATTTGATTTCGGAAACAACCAAACCCAAATCTAAATTATGAAGACAACAAAATCAGAAATAATACTCCTGCTTCACATCTTAAAATACAAACGTAAATAAACACAAATATTAGAAAGGGTGTTATATAGAAAATACTGAGCACAAACATAAACAAATTTAAAATCACCAAAATCTTAAAATATGATTTTTGAAACAACATACACAAATCTGATTTCTTGATGAAACAATAGAGAAATCAAATACAAATATGATTTCAGGGCTCAAACGTGGAGAAAACAATAGAGAAATAACCCAAATTTGATTTCCAAAACAATAAAGAAATCAGATACAAAAAATACAAACCCAAATTCCAATAAATGAGAAGTCAATACATATTATTCACATTAAAAAAACTAAATAAACACAAATTTCGAATAAGTCTATACTCTTTGAGACTTGCACTCTTTTTTCCTATAATCAAATAGAGAAATTTAGATAAATTAGAAAGTAATCAGATTTCTAAACAAACCTAAATAAACATAGATTTCAAATGAACAATGAACTCACCACTTAAATCTAATTTCTGATTCTCTGAAACAACCAACGAGAAATGAATCACACCCAAATCAGTGAATTGCTAAATCAGAACTTCAGAATCAGCTATGATGTGTCAGATTAAACAAAATCAGACCTTAAAATCGGGCCCAATTAGAGAATTTTCTGCTAATATCAGGACTAAGTGTCGACTGATACTAAGAAATTAAGATTTGTTCAATGGGAGAAATCAAATCTACATAAAATCAATTTATGGACTTGTTAATGGACGTGAAAAATAGAGAAAGCAATTCTTACTTTTGATTTATGGAAGAGGTATTCCAGGCAGGCATTGATTTGTCCCATAGAACAAGGCGAACGACAATGAGTTTCTAAGCACGAGGCGACGGTTGGTTTCTCTAAGCGTCCGATGGATGATTATTCAGCGCGTCTACTTTTTTTCTCATCTGTAAACTGATTAGAGATAACAAGATGTGGGCTAAATTTTTGGGCTATCATTATTATATATATTAGACAGCTGGACTATTTTGATGCCCTTATAAATATGTTTCCTTGGGCCTAAGCCCAATTCGCCCATGTATCGGGCGGACCCTGGTTGCTTGGTTTTGAAAGATCAATTCAAAACATTTCTAAATTGGCTGCTTAGAAGTAGTTAATGACAGTGTATGCTATTTATGGAAAATTAATACAATAACAAGACCTCCCAACTCGTCTTCCATGCTCGTCGCCTTCTCCCTTATGAAGCCATCGGCCGGAGACCATCACACCCCCACAACAACACCGGAGACCGTTGACCCTACTCCTAGGTGTTCGATAAAATGTCTAAATGAGGTTTTCAAGTGTTGCAACAATTTTAGTACTCAAGAAGATGTAGAGTCTTTTCTCAGTGTTGTTTTTCATTGTGCACTCCAACCTTTTGTTGGAGTCTCACATTTACTTTGGATTTCTGCTTCTCATTTCGAGCCTCCCCTTGAGGCTTTAATAAGATTTTTTGTGTGTTTATGGCGTCTTCTCATACATATATGAGTGGAACTTGGGCATGTCCTTTTCGAGGGTTTCATTGCTGCCTGAACGGTGAAGTAGGCGGTAAGGGGATTTCTCATATGATTTCTCATATCAAGAGCTTGCACCTCCCTACGGATGAGTGTAGAGCTTTATTGCGAGAGGCTATTTCTTTAAACCATGGATTTTTTTATGTTAGTGGCAGCAACATTGAAGGAGTTTGGTCAATGGATATGCGGGGATTGTATAAGTCTACATGCCCTAAACCACTCGTGTCGCCACTCAGATAGTCTTGTTAAGTTTAATGGTGAGGTTGATGAAATGAGCGGACATATTGTTGGTATTCAAAAGATGTCACCCAATGAACCGGAGGCCGACCTCAATGAAGGGTTGGTGTTGGATGATCAACCCCTTCATCGTGTGTTTAAGCGACCTATCACCACAGTCAAAGGCATCCCTCATAATTGTCGTATGACTTTCTCTCAGGCTTTGAAAGCAACCCTTTCCAAGGTGGCTATTCATCCTGGATTCATTGAAGCGTGGGTTACATTGTTAATTCTTCCTAGGTGTACTCTTCAGGTGTTCATACCCAAGAATAGGCAGGGAAGTAGGTCTGGGAACAAGAAGTCTTTGCAACATCGTAGTATTGTAAGCACATTAGCTACTTGGGGTACTAAAGGCGGTAATACCAAGATTGTTAAAAACTTGGTTGACAATGCAAGGCTGGAGCACCAAGGGAAAAAGAATAGTACATTCAGGAAAAGAGAGCACGGGGCGGCATGAATGTCAGACAATGTCTCCGTAAGGTTGCAGATGGACATTTCACAGCTGCAATGAAACTATTATGTTCCTTGGGGGTTGCTCCATACGAGGATGATACCATGAAGGCATTGGAGTGTAAGAATCCATACAAGCCATCACCATCCATGCCGATTACCATATGTTATGTACCT
Source organism: Lactuca serriola (assembly GCF_051521515.1). Classification (NCBI taxonomy): domain Eukaryota; kingdom Viridiplantae; phylum Streptophyta; class Magnoliopsida; order Asterales; family Asteraceae; genus Lactuca; species Lactuca serriola. The sequence continues at coordinate 256,788,789 of NC_136415.1, read as the reverse complement.
TCCCTTATAGAGGATATTGACAATGTCCTTGGACGCATTAAATCATTCCGTATCGGAAACTCATGTGGGAGAGATAGGTTGAGAGCTGAACGCATTTTAGATGTGTTGGATTAGGTGTCCAAGCCCATAACTATAATTGGTATGTACTTGACCCGAGAGTAGCATGGTCCTTTTGGGTTGCCTTTACCAGAACAATTTGATAGGAAGGATATTTGAGAAAGAGGTTATTTGTGATTTAGTTATATATTATAAGTACAATATATTAATTGAGAAATCACATTATTTAATTAGTATTGATCAAGAATTAATTTGTAATAAATTTAGTGATCAAAAGAGACTAATTAAATAAACGGAAGCTGATTTTGTAAATCAATGATACATATAGGTTGGGCTAATAATCCATGATTGATTATTAATGGGATAAGCTTATGTAAGAGTCCATAATGTGTTAGTCCATTACAAGCCTAAATGTATGAATTAGGGTTTACAAGTAACCCTTGGAATTTTACACTATATATATGTAACCCCTTGGCCTAAAATTGGAGACTAGTGATCTTGGAGATACTATAGCCGAATTTTGGTGCGTAGAATCTCTCTCATTATCCTCCACTTGTTGGTAGTGTTTGTGACTTATTAGAGGCATCACACTTGAGGTGCTAAGTTCTTAAAGGCCAAATACATCAAGCTACAACAAGAGGTAATCTTCTAACTAATTTTATGATTCAAATATCAAATTCTATGCTCATTGTAGGTTTCATGCTTTGGAAATTTTTTTTGCATGTATAACTAGAGAAAAACTTAGATCCAAATCATTATGGTTGTATGTGCACCATAGGGATGTTAGAGTACATAAAACCCAACAATGGTATAAGATCCATGGGTAGTTTTCTGTTACATAGTTGCATTGGTTAATTGTTCAAAGCTAAAAAAATGGAAATTTGCACTCTGCCAAGGTGAACTCGACAAGTCCACTCTTGAACTCGACGAGTCCATTGTTTGACTCGACGAGTTCAGCAGTTTGCGGACAGATTTTCGGGTTTTTTTTGCCAGAATTGGATTTGGATCATTACCTTCAACTATTTTGTATCATAAAATCTGTTCTTTCTGATATGGTAATTGTTATCCCATCCAATTAAAAGTTGAATTGTCAAATCATGAAATTATTACTAGTTTATATGATAAGCCAGTTGTTTGTAATATTTTGATTTGGAGTTATCTTGCTTTAAGAGTTGCATTAATTCAAATTTGTAGAAGATAAAATTATGATTATATTATTGGTTTTAAAATTTGATCAAATTGTTTTTAGGAGTTACAAAAATTTGCCATCGAGTTTTTGAACTCAAAAGTTTTTTTTATGGAGTTACAAATCTTGTCATCAAGTTTGAAACTCAAAAGGTTTTCAAGAGTTACAAAAACTGCCCTTAAGTTTTGAAAGGTTAAAAGTCACATTTATGGAACATTGAAAAGTTGTCAAAAGGTGCAACTCTTGGGTTCATAACTTAAAAGTTAATTAAATAGTTTTAATTTTGAATTTTATGTTTAGAACCTTGATGTTTTTGAATAGTTTAAATGACCTCTTATGGATTTTATTAAGTTAATTAAATGTTTAATTAAAATAGAAGATTAATAAATCCATAATAACATGGTTTAAGTTTAATTAAATTAAGAGTATAGATTATTAATAGAATTAAACCACCAAGTATTTTAAATGTGTAAAATACACCCTTATACTACATAAAATTAAAAGTTTAATATATTATATATGTATAAGTAAAAGTCAGTCTTACCGTTAGTAGGTCTCATTCACGAAGCTGGTCTATAAGAGGTGTTTAAGGAAACGGCCTATAAAATGACCGCCATTGGGTATACATTCTTACCCATCGCACTCTTGACTAGTGGAGTGTCATTAGCCAAATGGGTTTGGTAGGACTATTAATCCTCATTAAAAGTATAATGAAATATAAACTAACTAAATGTCGTATAAATTCCCAATATTAGTTACTTTAGAAAAAAATGTGAATTTGATGCTAACCCATGAAATTGCACATTGCACCTTATTGATCAATTAGTGGAGCGTGTGTGGTTAACCGGCATACTAATGTGGACTAATGAAGGATGTCAATGGGTTTCTCGTAAATTATCATTGATCAATGGAGCGTGTGTGGTTAACCGACACATTGATTAGGTGATTAATGACATCGAGAGTACCAACCTAATTTGCATGGTTATTCACACCTTATTTGTGATCATCGGTATCCCAGTCACAAACTTGAAGGGCATTGTCACACCCCGCTAAAGCGGAAACACGAGGCGTGGCAATATAAAGGGTTTTATAGCAAAAGTTAAAAGACAACACCAATCATAATTTAAAAATCATTACAAATTTACAATAGGTTTGAACAAAATTTTAAAAGAAATTACAATGTAAACTGAAATACAACACATGTGAATGCTCCTAAAAGTGATGTGTCCCTACATGCCACTTACTCGATGATTCCTGAAAAAGCATGTAAAACGAGCGTCAACTATAAAAATAGTTGGTGAGTACTCACAGGTTAAGAATAATATTGGTTCATGAATCGTAATCAAAGTTTTTATAGAAGTTTCCATAAATAAGGTATATTGTTAAAATGAGTAAATAAGTTTGTATAAACAAAGTTCATTGTCATCATGAGAGATAAAGTATGTTGCCCAAATGGGATGCAACGTTCATATTCTCATGGGAAATAAAGTTTCTATAAATAGAAATATATTGCAAATGAGTAAATAAGTTTACATAAACAAAGTTCGTTGTCATCATGAGAGATAAAGTATGTTGCCCAAATAAGATGCAACGTTCATATTCTCATGGGAAATAAAGTTTCCATAAATAGAAATATATTGCAAATGAGTAAATAAGTTTACATAAACAAATTTTGTTGTCATCATGAGAGATAAAGTATGTTGCCCAAAAAAAAGATGCAACGTTCATATTCTCATTGGAAATAAAGTTTGTTGCTAAAACGAGATACAAGGTTCGTATGTGCATAATGATTATACCATGAGTTCACAACCCAAGCCTAATGATCGAGGGTGCCCTCTTCTATGTCTATTGCTAACATAGGGAAATATGGTAAAATGTACTTAAGTGAATCGTGCGAGTGAGGAGCTGTCTACCTCCTAATAGCGTTATCTATAATAACCATAGGCTCAAATGAGTTATGTGAACTGATTCCAGGGACTTAAACGCGATAAGGCCTCATGAACTAACAATAACATACACATACATAGCAACATATAACAACCAAGTTTGATACAAGTCAAATTAAATACAACGAACATAAATATTTTAGGACATGCTTTTCCACCCCAAAGCATAAAAACCAAAAATAGGGGGAGTCGTGAATACTCACAATATGCATTGAGGTGATGCAAATGGTGCCTTCAACTACGATCCACTTGTACCACTATCAATTCCTACACGATGTAACACACTAATGAGTCTCTAATCGAAATCTAGCACTAGTATACTTACTACTACAATAGAATTATGTCAATATTGTGTCAAACTTTAATACTGATAAGTTATAAACATTTTTCTGTAGAAATTAAATTTCAAAGAATCAATTGTTATATAACAATTTAAGTGGAAAATTCTCATTATTGAAATGTTAATATTTAACATTTTAAGAGGTGTTCCAATGATTAAATATTCAAAAACGAAATCAGTTAAGTTCTAAACTTTCTCAAACATTGCATTTCAGTTTTAATTGAAGTCAAAGACCTCAAGATAAAGTTTCTTGAATTTTTGATTTGTCTACCTATTTTTCTCCATTTTAATTTCTTGAATAACCATAAAATCATGAAAAATACTATACAATTAATAAAATTTACCAAACTTCAGATTTTGGTTCTAACTACATTAAGAGACTTCCGGATAAATTTTCATGGATTATAGATATGCATAACCATTTTTCTTATATTTAATTCTCTAAATAGATACAAATTCATGAAAAATAGAAATCAGTTTAGAAAATACCCCAAACATTTTATAGTAATGTAATTACACATACTTAAGCTGGGACAAATATACAAATTGGTTTCTAAACTTTTTAACCCAATTTTATGATTTTTGAGCATTTATTCTAATAAAAATTGAAATAAATAGAAAATAGTTTCTAAAATTGCCCAAAATATTTGTAACACTGTTATTAAACATTATTAAGCTGGGAAAAATATTAAAAGAATTTATAAACTGTTTAACCCAATTTTATGATTTTTGTGTATTTTTTCTAATAAAAATTGGGTTTAAGTGTATTAAATCTTGGGAAAATAGAAGAAAAATAGTATACAGAAGAGAAAAATCATCAAAAATTTTATGTAGCATCCGCATGTACTAAAAGGTGTTCTGGTAAATTGTCATGAATTTTGGATGAGCAGAACTATTTATTCTATTTTTAGGCCATTATAAATACAAAAATCGGAGAAAAATAGGAATGCATTATGAAAAATTATGTAAATATTCTTCTAAGTCTTCCACAGAGATTATAGTCTGCGAAAATTATTTATACCCTTTTAAAATTATCTAAAGCGGTTTTATGATTTATTGGGACTAAACACAAAGAAAATTCAAAACCACACTAAAAAATAACAAAAATCGATGAAACTTATTGAGAAGTCATTATTTAGCGTAGGGGTCATCCAAGAATTTAACTAGGATTTATAGAGCACAAAAAGTATTTTATATGATTTATTGCCCTATTTTCTTGCATTAATTATAATAATTCGAGAAAAACGAATTATTTTATGAAATTTTGCAGATCATCTTATATTGTTGGTTGGATTCTGGGAAAGATATCATTTGAACAGAAAATAAGTTTAGGTATTTATTTGGTAATAAATCTTTTATGAACATATTTGAAAGCTTTTAACAACAAACTTTGATCATCATGCATCTAAGCTTGAAGATCATCACATGCTTGTTGGTTTGAAAGATCATTAATGAGTTTCATATGTTCAAAAAAATCTTTTTTGATAGAAAACATAGGGTGCATGTGGTGTTTTCCCACCAAAACATGTAGAAAAGTGCATTTCCTTGATTTTGACTTAGGTTTAGGTCCTTGGATTTCACCATTTACAACATGCATGTTGTTTTTGGGTGAAATCCTACCACCATCATCATCAAAACCGTGAGTAGGTGCAAGTGTTCATGATTTTACAATAGAATGGGGTAGAAGATGGAGAAAATCCATGAAAAACAAGTAAAACTTGAAGGAAAAGAGAAGGGGAATGAATGATTTTCGGGTTTACCTTAAAGAATAACATCAAATGTTGAGGTTTTTTTTAGTAGAAATGGCTGATATTTTCTGAGATTTTCGTGAGTTTAGAGGGAGAAAGAAGATAGAATTCAATGAATGATGGTAGAGTGTGTGAGAGAGAGAATGAAGAGGTGAAGAGTGTGGAGAACAGAGAAATGATTGTGTTTTGGGAAGAGGAGGAGGGTCGTGGGAGAGGGGAGGCCGAGATTTTTGGTGAGAGAGGCTCCCTCTCTCTTGTTTCTTTTATATAAATTTAAATCTTTTATAAAAATATCAAACTTTTTATAAAATATACACTAAAATCAAGTTTTTATTCATAAAACCTTAATTTTTATTTATAAATTAAGGGTAATGTTGGTGAGTTAAATTTTATTTTCCTTGAATATACTATACTAACTTTAATTATTATAAGATAATATTACACGGTTTATAATTATTTTTATAGAATTTTTAAGGTTAAAGTTTGTAAATATGAGTTTTTAGGGCATTTAGGGTTTTTGAGAGTTTGTAAATCTTTGCGTATCAAAATTACTTGAATTTTGAGACTTCAAACTATTTTATAGTTTCATAACTCTTATTCAAATTAGAAATATTTTTTGTAATTTATTTTTATTGGTTTATTGGCATTCTATGTAGTGATTCCGAGATTCAAACGAAATTGAGGAATCAAGTATACTAGTCCTAGTTTCAACTTTGACTTAAGTTTCTATGAGACTTTGACCTAACTTTTACTACTAGATCAAGTGCATTTTGTGTGTATATGACTCATGAAAAGGTGTTCGAGTCAAAGAGTGACCCGAATATGGATAGTCTCGACAGTTAAGTAGTTCTAGAATTCACATAACCATGTGAAATCTAAGTAAACTATCCTTCGATTCTACTTGTTTCCAAGTTTCTAATAGGTTATATCTTAACTTCTAGTTACTAAGTCTAGTATTTGTCATGCCTATATGTGCAACTAAGTTTATTCAAATCTAGAACCAAATCGAATTTTGACAGTTGTCACAGGCATAATCAAGATTAAACATGCCATTGAATAGTTCAATGAATCTAAAAGAATATAGGAATTTCAATTCATTTAAAACCTAAAAGTCATTTCCTTTTTCATGGTGGAAATTGGTAAATCTTCGTTTACCTACCTTCAAATATTTTTCAATTAGATTACGATATCCCTCTTCCGAATTGTAAAATATTGTGTTGGGTCCTAGCCTTAATATTTCATTTTGGGTGTTATATTAAGGACTTAAATCAACTAACTTGAATTTCTCCCTTGTAGATGTCTAGTTCTGACAACTATGGTCTTCTCGAATCTTTTGGAAAAAGCTTTCCCTATGAAGATGATATTCCACGATTGGATCATGGAAATGGAAATCATACTTCACTTCCTCCACCTCCTCTAAAAGTTCTCCTTGGTCCACAATTTCAAAGACTTGAAAAGTTCAAGGTCACTCAAGCCCTATTGGCTAGCAAACACCAAGATAGACAGTTTGTATGTGCTCACATCTTGGAGATGAAGTTGCATATTGACAGGCTGGGAATGTTAGGAGTCGATATCTCGACGAAGTTGGTTGTTGACTTGGTTCTTCAATCCCTTCCTGAGTCATATAGTGATTTCATTAAAGATTACTAGATGACAGACTGCGACATGACCCTTACTGATCTTACCTATTTGCTAAGTGATGCTGAATCAGCAATGATTTGGCGCACTGGTCAAGCAAATTTGATTGGAAGATCAATTTCCCAAACTTCCATGGACACCGACAATGGAAACATTGGAAGTCCAGAAAAGTGTTCTCTTCCCGATGGAAAGGGATCGATCATGGTCAAACCATCTGACCAAATGGTAAAGAGAAAGGTTAAGTCTGAGATTATCCCATGTACCATTCCGAAAGAGTTTGTTTGTTTCTATTGCCAAGAGAATGGGCATTGGTTGCGAAGCTGCCGAATCTACCTGAAGGATCATAAGGATGGTAAAGTCAAAATGTTTGACTCTGCTTCAGGTAAGTCCACGATCTAACTCTATTAAGTTCCTATTTTTATATTCTTAATACATGATGTGATAAGATTACATTGTCATGTGTTGCAGGATCGAAGAAAATAAAGGAAGATTAAGGGAAAAGCATGATGAGTCTGATCGCGAAGAGATGGATTTCGATCGCATGGTTCGATGATCGGATTTTTGAGCTGCTGCTTAAGAGTTATGATAGATTGCTTAGGAATAGATAACAACATAGTTTTCATATGTATTTGCACTGTAAAGACAAGTTTCCCGCAATTTTATAATATCAGAGTATCCCAGAAAGAAGTCATAAACATGAGGAGTTGTACGATCACGCCTTTGCCTTCCTACGATCATCTGATGTACCTGAAACAAAAACCGAAACTAAAAGCCCAAAGCTTAGTGAGTTCCCCCATAATACTGATACACTGCAAATAACACGTATAAAAATAACAACACGGACTGGGTCCACAACCATAAAGACTGGATTACCCCCGGCCCACAGTGTGAGTCTAGATTGCCTTTCGGGCCCACAACTCACATCTGGATTGCCTCCGAGCCCACAGTATGAGTCTGGTATGCCCTACCGTCCCTCAGCTCGTATCTGTAATGCTCTTGAGCCCACAGTACGAGTCTAGCATGCCTTACCCCGCCCTTAGCTCGTATCCGGAATGCTCCCGAGTCCTCAGTATGAGTCTGGCATGCCCCGCCCGACCCTCAGCTCATATCTGGAATACTCTAGGGTTTGTTGGCTACCGCACGGAGTAGTAGAACCTCAACCCAACCCACATAATATGTCAACATATAACATAACTAATGCGCATACAAATAATCAGATAATAACACAGGTAGTCCTACAGCTCTACCAAACTGGCATAACAACTAGCATGCAAAACTAACTCATACTCAACATACTACCAACTTCTAGGATAACATATCCAACGGGTCGGCATTGGTGCCTTCGACCCCTTAGTATAGTGAGGAAAAGTCACCTCTCAACTTTCAAATGGAATTGATAAACTCAAACTCTCGAACCACGGCCACGAAGTCCACTACCTATATTTACCATAAGACCATTTCCATAAGTTTCCAATTTACCAAAATACCCCGGAAGTCAACTAGTCAACCCTTGGTTAAAGTCCAAGTCAATGGTCAAGGTCAACACTCCATGTTGACCCGACTCGTTGAGTCCTTCCTGAACTCGAGAAGTCGTGAAATCCCCAGTTGACTCGTCAAGTTTCCCTGTAACTCGTTGAGTTCATGCATGTCCAAATGTCGGGAAAACCCTAGCTGACTTTCCAAGTCCATGCAGAAATCCTTGCACGACAATCTTCATCGGACTCGCCGATTTGGCCATGCAACTCGTCGAGTTCCTTCAGTCCTTTCTCCATTCAGATGCTTTTTAAGCCACTCTACAGCTCCATATTGCAGATCAAGCTTCCCAAGGCATGTTTATTATGTGAAGTTGCAAACTTTACGTGCATGTAAGGATCTCAAGGCTTAGAATGTCAAATCCAAGCTTATAATGGGGTTTAACTCAAAAGGGCAGGTTCGTACTTGCTAATGCTGGAGACTTTATAACTATAGAGACCAAGATTAGCTCAGATCTGAAGTTGAAACATTAGATCCTAGCTCACACTCGAAAATGGCTAATATATATGCTAGAAATGCCCTAATCTTCAACATAAAGAGATCTAGAAAGAGGGAAGATCAACGTAACAACTTGTTACCTTCAAACTGATGCCAATAAGCAGAAGAGTCAGATCCACTAGCTCCTCTTGCACTACTCCTCTTATACTTCAAGTTTTCTTCTTGCAAATCACCTTCTAAGCTTGAAAATCACACAAGAATGGAGCACACACATGAATTAGTGTTTCTGGACTCACAAGGGGCTATAAGGGGAGGCTAAGGAGGCAAAGGATCCTTTAAATAGGGTGCAAAACCCCGAAAATTAGGGTTTCACCCATCAGCTCCAACTCGTAGAGTCATGTCCTCCGAATCGTCTAGTTGGTCACTTAAACACGTAGCCAACAACGTTCCTACTCGAAGAGTCAAGGCATCCAACTCGTCGAGTAGACCTTTCAATATGAAAAATTAAAGTTGTAAAATTAATACCTGAGAGTTGGGGTGTTACAATTCTCCCCCACTTGAACTAGACTTCATTCTCAAAGTCCTTTACGGTAAACATCTCCGGATAGTGCTTCCGCATCTCAGCCTCCGACTCCCATGTCCACTCAGACCCTCTACAGTGCTACCATTGTACCTTTACCAAGGGTATCTCCTTGTTCCGTAGAACCTTCACCGTCCTCTCCAGGATGGACACAGGCCTTTCCATATAATTCAGGTGCTCATCGACCTGAATGTAATCCAATGATACTATTGCCTCCTCATCCGGAATGCATTGTCGCAATTGCAAAACCTGAAAAGTGTTGTGGATCTGACTGAGCTCCTCAGGAAGATCTAGTCTGTAAGCTACCTTGCCAACCTTGGCAATGATCCTGAATGGCCCAATGTAATGGGGCCCCAATTTCCCCCTCTTCCTGAAGCAGAGCACATCCTTCCAGGGCAAGGCCTTCAGGAGTACCATGTCATCGACCTTGAACTCTAACTCTAATCGGTGTTGGTCGGCATAGCTCTTTTGTCTACTCTATGCATTCTGCAACCGCTTTCTAATTTGTTGAATCTTCTCAATAGTTAGTAAAACTACCTCTATCTGCCCCATCACTGTGTGAACAACCTCACCCCAACAAACCGAGGTGCGACATCTCTACCCGTATAACAACTCAAAAGGTGGGGCACCAATACCGGGATGATAGTTGTTGTTGTAGGCGAACCTTGCAACAGGTAGGTAGGAATCCTAGCTCCCACCGAAATCGATGACACAAGCCATCAACATATCCTTGAGGGTTTGTATAGTCTTCTCGCTCTGGCCGTCGGTCTACGGAAGATAAGTTATGCTAGAATGTAGCCGCGTGCCCAGCTCCTCGTGGAACTTCTGCCAGAAGCAGGAGGTGAATCTAACATCTCGGTCGGAAAAAATAGAGACCAGAACTCCGTGGTGAGTAATCATCTCGCGGACATAAACGTCGGCCAACTTCTCAGCCGACGAACTCTCCCGTATGGCCAGGAAATGGGCACTCTTGTTCAATTGATCCACGATGACCCATATAGCATCAAATCCCTTCTTCGTCGTCGGCAACTTGGTAATGAAACTCATCTTGATCTGCTCCTATTTCCACATGGGAATCTCCAGAGGCTGCAGCTTGCCATGCGGCCTCTGATGCTCGGCCTTGACCATCCTATAGGTTAAGCGCCTCTCGACGTACCAAGAAATGTCTCGCTGTACAACCACCAGTAGCTAAAACTCGAATCCTAGTACATCTTGGTGACTCCCGGGTGAATAGAGAAGTGAGACTTATGAGCCTCCTCCATAACCGTCTCCCTGACCTTACAGATATCGGAACCCATACCCAACCGCATCTGGTCAACAATCCCCAACTATCCTGTACAAATCGGGCATTCTCGCCCCAGATCCTCTCCAGCTTCCAGTTCTCAGGTCGCATGCCCTCAGCTCGATCCTCTATAATCAAACTCACAAGTGGAGAATCCACCGACATCCTCATACATGTCGCTGGTGTGGAAGATCCAGTTGACTTACAGCTCATAGCATCCGTGTCACAACTAGGAATTTTAATACCTTGTAAACATTGAACAATGATAACAAATGTGAACCAACAATGTGAAAGCATGTATGATGCTTATTCAATAACAACAAAACTTCCATCAAACAATTTATACAACCACATCAAATAGTCAACAAAGGATTGGAAACCCTAAAAATCCTGGTTTAAGTCCATTTTGGACTAGGAATTCCTTATTGGGCCCAATGGACCAATAAGCTTCCAATTTGACAACTTTGGGCTTAAAACTCTTATATGGGCTCTAATTTGGACCCACTTTCATTTATTTTAACATTTTGGGCGGCCTAGAATGAAATAAAATACCCTAATGGACCTTATTGGGTCACAACGAATTTATATAGCCCTAATGGGTCATAAAAAAATCATTCCTAGATTTATTTGGGCCAAAAATTTGCATAATTAAGTCATAATATGGGCGTAAACACAAGAAGCCCAATATTCTTCCTTTCCTTTCTCCTCTTGTCGGCCCAACAACCCAACAACCCAACATGGAAGAGAGTTGACTTTCATTTGCAACCTCTTTATTATCTCTTGAATCTCCATGCAATAACTCATATTCCCATGCACATATCACTTCACTCACTTCTTTTCCCCCTCTCTCTTTGTCCTTCGGCCGAGAGTCTCCCAAACACACACACTTCACAACAAAACTCTCTCTAAATCACTCAAGACTCATCCCTTCTTCTTCATCCAAAAATCTCAAAATTTTGCTTGAGTTTCAAGAGGATTTCACAAGATAATCATCATCCTTTGGTAAGTTTTCACATGTCTAAGTTATAAAACTCCTCTCTCATGTAAGATCACTCATTCTAAACAAGTTTTTGGTGATCATACTCCTAGAAAACTCCTTAAGTTCGAGATCTTCCAAGGAGGCTTGCTAGGATCAAGTTTTCTTCATTTCTTCCATCTAAACCGAAAACAACAAGCAAAGGTGAGCTTCATACCCCTCTCTTTTCGGTTTTCATAAGTTTTATGGGGGAGAATACAAGCAAAATGTGTAGATCTATGTGTATGTGTGTGCTATGTATGATTTCATACATGTATGTGTGATTTTATGTGTTTTTGTGTTGAATATCTGATAAAAAGGGAAGATATTTCGAGATTCATACCATAAGAAGGAAAAACGAACATGATCTAAGTTACATTATACTAAACAAGTCAAGAACAATAACTCATAAGATTGTGATAAACATATTTCAACATAAAACCCATTTTTGGGCTTAAATTGCCAAATAACAAAAGTTGGGTAAAAAATTGTCATTTACGGTTTCTTAAGGGTCAAAGGAGTCAAAACAGTTACAATAAATGTTTTTATGAATATTATGCACTTCAAAGAATTAAAATGTAAATATTAGCTTAATGGGCTTATTTTTGGGCTTTTCGGCCCAACAAGCCCAAAGTTGCGAAAATATGACATTTAAAGGGGATGAAATGGTAAATTCTTCAAAATAGGGGATAAAAAGTGTAACAAAACTATTTCAAGGGTTTAAAATGTCTTCCTTTTCCAAAAAGGATAAAAAATGTTAAGTTTTTGGATTTTGGGCCAAAATTGTAAAAGTGGCAAAAGCTTGGGTTTTAAACCGAAAAACATTTTTCTGGAAGGACTGAAACTACCAAAAAAATGAACTTTGAGCTAAAAACATCAATTGAACAAGTTTATGATGCAAAAGTGTCAAGAAAATGTCTTAAGGGTTTAAAAAATGTCTTTTCTTTTATATTAAGGACTACATTTGTTATTTTATAAAAAGAAAGGGGTTGAAAAGGGTCAAAACCACTATTTTTAAACCAATTATTTTATTTATAGAATATTGAGTCAAAAATACTAATCTACGGTTTACAAAAATCGAAAGACAAATACATGTATAACTCCAAATATCGTTATACACAAATCGATCGGTCTCAAGTCGATACAAAACAACAATCGTTAAATCGAACTCTCCAGTAGATACGCGATACCTAAGACAAGTAAACATTCGACACTTGAGCTTGAAAGTTTCAAATCATGCTTGTTGGACCTTGCAAGTCCATTAACATGATCTTTGGGCCCAAGGGATAATGATTATATGTTATTGGGCCTTCTATGACCCAAATTCCATATAAAAGGACCTTCAATGGCTCTCAAGTGCTATTGGGCCCTAGTGATCCAATAGTATTGCCAGTAAGGTCAAAGTAATCAAATGTGAGATGGACCAACGTGCCTTTCACATCCCCGTCAGCCTAAAGCAAACTCACGGAAGTAGCAGGACTTTGTACTCCTATTTTCCTCGTTTTCTAGGCTTACGAGTAATCAAAGTAAACAGATTCAGGTTGTTAATCGATAGTAATCAAGGTGGTTTGGATTTAAGTGAGTGATAATGGATGACACCTTTAAGGACCGTTCGTAGTCTGGAGTTATAACTAGTCATTGTCATGAGTGGTTATAACGACTCACAACCATTAATTAATCCAAAACCATCCAAGTAATCAAGGAAGAGTAATCAAAATCATTCATTGTGGTGGTATATCAATTTGAGTAATCACTATATTTTATGTATTTTGAAAACATCGGGTTTTCCGGGGAAGTACAACATTTTCACCTGCACGTTAATACTAAGTTCTTCAATTATACATGTTTTTGTAATCAGCATGCATATATGTACGGATCTTCACACCTTTTTACAAACAATGGTATTTTCAAAAAATATCGGATTTTCTGGGTTGTTCGCGTTCAAACTACACAAAACATTTTTTTTATATAAAACATACTTATGAACTCACTAACATTCCATATGTTGACCGTTTTTCAAAATAACTTGTATTCTCAGGTAACAGGTAAGCTGAGGAATAAGTACCAAATATGTTAGTGTGTTTTGCTTATGAAAACTATCAAACAATTTATGTATGGATTTGTAATGTTAAAACAATGTACTTGATGTGAACAATGACGGTTGTAATATATTGATGCATGGTGATGTTTATGTTATGATTCATGTATATTCATTGTGACGATATTCAATTTAAGTCACACGAGCCCTCGGACGTTTCTGCCGTCTGGATCAAGGGTGTGACAATCCGCCACCACATTCGCTTTACCTAGGTGGTAAAGGATCTCACAGTCATAGTCCTTGACTACATCTAGACACATGTGTTGTCTCATATTCAGGTTTGGCTAATCCATGATGTGTCTTAGGCTATTGTGATCCGTGTATAGGGTACAACGGACCAGATAGAGGTAATGTCTCCAAATCTTGAGAGTGAATACCACCACTCCCAACTCCAGATCATGAGTAAGGTATCTCGTCTCGTGCGGCTTTAGCTGCCTCGATGCATAGGCTATCACCTGTCCTCTCTGCTTGAGGACCGCTCCCAGTCCCATGATGGATGCATCATAGAACACTACAAAATCCTCAACTCCCTTCGGGATAGTGAAGACTGGAGCCTCGCAAAGTCGTTGTTGGAGGGTCTAAAACGCCCTCTGCTGCTCGGGGCCCCACCTGAAATCTAACCCCCTTCCTCGTCATACGAGTGAGGGGTACTGTAATATTGAAGAAATCCAGTATGAATCTTCGGTACTACCCTGCCAATCCCAGAAAATTCCTAATATCCGAAGGAGATTTCGGTACCTCCCACTACATAACCGCCTCGATTTTGGCCGGATCCACTAAAATCCCCTCTTGGTTAACGAGATGTCCAAGGAACTGAACCTCTCGTAACCAAAACTCACACTTCAAGAACATGGCATAAAGTCGTTCCCGTCTCAGAACTCCTAATAACTCTCGTGGATGCTCCTCATGCTGCTCTTGGGTCTTGGAATACACCAAGATATCCTCTATGAACACGATAACTGAGCAATCTAGCATCGGTCTACAGACCCGATTCATCAGATCTATGAATACTGTCGGGGCGTTGGTGAGCCCAAACGGCATCATCACAAACTCGTAGTGCCCATAACAAGTCTGAAACACAGTCTTCTCCACATCCTCCTCTCTGACCCTGAGCTGATGATACGTAGACCTCAAGTCTATCTTGGAGAGCCAAGATGCTCCTTGCAACTGATCAAAGATATCATCTATCCTCGGGAGTGCATAACGGTTTTTCACCGTTAGCTTGTTCAACTCTTGGTAATCAATGCACATCCGGTGTGATTCATCCTTCTTTCTGACGAAGAGGATTGATGCTCCCCATGGAGAACTGCTCAGATGAATGAACTGCTTGCCCAGCAGTTCATGCAGCTGTGATGACAGATCCTACATCTCTGGTGGAGCCAATTGGTACGACGCCTTGGCGATAGGGGCCGCACCTGGCACTAGGTTGATCCGAAACTCGACCTGTCTCTCCAGAGGTGTCCCTGGTTACTCCTACCGGAACACGTCCACAAACTCCCTGACCACTGGAACCTCTGCAACTGAAATTGGATCTCTAACTCGTGTATCCACCACATACGCTAGATAACCTGCACACATGTGCTGAATATACTATCGAGCCATGGCGGCTGAACAACACCCTGATCCCACTCTGGTACCCTTGCCACAGACAATCAACTCTCCCCCACTCATGGTTCAAACCACAACCCGCTGAACCTCACAGTCGATCATGACACTGAATTGACTAAGCCAGTCCATACTCACAATCACACACACATCCCTCATGGGCTAATAATCCCTGATTGATTATTGATGGGCTAAGCTTATCTAAGAGTCCATAATGTGTTAGTCCATTACAAGCCTAAAAGTATGAATTAGGGTTTACAAGTAACCCTTGGAATTCTACACTATATATATGTGACCCCTTGGCCTAAGATTGGAGACTAGTGATCTTGGAGATACTATAGCCAAATTTTGGTGCCTAGAAGCTCTCTCTCATTATCCTCCAATTGTTGGTGGTGTTTGTGACTTATTAGAGGCATCACACTTGAGGTGCTAAGTTCTTAAAGGCCAAATACATCAAGCTACAATAAGAGGTAATCTTCTAACTAATTTTATGATTCAAATATCAAATTGTATGCTAGTTGTAGGTTTCATGCTTTGGATAATTTTGTTGCATGTATAACTAGAGAAAACTTAGACCCAAAGCATTAGGGTTGTATGTGCACCATAGGGATGTTAGAGTACATAAAACCCTACAAGATGCTCTTCGTGGAGATGGTTCAACTATAGCCAAAGACCTCCTACGTGCTATTACATGTGTGGTTAATCTATCGATAGGGGAAAATGCCCTTCGAGTTTGGCAGAATTTGTTGCCTCTGCTCCCATTACACCGGTTTTAATACCTGACAAGGGAATCTGACCTATTTCAATAGGCACTATTGTTGGATTAGGTGTCTAAGCCCATAACTATAATTCGTATGTACTTGACCCGATAGTAGCATGGTCCATTTCGGGTGGCCTTCACCAGAACAATTTGATAGATGGATATTTTAGTAAGAGGTTATTTATGATTTATTAATATATTATTAGTATAATATATTAATTGAGAAATCATATTATTTAATTAGTATCGATCAAGAATTAATTTAGTGGTGAAAAGAGACTAATTAAGTTGATACATATGAGTTGGGCTAGTGATCTATGGTTTGATTTGTGATGGGCTTATGGGTTAATCCATGAAGTATTTATCCAAATCAAATGTATGGATCATGGGCTAATGTGTATGGATTAGGGTTACACATGACCATTGATATTCTACACACACACACACACACACATATATATATATATACATATATATATATATACATATATATATATATATATATATATATATATGTTGTGCTAAGCCCTAAAATTGACCACTACTTGTATTCTAAGAACTGAAGTCGATTATGGGTCTCCTTAGCCTCTCTCATCTCCATTTAGTTGTTTATTGGTGTTTGTGACTTGTTTGAGGCACGACACTTGGGGTGCTAAGTTCTCACAAGGCCAAAGTCTTACTAGCTACATCAAGAGGTAACTTTCTCACTAATTTTATGATTCATATGTTAAATTTTGTATGCTAGTTTAGGCTTCATGATTTGGTTTTCAATGTTGCATATATAATTAAAGAAAACTTATATCCAAAGCATTAGGGTTGTATGTGCACCATAGGATTGTTATAGTACATAAATCCCAACAACTATATGGAGACGTTTGGTTTCCAAGCTGGAATGAAAGGTGTTGGTAAAGAAATTTTCAAGTATCTCAATGATTTTCAATTCGAGGTCAGAGTGTGGGGTGGCATTGAAGCCGTATTACATAGCGCCAATAGGGTGTTGAGTGAGCGCCACTATGACGGGTCTCTTTCCATGCTTACCGTGGACTTCTTAAATGCTTTTAACCTTGTTAACATATTTGCATTACTTCATGAGGTCAGATTAAGCTACCCTTCTATAACCTTGTGGGTAGAATCCCTATATGGTCAAGCAACAAGGTTGTATCATGGAGACATGCATATTTGGTCTACTACTGCAATTCAACAACGAGACCCCGTGGGACCTCGTCTCGTTGCCCTTGTGTTGCACCCGCTCTTTCATAATATTAGAGAAAATCACAACCTTCATTTACATGTATGGTACCTTGATGACGACACACTTACTAGAGATTCAGAGGAGGTGGACAAAGCGTTAGACATCATTAAGGTTATTGGCCCAGAATTGGGCCTGTAGTTGAATATCAAGAAAACTAAGCACTTTTGTCCGTCGTGTGATGGTAGGAAGCTGTGTGAAGGGCTATTTCTTGTTGGCATCGGGAGGCTACCATTGAGTGTGAAACTTCTCGGGGGAGCTGTTAGTAGAGATGCTAGTATCATTAGCAGCTTATGGGTATTGCTAAAATTTCTTTGGGATGAGGACGTGCCAACCCGTTCACATGTAGGAGGCGACATTGTTCTTTGACAATGGGTTGCGCAGGGCGATTGAGGACATTGTGGTTTGTGGTGGCCCTTTCTTTGGCGACATACAGTGGCGAATTGCTTCCTTCCCATTAGGTTTGGTGGTTTGGGTTTATACTCAGCAGTAGAGGCTACATCATAGGCTTTTGTTGCGTCAAGGGCCGAATCTTAGGTATTGCAAGACCAAATCTTATGGGATAGCAGCATATATGGTATGGATTCCGATTATACTTGTGCCTTAGCCTCTCTTCGTAACAAGCTTCCGACCATTGACTGTAGAAATTTTAGTACTAAGGATACCGCCTCCCCTAAATCCTAAAATACACTGGCGAGTTCCCTTTTTAGTAAAATTATCCACGATATGGATGTGCATTTCAACATGACGGCTCAGTAGAAAGGAGTTTTCCAGTGTTTACATACACTGCATGCTCAAGATTTTCTTCTAACTACCCGTATAGATAGGCTTGGCAAACATACATCACCTATGGAGTATCATACCATCCTCAAATATCGACTCATGATTCCAACATTCTTAGATGATGACATACGTATGGTATGCCGCAAGTCATATTTAGACTCTTTTGGAGAGCATGTAATTCATTGCAAAGAACTCTCGAGTTTCAAATACAGGCACAATATGGTTAGGGACGTTTTGATTTTTGGATGGGTTGGAGGGAAACACACATGTGTAGAACTTATAGGGGTATCCCATCTCGTAGGTTTGAGGGCAGGGGGTTTCACGGCGGGAAAAGTTGCATTAAAAGTTGCTAC